>NC_140799.1:1377450-2689901 GCF_037176805.1 Vigna unguiculata | reverse complement strand
TGTATAAAAAGGTGATAAACCCCATATGTTGGGAATTAGGGTTTTCGGCAATTAGAAGTTCTTTGTTAGATCCCTTGGAGGATATGCATAGGGAAGTTATATACGTGTTCACTGTAGCTCCATTCTAAGATGTACAATCCATGACGTTCAGAAATCTCATATTGGGTTCCATTCTAATTGACTGTAGTTCCATTCTCAGTTTTACAATCCATTCTAAGATGTACAATCCATGAAGTTCTATAAGTGCTTTTTGTTATCGAGCTTGCATAAAAATGTGATAAACCCCATATCTTGCGAATTAGGGTTTTTGGCAATTAGAAGTTCTTTGTAAGATTCCTTGAAGGATTTGCTATTTCTATGTATAGGGAAGTTCTATGCGTGTTCACTGTAGTTCCATTCTAAGACGTGCAGTCCTTGACATTCAGAAATCAATTTTTCATCGGTAAACAGGTGTTGGATTTCTACTCTCTTTTATCAGTTTCTGAGATTGTCTGTGCTGTATGAACCAAGGATCTGTGGTAGAATATAACCGGTCATCTATGGTGAAACTGAGTTTCCCACTGTTCGGAGGTGGTTGTGCTCTAGATAAAGGTTTGGCCATGGTGTCCACAAATTTGTTACTCGTACTAGTTGATTCCCTCAATTGCACAACCAGTAAAGATTCCATTATAACAGATGTTGTATGTTAAAAGAGTGTTTGCTGAATTAGTCACGTCTAGAATGCCATGATGGAATTACAGACATCAGCCCAGTAGAGAAATGTGATCATGAAAAATCCGTGGCTTTGACAGGAAGTTTTCTTTTAGAATATGTTACAGGTTGGAACAGGGTAATTTTCGGAAGAGGATGTGCCTCCAAATTATAACTCAAGGCATGCTTCATTTCTGAACAAGAGTTACAAACTTATAGTATATTTACAGTATTAGTAATTGGAGATTGAGATCATAATTTGGGCAATTGATTTTTGCAATTGTATAATTTGTTTATGCATCTCTTCACAAAATATTTTGGCATTATAAGAAAATATATATTATGGAATGAAGATTTTAAAATGCACTCTTCAATTGAATGAAATCAGAAATAAAATAATAATAATGCATGCCTCTTAATGTGTAGGTTTAAGAGGAGGTTGAAGTATTCTTCATAACAAGAAGTTTATTTCAATATTCAATTGAAGAAATCAATCCGAGAATAAAATTAAATAAAAAGAGTACACCTCTTGCTGAAATGATAAATGTAGTGAAGAAAGAAGAATGAAAACAACTGAAACACAATGTTTGTAGGAACAAGTTTATGTTCCGATGGTGCCTGACTAGTAATAAAAGTATTTAATTAATTAATAATTAGAAACGAATAAAACGATAAATATAAGACAAAGATAATAATTAAGTGCAAAAGAAAAACTTTCTTAATTATGTGAAAATAAATTAAAAAAAAAATATTGGTGACATCTATCTCTTTGATGATTTGGGTTATTAACAATTATATTTGAATAAGTTTGGTGTTGATTATTCAACTACGAATATTTTTTTTTTAATTTTGTTACACATTTACTTAAATGTTTTTAATTGATTTTTTTGTTTGTTTTAGTTTTATTTATTATGATTTTTCTATAAGATAAATCTTTTGATTTTTTCCCCATCCTTCTCGTATTTTTTAAAATTTATGCCTAAACTTTGATATTTTTATGTTTTTTTATTATTATTTTAACCACTAACATGTCCATTAAACAAATTATATAAATTAAGGAAAATCATAATTAGAGCTAATATTATCTCTTTTAAGATTGTACTAAACTTTGTCCACATTTTTTAGGTAAAAATGAGTTTAACGATGGTAAATAGAAATTAGTCTAATATTTATTTTAACGACGCTTTTCTTTTGATGATGACAAACAAAATAATGTTGGATCGTCTAATATAGCCACTTAATGTGAAATATGTATTGTAAACAATTAATAAAGAGCTTAAAAGACACCAAATCCGAGATGCAATCAATTAGACAAAAACACACATGTATAGACACATCACACATTAAACTATACGCAAACTTATTTTGAACAAAGTCCTAATCACCAAATTCATTTATAAAATTTGATGAAGACACATCTAACAAAGTACCAAACGAAAAAAAAAAATCACAAACTGCAAGTGCTACAAAGACCAAATGAGTCTCAAAAGCAAAAATATGCAAGCATTGAAAGTATACAAGTAACATCAGGGGAAATATTATGAGACTAAAAGAGTCTAAAAAGTGTTAGAGGAAGTTCAAGTGTCTTACAAGAATAAGCACTAAGATGAAGACCAAGTACTAGACATGGATGAAAATATGAATGCGAGACATGTAGAGTAGACGTAACTTTCAAGTACTCAACACAAGAATGCTTATCACAAAAGAATTATGGTACTCACACAAGTACCGTTTGTCAATACGTGTTTGCTTTATATGTTGTTGTTAACAAAAGAATAAATGTAACAAAGATAAAGAGAGTGACCTGACTTGTGGATCTCTTCGTTCTACAGTAAATTATGGACTAAAGTTTGACATAAGATCTTCTAAAGCATGCAAGTTAAAAGAATCTTCTTTGAATATCTATCGATGAAGGCTTGACATATAGAAAAAGGTTAATGATGTTTTTGATGAGACGATTTAAGAGAGTAATTTATTTATTTGGATAATTTGAAATTATTTCAATGAAAATGATATGTTTGGATAAGGAAATTAAAAGAAAATTGAAATTGAGAAATTTTAAGAAGATATTTCAAATAACTAAAATAGTAAAATTTGAAATTCACTTAAAAAAGAAGGAAAATTGAAATTCTACAAGTTATGGAATTGTTCATTGGTTATGATAAAAGATGTTCACGTGTTAGAAAAGTCGAGTCGGGACGGATAAAAGGTTGAGTCGAGTCGGTTTGGGTCGAAGGTCGAACCGAGTAGGATAAGGTGGAAGGATAAGTCGGGTCGACCTATATCTAAAGTCGAGCTAGGTTGGCCTGTGCCGAAGGTCGAACCAAGCCTGTCAGGTCGAAGGTCGAGCCGAAGGTCAATCCGGGTTGGCCTGAGTCGAAGGTCAAGCCAAATTGGCCCAGACCAGAGGTCCAGTTGAGCACTTTCGGGCTAAAGATCGAGATTAACCAGTTCAAGCCAAAGGTCGGGCCATGCCGAAGTTAAAGTCAATTAGGATAGGGTCGAAGGTCGAGTCGAGTTGGTTTGGGCCAAAGGTTGAACCAAGCCAACACAGGTTAAAGGTCGAGCCGAATCGATCTAGTACGACGGTCAAGCCGAGTCGGCCCAGGCCGAAGGTTTAGCCGATTTGGTCAAGACGGATCGGCTTGGGCCGAAGGTCAAGTCGGGCTGGCTTGGGACTATGGTTGAGTTTGGTCAGCTTGGGATGAAGGTTAAGCTAAGTAAACTTGGGAGGAAGGTTGAGACAAGTCAGTCCAGATTGAAGGTCAAGTTGATCCAGTTTGGATTGAAGGTCAAGCTGATCCAGTTAGGACTAAAGGTTGAGCAAACTCAGGTTAGGCCCCAAGTTAAGGTGAGTTGGCCTTAGCCGAAGGTTGAGTTGAGATTGCTCTAAGTCGAGTCAACTGGTTGAGTTGGGTTAGACTGGCTGAAGGTCGATTTAAGTCATCCCAAAGAACAGGTCAATCTGAGTAAGCCCGAGGCAGAGGTCGAGCCGAGTCAACACGATAAAGAGTTGAGCAAAGTCGGCTTGGTCAAAATTCGACCCTAGTTGTCCTTGGTCGAAGCTCGAGCCTAGTCGATTCGAGCCAAGGTCGAGCTAATTCAACCCAAATGGAAGGTCGAGTCAAGTAGGTTCAGGTCCCAAGTTGAGTTGAGTCATGTTGGACTCCAGGTTGAGCCGAGTCCACCCGAGTCAAAAGTCGGGCTAAGTCAACCAGGACCTAAGGACAACCGAAAGTTGAGCTAAGTTGGCCTGGCCGAAGGTCGAGACTATGGATTTGAACTAAGTAGGCCCGGGCAAAGGTTAAGCCTAATCAGCTCACGTCGCAGGTCAAGTGGAGTCGGGTTGGGTTGAAGTTCAAGCCAACTCGGCCCATGCAGAATATCTAAGCAAGATGGTTTTGAGTTTAGTCGGCCTTAGTTGTAGATCGAGTTAGGTCATCCCGAGTCGAAGGTCAGTCCAGTTGGCCTAAACATAAGGTGTAAACCAATTTACTATAGTTGAAGGTTGAGTCGATTCAACTCGAGCCAAATTGGCTAGGGTCAAATTGATTCAAATTGTGTCGAGATCGAATCGATTCAAATCGGTCCAGGTCGAACATTTGAGGTCAAATCGAATCAAGTCGACTTGAACCAAAAGTCAAGACGAGTCGTAATGACTTGAATGTTGAGCTAAGTTGAGTTAGACTCAGAGGTAGAATTGAGTTCAATGTAAAATATAAATTAGATTGTTTTATCAAAACAAAAAAATTGAAATTTAAGATATTTAAATTACTTTATCTATACTCATTATTTAAGAAATGAAGAGAATTCAGTTGTAGGTAATTCAATTAATAAGTACTTTAATTTTTTGAAATTTTTGAAATCTCTTATCCAAACACAAGGTTAGAGTTGTATTCAATAAGTGACATTTACACAAATAGCAAAATGGCTTTAAGTGCTTGGATCATAATTAATCTCTTACGCAACATATAAAGAGAGAACTCTTATTTTTTATATATTTCACTTCAATGAAGTTAAGTCTCTATAGCAAGGAATGCACATTTCATACCTTACATGTTGAAAGTCAATCTTGTTTTCAAAACAACTTATATATTGTATATTCTGAATAGACTTTGTATATTTGACTTGAAGAGACATAATGTATTTGGTGCTAAGGAGATATGAGTATTGAAAAGACTTTGTGTGCTTAACATACAAAGATGTTGTGTACTTAAATAGTTAGAAATGACTTCTATGTACTTGGGTAAGTTAGAAATGACTATGATAATACTTGTAATATTGTTGATTAGTGGAACCCTTTACAATTTACAAATGAATAGTGAACGAAGACTAAGTTTAGGTTGTACCTGATAGGAAAATATTAATCAAAATAAATAATTAAATAATAATTATTATTATATAATAAGAATAAGATAGAGATATGGATAACAAAAGTTTCATAAAGTCAAATAGAAAATAATAATAATAATAACATTATAGAACAAAATTATAAATAAAGTAACCTGAGTTGAGACACGCATAATGTTGTTTTTAAAGATAAAATACTCTCATTGTATAGGACAAAACCAAATATACAACAAAGATATGTTAGATTTGAGATTTTCTCTCAATATACAACAATCCATTAAATCGATGAAATACATCCAAGAATTAATATGTTTTTTTTTTTATATTTTTCACATGCACATGAATAATGATATTTATGTATAGAAAAAAAGAGATTTGAGAATAAATTTTAATAAATTTGATTTTAAAATATTTAATTATAGTAAAGTAGAGAGTGAAACTATTCGTCATGATATAACATTAGGTTGTCATGTCAAAATGATAAAACTCGATTCGTATACCGATGAAAAATTATACAATAAAATTGCAAATTTGATCCAAATCAAAGTACAAAAGTTGGTTTCATTTGAACTTTTCTATGTTCAAAACAAACCAAATTGAACCACATTCTATTAGACTTGGTATATTCTTTGTATATACATGGAGTCCTTTGCATTTAGACTCAGGGGAATTTGTATGTTTGTATACATGAGTGTCTTATGATTAATTACGTAAGCAAGGTAATGTCTTTTTCTCTTATAACTCTTATACATTTCCTTCTGTAGCACACCTCTAATTTGTATATTTAGTTATTTTTGTATGCACATAGTTTTGATATTATAATAAATAAATTTTTATAAGTCATAAGCGAGTATATAATGATGATAAGATCTAAGTCTTAGTCTCATAACCATGCCAATGATACTCATGTTCTGATGATAATAAACACAAATATTTATGGTTCATCTAACATAATTGTCCAAACTAAAATGTGTATTAAACAAAAACTTAACATACACCAAGCTAGACACAAACTCGCTTGCTTTATATGTACGAAGCTCAAATCATAAATTTCATTTATGAGTTTTGATGTAGATAATGTTGGGTATCAGAGTACCAGCACAAGTACTTACAACTAAAATAAAAGATGAAAATAAAGGAACAAAAACAGATAATAGGCAATGAATTTAATTTATTCAAGAAAAGAAAAATTACATATCATTCTCTCTAATCCCAAGGAGAAAACAATGACAACCCCTCTATTGGAAATAGGAAAAACTAATACAAGGAGAACCTCAAAGGAGAAACTAACTTTCTCTCTTAGAGGAGAAACTAAATTCTCTCTTAGTTCTTATCTCAAGCAAATAAAGTAAAAGGAATAGAAAGGGAGAGACTTTTGGGATGACTTCCTAAGAAAACACGAGACTCCTTTTATAACATTAAAAGTAAGCCCCAAAGTAAGTTCCCATCGATGTGGGACTTCTTTTCCCCACTTGAAGATTTTGATGAAATCAATCAAATCTTCACACCATGCTTTATTCTTTGCCTTCATGTTGCTTGTTCTTCTGGTAGACTTCAGTAGGATCGAATCCACGTAGACTTCATTGACACATAATTCTGATCCTCCGAAACACAATGCAACACCCGAGGTTCCTCCTAAGGACCTCTTGTTAATACTTCACTACTCTCCACCAAACCCGCCATGAACCGACTAACCACTCCCACTGCTTGTGCAATGTCTGGTCTTGTACACATCATAACATTCATAAGGCTATCCACCACCGATGCACTCGGTACTCGAGACTTCTCCATCCTCTCCGCTTCACTGCTAGGACTCATACGTGAGGAACAATTGATAGTAAGTGGGGTCGAAATTGGCTTACAATCTTGCATGTTGAAGCGCCGCAAGATTATCAGTAAGTATTTCTTTTGAGAAAGGCAAACTTTCCTATCTTTTTTGTCTCGGTGAATTTGCATCCCTGAAATCCTTGTTTGTTGGTTCCAAGTCCTTCTTCTCATACTTCCTAGCCAATTGTGCCTTCAATTCTTGGATTTGAACTTTGTTGGGGCCTACCTCCAACATGTCATCCACATACAACATCAATGGTCTAAACACCCAGTATGTTGTAATCAAGGCTTATGAAGGAATCAAATCTATGGTACGAACACCTGAGCTCTCTTTAAACCGTACTGAGATTTGTTCAACCATGCAAACCAAGTTTTCTTGTTCTTTAACGCCTTCTGGTTGGAGCATCATTTCATTTTTGCTTAACAATAACCTTGTGGGTAGTGGGACCCACAGGTGGCACCCCTTCACATTGTTAGCATAGCCCAAGCACTTAATTTTCCCCAGTTTCAAGCTCTACTCGTGCTTTGGATTCCTTGAACTGGTAACAACACATTTGACTTTCTCTTGATGTAGTACACCCACAATCTCCTGGAGTAAACTTTGATTCTCCTAGTGATAACTCTGGTGATTCCCTTACATCATAATAAACTAAGTCTTCTTGTGTTTTCCTTTTTCCTGGTAGTCAAACTAGCAATCTGCGATCTATGACTATGTTTGTTGGCTTACCACACAGTGCTCGTGTAGAGATAAAACAACCTTCTTGAGCCCAAGTAAGAGATTACGTTCTGCATGGATTTGCACACTTCGCTATAACTTATACCTAAGTTTACGATGTCACATCAACATCGATTCTTTTTGACTTGTCGATGCAACCATTGCATTAACTTCCTGCAACGTATCTCCCAAAAGCACATACACATCTGCCATGATCTTTTGCGCTTTCATGACTTACCAGATCTTTCCTCTTCTTCACATAATATCTTTGTCCTCCGAGGTATTTGCCATACAACCTTGTGAGGTTGATGCCTCGGAGTTCTTTCCTCCATTCTTCAAATGCCAACAATCTTTCTTCACATGCCCTCTTTTGCCACAATGGTAGCATTTGAGATGCTTCTTACTTTGACATCTATCATGAGACTGACTCCCACTAGATCCACGTTTTGTTGATCTACCTCTTGTCATCACCAAAGCTTCTATTTGTCTTGCACTTTCCACCATATCTTCTTTGTTCTTTCGCCTGGATTCTTCTTCAAGAACGGCTTCGGGAACATCCTCAAAGTGTAGGAGGTCAACAACGTTGTAATTTGTAATGTTGATGACAAGCTGATCATACGAATCAGGTAAACTCTGTAGTAGAAGCTCCGCATATTCATTTTCAATTATGTTGAAATTTGCTGCTGAAAGTTGGACAAACAACATATTTAGATTGTTGATGTGGTCTGTCATTGATGTGGACTCACTCATTCGAAGAGTATAGAGTTTTCTCTTCAAGAATATTCTTGTGTGAAGTGACTTAACCTCGTACAGGCTTGTGAGAGTATCCAAAATCTCCTTCGCTGTAGTCTATTCCGCAATGCTGGATAAAACCGCATCTGCCAATGCTAAGTGCAAATTTGCTATAGCATTGTTATCTATTTCCTTCCACTTTTTATCTGTAATGCCCTCAGGTTTTTCTTCAATTGCTTCTAGACAATTGTCCTTTCTCAAAATTGCCTTCATCTTTAGTTTCCACAATGAGAAAATTTTCCCATTGAACCTCTCTATCTCGTATCTTGTTGTCATGGCTTTAAAATCGACTTATGCACTTCTCACTATGAATAGTACTGTCTACTGGAATAATGGAGGCAGACCGTGAACCAGTGCACTACGTAATTCCCAGGAAAGAGAGGTGGGTCACTAATGGACATGCTTAAGTACCAAGTCTTTCCTAGCCAAAATTTTCCTAGACAAGCACTTTCACACTACCACGCTTTATCCACTATCTCAACACTATTCTAATGACAATAGCAACGGAATATAATCATATAACCAACCTGACTCTGATACCACTGTTGGGTATTAGAGTATCAGCACAAGTACTCACAACTAAAATAAAAGATGAAAAATAAAGGAACAAAAACAGATAATAGGCAATGAATTTAATTTATTCAATAAAAGAAAAATTACATATCATTCTCTCTAATCCCAAGGAGAAAACAATGACACCCCCTCTCTTGGAAATGGGAAAAACTAATACAAGGAGAATCTTAAAGGAGAAACTAACCTTCTCTCTTAGAGGAGAAACTAATATTCTTTCCTAGTTCTTTTCTCAAGCCAAATAAAACAAAAGGAATAGAAAGGGAGAGACTTTGGGATGACTTTCTAAGGAAACACGGGACTCCTTTTATAACATTAAAAATAAGCCCTAAAGTAAGTTCCTATCGATGTGGGACTTCTTTTATCACAAATAAGACACAACTAGTAAAGTGTAAAGTGAGAAAATCACATGACACAAGTGCTACACAAGCATCACACATATTGTTAAGGGCTTAAGACACAAGCATCACACATATTGTTAGAAGGCAAAAAAATAAAAAATAAAAACAAAAATCAAATTCTGAAAGTTGGTGAAAATCTAAATGCAGGTCATATATAGAACCGAACCCAGACCGACTTAAGGGGAAAACAGACAAAAACATTTGTTTTAGTCTTCCGAAAAGAAAAACCTCCAAAACAATAAAAATTTAATATTAATATATCTTTATTAAATTAATTATAAAGTTATATTTAAAAAAAATACTTTAATTTTTTTAGTACTAATATACCTCTATTAAATTAATTATTAAATTATATTTAGTACTAATATATCTCTATTAAATTAATTATAAAATTATGTTTAAGATTAAAATGGCTTAAAAAATTTTGGTACTAATATACCTTTACTAAATTAAATATAAGTTTATATTTGAGAATAAAATTTAACTAAATTATTATTAACGTGTGTTAATGTTTATTGGTATTAGAAAGAATATTTAATGAGTTAAAATCTTTATTGAATAAATTGTAATTTTGTTTAGGAAAAAAAAAGTTTAGTTATCTTTATTTTTTTATAATCAATTTTGATTCTATTTTCTTATATGTGACTTTAATTGTGATTCTATTTTATTTTTTTCATCTCTGGTAACTTCAATTTTGATTATATTTTATTTTTTTATCTCTGTCACTTTAATTTTTATTTTATTTTCTTCTTTTAAACATGTGACTTCAATTTTTATTTTATTTTATTCTTTTATATTTCTGGGACTTCTCATTTACTAATTTCACTTATTGTCTTTATTTGTTTTCTTCTATTATATAGTTCTTTTTCAAGGGTTTTGAAAGATTTCACTATTTAAATCTCATATCACTCATGTGTACTGGTCTTTTTATTCTCATTTCTTATTAGTATGTAGTCTCTATTTGTGTTGATGTTATCTTGTTCTATTTATTGAATTTCTATTAGGATTAAAAATATGTTTCTTTTTCTTGACTTTGTTTAAGAGTTAGGGATAAGGTTCTAGTTATGAAGAACAATATTATTTTTTATTTATTTTTATTAATGTTTAATTTCAAAATAAACTTTGTAGGTTTATAAAAAAAATGAGATTCTAGAAAGAAAAAGAGACTTTAAAATATCAGTCTATAGTCAATTTTACTTTTTTGAAAATTAAAATCAAGTTTTATTGTTTCTAAATTTATTTTTTTATATAATTATTTGTAGTAGTATTTTATATATTATAATTTTTATTTTATATAAAAATATATAGATATGTCAACTAAAAAATTTGAATTAAGCTATTCACAAATTCAAAAAAAAAATAATTTTTTAGGCTTAAATTGTATAAAAAAACAAATTTATGTAAATAAATAGGAAAAATGAATTAAAAATACAAGTAAATACTCTCTTTAAAGATAATAACAATATAGTTATAACTGAAATCAACAATAAAAAAAAAGTAATTAGAGACGATAACAGACGTAATATCAAATATCATTAGCCGAATATAATGTTCACAAGAAAAACTCATGTAAAAATGTTCTCACAAGAATATTATCTTTCAATGTATGTATGATATTATATATATATATATATATATATATATATATATATATATATAAATAAGTTTTTCCACATAAAAAAAATTAACATCTAATATACTTTTTCATGACATCTCTACCTACCCATCTCTATGATTATAATAAAGTGACCTTCTAGTAATTCAGACATTCATCCTAAATATTTATTTTATTAAATTACATTTGTCTATCTTATATTTTTGATAAAACAACAACTAATTTCTTTTTTATTTATTTATTAAATATATAATTGATAATTTTGTTTTTTTAAATATATTTATTTTTCCTATTTAAAATTTTTAACTTTTAATTTTCATAATTTTTATTTAATTTTAGTTTTTATAATATTTTGAAACAAAATAGAAGAAGTGAGTGATAATTTATTAGAAATATGAGTATCATTATTAAAAATATTAAAAAGATAAATATATATTTAAATATTAAAAGGAAGGTAAATATTTCATTAAAAGCATAAAAAGATTCATTGTGTATTTAAAAAAATGTAAATATAAGTAAAAAAAATTATAATTTCATCTATAAAACAAAACAATGGTTAGTAAATGTGGTTTTAGAATTTCCATTATTAGTTACACAAACACAATTAAGATGAAAAAGAAAAATAAAACGTAAAGAAAAGTTTCATACAAATTGTAATAAATATCACATTAAAATGATGTTTTTTTTTCATAAACTAAAAAAGTAAAAACAATTATGAAATTTATCATATAATTAGAAACAAAGAAATGATATTTTAATATGATTTAAAATTCCTTAATGGCATTGAAAAAGACTTATTTAATTAATTATATTACTATAAAATATTGTTTTTGCTACATAAACATAAACTACTTGAGACACAAGATAATTGTTTTCTCTCTAAAATATCACTAATTAATCCAGTTAATCAAATTATTTGATCTTATAAACTATAATATTAAATTAATATTTTTATAATATTTTCTATCAATAATACACTAATATGTATGATAAATATTACTTCATAATTCAAAATAATGGATCTCTCAATATTTTCTAATTTGATCATGTATACAGTTGGTGATTTAGTGTTTTTTTTGAATGAATTAAATAACATCACAAAAAATTATCTTTGTTTTTCTTCTTTCATTACATAGTGTACATTCTAAAATTCTCATTATAAGTGAAAGAGAATGGACGAAGATAGGAAAAAAAGGAGTTTAACTCTTGATTTGATTTTTATATTTATTCATGTCTTTAGAAAAAAAAAAAAAATGTACATCGTAGAACACTCATTCTAGGAGAATGGAAAATAAGTTCAATTCTTCAATTCTTATATTTGTTTATGTTTCTTACACACAAAAAAGTTACACTCTAAAGCTTTCTATAACACTTGTTGTAGTGGAAACTTTCATAATGTGTTATAGAAAGGCAATGGATTGAGATAATCATTCAATGAAAAAGTTAAAGACAATGAATAAAATTTGATTGTTCATAATGTGTGTTCCAAAAATTAAATATAAAATTGTGATTGATATAACTTTGTTCCATAAACATGTGAGGAAAAGTACATAATAATAAAAAATTAGCAATAATTTATAATTTACATTTTCTCTCCACAGTTATTTAAAATTAGAAATCATTCATTTAAAATATTCCATAAGTAAATGTATAACATAAATGGTTTTCATAACTCCGAATAATGTTTGAATTTTAATTAAATCTTTTACAACTTTAAAATATTTCAACAAACAATTTAAAAAATATTCAATGGTTGATTTTATGTCTTATTTTATTTTATTTTATCTATCAATTTAAAATTTTAATAAATCTTGAACAACATTAAAATATTTATTCATATAACAAAAATAAGGAAATATTAAATTATTATTTTTTGCTACTTATTTTATTTATATTTTGGTGTTATGAATTTAAGAGTCACATTCATCATCAATGGCGCTAATATTTAAGTTCTAACTAAATCATACACTATATTAAATTTTTGATTTTTTTAATTTTTTAGTTATTTCTTCTTTTTTTAATATTTTCTTACTACGGCGGTAATAAGTTTGAAATTTAGTTAAATATTTAACCGCGGTGTTCAAAGTTGAAAAGGTGAAAAAACAAAAAACATGAAAAAGAGAGGGAAAACAAAAATTAAAGAAAAAAGAGAAAGAGAAAAATGCTGTGGGAAAAAAATAATTAATAATTTAAAAGGAGAATGAAGAAAGAAAGAGAATCCAAGAAGCAGAATTGGGCAATGAGAGAGTGCGAAATGTAGCAATTGCGCACGGTTTCTGAAAAAAATCCCAAAATGCACAGCGGGAACAAAACCTACCGCAAAATTTTCAAACTAACCCAACGCCAATTCCAACAACACTGTTAATTTCACTTCTTAAAAAGCCCTCTTCATTCTTCTTCTTCTCTGTTCTCTTCACATTCTAATCTCCAATGGCGACAGCCTCAGAGAACAACACCAACTCCACGCGCCCCCAGCGCGAGGCCAAGAAGAGAGCCGCAGCTGCTATATGCGAAATGCAGGGAAATGCTAAGAAGAAGCGCGTCGTTTTGGGAGACCTCACTAATGTCTCAGACGCCGCCACCGCTGCAGTTGCCGTTTCAGAGACTCAAAAACGGAAAAAAATCAAACTTCAGAAACCAGTGCCGACGGTTGACACGCCGGAGAAAGTCGACGGGAGGAGCGACCCGCAACTGGGTGGGCCGTATGTTTCAGATATATACGAGTACCTTTGCGGAATGGAGGTACTAGGGTTTTATGTTTTTTTTTCTTGCCCTTTTCTGGTGGTTAAAACTGTGTCGCATTGGGAATGATGTGAGGGTTTTATTTACTTATTTTGGTGTGACTCTGGCTCAGGTTCTTCCTAGTAAGAGACCCTTACCAGATTATGTTCAGAAAGTTCAGAAGGACGTTAATGCTAACATGCGCGCGGTTCTTGTGGATTGGTTGGTTGAGGTTGCGGAAGAGTATAAACTGGTTTCAGACACGTTATATTTTTGTGTGGCTTACATAGATAGGTTTTTATCCTTGAATGTATTGTCCAGACATAGATTGCAGTTACTCGGGGTTGCTGCAATGCTTATCGCATCGTGAGTTTTTTCTTTTTCCCTTTCTAATACATGGACTTTTTTCACTGTTTTGTGTTATTTGTTTGTTAATTTTTGTTTTTTTATTGTTTTTGAAAATAGGAAATATGAAGAGATTAAACCACCTGAGGTGGAGGACTTCTGTTACATTACGGATAATACATACTCTAAGGAAGAGGTGGTTATTGTGTTTCGTTTGTTGCTGGTATTACTGCATGCTTTTGCTTTGGATAGCACTGATTTTCGCATTTCTTTTTTTGTGAAGGTTGTGAATATGGAAGCCGATATATTGAAGGCTTTGAGGTTTGAATTGGGTGGTCCTACGGTGAAGACATTCTTGAGGTGTTTTTCTTTGCTAGTTATGTGATATTGTGTTGCATTGGTTTATCTTGTTTTAGCTTGGCGTTTTGATTCACACCTTATGCTTTGCTGTGGTTGCAGGAGGTTCTGCAGAGTTGGTCAAGAGGGCATTGATGTAAGTTAACTCTTGTTTTGACCCATTTGTTAAAGCTTATTCATAAACTTGAAAGTAGTTTTATAAGAATCAATTAACTCTATTTGGTGAATTGCCAAGAAAAGACTCAGTTACTCAGATCAGTTTGATTTTGAAATTGTATCCTTAGATTTTATCTCTAATGTACATAGTTACCTTTGGTCGTGTTAGATAGCTGTTACAGTAGGCCATAAGTGCTATTTGTTTTGGTAATATTTTAGATTTGTGATTATGACTCTGTCCGGTATTGCAGTCGCAATGCTTGTTGTGATTGTAGAACAGGTTCTTTTTATTTACATACATCTTAATTTTTTTACAGCTTATTTGCATACACCTATTAGGATTCATATAAGAAGAATATCAAATGACTCTGTATCTGGCAATATGTGAATTAATTGATTTGTTAACAATTTGAAAATTTATTGACTCTTGCATTTGTTTCATCAATTCTCATGGAAAGTTATATTAAACTTCAATTGTAAAATGGAAAAGATTTGAAAGAACACTTGTGTTGTGAACATATCTTAATTATTTTGTTGTTTTATTTTTCATTACTTTTTGGAATTTTGTGATTTAACACGAATTATTATTTATGATTCAAGAATTAGCTTTACAATTCATGGTTTTGATCTATATTTGGTAACTTGCTTTTAAACTGCTATACGTGATTTCTCAGATATGCCAGTGATACACTCTCCTGTATAATATTGCAAATATTTTCTATCAACCATTTGCTGCAATGTGCGATTGATAACATAACATTGACACTGACACATTCTAATTTTTTAAGTGAAAAATGTGGACTTTCATTTAGTGTTATTAAAACCGAACTGACCTGTCTTAAACCGGTACAATTGATTATTTCACTTGGCTGGTCTGCTTATATTTTACAACCTTTTCTGCATTGATTAAATTGTGGAACATCTCTTGCCAGGCACCTGTGTTGTCTTGGCTCTTGAGTTCCATTTTTGCTGTACTAAACAACCTAATAACTTAGGCTTGCATAAATGAGCACATTAAAATGAACACTGTTCATAGCAATTGTTTTCCCATATTAGAAGTTCAAAAGTTTTTTCAACTAATACAACTCTCGGAAAATGAGTTCTTAACATTATATAATGTATATCTTTAATATAAATATAACTTTTTTAAATTTAATATTTATTTTTATGCAGTTCAATCCATGACTTTCCAGATCAGCATTGACCTAGTACCTTGATTAACTCTATGACTAATTTTGCTCTAATAACATTGCTTTCATCATTTGGCTAATAAGCTTGTTCCATTGTGCAGACTTCTGATCTCCAGTTTGATTTCCTTAGCTGCTACCTTGCTGAGCTCAGTTTATTGGATTATAATTGTGTAAAGTTTGTGCCATCTTTGGTGGCAGCATCTGTTGTATTCTTAGCAAGATTTATGTTAAGCCCAAAGAAACATCCTTGGGTAATCCTTTTTAAATTCGTATTCAAATCCAGTGTTAATTGTGGAGGATGTTACTGAATTGTTTTTTTCTTAACAGAATTCGGCACTCCATCAGCTCACTAGATATAAACCTGCTGACTTCAAGGAATGTGTGCTAAACGTACATGATTTATACCTTAGTAGGAAGGGGCCTTCTTTGCAAGCTGTGAGAGAGAAATACCAACAGCATAAGGTAATATTTTACCCTATTTTTCCTGCCATTTATTTAAGATGTAATATTTTCTCAGTAGCTATATTTTACTTGAAATGTCAATTTCAATCTACATGTCATGTTGGATAATTAAGCTGATTACCGTTTCATTGGGTGTTTTTGTACAGTTTAAATGTGTGGCAAGAACACCATCTCCTCCCGAGATACCCCTTTCTTTTTTTGAATTTTCAGGATCAGATTCTTAGGCGTTGATGAAACTTGGCTATTCTTGCTCCGACTTTCTTTTCAACTTTTGGCAGGAAGGTACCCTTTCTGTTGCATTTGCTGATATGCTTAGGAAGGTGCTTTTCTTAAATGCAGTGACAATGTATCTATGCTGGTCTCACTGACTCCGATCGAGCTTGTACGAAATGTGATAACCCCATTAGTTCAGAATTAGGTTCTATTTTTGCCAATTAAAATTCTTTGTAAGAGGTCATTGAATGATTTGCAGATTCTATGTATAGGAAACTTCTATACGTTTTCATTGTAGTTCGATTATCATGCAATCCATGATGTTCAGAAATCAAATTTTCATCCGCACTTCATGAGCCATTTTCTCTGATTGTCTGAATCAAATATTTGTGATAGAATATAACTGGTGTTTGTGCTTAACCTTTTCTCTTTTAGTCTGTTAATTTCTTTCTGTAGAAGCATGGTTAGTGAAATCGAGGCTCCTTCTTTTTGGAGGTTGTTGTGTTGTAGACAAGGGTGGCCATGGTGGCCATGGTAGCCATGGTGGCACCAATTGCTCGATTGCCATAACAGAAAATATTCTATTATAACAATGTTTTATGTTCAATGAGTCTGCTGATTAAACACCCCCTTAGTTTATCGTTCATGATAAAACTTACTGCTGAACTCTTGTATCATATCATGTAAGTGATTGTGATAACATGCATATTTAAAAAAAAAAGAGGATGTTTGAAGAATCAATTAAGATATATTTCATTTAATTTGTTTACCAGCCTTGACAAATCATTAAATTCTGATGTCGTTATCCAGAAATACATGAAACAAAGGGATAAAAAATGTAACCATTTACAGGGTTGCTTTTGAAACGGAATGAATCAAAGAAAAGGAGATATAAAAATGTTTAGAGTTTGATTCAGACATTTGTGGGTACTAAAACTAAAGAAATTGAAAAAATGAAAGAGGAAAATGCAACTCACTCCAATGATCTAGACTAAATATTTTGTTGGACCACATGTTCTGATTACTTTGACTTCTTAGGTTAATTATTATAGTAGACAAACAAAATGTGTTATTCATCAAGCATTATATTCCACAATATTCTTGGAAAATATTTGTATTTCAAAAATGGCCTCTAGTCAAGTTTTTCATAATATTTCTTTTTGTACCTCATTAATATCTTTTTGAGTAATTATTTTATATTAATAAAATTATAAATTAAATATGTTTTTCACCATTGTAATTGTATTAGTACTTTTTTTTTGGTTCTTTTTTTATATATATTATATATCTGTAATTTAAAAAAAATGTTGCTCCTAGGTATCAAAATTTTTTGACTAAATTTATCATTTTTCATGCTAAATCATTTATTTATTTAAAAATTAGAGTGAAACTCAATAACTTTTATACTATCATATTGTTGAAATGAGTCATTTATGCGATTTAATTCTCACATTAGAATATATTCAAGTACATGAAGTGAATGCAACTCACTGAGACGAAAGTAGACCTCGTTTCTTTATGCACTAGGTGTATTTGGCTGGTAGAAGCCAAATTCTAGGCATTATTATTTTTACTATTTTAAGAATTTAGAGATATGAATTGTTTAGTGTTGGAATTGAACAATTTTTAGGGGTTGAATTTGGATCTCTATTTTTTTCATTGAAATTCGTTTTTCGGGTACTATTTTCCACCAATGCTTGAAGTGTTTTGTAAGTGATTGAGGAATAAGAAGAGTGAATAACAACCTATGCATAGTATTTTGTATCCACGGTGACAACAATGGTGTTGTTTTTGTTCTTTCAGCACTTTTGAGTTGATGTGGTGTTGTTTTTGTTCTTTCAGCACTTTTGAGTTGATGATGCCGACCATAAAAAAAAAAAAACAACATATGTCACAGAATTGATCACAACAAAAGAATACTAAAAAAATGCTACAATTAGAAGTAATTGAATACAAATTTTGTTAAGTGGTGGGTCCAGCCAACAGTGTAGAATAAAAAAATGGTAATAGGGTAGACATAGGATGAGAATAGATCCAAAACCTGCGATTAAGACAGAATAGAGGGAGACAGAGAAGCAAAAGAGAGTGGTAAAACAGGTTCTGTCACGGAATCACACGAGAAAATCAAAGTGTCTGGTCTAACACAAGAATACCCTTTGGGTTTTAAAATCCAGAATCAAGCCACTTATTCAGGCATTTTGCTGAACCCTCTTCATTGGTCTCTCGCGCATGACAAGACCACTCAAAACCTTCACAACTTTAACCATACATCACATTATTCATTATTTATTTTCACTCTAAACAAATCTTTACTTTCAAAACACTCTGCAACATTCCAGTAATTGCGTTTGCCATGCAATGGAAACTTATTTTGTATTCAAAGGATGAGACGGCTAAATTCATTGGTCATTATTCTAATAACTTTTAAACAAATGAAGCTTAAGGGAATTAGATAGTAAAAAACAGTATTTATATTCTTTTTAATTTTGGAATAAATTTCATTTTAACAAAATACCATTAATATTTTCTATTAAATATACTTATAGTTCCTTGGTTTTTAATAAATGATGTTTTTAGGAAAAGACATTTTATAGTTTAATAAATATTTATAAAAAAAGGCACACACATGCACTGTGTGATTTATTAGATAGTCAACAGAATTTTAAAATTTAATATAATTAG
The DNA here is from genome assembly GCF_037176805.1 of Vigna unguiculata. Lineage (NCBI taxonomy): Eukaryota > Viridiplantae > Streptophyta > Magnoliopsida > Fabales > Fabaceae > Vigna > Vigna unguiculata. The sequence goes on along the minus strand of NC_140799.1, from coordinate 2,670,815 downwards.
AAGTGAATGAACTCAATTTAAATAAATTTTAAATTTAATTAAAATTTAATATAATTAAAAATTCAAATTAGCTCAATATCATCTAATTAAAAATTCATTAGCAATTAAATTTTTCCATCCAATTTAATAAAATTTAATATAATTAAAAATCTATCCAATTACGTGTATAGTAACAACACAACCTAATTAAAAATTAGTGCAATTAAAATTTACATTCTTTAGACACCAATAATTATGGTTTTTAATTAAATAAAATTTAAACATGATAAGTTTCACCTTATTAAATTGGTTAGATGAGTTCAATTAAAATAAAACTCCATTAAATTAAGTGAATATGATTTTAATTAAAAAAAAATTCAAAATCCAATGAAATTAAGAATATATTTTTTATGCACTTTTCACTTAAAATAATTATAACTTACATCTTATCTCTTCTCCTAACTTCTATTTAGTTACTTGCATGTTCATTTGTCACTCAAATCCAATTGGATATAAAATTGAGTTTCAAACTGGCATTGATTCACCTAGTTTATTCTCCTTTTACAAAATTCAAAAAACCACAATGATATAGTCAAGTATTGTCCAAGAGAATAATTTTATTTTAATAATTTATGTCATTTTTATTGTAAGAAGTAAAAGATGTTATTTTTCTTACAATTTTATGATTTTGTGAACCTTTCTCCATCTAACCATAATATCGAATTTAGAATTTATTTACTTGTTCTTATAGTTAAAAATTATCTCTCATATTCAAGAGTAATTTAAAGTTCTTTTATGTTATGAAATGAAGAATATTAAACAAATTTAATTATAATAACTGTAACATTAGTTAATCAATTTAAATTAAAATTTTCAGTATTTAAATACCCTTATGGAAACCCCCTTCCATAATAGTAAATAAAAAGTATAATCCTAAATATCAAAGATAAAAAAGCAAAAAGTATAATACATATTTATTTTCTAAATTAAGAAAACTCAAAAACTAATTCTCACTTGACTTCTATATTTTTTACACTCAAAATTTGTTTTCATTTTTTCTATTTTTTTCTTACCCATATATTTTCTTTCTTTTTCTTTTTGTCTAACAAAAAAGGACATAATCACTAGATGGATAGACCAAAAGCATGAGGTGGAGAAAGTAATTTTGAATATAAAAAGGATTATGTTGGTTTTTGAACCCATCTTCAAAGACCAGAACAGAACCCCTTTCCCATATGCCACATAGTGTAGCTTTTACGTTAAATAAAGTTGTACTGTTAGTCCTTCAAAAGTTATATTATTTAATTATACATTATACTTTATAAACTTTATAAATATATTACTGTTCTTAAAGAATTATAAATAAGACAATTACCAAATCTTGCTAAATCACCGATTTTTTGTAAGGTAGCAATGATCATTTGGTGAGAAAATTAATCTTAAAAATGTATTGTAGTGTTATAACTCGAAAAATTCGAGTTGGTCAAGGTTCATTTCATCTAATAAATCGAGTTGAACTGATAATGTTACTAAAACATTCACTTTATTATGAAAATGTACAAATCATAATATTTATCTTTGATAATAAATATAATAAATTTAGACAATAATCAGTTTGTATTATTCATATAAAAGAGATCAAACATTAAGTTAAAAAATAGCATGGTACAAGAAAATCAGACAAATTATTCAATGTTTTAACTTAAGCTTCTAACTTTGGAGAATTCTTTACTAGTATGGAAGAAAAAAATTTCTTTGACATTCCTTTTGTGTATAAAATATTATATTAACATGATACAAATAAAAATAAATAAAAAATTATAAGAAAATAAGAAAAGTTAAATATATTTTGAAAACATTTGATATTGTTTTATAAAGTCGAATAATGAAATTGATACATATTATTTTAAAAAAATATATGAAATACAATTAAAGTGAATAGTTTGGAAAAAACTATTTAACCTAAATTATAATATATAAAATTATAAATTAAATATAAGAAAAAAAAAAGAGAGAATAAGAGTATCACCTTCTTTATTGGAATATATTTTCTCTACCCGCTGAAACACTATTATTATAATATGTTTTTAAGATATACTAATTTTAGTATATTATATTTTTTTAATATATTTTACGGTACTAAAATCAGTATATCTGAATATACTTTACATATACTACTGTTTTTTATGCTACGAGATTCTATATGTGATCTCGATATTAAAGTTTGTAAATGATCTTAGATACTAGATATGTATATGTCAAAAAAGTCACATGATTATGGACTCTTTTATAGATCTTATTTCTCGTTCTAGAACAATTATTTTTGAATGGTCTGATTTTGTGATATCTCTATTTTAAGAATGTGTTTTAATTTAAAAAATGTATGGATACTAAAAATAAATTTAGTATTATAATATAAGATTGATATATTATTATTTATAAGTGTACTATTATTAGCTTTTTTAAGGAGGGAAATTTATTGGGAAAAATAAACATCAATTAGATCTAAGTCCAATTACATAAAAACACCACTCTCGATCTAAAACTTTAAGATTATGAGTTTATGAATCTTTATTCTTATATAATACTTTACTTTCTCATTTTTAACCGATATAAAACTTAGAATTATGCTTATTCCTGAATGCTATGACCTTAGACTATGACCTTAGATTGTAGATCGGGATTATCTTGGTCCCATATAGTATTATAGTATAGCACAAAAAAGAAAGAAGCAAGAAAAATAAATTGAAATTGATACTAGTTTTATGGCATTGGGTTTTTTTGGAAGATGAAAAAGGTGTGGCAAAAGGGACCCGAAAGTTGAAGAGAAGAAGTAGGAAAGAGTGGATTGCTGGGTCCTGGCCATAGCAGAAATGGGTGATTTAGATATCCGACAAGGAAGTAAAGAAAAGCACAAGAGCCAAAATCTCAAGACCCTTGTTTTTGGGGACTCAAAGCCAGAAAGAAAATCAGAAACGCTGGAGAAAAAGACTTCTCGTGAAACACACAGAATATCTTTAAGCAAAAGTGAGTAATGACTCACAAAACTCCTCTCGTAACATGTGCCCTCACCGTTATCAAAACCTATGCAGTAATCTATTTTTAATCTAACAAACTTCAACAATAATTTACACTTACAGATTTCATCGCTGTATCATATCATCGGTAATAAAACACCTTTTCTTGAAAAAAATCATGTTACTTTGTTGTCTTGCTGTGTTTTTCCTTCTGGCAACGAATGACTCCGTTCTACATGTCATTATCAACTCAACCTCATTCTACCACGTTTATTAATAAACAAAGAAAAATTATTATAATAAGAATTAACTGTTGTGAAGAAAATAATGTCCCTCCTGAAAACACTGCACCACCTTTTTCCCTTCAAACAAAGCCTATTACCTTTTTCTCTCATCTCAGACCATTCATCATCATCATTATCAAGTGCCCTTTCCCTTCCTTCGATTCCTCCAACCTTTTTTCAGCTCCACCCAATATATGTAATCATCTATGCATCTTTCACCAAACCAACCCAAACCAAACCATGCTCTTTCACCATTCTTCTCTTCTCGGGGGGTTCAAGAGCTTCATGCTTTTCCTCCTCCTCACACTCCACCAAATCTCAGCTCAAAACCACCACCCTTCACTTCTCCTTGATCACCACCACCTCCACCACCCTCACGCCATGCCTCAGAAGCAACACAACCTGCACCAACACCACCATCCACGTTACCCCTTTGGCGTTTTCTTCCCACAGAAGAGAAAGGTTCCCAATGCATCAGATCCTCTCCACAACCGTTGAGTCAGTCACCGTGTTATGTTTCTTGAGTGAGTCAAGGTTGCAAAATGAACACATTGAAATTCAGGTTTGATGTTGGTTTTAATGTGTACTATGCAGATTCAAATTTTTCCATGCCTTGTGTCAACTATATATATATATATATATATATATATATATATATATGATGGGGTTCTTGTGGAAAGCTAGGGAAGGAATGTTTTTGTCTCTTGAAAATGAAGCCAATGCTTAGTACTTAGCTTGTTCTTGAGTCAGTACTTTGTTTTCTCATATGTTGTATTGCAATCTATACAGGAGATGTAAATTTTTTGGACATACAGTAATTTTTACAGTGTCTTTTTTCGTTTGTTCTTTTTCGGTTTTGTCTCTCCTTTTTTTTCTTTAAGCATCAATGCTCAATTTCTGTTCTAACTTGACACCATGAAATGATGGAAAATACTTGCCACCACGCGTTTTGTTTCTTTCACTTATTTCGTTTTGGTGAAAATACCATACATTTTTTTTTTTCAAAAAATGTTGGCCTTTTTCATGGATAGTGATAATAAAGACAAAACCTTTTCCAACTTTTCAATGTTACACCTTTGGGTGAGTGCATCTTTCAAAATATAAATCATGCAGAATCTCAAATCGTCTCAAATCAATTCACACGTGATAACAACAGCAAATCACTCGTATTAGACAAACACTTTGTTTTAAATTAACTTTACTTTTACACAGTAGAAGGTAACCAACTTCAGTAGTATAGTTGTCAAAATTATGCAGAAAAAAAGAGTGAAAAGATTGAATGATTGAAAGAGAGGGAAAGTGAAAGAAAAGTACTCAATAAGAATATTGTTTTGCTTTATTGTATTCACATTGATATCATAAACAGTGCTGTAAGTGTAGCTAAGATTCAGGTTCTCAGCCACAAAACAGAATTGCTACTACTGAGGAACAGTGACATTGATATTAGTATAGAAGAGGGTTTTTGTAAGTGCATCACTTCTTTCATCCATATACTAGGAATATGAAACGGATGAATTTTTTGTGTTTTGTCCCTATACTCAGAATTTGATCATGACAGCATTATAGTACCAATAGGTTGCGACTTGCCATTAGAGTTCGGAATTCCAATCTGGAACACACTTGTATCGCATCATCTCTCTTATTGCAAGAAATTTAGTATGAGACTACAATATATTTTACACATGGGCATTCCTTCGGCACCCTTTTATAAAAAAAGGTTTTCGGTGTCCTTCCACGTTGGGCTAGTGATGGCATGTGGTATGAATGTCCAAGTCTGACGTGTCATTGATGTTTTCAGTCGAAGTGTGTCTTCATTGATAATGCTTTAATCATCATATAAACACGGTTATTATTACTACAAATTCTATTTACAATTTAATATTCAAAGCATCACGTTTTCAATGTTTCCGGTCATATTTGAATCTGATTAGTCCATCAAATTAGGCTTTTCACCTCTAAAAAAAAGTTTTATATCAACATTTCCACATAGATATTTCAAAATCTCTTTCACAATATTTCGATGTTCTCTATTTGGGTCGACAAAAACTGAATAATTATACCAACAAAATGTTATATATATATATATATATATATATGGTCTAGTAGACATCATTGCATACATCAAACTTCCTAATGTAGATATATGTTTTCTCCACTTCATTTGAAGCATTCTATTTAACACCCAGTTTAAAACAAATATAAAGAGGATTGCTCACGATCCTAACATTTTCCATCTTGAATCTATGTGACGCCCTTTTAATATAGTGTTTTTGTGACAATTAAAGCTTATTTTCTTTTCTATCACGAATGATTCTTATACTAAGAATATGTTTGGCAGTTCCAATGTCTTTCATGACAAATGACTCGCCCAATTACTTCTTCAACGTGTTAATTTTAGAAACATATTTTCCAATAATAAGCATGTCATCAACATACAATAATAGGATAATAAAGTCATCATTAGAATATTTTTTAACAAAGACACAATGAAAAATGGTGTCAAATGATTGTTGTCGCAACGAAAAAATAAACCAAATAAAAAAGAATTTTGGATTTGTCACCATAGCTTATTTTGAAAAGTTATGGAAAAACTGTTAAAATAAATGTGTGATCTACAAAAATCAAATTCTAGATCTGAGATCAGATCAATTATGTGTAGAGAAAATGTTATCAGACTATTACATCCATCTTAAGGCGATCTTAATTAAAGTTGTAGAGAGAGATTTTTTTTTTTCAAAAACAAGAAAATATTGAACAAAAATATTTTATGCTTAGAAAAGCCTGGATTATCCACGTTACATATAGTTTATGATATAAAGATATTTTATTCTACATAAGTGGTAGAAAAACTAAAATATTTGTCTAGATAGGAAAAATGTTTGTTTGTGACAATTCATCCATCCATCCACAAATCTACCTTCTCTCAAACACACAAATACCCACCATTGACCACACTGAAAATAATAATCTTTGATGAAGCAAAGGATATGAGAGCATTAGTAGTTTGTTCTGAAAGAAGATAGTCATGGATCAAGACTTTTTCTTTCTTATTTTATTTGAGAATAATTTGGTTTTAGAATGAAGAATGCCATTACAAGACAACAATATTGTTGTCAGATAGGAGGTGAAGCTTGAAAATTGTAGTTTAGTTAAAAGGGATTGTGTCCAAAAATGTCATACAATGACATCAACATCAATCCAATGTTATGATTCTACTTACACCATTTTGCTTTATTAAAGCACAATACCAACCCAATTGGACCTAAGAAATGTTGGTTTATGAAAACAAATGCAATGAATTCTAAAGATAAGATCTTAATACTCCAAAGAATTAATGTGAAATTGTACCTGATTATTAGGAACAGTAAATAAAAAAATGTTGGCACCTGATCTTTCAACTGTAGATACCTAAGGTTTTCTCTTGATTCTCTCTTCTGATGGGGAGGAAGAGGAAGGAACAGGAATAACACCTAACGTGCTTACAGATGGAGACCATAACACTTTATGTAATTTCTTTCATTTACTTACTTAATTTCAATATTTATAATTTGGCCCTTCATCAAATTAGAAATTAGAATATTGTTGATATCTACACATGTAATATATCATGACATGTATATACTCTTAACCATAGATTTAATTATTTAATTAATTAGATTACTTTAATACTTTGGTTAATAGTATAATGACCTTAACACATTTAATTTATATATATATATATATATATATATATATATAATTATATATATAATATGATTGTGAATTCATATTAATTACATTATTATTACTATTAGGAGAATGCTAACCAGTACCCTAAGAACATTGGTTAAGGAACAATTAAGGTGCATTAGGTACATATTTTTACATTGAAAGTTAGAATAATTAATTATATTAATTTATTAATTAAGATAATATAAATGCATATAACAAATCTTTTAAAGACAAAAGTAGTCTTTGAAATTTCTAAGCAATAACAAAATAAACATATTAGAAACTCAATTGATACTTTAATTTTTTTTTAATCTTTTTAAATGTATTTTTTGTTGATTGTTTGTTAATTTAATTTTTTATGTTTAATTATATTTTAAGTTTTAACAACATTAAAATTTAGTTATTTTATTTTTTAACTTCCATCGGTGAGTATTAAATAAATTATTAACACAACTATACAACATTTATGGACATTTTTGTCCTTTAAATAAAATAAAAATGCATTAATTGTTATTAAGTCAAATTTTATTTAATATCACAATTAATTATGAAATATCTATTAATTATCTTTAACTAGTGAACACGGGTTAGCAAAACCTTTATTATTATTATATTGTTATTATTATTATTAGTAGTAGTAGTAGTATATAAATTTTTAGAATATAAAAAAGGGTTAAATATGTTTTTGGTTCCTCAAGTTTAAGTTAAATTTAGAATTAGTCCATCTTCAAAACTTTTAACCAATTTAGTTCTTCATCTTTAAAAATGTATTTCATGATAGTATTTGAATGATTTACACCGTTTGATATATTTTCACTTCAATGTTAACTCAAATATTATCATAAAATACGTTTAAAATGTCAAATAAACTTAATAAAATTTGATAAGAATGACTAAATCCACGCATTTTTAATGAAAGTTTCGAAGAATGAATAATTCTAAAATTCACTAAAACTTAGGGATCAAAAACATATTTAACCTTATAAAAAATATGAATAAGACTTTTAAGACATTTCACTCCTTTTATATACAAATATGTTCAAATATATAAAGAAAGAAAAAGGTAAATTGCATACATTCACCTTATTTTTCGTGTTTTTCTTTTCATTTTTCACACTATCCTTCATTTCTTTGCGAGTAGTTTATCTTGGCAAATCCTTCCATAGATCCAAACATACCATAAAGAAACAATGGCGTGATTTCAAGTTCAAAAAGTCTACTTTTCAACTCAGGTGTTGTAACATGAATCATTGCATGCCAAAGGCATTAATGAACACTTAAAATTCACAAGTGCTTTTCACTTGCTGCAACATGAGCACAAGCCACTTTTTTGTTCCATTGACCAAGATTTTCCTTTTGCATTTATAGCTATATTTGGTTCTAACCAAAACACTTTTTCTACAAAACGCATTAGGAGGGCAATTCTTAAAGGAAAAGCTAATTGGAGTCGTAACATTCAAAGAATGTAAAAGGTTCGGAAGGACACTGATAATTTATTTGACTCTCAATCTTTCAACTTTTCATATTCTCTTAATTATGTTTAATCCACACGCTTTAATTTACAATTAAAGAGAGTTGGTAGCGGTACATTGCAATTAATTGATTTGATAATGATTAATATGGACAAAAATGGAAGATTTTCAAAAAAAAAAATCAAATGAATTAATTGTTTTTCTTGATATTTGATTTTAATAGGAACTTGAGTGAGTAGTTTTTAACTCTTCCAAAAGGTATCTTTTGGAATATTCTTTTTTTTTTCGCAGAATGTTAAATCTTTAACCCTTCCACAATTACTTCCCCGAAAATGACTATTTTATGAAAGAAAAAGATGTATACTAATAAATCTAAGAGGTTCAAATAACAATATTCTAAAATAAGGCCGATCGTATTGATTAGGCTAGGCCCATTGAAGCTAAACCGATAACGTAGGATATTTCTCTCTACACCCCATCTAATTTCTTCTTTATCTCATCACAAGCTTTTAACAATTCTAATTATGAATTTCTAACAAATAATTAGGTATAAAAATATAGATTAATAGTTGGATAAGGAAGGCCCATAAAAAAAAACCATTTTACTTTATTAAATCAATAAAATAAGAAAAAAAATTGAAATGAAGATGATAAGATAAGAAGAAAATATTTTGAAAAAAAAAAAATTGCATTAATGTTGTAGTTTTCAAAGATCCCCACCAATAGATCTCACTTACAAGGCAATGCATTGTTTGTCCAAACATCCCTTTCCTCACCCAAACACGAACACAAACACAAACAAAAACACAACAAACGTCACACTTTCTGTCTCTTTCTCTTCCTCCCTTTGATTTTCAAACCCTTTAAAAATACTATTTTTCCCCAAACCCAAATCCCATATTCCACTTTTCGTCGTTACTATGTCAGACACCGAAACCACACCGGACCAACCCTCCGTTCCGCCGCAAACGGAGGCTCCGCCGCAGCCAGACCCCTCCGCCGCCCTTTCCTTCACCATATGGCCCCCCACCGACCGCACCCGCGATGCCATCGTCAACCGCCTCATCGAGACCCTCACCACCCCCTCCGTACTCTCCAAACGCTACGGCACTCTCTCATCCGACGAAGCCTCCGCCGCCGCTCGCCAGATCGAGGGTGATGCCTTCTCCGCCGCGGGTGCCTCCGTCGCGACCTCCGCCGATGGCATTGAGACCCTCCAGCTCTACTCCAAGGAGATCAGCAAGCGCATGCTCGACGCTGTCAAGACCAGAGCTCCGCCGGGTTCCGCCGCCGTAGAGGGCGTCGCCACTGTCGTCTCCGAATAACCTTTGTTCTGCGAGATTGTAGAATTGGAAGATCCGCGGATGTAAAATTACTTGCTCCGGCTTATTCGGATTCGTATGAAAATTTTTTCTCGTTTCTAACTTTATAGTCTCGTTTGTGTGTGCGCATGCTTTTGTTGCATCAAGTTATGGCAATAACAGTAAGGATAAATTTAGATACATTTCCATTCGGGCTTGATCACAATTAGAATTTTATCTCTGTTGTGTGTGTTACCGTTTGTTCTAACCACTGTTTCCAAATTTGATTGAACAATAACAGTTGAAGAATTTAAGGAACTGCATTTTTTTCTTAATAATCCATCAATTGTTTGGTGTTTGCATGTCATGTGATACGAATAGAGCTTGTAAGATATTTGTTTGCGATTGAAACTATTTATTGGTGACTTACATAGAGATATAGCAGTGATGATTAGTAATAGTATGATAGTGATGCTGGTTTTGCTCTTTGTGCCAATTGAGTTTTCTTCTGTTTACTTGGAGGTAGTATTTTTGAATTACGTTGTCTTGATCTTTATTATATTCCCTGTGAATGTTATATTTCTGGAATTTCCTGTCATGATCCAAGAAGTTTAGGGTAAAATTGTTAAATGCCGAATCACTGATTAGGTTAAACTTATCGATTTCTACAAATTCAGTCATAAAAAAGTAGAAAATGTGAATGTCATGATTTGTTTACTGCTTGTTTGAATCGACCATTTGCAAAATTTCAGATCAATGGTGACAACAATGGTGCTGATTTTGTTCTTTCAGCACTTTAGAGTCGATGATGCCAATCGTGGACTATAACTGCAACTGTATCAATTATTTCTTCCTTGGATTATGTGTTGATTGATATCACATTTAAGGTGGTCTCTTTGTCTCTGTAATTTGTGTCCTGCAACCTTTTACTTAAGCAGCAATCTCGTACTAACATATGCATAAGATGAAAGGTTTTGCATACTGATTAACTAATTGTATCCATGTCTTTGTGAGGCTCTAATCACGTAATATATGATTAGATCATAATCCTTCTTCTGTTGAGAGGTTTATTTGATAATGGCTTTTTACACGGGGTTGGGTGGTAGTTAAATGGGTCTATTTTCAGACGAACTCACACACATAAAAATAAAATAAAAGTTAAAAGTTTTTAGTCATTTTATCCTCATTTTTAGTATATGATTTTCTGTTGGACTGATTTACATTTACAGTACCCTCATAATTTAAAATTCTGAACATGTAAAAAAAAAAGAAAAAAATTCAGGTATGGATCGGTTAAGGGTTAAGCAAATTGATGCAGATCGGAGGAGACCGATCTGTCGTATTAATTGTTCTAAGCTGGACCAGGCTGGCGTTTCTGGCCCATTTCAAACGTTTTGTCAACTTGGTCCAAAAGGGTTATAATTAACCAGTGGGCCTTCGTAGGGTTACAAGCAATTATAAACTCTCTCATACTGTCCATTTAAATGAACATATATATATATATATATATATATATATATATATATATATATATATATATATATATGTTGACAACCTTTTCCAACAAATGACTTCACAATTTTATTTTAATAATATATATACTAATTATTTAATTTTAAAAATAGAAAACAATATTATAAAAATATTAATATAGTTAATTGTGAAGTAAATTTTTTGTTTTGTTTTAATGGATTGTTGTCAAAAGTATCAATATTGTTCTTCTAGGAACTAGTTAGTGGCTGTAAATTCTATTAAGATTTGGCATATTTTGGAAAGCCATTTCGATTTCTATAATATTTTATGGAATGCATCACTTCACAAAGACAAAAAATTGGGGTGTGTTCACTTTGAACTCTGACAGGACTATTTTCATAGTATTGATCTTAAACTATCAAATGTAATAAAGAATTTCTTTTAATTGTAATTCAACGAACAATTGAACTATTAGCACAGACTAAAACACTAGAGCTGAAGAAAAATTATAATACGCAGTCTTTTTTATTCCTCATACTTTTGGTCCAAGGTGGGAAAATAGGAGAATAGAAATCAAAATTTAAGAAAAAAAAATCTATTTTGTTGTATGCATCAATATATGTTTACAAGCAAACTAGAAATTATAAGATTGACTTCGTAATAAAAGTTGGAAAGAAAGACGAGAGAGGTTGTGTGTTCAATTTTCACAAACATTTGAGAGTTATAAGGTTGATTTGAAAGATTAAAAAAAATGTTAAATTTGTTTTTGGTCTCTTAACTTTTAGTGAATTTTGAAATTAGTTAATTTTGAAATTTTGAACCAACTGAGTCCTTCATCTTTCGAAATATGTGGATTTAGTCATTTTAATCAAATTTTGTTAAATTTATTTAACATTTCAAGCGCGTTTCATAATAATATTTGACTTAACATTAACTCTAAAAAAAAGTTGTAGATTCAACTCTCTCTGCTAACAATTAATATTTGTGGATGAAAAAAAATGTTGTGATAGCATAAAAAGGTGTCGTTCCTAATTCTATGGACCACTTTTGACAAGGGCAGCCAAGAATTTGGACTGTGGTGTGAGCATGTTTGCGTTTTGGACTTTGAACATTTTGCTACCCTAATGTTACTAACTCATTCACATGCTGCCACAGCCACTCTTTGACCTTGAATATGCTCATTCATTACCTACGTTGATTATTAATTAATGCCATGATTACGATGTTCATGTTCATGGCATTCCATGTTTCGTATCAATTGGATGCATGATAAATCTGTCGGTAACGATCGTAGCATTGAAAAATATATGCTTCTTTATGTTAAATGCTCAGTAAACTAACCTTTCAAACTTGAGATATTTGAATATGACAGTACCACTTATTTGAAACAAAAGGATGAGTTTGGTAGGATTGAAAACTATAGCTACGAGTGAAATCATATATCTTAACACTTACACGTGGGTAACTTTGACAATTGGGTGCAACATGAAAAAAAGGTATCAACTAGCATTGGTATTGGTATTTGTGGGAAGAACATTTCCTGAAAAGTGTTGCATATTATGTTTTCAACTAATTGGGTGGAAGATAATGAATGTGTGAGCGAGAGAATACGTGCTTGGAAATGAAATAGAAAGTTGTCGCTAAAAGAGAAATTTTCACTTTTCTTTTTGTCAACCATTTAGCATTTTCCATTAGAAAATGTACAAAGTGGGATTTGTGATTAAGATCAGGAAAATGATTTTTTGACTACTAAATTTTGACAACTTTCTCTTACAATCTTAGGTGTCATTTTTTAAGTGATTTTTTATCTTTTATTTTTCTCATTCTCAATATTCAAAAACCACTTAAAAGATGATACATCATGTTATAAAAGAAAGTTGTTAAAATTTCGTAGTCAAAATATCATTGTTCGATAAATTAACATTACCACAAGGATTAAATGTAGAGACACTTAGTTTATGTTGGAGAAACATGTCACTTGATAAGTTTTTTCTTTTTGTATTATTGTTTCTCATTTTGTATCTTGAAATACTTAAGGATCCTATACCTATAAAAATATACATTCATGTTTCAAAAACATTTTCACACACTCTAATATTTTAAAGTGTGGGGTTTAATCATATTCTTGCAACAATTAAATTTGTTTAAAATAATTACTTATCTTCATTGAACTTTTATGACATTTTTTTCTTCACTTTTCTTTATAAAATACTTAAATAAATTGTAATTTTTCTACAGTTCACCAACCAAATATATCTGCCAATAAGGAACTTGATTCCTGAAAAAGCAAATGTATACCTAAAACAAACTCTCCAAATATATTTGATTCCTTTGGATTGGGTGGGGTCACAGAAAGTTGAGTTTAATCCAATAATTTGATACAAAACAGAAATATGTCAAATTATACAGTTTTTTGTACCTAAAATGACTTGATTCCTCATAATTGTAGACAAAATTTGCTGGGAAAAAGCCTCAAATGTATACGTTGTATATGATCCTTTAATTAATTTAATAAAAAAAAATTTGTACCTAAACGTTTAAATAAAATCATACTTTATTCATTTCATAAATTTTGTACTAATCAAATGCCATTCCATTCAAACCAACAATAATATCAAACCCTAAGCGGTCAAAATTCTCAGTTCATGAACAAAGAGGATATACATACATAAAAAAAAAAATGTCGTGTTGACGTCATACATTCATTAAGTATGGAAATAAAATTGGTATAAAGTTTATAACTATAATTTGGCTTCAAAATTTAAGAACTTAAAACATGATTTATTCTTTAAAAATATTAATGTTTTTAAGAAATTAATTAAATTAACTATAGCTGACGAGTACCCATTCATATATGATTTTGTCAGTTTCTTGAGCGATTTATTCTTCACCAATTTTCCAAGTTATCCATGACTTGACCATTTTCCAGTTTAACTAGTCGACTAAGCAAATTCGGTTAGGTTTTGAAAACTACTTGTGGACATTTAAGTAAACACAAGCCTCAATTTATGAACAAAATACTATTAATTGTTCCTTCAAACAAGTTAAAAATTGCTTGTGATGAGAGTAGAAAATATTATATATAGAGTTGATTTGGTGGTACAAGAAAGTTGAAGTGAGAGGTCAACATTTCCAAGCATGGCTGCAGGGGAATGTCATCCTTCATACATGCCTTTCTCATCTTATCTTTGACTTACATTCTCAAACCTTTAACCATCTTTTACATTGCTTAGCAAACATACCAACCAAAACCAATTTCACTACTACTTCTTCATCCAAACTCTGCATCTCTTTCACTTTCTCTCTCTTTTCTACAGTTTCTTTTCTGTTTTACTATTAGATGATGATTCTGAGCGTGTTTGGTTTTGTTTGCGTCAAAGTTTATGCACATCGTAGGAATGAAATGTTTCTTATAGGTTATGTGTCTTTAAGCGTATTTGAAGTTGGTGATGAGATGAAAAAGAGAAAGAAATATGGTATGTATATATATAATTTCTCAATATATATATATATATATATATTCAGAGATGTGTAACAGATTATTTTTACAATCAGCTTCTGCAAACTAGACACACATGTATCTGACTAATGTATGTGGAGAAAGTGAAAACAAAAGCCAAAACAAAAAACAGAAAAGAAGAGAGGGAGAGAGGTTCAGCATGTGTGAGTCAAAGACCAAGAAAGAAGAAAGAAAAAAATGGTAGAAAATTGAAAGAAATGAAGGTGGAAGAAAGCCACCACAATGAAAAGCAAGGAAAAAAAGACTAATTAATGACCAGGACCCTTTTTGCTAGGTCCAGAAGCTAGTTTATACGCCAAACTTCGTGCGAATTGACGAGTTATGGAGTTGTTAGAAGCAACAGCAAATGTTGCCATTCCAACCGACGAACCTTCTTCTCCTTTCAAATCCTCACTAGGTGTCTCTGATCGAAGGACTCTTCCATGCACAAACCAGAACTGTGATGACACCACAAGCACCGTCATAACCATCACAATCCAAACACTCTTCTTCATCTGCATCTTAATTATATATCTTGGTTTTTCCAAACAGTACTATGATGTTTTGAGCACTTAACTTCTTTCTCTAAGAGCACAGAAAAATGTTATACAGTGTGTGAAGTTGTTGTTGCTCTAGTGTTGAGTGCTACATATTATATACAGAAAGGTTTCTGGTAGAGACGGTGAAGCTGTTTCCAAGTGGGTCCTTAAAAGCTGCAAGCTGATTTGACTTTAACCAAATTCTTATGTATTTCGTGGGATTTCATTTGAAAATTCGTGTAGGGTTAATTATGAGCGCTCCACGTGCAGAGAATGAATTCGTTCCTTTGAATATTCTTCCAATATTGATGAATTTTGACTTTCTACTGTTACTCATGCCACTCCTTAAATTTTGACAACGAAGAAAAAGGATTAAACCTAAAAAGATTAACTTGTGGTGAGATTGAAGTAAATGGAGGAGAATCATGAACATGTTGACATGTTAAAGCATGTCCACGCTGAGCCAATTGTTTCACACGGTTTTTGCGATTGTATATGTTGTTGTGAATGTACAATCTGGTACGCGTTGCATGCTTACTTTTGATTTTAAAAATGTTTGTGTTCCCTTTTGACATGTCACGATAGTTGAAAAGCAGTGAGAGGAAGATGGATTTGAAATTTGGGGCGTTTGGAAAAGGCATACACAGGTTTGGTTGAACTGTCACCTTCTTTGAGTTCACGGCGGTGCAAAGGAAGCTGAGGTGTAGAAATTGTTAGCGAGAACTTCCAATAAGACAAAGAGACCATCTTATCAGAATGCACGCGCAAATATGTCTCGATAACACAGATGCACAAACCAACTCTTGCAAATTTATCGGATCACGAACACAGTTTTCGTGGCTCAAGAGAATGTGTGAAACTCAAGTTTTGATTTTGTTGTAATCGATGTTATTATCATTTGTCGGAAATTCAAATGTGACTCTGAGGTGTATACCGAGTAAAGTTAAATATTAGGTTAAATATAGTTTGTGTAAAAATTGAAATTAGTTTTATAATTTTAGAAAGACATAGATTTATTTATTTTAATCAAATTTTCTTAATTTAATATGATATTTTAAATGTATCTCATGATAATATTGAGTTTTTTTTATGTTGTTTGATATACTTTATCTTCAATATTAATTGAAAAATATGTTTAAAATGTCAAATAAATTTAATATGTTAAAAAAGAATAAATCTAGACATTTTTAAATATAAATAACTAAATTGGTTTATAATTTTGGAGAACAACTAATTTCAATTTTCATTAAATGTTAATTGACAAAAATATATTTAATCATTAAATATTTTGTAAACAATAACCATAAATTTTATTTCTTTAGATTTTGAATTAAAAATAATATTAATCTTTTATGTAATTGGATTGGTGTTTCTATTGACGTTGAATATATTGCTTGTAAATTCTCTTCTAAAAAGAGCACAAATGATTTGTTAGACACTATATATTCTTTCTCCAAGAATTAAGCATCATCAATGGCGATCACCAAGAGGGTGCATGTGTGAAGAAACCAACTTTAGCAAAATGAAATCTTTTATAATAAAAAAGTTACCCTTTTATCTATTCGAGGAAAGTAGAAAAATTGAGCTTCTATGTTGGATACAATGATTTCTTGTTTCGTAAATTTTGGATTTAAGAGTAAATCTATTAGCTAAGCAAATCTTCATTTATCTAATCGAATTACATTCGCAAATAGTTGTAGAATTTTGCAATATTAAAACTCTCCACCTACCACTCAAACTTCTTTGTTTTTATTAAAAGAAATAATAAAAAACTAACCAGTGTTGCTTCCCTCAATTTTTTTTATTCTTCTGAAGATATTAGTTGCAAGGAAACTGTATATGAATATATTAATTAATTTTTTAGTATCCGTATAAAATAGTAATTGAAAAAGACCTACATCCTGTTGTTTATTGCTATTACATTAAATAATTAATGTTTTTTTCTAATTTGGAAACATTAGTGAAGTAATTAAAACAAAGCATATCTAGTAAACCAGAGATAAAGCTGTGTACTTTTCTAACGTAGAGAAAAGAATTGACGATATTGTGAACCACTAGCATAAAGAATCCATCTCTGATTTTTTTTTTTCTTGGTCAAAATCACACTCTTGTTTTCACATGTCCCTATTGCTTAGTGATCGTATTGCTTTACTCTTCACAACAATTTCCTATTTTAGATTTCTTTATGGCTTAGTTTTTTGCTTTAACATGGATGAGTGTTCACATAAGAAATATTTTCAATTGATCATCTTCTAAGAACACTATTTACATGAATTTTAAGGTGTTTTTTATGCTACATAATTCAGAGATAGAACTTGCATTCATGGATCACGTGCAAAAGAAATTAATTGTGATTTGACTCCGAAAGTTTAAAACCTAAGTTTCTTGCACAACGTAACAAATCACTTGGCAAGATATACGAATACGGGATGCTTACACAGACTAAAATTTGTCATGACAAAAAGGGTATTACAATAGATAAAATGGAATTTGCTGATACAAATCCAAATTCAAAAGTTCGATTAGATTACAGACGTTTGGGAAAAATAATATGAAGATTTTTTAAATTAAAATTAATGTGTAAAAATTATTTTGTTTATATTTTTTAATGTATATATAAACTAATTTTAATACCATATTTAGATATGCTATTAAAATTATTGAGGTAGAAGGTTACTTACACTGTTTTTAATAGAGACTGAGAGAATAAATAGTAAAACGAGACCATCCACCTCAAATGACACAATTAAACAGTTTAAGAAATTTTAAACAAAATTTTAGGGAGTCAATAATTTCATAAATAAACTCAATATCCAAAAGTTTGTATTCAAATTTCTTAAATATGTACGTGACATACCTTATGTATACTTTCATTTTTAGTTTACTCACTTATCTAATTGATCCCGTGCACTCCAATATTTTTTATATTTTAAAAGTTATTAGTTAAATTAATTATTATATATGCGGAAGAAGCCATCGACTCCATACTCCATATTATATATGATTTGTATTTATTGATTTTTATCTTTTATTTTTTAACGTGATTTAGTGCGTAATGTATCAATATTTTATGAAAGAATTAATGATCCACACTAAATTACATCATAAAGTAAAATATAAGAGTTAAAAAATAGAAGTTATAATATAGTTTTCCATTTTATAACCATCTTTAATGAGCACCTCTGAAGTATGAAACTAATAAATAAGGTTCATGTGGAATTGAGTTGCTTTGAGTGCAAAAGTAATTGTTCATGTTGACATTCAATAAATTCGTACTATGTCTGGTTGTAGTCATGAAAAACAAATTTGGCTAGTGTAACATATTTCTTTGATGTTTTTTGGTCTGTCCAACATAGATGAAACCAAAATCAAATAGATGTCAAGATAAATTTATAATCTCTATTTTACGAATTCATTTTGTGAATATAAAATTAAATTATTAAATTAAATATTCATATGTGTACCTATTAAAGAAATGAAATAAACCTATAATATGTAATTATTTAACATTTTTGTGTGTGACTTAGTCTTGTGTAACATGTGTATAAAATGAAAGTTAGTTTGGCGTGCTAGTTTTGACGTTATTAAATTTATTAAGCAAGTGTTTCCCAGTTGTTGTATGGAAAATGATCAAATGACTACTAATTTTTATTATTTTTCTTATCACTTTACGTGTCCTGACACATTCCATTTTATTTTCATTTCAGAATTTAATTAAAAGTTGAATAATGTGATAGATGAAAGTGGGAGCTCACTTTCGCGCGTGGACCGAAAAATTCTCACTCTCTCACCTTATCCCATTCTTTGAAACATTTTGAAACAGAATCTCTTTTCTTTCCACTCTTCCGACAAATTCCCATTCTCTTTCTAACAAAACTCCTTTATCACTTCACTCTAAAAAATTTCCAAACCTCTCACGCTTCCATTTAGAAATCCCACCCCCATTCTATTTGTTGTGAACCAAGTATTGGTTTTCATTGTAGAAACTGCAGCTGGAAAAATAATTTCCTTCCAAACTTGGTGGACTTTCCAAATCTGTTGGAAAAATGAACTTAAAAGGCAAATTTTTTTCCAAAATGAACTTAAACCTCGTTTACAACCACATTGATGGGTGAATTATTGGTGTGCATAGGTTGTGTTCCAGCAAGTTTGGGAGACAATTGTGTATGCAGTTGCACTTTTCAAATCTGTTTTTTAAAATTTTCCAAAAAATCGTTGGTGGATTACACCTTATTTAGTCTTAGGTTCCAAGTTAATTTTTAAAATATGTGTCAGGAAATTTTCCCGCAAATGCAGAAATAGTTGGTTTAGAACAATCGGGGTGTGCATAGCCTAAGGTCCACCAAGTTTGTGAGGGAATTCTGTATCCAACTACACTTTCCAAATTTGTTTTATGTTTTGTTCAAAAAGGTGACTTTTGGGTTACTAGTTAATTGGTATTAGGTTGCAAGTTAAATTTAAAAATGGGCGAGGGAAGTTCATCCATAAATGCACAAATAGTTGGTTTAGATCAAATGCGATGGGGTTTTTTATTGGTGTGCACAGTCTGGGGTCCACCAAGTTTGGGAGGGAATTCTGTATACACCTGCACTATCCAAATCTGTTATTTTACTTTTGTCCAAAAAGTCGTTGGTGGGTTACAACTTAATTGGTCTTGGATCGCAAGCTAATTACCCATATGGGTCAGGAAAATTTTCCCACAACGAAACCAATACTTGGTTTATAACAAATGGGATGAGATGTGTTATTAGTGTGCAGAGCCTAGGTTCACCAAGTTTAGGAGAGAATTCTTTTTCCAGTTGTAGTTTCCACAATGGAAACCCATACTTGGTTTATAACAAATGGGATGGGGGGTGGGGTTCCTAAATGGAAACATGAGAGGTTTGGGAATTTTTTAGAGTGAAGAGAAAAGGGGTTCTGTTAATGGAGTAAGGATGAGAGAGTGGAATTTTTCGGAGTGAAAAGAAAAGGGTTTTGTTTCAAAATGTTTCAAAGAATGGGATAAAGGTGAGAGAGTGAGAATTTCTCAGCCCATGCGCTCAAGTGAGCTCCTACTTTCATCTGTCACATCGTTCAACTTTTAATTAAATTCAAAAAAAAAAAAATAGAATGTGTCAGGACACTTAAGGTGGTAAGAAAAGTAGAACAAATTAGTAGTTATTTGATCATTTTCCTTGTTGTATATACGAATAAAATACGAAAACCACATTCCTTATAATATTAAAAAAGTAATCCAATATTCATATTTGATATTAAAATATTTAATAAAACATTTAATTATTGTGTGGAAGTAGTTGGGAACTGGGTAGGTAGATTGAAATGCTTAAAGAATAATTTAGAATGTATGATTCGTATTTTTGTACCAACAAATCCCAGTAACCGTACCTACCATTTTGGATTTTAGACAAATAAGAACAGAATACATAGTTTACAATAATTTAATTATTCTTATATTTACCCCCATTGAACTACACAACTTTTATTTTTAATGCATGTTTTAAATGTTTCCTAGTCACTATTTCAAAGGCAACAAAATTGCTTCTGTAATTTGCTCGGATTCGAATCTGATTAGATGAAATTTGATCAAATTAAAACTCAATGATAATATATTGAATGAATTTAATTTATTAATTTACGAGTTAAATATAATTTTAATTCATGAATTTTGATCAAGTTAAAATTCAATAATAATATATTGAATGAATTTATTTTTTTAATAGTTAAATATAATTTTAATTCTTAAAAGTTCGACGTAAAATTAAAATTTAATTTGTTTTAAATTTTGATATAGGTTAATCTTTCCAATTTAAAAGTAAATAGATCTAATATTTTTAACCTAACTAAGTTGACATGTTTCAGTTTAAATAAGAGTTTGTAAAGTCATTTAACATTGAAAAAAAAACTTTAACGCTGTTAAATAAAAAAGAATTATAGATATATAAATATATTAAAATTCCAAATTCAATTTAAAGGACAACAACCATTTTTAACCTTTAATTTAATTTAATTTAATGTATTATTATTTGCAATGTACCAATTTAGTTAAATTCAAAAATAAAGGCTCGTGAATTAATTAATTTTAAAAATAATAACTTATTTAATAAGCAGTTAGAGTTTACTTCTTAAAAGAATAGAAAAATGATTATTTTTAAATAAAAAAATTTAGATAAATACATGAGAAATATAAATTTTTTATTTTATCAATTGTTTAACAGGTTTTGTATTTAGGAAGTATTTTTCTATGGTGTATATATTTTCTTGTGTTCTTTACGTGTAAAGTTTTACAGATATAATTTTCATATGTAATCTTTTTCTCTCAACTTTTGTTTTCTCTCTTTCTGCATTTCGTAATGAGAAGTGAGCAGCATATTTAGTGTTTCATCAATATCATATAAAAATAGGATAGTTTTTTCTTTTCCCATTTTTTCTGTGAATCTTGCTCAAACTTTATATTTTTTTACTTATTTTTTGTTTACGGAATTGTTTGTTACATGGATCAATATCAAAATTCTTCAAGAATTTACTTGACTATTTTCATCCCGATAAAAATCTTAGTATTATTCTCGTTCCTTCTTTATTAAATGAAACCCATTATAATTCATAGAGTAGACACATGAAACGTGTCCTATCATAAAAAAAGACAAACTTAAATTTCTTTACAAAAACATTGTTATTTCTTACCATCGTGATTCTTGTTTTGATGTTTGGAAAAGATACAACATGATAGTTATTACTTGGATCACCCCCACGTTAAACCCACGTTTGTGTTTCTACTATTAATAGATAATTATTTTCTTTCCTAAACGTAACATACACATAATCCGTATACTCGAAAATTACGAATTAATATATTAATACGTAATTAATAGATAAAATAATCTCTCATCCGAAGTATTAGGTACGGGTTTATTACTCGTAATAAACTTGATTTCTTAATTTGGATGTAAATATATTATTAATGGGGAATGATCACATACGTTGTTAAAATGCGTCTTTTCTTTCTCAAATTTGATGTCTGACGTAAAATATATTAACAAAAGTATCTCTTTAATTATGTTTCAAAATCCAAAACCTAATTTTTACTACAACGATATTATTTGCTCTATAATCTTCCTTTACAAGGAGAATTATTTGCGTTCCCGGTGTATTATCTGCTTTAAAATCAGAGTTTAACACAGTTTTATCTTTAAAAAGTATTTTGAAGGTGGAGAAAAAAATATTTAAATTGCGCTTGACATTGACTCCAAAGCGATATGAGACTTATTAGGTATACCAGATCACCCAACAAATCTCACATAACTGAAGAATCAATGTCAAATACAATTTAAATACTCATTCTCTTGTCTTCCGAAACATTAATTTTTAAAAACAAAATGATAACAAAATTTCATGCTCAAAAGTGAAGAGTATCTCCGAAACACGATAATTATTCTTAAAGATGTTATTAGACGGACTTGAGCCATTTGGGAACATCCTTTTAATTTTCCACCACTTTTATTCCATCACATATAAACCAATAATTCTAATTTTGATAGAATCACGCGTATATGGATTTTTGTTACGTAATAAGATATCTCTTCGTTTCGTTGTCAACGTAACCCATAAGAAGCAGAGTGTGTAAGCTAATTAATTAGTATTGTCAACATCAAATTTTAGTTATTGGCGTGCACGATGCATCCAACGCAAACGAAGTTGATTTAGATTCAAATTTCACAAGAAAAAAAAAAGTGTTTTACCTTTTTTCAAATGAATAGTTATCATCACAAATATAGTCAATGCATGTCAAATTTCTAATTTTAATGCACACATTATTTCAAGCACTTACTTACCCATGAGAAGAACCTTTTATTTTTTAAATTAAGAAAACATTAAAACTCACTCCACATTCAACACATCATCCATACTAGTCACTCAAATATTCCTGTGTTATTACAAGGGGTAATTAGTCTCACACATAGGTGATTCATTGTTAAAATTGTAGGATGATTTATGAGAAACCATATCTATAATAAGATTACATGTAGGTGATTGATGAATAATAAATTAATTATTTATGAGAAATTGACTATTGCTAGGGAGGTAAAAACTATATTTGATAATGTAACATAAGTATTAAGTTACTTTAACAATAGTGAAAGTTCAGGTTCTTTTTAATGTGTTAGTTAAATAGTGTTGATGAAATATTTTCAAAGAAAGTTTATTCTAGTACATATATTTATATTAGTTAGCTTAGTTTGTATTTATGTTTTGAACGATTATAGTCTTATTTTAGTAAGAAAGCATATGATATTACAAGAACACAAATACAACAAAATATATAGAGAAATTATCAAAGTATATGTATTTAAAGATGTTTTATTAAAAAATATTTTAAATACAAAAAATTATGTATATAGTAAACGAAACAAATGCTTCTAATTTTCTTAAATGTTAAATTTACATTTGTAATGAAAATGTTACATTTACATATAATTGACAGCCATAAAATAACACTATTTTTATTTTAGATGTTACATATCAGTGAGAATCATAGACATTTGCTTGAAAAATTATAACCTATTTTTTGTCCTTAAAGTACTATAGGAGAAAATTAGATTAAAAAAAAAGGACTGCTTGCATGTCTCGTTAAGAACATTATTTATCATAAGATTGTATTTTGCTTGCTATCATATAAGGTTAAGCCAAAAATATGACATTTAATTCATTTCAGGACTTAGGCTAGAGATGAAATTATACACCATCTTCGAACTTCATTCTATATCAGTCGAATCAATCACTCACTAATACATAACATAGAATGGTTTTGGTCAAAAGTTCTCTTTATACATAGGCAATTGTGGTTTTAGTATGTTCTAATTATAGAGAAATGAAATGACGATCAACTAGGCCAAATTGTTCATCAATAAAAAAAAAAGTATTTTTAATGATTAATGCACATAGAAACTTAACCAACCAATATCTAGTATTTCAACTTTCAACCATTGGTTAAGAGGAAATCATTATATATAAGTTGAGTCACATACTAATACAAATACAATATTTATTAATATAGTACAACTATTTCTTCGAAAAATAATATTTTAAGAAAAATTTATGTAATAACCATACTATCATTATTATAACAATATTATTCGTATCTCTATATATATTTATATACATATATACACTTTTTCAAAGATAAAATGCATACATACATATTTAATTTATATACATATGGTTACAAAATCTCTATACCTATACATTGATACCACATATGTATATGAAAATTATCCAACCAAAATCTTTTTAAACCAATACATGTAAAAAGGTAAAGCTGCAGTACGACTATATTAAAGCACTGGAGACAAAAGTAACTACACTATTTTACAGCTTTCAAGTTTCAAAGAGAATTTTATTGGTTAAAGATAAACTGATGGAAATATAGGAGGAAGAAGTATAGATAAACAACCTCGGAAAAGAAGCAGAATCACATATAAAAATTAATATATTAACACATACACTACAACTCAATGATGCAACTTTAAACATTCAGCTTGCAGACATGATACCAAGACAAGATCAAC
The DNA here is from genome assembly GCF_037176805.1 of Vigna unguiculata. Classification (NCBI taxonomy): domain Eukaryota; kingdom Viridiplantae; phylum Streptophyta; class Magnoliopsida; order Fabales; family Fabaceae; genus Vigna; species Vigna unguiculata. The sequence goes on along the minus strand of NC_140799.1, from coordinate 2,645,977 downwards.
AACCACTAAAAAGTAGACAAAAGTAAGTGATAGTGGGGAAGGGGGTAAATTATACACATCAAATAAATCAGTTCCTTAGTTTTTAATCATCATAAAATCCTACAAAATATTGCTGCTCTGCTATGTAACTTCTCTCAGCAATTCTTCATGATAGACCACAGACCAAAAATACTTACAGTGTCGAATGTTTGAGAAAATTCATTCAATTATTTTATCTAAAGAAAGAAATACATATCATTCCAATACAACCATCACAAGTTGGAAAAACTAAAGTCTAACAACAGGCACCAATGCCACTGCCACTGCAGACAGAGATTTTCATATTCAATTTCATTCAAGAGAGTCACAATCCACTCAAAAGGTTAAAAAACTATAAATGAACACAACTGAATACACTTACAAAAACACATGCTAACCAGCAATAGAGTAATAAACCTACATGAAAATTGCTAGCCCTGCTTATAAAGCAATAATGAATTACTCAACCAAGATTATAACTGAATTTCTTTCTCCTATGAAAATTTGTCCTAAAACGTTACTTCATAAACAATCATACTACATAGAATCGAGAACCAGGATGTAGTTTCCATGTTTCCTTCTATTTCCAACAGAATAAAACATAACCAAATATTCCACTCAAACAACCAAAATGGAAAACAGAGCACACAAAACAGACCATTCATTATTTTTAATTTCAAAACACAATACTCCAAATCCAGCATTCCAATCCCACTAAATTCGAGCATTCCAGTTTCTGCTCCCTTAGAACCCCAACCAAGGGCACATCAAACAGTTTATTAGGACAATCTTTGTCAACTAGCCTTGGTAGAGTTTCATTCTCCTTTAACCCTTGATTCATTTGTGAACCAGCATCCCCACTACCATGGTCATGAACAATTAATACAGTTCCATTCCATTACACTCACAAGCAGCCTCAGTATTCTCTGAATTATGTGTTCCTTTTAGAAAAGTTTTATTTGAATCATTAGAATATAATCATAAAACCCTTCCATCGATTGTTATTTGACTTAGGAAGCTAATCACAAATAGCAGGAACTGACACAATGGTTGTAATCCCTAGAATCATTATGCTAACTTGAAATCAGGGGAAATGTTGATTAAATAAGATCTGGAACCCACACTGCATAAACAGCACAACAATAACACCAAAACCCTAACCACATAACGAAACAATAACCTTGCTGCATCATGGCGTCGCCTAACTCGCCGGAGATGCTGATGAATCCCCGGGCCACAACTGCGCCGAGCGAAGGCGGGGTCTGCAGAAGGAAACCCTCACCCCAGAGGCGGATTTCGCTCGCGTCAAAGAGGCAGAGCAAAGTGAAGGAAGTTCCCCTAAATGCTAAACCCTAGCTACCATATGCAGATGGGGCCATTCGTGGTGGAGAGTGGAGTGAATAACTTGAAGAAGGAAAACCAATAGAATGGATTTGAAAGGGGCGCCAAACACCTTTCTACCTTTTTTCTCTCAAATATTTGTTGTTTTTCAATATTTCATGCTAGTATATTTTAGTGTCATCGTTCATTTTCATTTTATTTTTTGGTTATGTTCCTGTGACTTTTTTTTTTCTTTTTCGATTTTTCCATTGAAAACAACAATGTGGTAAAGAAAGGTTGTTGTGATTGAAAAAACTCATCCTTAAGTTGCACCGATTCTATTTCTTTGAGAGGATTGTGTAGAGCAACTTTCTTCAATGTTTTTTTTTTTTGGTCTACTAGATTATGTTTCTAAGTGGCAAAGGCTATTGAAGCTTAGAAGGTGAGGATATAATTGGAATTAGGTTTCTGTAAGAATATCTTTTTCAAGCATGATACTCTGAGGGTATTGATTAGTGATGGAATGTCACTTTTTTGTAAGGATAGTTGGAGAAAGTCTTAAGGTAATATAATATTAAGAATCGGGTGATTTCTCCATATCACCCTCAAAGTAATGGATAAGTTATAGGCTTATAAAATAACATAGAAGACTCTCTTAGGTACCTCACCTTTTTAGTTGGTCTGTGGGAAATCGTGTTGTTACCCATGAAGTTAGAACATAAAACACATTGGTTCTTAAAGTTTAGAACTTTGAATTTAAGGCATTTCGTGAAATAATAATGTTACAGATACATGATAAAACAACATAGAAGACTTCCTAAGGTACCTCACCTTCTTAGTTGGTCTCTGGGAAACCGTGTTATTACCCGTAACGTTAGAACATAAAACATATTGGTTCTTAAAGGTCAACATTTGTACAATCATGTCACATTTAATGACTTAATAACTTTTTATTATATCATACAGGTTAGAACTTCCATAACTACCCAAAAATACTTAAGATCAACAATAGGATCAAATATGTCCTTCCTTTACTTATTGACCAAACTTAGCTCAATGTTACCAACACCTCATGAAAGGGAACTTTTCATTTGGTCCCTTTAGAAGTACCAACTGCAGCTACACTAGATAGCGATGTAGTGGGAACCACCATGTCAACGACGGAGGGGAGAAGGAGAAAAAAGTTCTTCTACACAGTCCTCTTATAAAGAAAAAGAGTTAGTGCAACTTGAAGACGACTATTCACTAATCACAACAACCTTTATTTACCATAGAGTTATTGTCATTGGAAAAATTGGAAAAAGAAAAATAAGTCATAAGAACATACCTAGAGATGGAAATTGTAATGAGCGATAACGAAAAAACTAAGAAATAAGAGCATGAAATCTTGAAAGGTAGACGAATATTTAAGTGATGGGAGTTGGAAAGGTATTTGAATAAAAGTTTAAAATATTTTGTGCATGTGAACTGACAAGATTTTATACACATCACATCTTAGGACACTACAAGAAAATAATGTTATATTAAGAAACACAATCTTTTGGTAATAGCAAAAATTTGTCGGTAATTCAGGTTTACCGAACAATTATCGTTGGTAAAATCTGTGGGTAAAATAGTGGTCAATAAATTTTACCGTCAAAGATACCAAAATCTTTCAGTAATTATCGATGATTGTAAATTTTTTTATAATTATCGACAAATTTTGGCTGCTAGTAAATTTTGCCACTTGATATTCTTCTTCCTCTTCTTTTTTCCTTTATCTTCTTCTTCATCATTATTCTCTCCTCCCAACCCCATCCCTCGTCATCGTTGCCACCATCATCTCGAGCTCCTCCTCCTTATGTTTTTCTCCTCTTCTTTCTCTTCTTTTTCTTCCTCCTTCTTCTCCAACTTCAGTCGCCACTACCATCGTTGTGTCTCCTCCTCTTCCTCTTTCAACTCCTTCTCCCCTCACCCTCCTTCTTTTCTTCTTCTCACCCATCTCATTTTAATATATAAAAAAATCTCATCAGATTTGGCGTAAATTTGCCTCTCATTTTACCAATGAATTTATGGACGAAAAAATTCAACAGTAATAGTAATTACAAGTTATCCATTAATTGACTTTCAAATACATTAGTGATTGAAAAAACCTGCGTGGAATACAAATTATAATTTATTGACTAATTCATTACAGACATAAATATTTATCGGTTATTTAAAATCTAAAATTTGTTAGTAAAATTCGATGCAAATTTAATTTTAATGACAAATTTATTTTTATTAGTAAATTTTGATTTGTAAAAGAATTTAATTTTTTTCGATAAAAATTCATTAGTAATTATGAAACTGCTTGTAGCGGGACAATGTGTTGCTAAAATCGAAACAACTACCTAGATGATCTAATACTCATCATTAATGCCAAAAGTTTTTTCTAATACACATTGAAAATCATCTTTATATTACACTTATAATAAAGTATAGTCGAAAACATTCAATGTATGATGGATGTGATATTTCAACCATAGACTTTCATCGTTGATCTATAATGAATCGATATAATAAAATTCGTTCATTCTATAAATTAGTTCACTATATAAATATATTTATGAATTTCAATTTTGTGGGACTTATGTACCTAATGGCACTCATGATTAGGGATGACAAACATACACGTATCCGGGGATAAATGGATAGTTGGTATCTGTTGGTAGTGGGTAGTATAATACTTATTTATAAACAGATCGGATGCGAGTATCATACTACCTATACTCGCGAATATCCGTTACTCGCAAAAAAACTAAAATTAAGATTTAATTTATATTTTATTGTGTTTAATTTAACTAATTAAAATATAATTTGTATTTTATTTTATATTGTTGAGTAATTTTATTTATATTTTGTTTTAAAAATTTATAAATATTTATGGATATCCATATATACTCATAAGTTTTGAAAAATCCATAAATATTCTTTAAACGATTATTTTTTTTGTTACGGATCAGGTAGTAGATAATTGTTTTAAATTATCCATATTTTGTCCGACCCGTTATCATCATTACTCATGACATTTATAGAAATATTCATAAATAAATATAATTATTAAAATATTTAACTAATATTAAACAACTCGAATATATTTAAATAACTAAAATAAACCGCTCAACTTTATATGACTATTTATTTGTAACTAAACAACCAAATAACTACTAAAATAAAAGATATGCAATGTTATTAAAATACTTATATAACTAATTATATATTTTGATTATTAAACCTTTACTTTAGGAACTCAAAAGCCGATAAATGCATACTAATCTTGTAGAGAGAAAATACTCATTCATTTCTTGTACAAAACTAACTTGTGCGTCAGATTTTTATCAATAGCTGGTGGTTCCCATCTATAATAACTAACACTGATCTATTTTAATAAAAATATTTAAAATCTCGACCTAAAGTCTTCAGGGTTAATGTGTCAATACCACGAAGTGTCATCGATTTTAAAGCTAAGAATTTCATCATAATTTAATCTTAAAAAATACAGATTTAAAAGATTTATAATAAAATTAGTATATACAGTTTCTTTGATGTTTACTCTTAAATTATTGAATATACAAAAACATTTAATAGAAAAATATGTTAATAAAACATATCCTAACAATTAAACAATAAATGTTAATAATACAAATATATTTTAATTACAAATTTTATTAATAATAATATATTAAAAATGTCATTTTGTTTATCAATTTTTTTTTCTTCTTCATACAACTTCATCTTGTTTTTATTTGTAACTAATCAATGTAGGATGGTTGTGATGTTTCAACTGTAGACTTAACAACTAAAGATCAATTATAATGAATCAATACAATAAAAAGTTATAATTTTATATTTTATAAACTGATTCACCAACATAAATATATTTATAAATTTCAAATTGGTGGAACTTATGTACCGAATGGCACCCATAGTGTTCATAACAATATTCATAAATAAATTTAATTAATAAAATACCTAACCAGTATTTCAACAACTCCAATATAATTGAATAACTCAAATGAGCAACTCAACTTTATATAATTATTTATTTATAATTAAACAACCAGAAATAAGTACTAGAACAAAAGCAAAAGATATGCAATGTTATTAAAATGCGCTTATATAATTAATTATATCTTTTGATTACTAAACTTTTATTCTAGGAATCCAAAAGCCATTAAATGCATACTATCGTTGTAGGGTGGAATTACTCGTACATTTCTCATACACTTCTAACTTAAGAATCAAATGTTTATCCAAAAGTGGGGTTCTCATCTCATAATAAGTAACAATGCTCAATTTAAGCAAAAACGTTTAAAATTTCAACCTCAAGTCCTTAGAACTAATGTGTCAATACCACATTTGAAGTGTCATCCACTTCATAACTCAAAATTTCATCTTAAAATACATACACAAAGTTAGAGATACATAAGAAAATTACAACAAAAAAATAAATGTATGTACAGTTTCTTTGATCAATAATAATAATTTATCAAAAAGGTCACTTTCTTTGACGACTTCATTTTGTATTTATTTGTAAATTTGTAAGTCATCTGTGTAATGGTTGTTTTGGTGGTGTGAAACATAGGTTTGGTAAATGATTGAAAGAGGTTGAAAGTGAGATATTTGGATGATGAGTGTAGAGTTGAAATTGAGTAGTGAATGTGCGGTGTTTTTCACATGCCTCAATTTGGTTGGCATCACTCAATCACTTGCCCAACAAGTTTCCACCGCAAAACAAAATATTCCAACCGGACCCACTTATGTCAATCATACATCCCACCCTTCTGATCTTCCTTCAATTTGAAGGACACAGACAAAAACGGTTCTGTCCTTTCTGTCCTCCTCCATCACCAACTCTCCCACATTTTTTTAAGGTTTCTCTTTCATTCTCCTCCTAATCACTATTCAACCACACACACTCATCAAAAATATTTTATCACAAAAGCACTCTATTTCATCTTTTCTTCTTTCAGTTCTGTACAGTGCCAAAATTATTACTAATTTTTACCCTTCAGCAAAGGGAAACTAGAATTTACTTCAACTACAGAATAAAATAAAATTCTTTTTTTTTTCACTCACTTTTGTTCTCTACCCTGTGATTCACCGTTTCATGTCCAGTGGCCTGCCTTCCTTCTGAGACTCCAAACGACACCGTTTCTCTCTTTCATTCCTCTCACTCGATGTTGCTGATTCCCATGCGCTTCATCACCGCGTTTCCAATGGCTTCCGTTTGTATTCTCAACCCATTCTTCACCTCCATCCCTGACATGTAACTCCTCACTTCCTTCCTTATCATCTCTTGCATCACCATCAAGAACTCCGCGTTGAACAATTGCTTCCCACGCTCTTCCACCGTCACCACCGGAGGCGGCACCGCCGGCGGCGGCGATGCTGGCCGCTGTACAGCTACCGTGTTAGGCTCAGAGCTTAGTCCGGGGAGACATAAACTCAGTGAAGTGGCTGGATCGGAGAGTGAAGAGGCGGTTTCCATGAGATTGGGCCTGCAGAGGGCCGAAGCCGAAAGAGTCGATAGAGCGGGCTGACCCGGATCGCTTAAATCAGACCCGGATGGACTGCTCGGGTTTAAATAACCCGCACCAACACTGGCGGATCTCTTCAGCGGTGGACGATTCCTGTCATCGAGATCTAGGGCGGAGCATTTTCTCTTGAGAGTGGAGTTCCAGTGGTTCTTGACGGCGTTATCGGTGCGGCCGTTGAGCAAACGTGCTATGGTGGCCCACTTGTTACCAAACCTACTGTGGGCCCTGACAATAGCATCGTCCTCTTCTGGCGTGAATGGACGGTGCTCCACCTCCGGCGAGAGCTGGTTGCACCACCGTAACCGGCACGACTTGCCGGATCGACCAGGAATGGACTTGCTTATCACCGTCCAGTTTCTCGGCCCCAGAGCCTGCACCAGCCTCTGCAGCGCCTCATCCTCCTCCGGGCTCCATGGGCCCTTGACCCGATCCATATCCCTGCTTCCCGATGCCATGCTAACAGAGTTTAATCATAAAGACAGAATAAAGAAAATATCAAAATTAAAATTTAAGAGATGTGGTGTGTGGTTTGTGAGAAGAAGGAGGGTGGGGTTTGGGGAAGAAATAGAAAAAATGGAAAAGGGATAAGGATGACCGGTTGGGCCGGTTGATGTGACCGGTTGGGGCGGTTGGCGAAGCAGTTACTTGCATACAGCTGGCAAACTAACACGCGTGGGAGTTGGAGCCTCTTCACACTTACACGTATGATCACGCTATCGGTGCTGCCTGGTGTTTTCTGTAAAATCATTAACTGATTAACTAAACTAATCTTTCTCTGTTCCTTTCTACACTCAATCTCAATTAGATATTTTAATTATTAAATTAATTACAATTTTTAATCATAATTAAAAAACAATCAACCCATTCATTCAAGAATATATCCTCTCATTGACTAAGACGGTTGAAGGTTGAACGTTGCGCATCCTAAATTCACTCTGACCAAAACGGTAATCTCCATTTCCAACAGAATCCAGTTTTAGTTGCAAAACACTATTAGTACCTTAAATTAATCATTATTAATTAATCAAATCTGATATTTTTTTATTTTAAATTTCAAAAATACAGTTTAACTGAATCTTTAAATTAAGTTAAATCTACATATTACTTCTGTTTATCAAATTATATATTTAATTTTCAAATTATATATTTAATTTTCGCTCAAAGACAACTACTCACCGTTACAGATATGGTCTTCCACACCTAAAATTAAACCATGATTGACTGTAAATTAAAGTTGTTTTATGTCTATAAAATATAAAATAAGAAATTAATAATATTTATAGACTGTTTTATGACTTTGAAGTTCAAAGTTGTTAAGAAACAGTTTTTATTTAATGGATTTTTTTATTAGTTTTAATGGCTTAAAATTAACTGTAAAGCTTACATATTTAAAGTAAAAAAAGGAAATGAGTAGGGACTCATTATCGGCTAAAATTTATCTAGGTTTAGGTTGATTAAATTAAATGTCTCACACTTTATTTGAAGAGTCTTATTTATTTTTTTTATTTTTTTAGACGAACAATATAAAAGCATGTGTTTAAAAGTGTTTTGTTAACCAATAAAGTTCAAAATAATTTATAAATCAAAGTTTTTTTTACTTGACAGCAACAAAGTGTCTTTCTCAAATTGATTCAAATTATTTATGATTTTTTGTTGACCTAGTTCAAAAGCAAACTCTTAGGGATTGATTGATGGATTATGTTTAGTAACTTAATCAACCTAAAGGAAACATTGCAGGTTCCTAGAAAAATAAATCATTAATTGAATGATAAATTTTGGTTACAACAGTCTCTTCATAGTATTTTGCATTAATATATAATTGAAAAAAAAAAATACATATATTTAAATTCAAGCTGATTAAGTAAATTTTAAAGAAATATATGAGTTTCTTATTGTCTTCAAATAAGATTTTAGTTTATATATTTACCACTTGAATTTTTAAAAGAATACTAATAATATTCATTTTATTTATATTTCATCTTTACTTTAAAATATTTTACGCATTTATGATGAATAATAATTTTTCAATGTAGCCTAAGTTATAGAAGTGTTGGATCTGAGATCCTAATTCTATTTATTATCATGTCAAATTTATATTCTATTATTTTTGGGAGTTGGACTCATAAACAGAGAATTTAACTGATATTAAAAAAAATTGATAACTAATAAAACAAGAATAATAACGGCAAGAAGAACATAGAATTCAAATAACTATCAACCCATTCAAATAACAGATAAAAAAGAGTCAACAATCCTCAGTAGTTAATTCATCGTAATAAAACCTTCTATTACCTTTACTCTGTATGGAACTATTTATGATCTAAACAATAACATCAATTACCAAACTTAATTTATATTAAATTTAATTTGAATGTAAAAATGAAATGTTAATTATATTTTATATTTTGATTATTATTTTTTTAAACATTTAAGATATATGAGAATGATTGACTTTCTTCCTAATGAACATGTATGAACAAAATATAATAAATGAACTTGAGTCTATATATGAACATATTTCAATTTTAATAGAGATACTTATGTTAACTATAAGTTATATTATTCAGATTTATATATAAAATACATGAACAAATATAAAAATGTAAATATATATTATTTTGTCATGTAAAGTTTTATTTTAGATTATTAAAACAACATCTTTATTAAGTATATTAAAAATATATATTTTATTATTTTCTAAATATTTAATATTCTTTCATTCCAAGAACTTTTTTCTAGTTATATAATTTTTTTCATTGACTCTATCAATCATTTATTAATTATTTGTTACTTCCAATATTCATTAAGCTCACAAAAAGCTTCAAGATACATTCTATTATTATTATTATTATTATTATTATTATTATTATTATTATTATTATTATTATTATTATTATTATTATTATTATTATTATTATTATTATTATTATTATTATTATTATTATTATTATTATTATTATTATTATTATTATTATTATTATTATTATTATTATTATTATTATTATTATTATTATTATTATTATTATTATTATTATTATTATTATTATTATTATTATTATTATTATTATTATTATTATTATTATTATTATTATTATTATTATTATTATTATTATTATTATTATTATTATTATTATTATTATTATTATTATTATTATTATTATTATTATTATTATTATTATTATTATTATTATTATTATTATTATTATTATTATTATTATTATTATTATTATTATTATTATTATTATTATTATTATTATTATTATTATTATTATTATTATTATTATTATTATTATTATTATTATTATTATTATTATTATTATTATTATTATTATTATTATTATTATTATTATTATTATTATTATTATTATTATTATTATTATTATTATTATTATTATTATTATTATTATTATTATTATTATTATTATTATTATTATTATTATTATTATTATTATTATTATTATTATTATTATTATTATTATTATTATTATTATTATTATTATTATTATTATTATTATTATTATTATTATTATTATTATTATTATTATTATTATTATTATTATTATTATTATTATTATTATTATTATTATTATTATTATTATTATTATTATTATTATTATTATTATTATTATTATTATTATTATTATTATTATTATTATTATTATTATTATTATTATTATTATTATTATTATTATTATTATTATTATTATTATTATTATTATTATTATTACACATGTATTTTTTTACCTAACCTGGTTTACCTATGTTAAAAAAGAAAGTTCACAATTTTATCAAATTAAACTATTTATAAGTGTATATTTGATATTTTCAATACCTTTTTAAAAGTATATTGTTCTTGATATTTCGACACATAAGAGTAAGGGTGGCAAAACGGACCAGCCCAACCCATTTTTGTTTGGCCCGCCTGTGGCCCGCCAAAAACGGGTCGGGTCAGATTGGCCCGCCATCAATAAACGGGTCAAAAATTGTAATCCATCCCGTTTTTGGGTGGGATGGCGGGCCCGCGGGCTGGCCCATCTCTCCTTTTTTTTCTTTTTTTTTTTAACTTTTTATCACAATTTTGTTTATAAATTTATTTTATATATATAAATTTATTTATATAATATAAAAAAATATTATTTTTTAATTATTTTTAATTTTAAACATAAAAAAATTAAAAATAAATAAATAAAAATGGGCTGGCTGGCTGGCTGGCTGGCCTGCGCGCAGACCCATTTTGACCCGTTAAATTGGCAGGCCAGGTGAGCCAGATTACAGCGGGTTGACAGGTTGGAAATTTCAACCCGACCCACCTTTTTTGGACGGGCCTGGTTCATTTTGCCATTCCTACATAAGAGTTAATGACTCTTAATTTAGAGTGTTTAGTCATCAAAACTACTAATTTTTCATTTAACATGTCTCTTTATTATTTTATTTTTCTTTAAGAACTCCTCCTTTATACAATTTGTATTTTTTATATACAACTCATTCATTTGATACTCACAATTACGGTCCAAAAATATTTTTTCTCTCAACATTAACAAAAATAATAGATATTTAATTGTCATAAAATTTTAATTATATGTGAAATTATTTAACTAATTATTTATCTTTAAGATTTGTGCAATTTTTTTTATTTGACATTAAACATGAAAATATAAGTTTTGCAACTTATCGGTGTTTTAATTGAGGGATGAATTTAAGAATGTGGGTTTGAGTAAATTTGAAATCGGATGTAAAATTGTTTAGATTAAGGAAAATATTATGTGATTTGGGACAAAAATTATAAAAAGTTGTGTATGATGTAACATATATGAAAAATTGAAAAGAAATTAATAGATAAAATTATATTATTACTATTTTGCCCTTAATGATAAATGTAATATAAATAGAAAAAATAATGTTAAAATGAGGTGAAACTTTATATTCTAATTATTATAATTTTTATAAAAAAATTATTGAAAATACCATAAGCAAAGTATAAAATTTCATTTCATACTTTTTAGACAAACTAAAATTTTTAACATAACATTTACATGCAAGACATTTTATTTTAGTATTTTTCTACATTATATAGGATATGTTACTTAATGATTAGGAATCCTATACAAATATTAAAAAAAAAAGCTTACTTACTTATTTCACTTTCTATATGATTTTATATCTTAAAAAATTATATCATTTGAATAGTCTCTCTTATCAAACTATAATTTTATTAACAAAATTAAGAACCATTAATGGACAAAATAAGAAATTTTGTGTACTTTTGTACAGCTCTATCCGTAAAATTGTGGGGACAAAATAACATACTATTTGTAGATTATCTTAGTCTCGTTTCTTAACACACATAAATGTTAGTGTTATAGTCTATAGATCATTTAATCACTTAACTTAAAACATAATTGTATTAGTTCCAGGTTTGAAATTAGTTTAGAATTTGGAACAATTTTTTTGGTAAAAATAAATGGTTTTCCTTACACAGAAGCAAATCATGAAAAGATACAAACAAAACATCAGAAAAGAAAATTTTAATTTTCAAATTCATATTTTACACTCTGAACAATAGGAAGGACACAACTTAAATCATGAAAGGAATAATCATAATATAAAGTAAAAATAATTCTTTTTAATTTCAGAACACAATTTAAATCGTGTGAGGAATAATCATAATGAACACAATTTAAATCGTGTGAGGAATAATCATAATATAAAATAGAACAATTTTTTTTTAATTTTACATCATAAATAATATTTTTAAACTTGTGAATTTGACTAAAAATGTATTTATTATCGATAATTTGAAATTGAATTATTTTTTCACAAAACACATAAATATTGATATAAACACTTTTATGATATATTCATCTTACTTATAACTCGAGAACCAATTTAGTGTAAAAAATTATATTACAAATGTTATGGTACAAAATATTTAAACTATATTTATTATATAAAATATTTTTATGAAAGATAGAAGAGATTAAAGTATTAGTTAATATAACATAACAGGGAATATATTTGTTATATTTTAAGAAACCATGCCCCGAAATTTTACATATTACTTCCAACATATAATAATATATTTTTATTGTATTAAAATATAAGTATTCGTATTCGAAAATTAATTTTCTTAACTATAAAACTTAAGCCATGATTAAATTTGAAATCATACAAAATAACATTTTTACTTGTTATTAATTAATAGTTTTGTTATTAAATTGTTAATATCATCTTCAACTAACTCAAAATTTTAACTTGACTAGTTGATTATAAACGCTTTTATCTATTTAGATTTAAAAAATTTATCAATTATATTTAAATTATTTTATCTTTGATACGAATACGATTTACAATTTACTTGATGAAAGTATATTTTTGTAATAATTTATCAAAATAAAATTAGAAAATAAATTGAAAAAAATATTTTGCATATAATATAATCATTTACATAAAAAATAAATTAATAAATCTTTTATTTTAATTTAACTATTCATTAATTCAATAATTTGAATAACACCATCCATTTAATTAAATATACGTTATCTTTTTATAGTTATAATTATATTAAATTAAATATTCGTTTTGGTTATATAGGTAATAATAATAAAATGTAAATATTTGAAATATATTACACAGATTAATTTTTTGTCCCCATATTATTTTTATATATAAAAACTTTCTAATTATTTTAAAATTAAAAAAGTTTAAAACAAAACCAACTCAGAATTCTAAGTGATTTTTTTTCTTCTAAACTCTGAATTGATAAAGGAGGTAAAATATTATTATTGTGTAAGAATTAAAACAATATTTATTTTAAAAAAATCATCTTCAAACTTTTTAAAATAAGAATATTATTTTAAAAAGGGTTAAATATGGTTTTGGTCCCTTAATTTTTATTAAATTTTGGAATTAGTCTATTTCGAAACTTTAGACTAATTTAATCATTCATCTCTCAAAATAGGTGAATTTAGTCATTTTAATCAAATTTTGTTAAGTTTATTTGATGTTTCGTACGCTTTTCAAAATTGTATTCATGTTGTTTATACTGTTTTACACATTTTTATTTTAATGTTAAGTCAAATATTATTATGAAACACACTTGAAATGTTAAATAAACTTAACAAAATATTATTAAAGGGACTAAATCCACATATTTCAAAAAATGAAAAATTAAATTAGTTTAAAATATCAAAATTGACTAATTCTAAAATTCACTGAAAGTTAAGGAACCAAAAACATATTTAATCCTTTTAAAAATAAGAACAATATGAGAAATATGAGTAAAGGAATAGATGAATTATTATGAGGTGTGTGAGAAAAGGACAAAGTGAAGGAGCACTCACTGTCACTACATGGAGATCAACGCTCCTGTTGCCGCGTCAGCAAAATCCAGCCTGTCATAACACTAAAGTCACACACCCAACGGCTTTCTTCCCCCACAATATCACTCATCTATTCTAAACCTAACTCCATTCAATCAAATTTTCAACCAAAATTCAAATCCAATATAATAATATCACTCATCAATCACGTAGTATTAATTAAATAAAACAATAATAAATAAGAAAATTAATTAAATTTGATGGATGTAACTTCAAATAATTTTATTGAATTAAAAATATGTTATATATAAGATAAAGGAGTAAAAAGAAAATCTTATACTACACGATTAAACAACAACTACAGCTGTACATGCATAAGCAACTGTCAAACATAACAAATCCAACAAGTCTCATCACCAAAAAATAATATTCATTGTAAAGTCTTGACGAGAGACTCAATGCATAAATAAAAATAGTGATATTGTTATTATTATTTTGTAAATTTTATGGAAATAATACTAAGTTGAAATGTCCCAATATATACGTCGCAAAGAAAAGAACAAGTGTCATTTGATTAAGATGTGTGTGGGGACAACCAAAATTGGTACAATAAAGAACCTCAACTTGCAGCCTTTAAAACGTTGTCTTCTAATACACCGAAATAGGAAAAATAAATAAAAATACGTGTTTAAAGTGTGTATTATTTGAAATAATAAATTGTGAAGTGGACCTTTATTCAACGCGAAACAGCTGTCTCTAACCTTCACTCATAACTTTTGTGTTAAATTTTGCACGTGACACAAACCATATCATTTTTTAAAAATAATAAGTAAAATAAAATAAAAAATAGACGTCAAACTGAGAAATAGGATAGATTAGATGCATGCGTATGTCCTTTGTCTGTACTATTTTTGTTCCCAAATTGTTCCCTCCAAACAAATCATGCGCCTCACGTGACCCTCATCTCATAAATATATTTATGCAGAAAGGTTAAACTACAAAATCTAAACACTCTTTCTTTTCCATTACAATAACTATATTAACATTAAGTAATACCTTATTTTCTAAAATATAATAAAATCATAAAAATTATAATTAAGACTACTTGAGTAAAAATTATGGCAGGGTGGTATTATATTTAAGGTTTTATAAACTTAATCAAATAAATAAGGTATTATATCATTTGATTCCAATTTTAATGTTTGTCTTGGTAGATTGAATGATATTTTCCTTATGTTGTTGAAGTTTTTTTCTTTCTAATTTTTGTTTTGTCATAAAATTGTGTGGTAGATCATTTTAATGAATTTATTTGGATTATTTTCCAATATCTTATGTGGATAATTCGGGTGAGAAATAAATTTGTTCAACCAATGTTATAATCTCACAATAAATAATTAAATAATTGCAATTTTATTTTAATATATAATCATCAATTAAACTCTGATACTATATATATATATATATATATATATATATATATATATCACTACTAAATTTTTATATTACACGAAATATCTTTTACAAGTACAAGTGGAAAAGTGAGTCAAATCAGATAGACTAATCTATCAACCTGATAGAAAAGAGGTGGACCAAATCAAATATTTTAATCTATTTGCACATTGTTTATTTTGTTACTCAGTTACCATACCCACCAATAACACACACCACCACCCTAGTCCAGAGGGAGAAGAGTGAATCCAATGATGTTTGAGACCGAGAAAACACACGCGAATTCATAAAGAGAAGCAAATACGATGTTATGCAAGAACAAGAAAGAAAACACACCACATCACAAAACTAGGGCACACCTTGATCTGTGTGGGATCTATTGTTATGGGTGACAACAACATTAGTCTCACTTTTCCTTCACGCCTCCTCGCTCTGGACTTGCGCTTTTGCTCGCATTTCCTTTAATTTGCCCTAGTTTTACCCTATCACCATTGTTTTTTGGTTATGCTCGGAACAACACACTAAGATTTCTCTAGGATTCAAGTTTTCGTATTAGGATTGGGGTTTTGTGTGTGATGATTTTATCTTTCTTGAATATGGATTTCTCGTATTCCAATTATGTTACTATGTTGCACTCTACAACTTGCACTTAGCAATTATGTTGCACATCGCTTAAAGAATTTGAAAATAAATTGAAAAATTGGTACACCTGACAACCCACCTAATTGTGGGTCAGTAGGCTTTTCAACTTGTTTCCTCCATGTAAATTGGTCCAACTTGGCTTGATTTTGGCATGCCAGTAGAGGTGAGGCAAAACAATCTGGGTTGGATCGTTTTTCCATCCTTAATCATAACTAGGATTAGATTTAGATTGATACACTACAAGAAAATGTTATATTACTAATGAAAGTTTACTAATGAGAAAAAGAAGTCAATAAACCAAATTTAATGATAAGTTTTATCAATGAATCTTAAAATTTTAATTAATTACCAAAATATTAGTTTTTAAAATTTGTTGGTGATTCCATTGATAAATTAGAATTTTCATCATAGACAAAAATATTCGTTGATAATGGATCTATTGGTAATTTACAATGTCTATTACCAATAAATAATTATTCCAACAAATTTTATTGATAACATAGGTGTCAAAATTCATACGCTAGGGTTTGATTTTGTCATGATAAAGTTCATTAATAATGAAATTTTTTAAATCCGTTGAAAAATCCATCGATAACATAATATTTATAAAATTTGATGATAAATCAATTGGTAATTAATTGCATTGTTTATTTTTAAAAATTTATCGACAATTTATGTAGGTATAGTGAATATCAAATTCATTGATTTATCAATGACTTTCGGTGATTAGTAACAAAATTTACTTGTTGATAATAATAATAATTATTATTTTTTAAGTAGATTGTGTATTTTGTACTGTAAACTTAAACTTGCGATCATTATCCGTTATATGTAAACTATATACATATAAGATAAAATTATATTCTTGTATTTTTATTATTTATACTAGTGTAAACATTGTGCTATACTAAGAAATTCATTTAGTACAAAAAAAGAATATTAAATTTAAATAAACGATTACTTAAAGGAATAAAATGATAAAATAATTATTTTAATTTAAAAAATAGTTAAATTTAAATAAATGATCCTTAAGGATAGAAATCATAACTTAATTATTTTAGTTTAAAAAATGATTAAAGATAAAATTGAAAAAAATTGTGTGAAAAAGAAAAAGATGATCTCTTCTATATAATCGTCTAGATTAATTAAAAATGTATATAGTTAATTGATTTAATATTTATAATTTAAACGAACAAAATAACAACAACTGAATTTGAAAAGTTAAAATGCCAATTTAAGTAAAACACTAATTTAATTTTCATTAGTAAAATTGTATTTTTTTTTAATTATGATATGATTTTTAATTAAAACATAACTAGCAAGTTAATATATGATTTTGTTTTAAATATAAGAATAAATTGAAGTTGATGAGCTTTTCTGTAATTTTAACAGGTGACACAAACATGACTAAGATGAGGTTGGATTTATAAGTTTTAAATTTGTTTTTCCTTATGAATAATAAAAAACTAACTTTTATTGTTTTGTTGTCATGGCTGAGATGCGTTTCACAGACTAACATTAAAAAAAATCTCACCCATCACACACAGACATAAAAAAAATAAAAGTAAAATTATTAAAACAAAATAATAAAAGGTTTTTTTAATTAGATTACATTTTCGTATGTATTGTCTTTGTCTTTTCTTCTTTACAAGATCCACGCATGAACGTTAGTGGGCAATCTTTATCATTTGTGTTGATTTGAGTATAATGCAAGTTGATCAAAATAAAATTGTTTGAAAGTTTCTAAATTAAATTGTAATAAATGTTAGATGATATATTAGTTTTAAATATGTTAGGTTAGTTACAAGTTAGTTTTGCTTTCTGCATTTTTACGTTCTCTGCTTTCTCTTATATAAAGCTTCCGCTTGTAATAGGTAACTTACTTTTCAATATAATACAAAAGCTCATTTTCATTCTCTCTCTCTTCACGTCAATCCTAACATGGTATCCAAAGCCTAAACTGGCCATGGCTTCTGAAAATTCATCATCCTCCTGCACCACCACTCTTGCTCATTCCTCTGCCACTCCTAATGTCTTCTCTACCCCTATCCATTTTAAACTAGATGAAGAGAATTTCTTAACCTGGGAACAACAAGTTTAAGCAACAATTACTGGCCTCGAACTTTCAGAGTTTCTTGAAGGCTCCACAACACCTCCACAATATCTCAGTCAAGAAGATCAAGTCTCCAATATTATCAATCCAAGATTTCTCCAATATCGTCGACAAGATAACTTAATTGTGGCATGGCTTCTTTCATCTATGACACCAACGCTCCTAACCAAGATGGTGGGTCTCACAACTTCAGCCCAAATATGGAAGAAGCTCAAGATTTACTATGCCACTCAATCTCGAGCAAAGATAAAAAAGCTTAAGCTTCAACTTAAAACTCCGAAGCGTGATCGATCAGTTGCTATCTATGTTCTTGATATCAAGCGGGTAACAGATGCGCTTGCTGCCATAGGTGCACCCATCAGTGAAGAAGATCACATTGAAGCCATGTTGGATGGCTTGCCCGAGGAGTACGATTCTTTTGTCACGTCTATTCTCTATCGCCTTAATCTATATACAGTTGATGAGATTGAGGCTCTATTGTTGGCTCAAGAAGAACGTATGGAGAAACATCGCTTTCAATATTCCATGCCTCAAGCCAATGTTGTCGTCAATTCTTGGAACGAAAACAACGCTCATGGAAGATCCAACCAACGTTTGGGCCGTTCTTCAAGAACAAATCAATCCACTCGTGGTGGTAGATCTTTTAACTCTCGTAACCCTACTCGGTCACAATGGTCTTCACAAGCAGAAAATTCCTCCACCAAGATACAATGTCAGATTTGTCATAAATCAGGACACAATGCTCCTGAATGCTGGCACAGATTCAAAGAAGATTATCAACCTCCTCCTCAGGCACATAACTTCCAAACGTCATCTCTTCCTAGTGACCAAACAGATCAGCCTTCTTCTACTAGCACCTTGATTGATCCACTGTGGTATCCGGATAGCGGAGCTTCCCATCATATCACCAATGATCCTTCCACTTTTTCTTCAAAATCTTCTTATACTGGTAATGAACAAATTACTCTTGGCAATGGAACAAGTTTGCCAATACATAACTCTGGTTCAGCCTTCTTGTCTTCATCTTCTAATTCATCATTTTTTCTCTTACGTAATCTTTTACATGTGCCAACCATTACCAAAAATTTGTTAAGCGTATCTCAATTTGCAAAAGATAACAATGTATTTTTTGAATTCTACCCTAATTTTTGCAATGTCAAACGACAGGGAACTCAGGAGATCCTTCTTCAAGGAAAAATTAAAGATGGTATCTACGTTTTTCCACCTCTAAAACCTGCACCAGCTCCTCAAATTCATCACTCCACTGCTGGTTTATTTCAACTTTAAATCATATAACAATCATAAATTCAACTTTAAATCTTCTGCTTGTTTATTTTTGGGTCTTTGTCTGAATAGGAAAGGCTATATTTGTATGCATCCTTCTGGAAAAATTTACTTCTCCCGTTCAGTTCTTTTCAATGAGCAGGTTTTCCCCTATAAACTTGCTACAAATATGTTTGAGACTCAACTTACTATAGTTCCCGAGCCCACACCTCTATCTTCACCCAATATCAATTCACTACCCTTACCTTATGTTATTACATCAGAAAAATGTATAGTGTCATCCATCCCCAATGTTGCACCTCAAGATGCTACTGCCACATCCTATTCATCGGAAAAATCACCTCATCAGTCTAACCTTAATTCCCCTTAAACAGACCATCCCACGTCCTCTCCTATTAATCAATCTGTATCTCCTGAACATTCCAACTCTCCTACTGATATTCAACGACAACTTGTCACCACTAATATACATCCAATGCAAACTCGAGGGAAGTCAGGTATCACTAAGCCTAAAGTATTCTCTGCTATTGCTACTGATGTTGTTCTTGTTACAACCAAAGAAGCTCTTATACATATTGAATGGAAGAAGGCCATGCAAACAGAATATGATGCGCTTCTAAAGAACAAGACGTGGACTCTTGTTGAGCTTCCCCCCAATGCACATGTCATAGGTTGCAAATGGATATTCAAAAACAAGTACAATTCAGATGGCACTCTCGAGAGACGAAAAGCACGTCTTGTTGCTCGCGGATACAACCAAGTTGCTGGCATTGACTACTCTGAGACTTTTAGCCCTGTGGTTAAACCCACCACTGTTCGTGTGGTTCTTTCAGTTGCTGTTGCTGCGAAATGGCAAGTACGCCAATTAGACGTAAATAATGCTTTCTTGCATGGGGAGCTCACAGAGACCGTTTACATGGATCAACCATCGGGATTTTCAACCAATCCAAAGCTTGTTTGTCGTTTGCACAAAGCCATTTATGGCCTAAAACAGGCACCTCGAGCCTGGTATCACAAGCTGAGCACCACGCTAATCAAGATGGGTTTTTGTTCAACTATTAGTGACTCTTCTTTATTTACTAATATTACTGCAAACTCTATCATTTTGATTCTCATTTACGTAGATGATATCTTGATAACAGGCAATGATACTAATGCCATTACTGCTCTTGTTGCAGCTCTTAACATGCAGTTTTCTCTTAAAGACCTTGGCTCCCTTCACTATTTTCTTGGAATCGAGGCTACATGGTCCTCTAGTGGTGCTTTACATCTTACACAAACAAAATACATAAAAGAAATTCTCTCCAAGGTTCAAATGACAGACGCTAATTCTCTTCCTTCTCCTATGGTCTCTTCTTTAAAACTCACCGCAGATGCATCCACTGCCTTTCACGACCCCACCCTATATCGTCAGATTGCAGGAGCACTGCAATATCTAACCTTTACCCGTCCCGACATTTCATACGCTGCCAACAAGCTTTGTCAATATATGCACCAACTTCAAACCCATCACTGGAATGCCATGAAACGTCTTCTACGCTACCTTGCAGGCACTCCAACTCATGGATTGTTGTTCACTCCAAACACACACCCCTCCATACAAGCTTTCACAGATGCAGATTAGGGGTCAGATCCTGATGATAGAAAGTCAACAACCGGTTATTGCATCTTCATTGGCACAAATTTGATATCATGGTCTTTAAAGAAACAAGCCGTTGTATCACGCAGCTCCACTGAAGCAGAATATAGGAGTATCGCTTCTGCCAGTACCGGAATCAGTTGGCTCATGTCTCTTCTAAAGGAAATAAACCTGCACACTTCTATTCCAATTATTAACTCTAAAAATCTCAGTGTTGTGCTTCTTACAGCCAACCCTGTCATGCATTCTCGCACCAAGCATTTTGAAATGGATCTACATTATATCAGAGACAAAGTCCAGAAACGTGAAATCTTTGTTCGGCATGTTCCTGCTCGTCTTCAACTTGCTGATGCTCTAACAAAATTAGTTTCTGGTGAAACCTTCTCTCAGTTTTGTGATAAACTCATGGTGTGCTCGCTTCCTCAACCCCATTAGTTTACGGGGGCATGTTAGATGATATGTTAGTTTTAAATCTGTTAGGTTAGTTACAAGTTAGTTTTGCTTTCTGCATTTTTACGTTCTCTGCTTTCTCTTATATAAAGCTTCCGCTTGTAATAGGTAACTTACTTTTCAATATAATACAAAAGCTCCTTTTCATTCTCTCTCTCTTCACGTCAATCCTAACAATAAAACAAAAAATATTTTTTTATATGAATTTTTAGTAGGTCACTAGTGTATTTCCACTAAGAAAAGATGGGAGTTTATTACTAAGTTACGCAAGCTCACAAATCAACTTGAACATTCTTTTATAGAAAAAAAACAAAGACATCATGATTTTACTTAATTAAATAAAAGCAAGTGTAAAAATAATTTTTAAATAGAACAGTAGGGGTAAGAAAATAACTACAAAAACTTACATTAATAAAACAAGTTTGAATGATTAGTCAAATTAGCTAACGAATTAGTCAAATTCATTTTAAGATATTCGTTGACTTGTTAAACATACTCTTAAATCTCCTTATTTTATCCATTTCCAGTTTATACGTATATTTTGATTTCATGTTCTAAAATAAAATGAATGTTTGCGTACACTTTTATATATACAAATACATAATCACTTTGGTTTAAGGAAACGATTATCTGAACTAATTAACATAGTTCTTAAACTTTTATATATATATATATATATATATATATATATATATAGAGAGAGAGAGAGAGAGAGAGAGAGAGAAGTGATGGTAAAAATAAAATCAATTTACTTATTTTTATTTGTATTAAAAAACAATAAAGAAAAAGTAAACTTATTTTTATTCTCATGAAAAATATTGGTTTATGTTTAGTTCCTAAAACGTATTTTTAGTTTTTTATGCTTATAACATCAAAATTGTTTTTCTAGAATTAAATATATATTTTTTTCTAAATTATTAAAAAAATGTTGTAAATTAAATTATAAAGTATTCCATCTCTATACCATATAAAAATAATGTAGAATATTTTATCAATAAATAATACGTGAAAGTTATATTATACTATGAAATTTCATTTGTTATGTAAATACCTTCTACTTTATTGGGATAATGTTTTATATAATTTTAATACAGAAATTAAATATTTTATAATTTATTTTAAAGATAAAATATAATTAGTTTAGAGATGAAAAAAAAGTTAACTCTTATTTTTACTTTATATTCCATGAGTAAATTTTAGATATGTTTTCTATTCTCTTTTGTTTTCAGTCCTTTAATTTTTATTTTTTTTTACTTTAGACACTTTTCTAAGATAAATAAATCATATTTATTTTTAATATTTCATTTGCCATGCATATCATGAAATGGCGATGACCATATATTAGGTGCAACGTACAATGATTACACGATCTTTTGGTTAGACACGGACCACCCTATGACCTGGTCATCCAAGGCCCAAATCTGTGGGCCCAAGGCTGCTGGGGCCCAAAAACTTCAGAAAGTATATGCATTTGTTCAATAACTTTTTCTATATATTCTTTGTTATTTTAATAAATTGAATTAAATTATTCTCTTGTTTCAGTTCATATTGTATCCAAATTAATATGAGATACGTGATTAACTATCTCTTTCGTTTTTTAGTTTGTTTTTATTATATTCGTAAATTCATGAAATAAATGTTCACATGTCAATAATATGTGTACAATAATAGATTTAGACTGGTTACCTTTTTTAAAGAAAAGATAGAAATATAAGTCAAAACTCAGTTTATTAAGGAATTGAAATAAAAATAATTATATATTTAATTTTATGAATAAAGTATACGTAAGTTTTAATATAAAGTAAGCATACTTTATTGACAAATGGACGAAAATGTATCTTTGATGTTCCATGCATAAAATTGTTAACTTTTGTTTTAAAAGGAAAAAAAAAACATAAAATAACTTTATAATATAAAGATAAAATCAGAGCTTAGTCACTTCATAATAAAGACAACATATTTAATAAAACTAATTGATTTTCTTGTCTTCCATGTTCTTTTCCCACAAAATCTAAGTGAATCACCCATCTACATACACTTTTACTAACTAACACATACTTTGAGTAATCACGCGCACACTGTTTAAATGGCTTAAGAATAATTTTAGTTAAATTAGATTTGTAAAGAGTAATTCTTCTTTGACGGTGATTAATGATTTATAAACCTTACAGACTTATAGGAGGATACGATGACGATCCTGGGCCTTGCTTTGTATTGGGCCTAAAGTTTGGTATTGGGCTAACAATAGAATCAACTACTAAAACAAATGAACATAGAAAATTACTAAAATAAATTTGTGTCTGGATAGCACCAGTATTCACCCGAAAACGTAAAAGAAAAAAAAAAAAAAAACATTAACTTTGGGTGAAAATCCAATGCATAGAAATATGAAGCTGAGGTGATTGGAACTTCAGGCTCTTATTTGCCAACAAAAGGGCTATTTCTTCCCGTACCTTTTCTTTTTTTTTCTTTCTACAATGCCATAAAACTCATACAGTTCAAATTATCTAAACCACATTTTTTAATCCAGAAATACTTTTCAAATGAGACAATTCATAATACAAATTTTTGAAATGTATTTCAAATTGTTTAATCCAAAAGGTAACTAGATCCGAAACATAATTCCAAAATACACCTTAAATACATTCGAAAATATACATTCCAAAACAATGTTTCCTAATCTAAAAAAAGTCTTCCGGCGGAATTTGTTTCACTAAGACTACAGGGTGCAGTAAGAAAAGAGGGAGGTGAGGAAAGAAACAGCCAAAAAAGGCTAGAGAATTGTTGGTTTCGTAGTAGGGCCAGCCCAAATCAAAGCGTTGTAATCAGAAAACACACAATAGTTACAACTTACACGTTCATCACTCGCACATATTTTATTGGTGGCTTAATACTCTCCTAGACGACATCTAATTTCAAAAGAAAATTCACTTGGGATTGTAAGATAGAAGACGAAGAAACACACAACAGTAACATGGGATCTAATACGATGTATATCTTTGTCTTGTATAAAAAAAAGAAAAAAAAAAAACACCTCAATTAAGACAAAGATTTGACATTAAAATAAAACATCAATCAAGGAAACGTTAAACGCACGCATTATCTGTGTAGGAGACATCAATTAATTTTCCGATGCACATTATATTGATTGAATGATGGTTGCTTAGTTTCTAGCGGGTCCCACATGAAGCACGCGAGCAACCTAATTGGCGGTGTGAGTGAGTCATAACATATAGCTCAGTGTTTGTATAATAAGTTGATAAAATTGTGAAAAGGTGGATCGATTATTGTTGTAATGGATTTGATATGCGTTTTATTAGGGTTTATATGGGTTATGGAGGGTGTGCGGGGTGGTTTAGGGGCAGTTTCGAGGGACATTTTTGTGCTGGCGGGACAGAGCAACATGGCTGGACGAGGTGGCGTTGTCGGGGGGAAATGGGACGGGAAAGTCCCGGCGGAGTGCGGGCCAAGCCCATGGATTTGGCGGCTGAGTGCGGGGCTGGAGTGGGAGGAGGCCCGGGAGCCTCTGCATGCGGACATTGATGTGACGAAGACGTGCGGGGTTGGGCCTGGGATGGCGTTTGCGAACGAGGTATTGAGAGCCCGGGGAGGTGGGGTTGTGGGCCTGGTGCCTTGCGCGGTGGGTGGGACGAAGATCGGAGAGTGGAGTCGTGGGTCGCGGCTGTATGACGAGTTGGTGAAACGTGCGAAGCGTGCGATGGGCTTGGGCCGGATCCGTGGCCTGCTCTGGTATCAGGGAGAGAGTGACACGGTGAGAGAAAAAGACAGTGAGTCATATAAAGATAAGATGGAGAAGTTGATTTTGGACCTTCGATCTGATCTTCACCTCCCATCTCTTTTAGTTATCCAGGTACTTACTTTTCTTTTTGTTTCATCTTTCTTATTAGATAGATATAATAGTCCCACATCGATTGAACCTTGTATAAGTATTTTTTGAATTTACACTTTCAGGTAGCACTTGCATCAGGGGAGGGAAAGTTCATAGAGAAAGTGAGGCGTGCTCAAATGGAGATAAAAATGGATAATGTGAAGTGTGTGGATGCTAAGGGACTGAGTCTAAAGGCTGATAAACTTCACCTAACAACTATGGGTCAGGTTCATTTGGGCATTAAGTTAGCACATGCGTATCTTAATTCCACCACCTACCATAACCAAATTAATCATACACAATCTTATCAACCTCATGTTTCCTAATTGCTAAACTACACTCTAAGAAGCTTTTGGTTTTCAGATCTTGAGTATAGTCTTTTTTTTTTTTTACACCATTTACAACTTTCAAATGAATGTCTCTAGTAGGAAAAACAAATCCAAAGAATTTGCCTCATGATTGAACTCACCTAAACTACTCTACTTTTTATTATAACTTCATTATTCTTTTTATTTTCTTTTCCTCCATAAAAAATGAATAATTAGATTTTGTAATGGACTTTTGAATATTAGACTACAAAGAATAATAGTCGGAGATCAAGGATGATCTATATGCAAAAGATTTTCCTACTTAACATAAAATAGTAGTGAAATTTGTGCTATACGAGATAGTTGGGTCTTATTTATAAGTATTAAGTCTTATCTTGTATTTATAGGTTTTTTAATCATAAGAAAAATATATTAAACAGACTTTTGTGATATATTATATAATTAATTATTATATCATAATATTTTAAATATGTTAGATAATTAATTATTATATCTAATTTTAAAATTTTATTTATATAATGAGAATTTATATAAATTAAATTGAATAAATTTTTAATTTTTTTATAAAACACCTTATTTATGTTAATAAATAATAAATATTTTATTAAAATATTTTATTTTATTTTTTCACTTTCTCTTCATTTACTTATATTTGTATTTATCTTTCATTTTTTATATATACTTTTATTTCTAAAAAGATATTAAACAAAAAATTATTATTTCTACTTTCATTCGACACATATTTTGTTACATTTTAAAATAAAAATGTAACTCTCTTATTCACTCGATACTTAATTATTAATTTTTTTATTTCATCATTTTTTGTATATTAATTTTTTACGAACATAAACAAAATATTTAATTATTACGGTTTTTTTTTTATATCCTTGTCTTAATTATCTTAATTGGGGTTTGATTTTTTTTAATAATAACATCTTTCACTACTTAATTAAATTCTGATAGTTTACTTTTTGTTACGAGCCTTTTAGATAAATATACTTATGAAAAATAAAAAATATATATTTATTTAGTGATGAAAGAGAAGTATACGAAAAAATGAAAATAACACAAATTAAATTCTTTTACTTATTCTAAAACATGATGTAATAATTTAATTTTTTATTTTTATTTTTTAATTATAATCATTAAAGTTAGAATTGATGCACCAATATTTCACAACCAAGAGAGGTGAATTGGTTTTAACAAATTTTGCCCAGTTTTAGACTTTTGAAATTGTTTTGATAAACCTTTTGCTTGTTGAATCAATTGAAATAGTGTGGTTTGATGCTTAATGTTTGAAACATTTATACTATGACAAAATATGGAGAGGAAGAGATAAAGCACACAGTTTTTATACTGGTTTGATTCCTAAGAATCTACATCCAGTTTCATCTAGCAAATCACAACTAGAGATTTCACTATATCACAAGAATTTCAAGATTTACAAATACACTTGATAAATCTAAATTCTAAGATAAAGGAACACACACACAAGGCTTCCACACACTTGCTCAACCACACAACACCAAAGCCATTACACACACTTGCTTTAGACAGAAAACAACAGAAATAAACAGTTTTAAAGTGTATCAAAACACAAGAACAAAGTTTACAAAATGGATTGAGTACACATTTTCCAAGGCTGAAATTTCTTTTTCTTGCCAAGTCTAAATTGATTGTGTCTTGATAGAATTCTTCAAGAGGACCTTCCAAGATAGCTCCAAGAACCTGTTTCACACTTCTCTTTCTTTCTTTTGGTTGAACAGATTCAGCTTCAGAAAGTGCAGAAACTGTCTTTATATAACAACTGCTATCAGGCACGAACCTAGTCGACTACATTAGTTGGCTAGTCGACTATCGGGGCAGCAGATTAACATTTTCAGATTATTACACACATCTCATGTTAACCATTGTCATGCTATTATGGACATCATCAAAAACATTTCAGATACACTTGATCAACAACAATTAAATATATAAATTTTGAACATTATTTTAATTTCTAAAATTAAATTATCATATTATGAAGATATAATAAAATCTCATAAAAATTATAAATATTATAGGTATGTATATCTCTTTTGATTTTCTTTTCTTAATGAAATAATATATATATATATATATATATATATATATATATATATATATATATAATTTTAATGTGACAGGGGAAGACAGATTAGCCCACTTTTGGGCTGGACCGTACAATGACTTGGTTATTTTACGACAGTATTCATATTCTTTGGAAATTAGTAACTTGTTGGACCATATAAAAACTCTCTTTTTCATCACATAATTCTCAAAAACAGGGTGTGCTGGAGCCCTCTCAGCAACACTATCACCATATAAAATATGGATTCTTTTCTATTTTTTTAAATTTTTTGCTCGCATTTTCAAATTTCATCCCATACTTTAATTTCATTTCATATTATTTTAAAGTTTTGAGTTAAAAATTATATGAATCCATTATGTGAGTTTGGTTTTACCTTACTCTTAAGAGAGAAATTGATTGATATCTAAGTATGACTAAAAAGTTGAACAACATAAGTAAAAGAAAAGAGGGTTCCTAAATATATTGTATTTTAATTAAATAAATACAATATTTTAAATAAAAAAATTAATTACTCTGTTGATTTTTATTTATAAGATTCTAACTGAAAATACCAATTAAAAATGATAAATTCTATTAATTATTTAACAATTAAAAGATAGAAAAATATTAAAGATAAACTAATTTAAACGTACATATAAAATATGACAGAGAAAACAGTATTACCCGATTTTTATACTACGAGGAAAATAGTGATTGAAAAAATAAAAATAATGAACAAGTTCTTAATTAGCTAACAAAAACAAGATCATAATGCAGGGTATGATTGCATAGTATCACAATCACACACCCTCCACAGATCATTGATGAATAACAAGTTACTCACTGACCTAATTGAGGAATGAAAACTTTTTCAAGTATTCTGTAATATGATACATATGTCAATAAGGTGAATGTATATATTTTTTTTCTACGTTTGTTGTCTCATGTAAGTAAGTTATAAATCTCATTTTATAAAAATTGATTTAGACTTAAAATTTATTTTTTATTATGATATCACATTTATATTTAAAAAATGTATTCTAACGATATTTCTATTTCTTGAAGGTATAATTTTGTCCGCTATTTTATAATATAAAAGTAGGAGTGAAAAAACAGAAAATTGGAAAATAAAATGTCAATGGTGATGATTTTGGCATGAAAAAGTATAATAGTTCCAACAATGAAAATGTAACATCCGGAGATTATGCTGCAAAAAGCAATTTTCAATCTATGAATGACATATCTGGTCTCAGCCACCAATTAGGGATAAGAGAATTACTACCACCACAACTTTCAATTCACAATAATTAAATTGTATATATTTTTCTTTTCAAAACATTCTTGATAATGACAATCTATAAGTAATAAAGAGAAAAAAAACCCTTTCAAATCCTTATTAACTTTTTTTTTTCATGTAAGAATTTTGTAAGAAGTAAATTTTTAAGTTTAATTTATTTATGTAAAACAAGTTTATAAAATAAAATTTTCATTTACTTTATATATATATATATATATATATATATATATATATATATATATATATATTATATTTAATCGATATAAAATTTTTATCCGTATTATTAATCTCGAATGTTTTTAAATATGATATACTAAAAAATATTATAAATTTTAACATCTCATTTATCATCACATAAAAATTATGAAAGAAAAAATTAATTTCTAGAACTTCAAACTTAAATAGTTTTATTGATATTAGCTTAATAATAAGATGAAATAATCATTTAAAGAATGAAAAAGGAAACTTTCATTGTTGGATTTTATTAAGAGAGACATTAGAAATATTATGATACTATCTTTAACTTAAAATTTATATGATAAATTTATAGTTTTTTCTTCTTATATATTATTCTAATTATTTTTCATTATTTTAACATAAAGCATTGAAACTCAATTAGTTTCAAGGCTTTTTAATTAGACCACACATAAGAAAGTGCTTCTATGTGAAGACAAACAAATCCAATTAAAGATTCAAACAAGTGCTTTAACAATTGCGATTTTATATCTATTGATGGGACTATGAAATTTACTTTTAAGAAGCCTTTACTATAATTTAATTAAAAGTTATTTTTTACGAAAAATAACCAATACCATTCAATAAAAAAATTCTTTTTTTTTTCTTTTAAAAAAGATGCTGCCATAGATCTTGTTTGGCGAATACGACACAAACTTTCCGTCGTTCAATCACTTTGCTAGCGTCGACAATGTTATTTAAATAATACTTAATTAGCTTCTCCTTTTTAATTGCGTAAAATGGAGGCAGAATTTTTTTTATCACTATAACTTTTTTAGACATTGTTATAACAAAATACATATTTTGACCTGTCCAGCAACCACCGTGTTTTCAAGATATTGTTCGTTTTGGAGTATTTGAGCTCCGTCACAGTATTATTCTTAAAAGGTGCCTCCGAGAGTGGAGGAAGGTAAAAATATTTAAATTTCAGTTGATCTCGATTTCTAAGTGATGTGAGATTTATTAGATGTACTAGAACACATATAAATCAACATAGTGTAACATGATTCTTTAAACACGTGATCGTGATCTCAGATTGCATTGTGTAAGTTTAGTTATAAGAGAGACATTTCAATGATATGATTACAATTAATATTCCATTACAAATTTTACGGAATAAAAATGTTAATAAATTTGAAAGTAACATTAATTGTCCAAAAATTTAAACAATCAGTTATATCAAACCTATTACCTTAATTAGTGATACAATTTTGTGGTTTAAATTCAAACGTATAGGCAAATTTATGAAATATGTAACATCATTCGTGTTGTATATTAGTGTGATTAAGTTGATGTTCAAGTTTCATAAGGCCCACTTAATTAACTATAAATAAATAAGAAAAATAAATAAGATCACATAATACTATACTCAATTTTGTTATTTTACATTGTACCACGGTAAATTTAAGTTCAATATTCTATTATTCATGATTAGTTAGTCCATATTCTTAATCAATAAGAAACAACGCGATAAAGTCCCATAAAAAAATTAGGATGATTATTAACTTGTCTCTTTGAAATAATAATAATAATAATAATAATAATAATAATAATAATAATAATAATAATAATAATAATATATGATCAATTGTCATGACCTCATTTATTATTATTTTTTTCATATTTTTTCCCGGTATCTTTTATAGATAATTTTATATGTTATTAGAAATAGTTTGCCAATTATGTTAAGGTGTGATAAAAATAGTATTATTCTAATAAAACAATCATATTATTAATAATTCATTTATGAGTTTGCACTTATTTCATTAATCACTCAATTTCATATAGCTTTATGGTGATTGAATACGTGAATGCAAACACCTATTTAGAATTTTTTTTTTTTTAAACTGGGGTACAAAGAATGTGTCGAAACAGTTTCGAATTCCAATAAAATTTCATTCTTTGCTCTAATTCTGAGGAATGTCTTAATTAATTAATTTATTTCCAAGGGAAACATTTGGTTTACAGTAAAAAAAGAAAGGAAACAGTTTCCAAAAGAGTGGGTTCCAATTTAATGTAGAGAAATTATTGTGCTATTAATTATTTGAAACTCCAATCATTATGTTTTGTTTTACTTAAGATTTTTTCTTATATAAATATATAAATAGGTATAAGTTACATTAATCATTAGAAGTGATTATTATCGGGAGAATATTAAGCAAATAATAGCCAAATTTATGAAAACGAGAATGAAGAATAATTTTGATAAAATTTAAGTTGGTTTGGTAGAATATATATATATATATATATATATATATATATATATATATATATATATATATATATATATATATATATATATATATATATATATATATATATATATATATATAGGCTCACATAATTATATATCTACAGGCTCCTAATTATGGCTTCTAGAGTGAAAGGAGAAAGAATTATTCGGTATCATTCATTCAAGCAGTGCTTTATTTTCTACACACTGTATAAACATATAAATTTATAACTCAACCAACCCATAATAATTAATAAATTTTCAAAGTAATTATTGTAAAAAAAATTAAATGGTTTAAACACAAATAGTTAACACTTTTTTTACTACTACTTAAACTTTTAACCCATTTAGTTTTCGTTATTCACCGATTCAATTTTATAACCCGAATGAAACTTGATACCTTTGGTTCATTGTTTCTTCTCATTGTATGTTTGTGGTCGTAAACTAGCTACGAATGTGGTCATTTTAAATCACTGTTCTCTATCATTTTCTTGAGAATGTAATAGTGCCATGTGTCATGTTCTTTTTTGCACACACAACCTTGTCGCACGTTCAATCATCTGTATCATTTTTTTGCCTTGGTATAACACCAGCCAGTACTATATTATTTTCTTGCAACCCTATTTATACGCCTTAAGAATTTTACACTGTTACAAAGAGTGCTGCAAAAGTGAAAATGCATTAAATAAGAAGTAATAAATATATTATTTATATAGTAAAAAAGCATGGTACATAATACTTTTGTTATATACAAATACTTATCTAGTATATTCTGTTTTTTCTGTCACATCGAGTCACCATGTATCACACATCCCTTTCTTCCTTAGTTGTCAAATGCATCATTTTCCATTTCCATTTTTCTGCAAAGCAACTTTGATGTTACGGTGTAGTACCAACCAAGATCACACAGCAAAATCCAAGAAGATAAACACTTCGAAAACAAGAGGGTCCACTCTTGTTTCTTATCATAATGTTGACAACTGAGAAGACTAGTGGCAAGTAAGAACCATTTGAAGGTTCCATTCATGGAGGGTGCTTCTGGTGAGGGCAATTTCCCATGTCATAAATGGAAAGTTTTTGCCACACTAATATAACACGTAGGTGTTTTATGTACATAAATAAAGTTCTTGTAATAAATAAAATATAGTCATAGTTAGTAACTATGAAGAGAAAAGCTGCACGGGTGTATTTGAGGTCTACCACCAGTTTTTCTATTTTATTTCAATGGAAGAAACAAGTCACCACTATTATTTCACTTTTTTTTTTCTTTCTAATTTTTTGAAAGAAGACTAATAATCATAATAAGCTAAATCCGGCACCACCAAGAGACCCTGCACTCTAACTTGATATCGTAATAGTAAAATAGTTGCATTGAAACAACCATATGAAGCTATGAGTTTATGAGCTTATTCCCAAATTGCAACCTCCATGAAACCATCTTCAGTGGCACAAGCCCTGAACATGCCATTGCAATTGAACCCACAAGCCACTTCCCCAGTATTGGAAACCGCAATGAGCCCGGCTTTTCCTTCATCGAGACGGTGCTTGATCACAAAATCAACGGCATCGTGAAGCTTCAGGTTTTTGTATTCCATCACCGCTGCCACCTCACGCGCCAGAGTGCTACGTATGATGGCCTCGCCCTCACCCGTGCACGAGACACCACACAGATTACACGCATAAGTCCCAGCACCGATCAGCGGCGAGTCACCGATTCGCCCGGTCATTTTGTTCATCAGGCCACCGGTTGACGTCGCCGCCGCGCACCGCCCCTCCCGGTCCACCACCACGCAGCCAACTGTCTCCGGCGCATACACGCTTATCGGGAGTCCATTCATCTGCAGTGGAGTCCCCACACCGGATCCACATGTACCCGAGTTCGGGATTCGGTAATCAAACTGCAATCATTAACATTATCACCACACACGTGGCGCAGATTTAGCTCATCATTAGTTAATCAAATAAAAGATCCGTGATTAAGCGATTAATTAGTACTAGGAGTGACTAATTACGTACCAGGATTGTGTTGGCTTCCTTTGCCAGCTTCAACATGCCCACATTGTCAGGGGTGATAAAGTACTCGTTGTCCACAACCTCCACACCCTGGCAAAACACAAACCGCAAAATTGTATCACGTGAAAATGGTAGGTGCAAAACAAAAGTAAGAAAAAAAAACTGATTTTGAAGGCCAAATGTCAACTAATATTATTAATTTGAAATAAAACAAATGCCATTATGGCAAATGAGAAAAAAAGGCAAAATCAAATTTGTTTTGCTTTTGTTTAGTTTAGAAGAAAACACGAACCTGTTGTCTGGCGAATGCTTCAGCGCCGGAGAAACCGATGTATGAATGTGGGGATTTGTCCATCACTAAACGAGCCAGCGAAACGGGGTTCTTGACGGTGGTCAGACCCGAAACAGCACCGCAGCGCCGTTTTGTCCCATCCATGATACTGGCCTCCATTTCCACGGTTCCTTTCTCCGTCAGGGCAGATCCACGACCCGAATTGAACAGAGGATCCGTTTCCAACTCCCTCACCTGTCACACAAATCACACTCTTCTCAAATTAAGAAAAAAGAAGAAGAATTAAAGTATTATTATTATTTGCAGAATATAAAAGGAGTAAAATGATGGAAATAAGCCATGCACGTTGAGTTTGCATTTCGGAGATAAGTTATAATGTGTGTAAGAGGTTGTCGATGAGTACCACACGTTCGACAACATCGATGGCGGAAACATTGGAACGCAGAGCAGACATTCCAAGGTTGAGACAGCGGGTGAGAAGTTGTTTCGCCTCTTCTTGACGCTCGAGTGGGAGATTAGGGTCCACACCGGCGCCACCATGCACAGCAATTGCCCAACGTCCCATTTTATTTCTTTATCTCTCTGTTCTACCGGGCTTTCTCTCTCTGAATTTTTGGAGGCTGCAAAAACCTAAGCCTTCGAATGCACTTTTATAGGCAACCCGGACTTCAAAATTTATGTGTTGGAATTGAATTTTGGATTCCTTAAGAAGGGTTTGGTTTGGGACTCGCCGCCGGATCTTTAGGGTGGGTAGACAGATTCC
Source organism: Vigna unguiculata (assembly GCF_037176805.1). NCBI lineage: Eukaryota > Viridiplantae > Streptophyta > Magnoliopsida > Fabales > Fabaceae > Vigna > Vigna unguiculata. The sequence goes on along the minus strand of NC_140799.1, from coordinate 2,611,040 downwards.
GAGTTGTGTTACGCTTTTGGGTTTCCGTTACGTTCCGTGATTTTCTTATATAGGATTTCCCCCTAATATTGGCTCACTTTATTTTTGGCAAATTTCGTTCAGTCCACTAATAATATTACAGTGTGTTATTTTTATTTTTTTTTACACCATTACATGCGGTAGATTTCTATTTTGAGACAAATCTTTATTATTTTTAGGAGATGAAACTTAACTAAATATACAAATGTGCTATTTTTTTAATACGTTAGAAGATAAATTTTGGTATTATGATAATTACGCGAGATATTTATTATTAAACACACGTTTAAAAAATGTTAATCAAACACACGTTTCAAAACTGTTAATTTAACTCTAATTATTATAATCCCATGTTAGAATTCTTAAAACAATTAAAAATTGCACCTCAAATTATGGTATCCCTGTCAATAATTTCTATAAAAAGATCTTAGATAAGTTATTTCTGCTTCGTTTGAATTAGCAAAAATTTAATTTAATCACTTCAGATGGAAATATATGGGTGAACACAATTGCATAGTAAGTAAATATTTATAATATATAATAAAATTAACATTTCAAAACTTATTTCCCTTAAAATGCAATTTTACTAAAGTCACACAACGTGCAATTACCATTTTGGCCCTGTTGTGCACGCCCTACTTTTCCTACCATGCAGAAGGAACCAGAAAGTTTGGCAAAAAGAGATGTGTTTCAATTCTTGTGATTCTCCGTGACAGTAGGAAAAAAAAGAAGAAAGAAAAAGAAAATAATTAATCTATTTATTAATTGTTTGAATTATTATTTGTTTTCTGTCTGTTTCTGAAAGATTCACCTATGAAGGAATCAAGCATTTATTTTCTTTTAGTATACAGAGACACGAATGATTCTAATATTTTTGCTTGATGCGAGGATCTCGATTTTTGCGACGGTCTGAATTAATAGCATTTGTTTAATCTCTCGAGATTATAAACTTTAATGTCTTTAATTGACCTTATGTGCCCTTATTCTAATCTGGCTTACTAATAGTGCTGCGCTTTAATAATTAAATCATTTTTAGTTGCTCAAAATCATGGTTGCTACTTGCTACAGACAAAACCTTCAATTTAAACATTTTTTTTTCTTTTTTTTTTTTACCTTTAGTTAGAAAATTCAGTTAAGGAAGTAAGGAAGGGTCTAGGACGTATGCTGTATAAAGCAAAGAATATTGGTAAATCTGGACTATAGAATATTTATTAGTTAAAACGTGTTAACAACTGTATACTAAATGGTACTAATTACTATAAATTCGCTGTATCATAAGTTTCAATTCATAAAATCGTAACTTGTAAACTTTTTATTAGAAATGCTTATAGTTATTACCAGAGATAAAAAATTAACTATAAATAAATGTAATGTTATAAAATAATAAAATTAGTATTTGTAGCAAACATTAGTGTTTCATACAATTTCATGAAATGCAATCAGACATAAGATTGAACTAACAGTCAAATTAAGTCTTTTTCTCAGATCCGATTAAGTGGATAAGATTTAATTTAAAATAAGAAAAAAATTAGGCATAAGAATACATCCTAACCAGATTGGTAATTTATTAAACCTATTAATCTGGTTAATTTATTAAACCTATTATTTGACCTGCTATATTTTTAAAAATTTCTTAAAAGTAAATAAATAAAGATTTCACATTAATTAAAAACTACCGTTATATATATATATATATATATATATATATATATATATATATATATATATATATATATATATATATATATATATATATATTAAAATTATATTTATTAAAAATAAAGTGAAATATATCAGAACAGATAAAAGAATAACCATTGATAAATAAAAAAGAAGAGAAGAAACAGATACATATGATCTTATAAAAAGTTTGTAAAACTAACTGTCAATTCTTAAAAATTTAATAAATTGTTATATTTAAAGGGTAAAATCAGTATTTTGAAATGTGGACACAAAAAGAGGAATCCCCTTTGTATATTGTTATAGATAAATAAATAAAGATTTCACATTAATTAAAAGTAAATAAATAAAGATTGCCCATTAACTAAGTAAATTTAAGATGTTATTTTAAAAACAAATCTTATCGAATCAATTTACATCGTACACTTTTTAAACATTTAAAGATAAATTATTTCTTGTATTAAAGTATGATTTTATCTTTATATTCTCTAAATTTGTCTCATGATAAACACAAAAATATACTGTTAGACGTGTGTTTGATTAAAATTTACCACGTTTCAGTGATGAATATGAAAGCAATTGTTTTGCCGACGATATTGATATAAGTAAAATAAGTGCATGGGAAAGACTATGACTTAGAAAATTTGAACAAATTTCCAGATTCATGAATCTGTGTAACAGACAGAACACTATTGTTAATTCCGCTTCCATGGTCGAGGGAAAAACAGTGACAAAGTGGGCCATACAAAGAGAAATAGAATCTGAATGATGACCACTTTAAAATGGTCAAGTGCCCCTACTTTGTGGTCACTCTCCCTAAACCAAGGGGCTGGCCCCATACAATTCTCAAACATTATGAATTTCTTACTACATAAATAATTGTAATCTAAACATTATAATATTATTAGGGTCTATTTAATAATTTCTATTACGAAACAATTAATGTCACATATGTAACGATATTTTAATTAGTACCCACGTTTATGTTTTGTGAGGCTAATTTTCATTCGTTTACTATTAATCTCATGTTAGTTGGAGCACTTTCGATATTTAATTCCACCACTTATTTGGTGAATATGGAAAATGTGAAATTGATCACTTAATGGAGAGGTGGTAGGGACTGCCCAGGTGGGTTGGTGGCAATTCAAATCTTCAAAAATTTTGTTTAGCAATTGATTAGTTATTCTAAATTATAATGATGGTATTGGTTGTAATTGATGAAAAATGAACCTCCATTGTTTTTTAATTAATAAATATGCATACATGGACCCAACGGCTACCTAACCAGTTATGACCAGGCTAAATAAATATAACAAAAAAAAGTCACTAGGTTGGCTATTTTTTGCACACTGCTTTGCCAAAGAATCAACAAAATGAGACTTTTTTTCTATTTTTTTTTAATTAGTGTTGTATACAAAATTATGAACAAAATCAAATTAAGTTTTGCTTGAATGAAATTTTGAATGAACATCTATGGAAGAATAAAATATAATGCTAGGACCGCTTTCCTAACAATTTTTTAAACACAGTAAACTACAAGAGATTTTATTAAAAATCATATTGATTTTTCTATTAAGTGGTTTGATAACATGTGAAACAAAAAATTCAATAAATAATAAATTTTATTAAAATATATTATAATTTATGATTTTGATATTATATTAAAAAATAAATTTTAAATCTAATTTAATTTTATAAAATTATTTTTATCTATAATTCACGTAGAATTTTTAACAAAATTTATGTAAAATTCTCATTGTCACTAAGAATATATAATGATAGCCAATTATCTCGATGTTTAATGGTTATTTAAGGAATCACGTGATCAAAATAATAGTATTATTATTGTAATATTACTATTTATTATTATTATTATTATTATTATTATTATTATTATTATTATAATAATAAGTAGTATATGCAGTTGGAGACACCCAGTTCCTAGCTTTTGGGTACGTCGAATAGCCAAGAAGTGAGGACCATGACATGTGAGTAACAACAACTATTTCCTCTTTTGCTTTTGGTTTCTCAGAGTAATGTCTCATTGTACAACTTATTATGGTTTTTCTGCTGTTTCTGCTGGCCCAGTTGCTCACCATTATCAAAACAATTTCCATCACTTATCATTACCACTAATTAAACACATTAAATATTACACAAACTATTTTATTTTATTTTATTTTCAGACCATCCACCATCTTTAAAATGATTTCATTTCAGAATTGAAAAATAAAATTACTTCATATATATGAAATTTTATCTACATCTCAAAAAAAATTCGAAATCCCACACCTTCAATCACCAAATTTAAGATATATCTAATTATACAGAACGAATATAGGAAAACAAGATTGAAAACTTTTTAATATATCGAACATGAAAAAAATGTGCACTCAAAATTAGTTTTCCCTCCCTCTCAAGCATGAAAAAGCAACCTAAGAAAGTGAACTAGAGGGTAGAAAGACGTGGAAGAAGAATGTTTGAAAAAAAATAAATAAAAAGATAACATTTTGCAAACATTCGAAGAAATGTAAATATACAACCAAATAAATAAATTATGTTGTGTGTACACAATCTTAAAATAAGGTATAAATTCGTAATTATTTATTTCTAATTAAGCAATTTTTTCACTCCATTTTTTATTGTATCTCTTTCATTCAATTTTATTGTATTCGAACTGAGAGCATCTAGATGCTTCTCACATATTCTGATATTTTCTCTATATTTTTTATTTGAGAAAAAAAGAGTGATTAATTTATATAGAGCTGTCGGATAATCCGACGTGATTTGGCTCGACCTACCACGGGTTGATGATTTAGTGAGCCAATCTAACTCGGTTCACTTTTTAGCGAGCTAAAAAAATTCGAATCCGACCCGATCCACCACTGGTTGGCGGGTTAAACGGGTTGGCTCACGGGTCCACTTAATTTTAAAAAATACATTTTATTTATTTATTTTTCACTCAAAACTAAATTCTAATTCTAATTAAAATCTAAATAAACTTTAATACAATCTAAATACAAAACAAAATAAAAAAATACAAATTATTTATCTGTTGGCTAAAAACAATAACTTAACATGATCCAAATATAGAACCCAACTTAATAAAAAATACTTGTGTGACGTTTTGTTTACGGGTTGGTAAGCCAACCCGACTCACCATGGGTCAACCCGGTGAGTCGGGTTCTAGATGAACCGGGTCAAAAATTAACCCGTATTGAAATTTGTAAAAAAATTTCAATCCAATCCAGCCCAAACCCATGGTGAGCCGGGTTAGGTCGTGAGTTTCAACCCATTTTGAGTACTCTAAATTTATATATCTTTACATAAATTTAATGATATATATTATAAGTTATCTTGGATACCGGTATTTTGACACTATATTTTTTATTATTATTTGATATTATCCTTTATTATTATTTATTTTCTTTTTTTTAAATATAAAAAATAATTTTTGTTAAGACTATTTCATCCTTATAAGAATTGTTAAAAGATGTCAAATTTTTTTCTCCTTATTATAAAAATGAATTATAGAAGGATGGAAGGAGTGTGGGTTTTGAAAGCAACAGGATGCATGTGGATCGGTCACACAAAGAGGTACAAAAGTGGTAAGGGTAAAGAATCTTGGAAGATACTTGACCTACCTTTCTCTCCCACCGCTCCAACACACAACATTTGTTTTCATGCGTTTCAAACGATTCTCGTCATGTGTTCTCTGTCTTTCCCTCTGTCCCCTCTTCCTTTGTCCACACCCACCACCCTCTTCTTCTTCTCATTACTTTTTTAAATATTTTCTTCTTTTTTTTCCTTTAAAATTCTTTTAACTTTCACATTATTTTAAACTTATCATTCTCAAACAACAAAATCCGATTATGCATTCAAATTCAGCAACTGGATTCGGGAATGGTCCATTAAGACACCCGTGACCTGTTTTAAAATAGTTGAATCTTGTTCTGAATATACTAGTACGTATAAAAACAAATATTATTGACGTGGAAGAAACAAAGATAGAAAAAGAGGAAGGATTCTGAGAAGGGTTCTAGCACAGCATGTGTTATGAGTGTTACGAGACACTATCAAGGAATCCTAGCTACGGAATTCCAGATTCTGATTCCACCGTGATACCTCGTGATAGGTTCGGCACACTCAAATAGACCCATGTGTTATTATTACCATGGATACAAAGAAGCGAGGTTATTTATTTGAATTTGGAAAATTTTACAATAATATATTTGTGTTAATGTTTTTAAATTACAATTTAAAATAGTAAATTATAAGTAAAAATATATTTTAGGTATAATTAATTATTTAATTCTTAATTTTTTTAGTTTGGTTCATTTTAGTCTTTCTATTAATTTTTTTTTTCAATTTAATCTTCCAACCATTTTTTAATTCAATTTAGTTATTTTCGTTAGATTAAATTGATGTTAACTCTGTGTTTCTATACGTCTCAATTTACGAAAATTTTCAATTTATTTTTAGTTTTTTAATACTTTTTGCAGATAAAAATAATATACTTAAAATGCGCGAGAAAAAACTTAAAAAATAATAAATCTCATGACAAGATTGGAATACCAATAACTGGGCTTACAACTAATTGGGCTTATTGTGGACACAATATCCTGATTGAAGTCGTACCAGCTTCTTGTGTCCACATCTTATATATTAAGTAAAACTTAAAATTATATAATTTTCTATTTCTAGTAAATTTCTATTTTAATTTTTTTAAATAAAAATTTTATTGTAAATCATATTTATTTTATAAAATTAATTACTACACATCAAAATAAACAACGTCACACAGTTTGTTTTTTAGTTCTTGTACATAATTTGTTATTTTAGTATTTATGAAATACGTTTTAAAAGGATTAATTTAAAACGACTAGCCAACTAAATTTCCAAAAGTCCTAAGAACACAGAACGTCCTGAAAAAGGAGGACTTCACCCAATGCGAAACTATCTCTTTTACATGTTAAAAACATCTCCCATTGGTTAACACCAAAATATTATAAAATAATTTTTTTCTGCAGACAAAGAATTATATAACAAACATTGTTTTAACTGAAGAAACTAACCAAATTGTCTTAACTAAATTGGAATCTATTTTTAAGTCACCAACATTTGATTGATTCGCATAAAACTGAATTTGAACCCTTTAATTGGGTCTTATATTCGATTTTGGTGGACAAAATAAACGAAGTTGGGAGAAAAACATAATTAAAGGTAGCGAATCAAGTTATTTGATAAAAGTAGTTAACTATGGATATTTTACCCTGATAACAAAATTTTAAAAAGTACGTCAGAGGATAAAATATTTGTAATAAAAAAATAAAACAGTTAGTGTTGAATCTGAAAAATCCTAAATCTTAAATTAAAAAAAAAAACAATCCTCGGATATTAAACTTTACGAATTAAAATATTACATAATATTAAATTTATATAATTAAAATATATGAACATGTAAAACCAAGTGAACTTAACATATTAACACAATGTACATTTTAAGATAAATAATAATAATAGTAATAGTAAAATAAACGTAAATATAATGTCGTATTAGACAAAATATTATGTATTAAGTAATTTTTTTTATTATTAATACATAATTTTAAAAAAAATTAAAGAAACAAATCTGGAGCCAATTTAGTAGTGTTTATGTATCTTTATTTGGTTTCCACATCACCATTAAGCTGGCCGTGAGAGTTGGGCCATTGTGGGCCGAAGGGAAGCTGTATTTAAAGGGCCCAAGCCTTAAGCAGTAATCGTGGCAACTTCTTCGTGCACCTCCATACATTTCACATTGAACCTCCATATGTTAGGTGAAAAGGTATTTTCATTATATAATAAAAATACATTTTTTATTTTAGATTCTAAAATATTTTCAAATTATTTAATTTGAAATTTAAAATAAAAAATATTATATTTATAAATGGAATATTAATTTGGCATATATTTTTTTTTAGAAAGTGAAAATATCGTTTTCTGATTCCACCATGCATTTCATAGTCCACAGACGTCACATCATCAACGTCCTTTTAGCAAGATATTCATTATGACAAAATGAATAACACACCAAAGTCAAAGAGAATGCAGCATTTTTCAATGTCAAAAATAAAGAAACCTCCGTGGACTATGTATAACACTTCCACGTTTAGCTTTGTTTACCTAAAATGTGCAATCAACAGCTAACAATTTACATGGATTTCCCATTTTCCAAACATTATTGTGTCTTCAGCAGAATGTGACTTAGTCAAAGCTTCAAAAAGTCTCAAGCTAATTAAAACCTCTTCCATTTTCTTTCATCTCACGCTTTATGCGGAAAAAACTGCCTCAATATACCTTTCATTGTGAGAATATCAAGACCATATATTATAATAAACATTCAATTTAGTTTTAAGAAACATATTAAATTTAATAAAGGAATAATTGATTAGGCTACAAAAATAATAATATTTACTCTTCAAAAGTATGAATTTGGCTATTATTTAGTGTACTATTAGATATTTATGGGAGTCCATGGAGTATTAAAGGCGGAATTAAAAGAATGCTTTAATAATTAAAATCTTATATCATTACCTCCACTTAATTAGAAGTTTGACTTCGATGTTTAGTTTTTTCCCCTCAATTTAGTGTCAATTTTTTAAAAAACTCAATTGAATATTAATTTTTGTAAGAAAAAAATTCAATATAGTTTCTTCTATTAATTAAGTGTTAACATTGTTTGGAAGTGTCGCGTGTCAAAATCTAGACCTATCACGTGTCAAAATTAAAGGATTCAAAGATAGAACATGACTCAGATTTTTACAAGTGGTAGAGCTAAATTTTGATACTTTGAATGGTGTTAAGACAAATTTAACTTAATGGTTACATTATGTCTTTTAAGGTTTAGGGTTTAAGGTTTAGGAACTCAATTGAATTAAAATAAATATAAGTACCAAATCGTATTAAAAATGTATATTTATGGACCAAATTACTAATTAAGCTGCTCAAATACTAAATTACATTTAAATAACACCTATTAAAAGAAGAAATATAGTTATTATAAATATATGATGTAATAAAAAACGATATAAAGATAAATTATAAATATTGGTTTGTGGATCTACATTGGAACATTAAAGTAAAGTGTATCCCAACAAACATAATAGTTTTTTCTTTTTTGTGTAGATTTGAATCATAGTTTTTAAGAAGCACATCTTATTTTTTGACTATAAGAAATTTGTGTTTTATCTAACACACATAATTTACTGCCAATAACAAAATTTTGTCTATAATTCAAGTTTACTCACAAAACACCGATGATAAAAAATTAATTAATAAAGTGGTCGTCAATAAATTTTACCTAAATCCCTTTGTAATTACCAACGAATCGATAAAATTCACTGGTAAATAGTGTGATTTGCTCTTATTCCTCCTTCTCCTCTTCTTTTATTTTTTTTCCTCTTTTTTCTTCCTTTTCTTCTTCCTCCCCTCCACCCTCATCCTCCTTTTTCTCCTTTCTTTCCTTACCTCTCCCTCTTCATTTTCCTCTTCCACCACCGTCAGCGAACTACCACTATGCCATCCCCGTCGTGCCACCGCCAAAACTACGTCACTTTTGTTGTTGTGCCTCCTCCTTCTCTTCCTCTTCATGTTCCTCATGCTTTTCCTTTCATATTCCTCTTTGCCTTCCTCTTTACCTTCATCTTCACATTCCTTCCCTTCCTCCTCCACCTATTCTTCTTCTTCTCATCTATCTCCTCTTAATATATAAAAAAAAAAAATCATCAGACTTGGTAGAAAATTTGTTGCTCATTTTACTTACAAATTTATCGAAAAATTTACTTGAGTGACTTTTTTAATGTAAACTATATATCATTCCTTTCACCTAAACAACACTCTTACCACTTGTGCAAAAAGAAGTCAAGAGTAGCACCTCTATAAGATCGTCTTCATTTTAGTCATTACCTTATTGCTTAAGCGTTCGTGATAAATCTTGAGTGGCAATCACTTATTGGGTGTTGTAAGTAACATCAATTGTATCGTGGTGGGGGTTGGGTGAGCGAGATCACAATTGAATCATGTCTTTTGGACTATACGCTTTTATGTAGAAAGAGTCACACCCTAATAATCAACTATGACTTTTGGCTCAGTGATGGACATTTGATTTTATAATTGGTATCAAAGTTAAGTCATGAATTTGATTTTTAGTATAACCATTGCTATGGGAGAGATTATTTCACTTGCTATCAATTGTTCATGTCGAAGGTTAAATTAATTAAGTCGTAATTGGATCATGACACTTTGACTATTATATTATTAACTAGAAATATACACACTTTGGTTATTAGTGATAACTTTTGATCTAGTTGTAAACTCTTAATCAAATATTTCGAAATAACACAAGTTTTAAAATCTCCCCCACAACCTTAGGATGCTTTGATGCCCAACAAATAATTAAGCTTTCAAATCACATATCCAATTGTTTAAAAGACTTGATATAATATAAGTATTTTCATTCTATATCACTAGAGTCTCTCCTAGACATTAACATGCCGAACAATATATATTCGAGAACACCCCAAACAATAAAAAACACAACATTTGACAAAAAGATTTCTGCTTATACAATTATTTCATACTTTTATTTGACTCAACCTCAATAATATATAAGATTAGTATACATACTAAAAAAATAATCCATTACATCATATTCTCTTAACCTATCTATTACAAAAGGGAAGAAAAAAAATTAAAGCTATAAATAATTGATTATACTTACCAAATCTTAAATTATATCAATTCAAAATATTTATACTTTTGAACTTTCCAAGATCTCAATTTAATAATAGATTTTTTTTATAGTAGTGAGAATAAATTTTTCGAAAACTAAAATATCATAATAAACTAAAAAATAGCATTTAATTTTTATTTATAAACTCTTTTCCTATTCTTTTAAAATTATTATTAAAATAATATTAGGGTGTTAAAATCTATCCATTCCATATATTAATACTCTTCTCTTTTTCTCTGTATTTAAAAAATATATAATAATTTAAAATAAATTTGTAATATAATTAAAAGAAATTATATATTCTAAATTTTATATTTATCATATACGTAACAAAAAAAAAAAAAAAGTGAGCCACAATGGAGCAAGTGTCAGGAGTGCAATATTAGTTCCCAAATTAGTATGTGATTAGTTGTTCCAATATTTCTATTACATTTACCTTATGTTATGAATATTTAATAATTTCTCCCTCACATTTACGATAAAATTACAAAATAGAGAAGTGAGAAAGTAAATAATTTTTTCCAAATCAATAATTAAGATTTTCATATATAAATTTGCTAAATAGTCTGATATTTCAGTTTTTTACTCATATCTGTATATGTAAAACAATGGCGACTTCTAAATGTATTTAAATATTTTAGTACTAACTAGTTCGAAATCTATCGGACTTAGTGTTATGCTAAATAACAAAATACGGAAATATTATTGTAAATATTTATAAAATCTTTTTATAAATTGTTTACGTATAAAATTTCTTTCTTAGACCATTAGATTTTTTATTCAAATTATGTGCATAGAATCTATTATAATTCTTAGTATTTTTCATATTATTTTAGAAGTGAATTTAGAGATAATATCAATTTATAAATCAATTTTGTAAGGGTGAATTAAGCTTCAAGTTATAATTTAATGATTATAAAAGTTACGATTTACATCATATATGAGAAAAATTGTCTGTTAAGTCTATTATTTTTTTTTTTATTATTATCAGACCGTTATTAAATTATTTTTCAATATTTAGTCTTATACACAAAATATATATATCTCAGCATAAAAATGATTATAAAAATTTTACCTACACTAAAAATAAAACTAATTTACAATAAATAAGATATCCAAACCTCATTTTATATACTAATTTTATAAATTTCAATTAAACTTAAAAGTCAACCTCATAATATATCCTATCACCAAACAAATACTTTGATAATAACATATATTATTATTATTATATAAATTTTGGTCATCCCTTCAATTCAATTTCATTTGTCAATTACATTCCAATTTCGTCAGTAGTGGGCCACTTCCATACCTTTTTTTTTTATTTTATTTTTTATCTTTATGTATTCAATGTCCACATAAGTATGTGGTGTTTAAAAACTTGTTCAAAATAAATAAAAATAATAATACACAAAAATTGTAAATTTATTTTTGAAGTGTGAAATCAAACGTCAAACCATGCATGTTCTGAATAATAAAGCTATCAAAAGGACAATTTGGTTGAAATTGGCTTGACTTATATATTACAACGGGTTAAGAATATTTTTTATTAAGTCTTGCAAAGTCATATTAGTTATATCAAAAAGTTAATATTCTAAAATATTAAAAGTAAAATATATCCTTTTAAATTTTGTCACAGGATAATAGTGCAATATGCAACAAAATTAATACAATTTTTTTAAAATAAAACTTTAATTATTTAAACTATAAGCTATGTAAATAAGAATAAATGACATTTGTTTAGGAACGACAACGACTTGGTGTTTATCTGCTATTTGTTTCGCTTGGATTTTTTTTTTCTTTTATTTATCGAATATCCACGAAAAATATTTATAAATATTTTAAATATTAAATAAAATTATTTAAAAATAATCTTTATAATGTAAAATTAGATAAAATTAAATGTAATTTAAATCAAATTATTCCATAAAATATTGATGCAAATTAATTTGATGTTTATAAAATGCAAATTTGCGAGTAGTATCAAAATATAAATCTTAATATCTGTCACACCACGAATATTTGCTAATACAATTTTTTTTATCATCCTTAAACATGTTAAAATAAAAATCTATAAACTATATTTTTGTAAATATTTTCACATTATATACTACATAAATTTCTGATATCTAGAAGTTTGGTCACAAGTTTTGCTATCATCCTGTTTTAAATCTAACTTGCGGCAAAAGCCAAGAAAGAAAGGAAAAATGATGAAAAGAAGACCAAAAAAGAAAGAATAGAATGAAAGAATAGGTCATAGAAATTTATTGAAAAGGGTGTTTGTTGTGTTACACATGACTTGTTGGAATGAGTTATGACTGTCCAATAGCAGGAGAAAGATTATCTATGCCTAACTATTCATCAATTTACGTGTCACTAACACTACTACACTACACTTCTTTAACACTCTTTTTAGTATTATTAGTACACAAATTAAAAATAAAGTTAATCAAACATTACTATAGCTTTAATTAAGAATATTATACTGTTTATCATGGACTAGTGTGCTAAAAGTATTTAGGCTTATTTTCACTTTTCAATTACTAATTTGATCAGAAAATTTAATTTGACCTCAAATTTTTATTAGATATAATTAAGTTTTTTAGTTTTTAAAAATATCTAATAGAACTTATTTTGTTAAACTAATATTAACGTTTTATTTGAATATGTCATATCTTAGTTTGTAGTATTTTAAATTTTTTATTTCATTTTATATCAGTTTCTTTTGTCATGTATTAGATCATTATCATATTATGTAAAAGTAACAGTATCACGTGATAGTCTTATGTGATAGTATCTTATATTTAATTTAATTTTTATATTTAAAATTTTAACTCAAATTTTTAAGTAAAATGATGTTATTCCATTTAAACTGAAATTAATAATTAAGTTTAATTATAATTATATATATATATATATATATATATATATATATATATATATATATCAAAAAAATTGATACTTTAAATTATTACGGAGCTCTTTTATTAAAAATCGAAATCAACTGGGTTGTTTAGCATTTGGCGTGATTCCATTTGACAATGAAAATCATCACTAAAATTTTAGTAAATATTAAAAATTAACTTTCGATTTCTAGATATCATATTTGATCTAAGTTTTAAGTAACTTCTATCGAATATAAGCTTTTGAAAAAAAAAATAGTTGTTTTATTTGTGGTGAATAAATGGAAGAAAAAAGCTATTTTCTGGAGATAGTTGTTCACATGCCGAAATGCATGGGGTAATTAATATGACTTGATATTGCATCAAAAGGATAATGATACCAATTAGACTTGACATTGATATAACATTTTTTTTTTAATTTAATAACATTATTTTATTAAGACAAAAATAAAATTCAAAATTTCAACTAGTTTTTCTTAATTTTCATATACTACATTTAAAAAAAAACAAACAATAAATTGTGAATTGGAGGCCAAGTAAAAACATCTAACGAACGTGCCTGTGGTCTTGAAATATAACACTAAAAATGACAAACTATTTAAACAACAGCAACTACACAAAATACTCCATTAACTGAATTTTACAAACAAAAAAATATAAATCACATATCTCAAATGTTCAATTTGATCTTTGAGTGAAAAGTCTCATAACAAAAAGAATTATTATGACTTTTTTTCTTCACTCAAATGACTACCTGGATAACTGAGTGCATTAAATTGTATCTAGATCAGTGTAGAAGCTAAACTTAGACAAAGAAAATTAGATTTTTTTTTACTCAGACCAGTTCTTTATGATTTAATGTATGCAGAAACAGAAGCTAATCTGTTTTAGTTTGGTCTATGTAATCTGTCAAATTGGTAATCCAAATATGGATCAGTTCTCTTAGTCCACTGGCTCGTTTTAATTTTTTAATTTTTAATTTTTATTTTTTAATTTAATAATTAAAATGTTAAGTTTTTATATTATATTTTTGTAAAGATATAAATGCGTATATTATTGAAATTTAAATAATTAACATTTAAAAGTTTGAATTTTTAGTTAGAATAAAGTAATTTAAAAGTAAATGTAAGAATTATTTTAATTTATTCAATTATAAATATTAGTTAATCAATAAAACACTTAAAAAGATATTTACGTGATTAAATATACTTTATATATATATATATATATATATATATATATATGTATATATATAAACAACAAATTTTAAAAAGTTAAAAGATAAAAAATGATAGACGAGCTTATAACTTGGATATGTTACAATTTCTAAGCTATTTTTTGTGATGGACCAATCCAACCCAATTCATTATTAAACGGAATAAGAATTGACCGAGTCAAAAGAGGTCGAACCCTAATCTCAAAACGTCTCCAACATAAACAATTATAAATATTCTTGCCAACAATTACAATATGAGATAATTACAATATGAGATTTTGTGGTGATTATTAGACAAGTTACAACATCCATTTTACGATTTGAAAGAGATTGTTGAAATGAAAGATATGTTTAATTAACTAAATTGTAAATTTGTATAATGATATAATCAGAATTGTCTTAATTTAACATTGATTTATAAGAGTAAAAGGGTGTGAAAACAAAATATATCGACAAAAAAAATTATCTCACTTTACAGTTGTATATGTCTTTTTCATTCTCTTTCTACATATTTATATATGAAACTTATCATAAATTAGAGTTAATCAAAACGGTTAACCTAGCCCGATTCAGCCTGATCTATTATGGATTAATTATTTAGTGAGCTAACACATTTCGGCTCATTTATTAGTGAGCCAAAAAAATTCGAACTCCCTCTGGTCATCACGGGTTGGTAGATTAAACATGTTGGATTACGGGTTTATTTAATTAAAAAATACAATTTTTTTTCAGTCAAAACTAAATTATAATTCTAATTAAAATTTAAATAAACTTTAATACAATCCAAATACAAACCAAAATAAAAAAAATACAAATTATCTATGTGTTGGCTGAAAAAACAACCTAACATGACCCAGATGTAAAGCTCAACTTAACAAAAAATACTTGTGTGATCTTTTATTTGCAGTGTAAAGCTCAACTTAACAAAAAATACTTATATGATCCTTTATTTGCATATTGGTGAGCCAAATCAAAAATCAACTCGTATTGAAATTTATAAAACAATTTCAACCCAATCCTATCTGAACTAGTAATAAGTCGGATTGATTCGCAAGTTTCAACCCATTTTTGAGAGTGATAATTGACATATTTATAGATATTTTTCCGATAGTTGAGCCCAAAACAGGACAGTAAACACCATATAAATAGATAATTATATTAGTAAGTAACGTAAATATAATGGCATGATCTGTTTGACTAGAAAAAGGTTGATAATTGAGTGTATATATATAGTGGTAGCTGCAGCTAGTACTCCTATTACAACTTCCATTCTCCTTCATCATTATTACTTTTCATCATAAAGGGGTCAAAAACTAAAGAGAAATAATGAACCTATTTGTTGTGTTCTTATTTGTGCAATTTCTATACCAGCCTATCATTGCCTTTTCACTTTTTTACTTTTTCTATTGCACCTCTTCAAACACTAGCATGTTAGGAACACCTAAAGCAAAATTCGTAACAAGCCTCGGAATATTTTTTTCAAAAATAAAAACTAATCTTTTTGTTTTCAAGGAGTTTTTCAAGTCTTTATGGGAGAAAAAACTCTTTAATTCCAAAAAAGATGCGCACTATTGAAAGCATTTTTGAGAAAACAAATTCATCGTTTTGCTCTTTTTCGGGATAGGGGAGGTTTTCTTTTCTTTTTCCTTTATCCTTTTTTGGATGCTTCTAAAACTATCCATATCTTATTTATTTATGTATTATACTAATAACTTGTTAGTTTTGATACTGCACGTCTCTTTTATTAAAAATGATTAGTTAATTTTTTTTTAAATAATTACTTCATATATTAATATTAGAAATGTTAAAGTGAGTCCATATGATTAATACACGGAGATGTCAATTTAGCTCGACTCATAAAATTTGATATTATTTCTCTAGGTTAGGATCACAAAAGTCCACTAGATAAAAACTTCACAAAAACTTTGTGGGTGTGGTCTAGTTTATGGATTTTCTTTTTAAACATGAAAAAATGTTAATTTTCTTAAAATATATTATCAAAATTTTGGTTTAACTCGATCTATCTCGACTGTCAGTTTAAGTCGACCTATCTCAAATTTCAGTCTTAAGGAACGGCTAGCTAGTGCTCATTAAATTTTACAGAAATTTATAGTTAATTGTGATATTAAATTAAATATGGCCCAATAACCATTAATGCAGTTTTATTTCATTTAAAGGACAAAAATACCCATAATGTTAGTTGTGTTTAATATTTTATATAATGCTCACAAATAAAAATTAAAAAATAATTAAATAATTAAATTTTAATGTTGCTAAAAATCAAAATATAATTAGCATTAAAAATATTTAAATTAACAAAAATGAATAAAAAATAGTGTTAAATATCTAAAAAATAAAAAATAAAAGTTAAATTATTCTTTTGGTAATTGCTTTTGTCGAGAAGTGTCAAATTGATCCTCTAATTTTTTATTTGTCTTAATTTGGTTAGTCTTTTTTAAAATTGATTCAATTTGATCAATACCCACAAATCGGCATGTTATACTAACTTTATAACACCATTTGTGAAAAACTAATAGCAATGACCAAATTGAATCACTCTTAAAAAACACAACCAAATTGAGGCAAGAAAAAAAATTTGAAAGATCAATTTGACACTTTTGAAAAAAAAATAAAAACTAAAAGAGTAATTTAACAAAAAATTAATAATTAAAGTATTAATTTGAGACTTCATTAAATTTTCTTCTTCTGATTTCTCAATGAATTTTTGTAACATTCCTCTTAACTTAACAAAACTAACAAATTTTTCTATATTAAAAAAACAAACAATATTTTAATATCTAAAATTATTAATTATAAATACATAAAGTTAGCAATATATGAGAGATGTTTTTTTTCTTTTTCTTAATATAGATTTTAGAAATTTTAAAATATTTATTTTGTATCATATAATTATTACTTAAAAATTGTGAAAAGTATTTTTGGCTTTATAAAATATATTATATGTATTAATATTATTTTAGTTAAAAATTATGAAAACTAATAAACATAAGTTATTTCTTAACCAGTAAACTTAGACACTGCAAAGGATTCCAAAAGTCAAAGTAAAATATTACTTTAATATTTTTCATTGGTAGATGAATATTTCCAAACTTAACTTTTAAGATTGTACAAACCAATAGTCAAGATATATTTAATATTTAATATATATATATATATATATAATATAATATAAAATATTTTCAACCATTCAAACTATATACATTAAATAATAAATTGTATATCTATAATTCTATAAATTATTTCCTTTTTCCTAAGCTAATTATTATTAAAATTTTGAAACTAATATCCCATGAAGTACTTGATAATATATTCCTTTAAGGAGATAAATATTTTGCAAGAAAATTGACAATTGTTTCTTGAGATGTAATGGTCACCGGATATGGCAATTAAATCCGTTTAGGTGGGTATTGTTCAAATCCGTCCTCGTTTTGACGGGAAATCTCCGTATTGACTGGGGATGGGTATGAGTAATAGGGAGAATTCCTGACTTTTTCAATTGGATATGAGAATATGTATGTGGATGTACATATTTCCGCCATAATATTCATCCCTGTCACATCTCCCTCCCCATTTAAATTATTAAAATATTCACAACTAATTAAGTAATGTAATTATATACATATATATATATATATATATATATATATATATATATATATATATATATATATATATATATACTTTCTATTTTTTATTTCTTCTAATTATTTAGTTTGTCATAAAATTTATTCGGATCTCCAATATATTTTTCATTTTATCATAACTTTTATGTAATTATGTTTAAATGATGTATGTCAATTAAAAAAAAATTTATGTCTCACATTTGAATATTTCTATTATTTTTTAATATTTTCCTTTAACAAGATAATGTTTAATACTCTCAATTTAAGTGTTTAATAGCATAAACATTTCATTTACTAGTAATATAAAAAAATATTATTACGTATTATTATTTTTTTGTTTCACTAAAACAATTTTCGTTATTTCTCTACCATTGAGTATATATGATATGTCGATGTTTGAAAATCTTTCTTAGATCTCTAAGGTATTTTTTTATCTGTCATACCCTTAATTATACATTTATTTCTCTTTGTGCGATTTCTTTCAATAGTCTCTCAAATTGTTTCTAAGACACATTTGTTAATTATTTTTGTATTTTTATTTGTTGTTTATTTTTGTCATGTAAAATATTATTTCGATATATTTTATCTAATTATTTTTTATTTTCTAACTCATTATCAATCATAATGTAATTTTTTCATTATAATTGTATAAATAACTTTTATTTACTACAATATAAAAATGTAATGTAATTACCTTGAATATTTTTTTATCACCATTCAACATATATTAAAGTTCAAAAGATAAAAGATCTATGTCAAAATTTTATTATTATTTTTATTATTTGTTCTTTGCGTCATTTTGATCAAATGATGTATTATAACTTTTATCAATGTATGAAAAAGAGATTTATTATAATTTACAAAATTGAATTAAACAAACATTTTAAAAAAATATTTTTTAATTTGAATATTTGTTTTTCTTTTATATTTTTTTAAAAATATTTTTAAATTTTATCAACTAGGTTTCATTAATGTTTGCAAATTTAATAAATGTTTTGGTTTTCATAAAATTTTATTTGGTATTCTAATTTAAAATGTAAATAATTATAATTTATTTCAAAGTATTTGATATCGAAGAAACAATCATCCTTCTAATATTGAATATTTGATAATATTATGTTTTCTTTACGTATTTTATTATTATTTTATAAAAATTAAAATTAATATTGAAATATAAAAAAAATAGATAATGTATGAATACAAGATTATACCTGTTACTCAAAAAAAATGAAAATGAAATAAAAAATTTAATACTCATTAAATTTAGGTACGAGAATGAAAATAAATTTTTATATAAAAACAAATATAAAATAACAAAACTCGTCACAGTAGTGGTCACACTCCTATTTAAGCTTTTTTTTATCTGTTCAATGTTTTACTCATAATTTCATTCGATGTAGGGTCCAATGAGTAACTCTTTTCCTTTTTCCTTATTTTGTTATTAACAAAAGTAATTGTCAGACCTATTTCATCTAATGCTCTCTAATTAATTTTTTAATCAGTACCATAAGCACATATTAATAATATTAATAGAATTTATCAGACTGTTCTAATTTGCAATTTACACAAATAAAAGTTAAAGCTTTTTCATATTTTAATAATTAATGACCATTACATAATAAAAAATAAAATGTATAAAAAGGTATTTTACTATAACATAATCGTGTCATTTTAGGTTATGTTAAAGAAAAATGAAGTTACTTGTATTCTACCTTTTTAAAATTTCAAAATAACATCAATGTTTATAATTATATTTATGTTTAACATTTGTTATTATAGCACTTAAAATAAGACAATAATTTTCTTAAAAAATATACTTATTAAAATGAAAAACCCAGAAGAAATCTTTTCATTTATTAGTCTTGGGACAGCCTGTACCTCTTTTGGTCTTGCATCCATAGAAAAATAGTTAAAATGAAAAATAATTTTAAATTACTATTATTATTATTATTATAATAAATATAACTCTTAAAATATATTATTATAAAAATTAATGTATATTATATATAATAGTTTGTAATGGAATGGTCAACAACCTCAAGGATAAATTTATTACTGGTGAATAAAAATAAGGAAAGTAGTTTTACTCAGACAAAGAATTATGACAACATGAGAGAATAGAATAAAATATATGACTATAATGTTTTTGGTTTCACAGAAGACGAAAGTAAAACGATGAAGAAAATAAAAATGTGAAAGTTGAAACTGAAGGAAGAGAATGATAAATAAGTAGCAGCTAGCGAGGAATGGTGAGAAAATCTGAGTTTGAATGCTTCAACAGAAGCTGATCTTGGCTTCTACTTTTCTTCAACGACGCATCACACGAACTATCACAGCTAAACGACCCTTCCATCACGTCGTTTCGGCTACACTGAACGCACTCAAACTTCCTTTTCTTCAAATTCCCTCTTTTACCCTCTTCACTCTTCCCTGACACAACCTCCATCATCACCTTGTAGCATTCTTTCACCTTTTCCTGCAACACAACACTTCCGTATTTAGTACTAATTAATCGTACAATGGTTATAATTAATTAGAATCCATGAGATTAATGGTGTTATTAAGTAAAATCTTGTAGCTAGGTATTGTAGGGTCCACAATAAATGAGTTATGCAGGTGGAGATGTTCTTCTGTCTTTGACTATTAGCCATGAAAAGCGTAAAACATTTCCGTTTTCCATGATTTATAATCAGAAAAACAACACATTGGTGTTTAAGACAACGCCAACAACCTTGTCGATTCCGAGAATACCCAAGAGCTGATCTTGGTATTCCTCTCCCAAACCAGGCTCCACAACGCTCACCACGCGCATCGTCGTTGCAGTTGCCAACACAGAAGGAAGAAAACTCATAAATCTTAAGTCTGCAACATAAAAGATCAAACATCAATAACAAACAACAAAGATTGAGAATGTGAATCAGAGAATGAAACAAAGGAAGAAAGCATAAGATCTGGTCGGAAGTCAGTTAGTTGGTTAGTTAGTTACCTGCAAAGACAGAGAGAAGAACGGATTCACACCTTCTGAGAAACTCCAAGCAGAGATGACCCTTTAAGCCAAGTTTCCTGGTGATGTAATCAAGGAACGAGAGAGGTGTTACTGGGTTCATCTTCCACCCAAGTGAGGAAAGAACCAAGATTTCCATTCTCTTAACCGTTTTCGCTTCAAAAAGGTACTTACTCTCCCCCACCTTCACGATCAAGAGAAGAAGAATCATAATAACAAAGTTAGAACCATCGATCAAAATCCAGTATTGAAGATCCGACATTGATCGGAAACACTAACAAAACAGTTCATACATAGAGAAGATCGAGAGACATACTTGGAGGTCCACGAAAAGGGGCACGTGGGTCTCTTCAACTTTAGCTGCAAGAGAGAGGCACGCCACTGCAACGAGTTGCGTGAGCCATGGTTTGTCGTTCTGGAATCTGAGGGTGCAGAGGAACCTGTCGAGGTAGTTAACTGCGAGAAGTGCTGTGAGGGTAGAAAAGGAATGGTGAAGATTCAGTTTGAGAATCCATTCCACGGCTTCTCCGCGAGAAGAAGCCAGAGAAGGGTTGTTTGGGAGAGAGATTGAGAGGTTGTTAAGGTTTTCTCTGGCGAGAAGAGAAGAGAGCTCGTGGGTGTCCCAGAAGAGGTCTTGTTCTGAAAGGACCACATCGGAGAAGTCTGGTTTTGAGGTTGTGCTAATGTAATCGTCTTCTTCTCTTTGTTTTTGTTCCTCCAAATGAATGTGGTCCTCTGAGCAGTATAGGGTGTCCAGAAGGTGTTTTGGGTAATGGTGAGACATGTTTGTTCTAGGAAGAGGTTGTGTGGTGGTGGTTGTGAAGGTGCTGGTTCATTGTAGAGGTGTCTCTGTGATGTGTTTTGATGGATTTGACATTGGAGAGGTTTGTGTGTTTGAGAGAAGAGAAAGGAAAAAGAAGGGAAAAGGAGAAGAGGCAGTGAGTGAGTGAGGGAGAGGGCAGTGACCATAAACTAAAGGGCCTTCTTATTTATTGATGATGGGCTTTCTTTCCAGAACTTTTTTTTTTTTTTAATTTCTTTTTCTTCAAATTCTTCTTTCCAACAAAAAGTTATTAAGTTTAATGATCATGCATAATTACAGGAAATTTTTTTAATTATCAATCTTCTAAAAATCATCTGCTGTTTTTTACAACGATAATGACACAATAATTTAAATTTTTTTACTTTTTACGTAATTTAATATAAATAATTATTATTATATCCGTATATTTCTTTTAAGAATTCATGACTCACACTAAATTAATTAAAAAATTAAAAAAAAAAGTCATAAAATAATAAATATTAAAAAAAGTGACGAAATGAACTATCAAGTTTATTTCTAAAAGTATGAGACATTACAGAGAAAAAATACAAACTTAAATGCTTTCTATCGTTACCAATTTCTTTTTCTTTTTTTCAACTATTTCTTTTATTATATTCTACAGCTAAAAACAATGTATTTATACTTATTTTTCGTTTTAAATAATCAAGTCGATTGAATTTAAAATTTTATTTATTTATTTTTATTTGTTGGCTTTTGTTAGGAGAAGAATCGAGCACCCACGACTTTTTCGGTACTCCCTTCTATTTTCCATCAAATTTGGTAATTTGTACTTTATAAAATGGATAATATGTTGACAAAGATGAAAACTTAAATTTATTGAGACCATATATCAATAGGTCATTTTTTTACGCAAATATATATTAATGTCTAAGTATACATATTTAATTATTTTTTATATATAATCTTTATTTCGTACAATATAAAAGTTTTCTATTGATATTTCGAACATGGATTTTTTTTATTTAAAACTTGTCAGATGAACTATAATTCTTACTATTGGTCTCTTACAAAATAGATTAATAATAACTTCAGATATGAAAATGAATTCAACGCAATATATTATTTGATTTTTTAAAAAAGAAACATGTTTTAGATCGCTTGAAGCAGATGTAAAATCTGTACTTACGTCTGTGTACATTGCAAGATTTTTACAGTGAAAAATTGAACGCAAATTGGCCTCAGAAAAAGATTTGGATCTATGTTCATATATCGTAGTATAAATATCCTTTCGTTAGAAACACACAACATTACTTTTGAATTTTATATTTTGATATTATTTACAATTATTACAAAATTTACTGATTTGTTAAATATACGAGAAAAAAGAAAAAAAGTAAAACAACTGAGTTCTTGTTTTGGTACGATAGAGAGGTGTCTGTGTGATACGATAATAAAGACATTACAAAAAATAATAACTCAGAACCGATGGAACCATAACATTTCGTACTCCAAATTCCTGTCCAAACTATCACTCTATTCATTAAATATAAAATAGATTTAAATTCACTTTTTTAATCAAAATTAAATTAGTTCTAATAATTTTTCTTTTTTAAATTATCATCAAAATAAATATATATTTTGTTTTTTTTACATATGAACATTGTTGGTTGATTTATTTTTGGATATACATGATTTATACATTTGTTTAATATTTCTATTGTGTTTTTATGAGTAGAGAGAATTTTATTTCAATGTTTTTTATGATTGAGTTGTTATTTATTTTGGTATATAGCTTCGAATTAAATTATTTTCCAATGTACTTTAAATGAATATCTTAAGTCTATAGTTTTAATTATACTATAGTGTAAAGACTAAAATTAAAGCGACATAAATAGAGAAACCAAAATCATGAATAGAAAACTTTTTTTTTCACTCTTCTAAAAGAATTTTGCAACCAAATTACTATTAAACTAAACGTTATTGACAGGAAAATTCTTTTTTCATGCAAAACGAACAACACTGAGCCAAATGAATCGGTTTTCTTTTTTAAATTTACTTTATTATATTATTATTATTATTATTATATATATATATATATATATATATATATATATATATATATATATATATATATATATAAGACTGTAAAAATAAAATATTCCATGCAAACATCAGATAAAGTTTCAATAGCATGATGAAATAATTAAATTTAGAGATTACTTGTTGTGCATTGTCAATTTAAATATGTTGTACCAAAACAAATCTCAATTACCTAAAATTTACAAATGTACATGCAAACTACAACTATTATTATAAGAAAGTTTTTAATGAGGTATATAATTTGTTTAGTTGTAAAAGGTAGTATCAAGAGATTTTGAATTTAACTTTTTCACTAATATTTACTAGATATATCGTTAGTTTGAAAATTTTAAAAATAAAAATGAAAAATTTATGGGTTAAACTTTTTTCATAACAAAATCTAACAATAAACGTTTACATGTACGTAATATTTATGATTTAAATTTGTTTAAGAAAAATAGTTAACAAAACATGTCTTTAAATGATTATCCAAATACACAAATACTTTTTTCAAAATGTGTCTTTAATTTATTATTAAAATAAAATAAGATAATTTAGTGATTAGATAAAAGAAATTAAGAGAAATGTCTGAGTTTGATCTTATTTAAGAACTTTTAAGAAAAATAATGACAGAGATCGTAAATTTAACTCCGATTAATAAAAATAGTAACAAATATTTATATGACAATCACTTATTCAATAAACAATAGTAGTTCACCAAAACACATACTTCTCTGGGAAAAGAACCAAACATAACCTAAATTCTTGATATTTATAAGTCACTCTCATGAATTCCAAACAATTGAAGTCGAGCCAATGAATCTAATAATAGAATAAAAAGGGTTTCTAACTATTACTTAAATCTAAAATTTCAATTTACAAGAATAATTTATTTTTCCAATTCATAGTAAGAGAATGGGTATATGAGATGAGAAATTGTTTTCTGCTAAACCATAAATAAAATAAAATAAAAAATCATAGAGAAAAGGAAAAGTGTGTAGCAGAGAGGAAATTCAGAAGCATGCGTGTAGTTAATTTTCTGAGATGATAGGTTGCTTTCTCTTTTATATATTTTTTTCTTTGTTTCGAAATCTTTTACATCTTTTTAAAGGCTCAATCTCCAATAAACAAAGTGTGGCAAGTGGGAAAACAAAGAGAAAGAAATGGCATAGATAAGAGAAGAGAAGAGGTTGCTATAACTAACAAGTAATGTGATTTGGAATGAAAAAAATATAGGATTAAAATTGAAATTGCTTTAAATATATATATATTTTTAAATATGAATCAAAAATTAAATCAAACTTATTATTCACATTTTATTAAAATATTTTAAATATTTTTTGTGTTTTATATCTAAACATAAGTTTAAACGTGTTAAAAATTTAAATGTGAAATCTAAGTTTTAAAGTATTAAAGATGAATAATTAATTAATTTATAAAAAGAAAAATTATATTTTCATTATTTTAATATTTTGAGTTTAAGTATGTTAGAAGTGGACTTTAAGTCTTATATTAACTAGAAATAAACTTCATAAATTTGACTTATAAGATGAGATTTGCACTTCACTTATATCTTATAAAATTGTATTATTTTTAGTTGACGTGGGACTTCTAACATAGTATATTGTTTATTGTTTATATATATTTGATTAGAGTTTCATTAATAATTGTCTTTTTAATATTTTTGTTGAAAAACCTATTAAAATGTGTATGTTTTGTGAAAGGAAAATTAAAATTAATCTAAGGCCATGATAGATATAAGATATGATAGTGTGGTGGTTTCCAGCCAACACCATAGATGCAACAAACTACTTTTTTTCATTGCTCTTACACACACCACACTTTAGCACCTAACTTAGGTTGTCCTCCTTCTACATGGACCAACTTGCTTCAACTCTGGAACATGCTCTTCCACTTTTACTTTGTTTTCATAGGTTTTTCGGTTTCATTCATTTTAGCGGTGTCTAATAAGTTTCAAAGGAGAAATTCTTTTCGATGGGTTTTTAATTTAAAGATTTTATTTATTTTTCATGGATAAATTTTAAGTTGATCCTACCAATCAAACTATTATGATGTTTATTAAAGAATTTACTTTCTGTTTCATTTTTACAAAAATTGGGACTAAATTAAAATTAAAAATAAATATAAAGATCAAATTGAGTCACTTTGACACGTGGTATAACTGTGAAGTGACACGTATAAAAAAAATTTATTTATTTTTTTAAAAAATTAAAAAAAAATTAAAGAAAATATTAAAAATAAAAAAAATCAGAAATTGACACGTGACGTTGACTTTAACACCGTCTGATCAAAGTTAACAATGATGATCAAATTGAGTCATTTTTTAAAAAATGAGAACTAAATTAAAACAACGAAAAATTTGATGATGAAATTGAAATTTCATGACAAATAAAAAGATAAAAAAATAATTTAACAAAAAATTTAATAAGAAAAAAGAGAAGATAATGTAAAAGGAGGTACATAAGCGTAGAGGAAGATGTAAGAGTTTGTAGAGACAAAAAGAGGAAGTGAGAGTTGAGTGTGGTCAAAGTCCCCACAGTGTGTGAAGAAGCAGAAAGTGGTTTGGTTGGTTCAGAATATAAATTAAAAAGAAAAACACTCTTTATTGGGACTCATAAATCATTTCTGCTTCTTCTGCTGCTGCTGTAACAGCTGCAGGTGGTACAATCCAGATTGTATGTAGCATGCACATTCTTATACATGCATTATGTAATATGTATGCATATACATACATTGCATTGCATGGAGAAATGTATGAATCAATGTGTTTGTTATAGTTATGTCATACAATCTTAAATTTTTTTTTTAATTTTTTTTAATTATATGATATGATGATTTAATAATGATTGAAATAATAAATTAAAAATAATAAAAAAAATAAATTAAAGTATCATTATCCTTTTAAATATCAAAATTTTATTCAAAGCATGTTCTTCACTAATTAAAAAAAGGAACTAATATCAACGACTCATTTCTTACACCATCTTCACATACTAATTAAAACTAAAACAAATAAACTCGATGATTAACAAGTATTACCTACTAACACACACCATCATCTTCCATATAACTTTTTAAAATATAATTCTTAATATTTATATAAATTAATTTTGCTTGATAAACAATTTTATTTTACTACAGACAAGTCTGACACCAAAATCCAAATAATATTATGTCATCTTAAAGTTGCTTAAGCAATCATCTCGATATAAGTTGTTCTCAGTTAAACCTACAACCAAAATCTCTTGTTTTGTTTCATTTACATTGTCCAAATCCTCTAATCATGAATAATGTTGTTAACTTTATTCACCAATTAACCAAAAATAAATCATTAAGCAGTGCGTATACAATTATGTATAAATATACACTTGTATTTAAAAATACTTTATTTTTGTATCTTTATGGTTGATGTAAGTGTGTGTAGTGGTTGAATTGCAAAGACAAAAAAGGAAGAATACACCATCATCACACCACAACACAACTGTGCTATTGATTGTGTAAAAAAGAATAAATAAAGTAGAATTAGAAAAAATTAAATGTTTATTTTTTTGAAATAATTTAATAATGAATAAATAAAATTAACAATAATCTTCTACCAAACAAATTATTCAACAAATGTGATGATGATGAAAAGATGAGTTGTGGAATGTTGGTCCACGTCGATCGACTTCCGGTCCGGTAGGGTCCGGTTCAGACCGGCCCCACAAAACATAGTGAGAGGTTAATGATAATGTTTTTGGAGTAATCATAAAATAACATGACAGTACATAATAATAGTAAAATTTAATCATAGCAAAGGGTTGACCTTTATATATAAACATTCACTTCTTTTTACCCACTTTTCACTCTTTTTCTTTCTTCACAATTTCTTCATATACCAACAGATTCATACAAATTGGATTCAGTGTTTGAATGAAGAAACTATGGAATTTCATTTCCCTTTTCAGAGATAAAGTTAAGGTATAGAAATTTAAATAAAGTTCTCAGTTTGATTCATCACTCTATATCACCTTTATTCAAACTATTTTCACAGTAAAGTTTTTTTTTTAATTAACTACAATTAGAGTTATTTCTAAATTATTGATCGTAACATTCTTTGTTACCACTGAAAATTGATGTATTGGGGAAAAATAAAATTTGGATTAAATATGTTTTTGTCATTTAATTTTTAGTGAATTTTAAAATTAGTCTATTTTGAAATTTTAAACTAATTTAGTCTTTTATCTTTCAAAATACGTGAATTTAGTTTTTTTAATCAAATTTTATTATGTTTATTTGACATTAAAACGTGTTTCATAAAAATGTGTAAAATAATATAAACAACTCAAATACAATTATTTGAAATGTGTACGAAACATCAAATAAACCTAACAAAATTTGAGTAAATTAACTAAATTTATTTATTTCAAAAGATGAAAGACTAAATTGGTCCAAAATTTTGAAATGGATTAATTCAAAAATTTTAATGCGCCATTAAATTCTTTCGTTTATTGCCCATTATGTTCATGTATTTTTAAATATTAAATTATATTAAATTTATAATTACTTTTAATGAACTTATTGTTTTTAAAATTGAAAATATTAAATTTGTTGTAGGAGTACAAAAAGAATGAAGGAATTAGATTACACCGAAAAAATCCAACGATAGAGATTTCATAGAAGTTGTAAAAAGCATGGTTGGTATGTCAGGATTCCAACGGAGTGTTGTGATACAATCAATAAAAATGAACGAATCAGATTGCACCAAAAAATGAACCATCTACGTTTCTCTGATTTTGTAAAAAGTAGTGTTGGTCATTATGAATCCTACAGAGCCTTCTAAAATTGAACGGTGGAGATTGTGTTGATTTGCTAAAATGTAGCATATTTCAGTAGGCTCTTGCACTTCGTCCCATACAAAATTAGAGATTGCATTAATTCAAACAAATTAGCGACCGAGATTGCAATAATTAAAAAAATTGTACCATTCCAATTGCTTGTCTATAAATGCAAACCTTATTGAAATTATTGTCTCCGGTTTCTATAAAAATAATTTAAGTAAATTTCCCAATTTTTTCTAGTTTTAATAAAGTCTTATTTTTTGTTTTAAGTTATGCAATTAATATTTTCCATTAGTATTATAAATTTGGTTTCAATTTGATAAGAGACTACATTCTTCTATTTTAATGAAAAAATTGTGACCAACATAATATATATATATATATATATATATATTTACAAAAAATATCTTAAAATATAGAATATTGTTATAATTTATAAAATTGATATTCATATATATAAATTAATAAGAAAATTATATATATATATATATACATAGATTAATAAGAAAATTATACATATGGAATTTTAAAATAAAATTATTTAAAAATTTCGAAATAAAAAATATTTTATATAAAACTAAAAAACTATATTTCATTTGAAAAAAAAAGAATTTAATATTATATTTAATTTATCAATCAAATTATTAAGAAAAACTCAAAATAAAAAATATTTTGAGATAATTTTTATTAAAAAATTTAATAAAATATTCAACAATCATTTTATTAAAAAATAACTAATATTTTTGTTCAATTATTTTAATTTGATCATCATTTTTTTTTCAATTTGATCTTAATATTCAACAATTTTGTTTAATCATTTTTGCTAACACCGTTTAAATAATTAACTAAAGGTGAACAATGACTTACATGTGTCATTATGATTTTTCTATTTTTTATATTTATTAAAAAAATGTATATGTGTCAAGCTAATATCGTATCATCAATGATATTCGATTTGAAACTAGGGTTCTTATAGATACTATAAAGTAGAAAATACCATTTTTTTCATACTACTCTTTCTATATATAATTAAATGATTAAAAAAATTACATATAAAATTCAAAATATCATGTTATTATTACTTTGGTTTTTATGGTAAATGTGTAATATATATCTATAGATAAATATTTAATAAAAATATGAATTTTAATAAAAATAGTATAATATTTATATAAAAAATAAATTTGGTATCAATTTAGAAAAAAACAAAATTACTCATTTAAAAAAAATAGTTAAATTAAACAAAAATAACGGATATCAAGATTATATTAAATATTAAAAATCAACTCTAACATGACAAAATATTTGCTTAACATATGGATTTTTTTTTCTTAAATAAAAAAAAAACCAAAAAATACATGTGACAATCGTTATTCACCGTCCATTAATTATTTAATCGCATTAATTATTTAATCGGCATAAAAAAATTATATTAAACAAAAAATAAATATAAAGACCAAATTAAAAAAACTAAACAAAAATAGAACCAAATTGGTATATAAGTTTATATATTAATAAGAAAAGTGAAGTCATACATTCCATTGATGATTTCTTTATAAAATTAAAAGTCATAATTGTAAAATACGACTATATACTTTTAATATTTTGAAGTCGTACTTACCACAACTTTATCATTTACGTGATTTTTTAAGATTTGCCTATTTAGATAATTTTAGTAAATAATTACACTACTTTTGTAAAAAAAAATCAGGAAAAATAAGACGGAGAACGTGTGCTAAATATCGAAATTTTTAAGTGTATAATAAAAAAGTACAACTTATGATGCATAGGATAAAGCTAATTTCACATCCCAATACATTTAACAATTTAAAATAGTAACAAATAGTAAAAATTAAATTATTGAATAAAAAATTGAAAAAATGATTGTGATTTAGTCGTATTAATTTTAGAGGGTGTTAACATATTGTGATGCATAATCATTTATTTAAACACAAAATATGGCGCTAAAGCAACAGAATGAATGTCAAGGTCATTTGAGAAACGGTCTCTCATGTCATGGATATAATTTTAATTAAATGTTCCTCAGCGCGTAGATTTTATTGTTGGATTCTGAACTGAAACTTGTCTAAACAAAAGATGAGAAAAATTATTCAAGAGGCAGAGATTTGGGACCAAAATGAACCCAAAAACTGTCTACCATTCGGCTATCCCCTATTTTGAATCAACCTCATTCCCCAAAAATTTCTAAATCTAACACGCTCCTGGAATTTTGGAACAGAATTTTTTGTGTATCTAATAGAATAGGCTAGGGTACAGTTACATATGCAAAGCAATCTTAGAAACTTATGGTGATGAAGAATCAATAGTTGGACCACTGAAAAAAGAAAAATGGAACCAATAGGGATGTAGTGGCATTGACAGAAAATAAAAAGAATTGCCATTCCAGAAAAGAAATAAAGAACCAACTGCTATTTCAGACGACACTTTCCTACTTCTACATCCTGGAGACAAGAAAAAACATTAAGTCCAACTTAAGGAAAGGTGTAACGAGTCCCACATCGGGAAGGTCACCTCAAAGGGGAGGCCTTATAAGGACTTAGGCTCTTTCACTCCTATAGCTAGCTTTTGGGGTGTGGTTCTCCCAAGGACTTATGCTCGTTACAAATGGTGCTTTCATTGAGAGCCGGCCAACCGGTGGTTGTAGACCCAGCGGGGATAGACCCGCCGGGGCTAGACCCACCAAGGAGTGGTGGTGATGCCCGTCGTGGTGGTGAGAGCCGCCGGGACGTCGGCTTTCGAAGGGGGTGGTAATGTAACGAGTCCCACATCGGAGAGGTCACCTCAAAGGGGAGGCCTTATAAGGACTTGGGCTCTCCCACTCCAATAGCTAGCTTTTGGGGTGTGGTTCTCCCAATAAGGACTTGGGCTCTCCCACTCCAATAGCTAGCTTTTGGGGTGTGGTTCTCCCAAGGACTTATGCCCTTTACAAAAGGGTGGTTAAACGTATCACACTTTGACACTAGAGAATGATGATGATTTCGTGAAATTGTTAGATTTATCAGCAATCATCAAACCAATATATGGAAAGAAAGGTACCTTTGTCTTTGGATTTAGAAACACATGCAACTAAACATCTATCTAAAATCCCAAGTGGAATTTTTCCCCAATTTTGACTTGTGCAATGTAGCACTGAACCTAGTTGGACAACCTGCCCCAGGCCCCAGCTGAGTTCGACCCTTTTGACTCTCATTTGTCTGTCCTCAACCACTCCTAAAATAACCCGTGAACAATATAGCTGGACACAGTCAAGAATCAGTACAATAGTAGGCTTCCCAATTCCGACTCATTTTCCCAAAATTTTGTAAATTTGTGTTATGTATCTTTAGTCAACAAAAAGGTCTAGTCGCGCACATCCCATGCCTCATTATCATATAATATAGGAGTGTGTGTGGCGGAATAAGTGATTAAATGTGCAGAATGTGAAGTGGTAACAATTCAAATGTGAGTTAATGTGGTAGCTCTATCCTTTACCTCCTCCATAGTTTCATTCGTAGCCAGAGAATTGAGTCCACATTCATATCCTCCAAACATCTCAGCAGTGCAGCAGTCCATGTAAATGCAGAGAAACATTTAAAACATAAATCGTAAGAACACGATTCCTAACACATTACTGGGTATTGTTAAAATTGATTGAAATTCACAATTATGGGAATCGCATTATTTGTTAATGAATTCACCTGATTTAGTAGTTAGATTGTACCGATAACCCCTTTTAAGAGATGATGTAAGACGAGGCTGAATCCTAACTGTAACTATACTAAGGCAGCCAATCCACAAAACATTATTCCTTACTGTCTGCGAGTTACCTAATCATGAAATTTTACAAAGAAAAATGTTCTGCAAGCTAGCTTCAATAATTTTCTACGCTCCCTTCAGAAATAAGCTACACATCCCAGTCAATTGTCATCTTCTACCATTTACTTCACAAATTTAAGTTCCAATACCTCCATATCAAATACCCCATCGTTTAGTAAGATCTTTAAGAAACCTTTTATTAACAAACCTTTCTGCACTTATTTGGTACTTATTTTTAATGTATTCTTCAAGGCACACCCGATATGAGAAGTCGATCCAGCTACAGTCAGTTCTTACCACAAAAAGGCACCTTGGAAATAGATATAGAGGATGCTGATCAACCTACAAGAAAATAAAGTCATAAAGGCTGCACTTACTGCCAACTTTGAGAAAGAATATAGCTAGTAAATAAATAAATAATAGCAATGCAGGTGAAGTTTACTAGTCCCGGTACCAATCATGTCAATCTCTGTTTAATAGGAAATGCATTTGAAATACACAAGCTTACAATTAAAATGAAAATGCTTTTGAAACGCACAAGCTCACAATTAAAATAGAACTCGTTGAGGTTTTCTCAGATTACATCAAAACCTCCGTCTTTTTAAAATTCTACACAAACCTTTTTTATTTTTTGTTTTAAAAACATACATTGTCACCCATTTTCACATTACACAAGAACTGCTTTACGTTTTTTAAAATTATTACTTACATCTCCTGGTAAGCCTCAGTAGGGGAGACCATTGTAATGATGAAAAACTAAGTGGTGGAAGTGTAATTCTAAAATAATCTTAGAGGGTGAGATGCTGTCATCTAATTTACTCTAAAAAAATCATCCGACTCCATTTCTTTCATGTATTAGCCTATCAAATATCTATATTCGAAGTCATGCAACGAAGAGTAAAATAACATTGTTTTCGGAGGTCCAGTATTCCTTGAAAGTTGGCACTTGGGAGACAAATTTTGAGTATCGTCAAAGCTAGGGTGTTTATGTTCCCATGTCATCCTACCAATTAGCGCAGATTTTATCTGTTCAACAAATTGTATTAACAAACCAACAAAGGCATTGGAGATTAAAAGGGTATAAATCTAGCTGAGCTAACTAAAGATTCATAAGCTTCCAGCGCCTTCCAGCGCAATACTTATGCACCCTAATGTTATCAGCTGCAATATTCTAGTACATATTTTCTGATTGCAGTGATAACATAGATGGTAATAGAAAATAAGTGTTCCTTTAAAATGCATTACATCAAGGAAGGAAACGTGGCTACTGCTGTTTCGGGAAGCGAGTGGGAATTGGTGAGAACCAATGCACTCAAATTATCTATATGGGTAGAGATGATAATCAATTTCTAAGTGTTACCATTTCAGCTTAATTACACCCAAAATACTCAAATATCACTCAAGTGTTTCATGTCTTCTCTCAGGTTTTATTTGCTAAAGTCATATAATAGATTAAATCACGTATCCAGTCAGTTTGAGGGTGGCGTACACTGCCATTTATAACAAAGCAATCCTTTATGACGTGTAGATCTTTTTTTTTTTTTTTTACTTTGGTTACAGAAAAATGAGGTAGCACAATGCCACATCCTCAAAAAGAGTCTCAAGTTGTTTAAGGTCTGATACCTGATTTCTCTGGTTTGAAACCTACAGGGAAATTAATGTCACAATTTAACCTAAGAGTCATTTTGAAGATGTACCTTATTACCTAAACTTAAAAGTAGATAGTATTAACTCAGAAACTACGTGCATACAGATCAAAAACAAAATGAAACAACCCTTTGACACAGGTTACCAAATTCTTTTACATTAAAAGACTGAACAGTCATGGATTTTACAGAAAATCTTTTTTGATTATATCATGTTTGTAGCTCAATCAAGACTACTAATTACAAACAAACTATTTCTTGGATCTTCCAATCTGTTTTCATGGTAAACACTGCACACATTTTAGAAACTTGGGAGTTAGCAAAAGCCAAAAACTTGAACAAAATCAAACGAATGGCTTAATTATAATTTTAAAGCAGCTCCATCATTTCAAGAGATTGACTTTCACAAGCAATAAAAAAACTGAGTCTGATGATTTTCATGGGAAATCAATGTAGAGAATAGGTTAATTGAAAGGTTTAGTTGATGTACTTGAGGGAATTTTCCTGTTTTGAAGTAGGGAATGGGTAAGGGTAGTTTGAAACCATGAGATGGGTTTTAAGAACTAGACTGGTGTTTCTATTAGCCTGTCTAGTAGAAGTAAACAGTAATATATGAAACTGGTGTTGACTTATCAAACCGGTGCAGAATTATAAATTATTTCAAAAAATAGGGTCATTTTGAAATGTTATACCAATCTGGAGCTTTCTGCCATATCACCAGGAAATCACCAATCCATGTAGCGATTTCCAATACCAGATGGCAATATATCATTTAAATGCCCTTCAACTCACTGTTCTCTAGTACAGTTCCATCCAAGCGAGGCATTTTCCAGTTAAGTTCTTCACCCAATTGCTCTGTACTGAACACAATATGTTTAATGTTCTGCAGGGCGTTTTCAGTTTTCATTTCATGAGTTCTGAATCTTGCATGTCCGTCGAGTTGTTCCTTGACTTTTATTTTGGTGGAGCACAAATCGTCATAGCTGCAGGTCAGGTCTCTGTTCTGTTTTGTTGCTCATTTTCTATTTTGTGTGTTTAGAGTTCAGAAGGCTTAACTTCTCATTGGTCACTACAAGTCATAATACCATCCGCTCAGCCAAAGGGAACAGCCCCATGGAGCACTTACGCTTCAGTATTTTGTGCAGTGGTAAAACTACCAGTGATAACCTTGATTTGACTTCACATAATGGCATTGGAGAAACTGTAGATAGACGTCTACTTCAAATGAGTGGTTCAAGTCTACAAGAGCAAATGAACATAAGGGTAAAAGGGTAATCGACCCTATATTTAAGTCTACCTTTTGAAATGGTGTTATTTACTTCCTAAGGCCATAGCCCTTGCGCATGTTCTTATGATTGTTGATAATTAGAAGGCCAGGAATATGCAGCACATTCGAAGCAATTGACAACACATTCGAAGCAATTGACCGGAAGAAAGAACCTGTTCAATAAACTTTCAGCGGAAATAAAGTAAAGTATGGAGACATGTTTGCTATCGTTCATGGAATGTTAAATGACTAATTTTATAGTTTCATACTGTGATTGTTAAAATAACCTTATTAATTCATGGAAATCTAGAACACATTATATACACCAAAACACACGCACCAAGAGAAGGAGACTTGAATCTTAAGCAACAAAAGTTGCAAGAATCAGTCTTTATTAAATTAACCAAGCTCTCAAAAAACATTTTGACAGTGGAAATCAAGTTAAGAGAAGCTGATGAAGATAAGTTGGTTTTTCAAGGTGATACTTGGGGTGTTTTTGCCAATGTAATAAGGACTGGTGAGCCTTTTGAGATACACTTAGCAGAAAAATATTGAAGGTGGCATCTCCTTTCACGTCTTCAAACTCTAGGGGCAAAGAAAGGGACGTAAACTATAGATGAATAAAGAATTGAAGAGGAGAAGGAGGAGGAGAAATCTTGAAATTTAGTAGCCATGAAGTGACTATGAATTAAAAGATTTGGAAGATCTTGGAGATGAAGACTCTGCTAAAGACAAACTTGTAACTAAATTTGAGTATTTAGTTACCTTCAGCTTTAGTGGCATAAACTTGTAACTCTACGGTCACAATATTAGCTATATGAAGAGTACAAAAACCCATGACATTACGGTTGAGGACGTTTTACTAAAACCCTTTTACAAACAGTTAGTTGGTTAGAGTTCACGTAATTCAGGAGAAATTCAATCACAAGTCACATTGATATAAACATGTCAAGGTAAAGCAACGAACCGGTATCATGCATAAATATATACTAAACATTAAAATAATCATGCATGTGATTCACTTCAAATAACATTATTAAGACAAAGAATAAGAAACTATACATCAAATTAATCATGCATATTATTCACTTCACCTACCATAATGCCGCACAAACCACTTCCGATTTTATCTTCATAATCTGGATGATAAATAAGAACGTTTTCTGCTATGGCTCTTTCATCCTCCATAGACAATAGCTCCCCATTCTTGTACCTGCAAAGACATAAACGATGTCGTTTCACGGTTCACACACAACATCCGAAACTCGTAATCTTAACACTAATGAATTGAATGAATCTCAAAATACCTTGGTGAGAAGAGAATATGTCTGGTTAGCTTAACGATCGGTTCAATGTCTCTCACAATCTTCTCTTCTTTGTCCCTCCATTCTGTATCATCCAGCTCGACGTCGGAACCGCCGGTGTGGGTCCCGCCTGATGCGTTCTCGGTAGCTTCTTCAGGAGATGAGGTGGCACTGCACCACAGACGGTGGCCCTGAGGCGGCGCCACCGTGAAGCCTTGGAAGCTATTGATCCGAAGGCGGTGAAGCAGAAAATTCCTAGCGGCCATTGCTGTGGTGTCAGAGTTCGCGTGAGTCAAGCTCAAATTCGATGTTCAGCGAAGAGGAAGTTTTGTTCCCTAGTTTGGGATTTTGGAGGGCTCGTCTGATTGTGCAATCGACTTGTACACAGGCTCTTCAAGCCCAATAAGAATTATTTTATGTTAATATTATGTTATAAAATATGTTGTTTACTTTGAATAAGATTATTGTGGTAGGGACATTTTTCTTTCTCAATATTTAATGGATTTAATATAGTCATGTGTGGAAGAAACTGTGAACTTAAAATCATTATTCAAGAAATAATAACTTTTTCACAAATAAGTTGCGAAAAAGCGTATATTCAAATTCTCTATTTAGAAAATTTAATTATATAAAAATCAATCATCAACTCATTTATTAAAAAGTTAATATTGTTATAGCACAACATTTTTCAAATAGTCGAGTAATCCATCTTCTCCCTCATACAATTTCTCTACACTTTATTTTGAAATATAAAGTTTTTATCTTAGGAACAAATCAAATATACAACATTGAATTTTGTGTACTGAAATTTAAAAAAAAAAATCACAAATATTTGTCTGCTTAACATAAATAGATGAAACTTATGCTTATCCGATACAATATTAAGTAGTTTCCTTAAGAGATTGCGCTTCACAAAAAAAAAAAAAAAAAAAAACATAATTTTAAGTTTAACTGTCGTACTTAAAAATAAAAACTTTCACAAACTTGCTTTCGCAAATCTCATTCTTTTGTTAGTTACAATTAAATAGCATGAAATGTAAAAGGATTAGGAGAAAATATATACTCATGATGATTTTTAACAGTTTGTTTGAAAATATATACCAATTAATTTGATTGAGAGTCTACTAAGTAAACTAACTAAAACAATATGAGTATCGTTTAGATACGCAACCACTGTTCACTAAAATCCAAGTATTATTTGGACTCTCAAGAATAGGTAAAATTGTAGGCTTTCCAATTCCGACTCATTTTCCCGAAATTTTGTAAATTTGTGTTTTGTAACCTTAGTCAACAAAAAGGTCTAGTCGAACATCCCAAGCCTCATCTGCACAACGTGAAGTGGTAACAGTTCAAATGTGAGTTAATGTGGTAGCTCTCTTCTTTACTTCATAGTTTCATTCGTTGCCAGAGAATTGAGTCCACATTCATGGTGAAGATTTAAAAGATAAATCATAACAACACAAATTCTAATACATTACTGTCCATCCTTTAAGAGACTTTTTACTAACAAACCTATCTGCACTTGTTTGGTACTTTTTTTCAATGTATTCCTTAAGGCACACCCGATAGGAGAAGTCGATCCTGCTACCATCTATTCTTTCCACAAAAAGGCACCTCGAAATTAGATAAAGGGGATGCTTATCAACCTACAAGAAAATAAGTCACACAGGCTGCACTTACTGCCAACTATGAGAAATAATATAGCCAGTAAATAAATAAATAATAGCAGGTGAAGTTTCCTGGTCTCGGTACCAATGATGTTAATATTCGTTGGGAAATGCATTTGAAACACACACGCTTACAATTAAAATGAAATACTTTTGAAACGCAAACTAACAATACTAACAAACCAACAAAGGCATTGGAGATTATACTTGTATAAATTTAGTTCAGCTAACTAAAGATTCATAAGCTTCCAGCATAATACTTATCTACACCTAATGTTGTCAGCTGCACAATATTCTAGTACATTTTTTCTGATTGCAGTGATAGTCTAGATGGTAATAAAAAATAAGTGTTCCTTTAAAATGCATTACATCAAAGAAGACAATGCATTCAAATTCCTCTCTATATGAGTAGATGATACTCAATTTCTAAGTGTTAACCTCTCAGCTTAATTACACCCAAACTCCTCAACAATCACTCAAGTGTTTTATGTCTTCTTTCAGGTTTTATTTACTACAGTCATCTACTTGATTGAATCAAGTATCCAGTCAGTTTGAGGGTGGTGTACACTGTCATTTATAACAAAACAATCCTTTATGATGTGTGGATCTCTTTTGTTGACTATGGTTACCAAAAAATGAGGTGGCACAATGCCACAACTCAAAAAGGGCATCAAGTTGATTACATCTGACATCAGATACTTGATTTCACTGGTTCTACAGGGAAATTAATGTCACAATTGAACCTAAGAAGTTTTACGCAAAAATATCATTTGAACGTCATTTTGAAGATTTATCTGACTACAAAAACTTAAAAGTATATAACTTAGAAACTACATGCATAGTCCTTGTATCAACACAAGATCAAAAACAAAATGAAACAACTACCATTTTGCATATTTGTAGTTTGAGCCCATGCGTAAAGGAGCAAACACGTGAACAGCCCTTTGACATAGGTTACCAAATTGTTTTACATTAAGAAACTGAACAGTCAGGATTTACAGAAAATCTTTGTTCATTATATCCGATTGTAGCTTAATCAAGACTACTAATTACAAACTATTTCTTGGATCTTTCAATCTGTTTTCATCGTCAACACTGAAAACATGTTAGAAACGTGGGAGTTAGCGAAAGGCCAAAAAGTTGAACGAAATAAAAAGAATGGCTAAATTATAATTTTAAAGCAGTTAAAGCTGATCCATTTTCAAGAGATTGACTTTGACAAGCAATCAAAAAATTGAGTCTGACAGCAATATAAGATGATGATTTTCATGGGAAATCAATGTAGAGAACAGGTTAATTGAAAGGTTTAGTTGATGTACTCGAGGGCATTTTACTGTTGTGAAGTAGGGAATGGTAAGGATATTTTGAAACCATGAGATGGGTTTTAAGAACTAAACTGGTGTCTCTATTAGCCTGCTTGGTAGAAGTGAACGGTAATATATGAAATTGGGGTTGACTGATCAAACTGGATCAGAATTACAAACTATTTCTAAAAAAGAGGTGATTTTGAAATATTATACCAATCTTGAGCTTTCTGTCATATCACCGGCAAATCACCAATCCATGTGGCGATTTCCAATAGCAGGTGGCGATATATCTTTTGAAAGCCCTTCAACTCACTGCTCTCTAGTACAGTTCCAGTCAAACGAGACATTTTCCAGTTAAGCTCTTCGCCCAATTGCTGTGTACTCAACACAATGTGTTTCATGTTCAGCAGGGCATTTTCAGTTTCATTTCCTTAGTTCTCAGTCTTGCATGTGCTTTGAGTTGTCACCTTGACTTTTATTTTGGTGTAGCACACATGATCTTAGTTGCAGCACAGGTCTCTGTCATGTTTTATTGCTCATTTTCTATTTTATCTTCTTTTGTTTGTTTAGAGTTCTGAAGGGAACAGCTCCATGGAGCACTTCTGCTTCAGTATTTTGTGCAGTATAAAACTACCAGAGATAACCTTGATTTGACATCACATAATGGCATTGGAGAAACTGTAGGTAGATCTCTACTTCAAATGAGTGGTTCAAGACTACAAGAGCAAATGACCGAAAGGGTAAAAGGATAATTGACACTATACTTAAGTTTATCTTCTAAAATGGTGTTATTTACGTCCTTAAGGCCATGGAGCCTATGCGCATGTTCTTATGCTTGTTGATAATTAAATATGCAACACATATGAAGCAATTGATAGAAAGAAGGAAGTTATTCAAAAAAGTTTCAGCGGGAATAAAGTAAAGTACAGTGACATTTTTGCTATCATTCATAGAATGTTAAATGACTAACTTTATAGTTTCATACTGTAATGGTTAAAATAACATTATTAATTCATTGAAATCTAGAACACATTATATATACAAAAACACACGCACTAAGAGAAGGAAGCTTGACTCTCAAGCAAAAGAAATTGCAAGAATCAGTTTTTATTAAATTTGCCAAACTCTCAAAACAAACCATTTTGATAGCTGAAATATAGTTCAGAGAAGCTGCATAAGATAAGTTGGTTTCTCAAGGTGAAATTAATCATGCATATTATTCACTTCACTTACCGTAATGGCGTACAAACCACTCCCGATTTTATCTTCATAATCCGGATGATAAATAAGAAGATTCTTTGCTACGGCTCTTTCATCCTCCATAGACAATGGCTCTCCATTCTTGTACCTACAAAGATATAAACGACATCGCTTCACTGTGCACACACAACATCCGAAACTATCACCAATGAATTGATTGAATCTCAAAATACCTCGGTGAGAAGATAATATGTTTGGCCAGCTGAATGACCGGGGCAATGTCGCTCACAATCTTCTCTTCTTTGACGCACCCTTTAGGATAATCCACCTCGACGTCGGAGCAGCCGGTGTGGGTCCCGCCTGATGCGTTCTCGGTAGCTTCTTCCGGTGATGAGGTGGCGCTGCACCACAGACGGTGGCCCTGAGGCGGCGCCACCGTGAAGCCTTGGAAGCTATGGAGCCGAAGGCGGTGAAGCAGAAAATGCCTAGCGGCCATTACTGTGATGTCAGTGTTTGCGTGAGTCAAGCTCAAATTCGATGTGCAATGAAAATGTACCGAAAACTTGTACAGGTTCTTCAAACATTATTTTATGCTAATATTGTGTTATAAAAATCAATTATTATTTTTTACACTGTACACGTATTTCTTTTATACATGATAATCTTGTTTATTTTGAAAAAGATTATTGTAGGTGGAACACTTTTCTTCCTCGATAGTTATGTCTGGAATAAGCTTTGAACTTAAAATCATTATTTAAAATATAATAACTTTTTTATATATTGCATCTTGAGATTATTGAATAAGCCAAAATAAGTTCCTATTTTTTTTCCAAAATAATCCGTACTAAAAAGTATCGCAAATAAGTTGGGTAAAAAAAACGAATAATCAAATTCTCAATTTAGAGATTTTTAATTATATAAAAATCGATCATCAACTCGTTTATTAAAAAGTTAATAGTGTTATAGCACAACACTTTTCAGAGTAAAGAAGTAATACAACTTCTCTCTCCATGCAAATTAAAAATTATTTCTCTACATTTTTTATTTTGAAATATAAAGGTTTGAGTTTTTATCTTAGAAACAAGT
Source organism: Vigna unguiculata (assembly GCF_037176805.1). Lineage (NCBI taxonomy): Eukaryota > Viridiplantae > Streptophyta > Magnoliopsida > Fabales > Fabaceae > Vigna > Vigna unguiculata. Next base: position 2,568,805 of record NC_140799.1, on the reverse strand, counting down.
CAAATATACAACAATAGGGCAATGGAGTGTGAATTGAAATTTCTTACAAATTTTCACAAATATTTGTGCGATTAATATAAATAGATGAAATTCATACTTAACATATACAATATTAAGTATTCTTTTGAACATATACAATATTAAGTATTCTTTTGAAGAAATTACATCTGATAAAGACTATCGAACATAATTTTAAGTTTAAGAGTCATTTTAAAAAAAAATATAATGTAAGAGGATTAGAAAAATAAAATATTAAAATTTGTGATGATTTTAACTAGTTCATTTAAAATTACTATACAACATTCAATTATAAATCAAATTGATTGAATTTCCACTAAGTAGACTAATGGTGCAAGTATGTATAAGTGATTATTGTTTAATTTTGGTTCATTATTAACTAAAATAACAAAAATATTGTTTGGACACGCAACTAATATCGGTCAAAAACTCAAGTATTATTTGGAGTGCACTAACCATTTAGTAATAATTGCAAAGTAGTCAATTATGACTAAGTGATTCAATATTATTTGAAACACAATCACTTTTGCTTGTATATGAGTATTATCTGATCCTAATTACCCTTGTCTATAACATGAAAAAATATTTAAAATATCATATGATTGTTTTTTAGAAATATATAAATATTACATCTTACGAAAATAAAATGAATATACACTCTTCTATGTAACTATTAAACACAATCAATGTTTTTCCTAAAAAAATTAAAGGTTAAAAGTCTCATTGACAATCCAACATGTAGCTAGGAAACTAGACTAGTATTAACATATGTTTATATAGTTGGGTCAGATTTTTATGCAATCAGGCAAACATATACAAGTAAAATAAAAAATAAGAAAACTTGAAATTTGAAGATAAAAGAAATCTTGACTGAATTCATAAAAATAAAATTGTTTTATATTCTCTCACATTCCAATTTATATACGATATTAGGATAAAAGATGAAAAAAGACTTTATAAATTTATAAAAAAATAATATATTTTGTGGTATATATAACTTTTAAATAATAAAAATTTTCTTTACATTTTTCACTGGTTTGTGAAACAATTGCTTACTTTAACCTTTTTTTTTAGTTTACTTGAACTTTTAAAAGAAAAGTTTGCTTTCTTTAATAAGAATTTAAAATGAAATTACATATCCCTTAACAACCACTTAATGATCTTGAAATCTATTAAAGTTTTGATTTCTAAGAGTGTAAATATCTGGTGAGCTATTAACAATTATATTTACATGAAAGTTACATGCATGCATGTATGTTTATATTATAGTTTAATTTATTTTAATCATCTAAATCGATCAAGTTGAATTTTTTTAGTGCAAATTGATCTAATTAAAATCATAAATAATTAAAACCTTGAGAATTTATAATTTGATTTAGTTAGATTGTCGTTCAAATGTTAGTTGTGTATTTGTGCCCTTTCACATAATTGCTAATATTTTATGTCTATTTATGGTCTTAGTTTCAAAGATGAAATTTGTTAGTTAGAGATCAAAGATATCTAATGGACCAACCTCCTAATTTGGCATATTCATCGATTAAATTATCTCAAATGGAAACAAAAAAAAAATCGTTAATATTGAACAATCCATTTATTTATTTTTTAAAAAAGTGGACCCATGTTTATTATTTTATAGTTCACCTAAATTGTTTGTGCTAAATTAAGTGATATATAATATAGTTACAATAATCCGAGTTTGTCTATATTTCTTAATTTTCAATTCGTGGCATTATATATAAGTTATACTATTTTCGTCTCTTCAATTCAATTTGTAAAATGTTCTCTTATATTTTAAATAGAAAAAACGTGTTTGGTCGCGTATGATTATTTAAAGTCTCCAATCTTAATTTCATAACACTTTCTGTATATTTTTTTTATCACTTTCATTTATTAATATGGCTCTTTTAACTTTTTTAACTAGTATGTTTGTCTTTGCAATGCAACGATTAAGGTTTTGTTTGTATAACTATAATTATAATTATAATAAATAAATACTTTCAAAAGCATATAAACTATTATGATTAAAATCTGCAACAGATAAGTATATTTTTAGCATGTAAATACTATTTTAAATATTGGGTAAGAAATTTATATTCCAATATCATAATATTTTTTAACTATTGATATTTTAATTAAAATTTAATTTAGAAATAGAGATAAGATAATACGATCGAAACAAATAAGGAGTTAAAAAATATTAAAACGATGTTACTGAGCATTTTTTTTTTAAATCTTATTTAAGACAACTGTTATAATTAATTAATTAATTAATTATAAATATAGAGAGAGACTGTTGCAAATTCTTTTTACCAAGATTATTCGGATGAGAATTAGACGAAGTGCAATAAATATATTACTGGTGTTATTTACTATAGGAACATTTTAAGTTTCGTAAAGATATTTCTCTAAATAATGTAAGAGTTAAAATTCTAATTTATACTTTTAAGATAAATTAAAATTTTAATTATTTAACGGTTTAGTTTAGAAATGTATTATTATTAATTTTTTAATAAATCTTCTTTAGTTTTCTTTTTAAGATTTTAAAGTTGATTTACAAAATGTTTTTTTTATCAGATAACATCATTAAGAAGGTAATAGAATAATAATATTTTATAACTTATTCTAATTTTTTTTATAGAGTAAGTTTTTTTTGCTTTATGATTTTTTTTTATTTTTTAATTAGTTTAGGTTGAAATTTGGATACTCATAACATGATAATTAAAGTGTTTTTGTTGATAATCAAATATATCATGAGAGAAAAAAGATATGTTAGTACTACAGTACACTTTATTAAATACGTTGTTAAGTCTAGGGAGATTAAGATTTTGAATGTAGTTTTGGAACAAAATCATGTAAATATGTTTATAAAGTTTTTGTTAAGATTGATATTTAAATATTGTTTGGATCAAATTATTTTCTTCATGAAAATAAATAAAATTAATAGACAAATTCTTTCATAATTTGAAGTCAATGTGTAAAATTATTATTTAATCGCTATAAATCATTATCATTTTATGAAGAGCACAATATCTAGTATGTGACATCCCATTTAAATAGAATGATCTACTCAATAAAACATTACATGATTATAATAACGAGGAGCAATCAAATGAACATAGAACATAAGAAACGTAATTGTTACAGTTATCCAAAAATATACTTCGAAAGTAACTTAAGCATACCACCATGCTATAAACAAACACAAAGGAAGTTTAAAAGTTTGCAAAAGGGTCGCTCCTAGAGTAAGGAATTACAAAAAGAAGGGCATTATAGCCATAAAAACTGCTTTGCTACAGATAACTGGTCCCAACTACGCAGCCCTGCTACCACCATCAGATCCACCTCCAGAATTCTTTCCATCTGCTCCCACCATAAGGTGATCATTGCAAAAGGAAAAAAATCAAGGCAAGAACACACACGAAAAGAAAGGGTAAGCTAGTGTAATTTAAAGTTAACATAGTATAGCAAACGAATACTTAAACAGTTCAAGCATGCAACACAGTGAGCACGGAGAATCATGGTATAGCAGACAAGCATGACACTATGACTCAATTATCCGGATACATATACTAAGATCGGATTCACTAGACGCTTGCACTTGTGGTAGCCTCTACTGCTCTGCAGAGCCATTGCCAATGGGTTTCACCCTACCACACACAAGGTTAACCTTCAAGCATCTAAGGCCATTATCCTGCCAAAGACTAAGGCCTCCCGCCACTCTCACCACTTGGGTCAGTTTGCTCTACTTGAGACTCACTGACGCATTCAAGTTTCGGGATGCGATCCTTACTTGAATCCATATCGTAATATATACACTACGCGCCACCATGAGATCTCCCCACGAGACTCATGGAATTACGCTTATCACATACAAATTTCATGATCCTCATACCATAACCACCACTAGTTATCTCAACATTTAATTCTCATGCACGTTCTCAACCAACCAAATAGAATCTCATGTTTTCCTCATGTTAACATACAAATTTTAGTGCATACAACTCATGCAACTCATGCAATTTCACCATAATCATGTACATTCGAGATAAATAGCCACACACACAAAGTAAACTAGAGTATACAACACAAATCCGCACCATTCTCGCCTAGGCTAGAAGTCCTCGCCTAAGCTACAACAACTGTCTCGCTTAGGCTAGGCATTCTCGCCTGGGCGAGGTCTGTAATAGTGGCACTTTGCGAGCCCTCGCTTGGGCGAGATCGTCATTCGCCCAAAAATAAAAACCCCTTGCCTGGACGAGGACACGAGCAGAGCACACTGACTTTGCTCGAGTACTCGCTTGGGCGAGCCATTCTCGCTTGAGCGAGGCAATGCGTCGCTCAAAACAAGCTTTGGTCACCTGAGCGAGATGCTCGAGCAGCACCAGGGAGAGCTTCTGCTATTCTCGCCTAGGCGAGACGAGCTCGTTTAGGCGAGAATACCAGTTCTCCCCCACTATTTCACACATGCAGCACCCCAAACAGACAACACCCACCAAACAGTTCATTCATATACAAGCACAACACTTTTAAATCATCCCAAGCATGAAATAGAGTAGAAATATACCAAGTACTTAAAATTACGAAAAGAAAAGGCCTAGCTTCCCTTACCTTTTTAATGCAAGAAAAGGAACAACAACTTAAAGAGCACGACTTAGGCACAACAACTCTACAGACTAGGATGGTGAACTGAAACAAAACCCCAGGACCCAAACTAGAGTAAGAGAATGAACCTTAAACGCAACAAAACACCCAACTAGAAAAGGAGAAGGAAAAAGGCTACTACAGATCCTAGGAGTAACTTACTAGAGGAGAACAACTGAGCTAACTCGAGGAGGGAAGTTCTCTATGCCCTAGCAAAGCTTCTGCTTTCGTAGAGAGAGATAGGAGGGAACTATTTTTCTGAAAAAAAAAAAAGGTAAAGTGAGATTGTGAGGGGGGCTGATAGAGTATTGGTGTCCTACAGAGGGGCTGGCCTTAGGCCTACGAAAGGCCAGACCCAACCTTTTTGGGACAGAAAAAGGGGCTTAGATAGTACATAATATTTATCGTCTATAATTTATTCGTTTGTATTTGTCTTAATTGTCTTTTTTCATTATTATTTAGAGTTCTACTTGTAAAAAACATTTATACTCTTTTAGTGCCTTAGGTATGACAATAATACATTTTTTGGGTGTAGATCCTTTTACTACATTTTTTTTTCTTTTTAATTATTGCGTGAATACTAAGAATTGATGTGTGGCTTGTAATAAGCTATCATTAACTGTTCATATTTTATTGTTTTATACGTTTGATACAAATATTTGAGATAACATAATTAACAGATTTAAGTTTTTTGGGACCATCAAGTGAGTTATAGTTGGTAATTAAATAAATCAAAATACTTTAGTTTTAACAAAACAGAAAAAAGATAGTATTATATTTGGAAAAAAATTAACTAAAACTTAATATATATATATATATATATATATATATATATATATATATATATATATATATGTGTGTGAGATTAAACATGTTCTTTTAATTTTCAGTGAAAATTAGAATTAGTCTTTTTTTGAAATTTTGATTCAATTTAGTCTCATAACTTCATAAATGCATGAATTTAGTCTTTTGAACAAACTGTTGTTAAATTTATTTAATATTTTAAACGTGTTTTATTATAACATTTGAATTGTTTATACCGTTTTGATATTTTTTACTTCAATATTAATTAAAAAAATTGTCATGACAAACGATAAATAAGTTTACCAAAATTTGATTAAAATTATTAAATTCATACATTTCTTAAGATTTGACAATTCTAAATTTTATAGATAAGAGAAAAAAATATTTAACCATATATACATAAATGACTAAATTACTGTTTCTAATAAAAAATTGAATTGAATTTATGTGTGAACTATTATTTAGTTATATATTATCTATGATAAGAGTATTAAAAATATAATAACTATTCACAAATTGTAATTAATTTTGTTTTAATTGATTGAACTCGCTCAAGTTCGTTAGTGAAAAAGATTTAAATATAGGAATGAAGTCATAAATTTTCACACGTCACTTTGAGAAAAAGGAAAAATATATGAAATGTGTTTATCAGATAACACATCAAGAAGAGGTGAATGGTTGTCTCAGAAAATTCCACGAGTCTATTTGGAATAAAATTTTAATATGAATTTTTAAAAGAGAAAATTAATTTTTTTTCTGTAACTATTTTAATTTTTTTCTTATTATTATTTATTTTAAAAACTCCATAAATAAATTTCTCTTTCCAACACCACCCTTTGATTTTTCTTGGTGGTCCATTATCATTCATCCCTTTGTCATTGTAGTTCGTGAGTTGACCCAAATAATATGACTAAAATCAAATAATGCAACTAAATGCGTAATTTGATTTTTTTTTTAAGTTTTTTCATTATCATTCAACACATTACTATTTGTTCACAAGACACAACACCCAAAAAACACAACTAAGACTTAAATATATTATATATTCCAATAAAATGTCACATAATTATGATAGATGTATTTGGTTGGGAAGACGTTGAATAATTAGAATATAAAACTTGCACTTTATGGTTTGATAACACGTGATGTATTTTGTTTGACTGTTCTTTCGCGCATTAAATTTGGTATTATAAATAGATCGAATGAAACTGATTATGATTATACTTTTAAAGATAATTTAGAAAAAATTTAAATTTGAAAGAAGATTGATCTCACAAAATATTTTAAACTGATAATAGATGATCATTCATAAGTAAACAAGAAGTTAGGTTTAAAATGTAATTTGTGAAACCCCTTTTTTTAGATACTCTTTTCCACTCTCATTGCCTAGTACATTAAGTCACACTCCTTCACTCTCTTCAGCACATTCTCCCTTCCCTCTTGTTTCTTTAACTTCTTTCTAACCTGGAGACTTGAATACAAATTCTGAATTTCCTCCTTTCTTCCTGTGGCAGCAAGTGAAATTGGGACCAAAATAGGACCTCTTCCCTCAGCTACAATTCCTTTTCCTCCATGTAAGTTAATTCCAGCCTTCCCCATCTCTCTTTAATTCGAAATTTTGGAGCTCCAGTCTTGTTGAGCCAAACTGGGAACCTATTCTCACCTTGCGAACCTGCATTTTAGCTCATTAGGTTGTGCAATTGAAGTGCCCTTGGTTGGAAGTGTTCTAGCTAGTTAGTAACTTCTAGAGGTAAGGGAAGCTAACCATTTTTACTCAAATTCACATAGAAATATGCTTGATGAGTCTGAATTACATGTTTAAGTGTTGAAATGATGTTTGAATTGCATGAATTGGTGGGTGATTGATTAGTGTGTAAAGAATCTGGGCTCCTGCATGTGGGAACAGGTTCGTAATCTGGTATTTTCGTCTAAGTGAGTGACTCTCGCCTAAGCGAAAACACCAGAAAACCCACCCTTGTTCAAGCGTGAAGCCTCGCCTAGGCGAGCTGAGGTCGCTTGAGCGAGAGACACTCTCGTCTAAGCGAATCAGCCTATCCTGAACAAGAGTTCGCCCAGGTTTTTATTTTTGCCACTGTTAGAGCATCGCTTAAGCGAGACTGACTCGCCTAAGCGAGATGGCCTCTCGCCTAGGCTAGATTATCTAGCTTGAGCGAGGATCACTGCGGTGGGAGGTTTGTGGTTCGGTTGTAAAGAATGAAGTTATATGTCTAGATGAAACTTTGCACCTGTAGTCTCTTATATGCTTGAAATGATGTTAATATTCTGTGTGGTGAAATGGATGAACATGAATTAAGGGAGGTTGTGGTTGAATGGAATTTCAAGGGAAATTCAGATGAGTATGTTAATGTGTGTAAGAACATGAGGAATCCGTATTGGTTGGTATCCTGAAACTCCAATAATCATTCACGCTCAAATAGAGCTGAATGGATTATGTCGTGAGAAGTAGCAGGAGGTCCTATTCTTTGGACTTGATCAAGTCCTAGACGCGAAGGGGACTTACCTTGGGAACGGTCGGGTGATAACCCCTTGTGTCCAGATTCTGCAGAGTTTGGAAACCGTTACAGGTGCAAGCCACCAAGAGCTCCAATGTCTTTTACATAATCCGGATATTAAGTCTAGAGTCATGTATTTTGTATTGTGTTATGGAAGCTTAACTGTTTATGGCAAATGTGATAAGTTTTGATTGATACTTAATGTTAAACTACATGAATTCTCTTATTCAAGTTAGCTTACCCTTCTTGTTTATATTTGCTTTTCCTTGCGTGTTCTCCTTTGCAATGATCACCTATGATTGGTGTGAGCAGAGCCAAATCCAGAGGAAGATACCTCTCTTCTGAGCAGGAGTTGATGCTTTTACTGGATGTCCCGTGGTAGTTTTTGGGTTAGATACTGTGAAGTTTTGAGATGTGTAGTTTAGCCTTTTTCTTATGCCTATACTTGCCTGGAGAAATTTATATGGCTATTTTGGATAAGTGTACCAGTTATATATATATATATATATATATATATATATATATATATATATATATGTGTGTGTGACAATTATTCCTTATTATCTGATGTGCTTGATCATAATTATAATGTTTTATTTGGTAGTGTGACTATTAAATGGGAATTATCTATATTGCATATTAAAATTCATGAATTTATCAATAAATATTTTTTAAAGAGTTTTTTCATTTTAAAATTATTTTATAGGAATTTACCTTGTCTTTATTATCGTTAAATACCTTTCTTTTATAAAATGACATCACACATCATGAGAAAAGAAGTTACATTTTATATGTGACATTATCATTTAAATATACGAACCTCCGTTTTGGGAATAAAATAAACAACAATCTACTATAATGAAGAAAATAAATAAAAATAAAAGTTAAAATATTATAAGAATAATTTGCATCATTAACATATATCTCTCTTTTCAAAAATTAATACTTATTGATCTTATAACATATTTGAAATATTATGTCATCTATGAAAAAGTAGTATATTTATAAAATAGTTTATAACTTCTTTTGTTATTTGTATTGTCAACTTCTAATATTGAAACTATTAATATTAGTAAAATTCATATAATGCTCTTAATTTCATAAAATAAAAAATTATAGTTTTTAAATTATTATTGATTACAATAATAGGAAATGATGTACAGATTTAAATAACCATCAATTGTAGTTAAAATTTACTTATAACCATCAATTTTTTATTAGTATAAAAAAAATCTACTATCCTAATATTATTCAATATTAGTATTTAAAAAAAATATTATGCTCAAATTTGGAAATCATTTTTAATCATAGTTACTTAGTTAGAAATTTAAATTATTCATTTTTTAAAATTAAGAAAGTTAAATTAATTCAACCATCGCTAATATTTTCAGTCAAGTGAAACTAAATATAAAATTAACAAATGAATTTATATAAATACCATAATAATAAATATTAATCTGCAAAGTTAGTTTTATATCAAATATTGAAGTGACCTCTATAATATATCAACTCGATCTCTGTAATATAAACCTTTTTTATTTGAATGCGGACAATATAAAATTTTATTATTTTGATTCTTCGATGACAAAATCTTATCTTCAAGTGGTGTGTCTATATAGTTATCATTATAACATGGGCATCCATATGTCTTAATAATGTGACACTTTGTTTTCTACGTCACAGCAACAAAGATCAAATTAAACATGTAAAATTTCACATTATAGAAAATATAATAATAAAAAAAAAAACTTTAGTAGAGGTGAAACAAAAATATAATCTACTAGGATTAATTTTTGTTTTAATTTTTAAACTACAATACGATTTTTTACTTTTATCTTTATTTGAAACTTTGTTATTGTTAGATTTTTATACTTTGAAAAAGAAATACAGGATGTAATTATTCTTTATGTTAACTTTTTTATGTGACGAATGATGAGTCAGATTGATATTTTTACTAAATAAACATCATCTTTTAATTATTAAAAATGTATCCTATTATTTTAAAGAGTTCGACCTAATTTTTTCTATAAAATCATACATTTTGTAATATAATAAAATTATATATATATATATATATATATATATATATATATATATATATATGAATTTTGATAGAAAATGAGATTTTTCTTTGTAAAAACTTGTTCTGTGCCATAAGGATTTAATTTTGAGTTAATAAAACATTGGTCATTGAACAAATCAAAAACTTGTTGGACGAAACTTTAAACACTCCTAATGTTTTGGGTCGTTGAGCGAGTCAACATCTCAGTAAACAAATTTTGTTTTATTAAAATTCCAATAACTTATAGAGGATTAGTAATTGGACGAGTCTAGTTTTAATAAGGAGATCATTTTAAAATCGCAATACTTGGTCATTGGGTGAACAAACCTCTCACTGGACGAAATTTGTTTTATTAAAAACTCGAGAGTTTTGATCACATGGCGAGCCATTTGCTCACTAGAAGAGTCAATCCTCAATTGTATCTAATTAGGCGAGTTCCCTATATTAAAACTCTCATAGGTGTCTCATGAGTGAACTTGTATTGCTGATGGGCCAAAAGGGGTATTTTGTGAGTAAAATCAATAGTTTGAAATTTTAAGAAACATGTTTAAATGCTTTTAAGTGTGGTAAGTTATTAGGTGTATGATAGAGATTGAAAATGAATCAAGACAAAACTGGTATGAATGTTAATGTATAAGAAAATTGTTTGAGATGTGATATATAGTACAATTTGAACAAAGTTACTTTCAAGAAGAATATATTATGTCGAAAGGTTTTAAGTTGTATATTAAATTTGACAATCTCAAGAAAATGATCAAACTCTACTAATACTATATTATTCTAAAGAAAATTTTAGTGGTTATAGTTGTTAGATATTCTTATGATATATTATGTAGTGTAAAAAAAGGTTATATTATATAGATCAGAAATGTTTACCTTGACATATAAGTGAATTGAATTCTTATTGTATAATGTTTTCATGATAACAACTAAATCAAGGTATTTCACATGTTCAAATCTCTAAGTTCAATTTCATGTCTTTGAACAATGAATATAGAGATCTATATGTGAAAATAAGTTTTAGTTTCTAATTTTTATTTGTACTTGAATATTGTTGAATTGAAAAAAATAGAGTGAAACAATATATTTTGATTTTATTAAATTTTTTAAAACACTTAACTCTCAAAATTTAATAAATTTAAAATGAAAAATTAACACTGCCTAAAATCTTAAATTATTTTAAAAGTTATTAAAAAAAATGAAACAAGTCCCTAGTCAACCTATTCAATAGACTTGGTCCATGGTCTATTAAATCTATGCAAGGACCAAAATTGTGTTTGTATTTGAAACTTCAAATTGGAATCTTCCATTCCCATCCTTAATTTAACAACCTATTCAAACTTCATTGTGCGTTGACTTTTACTCTACCACTTTCTGTTGAAAAATATATTTACTTTAATTAAAACTGAAACAAACAAATCCAAATCTTTTTAATAAATATTTTAGCATTACTGAGTTATTAAATAAACAAATAAGATCTAATTCGTATCATACCATATGCACTGATTTGGATACCAAGTCATAATTTTTTTCAATAAACATTTTAAACTTACCACCGTATAAATAATACATCAAGTTTAGATGTACTCGTAACTTTGTATCATAAAGAAGAACATATATATATATATATAACTAAAAACATATGTATTACATATATTCTTGAAGGTTTCTATTTTTTATTTGTATTTGAAAACATGTTTTCAACACTATTTTTTAGAAAATGGTAATGGAGAATAGTAGGGGAGTCTTTTCTAAAGAGCAGCCTGAAAATAAAGTATTTTTCTAGTAGCTGGAGGTTATTTTAAAAGAGAATACCAATGACATAAATACAGAATTTATAGCACTATTTAATATTTTATGATTCTTCTACATAATTAATTGAAAGCAATTTATGATAATAAACTACATATTAAGAAAATATATTATAAATTTATTTTATATATAAATTTACTAATATTATAATTTACTAATATAATATTATATATTTAAAAAATTGTACATGATAGTACGTGTGTTTAGATAATGAATTAGTTAATAATGATACTACCTTATTCAGAGAAATATTCAAAATAAAGTAAGGTGAATTTTTCTGAAAATGCGTGCCTTCAGCGGTATGAAGCTGTATAAGTCTCTATCACTCAACTGCAACAAACAAACAACCCCTGAGAACAAACCCAGGGCCTGCAAACACGCTCCCTCATGACATTGATTCACACGTGCCGCAAAAGCGAGTGAGGGACCCCACGGTAACCCGATGAGGTTGTCCATACGGTATTGAATTGTATATGACTGGTCGCGGTAGTACCGTTTAAAAAAAATTGTTCACTTTATTGGGTCACACCAAACAGAGCGCAGAAAAAAAAAAAGGTGAAATGAATATTGATTTCAATTCCGCCACTGAACTCAGAACCCAAGAAACCATTCCAAGGGAGAAGAAGATTAGGGAGGAGAAAGAGTTAGTTAGTGGCGAGTGAGTTCAGTCTTCCTCCGAGGAAGAGGAAGAGTCTAGGATAGTAACGGTGAGAGCCTTCAATCTCAACCGTTTGTTTCTTTATTGTTTCCCTAACCGCCGTGGATGGGCCAATCGGCGTCCTCGGCTGCAGCCGTCGCTTGTCGTCGCGAGAGGGACCAAGGCAACCGCTCTGTCAATATCTCTAAGACCAGATCCACAGCCTCGGTTTCGCCGATGGTTAGTTATTCCTGTGGCAGCGGCGAAGGCGACAGCGAAAACCGCCGCGTTGAGGCGGTAACTGATGGAACCACCGACTACATATCTGATCTCCCTAACGAGTGTCTGGCCTCGGTGTTTCAGTTTCTTAGCTCCGCTGATCGGAACCGCTGTTCGCTCGTTTGCCAGCGGTGGCTCCAGATCGAAGGACAGAGCCGCCACCGTCTCTCTCTGAACGCAGAATCAGAGCTTTTTTCGGCGATTCCATCGCTCTTCTCTCGGTTCGACTCGGTCACGAAGCTTGCGCTGAAGTGTGACCGTAGATCCGTGAGCATACGCGACGACTCGCTGGTGCTGATCTCGCAGCGGTGCCCTAACCTCACGCGTCTAAAGCTACGCGCGTGCCGAGAGCTAACCGACGCCGGTATGGAAGTGTTTGCCAAAAACTGTAAGGGATTGAAGAAGCTTTCGTGCGGATCGTGCACGTTCGGATCCAAAGGAATGAACGCGGTGCTCGACAACTGCGCCTTGCTGGAGGAGCTCTCCGTGAAGCGCCTCCGCGGAATCACTGATGCGGCGGCTGCGGAACCGATTGGACCTGGTGTCGCGGGGTCGTCGCTGAAGACCATTTGCCTGAAGGAGCTCTACAACGGACAGTGTTTCGGAACGCTTATTCTCGGCGCGAAGAATCTAAAGACCTTGAAGCTTTTCCGGTGCTCTGGCGATTGGGACCGGCTTTTTCAATTAATGGCAGATAGAATGACTAAAATGGTTGAGGTTCACCTCGAGAGGCTTCAGATTAGCGACATTGGATTGCAAGCAATCGCGAATTACTCGAATTTGGAGATTCTGCATCTTGTTAAGACTCCTGAATGTTCTGATATTGGACTTGTTGCTATTGCAGATAGGTGCAAGCTTTTGCGGAAGCTTCACATTGATGGATGGAAGGCCAATCGAATTGGCGATGATGGGTTGATAGGTGTTGCTAAAGGTTGCCCTAATTTGCTTGAATTAGTACTAATTGGGGTTAACCCAACTAAGGCGAGTTTGGAAATGTTGGCATCTAATTGCCAGAATCTTGAGCGTTTGGCTTTGTGTGGAAGTGATTCGGTCGGTGATCCTGAAATTTCTTGCATTGCTGCTAAGTGTGTCGCTTTGAAGAAACTGTGTATTAAGAGTTGTCCTGTTTCGGATCAAGGGATGGAGGCATTGGCGAATGGGTGTCCCAATTTGGTGAAAGTGAAGGTTAAGAAGTGTAAGGGGGTTACCCCTGAGGGTGGGGATTGGTTGAGGAGGACTAGGGGGTCAGTTGCTGTTAATTTAGATACTGGTGAGGCAGAACTTCAGGAAGCTAGTGCTAGTGATGGAGGGGCACAGGAAAATGGTTTAGAGTTCCCTCAAATGCCTGCCCAAATCGCTGCGGCAGCATCATCAGCATCGGGCAGCACCGCCCGATCTAGTTCGTTCAAGTCGAGGTTAGGACTTTTATCTGGGAGGAGCTTAGTTGCTAGCACTTTGAGGAGATGGTCGGGTGGTAGCACTAGTGCACGCCATGGTTAGGGGCAGGGCCAAAGCAAACCTTAGTCTTTGACCATTTTCATTATTTTGTGCTGTATCATTTGATTGTTATGTGTCCTGTACTTAAATTTGAAATTTATGCCGTGTGATGTTTATTGGCTTTTGAAATTGAAGCTTCACGGTTGAAGTGACGGTCACATTCTCTCTTTCTCTCACTCTCCAATCATCTATGGTGCTCTACTTTGTTTGGTAAACTCTGTTACGTGTCCTAACTCTCTCCCAAGGCATACCATAAAAATCCATGTCTTTTATACCATACGAGGTAATGATATACCTATTAAAAAACTAGAATTATAAAAATCTTGGTCACTTGTTAACTTGTTTGAATTTTTTATCAGTATTTCTCTTTTGAATTTTGTCTGATTCATATTCATATTCATACTCCCTAGCGTACCACAGTAATGTGTCAACTCAATCAGGATAACTGGATTTCATTTTGGATTGGGAAAAACTGTCGCGTGTTAGCAAGTGCAGTTTCCGGGTGGATAATGAGGACTGACTTTTATGTGATTTTCTGATCATGATTGGTGTTCTATGTACAAACTATTGTATTGTGTCAGATGTTTGACAGTGGATGGGCAGAGGATATGCTTTGTTTTCTGTGCATGGTCTTGGACGATTACACAAATGAAAGCTAGCATGCAGAAAAAGCTCTCTTGTATTTACATGTTTTCATTTTGGTGATGACATTTGCTTGGCATTTTGGGGTTGCAACTTAGGGTATCCAGTCTAATCGATATATCCAAGACTTCTGTATGAGTTTGAGATGATTTGATTTCTTTGGCAGCATGCAGTTTACATTTTACTTGCATCCATTTGTCAGATGGAAAGACAAAGGCAAATAAACTGGTTCTTATGTTTTGATGTACTCCTTCCTCCGAGCTTTTCCTTCTAATTGTTCATACCATTTCATAATATAATCAGTGCTATTTGAGGTTAAAATTCTCCAGGGGCCTGATGTCATACGTTGCAGGCTTGATTTATGTTTCGAGATTTCATTAAACTGTCAAGGTTTGTGGAAAAAAATATGTTGATTTATTTTGCTCATGTTTATCTTGTACATTTTGTTGCCATTTATCTGTCGCAAAAATGGTGCTATTTCCCAAATGCTTGTATCACCATATGTACACAGTTTAATGGTATACTTGCGGTGAACTGCTGGATCATGTCTTCGTGCCTTGATATAGCCAGGGACGATTTGTTTTTGCTGACAACAAAATACAAGTGTGGATTAAAGTTATAGAACATTTTTTGTTATTTTGAATGCAAAGTTGAGTATTCCAATACATGAATTGAGAAGGAAAGATGCTGTTGGACTAAAATTACTTTTAGATGTTTGACTTGAATTCAAAAAAAAATTTCTTTAAACTTCTCAGTTCATAAATTCTTCTAATAGAATGTGATTCATACATGTGAGTGCCAACACGCCCTATTTGTGTTATGATGGATTCATGTACCTAGATTTATCTATTTCGTTAAAGTGAGAGATAGATATAGTCTTGATATTCTTTAAAGTATAAAAGCACATGATTGTATGAAATTTGTTTGGATGTCACTTTTGAACAAGGAATTCTTGGAAGGCCAGAACACGATAGCGACGAAGGGAGAAAAGTAAAACTGCTCCATTTTGCAGAAGCGCGTCGTGAAAGCCATTACCATTTGTGGTTAAGTCTAGTCACAAAACTCAGATTGTGAACCGATTTGGCAATTGGTGTGGTTGAAATAATGGTTCAGAAATATTGATGAACTTTCTCGAATCAAACGAGAAAATTGATCACTCGACGGTTTACAATTCATACAAAACCAGCGGATTCTTTTTAGTTTCAGTGATAAAAAGAAAAGTGATTCCCAATGACAAATCATGTTCAGTCCTGAGTCATAGCTTTTGTCCTTAACTGGATCACGACAGCACCAGAAAAGAAGTTAGAGGTCTTTGTTGACTTACCAAAAGTTGGTTCTGTGCTCCAATAATGTCAATTACCATATTCTATCTTCTATTTTCAAGCATTTAATCACTGACTCGTTAAAACGATATACAAGTTTATTGCTGTAAAATTGAAGTCAACACCGCGAGACACGTTGATTTTTTATTTTTATGGGCATTATTGAGAGGCCAATCGTTTTCTTAATTGGTGAAAATCCTTTCATTCTAAATGGTGGGATGTTATTGGTATTGTTACTGTAAAAGCTGAAATAGTATTAAGCTAGAAACATTTGATGTATAATCTTTGTAGTGCTAAAAATATTCAATGTATATTTTTCAAGTGACGGTGTATATGTTTATTTATACTTAGAAACAGCGAATATTTATCTTTTATTTAGGAGTAGTGAGATGGTATTGTCTTTGAGGAGTTTGATTAACAAAATTAGGGTTTATTCTTTTAAGTGGGCCTCTAGTCTAATTCTGATATCTAAATATATCACTCATCTTAAGATTGAGACTTGTAAGGGACCAGGTATAAATATAACATTTCGTAAATGTAAGGTGTATGCAAAAGAAAATCAATTTGAATCGAATTATTGTGGAACCGGAATAAATTTCACTAGTTTAAAATCAAATCAATTTTGCTGAGTTAACTGGTTTTGTAATATCGATTAGTTGGTTCTCAAGTGATTTATACTAAAGTTCTACGTTGAATAAAATGTGGAAAAGGGAAAAATTAGAAAACTATAGAGTTTATTTGAGTATTATCACCACAATTTAACAATTTAATTTAATAAGAGAGTTGACTTAAGTGTTCACATCACAACTTCATAAATTTTTTAGACGTGTGAGAGACTTAGGTAATTGTGCATCATAAGAAAGTTTGCAATTTTTTTCTAGAAAAATTATAAGAAAAAGTTTGTAACAAAATAATTTAAATTGAACTATACTTTGCAGTTTTAGTCAGAAAATTATATGCTGAAAATAATAATATTTTGTTGAGTAGTTGTGGATACAAATTTTGAGGTCTTGAACTATATTATGTTTCATTTAAATTTCATACTTCCGTTTCATTATTAAAAAGAGATGATTTTCCTATGGCGTAATCGATAAGTGTCTAATATTAATAAAATAATATATTATTCAGACACCTATTTTGTATAAATTTAATGTAAAAATCACAAACAACCTCCCTCTTTTCCATTAAAATATAGAATGAAGAGAGAAGAAATATTAAAAAGTGAAATTTAATATATTTGCGTTGTTTTTGTAGAAAAAAAAAGGAAATTAAGAAGTTGGTGTAAAATCTCAAAGTTGCATATTAGTCGGAAGATATGAAATGAGAAGATTCAAAATATGATTCTGGATTGATTTTGGCACCGCTACCAAGGATTTGTGCTAAAATTAATTAGTAGTTTATAATCACCTTGAGATAGTTGTATATTTGTGTAAAATTTTGCAATAGTTACTTATTTAAAAATGTTTATATTTTTACGTTGCTCCGCTCAATTGATCTTGAGTTGATTGTGCATGCCAAGAAGAGAACAAGAAACAATCTTGTTGTTTGATCCAAAAATAGGAAAAAACTGCTAGAAGGAACAACAACAAAAACATGAAGAAGAGACAACAGACATAGCTCGAGCAGCAACAATAGCAAATTGGAGAAAACTCACTGTTTCCGAGCTCAATTCAGCATAATCAAAAGGAATCAATGGCAGAACGTATGAACAGAGAAGATTACTAGGAGATTATATGCTACAACAAGGGCCAAGACAATTATGAAACATAGTTAAACCTACTAAGGGTGTGGAAATGAAATCTGCTTTGCTGTCATTAATCACTACAAATCAGTTTGCATGAATGAATATTGAAGATCCCTACAATCAGTTAACAACTTTCTATGAATTATATGACACCATAGGGATAGCAAGAGAGGATGAGGAGGCAACATATCTCAAATTGTTTCCTTTTTTATTAATTGGAAAAGAAAAAATTTGGTTGCAGTCTCAACCAAATCAAAGTTTGGTGAAGTGGAAGATGTTAAAAGAAAATTCTTAATCAAACTTTTTCCACCACCAAGATATTTAAATGTCAAGTCAACAATAACAACTTTCTTACAAGGACCAGATGAGTCTTTATATGAAGCACGAGAGAAATACAAATCTCTTCTCAGAATGTGTCCAAACCATAAATTTGATGATGTGATAGAACTTAATATGTTCTACAATGAACTTAGGTCAGAAATCAAAATGTTTTTGGATGCTTTTGCAGGAGGTTTTTACTATGACAAAGAATGTGATCGAAGCAAACAAAGTGAATTATCAGTAAAAATATTTTTTTTATATAAATCTTCCACATAAGTTAATTAAGAAAATTACTAATAGATTGTAACTTGTATAAGCAGGTTTTCTATGAACAACCCTCTTTATATCACTTGTATAGAATCTACGTTAAAATAATACTTATATTTTTAAGCAAGTCTTGTGAACAGAATTCAATCGGATATGCTGTGTTGGTACCGTTTCTCGTTACGTTTCAGTCAAAAATTTAACCCATAATAAAAGGAACAAGCTTAACTGAGGTAAAGTTACTCTGTATCATCATCTTTCAGATAGATTGGCATGAAATAGAGAAAATTCTGCAAAGAAAATTAAAATATTTTGGTGCTAAAGCAGCACTTACGACAACCCAGTAAATGGCAATTCTCAAGGCGATTTGGCCAATGCAGTTTTGAAGGTACTTCAGCCGAAGTTCATATGCCTTCCAAATACGCGAGTAAACTATATGAAATCTCAAGGCAACTTAATGTCTCACATTAAGACCTTGGTGAGAAACCATCGACGCTTTTATTTTACCCAATACATTTTATATCAAAAAGGAACCAAGCCATGTACAATCATGATGAGATTCTTAAGATTTTATGATTATAGAAGAGTAGAAGTAAGGCTAACAAATCATGATAAAAGTTCCTTACAAAGAACCTGGACTATCCTCCTTTAAATTTTAGCTTTGATAAACAACGATAAAATAATTAAACAA
The DNA here is from genome assembly GCF_037176805.1 of Vigna unguiculata. Lineage (NCBI taxonomy): Eukaryota > Viridiplantae > Streptophyta > Magnoliopsida > Fabales > Fabaceae > Vigna > Vigna unguiculata. The sequence continues at coordinate 2,549,558 of NC_140799.1, read as the reverse complement.
GATTGTCTCAGGATCCAAAATAAAAGATAATAATCAGCTGTTACTTTTGGAACTAATGGTTACCTTTATATGGTCCACCTATCAGCACTAGAAACTTGAAATAAGACGTTTGATACTTAAGAGTGCGACAAAATTATAATGGTGGATACGATCCAGTGGCACCTAGCGTTGCCCATGAATCGTGAAGAGATATACACAACTCGATACGGTTCTATTACTTGGTTTTCTTCTCCTTTTCGACCTGGGGTTTTCGGTATAATATTATCTGACTTAGGATGGTAAAATTTGTTGCGACACCAATTGCATAGCCCAAGAGAACTTCAAAAAAATTAAGAAAAAGTCACAATAATATGAAATAGTAAAGAAAGACATTTAAAATAACAATAGTCAATGAAAGATTTTGGTACGTATCAAGTCAAGGAGGGCGAAGACATTATTTTTGAAAGAAAGATATGTTTTATTTTAAATACAAAAAAAATGGAAACAATTCATAGGTGGCTTCAATATTAACAATGGAAACTAAGTCACCATTTTCTTGGTAGTATCAGGACTTCACGTCACAACAAGACAATACTTACACAAGTATATACAAGATTTAAAACATGGAATTTGAATCTACCGCTCCTTAAGGCTTAAGAAAAGCAAGTCTATAGAGTGCTCGAGTTCTCGAGAGCTCTACCCTTCTTATTCACTAGATCATCCAAGGGACCTATGAACTATATATCTTCATATGATGTATTATTACGATGTGCTATCATCCTTGGGAAAATCAACATATTGTCTTGCTTATAAAGAACCATACATCTTATTTGAAAATAACAGTGTCATATTTCTAAGAAAAAAAATTCCAATCCTAGCACTCCATTCAATGTAGTCTTTAGCTACAAACAGTAGTTTAGTTGTTTTTATCTCTTATTTTCAAAAGCAAAATTAACAGTATCAGATATGGAGGGGAAATACACACATGGGAGATGTTTTGGAACTATCTTTGAAAAAACACAATGTTGAAGTACTTGCTTTGATGTAGTAGACCACTTAATTCCAAATACCATCTTTTTCTATTGCGAACATCTAACCATAAAAACTACAACCGCTACCCTCAAAAACTACACCTTATTTTTTCTTCTTATTTTAAGATTTGTATAGAACATGCTCTAAGATTCTCAAAAGTAAAACAAATAAACACTACTTTTAGCACCAAAACACTAAGTTAACATTCATTGACAATGACAACAACAACAAAAGTCAAGATGACGAAAACAAATTAAGCATCAACTTACCACTGTTCGGTGCATTTTCTTGGATAGTTGTGAATACTCTAACTGCAACAAATAAAATAAATATATTAGTCTGTAAACACAAGGAAACTTAACAAAACTTTACCGAAATCATAATGGCTTACCCATTGAACCAGCAAAATTCATAAAAGAAGTTATGAAGCTGAGTTCGCCAGTACTTTTATTCTGCTCAAACATAGTAAGTTATCAATGAAGAATAAGGCTAGTGAAACAAAGAGTCAACATAATTCATCAAACGAAAAATTGTAGACAAAAAAAACACACACACAATAGGGAATGTAGAAGCATTATATGAAAAAATTCAGTATAACTACAACAGGGTTCAAGGCATCCTAGCCTCTCATTACACACAAGTCAAAAAAGCAACCAGTTCTCTTATAAACATAATCAATTACAGCATATACTCAGAAACAAAGTTTCTTTCAAGTATTTTAGTGTAAAGTAAGCCATCATGAAGTAGAGTGAAAGAACCCATTTATTCATTAATAAAGAGGACATAAGTAGATATTCTGACTGGAAAATCAAATATTGTATTGAGTGCAAGTACTTTAAAAAAAAAGTTTGTAAATCTAATGACAACAACTAGGCGTTTTTGTCCAATATAGCAGGAACATTGAATAGGCAATATGTTTTCAACTTACAGAAAAGTTCTGCCATATTTGTGGGATCCTGGCAAAGAGAAAAATTGCATGCTGGGATGCCTGGAAAAGATCATATCCACATCTCAATTCAAGAAAGATTAAGTGATGAGAGCCTAGTAACCAACAGTTATAAAATAAAGGCTAAAATACTCAACAGAAACAATTCTGCAAGAAATAAATAAAAAACCATCTTTCTATATTCAGCTAACAACTAAAGCTTTAAGAATACTTCATTCATGAAACAGTATCAAAGCCTCCACAACCAAGTAGTCTAGAGTTTCAATCCATGTTATCCTCATTATTTTAACAAGAAAGTTCAATTTTAGCACCAGGTAGGTGGCTTGCACATTGTTCATGCTTCCAGCACAAAGGACTCTTGCATGAGGGGTCAAGAATGAAATAATAGAAAAAAGTTCATGCGTTTTCATCTAACAGCTTAAAATTTAGGTTTTGGATTTAGGGTTTTAGGTTAGTTGGTTCATGACATTCAATTAGAGCAAATTTTCGTCAAGCATAAGTAAATGTGTTTGCGTATAAAAACAGTGTGTACAACCTTAAGCTATGTACACCCAAAAGCAACTTTACAACAGCTGTACAACAAATAAACAACTATTTTAACATCTCCTCAAGTTGGAGCACATAAATTGTATGCACCAAGCTTTTAGAACATAGAAACTGAATTCTAGACCCTCTAAAAGGCTTGGTTAGAATGTCTACAAGCTGGTAATTGGAGCTAATATTTTAAGTTCTTAAACAACAACTATTAGTTACCATAACACAATCAATTTCTATGTTTGGTTCCCCCATAAAACACTAGATTGCAGGCAATATGAAAGGCCACTTGATTATCACAGTACAACTTCATCTTCTCAACTTCACAAAACTTCAACTCTTGAAATAGTTTCTTAATCCACACAAGTTCACATGTGGTCAAGACCATAGATTTATAGTCAACTTCTACACTACATCGGGTAACAACAATCTGTTTCTTGCTCTAGCAAAAGATAATATTCCCTCCAATGAATATATAATACATTGTGATGGATATCTTCTGCCAAGACCATAGATTTATATTCAACTTCTACACTAGATCGGATAACAACAATTTGTTTCTTGCTCTAGCAAAAGATAATACTCCCTGTAATGAATATATAATACATTGTGATGGATCTTCTGTCAATGGACCAATCAGCCCAATTTGTATCATAATAACCTAAGATTTAAGTATTTCTATTGTCCTCATAAAACAATCCCTGTCCTAGAGCCTTTTGAAATATCTATGAATGCAAACGTGAGGATTTTACATACACCAAATATTTGCTCTAAAAATGACTCAATAAGTGTTTTCTGAGTTTATAAATGAACAAATTAATCAATTATATTTAACAATAATAGATTATTTCATTCAGTTAGATCAAAATCCATTTAAAAAGAAGCCTCTCCTTCAATTTTAAATACAGATATCATTTTGCAATACTTTCAGACTTTGAAAGCATTTTGTGAGGAAGTTTCCCAGAGTAATTTTGTAAAAATTCTTTTTGATTTTCTCCTGATTCAACAAGGGAGATTGTTCAAACTATAGGTCAATTTTCTGTGTAATCAATCACAATACAGGTGATATGATAGGCAATGGAAGGAATCAAGAAACCTATCATGATATCTTTTACTTTTCTTGTTATTTGAATCAAATTTCGTGCACTAGTGCTTGGTGTGTTGGTATATAGGTAATTGATTGTATTCATTGCCTTGTAAATCTTCTTAAAGAGTGTTTCAAGGAGTGATTGATTTTTGTAATGGTCTAGTTCCATAGGTTTTTCTTGTAATTAGACATTTCCAAGATTTTAGTGGAAAATCTAGCTAATGTTGTTGGGATTAACTAGATGTAGATTTGAAAAGAATCAAACCAGTATAAAAATCTTTGTGATTCTTTAATACTTTCTTTTGTTGTTTTTAAATTTCTGGTGTTCTTAAAATCTATTCATCTCTACATAGTCATCATTATTAAGAGGTTTCAAGATTAAAGTTTTTCTGAATTAAAATTTCATTTTCTCAATCAATACACCCCCCATTGACTGTGATTGAGCCACTCTTTGTTTTACCGGTAGCATCAATTTCACCATGAGTATACGATGAAGGTTGATTTCCCCTTTAATTGGAGCTAGAAAGAGGTAGAATTATCACTAAACTGGAGGACTGAATAAAGATAACATGTTGAATGAAAGCAACAACTTCCATGGAGGGCGTGAAAAATGGCATGTCTTCAGAAAAAGGTAACATCAATAGACATAATACCTTTTGATAGTTAGAAAATAACATTTGTATCCTTTTTTAAGACAAAACTACCCAAAAAATACATTTCATAATCTTTGAAAAAATTGTCTAAACCTAGAGAGACATTATGAACAAAAAAGTATAGAAAAACACCGGAGGAGAGAGACAAAAGGATGTTTGGAAAAATAATGGAGTGGGGAATTTGATTTTGAAGAGAGGAAAAGGGCATTCTCTTTATTAAAAAAAAATAGACAATGAGGACGACATCTCCCCGGTGATACTAGAAAATTTGTATTCAGCATTAGGGAGCATGCAATTTCAATGAAAAATGCATGCTGCTGAAACTCTTGGAACTAAGGAAGATTGACTTGATTGTCGAATTTTTCGTACTTATACATCAAATATTCTTGGTACTCCTCATTAGAAAACATGGAATCTAAATTTTTTGGATGACTTATTCTCTTGCTGTATATAAATTAAGGACATCCACAACAAGCACCACATCCTTGGTCGCAATGACCACCCGTCTTCCACAGAGTGATACCATTGCTGAAGTTTCAAACTTTCACCATAGTAGGCACACAAAATAGTCAAGTGATCAGGTTTTCTAAAAGGAATTTGATCACTAACTACAATTTGATCAAATACATGATCAAAATTTGAATGTGAACTTCACAAAATTAGAACTGCGTATAACTTTTTCAAGAATTTTGTTAATCTACAGCAATGAGTCCGCCACAACAAATCTATTTATTCATTTCTTCTACTGTAACTCGAACTTTTGCTACATGCGACACCATATCATGGTTGGTGTATTTGAGGAGACTACCTTTCTGATGCATCAAAGAGATGATGAATATCATAGAAAAAACATCTTCGGGCTTTTTCAAAAAGAACAGGTCCTGAAGGACCTGAGTATCTCTAGAACATTGGACAACACATAGTTAAAAGTCAAGGTTTTGCCACTGATATCTATTATTTTAAGTGGGAATATCACTGACCACCTTCTCCAAATGGTCATGGTATTCTTGACCATGGAATCACAACTCCATTGAAGGTAGACCAAACCAAGTAATTTTTCCAGTTGAGTTTTGCAATTGAATTGATAGGGATACCAGAAAAGAAAATAACATAACCTCAAGAGGCCATTTCAAAGATAGAGCACATGGTATAAAGGTCATAACGAAGATGCGAGGTAGAAGAGGTCAGGCCAAATGTATTCAACATCATCAAGTTCGTCGAAATGATGAACCAAGGGTAGAAACATGCCTAGAAGATGCTGACAAAGTTGATGGAAGTGGTCTGACAGGATTTCATCGGGCAGCTGAGATGCACAGACACAATAGCTCTTTGGAGAAGAATTGTGCATGGAGGACGTGACTAAGTATTAGGCGTGCAACTTCTTGGTTTGAGTTGCAATGCTGTCCCTAAGATTGTCAGAGTAAAATACATTGGTCGAGGTAGTGGACGATTGGACGCAGTGGATAGCAGCCAAACAAGACAATGCAGGATCTTACCCGCTTTTATACTAACTTGAATATAGAGGATGGCCACAAAAATCAATGTTTTGTCTCAGCTAATGTGTGTGCGTGTGTACGAAAACGGTCAAAGATAAAGCTTCCGCCTACGACTCTTAACCTTAACCTAGGTGCACCGCAAAGCCACTTTCTAAAATTCGTAAAACAACATAATTAACAACTATTTTAGCAAACAAAAAGTTGTCACTCACATACAGAGCTTCAAAGAGGAAAGGATCGATTTGACCAGCAAAGATAGTGGGTGCTACAGCACAATATCTGAAAACCAATGCATCAAGGAAATGATTTGAGAATATCTAATTGTACCACATAACACAAGAATAAAGACCTAGTTCTTCATCAAGCATGTAGGATACAGCAATGCCCGGATGCATGTTATTGTACTCAAAGGTCGAGAGTAATAGTAGATTACAGCAACCAATATTATAGCTGTTACAAAAAATATAGAGGAAGATGCGGTTAGATAACTTGAAGAAAATAGAAAACAACATAGCAATACCCAGCAAAAGATAGATCAGTACAACCCGTATGATATGAAGTCTATGATACCTGTGCAAGTACTAATTTCGGAACACAATATATTAGTGTGTAGAATTAGACAAAATCATGAACAAAATGATGTAGGACGAAAAATTCTAGATAGGATTCTACAAAGCAATAAAGAAAGTTTTAAGAAAGATTCAAATATAATCAATGGACGGGCTCTTCTAGTGTAACAAACTAAGAAAGAAAAAGTTCAAAATGATTTTGTATTTAATATTTAAGGAAAATATATTCAGACAAAGGCAAGTTTAGATCAAAGACTTTCACATTATGTGATCATTCAGTTTACATCCAATAGGAATTTCAAATTACAATAATTAAAATATAACTTCCTAAGGACAACTAGCAAAAAGCCAATTCCCAAAATGTGATCCTTGGCACTAAAATAAAATATCTAGGGATACAGCCACAACCCAGCTACTAATTATTTTCTTTCCTACCGGCCCTGCATCACAAAATAAGGGAAGATAGCATATTTTTGAAACTAACAAGATGGTTTTGTTTATCCCAGGACCTGTTAGACCCAAATAGAGAAACATGTGAAAGTGCTTATGTATGAGTATGATATGATGCAAGCAGGGAGTAGGGACTAAAAGAAATCTGTTTGACAAAAGCAAACTCAATGGTGTAGTATGCTATGGACATCAGTTATTTAACTTTAACCTGCCAACATTATAAGATAATAATTAATAAACAATATCACAATTCAGTCTATACGTTGGCAATTGAACTTAAGAAATAAAGTGACTGAAATCTGAATATATTACCAATATAATCTAGTTTATAAGACAGAACTGAGTACAAACACCAACAAATCCAGCCCTAATCTCATGACCACTCAAAAGAGCATGATATAATATAATCATTGAATGGAAGTACGATGAAGAAAGCAAACGCTAAATAACAAACACACAATCTGATTAGTTATTGATTATATTAAAAGAAAAGCTATAAAAATACTATTTTGATTACTTCTGACTGAAATATATTGAAAATCACAAATTTTAATGGGTTTCCTCTTATAAAATTTATCTCTGATTTTGTAATTTTCAATAAATTTCAACCAGTGGTGAAGTGTTCGTTGGAAAGTGCGTGCTGCTAGCTAGCATCTTGTATGTTTTAATGACAAACTCTAAACAACATTGCATAAACCTAAACACACCATAATCTCGCCGAATTCACACAAGGCAACTTCACTCTATGTATCAGTTCTGCACAAAGAATGAACAGATACCAAAAATTAAGCTAAAACTGCTGGCACACCTTGGATCAAAAGAAACAGCAACTCTCCGTAAGCCGAGAACGAAAGGCCTTTGTGGAGACAGTAAGCCAACGCGATGGTGTATCCGATAACTTCGAGCTCAAAGGAGATCATGCTAAGGCCTCTCACACTCTTATGCTTCAGAATTTTCATAATCTGAACATTAACACCATAATAGCATCACGAACACAGTGCTTCCGAATTGAAAATCCTCGTTAAATTACTATAAGCTAAAAAGGTTAAACATGCTTAGAACAACATCTATCGAGCAAAACCCTAACCCTGACACAACCGGAGTAGTAGTATTTAGTATCAAAAAACGGAACAGATGAAACGAACAAACAGAATAACGAAACGGTTAACGATTAGTGCCTGGGGGAGCTTGACGGTTGTGGAGGCGGCGACGATGGCGTAACCGAGGAGTTTGGAAATGAGAGGGAGCAAACAATCCTTCTCCGGGAAGTGGCCATGGCGGAGCGATCCCACGGCGCAGCTAAGATCAATCCCCAGATATTCCATAGCTCTCCACCTGTGAGATCTGGAGAAAAAGCTTCTTTCACCTAACAAATTTCTTTGACTGAATTAATTGTAAACTCAAACTATACTATCTGAATTTTCAGTGTCAACGAAGAAGAAATGTATTCCTTCTTTTTGTTTCTCAGTATTCTTTTGCCATTTTTATTTTCTTTTACCTTTGTTTTGAACTATCTTAAAATCAGGTCTTATCAGGTGTTCTTTTATTATTATTTTAGTTTCAGGATTTTAAAAATTCTGTATATTTCATTAATATTTTGTAATTTAACTTTAGCTACTTAAATTATTTTACACTATATATAATTTAAGAATTTTTTAAAGGGGAGAAGGACGAAAGTGAAAATTCCATCAGACTTCAAATTGAATATTTCAATTTCAATTTACAGCAGTGCAGTTTGTTATGCAGAGAAAAGAAAATGCACAAAAAAAAACACTTTTTAAATAAATTTTAATTAAAAAACTTTGTGAAGCTTAATTTGATGGAAATCAATACTTTGTACATCTAAAAAAAACTGTTTTCGATAAAATCAGTTGAATTTAATTTTATATTATATATCTGTATTTTTTACATTACTCTTAATAATATTTGACAATTTTATTTATGACATTAAGCAAGTAATAAATCGCAGTTGACAAAAATAAGTTAGATGGATTTTGATTTTGACATGTTAACATTAGGTTGAGTTATCTAGCACAGGTTTAGCATAATTTAAAATTCCCTATTCATCCTACTAAATTGTAATGTTAATATATATATATATATATATAAGTTAGTTTGTTACGTGAATTCCTTCTTATAGTCATGAATTTTGCACCAATTTCTTCCTTTATGCATGTTATTATGTTACTTACAATGGTTGAGAGTACTGCATAAAACTTAACAAAGATAAGATTTTCAGTGTATATAATTTTCATAACTCCAATGAAAACCTTTTGTCATTATGTCTCCATCATAATAAAATAATTATTTATATGATTCCCATCGCATAAAATTACAGGATTATTAACTATTTATTTAAACAACGTAGTACAAAAATAGTTATTTTATTTTAATTATGGTAAACCACTTTTAATATTTTATACATATAATATAAACCATGTAATATGGTGATCTAAGGTATCAGTTGTAAAAGTTATAAAAGATTTAGAGAAAATGCAGAGAATTTTGTTAAAATTATTATAAAATAAATACTAAATAATTAATATTGTAATTTACATACAATATAATTTAGAATTTCAATATGTATTATAGTTTAAAATAATCTTTATCAAACATAAACGCAGATTCATTAGGTGAAGTAAGATAGGATACATTCAATATATTATCTACTCCTATCTAAGATGTAAAAATGGGTTTTAACCCGTGAGCCAACCCGGCTCACCACGGGTTCGAGTCGGGTTGGGTTGAAAAAAATTCACTTTTTTAAAAAGTGGGTCAAACTCAACCCGGCTCATTTAATCCACGGGTTAAACGGGTTCAAGTCGGGTTGAATGTGAATTGGCCCACTTAACCCACCAATATTTTTTTACAATTTTTTTTTATTTTTTTAATAATTATTTAGTACTCCTATTATATTTGTTCACAATTTCATATTTTTAAATGCTAGAATGTTGCTTAATTATATTTGAATAATTTGAATGTTTAATTAATTTGATTGCCAAGTTGTATATGTTGATACTTTAATCTTTAACTATAATCTTTATAGTAAATTACTCAAGTAACCGTCTTATAAACAATTTTCTCTAAATTAGCATGAAAAAAAAAATATAATTTATTTATTTATATTTTGTTGAATAGCATGACAGAAAAATTGTAATATTAGTCATGCTTTCTTAGACTATATGGATACTTTCTTGAAAATAATTCTTCATATATTGGTGGTGAGCATGATTCAAACATTGATTTTTGATTTTACTATTATTGTCATCTCATGGGTTACTTAAAAATTTATTTAAATATTTGAATACTAAAAAATAAATAAATAATTTTTTTTAGGTGGGTTGGTGAGCCAACCCACTTAATCCACCAACCCGTGGTGGGTTGAGCCGGGTTACAAAATTTCTGACTCACCATAAAGTGAGCCAGGTTAGGTTCACTCCTATCTATTTTGTCACCAGGATTTTGACCATAAATATTTTAGAGGTAAAAATAATATACTCCAAATTATATGTTTCAAAAAGTTAATATGAAAGTTATTTCCTACATTGTGATTTTTTAATCTTAAGAAATAGTTTCTCTAATTCAGATATTGGATCATTAACATGATACTTTTTTTAGTCTTTTATATTTTTAGAAAAATGAATATATTCTTTTATTCATTAGTATACATATATTTTAATTTAAAAAAAATTAAGAATAAAAAATGATTTATCAAAATCTAATAAAAAAAATTGAAAAACGTAGATACTAAAACAAATCTACAATAATCAAATCACAATTAAAAAACGGTCATGACAAAATATATTATACATAATTTTTCCTTATATATACAAAAAAAAATCATGAAATGGTGAAAAAATACTAATCTTTAACTAATGTTTTATTATAAATGAAACAAAATAGAGTTATGTCTTTTATCTTCATAGAAGAGAACATATGAGAAATATACGAAAACTGATAATAAAAAGAATAAATTTGGTTTGTATATAGCATTTTATTTTTCTTCAAAAATAAAATAAAATATGTAAGAGTGAAAAATAAATATAGTATGTGAAAGACAATGAAAGAGAACATAAAAAATATTTTAATAAATTTATTTATACTTTATTTTATTTTATTATTTATTAATATTATATACTATATTTTATGAAAGAAATAAAAGTCTACCAAATTTAATTTTCATTAATATTAATATAATATGTACTACATAAATTTTTTAAAAATAATAATAATAATAAAAGAGGTTGGGAGGTCATGGTCCCTAAGACAATACTAAGATTCAGCAAAATACTAAGATTCAACTCTTTTTGTCACTACTAAATATTGGTGATATAATATTAGCATGCAATATCTTTCAATATTTAAAAAGAAATGAATTTGAAATAAAAATAAGAAATTCAAATTTTGAAGAAATTATATTAGATAAACATATATGTTTTACATAACTAAAAGCAAAATTTACTCATTTATAAACTTTAGAAACATAATTAAAAACGTATTTAAGTTTTAAAATCTTGTAAATCAATTTCTATTTTAAATATCTAATTATTTGATAATATTAGGTAAACGAAAAAAAAAAGGTATTTCAATGAATTAATTGTAACCCTTATAAATTTGAGAGATGAAATTTGAAAAAGAAAAATATCAAAATTGCAGATTATTTTTAATAAATAAAATATGTAAACATTAAATTGGAATTAGGCATGACAACTACATGGGTCAAAAATATGTATTGATTCACCCTTTTGTTCAAAATCTAATTCACCATCATTAGTAATTCATAATGGATACTTTTGGGGAGAATTCCTGCGAACTACAAGATAGAGTCTAATACCAATTTTAGGATAAAGATAACAAATATTTGAGTCTTCTTTCTTATGTTTTTCAACTTTGATGTGAGATTTTAACTTATGCTTGAATTTCTAGTTCCAAGGTTGGTTTTTCTTCTTCTTTAGATTGCTTAAGATCTCAATTTACTGATCAATATTCAAAGGAAGTTAAGGTTCTCTTCTGCACAATAAGGCTAAATATAAATTCAGTGCAGATACAACATGCTGCTACTTCATTCCATATTTTCTTGTGCACGTTACATCTCACCTTTCTTTATGAAAAGACATTGTTGATGTTGTCTTAACACCTCGCGACCAAGTTGTTGGTTGGATGGTAGGTTTACCTTAGCAGTTGCAAAATGGTAACAGCCAAGCTATAGTTGAAAAAATGACAAAAGAAAATGTTCTCCTACAGACATTAACAAGTCTCATGAAGAGTTTCCCATTTCTGTCGTACTAATATAATAGATTATGATTAATGTCCTGTAAAGATATGGTCGGAAATTCATTCTTCAAAAAGAACAATTTTGTTTAATACATATTTATTTTTAGAGAGATTAATCTTTAGTTTTCAGGGGAAAGATAACTTGACTTACTAAAGAAAGTCAAATTTAAATTATTAGGTAACTTATGATTCAGAAGGTATCACAGTTTTAAGGAAAATTCGTCTCAGAATGAATGGAGAGGTGACCAAAGAATTTCATGGAGTGTAAGAAATTGATGCAAGGAAAAATTTCAACTTACCCGGATTGGATTGCATTTTGGTAGGTGAAGCTGGACCTTGTGTAAGAACTGTCCCTATAAGGTGTAGAAAACGAAATAAAAGAGAGTGATAGATTGAAGTCCGCATCAAGCAGCTGTATAAAGAGACAATCAGTATTTGCCCTTGGTCCCCAACACTACATTTTTCTCCTCAAATTTATTGCTATAATGTACAGTTTTGTTAAAAGTGTATTTGAGTTGCTTCATCACCAAGCACCTTAAAACATTTATTGATCAGATAAGTATGCTACCCTTACGTTTCAGTATATAAAGGTTTGGTAAATTTTGTGTCAATTGCCTGATTGTTGAAGTTCCATGACCAACATGCAGTGTAAATCCAATGGTTGTTATCCTAATCAAACTTCATATTACTGTTTTCTCAAACTGTATATACCATCAAATCAACGATTTACTTCCATCAACTATAATATCCTCTCACAGCAAAAAGCAGCTAAACTAAGCAGAATGCAACAAAGCAGGCACATGAATCCGGTGTATTCCAACATATAAGGAAATAAGATAAGATAGCATAACATGTGAATATGGGAGAAATGCAAATATAACTTCAATGTAGCATAATTTACAGAACTTGGAAACTAACAGCAATGAAATATGTTCGCCATTTGGAGTTTAAATACAAATACAAGAGCATCATAAATAATATGGCCCTATGTACACAGCCAATGTTCGACTGAAATTTGATGAGGATAATAAGTCTGTTTGTGTATCATAATAAAATGATACAAATTTGCATGTTACGTGCAATATTAAGTGAAAGTAAAGTAGAAGTGTATCAGTTAGTGTTTCCATCCTCTTCTTCCTTTTACTTCATCACTGGCTCCTTCTGCACGTATGCATTCCCCTTCACAGCTTAAGCATTGTTGAAGGACCCATGGGGTTTGGCTGGAGTACGCCTCAATGCCTTCACTCCAAATGGGTTGTTCTCGCTCTGTCATTCACAGAAAATTCAGATAAGTATACACATGATACAATAATGAAGTATCAAACACCAAAATCCAAGATAGAATTAAATGCAAATGCTTAGTTCAACCTCAAAATTTAGTTCAAAATGCAAGCATGAAAAACATTAGAAGGTCATGTCATGGTCATGGTCATGGTCATGGTCATGGTCATGGTCATACCCTGAGACAAGTTCCAGCTCTGGTGTTGCAGATGGGATAGTCATGGGGGCAGCAACTGTAGTGGTCATCACAGCAGGTAGCACCTTCAAGAGGACAGCAACCCCACTCAAAACAAGCGTTTCCAAACTCGAAAATGCAGCAACAAGTTGCGCTATCTGAACAGCTGTAGTAATTATCACAAACATTTGGTGGCTTCACGGGTGAAGGGGGTGAGGGTCCAGGATTGGGTGGGTTTGCACCATTCTTAACGGGATAAGATGGCTCGATCGCAATTCCACACTTTCCTGATCTGCTGTTACCCAGATTTCTTTCCATTCTGATGTACCCTTCCTCTCCCCAATCAGCACCCCATGAATTCCTCACAATCCAATAATCATGACCGTTGTCTGTACCATACCCAACAGCCACAACACCATGATCCAGTGCTGTTCCACATCTTCCAGAGAACACACCCTGACAAATATGAAATATACTGAGTAAAAACCTATTTTGTTTAAAATCCAATTCCACTTCTTCTATGCAATAGGCACACTTTCTTTTCCCAGATCATGGATAAAATCAAATTAGAAACTTACAGATGAATAAAGTTGAAATTCCCTTCCTCCTCCTTCAATAGCAACGCTCACAGGCTGATTTGCAACGGCCTTTTTCAATGCTGACTCATCATAGGCTTTAACATCTTCATAAGAATCAATAGAAACAACTTTGGCATTTTTCTGCATATTAGCAAAATAACCAAACAAAACAAAAGAACATAAGAATTTGATTGATAACTATATTTTAGAAGCAATTGTTTTCTTAAAAAAACAGGACCAAGTTACTAACCCTGTACTGGTCACATGTACCATCTACAGCACGGTAAGGGTAATCCTCCTCGGAATCAATGCCTCCATTGTTGATGATGAACTCAAATGCATAGTCCATAAGTCCTCCATTGCATCCCATGTTATATCCTGTATCACAATCCACCAATTCTTGTTCTGATAATGAAATCAGTTCGCCGGTGACTATCTTATTGATTCCTTCAACAGCACCAATTGCTGAGAATGACCAACAGCTCCCTACATTAAACAAAAAAAAAACAGTCATTCAACAAATCTCAAACTAACATTAAAAAATCACAGGTTGTTAAGACAAAGATCACCGCAAGAAACTCATTTGTCACACTGAAGCACTCTCCTGCTCCTTGCTCTGTTATAATTCATGCTTCACTTCATCCTAGGCTAAAGTAACTTTCTTTAAATTATTATTTTTACCTGTTTAGTTTAGTCAGGTAATATTCATTTTTCTTGGACCACAAAAGGTAAAAAAAAATGGTATGATGCACAAAGACAAAGAACTGTAATAGTGATTGGTAGGTTGTAAGTATTCATGGGTCCTGAGGAATCTCTGTAAGGTTCATTGGCACCGAACTTTTTATCACATCAAGGTATTATCAGAAATCACGGGCCATCGTGCTACTTTTGTAATCCTGATCCAATTACGTAATAATGGGGACAAAAGGGTTGGGTAGGTGGGTCTCAATTAAAACCTTGAATTGAGGTTTCAAACGTAAGAAATATTGAATGAATTTATCCGTTAGATGTTTTCATTCCCTATATTAATCAATAAATCAGGTGGATGTTCAAGCAACTGCAAAGCAGTCAATCAAATATGACCACACAAAAATATCAACAATTAGTTAAAGAGAAAGCGAAAAAATCGTAACTTTTATCATTTTTCAACATAAAGAAATAGGAGCTATTCTTTTTGGTCACCCTAGATATTTTCTACAAACAGGTAGAGGATCAAACAATAAATCGTATGCACACATTCAAAATTACAAACAATCATTGATACAAAAAAAAAAACAGAAAAAATATTGTTCTGGAATCGGATGGTTTGGTTTGTTCTCAATATCAGGATTCTAACTCAAGGTCAACGGATAAACATAGAACAGCCCCACGCTACTTGATTCAAAGTGATTTTTTTTCATAAAAAAAATTATTAAATCACATTCGAAGAAGGATTCAATCCAACATGCAAAATTCGTCACAACACTGCGAGCAAACCACGACAATCATAGTACTACGATCAGTCAATCAACAGTCGAAGTACTGCGGTCGGGATAAGTAACTGATCCAGGATCGAGTGGGTTAAGGAAAAAGCGTGACGGAAGAAAAAACCTCAAACCATTGACTAAAATACAATTTGGTACCAATTAACCTACGCAACAAAACAATTAAAAAAAATAATTGCAAAAACAGAGATTAATTAAACACGGATCGACGATGATAAATTAAAAATCAACTTATTTTTCTCGAATTGAGAAAAAAAAAGGATAAAGAAAAGCGTAAGAAATAAGTCACAATAGAGAGTGGCACAGTGCTTACCGCAGCTTCCTTGGTCTTTGACTGGGACAACAGCACCTTCCTTCCTCCAATCAACGGAATCTGGCAGTGCATCCCCGACACGTGGCGTGTAACGATTGCTCGGGGTCCTTCCCAACCTCCGCTTCGGGTCGATCCTGGTTCCCAAGTACCTGGCCCTGTACTCCTCGTTGGTCAGATCCGCGAACCGGTTCAGTCCCAACCTGTAGGTTCGGTTATCGGCGTTTGTCTCGTCGATGAATCGCAGGTTGTCTTTGAAGATCTGAAACCTCTTATCCTTCTCCCCGAGCGCGTTGTACAATTTGCCGTGCTTCACGAGCCACTCCTCGTACAGGGACTTGACCTCCTCCTCGGTGCGCCACGTGGCCTTGTCCCGGTGAGCGTTGTCGTAGGAGATTATGGACATGTCCAAGGCTGAAGAAAGCGCGAAGAGCGCGAACAACAGCATAATCGCCATGTTCACGGAAGTGGAAGAAGCCATGTTTGATGAAGAAGAGAAAGAAAGTGTGAGAGTGGTGAAAAGGTGCACTGAACTTGACCTTATAAAGAGAAAAGAAGGAGAGAGAAAGAGAGGGGTTGGATAATAATTGGATTAAAATTTGTTTATTTATTTATCTAAAATAAAATAATAATTGATGAAGATTAGGTAGCCAATAATATCGCGAAGGACGTCGAGCAGAATTAGTAATTAATTATTGATAAGTAATTACCCTAAATGACCAATATAACCTTTAGATAACTAAATTCCTGAATTATAATATTAACAATATAGATTTAGATTTTAATAAATTCACATGCAGAAAAGGTTTGGTTATGGGAATATCAAAAATATAAGAGGTGGATCGAGAGAGGGAAAGGGCACTTTGGGGATAATAAATTTGGTCACTTATCTCACGCGCGCAACACCAAGGTCTACACACTCATTTTCTAATTCCATTCACATTTTGCAAATTTAGACTTTTATCTAATGAACAAAATATTTTTTTAGTTTTATACATGTATACCTACTTTTTTTTACTCATGTTTAAATTGTGCTGTTTCGAATCCTCTAATTACATCAATACTTATTTTTAACCAGTTAATTGTGAAAGATTAGTGGCTCAAATTATTGTTAAGATTTATTTAAAAGAACTCTAATAAACTACTTTGTTCATCTAAAAAATTAGTCATAATTAAGATGACAAATAAATTTATGTTCTTAACTGTTGCTGAACTTGTTATAATATTGATTGAAATATTTTAATTAATTTAGCATGGAGTTTATATATGAATAATGTTTAAATTTTTAGATCAAGTGTAAGATATTAAGACTTGTATGTACATCATCCTATCTTCATATTTATTTTTACTAAAAATTATTAAAACCCTTTTTTATTTATTAAGTATGTCTTGAAATTTATTTTATTAATTATACTTAATGTTAGAAGAAAGAAAATATATTTTTTTCTCATAATATAATGTATTTAATAATCATTTAAATAAGTACACTGAGTATATTGTTATTAGACAGAAACAGATATAACACAATTTTTATAACTATTTGAAACATAAATAAATATAAATTTTCTCTTAAAAAGACATGTGCACTTCTCCAAATGCCATTTCTAATAAATATACATTGATTTGGTATTGCGATAGAGTTGACCAAAAGTAAAAAATTTCTTTACCATTTTTTTTAGTAGGGTTTCATCATCCTCTCTTAAGTGGGATCACAGTATGCAAGATTAACAGAAAAATATTACTTGATCAAATATTTTGAAACCATAGTTCCGTAAAAAATATATTTTATTTGTAATGTTTATACACATTTTTATGCATTGTAATTTGTTTTTATTTATTTTTAAGAAAATAACATTTTAATCAATTATGCATCTATTCTCCCCCAGTTTTTAATTTTATTTAGAAATTGAGTTACCATGAGTCACCAACTCCACTTTACTTATTAGAATGTAAAGCTAAAAGTATAATATTTTATCGAGAGTAAAAGATATTTTATATATTAACATAAATAATATTATTTAAAAATTTCGTAAATTAGTTTATAAGAATATTAGTAAAAGGAATATACAGGAAATAGACGATCTTATTGATTCGATCAAAATTTATCGCAAGTCGAGATGATTTCTTTGGATTTGGATTGACCTACGATAGGTAGTAGGCCGATCTTGAGAAAGGATATGGACTGACCTTGAACAAATATACAAACTGACTTTGAACCAACCACGATAAAAGATATGGATGAATCTTGAACCGACCTCGCGAAAAGATATGGACCGACCTTGAGAAAGGATATGAGCGATATTATCTCGATAATTTGTTCTAGACATCTTTAAACAAAATCGTTATTTTTCTACCTAGTTAGTCAGTTACAATAGAAATACATTCACCCAAAATTTTAAGAAGAGATGAGAATTTGGGACGTGAAGAACCATGTTTCTACTTATAAATACAAAGGTTTTTTTCAAAGAAAATTATGGACTTTTTCTTGACTAATATCTCACTTTTATAAAAGTTACAATTTATCTTTTATTTCTCAATTTACGAGCTGGTTTAGTTTTCGGAACATATTCTTATCATGAAAAAATTGTATTACGAAAAAAATTATAGTATTTAACATTTGTTTTAACATAATTTAATAAAAACATAATTAATTTATTAAGGGTAAAGGTTTATGACCCATGCAATGCATAAATACACGGTGAATATTTAAAAAATAAGAAATAGAAAGTACATGTAAAATTGCTCCTCAAAGTCTGAGTTCACACTGGAACAATAAAAAATCTATAATATTGCATCTCGGGATTCACGCGCGCGTGCTTGGCGCGTATATTTAAATATGTCTGTGTCTCTTCATTGACATTAAAATATCTACCCTCATTACCACAAGTTGTACACATTAAAATGTTATCTTTTGTCATCTCAATTTAATTAATTCATAATTATATTAAAATTTAAACATCACAGTTATACACTTCACAATTTAGTTATCATAATTTTACATTTTGAATGATAAAAAATCACCATCTATTCTATAATTATAAATTGTAGCTTAATTATATTTTATATCTTGATAAATTTTAAATTCTTTTTATAAATTTTTTTTATATATTAAGTATTAAATAAATTTAATTTTTTCAAATAAATTTCAGCTATTATTTCTTTTTAATGTAGATGTTAAATGATTAACGTGATTATTATTTTATCATGTCTTTTTATTTATTTATCACTACAAGTCAATATGTTTACATTTTATCAACATATTAAATGTTTATAAAAAATGCATATTTTAAAAATAAATCTTATTATCTATGTAAATTAAAATGTATAAAAAGTTTAAATTATAGTATTAAAGCATGCAGTGAATTTTTGAGTGATAATTGAATGCGAATACATAACTAAAACTATTTAAATTATACAGTGGATTATACTGTAAAAAACAATTAAATTAATTTCATAAAAGATCTTCGACCACTTTCTATGACTTAAAGAAAACAGTAAACCTTGAAAACACTTGCTTATATTGTAAAAAAAACATAATAATAAATCGTCTGATAAATATGGGTTATCATCATATGTAATCGAGAGTTCCAATTTTATTCGGTTGTTTTGAAATTGCAAAGAATGTTAGTCCGAAATTAAAAATAAATAAACTTTATCCGTTATCTAAATTTTTTCTCTTCTATTTTTGGCACTTATCTTACACTTTTATATTTTTAAACACATTTCGTTTTCAAATTCTGCATCCGTTAAGATTCCTTGCGTGAGCATGCTGTTTTTGTTAAATCTTTTTTTCAGTCAAAACCTTTCCATAAATAATTTATGTGTTTTTAGAATGTTAAAATAGAACATAATAACTAGAATAATCACAAACTTGACAAAGCTAAAGTTGAAAATGTTAAATAAAATTTATTGTTTTTTTCTAATCTTATCATCACAAAAAATCGTTTATATAGTTTAAAAAATTTCACCAGCTACCATAAATATAGAAACGAAGAAAGTCGTATGCGAATAAAAGCATGCCACGTCTTCTGCCTCCATTGGCTTACTTCCGTCGTTGAGTGGGAGACTGTGACAGTCAGACATTTTAATTAACTTTTTTTCCTCTCTTTATCCTTTTCTTTGAATAAATAAAGTTATTTTAAATGTTTATCGCATTTTCTGTTTTTGGGAATAAATAGCATCGCAAGCAATACATTGTAAATACGATACTCTTATACGACCCATCGTCACCTTGAGTCCATTTTCTTTCTAACTTTGTGTGGTATAAAGAACAGGACCCACATGAAGATTGTTTTATTCTTTTCGTTTTAAAAATCTGTTATTGCATTGCAAAATTATTTCTAGGGCACACAAACTAAGTATCTATTCCATCTTAAGAGAGTTTATAGTTTTATAAATCTGAAAATGTTATTTTTGTTAGGTCTGAGGAGGTTTATTTAGAATCCTTGTCCTGATATCATTTGTTAGGTTTAAGAAGGTAGTTTCATTTGGGAAAACAAATATCAATCAGATATGAGTTTAACTACATAAGATATTGACACAATTTTCAACCTAAAACCTTAAGATAATAAGTTTATGGATATTTATCCTTATATTGTAACGTCCCATTTAATTATTAAACAAAATTAAAGGAAACGTCACACAAAGGATAGTGCAGTAGGGTAGCCTTGGGGTCCTTAACCCAACCCCTACAACCTGGGCACACCACGATGCCAACGGAAACCAGATACAAGTCTAACAAAAGTGTATAGTAGAAATGCATAAAACGATACATGGGCCATAGCCCTCAAGAAAACATGAAGAAAATAACTCCAGCCCAGATGGCTAAGCAGCGAAATCACCATTGCCTTGTTGGTCACGAGAACCTCGCTCATCTGCTCCCATCAATCAAATTGATGATCATCGCAAGAAAAAACAACCACCACATACAATACAACCATACAACAAAACGGGTAAGCTAGAGCCAATAACATATTCATCATACAGTCAATTATATTTTCACCATCCCATATCCATACAATAACCAAGCATGTCATGACTCTTCATTCAATACACTACGACTCGACTCGACTCATCCGGATACGTATAACCTGATCGAATTCAACGTACGCTTGCACTTGTGGTGGATACCTTTGCTCACCCCCGAGCTGCTCACCCCCGAGCTATGTGTTACAAGTGTTACGATGAATCAAATTTCCCTCACCACAAGGTTAACCCTTAATAAATTTTAGGCCTCCTGCTACTCTCACCACAGGAGTCAGTCCGCTCCAAGTGAGACTAACTGGCCCCTTAGAGTGTCAGAATGCAGTCCTTACCTTGAATCCTTACCTAGTTATACAAATGGGGCACCACCATGGGCACCCACTAATAGGGCCATGAAATTACGTCCCGACCACTGAAGCGCAACCCCGGAGGTCCCACCTAGAGACCCCAAGGAATTACACGCTGACACGGACCAACATTCATAAAGCAGCAGTAAGAGAACATCAAAATCATATTTACAATTCCATACCAATCCCTGAGATTAATTCCTCATACGCATCACATTTTGAATCCATACATCTGATCATCACCACCCCATGAGTCTAGGGCCTCATCTCATATAAATACCATGTTCCTTTAGTTCCAAAACACTCATTCATCTCACATGCCAAGTTCCCACAACACCCATCATTCATCATTTATGAATCATGTCACGCATACATAGTAATCCATTAGGCATATATCCATACATATGTACATGTATCTCATCATGGCAATCATACCCATACAATTCCAATCATATGAGTGTAAACACACAACCAAACACAAAAATAGTCTCGCCCAATCCCTCACTCAGGCTGAAGGGTCTCGCTCAGGCGAGTCCCCTTCGCCTAGGCAAGAGCTCGAAAAGGGCATTAGGAAGCAACGCGGGATCTTGCTTAGGCGAGAACCCTCTCGCCTGGGCGAAATGCTCGCTCGCTCAAAATAAGGAGCGGGTCGCCTGGACGACCACTCGCGTAAACTGGTCTAGGCGAGCCCCTGTTTGTCTCGCCTCGCCTGAGCGAGATTAACAGGTCTCACCACTGTTTCACCTGCAGCAGCCATGTTTTCCAACCAAACAACTCATGCAAGATATTCTCACGCATCAAAACGAAAGATCAAACCATAAAATCAACAACCAACTCATACACAGTTCAAAAATGACTCGAAACTAGAAACCCTAACTTCCCGTACCTGGAAAAGGGCTAACAGAGCTTTGACACGGGACCTCGGGGCGCAACAACTCAAGGATGGCTTGCAGAACTGGCGGGACAGCGGAACAGAACTAGGGAAACCGAGTTAATGGAGGCTTTTAATCGAAAATACAAAACAAGATAGCAAAAGGGAACTAGCACGGCTGGGAGAGACACTTACATGGAGTAGAAGTTCCTTTAGCTTACGTGACAGTGGAACAAAACCCTAGCGGAGGAGGTGACGACTGCAACTCAAGTTCCCTGAAAATGGAGTGAAAATGTGACTTAGGGCAACTAGAAAGGATTTTATCTACTAGGCCAACCCCTTAAGCCCACTTACAAGGGCGACCCTTTAGTTTAGGGCAGAAATAATAAAGCAAATTTTTATGGGCCTTACATATATAATGATCTATTTTTTCATCTATAATCAATGTGGCACGTAGATTTACACTTGGATTCCTAACTATTTTTATTCTATTTTATCTTTAACTTAATTGGATTCAAATCTTATGGACTATTTCGCTTGTTTATCTTGTATGATCATGGATTAGGAAGCCGGTTAACTAGTTTATATTTTTTAAAAAATGAATATATATCAAACAAGATACAAGAATTTTTAGGAGAGAATGTAACTTATATAATATGTTGGTTATAAAACATGTTAATAAAAAACAAAAAGTCCAATGAAACTATTAAGAATCTAGACAAAAATCATAAAAATATCTACATATAATACTTTAATTCGGTTAAAAAAAATACAAACTCTAAAGATTAAATAAATATTAGCTAAGATTCGAAAATAACGTAACAACTAACTACAACTTATAAAATACATATCTTACTATGAACAAATTCAATCAATTATAAATATTTCAGTTTAAAACCCTAATAGTTATGTAGGTAACTTTTTTTTTTACTTAAAGAAGAACATAAATTAATTTTTCTCTCACGTAAATTCTCGTCAAATTTTAAAATAAAGTAATTAATTATCAAATAACACAACATAACTTAATATGTAAGATGTTCCACACTTTTTTCACGAAATAGTAAACCGATCCACATTATTATATCTAACTTTGCTTATAAAAATAATAACAATAAATAGAATTTCAACTCCAAACACACTATATACTATCCTAAAAATAGGCTGTTGTTTATCAATATTCATATTTTTTAAATATTTGTACTATATTATAAATTAATAATATACGTAAATTAATTAAGTTTATATATATATATATATAATAATAATAATAATAATAATAATAATAATAAAAGTAGTGAGAAGTACATAAATATCAGAAGTAAAAGTTATAAACAAAAATAGAAAAAAAGAAAAAAAAATCAATTCCAAATTTATACAAAAAATATATTCAAAATAACGATTATTTCTAACAAATCAACAATTATATTGAAAAAATTAATTAATAATGATATTATAATTTGTTTTGTAATATAAAGTTTCTATTATAAAAAAATCCCTTGCTACGATATGTATATAATTCATATTATAAAAATGTTCTCAAAGTTTTCGATTTTGAAGAACAAATATCAGCAGAGTTATACAAAAGCATCCTTTCCTTTAACTTGTTCAATTTTACAGAAACGTATATAAATTTTTTTATCAATATTACATTATTTACTCTTTTGCTTTTTTTGTTAATATTTTCCATGAAGTGTTTGAAAGGAAAATATTTACCCATCCTGTTTCATGTTGAAGAACATATTAAAGAGGCACAAAAGATATATCTTCGATATATCTAAATTGGAAAACAACATTTATTTATTTAAAAATAATAGCGTTAAAAAGTAGCACGCACATTTTGAAGACGGGTGACACAATGTCTTATTTAATACGATATTTATAATTTCTTGTTAGGCAATATCAAATTCATAATTTAACTACACAATCGATGTGATGTTTAGATTTGAATTGCGAAACATTTGTACCTTTCACATTGTTCCAAGTGTGAAGTCTTCGCGTTAAAGACAGCAACGTTATTAGTGATGGAAATGATTTTATAAATAATAAATTTGGACAAATTTTTTAAATAATTTTAAATTTTATTTTTTAAGTAATTTTTTTTTATTTTTTATTATCAATATTTTAAAATTATTTAAAAAATAAAATTTTATATTATAAAAAAAAGTTATCAAAATTTACACGAAAATATTATGGTCTAATCCATTATAAACTATAATTAACTAAGACAATTGAATTTGTGTCATGCAATGTGATTTGTATTTGAGATATTATTTGTTTCTGACTTATGCATCTTCATTATTTCCCTTGTGTTAGGTTCATCAGTTGGGAAAAGATGTTAACACAATCACGTGTTCCTGTTAGTCAAGACTACCACATTCCTTATGAATTAAGAGTGCTCTCATTTTCCTTTTAGTTGATTTTGTTTTTTTAAATAAGTCTTTCGATAACAAACTAAAATTTGTTATTGTTTCAAAATTTTGATATACTATGATTGTTAAATTATTAAATAGTTATAACTTTTTAAATTTAACATTAACTTTTTTTACATGTTAAATATTGTTTAGAAATAATATTTAAGTTATTTATACAGTTTATCACTTTTTAATTTAAATGTTAACGTGAATATCATATAATACCTACAAAAATAATATAGTAAAATTAAAATGATTATGTTCATTCAAGTTTAAAATTTGAAAATCAAAATAAATTAAAATTTGAACAATAACGAATTTAAGTTTACATTTAAATTTAAAAACTAAAAAAATATTTAATTTTTTATTTTTTAAAAGATTATCTATGTTTTCTTCCCAAATTATAAAACAATTTTAATTTTTAATCATATTTCAAACTTTAATCGCATTAAATATTCGTATTTAAAAATATATAAATATAGTCTCCTTTTACATGATAAATAGAGAATCACACTATTATTTTAACAAAAAATTCACTTGTCACATTGAAAGACTATTAAGACTGAAAATAACTACATTTATATATTTCTTAATTTTTTAAGTTCGTCATAAAAATGAAAACTAAAATTACATTGGGGAAAAATGTAATTAACTCTTGTTCAGAGGGTAAATACTGAAATTAAGATAACTGATTAAAAAAATAAAAACTAAATCCACGTTTAATTTATTTAAAAAATAAATATCGTACAAAAAATGAAGACAGTCTCATTTATAAATAATGAATAAAGTGATAGGTGTTTGATGTTGTTGTAACAAACCTTATCTTGAGCATAGATTCAATATTAGTAAAACACAAGCCACGTCACTCTTTTATCCTTCAACCATATAAAATATCTCAACATAATTGATTGGACCACACAACTTCCTTGTTTGAAGTTTATGAGTGTACTTTTAGATATTTTTTGAACTTTTGAAATTCGAAAGGGAAAACCGATTTAAAAAATCGGCTTAAAAATTTTGTTTAATCATTGGTCTTTTCGAATCCATTCTTTTGCTTTAAATTTTACAATCAAGAGATTCCATTTCTTCTCTGTTCCCATTGATGTTATTTGTAGTTATTTTTAGACATAAATAAAAAAAAAAAAAATCAGAGGGTTTAGGTGAGTAACTTAAGTTTAACCAATTAGACGAATCAGATCACAACAAGTTTGCAGATTATCTAATGTTAGAAGTTATTATGATATTACGTTAGAAATGGATTTTAAATCTCAATTTCACAAAACTGATTATTTATAAAATAAGATTTACACCTCACTTATATATTATAAAATTAATTTATTTCTAATCAATACGAAATTTTTAACATAATATATCATCTTTCTGATAAGTTAAGAGATTGACCTGACGAATTTGATCCGCTTTAATATCGCTACGAATAATAATGACACGGGAAAAAGTAAAATAAAACAAATAGTGTTAAAAGATGAGAGATTTCTACAAATTGAACAACATTTAGACTTTCTGAACAATAAAAGAAGAATACTTCATAAGAATTCTTGATGTTTTTATTAATAAAAGCATAGACCAAATTACAATAAGACAAGTTTACGATAGGCACGTATGGTGGCGTACGAAGGTTCTCTGTGGTTTCCCATACGAAAAAGATTCTACAGTGAAAGTTCATACACTCGGACATCATCTTTATTAATATTAAAATTTATTATTTTATATAATATTATAAAATAAGGAATAGGTGAAAATAATATTTCATAGGTGTATATCAAATAAAGTTGTATATCAAACAATATAATATCAACTTATTGGAACAAAAGTAAATATAAAAACGAAAACACATTGTATAAAAAATCAAATTACTAATTATAACCTTAATTTTGTTTTAAATATCTTGTGTTGATGTGTTATTTTTATTTTTAATAAAGATATTATAAGACACAGTGTAAGTTAAGATTAGACATATAAAACATGATAACTATATGAGAATCGAAAGTAAAATGAATATAATTACAATAAGTTAAAAGATTAAAAGAGTTTTAAATCAATTAAAAATATCTTAAAATAAATTTTATAAAAATATCTTGTAAGCGCATTTGATTTTATGTTCATGTGTTATTTTAATTGATAATTTTACAGAATTTTGAATTTAATCCTTGACTAACTTTTAATTCATATAAGCTTTAAACAATGCACTACGAGGCATTTCAGCATTTCAAAAGTCTTGTAATGTACTTACACTTTAATCCATATAAACTCCAAACACTACGTGATAAGTTTAATATATATTTCTCTTCTCATGTGAATGCATTGCAAAAATTAATAAAATAACTACTTTCGTAAAAATGGGTATTACCACATAAATAAATAAATCTCGATACTATTTTTTATTTCGGATTAATTATTTTTATAATAGTAAACGCAGCTTTGTTTGACTAAATTTTATGGCCATAATTTACTTGTAGACTTTATAGCCCCACATGCTCAATATCTTACCATATCTTCTAATTAGTTTAATACTATTTACGAGAATCATAATATTAAAAAGGTATTTCTCCACAATGATTCCTTTTAAATATAAAAACATTCAATTCAAATGAAGAAGGTAACTTATAAAAAATTTAGATATTTTTATTTTTATAATATTATGTAATAATTTATATTATTATTCCAAAAAAATGTAGTTTATACGCATCCAAATTTGCAAATGGCCATGTTAGATGCAAATTGATGAAATTATTATGAAACTTTCCAATCGTTACGTTTCCAACTGTGCCTATATCTGACATTAGACAGAGACATCAAAGGAAAAAAGACAACAAAAAAGGTTTAGCACGACAGAAACCGGAATCGGAAAATTTTAATAAATTGATCATGTTTTTTTATTGATTTAAAATGAATTAATATACTCCTTACGTCAAAATTATGATCATAGTAAGATATGATTATTGTTGTTTAATGTCATACATCATTAATTTTAATTTTATATATCCTGAGCTTAAATTAAGCTAATAAAAAAGGTGGAGAGATTCTGAAACGTGATTTTTTCTTCTTATTTTGTCTGTGTTGGTTTTTTTTTACTTCTTGGTCTCTATTACTTAAGAAGTGTAACGTGGTGAGAAGAGGATAAGAAGTTGAGAATTAGACGCAATTAAGATATTTGTGGTTGAGTTGGGCGAACATAAAATGTTAAGATTCATCGTTTTGTTTTGGTCGTAACTGCTTTATCTGTGTTTCAAAGATTCGATTTTGTTGTCTTCTGCACCCCACAACCATTGGAGTGAACCTTCCTTTTTGTGTTGCAACTTGTTTCATTTTCTGTTTCTAAAAAGTCTATTTCTTTGTATTATAGGTTAAATTAGTAAAATATGACTTACAAGATTGAATATATAATATTTTTTATTCAAGTTTCACATTGATCATAATGATCATTGATATTTGAATATATAATTATTCATTGATAATAATGATCATTTATATAATATGTGATAACAAAGATTGGAATCAGCGATATTTTCAACTTTTACTGCGCTACCAAAAAAGTTATTATTTGATGTATAATCTTAACTCATTGAGTTTTATAATTATTCTAAGAATACGGGTTGAAGAATATTTCGTATACTTTTTTTAAACTTTTTAATTACTTATATAAGTGTTTATAAATTTTATATTTTTAATGTAATAATTAAAAATACACATCACTATCGTTTTCAATTTCTATAATATTTTTAGTCCAGCTAATAAGAATGGACATTTTTTTAAAGTATTTCGTATGTATTTAGCAGATACCTGTCTGTTTTTTAGTCATTTAAAAAAAATAGAAACTATAATTTATGATAAATTAGGTTAATCAATTTTGACATCATTCCAGACATACTATTTCAATCACATCCTTTTACTCCAATTAAATCGTAACGTTGAATACTGATCAAATGTTTATTATTTAATATTTGAAATATATATATTTTTTGGTAGATGTTTTTCTTCATCAAGTTATGATGAGACTCTAAATAACGAGAAGAACAAATAATAAGGTCCTATTTTAGACTGATGCTATTTTGAGGAAGTAAATTAATAAAAGCAAATCAATACTTAACGCACAAATTAAGAGATTAATAACAAAATGATTAAATTTGTAAAAAAGACAAAAATCAAATTATATTTATTAAAAAAGTGAGATTAAATAAAATAATAAATGAACATATATTAGCCAAAAGTAATCCACCCAATTTAATCATGATACATTAACGGTGTAAAAGTTGTCATATAATATATATTACAAGTGTTAATTTTTTAAATATTACTTTAATAATTATACTCGTGGTGGTCGAAGAATTTGAGTACATTACACAGATTTATGTTCAAACCTCGATATGTCAGCTTCTTCCTGCACCTCCATAAATTATCTTGTGTACCCTTGCATAAAGAAAATTCACTTGTTTTTTTATTGTCTAATTTAGAAGTCAAAAATCATTTTTGAATTACATAATTTGAAATTATTTTTAACTTTCGGATTATGCACTTAAAAAATAAAAAAATAAATTTTTGATTATACAATCTAATATTTAAAAATGACTTTGTACAATTTGAAAGTAAAAAATTGACTTCCAAAAATTTGAAAAGATTAAGAAAAAAATATTTTCATATTATATAATTCAAAAGTTGTAAGCCCCTTTTTTTCCAGTGTTATAGAGTTCTGGGCCTGGCCTTTTCGGAGGCCCAAGGCCAGCCCTACAGTAGGACCCCATACCCCACTTGGTTGTCTCATTTGACTCTTGTCACCTTTTCAGAAACAACCCTCCTCTCCATCCCACAACTCAAGCAAGGAGCTCTGCTAGGGCACAGAGAAAACTCCATCTTCAAGCTAAGCTCTTCTTCTCTGCTCACCATTGTGGTCCGTAGAGCTGTTGTGCCAGGTTGCATTCCTTGGGTTGTTGTTCTTTTTCTCGAGTCTAGAAAAGGTAAGGGGAGTTAGTCTTTTCTATTTTGTAAAATTTTAGTGCTTTTCCATATATTTGTGCCTTATTTCGTGAATGAGATGGTTTAAAAGTGTTGTGCTTGTATGGTAATGAACTGTGTGGTGTGGATATGTCTGTTTGTGGTATTGCATGTGTGAAACAGTGGGGGAGACTGGTATTCTCGCCTAAACGAGCTTGTATCGCTCAGGCGAGAATAGCAGAGAGCTCGCCCTGGTGCTGCTCGAGCATCTCGCTCAGGCGTCCAAAGCTCGTTTTGAGCGATGCGTTGTCTCGCTCAGGCGAGAATGGCTCGCCCAAGCGAGTACTCGAGGAAAGCTAGTGTACTCTGCTTGCCTCCTCGTTTAGGCGAGGGGTTTTATATTTTTGGGCGAATGACAATCTCGCCCAGGCGAGCTGGACTCGCCCAAGCGAGGACTCGCAGAGTGCCACTGTTCCAGGTCTCGCCTAGGCGAGAAGGCCTAGCTTAAGCGAGACAGTCGCTGCAGCTTAGGCGAGGTCTTCTAGCCCAAGCGAGAATAGTGTGGTTTTATGTTTTTGGATTCCTATTTACCTTGGGTGTGGCTACTTCTTTTGAACATGCAGGGTTATGGTGTGATTTCATGAGTTGTATGAGTTGTATGCACTGAAATCTGTGTGTTAGCATGAGTAATATATGAAATTTTGTTTGGTTGGTTGAGAATATGCATGAGAAATGAATGTTGGGATAACAAGTGGTGGTTACGAGATACGAACCATGAGATTGGTGTGAAATAGGCGTAATTCCATGAGTCTCGTGGGGAGACTTTATGGTGGCGTGTAGTGTGTATATTGAGATATGGATTCAAGTAAGGACCGCATCCCGAAACTCTAAAGGGTCAGTGAGTCTCATGTAGAGCAAACTGACCCAAGTGGTGAGAGTAGCGGGAGGCCCTAGTCTATGGCAGGATAATGGCCTTAGACGTTTAAAGGCTAACCTTGTGCGTGGTAGGGTGAAACCCATTGGCAATGGCTCTGTAGAGCAGTAGAGGCCACCACAAGTGCAAGCGTCCAGTGAATTCGATCTTAGTATAATTATCCGGATAATTGAGTCATAGTGTCCTGCTTGTTTGCTATAACATGATGTTCTGTGCCTGTTGTGTTGCATGCTAAAGTATATTTAAGTATTTGTTTGTTGTATCATGATAAAAATTAAATTACACTAGCTTACCCTTGCATTTCTGTTTTGTGTTTGTGGTGTTTTCTCTTTTGCGATGATCACCCTTGGTGGGAGCAGATGGAGGAAATTCTGGGAGTAGGCCTGGTGGTGGCAGTGGTGCAGCTTAGGGGATCTGTCTATGTGATTCTCAGGGTTGGTCTATGGCCCTAAGTGCCTTTTGTAACCTCATGCTCTAAAGGAGCATCGCCTTTTGCAAAACTGTTAACTTTCTATTAGGTTGCCTATGACATGGTGGTATGCCTAAATTTGTTTTCACAGTATGCTTCTGGAATGACTGTAACAATTAACTTTTCTATCGTTTTTGTTTATCTGAGTGCTTCTCGTTATTATAACTGTGTGATACTTTATTTAGTAGTGTAATCTATTAAAATGGGATGTCACAAAAGTTATTTGAGTTTCGAATTACATAATCTTGGAATCATATTTTACTTCAAAATTATGCAATTCGAAACTATTTTTTAAGAAAAAAAATATTTATAAAAGGGTGTAAAGGGAAATTTATGGAGGTTCAGGAAGGAACTGCTCCACAATGCTTGTTTTTATTTTTTTATAAATTATAACAATGAATATTGGGTTTTAGGCAAAAACAGCCATTTTTGTCTCACAATGCATGTTTTTTTGGATAAATTATAACAGTAAATTATTACTGGTTTTTTGACAAAGAGAGCACAAACTATTTGGGCTTACGAAAATTCTTGCAACAGTAACAAACCCACAGAAATTTCTTCCTGCACCCCCATAGGTTCATTTTGCACTCCATGTTTTTTAAAACTCCACCTGTACATATGTTGTAATTATAGATTTGGACTGTGTAATTTATAAATATTCTAAATTATAAAATACATAATACAAAATTATATTCTAGTTTGTATAATTATAATGCAAATTTATATTTCAGATTATATAATTTATAATGCACACAGATCGTGAAATTTGAAATTTATATTCCACGTCTTTCATCACTAATTTTTATTTTCTTCCTTATATTTTATATTATTATGATCTTTGCATCCGTTTTAATGGATACTTGTGAATATTTTATAAGATGGAGGTGAAAAAAAATAATGAGGTGAAGGTGGAGAAGAAAATAGAATGGAAGTGAAGATTGAGACAGAAATAAAGATGGAGGTAGACGATAATTTTGTTGTAACATTATATTTTAGATAAAGTTACAAAATTGTTTTTAAATAGACTAATATGTTTAAATTTATACAAAAGTTAATAGGTTTATAAATTTAAATAGATTTATGCTGGTAAATATATTATTATTATGACTACTACTTACTTAATTAGATTGTATTAAATAACACAATGTACGGTCTTTCAATCAAATACTAATTTTAAAAGTTTTGGCCTAACTTGTATAATAAATAATCTTGACCTAACTTATGGGTAATATGAGCTACGTTTATACCTGTATTTAAAAGAAAATTTTCATCACTAAACTCAATTTTAGTTCTACTATTTGGTAGAAGTACTAATTTTAATTTCTAATATATATATATATATTATCCTTTTTTTTTTCTTTTCCTTTCACTACTTTTTTATTTTTTCTTCTATTTCTACCATATTTTCTCTGTGCTACCGCAAGATACTTTATTTATGGCTTATTTTTTTATTTACTTTTTCATCCCCTCTTTCTTCTCACTCATAATTTGTCAAATTTGAAAAAAAAATCATCAATTTTACTAATATATACTTTTTTAAAAAAATTCGATATATGTTCTGACCAATTATGAAAATTCAATTATCAATATATTTTAAAAAAATATTATTACTGACATATTAAAAAATATTAAAAAATTTATCGATGGATATTAAAAATAAATTCAATTATAAATAAAGTTTCTTGACAAATTTGATCACGAGATGATGAAAATTCAAATATAGAAACTTTGATGCCATTTTAATCTACATTAGACAATTAATGAAGTAATTATTTATTTTTTTGTTAGTAGGATCATGTGCTTAATAGTACAAATTACAAATGGGATAACATCTTCTTCAAATAATTTCATATAATACAATATAATTTCATTCATTCAATATAAATTCATATACATTTATTTTTCCAGAGAATAGATATTTATTTTTTAAGAAACAATTATGAGAGTAAATGTAAACACATACATGTGAACATTGATCTCAAACTAGTATCACCAATGAAAAATAAAAAGAAAATAGTAATGTATATAGCTATTTATATTTGATGAGTAAATTTCTTTCCTAGTTATATATATATATATATATATATATATATATATATATATATATATATATATATATATATATATATATATAAATCTCACATTCTTCAAGAAAGACAATCCACCAATGTTTGAGATAGTGTACAAACTAAATGTAAAATTCAACATGAAATTATGGATATACAACCCATCATTAGAATGGCCATCATTGGAATGGCTCAATAACGTAGTGGAAGGGATAACTGCACCTCCATAATTTTATTTCTTTTTAACATATTTTTATGTGATAATAAATAATAATTGTGATTTGGAGTATTTATATAATTATACGTAAGAGTCATGAAATAAAAATAAAAATTATTTTCGAATGATAATTTTGAAATGGCTTAACAAACATTTGGCAACAAATATTTTAAAAAAATGTAAATAAGCATAATTTACATAGTTTTAGATAGGACAGCATAATCTGAGTGAGTGCTACAGAAATTTGAAGTCTTCTGAATATTTAATCAAACGTTTTACTTTAAATATAAATCACCAATACAATAAATTGATTTCATAGATATGGTGTGTGAGAAGAGAATGAAACATGACGAGCATGTGACGAAACACAATTGTTTGGATTATTATCAGTCCAATCATTTTGCTTATTGAGCATTAAGTGTTTGATGAAAGTTGTCCTAATATAAGCTGCACCTCTTTCTGCCTACTTTGCTTCAAAACCAAACAAAGTGTGTAGAGTTGAGGAGAAACCAGACAACATGAGTAGCATGCCTGCAAAATTGTTGGTCACAATTTTGTACATCTTCTTGGTGTCTCTTCCTGTGCAGATGTCACCACATGAATATGATGTTAACACAAAAAGTCTCAGAAGAAGTAGTAGCAGTGGCCACAGGAGCAAAGGTAATGGTAGTGGTGGTGGTGGTGGTGGTGGTGGTGGCTCAGCCAAAGGTTGCAACCACAGCAACAAAAACACCACCCCATGTCAAAAATCTACTACCATTGAAGCAGTTCCAACTTCACCCCCTCTTGTTTTTGCAGACCAAAGACTTGAAGTAGTGTACCCAGTAATCCAAAAGTTCAAATCTTCCATCACTTCAGATCCTCTGGGAGTGACAAACACTTGGGTTGGATCAGATATATGCAGCTACAGAGGCTTCTTCTGTGACACTCCCCCTGATAACAGTTCTGCCACTGCTTTGGCCTCTGTTGATTTCAATGGCTTTCAACTTGCTGCTTCCACCC
Organism: Vigna unguiculata; assembly: GCF_037176805.1. NCBI lineage: Eukaryota > Viridiplantae > Streptophyta > Magnoliopsida > Fabales > Fabaceae > Vigna > Vigna unguiculata. The sequence goes on along the minus strand of NC_140799.1, from coordinate 2,515,460 downwards.
TTGATGGTTTCATTGATAACCTCCCTGATATTGCTCTCTTCCATGCCAATTCCAACAATTTTGGTGGCACAATCTCACCCCAAATAGCCAAACTCCCTTACCTATATGAGCTTGATGTTAGCAACAATCAGTTATCTGGTCCATTTCCCTCTGCTGTTCTAGGCATGAGTGGTTTAACATTCTTGGACTTGAGGTTCAACTTTTTCTCTGGGGCAGTGCCACCACAGATATTCATACAGAACCTGCAAGTCCTTTTCATAAACAACAACATCTTCACACAAGGGTTGCCAGATAACTTAGCCACCACTCAGATTCTCTTACTCACCTTAGCAAACAACAAGTTCATGGGTCCAATCCCAAGGAGTCTTCCCAAGGCTTTGGCCACTCTAAGTGAAGTGTTGCTACTTAACAACCAGTTAACAGGTTGTTTGCCTTATGAGATTGGTTTTCTTGAAGAGGCCACAGTGTTTGATGCTGGGAACAACCAATTGACAGGTCCTTTGCCTCTATCTTTGAGCTGTCTGCAGAAGGTGGAGGTGCTCAATTTGGGTGGTAATCTTTTGTATGGCATGGTGCCAGAAGTGGTGTGTGCAGGGTTGGTGAATTTGGTCAACTTTTCATTATCAGATAACTATTTCACACATGTGGGGCCACTCTGCAGGATGCTGATTCAGAGAGGGGTTCTTGATGTTAGCAACAATTGTATTCCTGATCTTCCCTTTCAGAGATCAGTGATTGAGTGTGCTCAGTTCTTTGCAACACCAAGGATGTGTCCCTTCATCTGGTTTTATAGTCTCATCCCTTGTAAGCTTCCTTTTCAAAATCCCATTCCTTAGATGCCTAAGGGTTGCAATTCTTATTTTGTTTCTCCTTTCTTTACATTCCTCTGTAATGTCTAATTGTAACTCAACTTTGTGATGCTCCATCCATCTTCAAATAATTTCGGCATGTCAAGTCAATGTCTGCAACAAACTCATTTTGATTACAGGTCAAAGTTATACGTCAACTAGAATCAATTTAAAATATATAAATAGATATAAATCTCATTTTATAAGTAAATTTTGTAAGAATGAATCAAAATTAAAGTGCACTTCTTAACCATTCTATTAGACATCAGTAAATTTAGTTCTGTATATCAGTGAATACAACTCAAATTGACTTCTAATTTCAATGCTACCAATCAATCTAGTATCTAATATCAGGATCAACTTGATTTCTGATTTTATTTTATAGCATTAGGGATGAAATTTGACAGTAGAGACAATTTCAAAAACTAAGAAAAGGTACTCCATCAACAGTAAAAGCAGAGAATCTAAATTTCCAAAGCACATATGGTCCTAAAATTTGTGTTAATGCAGGGATAAGCAATTGTTTGTCAGACAAAGTCACATTTGTTTTTCTTAGCTACCACACTATCTTGCTTTTTTCTTCTTTCCATATGATGATAACATAAGTAATGGCCTGGTCCCTCATGCATAAAAAGTAGCTCACATGGCAAGTGAAGTAAAGACAAATAAGTGAAATTACAACATTTCATGTATGGTTTCTGAATAAATCTTTAATTTATTGATACACTGCAGAACTTTTGCAATCTTGTTTACCACTGATTGATCAGACAGACATTGAGACAGTTTTCTGTTCATTTTGACAAAAAAAAAGGAAGAGAAAAACTATGGGAAATTAACTCAACTGCTCCCATAATCATGAATTGATAGGTAATGAATGTAGTTCAGCCATGCATGGCCATGCGTTCCAGCTCAAAAAGAGACCAACAATGCATAATTTTATTATTAACTCTCTGATATTCATCTAAACAGCCTTGTCACTAGGCACTGTTCTTGGATTTCTAAGGTTTTAAATGTCAACGGAAACATGCAAATAACCCAAGTGGGAGGCCTTTACCTTGTTTTTTTCTTGGGAAACCAAATTTTATATATATATATATATATATATATATATATATATATATATATATATATATATATATATATATATATATATATATATATATATATATATATATGAAATGTGACAAAGATGAGAGTGGATTATGTTTGTGTACTACTTGACATCGGCATCAATAAACCTCATTCAGTTTTGGCCATTTTTTAAATGGTAGTGTTGGAATCATAAGACCAATCACATTATTGAACTAAACTATATAAATGAAGATAATTTTTACATTGCAAATTAATGTTATAGTATAGAGTTAGAGAAAAATCAAATCTTTTAAGAAAAAGTTTGAAGGGTTATCTCTAAGCAATTGAAAATGGGGATTTCTGATGCAATATGCAGAAGTCGGCTATGGTTTGTTTGTATGTTTGTGGGGTGCAAGTGATTTTGCTGCAGCACAGTGGCAGTGGAAGTGTTAGGTGAGAGGCATGGTTTTTTAAAAAGACATAAAAATATTAAAGGAACCGTCCCAAAAGACCATAACTTAACACTTTTCTTTTCTGTGATGCTTATTTTTATTGATTGGGAAAAGTTTTGGGATTTGCCTTTTCCACTTGGCACTCAACTTATGTCATTATAATTGAGCTCAATGGAAGTGGAGATGTGCTATAATACATCACTTTTCTATCAAATGTTTGTTTTTTTTTTTGTCAATTTTTTAGTTAATTTGGTTTCGTTGTTTCCTACATTTCTTTTTACTTACAATTTATCCATTAAAATACCAAAATATGTAAAATTCCAAAAGTTATAATTGTGATGTAGAATTTTTGTATGCATTCATGTTACACTAATTAAAGAAAAAAAAATGTTAAAAAAGAGTGTCACCAGAAAAGAAAGCAAAAACAGTAGGTAGAAAATACAGGGCTTTTACTTCCTGCACCTTCACAATTTTTTCGTGCACTCCTTCACATCTTCAAAATGAATATTTTTCCTTCTGTAAAACTGATTTCCAGATTTTGAAATAAGATTTTCAAAATAAGGATTTTGAAACAATTTTTTTGGAATAAATTTTTCAAGATAAAATTTTTAGAATGCATGAAATGCATTACAGAACAAACCTGTTAATATATTTTAGAATGAGTTCTTGGAAATATTTTTACATAAAATGTGTTTTGAAAATAGCTTTTCAAAATACACGAAATATAGAAAGAACTTTCTAGAATGAGTTTTATGCTGCATCTTTTCCTTTCTTCTTCTCCTCGGTAACAATGTGATCATGGAAGTGGTGGCAATAGTAACAGTTTTTTGAGTCCTGTTATTTTGTAGATACAGTTAGTAATTGTGGGCTGTATAAAGTAATAACCAAATAAAGAAGAAAGATGTGTAAGATGGGTTTTGAAGGGTACGAGAAGAAAGGGCCCAAACATTAGAAGTGAGCAAACGTTTGGGCCTAAGCCAGGATCTGGACCGAGCCCAAACAAATCCCGAGTGAAAGATGACATCATAAATATGCTTCTTGTCGTCGTGAGAAATAGACAGAGCAGCAGAAAGTGCTAGAAGTAACTAGCACCGTATTTTCAAGTTCTTCAGTTGCTTCTCTTATTCACAATTCTTTATCATCACACAATCAATTCCATTCGGACCCAATTGTGATGAAAAGTTTCTAAACCCAACCATTTCATTAGAAATGAAATAGTAATAGTTCTTTCTGTAAGAATTTAGAATCAAAGTGACAGAGACAAAGAATAATAGTAATAGTAATATTATTGAAAATAAAGAGTAAAGAAAGAAAAGATCATAAGATGGATTCGGAAATGATGGAAGCGGAAGCATCATTATCATCATCGCAGCCGCACGTATTCAGTTCCGGCCAAAACGACGTCGTTCGAGATTTGCTCACATTGGCTCGCCAACTCATCACTCAAGGCAAACCTTCCGAGGCCCTCCAAACTGTAATCTTTTCTTCTCCTTCTTCTGTTTCAATTTTTCTTTCATTCTTTATCTTCTTTTTACATTCTTCAGTTTTAAAGATTTTATCTTTGATTCTTTTTTCGTTAATTCGTGTTCTGTGCAGTAAATGTTCATCCTATTTAAACTGAGTCTGAAAAACAGGCTCTAGGGTTGGAAAGAAAACTTCCCATGGAATGAATTACTGTTTTATAAGCTGCTAAATGAATGAAATTGAGAAAAAAATTAGGGAATTTTTTCTGGGGTGAAAAAAATTAGGGATATTTTATATGCAGGTATTTTCCACTAAGATAGTCTCGGTTTGAATTTCACATTTTTACAATTTGCTGTGAAGTGGTAGTTTGGTGCTAAGTTTAGCACCCGAGGCCTGCAAATTACTGGGTATTGTATTTATATTTGTTGCATCATGCATTTGGGGGAGTTTTGAAATTTGATACAGGGATAACTCACTTCTCTTGTGTGCCAAAACTGTTGAATGTTTTGCTTTAGGGTGTGTTGGATTTTAAACATCTAAACAATGGCCAGTAAACTTAATCTGTGTCCATTTCCCTTCTCCCTTCAGTTTGATTAGATTCTTCCTTCTTCCTTCCTCTCTCAATTCCTAATTTACCATAAAATACTAAGTTAGCATTAACCAAATAACCATTTGCATGATTTATGTGAGGCACTTTGCACAGAAACATAAGTTCATATCTTTTAAAAATTTCTTTTCTTACATCACCAAAGTGGAGTTCTTGTTACAGTTTAGAGTGCTTAATGAAGTCATGGATTTTCTTAACGAGAAAATCTCTTCTCCATTTCCTACTCTCTCCAGTTTTTACATTCTTAAAATGTGTAGGTCATATTTTCATGAATGCATTGTCAAACAAACATTGTTCAATTTTCCAATATTATGATGTCTTGGTGACCGACATATGAAAGTTTTATCTTTGATTCCAATGTCTCTAAAACCTAGATAATAAAAAGTGGTGTGAAATCTACCATTCAAGCATTCCACATGCATCGAGAATGTGCCTGTTGTGATGTGTGAACATGAATCATGCTCGTAGAAAGTGCTATATACTTTCCAAACGTGAAATAAAAAGCCAAAATCTAAAAGGGTGTTTGGTTGTTATCCGACTTCAATAGTTGAGGGTGTTTTGTTTGTCATCTGATTCATTTATAGTTTATCTGTTTCACTGTAATTACAAAATGTTCCTTCGGTTTCATTTTGTTTACTACTTTCATAGTTGCATAAAGGAAAAGGTGAAAATGACAAACTTGTTTTCCCACTTTCCCTGTAACATTTAGAGAACATGAAACAAAATGATAACAATCTAATATCATTGTAATAAACAGTGAACATATGAAAACTGTAAGTGAAAAACAGAAAACGAATCAAACACTCCCTAAATCTAATCATGATTCCTGCGGTTGATATTGACTTATAACTGGAACAGGTTGTTGCAGCAATGAGGACTAGAGGTGGTGATGAAGCTGTTTTTCAGTCCCTGCATCGCGCTCGAGAGGTGTACAGAAGTAAACTGCAAGAGAATGCTACAGTTGATAAACTGGCTTCTTTGTTTGCTGAGTGTGCTATTGCTGAAGCTCAACCTTCAGTGACTGAAGCACCTGCTAATAACAGGACCAGCCCATCAATTACTCCAAACCCAGATGCTAATGGGACTTCCATACTGGCAGAAAGTGGGAGGATGCAAGTAGTGTTGGATGCAGTTTCTGATGGAAGCAGCTTCATCTGTTTGAAATGTGGAGGCCTTGTTAGTAACCATCGCAAAGATGAGCATTATGCATACTGGTGTTGTTGATCTCTTGATCCTGTGGCAGTTTAAGGTTGGTTACCCATGTTGATGCAACTTTTTTTGTGCATCTTTAAGATGGAACCGGTGGAATGAGCGAACTTCTGAGTTCTGAATGCCTGAAACTTTATCTTTGGAAAAGTCATGCTGCTGTCATAGTGGAGTGAATTGCCGAACTTTTGTCCTTTGAAGACTTCAGTGCTGTAAACCATACCATACAGAGTTGGTCTTGAGTAAACTTGGGATGTCTATGTTGACTCCAATGTGTTTACTATTACCTTATGTAATCTTTACTAAATATTTTTTCCGTTCACTTTGAGTTGTATGTTCGAGTAATAATAGCAAAAATAATACTACTTTATGTTCAATTTGTTTTACATGCACAACAAATGCACAACAATTCACAAAAATATGGACAGGGTAATTTGTTTTCACCATTTCCTTGGCATTGTCTTGGACATAAATAAATCAAAAGCCTCCTGTTGTTGCGGATTTTGTATCTAATAGAGCACTGATGCATACAGTTAGATGGCCATTGCATGTTAAGAGTAAATGATATTGATTATTGATATGTCTATTCTTTATGCCAAGTATTCTCTTGAATTAACATAGTTTATAGGCAAATCTCCAAGAGTAGCTTACAGGCCTGATAAATCTATTGAGACAAATCTCTTAGCTGTTGTATAAATGAACATCAATTTAAATATTTATTTAATGTACAGATTTTTCATGCGCATATTGCTCGCACACAGAATGCCACCAAAAATAGAAGTTTTCCTTCTAAAAATTTACCCCAGTCCAAAATTTCTCCATTACAAAGTAAATTGAGAAGATTTTTTTTTTTAACAGGAAAAGTGCAATGTATGTAGCAAATTCCTTTTTACGCACAGGATGTACCCATGGTCAGGTTGCTACACTGTTTTGGTTTGACTGCTCTTTCAAAAGATTCAATGTCACTTCTGCATGGATTTTGATGGCAGTAAAATTTAGAAGCTAAAATATGTTACATGATGGATTCAAATAAACAGTAAATAAGTTATTCTAAACAAGTCTTCAACGTGCAGTACAAATAAATATATTGCCTGGAAAACTGATTAAAAAGGGGGGAAAACTGATTAAAAATTTCCTTGCTACAAACTCTGGTATGGTAAATTACAATCTCTTTCAATATAGTTAATATTTTTTACACACAAGACCTACAGGTAAAACAGAAGAATTTCCTTCTGTTGCTTTGTGACAGAGGAAGACTACAGTATATCTATCAACAAAAAATCAATGCCTGACAAAACACGGTAAGACCATGGTAACTTACAACTTACAAGTAAGAAACAGAAGACCCTCAATGCACATTTCCAAGACTCCACAAAAGAATATTTCTTTTTCTCCCCTTTCAGTGTTGGTATACACACAATATTCATAGATAATTTGTATGGCAAGATCTTCACAAATGCCACCAACTCCTATTCATGGGAAGCCTTCGGCAACATTTTTACACACTTTACTTTACAAGACTCTTCATAAGCAGCAAACAACGGAAACATTTCCAACATTCGGGTAGTATGTATAATGTTATCGTCAGCAACCCATTAATTATTACCCTGCAACTAGAAACAAGTAATGTCAGATCAATGCATCTTCATTTACTTTTAAAAGAAACAAAGAAATTTTTTGTTTAGTTACAACTAAGTCTTACAGAATAATTCATAAAATTAACCGACAGATAAATTATATAAAGGGGTGGATAATATCAAACGACGGAAAAGGAAGAATATAATTTTAAAAGGTTGGACAGCACAGGGTTTGGTTTGATGATGATGTGAAAATATAGAGGGTAATTACCTGCACCTAGATTTTGGTTTTTTCCAATGCTTTATGTCTAGGATTATTCTTGTAGGTTAAAAAATGAACTGAGCCAACAGCAAATGGATGATCACCATAGCATTCAGATTCACATGACATACGGCAAAGCCTGTGAACGTGGCCTTGTTCTCATGATTGTCTCATCGCTGTGTCGAATCCATTCAGAAAGTCTCCATGGCTTCTGCCACTTCCATTTGAATTGCATTAGCCACTGATGGTGGCTTCTTTTCCACCTCCATAGCTTGCCAGAACTTTGTCCTACAATTGCTAGTTTTTTCATTGACAGTTGCCCGATGGGTACCATCTGCATTGACAGAAAGTCTCACATCGTTAGCCCAATGAAAATGAGTATAAATTTAATATAAATGGAGAATAAATTACCCTTCTACTCTGATCTATAAAGGCTGCTGATTCCCTCACTTGACCATTAGTGATGCCCGGCATATATTTGCGCTGTTTCTGTACTGGCAGAGATTCCGGGGATAAAGGTTCCTTTGTGTCTTCTGCACAGTGTTTCAACGAATTTGGAGAGTTTCCCTGTTGGCAGAGAGCAATGATAATTAACAACTGAAAATGAAGGTTGTGTATTGTTGACAATTACAATGATTCACAAAAGTAAAAGATATCCATCAAAAGTAAGTCACAAAAAAGATAACATGAAGACAATAATAGACGAAATCCTCATTAAAGGAGATAATCACTACAAAGCTATATAAAACCGTAGAATCATAAGCTTTTTATGATTTAAGTGAGATGACAGCCAATTTCTTCTGTTTACAAGCCTAACTTTTGTCTAAAAGAAGCCACTAATCTGACCTTTTCGGCAGCAGCACTACAGCTATTTTTATTTTTTAAAATTCTTAGTTGTTTTTAGCATGAATCTTAGGTAGATAAGATCTTACAGAAATTGGCGTAGCCAACGTGGTTACAATAGCTTGCTCTCTCACTCTTAGTTCCTTCTCAGCTTCCTTTCTCTTGATTTCACTTTGCCGTAATAGACCTACAAGTTCTTTGATTTGATCTTTCATTTCCCTGATCTCGGTGTCCTTCTCCCACAGTTGGCACCTGTAGTTAGCATCTAAAACTTCAATTTTCCACAGTATAGAAAAGATTGTCATATGAAACCCAGTAAAACAAGTGATTGTATATTATAATTTAACTTGACCAATATTCATGTACATTCCACTCATTTTGTAGTTTTCTGAGCAGGAAAGGAAGACCAAAGACCATTCAAAACAACTATTTTCCTGCTAGTTTATTGCTTATCAAGCTCTTGTAAAAATCATGTTAATCAAGATCAAAGTATCAAACCAGCAATAAGATTCCAGGTGCTAAGGGAATCATGTAACTAAAGGCATCATTTCCATTCTATCTAGTAAATATTTAGTTTAAGAGAATCATCAAATTAGCAAGATAACAGAGCCAGATATACATGTGAAAAAGAAAAAAACTCACATAAATGGTATACCGTTAAAAGTTTTTTGTATGTGCATCTTGGAGTTTACCTCGTCTATCTCTGCTTTATTCCATTAATAAAAAAAGAGGACATAATATGCCAAATTTTCTAGTGTTTTACATGAATTACTGATCCTTGAAGGAAAAGGCTTTTTGTTTGTTTGTTTTTACATGAATTACTGATCGTAGTGTTTGATGGATTAAATCAGATGTGAACATAAAACACGCAAAATATGGCCATGACTAATGTACAATTCTTATCCTTAACAGATAAAATATTGAAAGTGTTTTGGTTAAGCAAAGCACCTAGCATCTCCAACAGAATTGAACAAATATTGAAGCAAATTCTTGGCTTCTCCCATTGAGCGCAACTGGTTCCATCGTCCACGGTTAGTGAAGGCCCGTTCACGTTCTTCTGCCTCAGAAAGTTGAGAAGCCATCGCCACAAGTGAATTAGATGATATGCTCAACATGCTCTCAAGTGAAGCTATTCTGGCCATTCTTGCATTTGGTGACATGGAGGATGCTCTGTGAGAAGAATGATAGATGTTAACAACATCCATGAAGAGAGAAATAGTCCTTTTATATTGGATGTGTTACCATTTGGAAGAGCCATAAAACTACAAAACTAACGACAAAAAGCATTAATAAATTTAATAACATTTATTTAAGAATCAGACCTAGCAAATCCATTCTTTCCTCTTGGAGGACTGAGACCCTTGGCAGCAAACCCGTTTACTTGCTTTAGCATGGCCAACTCCTCCGCAAGGGCAGCTCGCCTGTAGCAATATCACGATATTAAATGTTACATTACAGATCAATCAGAAAGAAAAATAATTTAGGGATATAGGTTGCATACACTTGACTTTGCTTCTCATACTCAAATCGAACTTCATGCTCTTTTACCATGACTTCCAGCTCTTGATCAAGCCACCGTTGTAAGGGCTTCTCATTGCTCTAAAGAATAAACTAAACTTACTTTATAACTGGAGTAGATAATCAAGAAAATTAAAGGAGATGAAAGTTTATTACCTGTCCATTCGTTCCACTTCCATTCATTGCAACTAGAAAATGAAATGTAATTAGAATTTGATAATAGTAAAAGGGAAGAGTTATTGCACTAAAATCCCCATGTTCTTAACTAAAAGAGAAGCTTCCTATGCTTAAGGCATTTTAAAAGAATATATCTATTAGAAATGACCTGATAAACTTTTCCATGTCTCATGCAAGACATGCCAAATTGCAAATCATTAAAAATGAGCATATTCTGTGCTAAAGGCAAATCATACCCAAAGTGTCTCGGCTGGAAGATTTACGAGCTTCAAGCAACTCCTTTAACCTTTTGGTGGCCATTGCAGCTTCTTCAGTCTTCCTCTGGAGGACCTAAAGGAAATATTCAGTTGTTCAATATAACAATTTATTATGAAAAGTATCATTCTTGATAACTAAGTCAAACATCATTGATGGTTATGCATGTTGTGTAGCAAGAACATAAAATAAAACAAATGCAATAATGAGATTTCATTTTTATTTGGCTTTTTAACCTCATCATAGAACACTGTTTTAGTTCCACGCATGGGCATGAGTGAATATTAATCACTAAAAGAGTATCTAAATAATGAAGGTATCATTCCTTCTATATTCATTAATATTCCACATAGTTATGCGCTAGTGATTAAACTTCTTAACCCAACAAGAATAACCTTTACGACTAATCTTGATAAGCAAGCAAGCAAGACAATATTAATAAGTAAAACAAGGCTGCCATCCAACAACTTGTCAATACTCACCATTTTCTGGCGCTGATTCAAAGCTTGCAGCTTATGCCGTTCAAACTCATTTCTCCTTCCTTCCTTCTTTAACTGTATTTGCAAACATATATTTAATACAAAATCATAGAATTTAAATGCAGTACAGGTGAGTAAATCATATTTAAGAGATTAATTAGTCATTATCAACCATCACACTACTTACCTCTTGAATTTGAAGTCATTCAAAAGCTTGGATTGGATCACCACACACCATACTCAAACTATAAATTAAATATTTCATGTTTACGTTTTCACAAAGAAAGATTCAACTGATATTTAAGTAATATTTCATTTAGGAAAAATATTAATTGGCAAACTTTCTCTACCATAAAATAAAGGTGAGGCAAAGGACATATTAAATAAAAAATAAAAAAGAGAAGGTCGACATACTTGCAGGAGCTCTTTTTCTCTAGAAGCCTTCCATTGTCGAAACTGTTCAGCCTCTTGTTTTATCCTATGTTGCAGTTGAACCTGCAATCATTGTTCAGTGTATAATAGAGAGTATATTTATCGATTCAAACTAAGGTATGAAAAAGTAGAAAAGTCAACCTTCTGGGCCTTTATGGATTGTATTTCATCTTGCAATCGCTTCGCTGCTTCATCACTTTTTTGCTTTTGCTTCAGAAGCTGGACCTGACTCTCCTGTTTCTTCTTCAGATCAAGAATCTAGCATAAAAAATTTTGAAATTATATTAGCAATCTAGAATTGTTCGAATTCAAATCTTTTAAATAAAAATAGAACAGACTCTTCACCTGGGCTTCAAGTGTTTTCAGTTTTTGGGCATGGATATCCTCTGATTTCTGCATTTGTCCATCAGAATTGGCAGCAAGATTTTCAACTTCGGCCAAAAGACGATCCCTCTCTCGCTGCATACATAAATCAGGACCATAGATAAATATGAATTTTGTGTGGGAGCAAAATAACTTTGCAGAACTCCTATTGAACCTGAACAACTCTTTTCTCATCCTCCAGTTCTACTATCTTCTTTCCAAAGTGCTGCTTGAGTGCTTCAGCATCAGATATTCCAAAAAGCTTCATCTCAGACTGTGAACATCAATCCCAATACGTACATTAATATACAAAAAGAGAGAAGAAAACCATTCAATGCTTCTATCATGATTACTATTTGAATTTGGATCAATCATCAGAGTTAAAAACTTATTGCAGATAGTCTAGTCAAATTACATGACAGAAGTTACCCCTTATTTCAGTTTATTTAAATGTTATCATTTATTGATGCATAACATGTCACATTGTGTATAGTTAATTATACATAAGCAGTGTTACAACCTCTTTTTGCTCCAAGCGTTTATTCAATTCATGTAACTCTCTATCCATACTATTTTGCAGAAGAGTATGCTCCCACTCTTTTGCTACTTCTTCGATTTCCCTTGAATCGCCTGCTAAATTTGCAATTGCAAGCCGAATCATAGAAGTTTAATAATCATACTTGGTTAAATTTAAGAATTAGGAGACAGCGTTAAGGAACAGGATGAAGCAAGTTGCAGCTTCAAAATTTGCAATATTATTGTTATTAAGTCCTGGCCAAAGAAGATACTGACCTGTTGTTTCATTCATTGGATAATCAGAGTTTGTTATAGGTAAGCCCCTCTTAAGACCATCAATCTTTGCATTACATGTGCTATTATCCTGAAAATGAAATTTTTAAAATTAATGTACCGCCTTAAGAGGTATTATCCTGAATTTGCTTTCGCTCATGGCTATGATAACCGAAATAATTTGAAGTAGTGGAACGCAAATACCAAGATGAAAGCACACATTTAGACACTGAAAATTAGGGGGGAAATTATTGAGTCAAAGAAGATTATCAACGGAAGAATCAGTGGCATACATAAGCATCCTTTTCACATTGTTCTACAACAGAGCATCTACTGCGGTATTCATGAAGTTCACAACGAAGATCTTCATTAGCTGCTTCAAGCCAAGAAATCCTTTCCTTGAGGACCTAATCAATTATAAAATGATTACATATTAGAACTGCATGTACAACGAAGCCCAGCACCCAGGTCCAGTTAAGAATAGTATTTTTTCTTTTCAAAACCAATATGATGAGCATTGATTGGTCTCCAACTGTGCATCATAAATTATGTCCAGTCAATGTTACCACTACCCCATCATAGGAACTAAATTAAAATTAATGCAAGACATTGTCAAAGATTTAACACAAACAAACTACCTGAACTTCCTCGGAAGAGCCACCAGAGCGAGCACAAAGTTCTGCTTGCAAATACTCAAGTTGTTGTCGCATTTTTAGCATTTCATTGGACATGGGATCTCTATTGACCTACGGAACAATAAACCAAAGATGAGCATCAGTGTCTATTGCAAAGGCAACCAATAATTATCTCAGTTTTGTGAGATAGGTGAAAAGGGACATAAAGGTGATGCAGAGACTTACAACAGGCTTGTTCTGGATGTTGCGTGCACGATTTGCATACTTCAAAGTGTTAAGGGTTTCCTCAGCATTAATATCAGCAGGACTTATGCAGGCTGGGAAAAAAATATTTTTCAAGTAAGAAGATAAATTATAAAGTTAATATCAGGGACCAAAATACTTCTTTAGTAAGAAGAGAAGTTATAAATTTAACAACAGTTTTTCTAAAGTGCACCCTGCAAAGATGGGGGAGGGAACTAGAACACAATGTACAGCTTTTTAATACTTGTCATCAATCATTTAGGTTAAACTGAGAAGATACCAGAGGTTCAAATTTTCTTAAAATCACTCCTAGAGATTGGAAGAAGTATTTGAGAACACAAAATCCACACCACTGAACTTCTACGCATTAACTAAGGCATGTTTTAATTGGTTTCTAATATTTCTTCCCCGGTGCTTACATTCATTCATAACAAAGACGCAACTGAGTTTATGAACTTGAATATCGAATACAGGAAGAAATTAGAAAAAAACATACAAAATATTAAGCATGCGCTCCATGACTATTAGAAATGTTTATATGGAGCTTATCATTTGAAGGCCAATGATGGGAGAGGGAAAAATAAAATTGATTGGAATAGACTCAAGGAAAACAGCCAACCTATCATTACAGTTCTGCTGTTACCGCCAAGTGAATCCTGCAAAACAATTTAACTTCATTCATAAAAAAGAAATAAAAAATAATTAAATTAAAAAATCAAAGAAAGGAAACATGAATATAAAATCATATAAGCATGTTTCCTATTTTATCTGTTTTTCTTGGTTAATTACAACGAGGGTCCCTAAACTGTTCGGTAATTTTCAAACAGGTCTCCGAACTATTTTTTTAATCTGGTCCTTGATCATGTGAATTTTTTTGAATTGACTCCCTAAGTTTATAAAACTTCTATAAATTGTATTTTCTGTTGGTTTCAAGCCATCATAAACTAAACCTAGAGACCTGACACCTAATCTTTTACTTCAGGGGCCCAAATAAAAAAAATGTTTAGGGATCATTTTGAAAATTCACAAATAACTCGGGCCCACTTAGTAATTTAACCTTTTCTTCTTAGACAATAATATTTATTTATTTTTTCTTCTAGGAAACAGTAACTATCAAAATAAATCATAAATTGAAGTTCAATAGATTTTGACATAAAGCCTGTGTGGAAAGATAAATGAAATGCATAACTGGATACTGTATATTTTGTTAGATTTTTTAGTCAGCATTCAAATATAGATCTCAAACCTGCAAAAGCCTAGTAAGTTTACTGTCCCGATAAGGAACATGAACTCCTTCTTTTCTCTTCTTTTCATCACCAAGTGCACTAATAACATTACCGAGTGCTAGAAGACCTTTGTTAATGTGAACTCCTGTTTGAAAGAAACATATTATTAGAGAATTCATAATGATCAGAAGCAAGTTTAGAAGATAATAGTGAAAATGTCACTGCCTAACCTTCCTTAAAACGGAGACCATCAGACCCTGTTCTTTTAGCTCGTTCTGATCCAGCAAGATCTACCAAGTGCAACTTGGCACAGAGATATTCTTCATTCATTGTATCATTTAAACTGATCTCACCAGGACTATTGAATTTCCGCATTTGTTCTAAAGTGATGGTGAAGATAGCATGTGAACGACTGGTTGGACACATACAGAAGAAGCATAAGTAACAGAAGAGCACTCCAGAAAAATAAATATAACAGCATTTTGACGCGCAGCGTCAAACCGTGGGGGCTGAATTGATGCCAATAGGTAAAATTCAGGATTATTCATTTGCAAAATCATTAGAACTGCAGCTGACAGCAAGAACCCTTTCAAATTGCAATGCAAAGAGTTTCGTTTATTAGTCATTCCCTTAACTACCAAGAAATACAACATATTTGATATGGAACTGCTTAAAAGAAAACAATTGAAAGCTCAGATTGATTTAAGCCATGGGAAGAGTTTAAAACCAACAAGCAATTACACACCATATCTTCTGTTAGCTTTTGCTTTATAATCTAAATGTCACTGTACAGCTGATGCTCCGATGATATTTTTCGAGCATATTTATCCAAAATTTGTTGAGAAATCCAAAAAGGAGACAAAACAAATATTTCATCAGAAATGAATTTACGCCGTTAAAAGAAAACAACCTGGATTGGTTGTTCATATTTGTGCTCCCAGTTGCTCTACTCAATGATCCTTGTTCCAGGCACGCAGCCATTTCTTTTAGAGTTGTAACACTGAATTCAGTAGATCCTGCTAGAGTAATGACTCCATTTGATGACTCACGAATTTGTATCGGTGGTTTCCCAGGAATAGTCACTTTCCCTGCGTGTCCATTTGCAGTTTCTGGTTTGTTCATAGATGATGGATCCAACAAGTCTCTTACTTCTTCTTTAAGGATCTTTGAACAATTAAAATTCTTTGTTAGATGTTTAATCTAAACAATTTCACAAATATGAAAATTTTAATTTCAGACATTATAGCAGAATTTAACTTTGAAAACCTAGGCTGTAGACCTTATCAAAACTATCAACTGACCTCGATAAAGGAAACATGCAACTGAAATTCCATCTGATGCTTTAAGGTCTCGATTTTGTCAAACAAGGAACTCATGACTAGAGGTATTATTCCCTCTTGGCAACCATCTTTAAAGCCAGTTCCCATGGTGTAGGTTTTCCCGGAACCTGTCTGCAATGGAGTGAAAACGTCACATACCAAAGAGGAACAAGTGTAATATTATGGTATGTAACTTGTATTTCCTTCAGCTGTAACTATACCTGACCATATGCGAGAACAGTAGCATTATATCCTTGGAACAAACCGTCGACAAGGGAAGCAACACATTCATCGAACATGGCAGATGAGGGAGAACCAGTGCTCCCATAAACATGATCAAATGTAAAGGAATGGGCACCAATTTGTACCTGTATCATAGTAACAGTAAAATAAAATTCGACCGAAAGTTACTAAAGAATACTACAACACTACGCTATCTGAGAGGGAGCATCTAACTAAATCATGTTTATCCATGCATTAAGTCTACACAGGAAAAATATACGGTGTGATAAATTTCCTTAAGGTGAGAGAATCAGTAATACTTTTGAACCTTGGAGATAGAAAACATGTACAGAAATGAAATCTGTTCGTCACTTTGACCTACTACTACTAAAAAAAGATAAAGTCAGCTGTTAGATCCTTACCAAATACTGAAGTAGAAAATTGACGTAATTCGAAAGTGGTTTCCCACTGATGTAAAAGGTGAGCCATATTCTAAATGACACCAAGAAACCAAAGAACTCCTTTAATTCACTAACACCATAACATCATTTACAACGCGCTCACATCTCTAGAAAAAACCATTCAGCCAACGAGCTTGTGGCTCAATTGACTCCAGCTTGCAGTCTAAAAAACCGGAGGTTCAAGCCTCCACTAGCTCATCGTTCCCCGTTTTCATCAAGATGTTCACACACACTTCACATCACCAATGTAAAATGTAACCAGAAAAACAAAACACACACACAAAAACAGTTACCACTCTTCTATAAGGATACGGGTTTAAGGATTCCATTAATAACTAAGTTCACAAATAATGGTTCGCAACCAACAGGAGGGGTCTAGCAGAGGGAACAACTTTCCCATAACGTGACAAACCAAGGCTCGAATGCTACTGAAAAAGGTGTCACAATTGGTGCCTTAGAGTATGTTTCGCAACCAACAGGAGGGGTCTAGCAGAGGGAACAACTTTCCCATAACGTGACAAACCAAGGCTCGAATGCTACTGAAAAAGGTGTCACAATTGGTGCCTTAGAGTGTTTAAACAAGATTGACTCAGATTTTCCACACCGAGCGGATTCGCAAAATGTGCTTGGGAAGCCCAAAATAGAAAGAAGCAAAACAAACATCCCAATCAAGCAAGAGTATAATCAGATCATAAATGAATTCTGCTAAGCAATCTCTGTAAATGGCGAACTCTCTGTAAATGAATTCTGCTAAGCAATCTCGGATCCAGATCTCCGGTTGCTAGATTCACCAATTCTTAAAAAGGCAAATGAAAACAAACAATGCAAGCAAACAAGTTGAAGCTGTTGCTTATGATTACACAGTGATCAGTGACACATTGCGTTGAGTAAATGCACCTGAGGCTTCCCTGGAACGACGGTGACGCAATCCTTGCATCCCTGAACCTTCTCCTCGCCGATGAGCGGTCGCACGTGGACCGCCACCTTCACGCAACAATCCTCACCTGCTTCCACCATCACAACAAACAAACGAAACACCAAACACACCTCCACTGAGAGTAGTGCTTGGTGTCGTTGTGCTGAATGCGAAAGAGATCAATTCAATCTTTCAATTCAATTCAAATCAATTCAATTGGCTCTTCCACGCATTGTGTTCATTCGCGCATTGTCTGCGGAGAACAGAGAAAGAGAAAGAAAAAGAAAGCCTGTTGTTGTAGTTGTCTTTGTTGGTGCTGATGCAGTGAGTGAGTAGAACAGGAGCAGGAGAGAGAGTAGTTATAGTTGGAGGAGGAGAGAGAGAGAAAAGGGTAGTTTGGGAATTGCAAACTAAGGTACTGGAGGTAACTGTAATGACAACAACCATTATCATTTTCCCTTTCCCCTCTTCACCTTTTTCCTACAATCTCTATTTCCCATTTTACCCCTCTCTTTTTCACAACGGCCACCTGCTTCACCATAAAAACCTCTAACTCTTGCTTAATTACCACTTTGCCCTCAATATTTTTTTTCTAAAATACATTTACCTCCTTCCATACAAATAAATTTAAGGATTAAATATGTTTTTTTCTTCAAATTTTAGTAAAATTTAAAATTAGTCATTTTTTAAAATTTTTTATCAATTTAGTCATTCATTTTAAAAAATGCGTGAATTTAATCATTTTAACTAAATTTTGTTAAGTTTATTTGACTTTTCAGACACATTTTATGATAGTATTTGAATTGTTTACACTGTTTGACATATTTTTACTTCAATATTAACTCAAATATTACCATAAAATGTGTTTAAAATATCAAATAAACTTAACAAAATTTGGTAAGAAAGACTAAATTCACACATTTCTAAAGATGAAAGATTAAATTGGGATAAAGTTTCGAAGAGGAATTAATTCCAAAATTTACCGAAACTTGAAGAATAAAATCATATTTAACTCTAAATTTCATATCTATTTCGAGAAAAGTGATGTATGAGTTTCTAGAACATTTTCTATATATATATATTTTAAATTATTATTAAAAATATGATTTAAGTTGAGATATTTTGATGAAACAAAATAAGCATATGTAGAGCAAAGTAATAGTGTTAATGAAACGTAACAGTGAAACACAACTACATCTAACCTAATTACTTATTACATATACACAAAAAGTGAAACATGGAAATGCTATGATGAAGGTGGCAGCATCAGAATGGTCTATATGTAAGGTATCTATGATTTATAATTTGTGAAATTGTTGTTTAAGAATTTTGTTCAGCTTTAGAAAGGGAAAAGTGTGGAATGAAGATTTTAGAAGAAGAAGAATAAGAGGTAGAAAAGAAAAAGGAATAACAGAGACAACGCAGAAAGCCACGTGATTGAGCATTATGGGAGGGAAGCTTTGAAGCTACACCGTCCTTATCACACACGTTCACATTTCACAGTACCATACCACTTTTCATGCTATATTCACCAACACATTCCTTTGCTCTATCATATCGAAGTAGTGCTTATGTAACCCTATACATGCCACTTCCCATGCACTCACATGATCCGTGCAAACATTTTTTTTATGCTACTAAATTTCATTTGGATTTGGATTATTTGTTAGAGTCTTTTTTTTTTATGTTTTTTTTTTTGTGCTTTCAAAATATTTAGAAAAAAAAACACTAATTTTATATTTTAAAATATATTAATAAAAAATTTAATATTCATACGTAATATTAGTTACAATTATTTTACTTACGAATTTTTATCCGTAGATAATTCATAGATAAAATTATTTTACCTACGAATTTTTTGGATTACGTACGGATTTTGACTGTAGGTAATAGAATTTTTTCTTATAATGAATGCATTCTTAATGTTTAATAGATGATAACACAAAAAATCAACCGATAAGATAGAGTTCAGAAGAGATTTGACATCAATAAATCGTAAACAATGTTATCGAGATATTATTTCAATCCAAAATCTTAAAACAATGTCTTTTGATTTATATATTGTTCATCTTGTTCATTTTTATCTAATGTATAACTTAACCTATCGTTCACACTTTTTTTTCTTTGTAAAAGAAAATACATGAAAAAACTAAACCAATAAAAAATATTGATCATAATTTTAAATGAAACTTTGTGAAGCTAGAAAAACATTTTGTGTCCAATCTTGTTGGAAACCTGGAGTGGGATAGTTTTTAAGACAAATATATTTTAAGAATCAACCAAGTAAACACAATATTTTATGATTGAATAAATTAAAATCAACCTAACCATAAATTAAAATTACATGATTATAATACATAAGAAACCAAAATCACATTATTAAAATAAGTAATTCATACAATTGAAACCTAATGATTGAATAAGAGTGTAAGAAATTGGATGAAGTAAGGGTAAAAGAAAGAGTAAAAGAGACCCACTTTGTCTCCACTGGACATATCCAGCTGGTTGCGCTCTAACTTCACATGCAAATGCAACTTAGTTTCCATGATTTGGTGGAACCCATCTCTTTTAATATATATTATGTTCTTTGTCCTTTTAAATTGTACACTTTGTTTTTTTTTTAATTACTTTTTATAACATGTTTTAATCACTTTTATGTAAAACCTTTTTATATTTTACACTCTATAATCATATGTAGTTAAAGTTGCATATAGTGTTCACTTGAAGGGGTCCATTTATTACTCAAAAATTTACTCTACATAGTTAATTTCACAAATTTATAGCAATATATCTATTTGGGAGATATTTTTTAACCACGTTTGGACAATTACAGCTATATGTTTCTTTAGGAGTGTACATTTTATTTTGCAAGTTATTTTTATGAAATTAAATTAGGATGTAAATTTTATTTTACATGGATTAGTGATTCCATACGATGAAAAATATCAATAATATTTTTTCATGCAATTTTATGGGAAAATTTATGAATTTAATGATTTAAGTGAACTGTCCAATTTTTATTTTTTATTTTTTTAGTTTTAAATTTTGAAATTCAAAAATATATTTTTGATGATATAATGTGAAATATTTCTTTTGGAACTGTGCAACCCATAAATACATTATTCAAATTATGCTCTCTTTTTTTTCTTCAAATTAATCAATCTAAAATTACCTTTTTTAATTTCATTTCTGAATTATTAAAATTGGAGATTTTTTTTTTTGGGCAATGATGAAGGATGAAAAAAAATGAATGAGTGCTATATTTGTTATGGCAACAAGTTGTCAACTTTAATACCATAAGTGCGTCTATCACCACTTCACCTGAGAATTTAAAAAATTGAGGGTGTAATAATAAATAATATGATTTTTGGGTTTAGAAAAACATTAGAAACCCTTTCAATAAATAAAAAATAAATAATTTGAACTCATAATAAGCCAAAACATGTGTTTTATTGTTGAAATGGAAGGGAAGAGAAATAAAACCGCGGGTACGTTTGAAAATATTTTTTATAATTCAGAGAAAAAAATAAGAAAAAAATAGTTTTGTAATAAACTAAAATAAATTCGTTTGTATAGAATATTTATAGGAATTATTTCATTTAATTTATTTTTTAATGTGTATAAAATAATTTTTAGTTTAAATAAATTTTAGTTTATGCTCTTTTTTATAATTTTTTATGAACAAGTTCAAACAAATTGCAAAAACTAAATACTGTTATATAATGGGACAGTATAATAATATAAATATTACGGGTTCTTTTCTATCTTTCTTTATCTTGTTCATTAAATGAAGTTGAAAAGTAGGAAGATAATTTTGTTTTGTACGATAAAATTCCATAAAATAACAATTTATCAATAAGAGGATATTTGATTAATCTTATAGAAATCGTTCAGATTTTCCAAAATTTCCATTTCAGTGTCATCATTAATGTGTTTTCAAAAAGGATTTTGAAAAAAAAAATGTAGAAAAAGATAATCATCCTTGTGTATTTTTACAAGTATCCAATAATTTAGTGTGATATAGTAATATTTGTTTTATGCATACATAAAATGATTTCAAATTCCAATTTATGAGATCATGTTTACTTGTTATTATGGCATTTAAGATGTTTTCATTTAGTATCGAGCAGTTTCGTTATGATTTTATACTTAAAAGAATAGTAAAATAAAGAAACACATATTTATAATGTTTTAATACTTTTTAAATTAGAAATTCATAGGTGAACCTTATACAACTATCTTATTAGGGTAATTACGTCGAGGTTCTTCCCAGTAACAATATATTTCACTATCTTATATAATGAAATATTTAAAAAATTAAAATTAAATACAAAGTTTGTGTTAAAATATAAGACAATGTTAAAATTGTTGAGTTAAATTTGTTAAAGATGGTATTTTGATACCATTATCCTTTTTATTATCATTTAACATTACTCTTCGTTATTATTATTTTTTTCCTTTTAAAATTATAAAGATTAAATTTTATGAAAGTTATTTTAATCTTAAAAAAATTAACAAATAATTATTCAAACAAACATTTTCATTTAAAAATGGGAGAGTTAATGTTGTAATTAACCAACTTTGAACAACAAACATCCTGGAATGACATTATTTTACAACCAATGATAATTATAAACTGAAAACAACTATACATATATGTATAATAATATTTTAACCTTTTTCTTTTAACTTATTTTTAATTTACTATTTTAACCACTATTAAATTATTTATTTTAATTTTATGATACAATAATTTAATAATAGTAATTAAAGTGATAAATTAATTGTGAATTAAAATAAATAAATTAAAGTATAATTGTCCTATATCCTATATGTATATCCATAATTCTTTTGATATATTGAGATCTAATTGATGGAATGACGTGACCTTGAAAAGTGGAACATCCATGTCATTTTCATTAAAAGAAACATGTGCAGTTGTTATGTAAGTATCCGTTGCAGATCAAAATGCATCATTTTACCTTTTTTTCTTCAAAATTTTTTAGGGTGGATTGATCATACCAGGTCATGTTATGTTAGGGTATTATATTGAATTTTGTGTGTATTTTATAAATATACTTAAATATAAAATGTATTTAATTAATATCTTTAACTAAATAAATATATTTTTACATATTCTATAATTAAAACTATTAATAAAAAAATAAATGATTATATTATTATATATTTGTCTACTTCAAAATTCACAATAAAATGATTTTAATTTTACTATTTTAAATTTACAATATATTCATGTAAAAGGGTGAGTTTATGAGCTACATAATTTTTTTTTTTCAATCGCATGATAATGATGAAGATTCGCCCAATTTGATATTATGATGAAGTGAGTATCCTATTTTACCTTAATTTCTTAATATCCTATTATTATGATGTGATAATGTAATGTATATTTTTAAATTAACTATAATATCTACCTTCATTTCTTAATATCTTATTTATCTTTTAATATTTGAAAATTTTGTTACATTGTTCATATCATTGTTATTTATTATTTTTTATTGATATTAGTATGAGTTTATTACCGATGTTAGGAAGTTATTTCTTTTGGTATACCTAAATTATATTAATCTATATGGAATGCCTTTTTTTTTGGTTAATTTTTCTAGTAATTATTTTTTTTATAATATTATTTTTGTTAGTAGTTTATTAGCTTTTTAGTTGAAAAAAAAAAATTTTGTCTAATATTAATTAAGATTGTTTTTTTTTTGTCAAGTATTGATGTAAATTTAAATACACAACAAGAAAATTATTAAATAGTTATTAAAGAATTGTGTTTATATTGGATCTTAATTTTAAATTAGAGACTATTTTAAAATTATTATTAGTCCCTAGTTAAATTTTGTATAACTAACATTAGTAGCTAATTTAAAATCTAATTTACAAACTAATTACAATTTTTTATTTATAATAAAAACTATTTTAGTGCTAATAATTTTTAATTTATAGAATAATATATAAATTAGTCAAAAATTAATTATTTTTGTTTTTAAAATTAATTTTTATTTAATAATTTTCTTGTAATAATAAATATAGCTAATATTACCTAAAACTAATATTTCTTTTAACAAATAACACATTTTAGAATTAAATTATGTAAACTTAAATATATTTAATGACTTGTAAAATTCAAAATTCTTTATATAAAACCTAACTTATTCAAATCTTGACAACTTAGCATGAATATATTTTGCATTCATAAAATCTTCGAAATGAGTTTTTCTAAAGGTATACAATTTTGGCCAGCTTGTCGACCTATTTTCAATGTGTCAGCTTGTCCACCTATTTTCTAAAACTAAAATAAAGTAATAATTTAAAGGATTTAAATTTTTATGCTATATTGTTTAAACAGTACAAATATGAAATAATATTATAATTTAAATAATTAAAATTTATAAATTATATTTATGTTATTGAATGAAATTAAGTTACTCAACATATAAAAGTAACAATCATTTAAGTATATTCATTAACTACTTAATGACTTCAAAAATATTTATACAATTAAATATATCCATATAATATAAAAAATTTATTAAAAATAATTTGGTAAAACATCCTCAACTTAATCCAATTCATTTTAAATAGATAAATGAGGGAGTGAGTATCCTATTTTACCAATCCCATTTCTGATGGATGTTTGAACATATTACAGAGGTTAACACGTGAACTTAAATATCAATCTGAAACCGTTATCAATAAATTTTAAAAAATAATATTATTAAATTATAAAAAAATTACATATTCATTTATTTTTAAATTTAAAAGTAAAAATATATGAAAATTGAAACATGAATTAATTTCAATCTCAACCAAATTTAAAGAATAAATACATATTTAGCAAACTTTGCTCTTTCATCCAGTAATTATTATTTTTTTTTTATGTTGGTTGCATTAAAACCAAGTTCCAATAAAAACAATTTATTTTGTTGGTTGATGTAAATGGTCCCTTCGAAAGTACACAGTTATGGAAATAAAATCATGAACCATAAAATAACAGTGGCAGCATTCATATGAAAAAGGAAACCTCAGTGTTAGTATTTAATGTATAGTACAGTACATGCACGAACAATCAATTAGTTTCTGTCACATGTTTGTCAGTGATCACAAGTCTCTTTAGAACCTATCTTTGTGATGTCGTAACTAAAACAATCCATTTTGATCTCAAAATTATACTAAAAAGGTAAAAAAAAAAATATTTCTTTCTTTGACTTCTCACATAAAATTAGAACAAATCATGACAAAATTGAATATGATAAATTACTTTTTCAAGAAAAAAAAGGAGTACACAAATAAAAGTATTTTGTCAATTTAATTATTTCTTACGAATTATGAGAAAAAAATTAATTTTAACTAAATTATGAAAATTATATTTATTTATATAACTATTTTTTTTTTTTACATCAGAAAACATTTATATACCATTTTAAAATTAGAAGTAATATTTAAATATTTTTTATTTAATTTTAATATCTCAATCAATAAAATTTATTTAAATTTATGTGTCACGATAATTATAAATACAATACATACAATGCAATATGTTAAGTAAAGAAAAGGTTAATATAAAATATTATACAAATTAATATTAACAAATTTATGCTTTCTTTATATAATATTTATATTATAAAGATATTGTATAAGTTTTGTAAATTTAGTATTGGGATTGAAGTAATTTTTTTAAATATTTGAATAATGAAAATTATTTTTAGTTATTCTAATAATTTAAATATAAATACTAACATTATGTGTTATCTTAGTTTAATTTAATTCAGCTTCTTCTTATTATTATTACAATAAAGAAATACACTAGAAGATATTATAAATTATATTATCATATTTTGTCCATCACAGGAACTTTAAAATCCCATTTTCTGCTAATTAAGAATACTTCAGTTTTAATTTAAAATAATAAGTAAAGAAATTTACTTTTCTTTTATATTTGACATTAACATCGCTAAATTATATGTTTCCTTTTATTTCTTAATTATTATTTTTTTATGTACGAGAATGTTATTTCAACGTTTGTACTTTTCCATGCAAATAAAATTATACCACGCTTTGATCACGTTCTTCTCTATTTTTATTTTATATTTTTTGGCACTACTCATTAATTTATTGAGTTTATATTTTGTATCACTATTAGTATAAAAAACTATTAGCAGTATCAATAAAACTTAAATAGTTATAATATATGACAGTATATAAATAAATAACAGTGTATTGTTTTCACTATTATTATTAATTTTTCACTTAAATTCTACAAATGTCATTTATCTTTTGATTTTGAGTACACTAGTAAAATATTAAAATTAGTCTAACACATGCTTTATTTCTACCGACAACACACGGAAACGTGTCAAGAGAGATTGTAAAATGTGAAAAACAATTTTTCTCAACAATTCCTGCTGTGAATTTTCATCTTCATCCTCGTCTTTTCATCATTATTCAGGATCTGCTTTCTTGTTCACTAATATAATAAACAATCTTGTAACTTAAAACCTTACCTTTTCATAAAACTATTTAAATTATATAAGTGGAAATAAATTTTAAATCTCAATTTCTTATTGTTTTTTTTGTTGTTATTATATTGTGTTTCCAAAATATATTGGTTTTAATATATTTTAAAATATCTGGAATATGTGTATTTTAAAAATATATAGATCAGATTGAGTAAAATATAAGTAGAAAAAAAAAT
Source organism: Vigna unguiculata (assembly GCF_037176805.1). Lineage (NCBI taxonomy): Eukaryota > Viridiplantae > Streptophyta > Magnoliopsida > Fabales > Fabaceae > Vigna > Vigna unguiculata. The sequence goes on along the minus strand of NC_140799.1, from coordinate 2,489,379 downwards.
TATGTATTACACAACCAAACAGTTAATATTGTAAAATGTTAAAAATTCTAATACCATTTTAGAAATAAAATTGAAATCTAAATTAACATCATAATTGACGGACCTAGTTATGAACAAAGAGGGGCTGCTATGACCCTCCAAAATTTTCTATACTTACATAATTTATCATATAATTTTAAATATATTTTTTTAAAATTAATATTTTTAATGTATTTTACATATTTAATATTTTAAAAAAAATATATCAATACATAAAGAATTTTTTTGACTGTCCACGTTTATTTTTCAATTTAACCTTTTAAATATTTTTTAAATAAAAATAATTATTTTCTTAATATTTTTTTATATCATCATTTGTTTAATTTAACCATCTTTATATTTAATTATTTTTTAATCTTAATCAATATAAATAAAAATTAATTATAGTAAAATTATAAATATTATTTATATTTAATTTATAATTATAATAGTAATATTATTATTATTATTTTATTATCATAAAAAAATAAATATAATATTTTTACTAGTTTATATAAAATATTTAGGATTACTCTTTTAGTTTTTATTTTAGTTCAAAAATATCAAGTTAGTCCTCTAGTATTTTTTAATTTCAATTTGTTCTCAATTTTTGAAAAAATAATGTAATTTGGTCTTATTTTTATTAAACTTCTTGAATTGGATCAAAGTTTTTTTATAAAAATTGAAGTTGTGAATAATGATGACTTTCTTTGTTGATGTAATTGACATAATTCTAATATCAATTTTGATGAAAAATCCTTACTTCGTTTCAAAAAATCTAACAAAAATAATTAAATTGCATTAATTTTTAAAAAATTGAGACCAATTTGAAACTAAAACAGTCTTGAAAACTAATCAAATATTTTTGAATAAAAAAATGGAACAAAAGAATAATTCAACCAAACTCTTAACATCCTAAAATATTGACCCAAAATTCATCACTGCATAAATGATCATTATGACCTTCATCTTTTTATCGACTAAAGGCGAAGACCAAACTCTATGCGATTCCTACGCTGTCTCCATAAAAGAAAACCGAAGATGTCTAAATGTGCATTATTAGTGAGATGGAAGCATGGAGGCAGTAGAGTTAAGAGTTTCTGCAAAACCGTTCGAAGTAGTTGCAGAGGGGCCACCAAATGGGAAGGTAGTGGTGACTTGTGAGTGCAATTTGATGGAATGTGTTGACAACTACACACTCAAAAATCTCACTCTTCAGCCATGTGCTACCTATCACACTATACTCTCTCATATCTATACATACACTCACACAAACCTTTATTACTGTCCCATCATTTCTTCCTCTTTCATTCTATTCAATTTTCCACATTTCAGCAAGGGACTTTTAACGACACTAAGAATCGTTAACTGTTGTTATATATCGAGAATATTTTACCTTATCTTCTGCCTATTTTCAACACATACTCTTTCACATTAAGAGGATTAATAATGAATGAGACGATATGTTTAATAAATATTAAATTTTGTTGGAATAAATTTTAAACACATCTATATCAGTTTAAGAAATCGATTATTGAGATTAAATATGTTTTCAGTCTTTAAAAATGAGATTGAAATTTTGTAGATATTCTAAATTTTGATATATTTTTTGTCTCAAAACTTTAAAAATAAATGAATATAGTCTTCCTAATCCAAAGACATTAATTTTTTTTAACTTGTTAAATGGTGTTTTATAGTTGATATTTGAACTTAAACATGTCAAAATAGTCTAAACAACTTAAATATTATCTAAATAATTATTTGACGCATCATATTTTTTTAACTCAGTTAGACTAAGATGATTATATTATTTATTTTTAAAACTTTAAGACTAAAATGTATCGAAATTTAGTATATAAACAAATTTCGATTTTATATCCAAGTTTAAATATAAAATATATATTTAAACCTTGAATTTATAAAACAAGTAAAGTTTCCATGTAACAAATTATTTCAGAGATAGACTAGAGCATAAAGATTGAAATTTTCTCACCAAAGATTATGCAGATATCGGACAACTCAAATTCGAAACCATGAATACTATGTATACTTCGCGTATTTACCAAACAATATGAAGATACATCACTGCTATTTCTCTGCTTGCTTGCATTTCAATGAAAAAAAAAATATTCTAGCTTGGTAATGATTACCAACATTTTTCTATTATTTTCCTGTTACATTCAAAATAGAAAACGACCCATCTTCTCTCTTTGGCTTTCTCTTTCTTTTTCTAAAAAATTTTCTTCATGTGGTGAACCCTAAGTAAAGCAAAGTTGCAGTAAAAAAACCATTTCTTTTTCTGCACACACTGTTGTAAATTTTTTGCTCCACATTCCAAAAGTAAAAAATCTTACATTTTCTTAACTCACTCACATTTTTAAAGAATTGAGCAGAAAAATTGTGAGTTTATACATAAAAAAATGTTACAAATGGTGGGTACAGTATACAAGAACCTAACCTCCTCCTCAGCTTTTCTTTTCGAACCTAACTTCTCATTCATTGGATTTTTTGTCACTCCAACGTTAGTTAGCTCAGATGCAAACAAAGCAACCACAAAGTGGACCCTACACATGTATCAAAGTGCTTATCTCAACTTTCTGAGCCAACATGTTAACGGAATGTGATATATATGGTTAACAGATAATCTTATTCTTTAAATATGTGATCATCAGAACTTCAATTATTGATTCCATCCATATTTGTATATTCTAGTTCTCCAAAAAACTAAAAAAAAAAACATGTTTTTGTTTCGTTGAGCACCAAGAACATTAAGCAATAGGTTATGTTTACAGAGAAAGTTTTACTGGAGAGATACAACACCAATGAGAACTAAGTCTAACCACATAAAGTATCGACATCACTCTCAACCCAAAACCATAAAGTATTGACATCACTTTCAACCCAAAACAATAAAGTATCGACATCACTCTCAACCCAAAACCATAAAGTATCAACATCACTCTCAACCCAAAACTTTAAGACAATGGGCTTATGGGTCTTTATTATTATATAATGTTCTACTTGCTCATTTCTAACCAATGTAGGACTTAGACTCACACTTGAATTTCTAACCATCTGTTTTACCTAAGTCTCCTATATGGTAAAATAGATAACTACATCTCACAATTCTACGCGATGTGGGACTAAATCAAACACCATAATACTAACACAATCCAGAGACATATATAAATGTTAAGAAATGGATTTTAAATCTAACTTAACCCTATAAAATCGACTTGTAAGATGAGAATTATAATCGATGTAGAATTTCCAACAATAAGAAAATTAGTATCATGTACTATATAAGCACGGAACCTTATAAATGGATTGCTGTAAGATTTTGAATTAAAAATAGTGTAAATTTGTATATTTTTGATGAATCCATCTCGAGAGATCCATAAGAGTATTTATGTTGGGTTCTAGAAGTGAAACATGACCTGCATCCAACAAATAGTTTTACCCTAATCACCCTCACCAAACAGCAAACCAAATGACACTCTCACTCCTCGTGGCTTTGTGGGGGAAGTGAGTTTAGTTATGTACCATCTTGATGGGTGTTTGAGGTTGTGTTGTGACATGTCATTATTAATCACAACCTTTTCACTGTTTCCTCATACTTAACCATTTTTTTATTAACAAGGGTTTCTGTCTATGTTAGTTTAGATCAACTCATCACTCCAACTAGCTACAAAACCACCATAAATATGAATAATCTTCTTTTTTAGAATTTCTCTAACTACTTTTTTACAAAATTAAGAACTGCATATAAATGATGAACCGATTGCAATAATACAGGGAAAATTTTTCTTCTGAAGAGAAGAAAGTGAATAGAGCAATAGCACAATGCCACGTTCACGTGCACACTTTTGGAATTAAACCTTGGTATTCATTTCTTTGGGAACAAGGTTAGCTTTTTCTTTTATGGTTCCAGTGATGCTGCTACCTCTGCACCATTGCTTTCTTTTATTCTGGACCAACCTTTGTTACCCTACCTTTTTTTTCCTACCCATGTGGACCTCTAAATCACATGCTCCCACACCTCCTTTTCATCACTAACATCATTCCTAATCCTCCTTTTTTTTTTCTTCATCTTTCTGCCTCCTTTAACCCTATCATTCTTGAGTTTAGATTCTCTTGATTTTTTTTTATATTGTTCTCTACTGAACATTAAAAATATACTGTGTTGACATTTTAAATATCTTTTTAATATATTTTAAAACATCAAAATTAATGGTAATCAATGTATTGTGGAGACACAATAAAAATACAACATTGAAAAACCCAACAGAGAATCCAAATTCATCATTCTCTCACTGCCACCCCTTTTGCTTTTATTAACCAAAATCATCATTAAATCATAGTAATGATGCAATTAGAACTAGTTTCTTTGTGTACTACCATACCATATGATATCTCTCTCACTTCTCCAATAGCAAAGTTCCATGCTTGATTTCCATTGCACTAAAACAGATAATCTCTATAAAAAGTTGTGATTTCATGGATAAGTTATGATTTCCCATAACATAATCATCAAATGTGGCCCAACCTCCTTTTATCAACCCTAATAAAAAGTGACATGATTTTGTGCTATGCTTGCTTCAATATATCCTGTTTTTGGATAACATGCTACACATCTACTAGCTCTTGCTTTAAACGTTTTATCATTTTGGTTTGGAAATTTAGACATTTTATCTTAAAGCATGGAGTTGGAGACAACACCATGTGCATCATTGTAAGCTTTCATCATTAGTGTGCGTCAATATGTTGTTGAAGGCATACCTAGATAACACTTAGGACAATAACTAGTGCCACATGATTGAGTATTTAGTGAATTCTCATAAATTTTAAATATATATATATAAATAAATATAAATTTTATTTTAAAGTTATTTTATAAAATTGAGTTAAACTTGAATTTTGTGTATTTAGGTATCTTAGTATATACGAAGTCATATTTCTTTTGAAAATTCTTTGTATTACATAAAAACAAACACCGACGGGTCTTTGACATATCAACAACAATCAATAGAGTTCTTTTCACTCAATATGCATCGGGAATCACAAGGTTGAAAAAAATGTCAAATGAACATGATCTACGATGTTTCTGACCACAATTTTTCATAAAAAAAATCAATGCGTGTTCAGAGATACAAGAATACTTATGTGCATTACAACTCATATCCAATACAAAGAGTCTTTGGGTCTAAGTCTAAGTAGATATGCCCCCAATTAATATTTAATTTTGACCAACTTTTTTTTAATGGAATTCTATGAATAAACATGGATAGGAAATTGTACCAATGGTTTCTTTATTTTTATTTTTATTTTGAAGTAATGTGTGTGTAATTAAATACTGAAATCTCACTGAATTTTCTGTTTTGCAGAATTTAAGAAAACTATGGAGACATGATTGTGTTTTGTTTGTAAACTACACTATTTTCAAAAGTAAAATGTAAAGTGAGAGTGTATAATTATTTTATAAATATTATTAAAACGTAATATTAGGTTAAAATATAAATATAAATATAGATACCATAATAAGGAAAGGATTAGTTTTTTTTTTTTCTCAGAGAACAACGAATTAAATGATGAGGAACAAAACCCAAATATCATGGGCCTATAACTTAAGGCAGGCAGCTTCTTCCTGCACCTCCATAAACATCTCCCCGCATCCCCTAGAATAATTTTTTTTCTCTGTTTTTTAGACTGTGTAATTTGAAAATTATTGGCTTTTGAATTGGGCAATAAAAAACCATTTTTTTAAATACTTTCAAATTATATAATTTGAAAGTGAAATATATTTTAAATTATGCGATCTAAAAATAAGTGACAAAAAAAATCAAATTGCATAATCTATAAGTCATTTAACTTCCAAATTACACAGTTACAATATTATTTTATTTTTCGACTATACAATTTGAAAGTTGTTTTTAAGGAAAACAATGACTTCTGGACAGTGGAGAAAGTGATTTTTAACTGGTATTAACAATTCAGCCCACTATTCCTAATGAATAATATAGATTTTTGAAGGGTCTTTTTTATTATACTTCCATGTTTTTCTTTCCGCACCCCAATAATATAAAGGAAATGTCTTTAATATCCTTTGTTTAAAATAAATTAGAAATACTAAATGCCTTTTTTTTATAGTCGTAAATGTGTTAGGACTATTATTTTATTGACAAAAGTGATCTAATTAATATAAAATTATGATTAATAATATATATATATATATATATTATATTATGAAAGATTAATTGAGTAGATACTATAAATAATATTTTTAATTGGATGAACAGTCAAATTAAAAATATTACAAAATTCTGAACAGTCAACATAGTTGTGAATGTATTGCTATTGGTATACGATATTTTTATACAATATTTTGAGATAAAATATTAAAAAAAATGTTTATAATGTCTTTTGTTTCATTTCTTATATATTATTGTGGCAAAAAGTTTGTCTAACAACATTGTGAGAGAGACAATAGATAATAGTATGTTTTTAAGCTAGACAAAAGTGAATCCATTATAATATGAAGACTACACATTCTTTTTCATGAAAACTACATTGAATATTTTCAAGAGCATTACCTTGAATTAACCTTTAATCTTAAAGTTTACTTTTCTAAAAGTTTATTTTGGGATTGGAAAATAATACCATATATAGCTATGGAAAACACGGTAAAGAACAAAATCATGATTATTCCATTTACTTATATTAGGATTTAATTAATATGTTTATAGTATATTGTTTGTAAAAAGAGCAAAAATCCAACAACATTATTCGATCAATGTGATTTTGAAGACAAATGTTGTGTATGCAACATGACTTAAAATTTGTTCAATATTGCAGGAAAGTGAGTGTTATGAAAGTAATTTGAAATAAATTTAAAAAACAATGAAAAAAACAATACAATACTAATAGTGAATCACACCAACGAGAAACAACAAACAAAAAAAGTATTCATATAATTTGTTATACTATTTATAAAGCAAATAAACTTTTACATAAAACTATTTTATTAGAAGCAACACATGTTAACGATAGATACACATATCCTTATACAAGCCTAATACAATTTGTAAGTATAACAAACACCTATAAATGAAATATAACGAATGATCAAATGCATTTACAGCTATTCACTTAGTCTATAAAATATGACAATAATATAATATTATAGTTATAGGTGATTGAATATTTCTATGGTATTTCATAAATTAGCAACAATAGTTAATCTCATTTCTTCACAAAAGTGAACTCAAAATGATTAAAAATATGTAATATTATATATACTTAATTTAAATATTAAATTTTAAATGTTTTTACATACCTAAGTTGAAGACATTATTTTTATTTAATTGAAAGTATACATAATTATTATATGTTCAATGAGTACCATCAATATTGTGAATTTATAACAATACTTTTATTAACATTTTTAATTCTTTAACAAAAACTCAATTATATAAAGAGAACAAAGTATAAAAAATTAAAATAATTTTTAAGCATACTTTTTTTGGACACTGTTTATCTTGACAAATCAAATATTTTTTTTGGACACCATATTTTTTTTTTCAAATAACAAACTTAGAACCCAAATGACAAAAGAAAACATATCTCATGCCAATTCTATACATTGATTAATCTTAATTACAATAACCACATCAAAATTGATGATAAGAAGCTAAAATTAGTTATTTGAAAGTGATTTAAACAATACAAATTGGAATTAATAATGAGGAAGTGCATGAATGTTAAGAATGGATGTTAAATAAATGATTTGGGTTTACCTTTATGTTTTTCCAACTTAACAAAAGTATATATGCTAACCCAAAAATTACCATAAAACTTTATCACTCTCACTTCAATCCAATTTTCCTAATTTAGAATCTTCTTGGCCATACTAAATAAAAGTAATAACATTGAAAAGAACACGGTTTCCATGTTCTCTACAACTATTTCAAATAAATCCCACATCGAATCTTATATTTGCGAAGTCACAAATAAAAACAAGGATACAAATATTGAAATAAATAAATTTAGAATTAGTTAGTTCTTCACTTCTTTAGTATTTTTATTACTTTAATATAGTTTTATTTAGAAAATTTGAATTCAAGATAATAAATTTTGTATTTATAATACATACTTAAATTATTATAAAATATCATATATATATATATATATATATATATATATATATATTTATCATTATTCGATTACCTTTGTGGACCACATAATATAATTTTGTTATCACCTTCCACATGAACTCATGTGTAGACTAAAGAAGCCAAAATAGAAAAGGCGAATTCCGCGCTGAAAAAGAAAATAGAAAGCAAAGAAAGGAAAAGACGAATAGACGAGGAAGGAGGGGGCGGAGAGAAGAAAAGTTCGCATGCGTCATGACAACCGTTAAGTTACCTGGTAATCTTCTATGACGTGGCTTCATCCTAGCCCTCTGATCATTCCCCATCCAAGCACAGTCAAATTTCCCCACTTCCCCATTCTTCTCCCTTATTCTCTTCTCTCCCTCTCACTCGCATCTCATTCTGAATCTCGCGCCGTTTCTCTCTCATCGTGTCGTTTCGCTTCCTCGCTGTGGCGGATCCGAACGCTTGCATTTCTAGCTCAACCGATTCTTCGTCCTACGAAGCGTAGTAGTTCGCGACTTCCACATTCGTGTTCGATTCCTGTGTAGTTGTCATTTGATTTGATTTCATTTGATTCCAGAGTGTTTCCGCAAGTTTCGAGCAGTGTGCATGTTCGTTCATGCATGAGTGCTTCTGAAAGGTTCCTTGCGAATTCTATGGATACTCCGGTGGCCTCTGCCGTCTTCAATTTCGTGAACTCGACTCCGGTGGCCTCTGCCGTCTTCAATTTCGTGAACTCGACGTTGGATTGGGTGACGTTCGCCTTGGATGCTCCTTCTGCCCGAGCTGTGGTTTTCGGAGTCCATATCGGTGGTAGTTTTTCATTTTTTCCTGGAGTTAGATTTATCTTTTTATTTTCTGTTTGAATTGATGATTATGGATGTAATTAGTTAATTAGTTAGTTGATTTTTTGATTGATTTCCTCCATTTGAACCTTGTGTTTGAAGGACATTTATTCATCGAAGTTTTTCTGCTGGTGGTCATACTTTTCTTGCTTTCGCAGAAAAGTTACAAGCCTCCTAAGAGGCCATTAACAAACAAGGTTAGTTCAACATTACTTTTATCTCTGTGAGAGTGAGAGTGTGCATTTTTTATTTATTTATTTTCTCACATATTCAAGGTTTTAGTTATTTGTTGAATAATGTGAAGTAACGACCGGGACACGGTTGTGTAAACTTTGATGTGAAAATGAAGTTGACAGTTGGTTTGTTGTCATCCTTTTCCTTATACCTTGACTTTTATATTTCCTATTTCATCAAATATAAGCACTTCGCCTTTAGATTGCATGCATTGTTGTTATTAGTCCTGTTAGTTAGTGTTTAGAATTTAGAAGCTATTCAATGTAAGGAGAATATTGGATATTCAGTTATTGTGGTTTTTAGTTGTTTTAGGGACCTGACATGGGAGCATATCTTATTATTCTTTATTGAGGATTTAAAAATTTCAAGATAGATTAATCTTTGGAGTTCCTACAGATGAAAAATATGCTCTTCAGACATGCAATTCAGTTATGTCTTTTTTCACTCCTGGTGCTTACTTGGAACTACACTGATATTTATTTTCTATTTTTATTTGCCTTTAAGTAGTTTTGAGAGAATAAATTCGTGATAGATATCAGTTTGTGAATTATGATTGTGTAAGAGCAGCTTGCTTTATGTTATAGATTAGAACTTGCTTTTTGGATGATTGTTTATGCTGTTAACATTTTTGGTAGCATATCTCAGAGTGTTGAATATCTGAGGTAACTGTTATTTCTAAAGAACTTAATTACCATGTTATGCTGAAGGAATACTTATGATTGAAATCTGTTTAGACTGTGTAAGTCTAGTAATTTAGGCTACTGCTATAAATGTAATCAGTTACCTGTGACTATCTGACAGATTTAGTTTGTTACTGTCACTGACCTCTGTTCCCAGCTCTATAAACAGTGTTCTGTAATCCTCGAAGAATGAATAAAATACTTTCTCAGTTTCTTCTCTCTCTCTCTCATATATATATATATATATATATATATATATATATATATATATATATATATATATATAGATATATATATGTTTCCAACAATATGTTAGCATATTATTCCATGCTAACTTGTACAGTGCAATCTGAGATTCATCACTTGTATTATGCAATTTTTTAATTTTTGTATGCTTCTTTATATGCAGGAAATTGACGAGTTATGTGACGAATGGGTTCCAGAACCCCTTATTCCTACTCTTAATAAAGAGGTGCTGTATGAACCACCAGTGCTGGAGAGGTGATTTTTTTTTTTTGTTGTAGCAACCTTTTTTTCTAGCTTTAATGTCTTGAACATTTTAAGATGAAATCCTGAAATTATGTTTTATGCTTGTCAATTTCACTGCTATGGTTACATTTTCTTGACATAGATTCATGAAATATTTGTGGAAGAGTTCTAGGGCTTTGCTAAGATTTCCACCTAGTCAGTTGTGACATGGTGATTTTGGGTAATAGAAACAGAAACAACCGTACCCAAACTCAACCATAATGGGAACCTTGTGCACTGGATAACCCCTCTATATTTTTAAGTTCTTGCCATTTTATTTTGAAAAAAAAAGGAGTGTATATTAACAAGTTCTCCCTTATGATTTAATGATATTTCAAATGTGTGCCTTCTACTTTTCAAAGTCTATGATAAAATAGTGTTGTTTTTTATGCAGTGCTGCTGGCCCGCATACCATAATCAATGGCAAAGAAGTTGTCAATTTTGCTTCAGCAAACTATCTTGGGTTTATAGGTCATCCAAAGCTACTTGTAAGGAAATGGTTTCCATATCCATAATAATTCCTTTTTTTTGGGGCGCTTGGTTGACATAGTTAATTTATATTTACTTTTTCTTGTAGGACTCATGTTCTTCTGCTTTAGCAAAATATGGTGTTGGTTCTTGTGGTCCCCGTGGGTTTTATGGGACAATTGGTAAGACTCAATCTTAATGTTTTTTTCTTTGATGACATGCTTCTGTTCTTATGATAATTTTTCTTTGCCTAGATGTCCACCTTGATTGTGAAGCAAGAATAGCAAAATTTTTAGGAACCCCTGATTCAATTCTCTACTCCTACGGACTTTCCACAATGTTCAGTGCAATTCCTGCTTTCTCTAAAAAAGGAGATATAATTGTAGCGTAAGTGTGCCAAAGTTTGTCTTTGAAAAGATTCTGTGCTGTAATATTTTTGTTTTTCGTCTATTTTCTGGACTCATGACATTTATTTATACTTTTAGTAGGCATTGACATAACATAGAATTGTTTTCTTTGGCTTTATCTCATTGCTTTTGTTTGTGTATTAGAATGGTGTAAAGAACAAACTAAGGCACTTGTCTATTCAGTTGCTCACTTGGTATGGCTGATTAATGTAGGCTGTGTTACTGTACATTATGTTTTGTAAGTTTTTGTGTTTTACAGAGATGAGGGAGTTCACTGGGGAATACAGAATGGCCTTCATCTTTCTCGAAGCACAGTAGTGTATTTTAAGCACAATGACATGGACTCTTTAAGAGAAACGCTAGAAAACATTACTGTCAAATATAAGCGGACGAAGAATTTGAGGCGATATATTGTTGTTGAAGCTGTCTACCAGGTAGACTTGTCTATCATCTGTTCAGTAGATTAGCTTTAGACTTTTACATCGTGTTTTCAATGAAGTTCCCACATCACAAGATTCACAACCTTTAGCTTTAAAACAAATAGCCGTTTGAAACTTTGAATTGCTTGCTGCTTCTTGCAACTGATGATATTGGTAACTTTTTCTGTATGAACTGCCAGTGCTGCTAAGATAGTAGGTGTAATCAACAAATGCAAATTAAATATAATTATGAAGGATTGAAATTTGGAAACAAATTCCAGCCTTAGAGTGGTAGTCTGATGGGAACTGATAGTTAAAGGCAGTTATGGAAGTTATTTCATGTGTAGAATTAACTGTTTTAGAAAACAGTTATGGATTAGAAACCCTAGGATGACAGTTAAGTGTAGAAATAACTGTTGGCAGTGTAGGTATGTGTAGAAAATAACTTGGTGTCTGGCTGTTATGTATTTGGAGTATAGGTTGTGTAGTTAGGAGTCTGAAGTTATTTGTAGTTTGTTGACAGAGAATACTATGCAGGATACTTTTGTCTTTGGGACAAGCGACAAGAGTAATGTTGTATTGTATGAGCTATGAGACTTTCGTCTGTGGGACAACGAATGTAGTGCTGTATTGTGTTTGATTTCACTGTTCAATATTATATTTTATTTCTTTTACCAATTTTTTTTTGTATGTTGGTTCAATCCAACATATTAAAAGGAGAAAATTTGTGTGACCTGTTAAGAAGACTGTGATGTGTGACCGAGAGGATAGATGAATTGAAACAAGAGAAACTAGAAGCTGAAAGCCAGTATTGAGGCGCATGTTAGAGGTGAGTTTGGGCAAAAAGATTGGCAAATTTTCTTAGAAGGTTTTGTTGGAGATGAGAGAATTATGGGAAAGTCTGAAGAAGAGGAGAAAGGCAGGTCATCGGACAGTGAAGAGAATAAGGAAGTATCAGATTCAAGTGCTCAACCAATCATGACATGGGTGAGCACTTTTGACAGTTAAGGTGGAATTGATATCTTTCAGTGGAGGTGACCATATTGGGTGAATTGCTAGGGCAGAAACTTGTTTTGAAGTTCAGAATATTAGTGAAGACGTGAAGATTAAATTAACATAGTTAAGCAAGCATAGTTCTACTATTCATTGGTTTAATCTATCATCACATCTCTCTAGTCTGCGGGGGACAGATAACCAAAGGCTAGTGAACTGTTTACCCAAAAACAAAAGTTGGGTTATTCTTTGGGTGGGTTGCAACCTGAAATTAAGCATCGGGAGTGAGCATTTCAACGAAAAACAAAATTTTTAACAATGCAATATGCATAAAGTATACAAGCAGAAACTTTAGATTTGCTTGCACTTGTGGGTAGTTAGTTACTGGTGGGGGGGAATGGTGATAGCAATTTCAGCAGTACAAATAGGTCATTGAAGAGCAACATAAGCGGAAGTGAAATTCAAGTAACATAACTCTTTCAAGTTTAGTGTCTTTTTTACCAAAAAAAGGGTGGAGATGGGCATAATTGTGGCGTGAAAAGCATGAGGCCTGCCATGTGGCCCTAATTGAAGATGAAGAAGTAATTGCTAGCCAAGTGGTTAAGGATAATCAGTCTTGGGGATATGGTTGAGTTCAGCTGGTAGTAAGGATGGGAACTAATAGTTAGTGGTTGTTCTGACAATTATGTATATGGAATAACTGTTGGTAGTTAGTTCTGTACTAGAAACTAGAGGATGACAAATGTGTAGAAAATAATTGTTGGTAGCATTTTATTAGCAGTATAAATATATAGGAAACATATAGGTAAGAAGAAAGTTATGTGTAGAAAATAATTATTGGTAGTTATGCATTAGAAGTATATGTGTGTTTAGGGGAACATATTAGGAGAAAAAAGTTTATTGTTAGAGGATAAATTCATGGCCATTGGATTAAAATGAAGGGTTGAATTTCAGTTGATTTTCTTATTTACATCGCATATACTATGATTTCCCTTTCGCAAGATAGCTGTTTCCTTTTTTGAATTTGTTTATGCTCATCGCCGTCCTTTCAAATCCTCGAAAATCATGTTGGGCAATGTTTCTTCTTCAAACCCATGCTGTCATGTGTGTGCGCTGCCGAAGTGGTCACAACAACTACCACAAAGTACAGTTGGAGAGTCGGTTGAGAAGGACAAGTTGAGTTGAGTTTGGTTGGTGTGTCAGGGATGGTAAGATGAAGCCTGCGCTGGGAATTTCACGTAAAGCATTAACATTGAATTTATATGGGATGTGAATTTCACATAAAGCACTGACATTGAATTTAGAAGGTATGCAAAAACAACTAAGCACAGATAAATTAAAAAATGGAAACTTCTCTAGCAGTTATAATTTGGAAGGCATCAAGCTTATATGTGACACTCAAGTTGCTCTTCACATTTCTTCTAATCCAATCTTCCTAGAGCAAACTGAACACATAGAGATAGATTGTTATTTTTGTTAGAGAAAAAGAGATCTCATGAGAAATCACCACCAACTTTGTTGCTCCATTGACCAATTGGCATATATCTTCAAGGGCTTTTGTGTAGATTGTATTTCTATCAAACTCCGTACATATGGCATACTTCCTTCGACTTGGGAGGAGTGGTAAAGATATGATTATGTAAATATGAAAATCGGGAAATAGTGTATAGTTGTAATTTAGGGATTACATTGGTTTTTCTTTATTTCTTTCCCGAGCTGTATAATTTCTTATTACTAATTATTAATCATATGTGCGGTCCAATACACATAGTTCCTTTTGTCAATTCTATAGAAGGCGCTACTAATGATTGTAGACAGAGAATCATGTGCGGTCTAGTACTTGGAATTCCTTATATCAATTCTATAGAAGGTGTTAAGAGGTGGATTTTAAGCCTAACTCAACTCCACAAAACCGGCTTGTAAGGTGAGGTTTGCACCCACTTATATATATTGTGAATTAGCTTTATCTGTAGTCGATACGAGACTTCCAATACTCCCTCACGCCAAGATATATAAATCTCGAGCATGAGACTAGGCATTAATGGATGGTCCGGTGGAACAATAAACCCAACCAACGACAAACTTCGCTACGATAGACTCTAAATCATGACTTGATACCATGATAAGAAGTGGACTTTAAATTCAACTCAATCCCACAAAACCAACTTATAAGGTAAGATTTGCAGCTACTTATATATTGTGAACTGGACTTATCTCTATTCGATGTAGAACTGTTAATAGAAGGCATGGTGACCTACTCTTAAATACTTAAGTTGTTCATGTGAAGGGTAATGGTTGATTAATATCTCTAATAAATAATCTTGTAGTTGTGGCTAATCAACCTTTCTGCATTTTTTTTTTCTCATTTCTTTGCTTGACTTTTGGTTATTCAGATTGTTTCTATAAGAGCCAGTTGTACTAGTGCTTGTAAAGCTTAGGGATTTTTCACCTTTCAAATCTGGTGAATGTCATTGAGTTGGGCCTTAAGGCCCAACGTCAAAGAGTTACTTTTTCTGTATTAACATCTGTCTATACAAATAGGCCTTACCTTTTGTATAAACAAGAAATTGCTCAACTGATATCTGTTTCTATCCTTTTCATTGTAATGTTTTTCAGAATTCTGGCCAAATAGCACCCTTGGACGAGATCATTAAATTGAAGGAAAAATATCTATTTCGTGTTCTGCTGGATGAAAGCAACTCATTGGGTGTGCTTGGAAGTTCAGGAAGAGGTCTCACTGAATACTATGGAGTTCCGGTATGTTTTGAATTCTTTGTTTTGAGAGGTGGGGGCATGTGCTCACCCTAGATGCAAGTGTGCATTTATTCAAAATTTTGTTGCTGTTTGTGATTTGTGGTTACATGCTCCAGGTTGAGAAGATAGACATTGTCACTGCTGCTATGGGACATGCATTGGCCACAGAAGGAGGATTCTGCACTGGAAGTGCAAGAGTTATAGATCACCAAGTATGGAAGTGTCATGTGATATATAACCAATAACCATCTACAAGTAATATGTTAGGTTTCTTAGTATACAAAGAGAAAACAAAGAAATTGTAAATGTGGAAATTTAAGAATTTATTCTCAAGGATTTTTTTGTTTACTTTTCATCATTTATTCCTGAATTTTTAGGCGTGAACTGTAGAAGTTGCAAAATGGAGAGGCATGCAGTCACTATTTATTGCTTGTTGATGACAATTGTTTTTCATCTGCATTTCATGCTCTAATATGCCTGTTTTCTACCTTGGCAGCGATTGAGTAGCTCTGGTTACGTCTTTTCTGCTTCTTTGCCTCCTTATCTTGCAAGCGCTGCAATTACAGCTATTGATATCCTGGAGGAAAATCCCAATCTAATAACAAAGCTGAAGAGCAATATTTCTTTGTTAAGGAAAGGTGGGGATTTGATTTCACCGAGTGTAGTGTAGTTCCTATTTGGCTAGTGCACGATACCTGACAGATTGAATTGCTTTTTATTTGCATTCATTTGGTTTCACCCATTAAAAAAAAAGGATTTTATTTATTTATTTTGGTTAAGCACTAATGATTTTACGTACAATGGCCAATGCAGAATTGTCAAAAGTATCGGGCATCACAATTGCAAGTAATCCAGAGTCACCTATTGTTTATCTGAGATTAGAGCAATCAACAGGTTCCGTGAAAGATGACCTGCGTCTGCTTGAAACTATCGCAGAACGGGTGAGGAATGATGCTTGGTAATGTTAAATTTCTTGGTTTCGATTTTAATTGTCCTTAATGTTGTGCATTGGCAGGTTTTGAGGGAAGAATCTGTATTTGTGGTGGTTTCCAAAAGATCAACACTGGATAAGTGTCGTTTGCCTGTAGGGATTAGATTGTTTGTCTCTGCAGGGCATTCGGAGTTTGATTTGCTCAAGGCATCCGAATCATTAAAGAGAGTTACAGAATCAGTGCTGGGTGGTTATAATTGAACACTCTACAACTTTCTTCTGCATCTTATGTACCAAAACATAAGTTCTATTTCCCATGATTAGATGAGCAATTTTGAAATCCAGGCGATAGAAGTCGTCCTGTAGTTCGTAATTTGTGTAGTATATTCTGTGATTTAATTTAGGGTAACAGTCTTTTGCTCTTGTTCTCATTGGTTGTCTAAAGTGGTAGAATAAGGATTTAATATTTCAATATTACCCTTGGAATATGAATTTCATTCCGATATCAAAAGTATCACTATTACATTTTTCAACTAGTTAATGGTTTAACAGTAAACCTTGGTGCAGGTTCTTATCATTGCATACGAAGTCAAAATTGTTTTCCTTTTATAGTAGTTAAACTTTTGTTCTATTGGTAATGTCTGAACTCCAATTCAATCTGCTTATATTTCTAATTGCGCTTAACCAATGTAAACGTATTTATTATTGAGATTGAGGCTATAATAACTATTATACAAGATTTAAAACATAATATACTGTAAAATGTTGAAAATGAGTACAGTGGAAATTCTATCTAGAGGGGTATGGTAACGAATTCAAATCTTTAACAACCTAATAAACTGAAGTTAGCTACCTAACAAACTGGAAGAATATGGTATTGAAAGTTCTACCGGTTTGAGTGAAGGATACTTGTGAGTTGAATGTTTGGAGTGACTATATGCTAATACAGCATCAGCCACATCTTTACACAAGATTGCAACGTACTGTGTAAAGTACATTTCGGGGATTATGCTTTCACCAAAGTTATTCGCAGGAAAGTCTAATAAATAAGCCGCTTAAGCTACACAAGGTATGATATAACCATATACTAGTATTCTATTGGGATAAATACTAATTTTGAGCATTTTGCAGTTACAGCAAGTGGAGCAACAATGACCTTCATTGTTTGTGCTCGGCACCAAGAGTAAGGTTGCGGGAAAAACAACAGATAAACTGAAATGAAAAATGCGAAGCAAGGTCTTTAATGATTTCTTGATCATGTGTCCTGGTCCTAGGAATGGTAGTGGAGCTTCATATTTCCTTAGCTTCTAGTTTGTATAATAATATGCCCCAATAAGTTGATACAATACAAGAGTCATACACACAATTAAGGTAGCGAATTTTTTGTGATTTGATTGGTTATCCCGCAGACACATTTGTGAGACACTGACCATCGACACATCATAGTTAACTTCCACTTACGACCAATCATTGTTGGCTAAGGTAGGAGCTGAAAAAACATGGCAGCCACGTAGATATTTATGAGAAGTGGAATTTAACGCTTATTTAACTTTACAAAATCTAGGTATAAGATGACTTTATATTGTATTAAAATAGACTTAAACTTAATTTAATTTTATAAAATTCAATTTATATATTGTAAATTCATCTTATTAAGATTTTCAAGTTGTCGGTGCAATGACTAAGTTCCTGAATTTTATGGTATACAAACGTTTTGGATTGTGATTTTTCACGTTTCAGATATATGATTTTTATTTTTAGAAGATTATACCTACAATTTTTAATTTCAAACATAACCCCCTTATTCTCAATGCTTAACATGTGTGACTCTCACGACACACATTTTGTTTTCTCAACTATTTCTTAATTACTTTCACTTCTTCAGTGCTGTGGCGTGGTTCCTAGAAAGTCATACATAGTGGAGATCATGATCTTTGATTTATTTAAATGCACCACACAACAACTTTCTCATTCCTTTCTGTAATGATATAATGAGAACAATTTTAAGAAAACTTCTGATACTAATTTTCAAGAATGCTTATTTTTAACCTATTAATTTTGACTTATAGGTTTTTTAAAACATTTATGACTAAAACTGATTCTTGCATAAATTATACAGGTCATCTCCAGAATTCAGAAGAAAAATGCGAAATTTGAAAGAAGTGTTGTTAAAGATGGCTAAATTGAAAAGAGTAAAAACAAATTATGCATAGAGAATGGTATAAAGAATGATTATGGGGAGTTAGCGTGGCACACACACCCATACATACATGTTGACCTAAAAGGTTTGATGACATGTGGCTATGAACTATGCAAGTGCTTTCTTTATTCTGACCTCAAGACCAGGATTGACACGCAATTACATTTTGATAATGTTGTTTTATATCAGTTGTCAAATGCCAAATACTTATCAAACTAAATGCAATTATTGGTTCTACATTTTTAAACTTTCCTTGTTGCAACCAAACCTTGTCAACAATAACAAAAGAAATACTCATCTCTTACAAAAAGGCTTCATGAATGATGCTAAATCATCTGTAACTGGAGACTGCATAAATCTTCAGTTCGAATCCACGATTCAGGATTCTTGTTTGTATATACGTGTAAATAAATAAACAGTTTCCCACAGTCAAGAAATGAAAAAGATATTATTATTGTAGTTTTTGAGATAAAAATTATTAGTTAAGAAGTGAATTTTAAGTCTAATTCGATCTTATTACATAACCGACTTATAACTTACTTTTATGTCACTATTCTAAATAATTATAAGAAATGATAAACTTATTATAAATGACAATTTATGATTTGATGGTAATGGTTTTCTTAGAAGAGATCATCAGAGATGTACAAAATCAATGAGACATAAATCTAATTTATATATAAGAGATTGATATTATTTTCAAACTAAAATTTTAAAACAATAAATTTATGAATTTTTATGCTTATATCTTGCTTAGCTTTTTCATGGATTTTTATGCTTATATCTTTTTCATCTTTATTCAATATTAGACTTTAACTTACACTTATATTTAAGCATCGTTTAATGTTTGTGAAATGTTGCTCTTGCAAATAACCATAATATGAAAGAAAAACTTTTGGTTTTTATAACCTTTTTCATCATGGTGGTGCCGCTTTGCATTAACCTTACACATGGACCAGCAAATAAAATGTTTGCAGAAAGTTTGATGAGAAAGGCAGAAAGCATAATATAATATTATGGGAAGATTGGCCAGAAAGTATAATCACTAATTCAGTATTTACAGAGGGGAGAAAAATGTTGTATTCCAAAAAGCAAAACTTAGTGTTTGTTTACCAAAGAAGAAAAAAGTTCAGGAGGGTAAAAGAAGAGACAAAAGGCTGTTACATGACTAGCTATGGTTGAAGGAGAAAGATGAAACCAAAGGGTATGTGCAGAAGGAGAAATTAAGTTAATTGACTGAGACATGATAACTGCATTCAATTATGCCTCCTATACAGTGGTGAGCTATGAAATAATGTTTTGATTTTAGACTTTTATGAACCATCCAAGACTATTTCAAATAGATCAGCCTCAGAGTCATCAAAATCTAAGACTTGGCTATTATTTCCATTGGGTTGATTTGGTTTGTTTGAAGATCTGTTATGCCACTGAGAATCAATCCTACCCATGGAAAAGAGTTCCTTGCTGTCATCATAACCGAGGGTAGCACCAGGGGAATTTACAAGTGGGGCTATGAAGCATGGATTTGGTGTTCTTTGTGCATTTGCAGGTGCATATTTGAATGCACTTTGTCCAAAATTAACCAAAACCTGAATGTCTATGTTTGCAGCCAAAGTTGGAGAGAGTGGAGTGCCAAATTCCTCTGACTGACAGTGGATTACATGCACCAATTCTGAGTCCAATGTGAAGAAAACCTTCTTCTGCCTTGGATCATACCCGCATCCAATTACCCTTTCACTTCCTATCCACTGTGCCTTCTCAGACTCCATCACAAGTTTCATTCCTGTCACAAGTTCCAAAATAACATAAGTAATTCAGCACAAGTTGAAACCGGAGCCATAGAAATTGGTGATTCTTGTTTGGAATAATCTAAGTATCAGTGTAAGTCCTATGTCGAGTAGATATGACAAAGTTATACACCATATAAGATGAAAAACCTATAAACACAATATCTCCGGATTTTAAGTTAAAGCCGGATTTTAAGTTAAAAGGTAGTGTTAATTCCTTATGTGGACTGGACTCAAGTTATATATGTAATGTCTCCGATATATGAAATAATCCCATCAATTCTTGCATATAACACAAGAACTATGAAGACACTGCAGAAGTTATTTGAATGTTAACTTAACCTTTTGATTGGCTGTAATCTTTCTAAATATAATTTGTACATTTTTAGTTCTTCTAGTTTTAAAATGCATCACTTTTTGATCCTAGTAAGTATGTAAATAACGTTTTATAGAGAAAAAAAAGGTATTTCAGACAGCATTTGAAAGACTGAAAAATAGTACAATTATTTTTAAAGAAATTCAATAGATACTTCAGTTGGGTTAAAAAAAAATTACATTGAAAAGTGATGTTAAATATATCTAAAACATTGCATCCAAGTTTTTACTTAAAATCATTGTAATACGACTAACAGAGTGCTGCCTTATTTACCATAACCATGTCTGTTTCATTCTACTCTAAAGTTGGGCATTGAAGTTGTTATATTGAGGAATGTGAAGTGTTAACATTTGATGTTGTGGGCCTCTGAGAAACGTGTATTAAATTGGGTCAAGCTGTTCTCTTTCTGAAACAATAGCAAAAAGCCAAAACTTTGTGCCTAATGAATCTTGAATCTGTATTGCACTTATCACTACACCTCATGAATAATGACCCTGTACTTTTGTCCACAAAATTTGATCCATAGAAAATGAATGGCCATGGAACCTTTGTTTCCTCAAATGGTGTAAAACAGAAAGAAGATTGCAAGCAAAAAGACAAGTTACCTTCAAGAAAGACAGAACCATTGGAGTTGAATCCAATGCTCCTAGGATAGCTACCTGGAACTCTCAAAGGAACAGCTCCTCCTGCTGTCAACCCCAATGAGAACATCACAGATCCAATCTTTCTACCACTCTCTTTCTGCTCAAATTTCACTTCTTCAACCACATTCAAATCACATACACCATTGGAACCATCTTCAATTAAGAGTTTTGTCTTCTCCCCTTCTTTCTTTCCAACAACAGATTCATGATTCCCAACACCAGAACACAGTATGGTGATTTCAAAATAAGCTTCTTGTGGGAATGCATAGTTTCCCAAAGGAGGACCAGGAAGAGGTAGAGCCGTTCTAATGACAGAAGCAACACTCATATTGGAAGAGTTGTTTGAATGAAGAACCTTTTTCAACTCAGGATTGAGTCTAACCTTCTGCATACATTCAGCTGATCCATTACACACTTCCCAAGTTATCTCAGCCTCAGTTTCTCTCCCATTCTCAGCAGCAGCACATGCTCCAAAAAGACTTGATCTTTTTGAAGGAGATGGCATGTTGGTCTTGGTGAAAGCAAATCCAGACCACCCATTTTCCACAGCATCAACCAGAAGGTAGGGATGATCATCCCAGTTGAACAAATGGCCCCTTCTAGATAGCCCATTGTGAAAAACATAAAAGTTTTGTTTTTTGTGATTGTGATTGTTCTTCTGGTCAAATTGGTGATAGAGTGCAGGTTGGTGTTGATGAAGTTTTGCAATTCCTGCTTGGAGAGTCTCCATTCTGGTCAAGCTATTGGGTTGAACAAAGTTTGTGTGGTGTTTGTTGTGATGACACCAACGCCACATGAAAAGCAGCAAAAGGGTTGAAACACATCCCAAGGAGGCTGCCACCACTGCAACATGTATGAGTTCAGCCATCTATGATCTTCCTTCTTTTTCTTTATTATGCATAGAATAATATTGTGAGTTGGGAAGAAAAGGAAGGAAGGAGGAGAAAATGATAAGGGGGCAATGAGGTATGGTGAGCATGGACTAAGACTTGTTCAATCATAAGCATGCAGTCAGAGGCGTTACAATTTGGATTAAATGCTGCTTTTTCAGCGGTGTTTTTCTGGGTCTTTTTAAAATATATATATCGATCCAAACTGATTTTAATATTTTAAAATATTAAAAAATAATTAATATATTAACATTGGTATAATAATAAAATATTAATATATTAATATTAGTATATTTCAAATCTTCAGCAGAATATAACAGTAAGATGTTTTGACTTACAATGCTATGTTTGTGTATTTTTTGGGGTTAAATACATAAATTATTTTTTAAGTTAAAATTTAGGTTTAATTTAGTCTTCAAAATTTTAGATATCGTAAATTTAGTTATTTTAATTAAATTTGATTAAATTTATTTATATTTCAAACGTTATTTTATAAGAACATTTGAGTTGTTTAAACCGTTTCACACATCTCCACTTTAACATTAACTCAAAGATGTGTTTGAAATATCAAATAAACTTAACACAATTTAATTAAAAGAACTAAATCCATGTGTTCTGAAATATAAAAGATTAAATTAGTTCAAAATTTTGAAGAGATAGTAATTCTAATTTTCATTAAAAGTTATATTAACTCAAAAACGTATTTGAAACAAATAAAATTAACAAAATTTGACTAAAAAAACTAAATTTACACGTTATGAAGATGAAAGATTAAATTAATTTAAAATTTTAAGAAAAGACTAATTCTACTTTTGATTAAAGTGTGACATATTTAAGCGTTTTTTTTTTTAATGTGATGAAACGGTGAAGGTAAAGTGTGACATAAGGTTGATTTTTCCTTGGAGTATGAATTCTTTCAGTGTCTTTTATTTAATTTTATGGGAACCGACAAACACTTCTCATTTGTGTAGTTTATTTTGTTTTGTTTTGTGTAGTTTTCAAAGAAAAGAAAAAAGTAAGTAACATGAGTTGTTGTGCTTTCCATATTTGATGCACTTGACTAGTGGTGGCCAAATCATATGATATCATAAAGAAAAAAGAATAGTATGTATGATGCTTCCTAGATAATCTTGTTCTTGCAGTTTCTGAATCAGAGCAAACTTCCAAACGCAAACTGGCTTCTCTCATAATCAGCATCCCAAAAAGTAATTCAAAACAATTAAGGTTGTCAAAGATCACAGGTGTTCATAGCACTTCCAAATAAAATAAATAAATAAAGATGGATACTCATTGGAGAATGAATGAATGAATAAATGTTTTCAATAAAGGATAAATACGTTTTTGCCTATTAATTTTAAGTGAATTTTGAAATTAGTTTATTTCGAAATTTTAGATTAATTTAGTTTTTTATCTTTCGAAATACGTGGATTTAGTTATTTTAATCAAAGTTTGTTAAGTTTATTTGATGTTTCGTACACATTTTAAGATTGTATTTAAGTTGTTTATACTGATTGACACATTTTTGCTTTAATATTAAGTCAAATACAATTATGAAATGCGGTTGAAATGTTAAATAAACTTAGCAAAATTTGATTAAAAGGACTAAATCAACGTATTTCAAAAGATGAAAGATTAAATTAGTTCAAAGTTTCCAAATAGATTAATTCCAAAATTAACTGAAATTTAAGACACCAAAATTAATCCTCGAATAAACTAATAAAGTTTTGTCTTTGGAAAGTAGCTTTACAATGTTTTTTATCAATTATGAATTCCAATTGTATTCAGTTTAGGGAATTTTGAAATCGACATTACAAAAGATAAATTTAATCATTTATGACTAGATAATACTATAAAAGAGTCTTTGTTTCTATTTAATAAGTCTTTTTTATCTTTTAATATTGAAGGATTTACTTGATGTGATTTCTAGGTAATTAAATTTCTATTTCACTTAAAAAAGAGTCTTTGTAATTTTTTTCTTAAAAATTATGTTTTGTTAATCAATATTCTAGAAAAACTAGCTAAAATTTTTAGTAAATGGAACATTTGTATTGAACTATATGCTAGAGGTATACATACTAAAAGACATAATAAGGAATATATTAATAGATTTTTTTCAAGAAAAATACAAGTTCTCCAAATTTTTGTACAATTTGCTGTAAAAAGTTCATGGAAATATATATACTCTGAATTTAGAAGTGGATTACGAAGATTCCATTGTTGGAAAAGAATTTGAAGTATAGTGTGCTCTGCCACTGAGTGCAACCTCTTAAACATCATAATTCAATGTTCTATGTTTGTACTGTTGACTGTGAAAAAACATTTCCACATGTAAACTTTGTCTCATTCCAGATTCCAAACTCATTGTTGAGTTGAGTGAGACACTTGAATATGGCCACAGTGGAGCCAAACCAAATGCCCCAAAATAAGAACAAATTACCAAATCATATTAAAAAATATAGCAACAAAAACAAAAAAGCAAATAATGCATGTTAACATGTTGGATACTGAAGATGCAGATTCAATATCAAATGCAATGTATCACTTAGGTAAAATAGAATTCAAAAAGATGAAACCGACACATTATTTGATGCAAATTACCTCAGACAGCAACATACTTTTACAGTAATTGCATTTTTGAGATTAAAACTCATGAATTTATATTTATATTTTATTAATTTTTTTTCATCAATAAAGAATAAATAAATTAAAAAAAGAACACTTTTGAGATTTTTAACTCTTTTACAAAATATACAAAATCTGTACCTATAAATGCAAATAAATACAAAAGTTTGGCATCATGACCACAACAAAATAAAATAATCATCGTATTTAAATGAAACAATTATATGCATCACAGAGGTAAAGCATTTCAAAATACTCTAAATGTGTCTTTATGATCCACAGTTCACAAGAAAAAAGTTGTATATGTTAGGTCTATAGAGGAAATTTTACTAGGGAGAACAAACACTAGTGAAACTCTGATACCACTTGTTAGGTTTACAGAGGGGTTTCACTGGAGAGATACACCATCCATGAAACTTGAGTCTAATCACATAAGGCATTAACACCACTCTCAACCCAAAACCTTAGGTCAATGAGTTTATGAATTTTTATTCTTATACAGTGTTCTACTTTTACTTACATGACACGTTAAAATACAAAAAAGTTACGATAGAAAATAACAAAACATTTGGTGCTAAATTTATTATTCTAGGATTTTGAATTAGAAGTGATTTTAAAATTATATCATCATTTTGTGTTAAAAGTAAAATTAGTGTTAGGTAGTTTAATATTTTTGAGTGTAGTTCATTCAAAAGATATGCCATAAAGCAGCTGTGAAAGGAATAATTAATAATGATCCTCTGACCAATTAATCCGATGATTAAACATAATTGAGTTGGTTTTTGAAATGGATGCAGCAGAGAAAAGTGAACATCATTGTTTAAATTATAACTAATTGATGGTTTTATAGTGTTAATATATTTGGTAAGATGGTAATGGGTTGGCCAATGAGAATTTGTTTCACGCTTTTAATTCAATGATAAGTTAAAGATAGCTACTTTTTTTTTCTTATGAGTTGTTGAATTAGCATGTGATATGAACTTCATAATTGTAAATTGCAGTGTAAGATAATGTCTCCTCGCTTTCAACTATAATAATAAACTAACAACAACATCTTACATTATTCTAAACACTCAACTTATCACAAACTTTTATAATATTGCTAAATAAATAACTTCAATAATAACTTATATTCATAATTGACTCTTCAATAAAATATTACAATATGCTTCCATGACCAAACTTAGTATGTTTAATCCTGCTTGTCTCACTCGTATAAATAAATTCAAAACATAGACCCACCTTTTCTTTCATATAATAAAAAAATGGATTTATAATAGGATTTTAATGGTTAATATAGGAATAAATATGGTTTTAGTCTTCGAATTTTGATGAAAAATTAGAATTCATTTTCGTCTGAAACTTTAATATCTTATGATCTTCAAACTTTAAAAAAGAAAGATTTATAGTTCTTTTTTATCAAATTAAGTTATTTTTTGAATTGTTTACGGTATTTGACACGTTCTAACTTAATCTAGTTGAAAGACATGTTTAACATATCAAATATTAACGTAATTAAATTAAAAAAACTACATTAATTTATTCAATTTTAAATTTTGAAAAATAAAATATATCAATGATTTGAACAGATATCTAATTCCAATTTTGCACCAAAATATAATTAATCCTAATAGTTATAACTAGATTTTTAGAATAATATTTTTGAAACAAATTTTATATATAATACTTTTCAGAACTAATTTTTTGAAATAAATTTTTCAGAATATATTTTAAAAAGTGTTTTTGAAATGAATTTTTTTTTCGCAACGTCCTTTTCTCTCGGTATTTTCCCTTACTATACTTCCTATGCAGCGGCAATGTTGCAGTGCAATGGGAGGATATTTTGATATTTTTGTTATTGGTACGTAGTGTATTTAGTAATGATGGAGTGCATTAAGCAAAGCCCTTAAAAAATAATTAAGTAGCCCACAAAGAACCAAACAAAAATTTGGTGTTCTGAAAGAAGAGTGAGTGAAGATGAAGTGAAAGAAGCAAAAGAGTTTCCTTTTTTTTCTGCAATCTAAACTGAACACAGAGTGACTCTTATCCACAGAGCATCGACGATGAACAATTCGCTTTTTCTCCACAATGCAAACCCAATCCACTTCACTTTCCACTCCGCATTTTCACAAACACAACGCAGGCACGTTGCTTCCAACAAGTTCTTATCTCAACGTTACCCACGCATCCAATGCTGCTGCATCGAAATCGACATGGTGAAGAACTCCCAAGGAATCTACGCCCCCAAAAGCGACAAGGTCGTTGTTCTCTGGGACCTCGACAACAAGCCCCCACGCGGGCCTCCATACGACGCCGCCGTTTCGCTAAAA
Organism: Vigna unguiculata; assembly: GCF_037176805.1. Taxonomy (NCBI): domain Eukaryota; kingdom Viridiplantae; phylum Streptophyta; class Magnoliopsida; order Fabales; family Fabaceae; genus Vigna; species Vigna unguiculata. Next base: position 2,462,103 of record NC_140799.1, on the reverse strand, counting down.
ACCCTCGCCTCCCGCTTCGGCGAGGTGACTGACTTCTCCGCCTACGCCAACCGCCACGCCTTCGTCCACCTTCCCCAGTGGGTCCTAGAAGAGCGCCGGGAACGCAGGAACCTCGACATCCTCGAACGGAAGGGTGTGGTCACACCCTCGGAGCCCTACACGTGCGGGGTGTGTGGGCGCAAGTGCAAGACCCACATGGACCTGAAGAAGCACTTCAAGCAGCTGCACCAGCGCGAGCGAGAGAAGAAGCTGAACCGCTTGAAGTCGCTGAAGGGGAAGAAGAAACGGGACCGTTTCAAGGAACGATTTTTGCGCGGGAATCATAAGTATAATGAGGCAGCGAGGACGCTGCTGGTTCCGAAGGTGGGGTACGGGCTGGCGGCGGAGCTGCGGCGGGCGGGGGTGTTTGTTAAGACGGTGCAGGATAAGCCGCAGGCGGCGGATTGGGCGTTGAAGAGGCAGATGGTGCATTCGATGAGTAGAGGGATTGATTGGCTGTTTTTGGTTTCGGATGATTCGGATTTTTCGGAGATGTTGAGGAGGGCGAGGGAAGCGGATTTGGGAACCGTGGTGGTGGGGGATTGGGATAGGGCTTTGGGGAGGCATGCGGATTTGTGGGTGCCATGGAATGCGGTTGAGAATGGTGAAGTGGAGTTAGTGCCCAAGAGGAAGAAGAGAAGAGAACATGGTTTTCAGAATGATGATGATGATGACCATGATCGTGGTGATTGGGGTGGTTTGAATGAGGATGAGGAATTGGGGCAAGAGTTTAGGTTGCTGCATAGTGAGGACGAGGATGAAGATGTGGGGAACTATTATTATTATGATGATGATGATGATGATGATGAAGAAGAAGAAGAGGAAGATGGGTTGTATATTTTTTGATTCTTTTTTGGATGGAGCTTAAGACCAAGGTTTTGAGAAACAATTTGCCACCGCAATTTCGGCTGCAATGTCAAGGATTTTTTGGTTTTTGAGGCTGCAATTGTCACTGCGTCTATCTCATTTGTTTGTAATTTCTTGCAATGTGAGGAACTGTGGGAATGCTGCTGTTTTTGTTTATCATTTCTTGCAATATCAAGAAAATGGTACAAAACTGTGACAGGATCTGGAATTTGAAAGCTTGGCCAAGACTGTTTCGTTATACACAATAGAGGTTGAATTGAAGATATGATGTGTTAATGTATGTATGTATGTTATGTTATATGTAGCATCCTTTTGATCTCTATTGGATTATAGAGGGTTGCATCAATTGATTGCTCCCATGGAAGAATAAAGTCTGTTTTTCTAACAGGTGCTTCTGATATAAGTTTCTTTACATTCCTGCTAAAGCTAATGTAAGTCTGAGAAAAGTGTGTTTTTTTCCATAGCTGTTGATGAGTACTGTAAGTTCAATGATCTAGGCTTGGTGAATATAGCTTTGTTAATATGCAGGTTCTGCAAAAATGAAACATAGATCAACTAAATTTTCATATTGAAGATAGATAATAGAAGAAAAACAATTAACTGAAGTTGTTGTTTGAAGTACAGCATAAAACGTTTTGATCCTGCTGAAATTTTTACATGACAAAGCACATACTTTTCTATCGAAGCAAACACTTTTCTCATTGTCCTTTTATCATCATAAAATATGAACAACCAATTCAAGAAAAGGTTATATCCTTGCATGCACAGAAATTGAATGATTTTTTCGTAGAGAGAGATGAATCTCCTTCGTCCATAGTTTTAGCAGCTACTTTAATGAAATCTGTCACTTAAATTTATTTGACAGGTCATAGTTCCAAGATGCAAGATAAAAAAAAGAATTATTTGAACTTTAAATTCCAACGTATATATATATATATATATATATATATATATATATATATATATATATATATATATATACTTTCATAATCTTACAATTTACAATTTCATACAAATGGACTGCTACCTAAGCTATTTATATGAAAAGGCAAATCTTAAAACGGCTTTGAATCTTACACTAATGAATCATACAACTTTGCATCATGGCTACAAATTATATTCAACAAATGTTTTTTTCTTTTCCTTTTTACTCTTTTTATGAATTCTAATGAAAAATATAAACATAAACTGTAATTTGATAAGAACTTGAAGAATCCCTTTAAAACATACCCAATTTAATTATTCCCAAAAATTACTTGTTACTTATTCAATACTAAGACTTTATTAAGTTATTCAATTGATTTATTTTCATTTTTTCTAAAAACAAAATATTGACAGGATTTTTTGGTGTAGATAATAATTTTGTTTTACAAGACTTACGAGTATGTTGTTTTATTTATTGGGATAAATTACACTTATCTATTTTTAAAAGTTATGTTAAATGACATAAGTATCTTTTCTAATGTTAATATTCCTTATATATTTAATAAGATGATATTATTCACACTCCTTCATTCTAACTTTAGAATAAACATTGGTCTCTTTTATATTTTAAATAAATGAAAGACGTTTTGTATTTTTAGTAAAAAAAATTTATTTGCATTATTTATTTAAAATTATATTAACTAAAATTTAAATAAAAAAAATAAAATATAAAACTAAGGAATGTTTTTTATAAATAAAATTACAACATTTTATTTTCAATAAATAAAATAAGACATGTAAATGTCACTTCATTAAAATCATTAAAAAACAAATATCACTTATTAGAAACATAAACAAAGTAAACATCTAAGAAAAAAATATAAAAAATATGATATCATTTATTAAGAATAAGAAAAGTAAATCTCTATTCCAAAACTATAAGGGATCTGAATATAATTTCATTTCATATTTATTACAGTTTTCACTATTTATTTCTAATTCACAGTTTTACACAAAAACACTGTATATCACTTATACAATCATTAATAATTTAATAGTTTCTACAATTACAGTAATATTTTTATTGTCTCCGAATGTTATGATTTGATACAAATTAAAATTTTGAATCAAAACTTAACTCAATAATTAGTGATTAAATTTCATTATCTTAATATCCACACATCAAAAGTACTTAACAAGCCAAAGGGTAAATGAATATCAAATGTAAAAAATATTTCATGAAAGTTCAAAGGGACAACAACTGTCCCAAAATTGTATGAAACAATATTTTCTCAATGTTTCGTCATGCATAAAAAGCAAGGATTAGTATAAATCTCGTCATACATTCTTTTCTTGAACCCAATGACCCAAATAGTGATTACTAACACCAAATATACCAGTATGTTTTTTCAGGCAAAAATATGCTACCACAGCAGAAGTTATCCTTTGTTCCGGATGTATTAGACTGAATCGGTTCCTAAAGTAACTAAATGCTACTTGACCTAAGGATCTTGAAAAAAAATACATGGGACAAATCAGCTTCACCGACAATAATTGTGAATACTGGTGGCTATCAGCTATTAAGGAAATTTTAAAAATATTTTAAAAGGATGGAGAAGCTTTCTTCCTTTTTGGGCAGCCTGGAACTAAAGGAAAAACAATTGAGCCAAAAATATATATATAAATTACAGAATAAAGAAGGGAAAATGGTAGCAGCTCTACATCCTATGCATTAAGTTCATCACAGCTGCTAGGAACAACAACTCAAGATGAGAAAAAACTGGAATGAATACTGAAAACAAACCAAGAAGATGAAGATATGCCTCCCTCATGTGCAATCAGTCAGACTTGGAGGAGGATGTCCATATCTATGCAATGAATTGTTTTTGGATCTTGTGGCACACAACCATTTCCTTGGGATCTCAGGATCATCACTAGTTACAGTTGGCACGTGCCAGCTACCATTGGCTGATTCCTGCAGTTATATTATATTTAGCATGAATAAGAAAATTGGAAAGCTCAGTTTTCTCTGTCAATCATTTTTTTCCCCTTTCAATAAAAGGGTTACAAAAAATACATACAAGTGGAAGTAGACAACCCTCGGACACTCAGAATTGGACAAAACAAGCTCAATTCATTCAATACACAGGTATGAAGTATACCTTGATGCAGAGCAAGAACAATTATATAGCCAGTGAAAAAGTAGTGAGGATGTCATCTCACCTGAATAACTATAGAATAACATGGAGGCATTATTAGGGAGCCTCCAGAAGTTGAGGTTAATGCTCGAACCTGTAAACCAAAAAACACATCGTCAATCCTTTCACTGTTGGAGTAAAAAACTTGACTAAAAGTCATGATCAACAGACAAATGCACATTAGTAATTCAGCATCCAGAAAGGCTAAAATTCTTGAGAACTGATTCTAACACAGAAACATAAACTCTAGCAAACTTAAGACAACGAAAATCCTATCCCATTGGGTGAGATCAACTACATGGATCTCGTGATGCTACTAAGGCCAAATTCTCAACAACATTATTTATCACGAGATCCCTCTTCAAAGTTCCTCCAATGTCCTTCATGATCAACCTCTCTCCCTTTTCGCAAGGCTAAATACAATGCAATCTATTATCCTCACAGATGCTTCCTAATACTTTCTTTACTCATGTCCAAACCATTGTAACCAATTTTCATGAAACATACTAGGAATATTCATTCTTACACACTCTTTCATACACTCTCTTTATTAGTATAATTTATTGGAAAATCACAAAATTGTACAGGATTCTCATCGTATACCTTCTAATATATTCCAACCAGTAGAAGAGAGTTCGTTAGAAAGAATGTTCTTAGCACTTCTTTTTTCCTTAATTGGTGTCACCAAACACAAAAATGTGTTATATTCCTTAATATAATATACTAGTCATAATATAAAATGTAGCAAAAAATGTCAACCTAATAATCACCCCATGCACTTAGGGAACTCCCTCAAAGTTAGCTACTAAGGGAGGATGACCAAACACTTAAATATTCTACTAAGCATCTTATAATACTCTACCTGACTAAAACACTCAATTAGTACCCAAAGTCCCTATCACAACAGCACCGTCCCTAAGAATGGCGGTTTTTACTCTATAGCACTTATTAGCAACACTTCACTTCACCTCCTCATTGTCAAAACCCATTATCAGTAGCCCTTTTTGAGGCATTGACAATTAGCTATTATATCAACTGATAAGAACTAACACTTTGGGAATCCACCCTCGAAAACTAGTTACTAAGGGAGAAGAATCTCATACTATTCGATATGGAACTTAAGCATCCATTCCTATCACAATCTATAATATGAGCACTACCCTCACAAAATCATACACGACAATTGTTCGCAAAATTTAAAACTTTTTAAATCCATCATCAAGCAGTACAGCAATATATCATAGAAAATCATGTCGTGTCTTATCCTTTCTGGTATATTTGCCACAATTTCCTTTTGTTGTCTCTTTAAAATCCAACATTCACTACCATGGTATAGCTGGTACGAAATTATTGCATCCCACTTATAGGATTTATCATAACCATATTCTAGCTGATATGAGATCTCCAAAATCTTCTCATTCTGAGGATTGGACATCTCTAGTGTAGAACTAGATGTTTGTGAATGGCATGGTAGACCCAACAAAAATCACTAAGAAAGACTATGATACCATATTAAAATGTAAATTTAAATCTAACTCAACCTCATAAAACCGGATTATAAAATGAGATTCACATCCACATATCTATTTTATCCATACCACTACTCAATGAAGGATACCCAACACCTAGACATGTAGTAGTACAATAACTCTTTCCTTTGAGTTTGGTAGGTATTTCCGTCACAATTAACCCTTGCTGTTTTTCTTCATTTTAACCATCTAGGTTACATCTTTTGTGTGACATTTCATTGATTTGACCACCATTTTGTAATATTGATTCCAAAATTTAAACTTCAAAACCTACAGTATGGTATCTTTTTTCCAATTTTACTTCAATGTTCCAAATAATTTTCTTCTCATATCTTGATCAAATTACAATACATATACTTTGGTTTACTCCTACTCAAAAGAAAACCCACGGGTTCCAAACTTTGAATCCAAAAGTCAAGTTTAGAGCTATCTTCTTTTCTCGGTTTCTCAATCAAAACTATATCATACATAAAAAATGCAGTTTTTTGGATTAGAAGCACAACGAATTATCCTATATATGCAAGTTCTTTTCAAGATCTAGTAGCAGGAATCATCAGTTTGTTCTAGACAAAGCCTCCTAGTTCCATTTAGATTGCCATGAATTACAGTTAAGCAAATATTGATATGCAAAGATATATAGACATCTGGCAATTAAGTGATAACAGCAAGGAATGGATCATTTAATAAATTCTTTTTTCCCAAGCGGGTGCTTTTATGATATTTGCTGCTGGCCTTGGGTAGTCAATAGTCATGGATACAAAAGTCAGGCATAATTCAAAATAGTGTTATAAAGAATGCGTCTGGAATGTCGCAGAGCTATACCATATAATGGTATAAGGAACTTGGATAGTTTAGAATACCTGATGCTTTTCCTTCCATCTCGGGAAAAAACTAGAACCAAGTAGCTGAAACAAGTGGTCCCTCATCTCATCATTTGTTAACAGTAAGCATTTACAACTAACAGCAGCATATAACCAGTACCTGTGTCAAATAAAACAACACCATTTTATTACAACTGAATTGTAAGACCATAGAGACATTATGTACACTTTTGAACTTCTATTCATGTCAATGTTGTAAATGTGTGATACAACAAATTAACAACATGCAACTCCAATCCAACTAGATGGAGTCAGGTACATGGATCAATCAACACCATCAGATTCTTTGGAAATGTAAAATAGGAAAAAAATGAAAGGAAATTAATTAGGCAACTCCATCTAACTTTAATATTATGGAAGCACTACATTACCAGTCATCATTTGAACCTTGAGGTGTAGCATAAAGAGCACCATTTTTTTTCCAATTTTCTATAAGTCTCCTGTTTTTTGGATTTTGAGCAGGACCACCATATACCCGGCTTGCATGCAAAATTATAAGGGGCAACCTCTTGGAAGGGCTTATTTGACGTAATTGTTTAACAACAGTATTAAGCTACAACCAAGGGCAAATAACCATTACTAAGTAGTTACTTTTGCAATGGGCTAAATAAATTAAATAATGTCATGCTCACCCTCGAAAAGCTGAAATTATGCCCATTGGAAAGGCCTACATTTGCACCATCTACAACAGCATCAAATGGGCCATGCCGCTCAAGCCACTTCTGCAGAAGTCAAACATCTATATCAATCACTATTTCATTGCTAATTTTTTATATTGAAGACAGAATTGAAAATAAAGACACTACAATATACAAACTGTCAAAGGTAGCCTACAGGAAAAAAAGGATGGTCCTTCGCCAAATTCAGCTTTTAAGTACCCAAACAAATTTTAAGCAAAACAGTAAATCTTGTTCTACCTGAAAATGAACAAAGTTTTCCTTGGCTTCTTTTTGGCAAGCTAATTTAGATAATGAGGCAGCAAAGGTTTCGGTCTCTTTTGGATCAATATCAATGCTCACAAGCTTCTCGCCACACGAGACACACACACCATCCTCGTTCACCTGAGTCTCCACCATCTTCCATCGCCCACTCCCAAGCCACCCTTGACCATGCCATCCTCCACCTCCCTGAAGAATCCCTTCCCTCACTTTATTCACATCCCACTTCTCCTTTCCAATTTTTGCAGCATATTCTGAGTTGAACCAGTCCTGAACTATCAGTGAAGTTGATTCAGATACTTGTCTCACAGTAGCACGCAAACGGTGCAAAATCTCATATACCCTGTCTTCCTTCTTTGTTTTGACACTGACTTCCAAAAGAGCAGAAAGCTCAGGCTCTTCAGCCACAATACCAGACTCAATCATGTCAGCATCAACTAGATAAGCTTTCTCAGCATCACCCCTCTTGCAAAATCCAAACAAAGCTGGTTCATACGATCTTAGCCTGGGAGCAATAGCAACATTCTTCATCTGCTTTAGTAATTCGAAAGCCATATCGGGATCTTCCTTGGCAGCAGCAAGCCTAGCAGCATTGGTAAAGGTGGCTTCATTGGGCTGAACTCGATCATTCAACATCTGCTGGAATATCTCAAACCCCCTTTTGAGGCCCATTTGGGCAACATCAGCATTTTCAATAGAACATAAGTATAGCAAATTGTTATAGTGATCAAGGTTGAGTACAACCCCCAATTTTCTAGCCTCATCATAGTGGCAAAGGGCTTGAACAACATCTCCCTCGTTTGAGCACTGGTTTAACTTACACAATAAGACCCCTTCAGGAGATTCATAGAAAGCCTTTCTTCTCGCTTTGATTGAAAGCTTAACCGTGGTTGTTCCTCCCTCTTGTGATTTGTCCGTTCGAGCTAATGTAGTGAGGGAGGAGAAGTTAGTACCAGCAGTTAGGGTACGTTTGAAGTAGTGGCAACACAGAAGTGGGCGCCAGTAATGGGGTTGTGTGAAGATACTGAGAGGGTGAGCGAGTCTCGCCATCGCTGTTTGTTAACCAACAACAAAAAGGAGAAACAACAATCAACCTGGAACTCATAAAATCCAAGTTGAATAACCAGTTTGTTCAGAGAAAATTAACACAAACCTTCATTTGGCCTTAGCAGCAATTGGTCTCTAGATAGAACTCATTTTGTTTTACTAATTGTTTCTTACTGTGGTCTTCAAGACACATTTTCTTCTTCCTAAATTCTAACTTTCATCATAAAGTTGCAGCTTAAACAATGTTTCTATGTCCCAGTTGCAAAAGTGAATAACTAAGCTGGTAAAGAGTTCAAAACTCTTAAACAGCCCATGGGAAATTTGATACAATTCCAATGACTAGTTATTATTGTATTCCAAATTTTGAACTAGCATTGATACTACAATTTCAGTAGGAATAACTGGTAAAGAAAAGGAGTGAATGAAAAACAGTGATTAGAAAAGGATGAAATTCAGAAGGTCTTACCTTACCGGAGAGAGAAGCTTCTATTCATCGGTGGGTTGATTGTGTTCGCGCGGGGAACGGCGGAAAATTGGGAATAAAGGGTTTAGATTGTGTTGGTGCTGTGGAGATGCTAAGAATGAAATGGATAATTTAGTGAGGAAATGAAAAATGTGATTGTAGAGATAATTCAGTGGCTGGAAAAATGAAAGTGAAGAACTTTTTTTTTTTCCTGTTTTTATTTTTAATTATATTACCGTCATTTGTTTCTTTTATTTTTTTTATTTTTAGGTTAATTATTTTTTAAATTTAATAAACAAATATAATTCTTTTAATTAAATTTTTTTAAGTGTTAAAATATATTTCGAGATAAAGATAGAGTTATTTAACTTAAATATCAATTGATACACAAAAAATAATAATATTTAATTTTAAAATATTTATTTATTGAAATTTAAATATAAAAATATATCAAAATTTTGGTTTTTTAACTTAAATTTATAAGTTAAATATATATATATATTTAAGCTATTTTTCGAAAATTTATATGTTAAAAATCATTTTTTATATTTTGTTATATATTCTGTGTACACTCTTCGTACAAAAGTACAAAATAATATTTTATACTCTATAACAATATATAAAAATAATTCTCTTTTTTGTTTCACATTTTAAAATATTAATTTTACTTTTTAAATATAATAATTTATTAAATTTTTAAAAATTGATGTTACTTTTACAAACTTTTTATAAAATTGGTTATGTTTTTTCTCTTCTTTTTTATTTATATTATTCTTTAATATGTTCTGATATATTTTACTTTTTTTTTAATAAATATAATTTTAGTTTATATATTAACTTAATAACATTACAATATTATCACCTACTAATATAATATCACGTATATTTAAAAAATACATAAACACATGTGCGATAGCGCTTGTGTATAATAAAAGAAGATTATTAAACACTTGTATTTACAATAGATATTAAAATAATATTTTTTTAAAATTGTATTTATTTACTTAAATTAACTGTTCATCTTTTCATCTCCAATAATATTTTAAAGGGATATAAATAGAATACATAAAGAGTTCTGTTGATGTTTATATTGATCAGTCATGGAATAAAAATTTGAATTCTGTCTAATTAAGTTTCCTTCCTATTCTTATTTTTCTTGGTTTTAATTATAGTACTCATATAATTACTCAAAATTTAAATTGGATGAAATGAAAGGATCGTAAAGATACACCATTGTATTGTATGGTCGGTTGATCATATCAATTGGTCCAACTACTAAAGATCTAATGATCAAGATAGCTAATTATCTAATTAACATAAAAATTCAATAATAAAAATTAAGAAAAATGGATTATGATTAAGTCGATCCTAATTAAAAATCCATAAAAAAAACAAAAAATATGAATATAAAGTGAAACTTTTACGATGGACTTTTATCTCACCTTAACTATTGCATTAACTGCTTTTATAGAGGTTCAATCGTAGAACATCGATTTACAATTATTAATTTTCTTGGTTTTAATTATATTACACATACGAATGATATATATACTTAATGTTTATTTTATTTTTGTTATACTATGTTATGATCATATTTTTGTATTATATAATTTTGATAATGAATGAATGTTTTCTATTTTGTTAAACTTTTCAAATTTTAATTTATTTATATTCGTCATATTATTTTAATATTTTATTTGTTTCTCTTTACAAATTTGATATATAACTTATTCTTTCTATTAAAAATTTTTACATTCGTTGACTAAACAAAAGAACACTTTACGAGTGATAGAAAATATAAATAAGGGGCAATCAATCTGAAATTGTTGTAAGTTGAGATTAATTATCCCATGACATGAGTTAAAAAAGTTAAATCACCATTAACTAATAATTCGTCAAGACTAATAATTATAATTTTTTTTTTTTATCTAATAACAAGCGTTTCGTCCAACAAAACGTAGGAAGTTACTAGATTTCTGAACTTTGATTGCGTCACACATTTGTCTTGTCGCGCAGTATACTATGCACTTTCCGGTTTCATTTCAACTATGGACTTCCATTGCTGCGTCAAAAGTTGTTTTCTTCTCTTCTCAACTCCTCTAAACTTTCAAATTATTCTTGGTAATATTATGTGACATCAAAATATTCCTACACAGATAAAATGAATTTTGTAAAATCAAAATATGTTTTATTAACAATGTTGTAAAAACTAACTAATTATTAAAATATTAAATATATGTTTGTCTCTTAATTTTTGTTAAAATTTTTATCAAATTCGGTCTTTTAACTTTATAAATGTATCAATTTAGAATTTAGTCTTTCTAATTATAGATTTGGTATTTTTAATAGAATTTTATTAAATTTATTTAACGTTTCAAGTTTATTTCTCAGCTAGCATTGAAATAGAGATATATCAAATTGTATAAACAACTCAAATATTATCCCTCCCAAAACGTATCGTATTTGAAACGTCAAATAAATTTAACAAATTTTGATTAAATAATTAAATTCACACATCGTCAATAGACTAAATTGGATAAAAATTTTGAGAAAAAATAATTATAATTTTTAATGAAAGTTTAATAAAAAAAACATATTTAAGATTTATTAAAATAATCCTACACTTAATGAAACGAAATATATATAAGACAATAAAAACAATAATTATAATATTGTCCCAAAGTTAATTTTTCTCTTGTATAGAATTGAATGACTTGATTATTTGGCAATTGATGAATGAAGGATGAAGGAAGGGAGGGTTTTGTTTTTATTGAATATGTCTTAATCTTTGTTAAAGAGTGGTACTCCAAAAACAGTATCATTGTTATTATAGTTAGAATAATAATTATAGATTTATAGGTAGATTGTATTTTCAAAGCCATGATGATGTTATGTCAACATTATTTCCCAATTCCATTGCCGACTCAAACTCCTCCGTGTCTCTTCAAAACTCCGGTGGACCCCACCACCTCATTTTTCTTTTCCTTACTTTCAACATTTTCTTTAATAAATTATAACAATTTATTCACTTTAATTATGAGTTAGACTCATTTCAACTTTCATTATGTGTTAAATATCTTGGCAACATATAATCTCTTATAATATAGACTCATTTTAACTTTTAATATATAAGATATTTTTAGACATTTTCATCCTTAATGTTTAATTAAGATTAAATGGTAAACAAGCTTCCAACTGAAGTAAGTAACTATTTTGAAAAAGACACATCTTTTTATCTTTTCTATTTCAATTTTGCTTCTTTAAAATCTTGTCTTTTAGTTACAAATCATTCATTTCAATTATTTAATTCAATATTCGTAGCAATAGTTACATAAGGAAATCATTTAATCAAACTTATTATTGTACTACATACAACTGTTTGAACTTAATTTGTTGTGTTTAATAATAATAATAATAATAACAACTAATAATAATAATAATAATAATCCATTCGTTTATACTATAGCTAATCTATGTTTTCAATTGTATAGAAATTTTGTGAGCTACAATTTAATTTTCCTGATTCTTTAAAGTTATTTGTTAAAACGTATTCATATTCAAGTTCTTGAGAGAAAAAAAAAACAGTTTTTTACACTTAATGGTTCAATATGCAAGTTAAATGCAACCCATATATAAAAAATAACTCTAGTTATGCTCAGTTGACAATAATTTGAGCAAAAAAAAAACTAAAAAAATATAAGTTTGGGAGTTCTCACAAGGAATAAAAATATTTTTGCAAACCCTTTCTTTTAAAATCAATGTTATTATTTTAAAGACAAAAAAGGTTCACTTATTGTGTGATGATTGAAAAAAAGAGAAAATGGTGTGAGACTTGCTGAATCCTTATCATCATCAAGTCATGCTGATGAAGACCCATTATCCGTGCAATTTGACTCATGATCCTCTTTTGGTCTTATTATTATTCACCTTATCTTATTAATCTCAATTATTATTAATATTGACATTAATAATATTAATATCAATATTATTTTTTATAAAAGTTAAATATGTTTTTATCTCTTAATTTTTAGTAAATTTTGAAATTAGTCTGTTTCAAAATTTTGGACCAATTTAGTTTTTTATCTTTCGAAATATGTTGATTTAGTGTTTTTAATTAAATTTTATTAGATTTATTTGATGTTTCGTACGTATCTCATGATTGTATTTTACTTGTTCATATGGTTTCACACATTTTTACTTAAATATTAAATCAAATACTATTATGAAACGTGCTTAAAATATCAAATAAACTTAATAAAATTTGATAATAAAAATTAAATTCACATATTTTAAAAATTAAAAAATTAAATTAATTCAAAATTTTAAAATAAACTAATTCCAAAATTGATCGGACCAAAACATATTTTACCTTTATTATAAATTTAATTGATGTGAACACTGATGCATGGAGGGTACAATCGCTTCATGAGATATTGGTGATTTTGTTTGGTGAGTGGTTGCCCCATCACCTCTCATATTTTTTTGTAGTATCTGATTTTTGTTTATATGATAATATTTTGGATTAATTATTAGTTATTATCATGAGATCTAATTCGTTCAATAGTTTAATTTTTAAATATTTTTATTTCTTATTTTAAATTTAATATTTCATTTCAAATAATTAAGATAAAGAAAGTTTTGGCTATATTTATATTAGATAACCTAGACCTAGCTCCAAGGGGCCATGGTCTACCTTTTATTTTTCTTTGTTTTCTAATGCAAAATTCTTGATTTATAAGGTATCAACATTTTTTATGTTTAGATATATTCTATTGCCAAACTTGCAAATATTTGTGTTGCTATCCATTAATAAAAGTGATTATTCTAAATTAAGCAACCCCTACCTCTTACCATATATGTAATAATAAAACTTATAAACTTAAAATATCGGTTTATATTACACAAACTTTACTTTTTGATCTTTATATTTAAAATGCTCTATTATGTATAGGAATAAAGTGGTTGATATTTAAAAAATAATTAAAAAAAAGTTTCATTCAACTGTAGGATCGAGAATTTTAACCAATATAAAAAATATTTTTTTATTAGCATTTTATATATTTGGTCATCTAGTTGACAAAAATACTTTATCTCATCTTTACACGTGTTTGCGGTTTTATTTAATTATTAAATATTTCATATACACTTGTCACCAAAGAAAAATATATATTATTAAGTAGGCGTAGCATGAAATTTTTAGTTGATTTACATGAAATTGTAAGTTTAATTTTATTATTGTCATTATATAGTAAAAATTAGATGTGAGTATATTATAATAATTACAAAGGTAAACAAATGTTAATATAATCGATGAAGATGGGAATATTGGTGTATTCTCTTTTGAATAAATAGATAAAAAATAAATAAAAGTTCTAATTATAATTTCAATAAAAATATATAACATTTAAAGTAGACTTTATTTAAAATTTAAAAAATTTATGAAGTTTCTTAAAAACTTCCTAAGCTTACCCCAACAGTTGCACATGGTGAGTGCTAAAACACTTTTGATCTTAATTTTTTTTTTCCTAATCCGTGTAATGATGGAAAAAAAATATTGATCTGTGAAAGACTAATTTTCTAACTTGTTTAGCATAAAAGGTTAAATTTAAACTTTTACAAAAGTGTATCCTTCCAGACACAAAGATCATACTTTTGACCTTAAAACACCAGTTTAGTCTAATAGGTTCATCTAATTATGTACATATATCATATAATATATTATTATATTTAAATATTATATTACATATATGGACCGATTTGAGACTAAATCAATTATGTGACACTGACAATGATATGTGACATTATCATTATCACGTCACACTGATACTATTACGTGACACAATACTGTTTTAAAACTTAACAAATTATTTAAAAATATATAAAAAAATTAAAATAAAAAAATCACGAATTGATACATACTATAACATATATTTAACATTGTTAACACATTATTAACAGAATGGCATAATTATGACACGCTTTTAAATACATGGACCTAATTTAGACAAGTCAAAATCTAATGACCAAATTAAAATTTACAAACAAAAACGAGATCCAATGGAAAGTTTAAATCTATACTTTTTTAATGCAAAATAAAAATGTAAAACTACCCACTTTAATATTTTTGTGAGTATTTTAAAATAAAATTGAAGACCAATCCCCTTCAATCTCTTGTATTTACACACTATATAACTTATCATATCCTAAAGATAGTAAAAGAAAAAATCTCTTATAATATATTTGCAAATTGAAATGACATAATATGTTAAGTGAATTATTTTATCAATATTGAAGACAAAAAGAAATAAAATGTCCTGTATGAAGAAGCTATTGGGTACTGAGTCTTTAATATCATTATCGTATCTCCCAAACTCTAGAATATTTTTATTTCTTTCATCTGAAAATAACAGCAATTCTACAGTCATGTAACTTTTCATTAAATTATAATATTCATAATTTTTTATTTTCAAATTAGTTATTCTCTATTATTATCTAAAGTAAAATATTTATTAAAAGAATAATCTGGTTTAATAAATTTGTTTCAAATTGTTCGTAATAAAATTAATGAACATTAAATTCATTACAAAGAAGATGGTATCAAAATAAATACTTATTAAAACATACTTTTATTGGTTAAAATTTACAGATATTACAAAACTTTGTAAATCCTACAATACAATGCATTATACCAAATAATAGAAAAAAAGTATTAGAATAAAGTTGATATCAACACTCTTCTACGTAACTATCCAAAAGATTTATTTATGACATATTCGAAATCGTGATAACGAAGGATTTAATATATTTTTGGCTCTTAATTTTTAATAAATTTTGAAATTAGTTAATTTCAAAATTTTAAACTAATTTAATATTTTATTTTTTTAAAATACGTAAATTTAATCTTTTAATTAAATTTTGTTAAGTTTATTTGACATTTCAAGCACGTTTTATAATAGTATTTGACTTAACATTAAAGAAAAAATGTGTCGAGCAGTATAAACAACTTAAATACAGTCCGAAGATGCGTACAAAACATCAAATAAACTTAACAAAATTTGATTAAAATGACTAAATTTACGTATTTCCAAAGATAAAAGACTAAATTAGTTCAAAAATTCGAAATAGACTAATTATGAAATTCATTGAAAGTTAAGGAAAAAAAAACATATTCAACCCTAATAAAAATGAAAAGTAGTTTAATATACATTTTGAAGCTAAATTTGTGGGAAAAAAAGGATTATCCATACCAAAATAAACAATACATTGAATACTAGAATTGTAATTTAAAAAACAAAAATGAGATGAGTGATAATTTTGAACATTAAAAACATGAAAAGAATTTATTGTGTGAAGTAAAGAGAAACGCGGCTTATTGTTGTGGGTTGTGTGGGAAACAAAGCACTACAAAATGAGACGTTGAAGGTACACGTGGAGTCTGTTATTTTTGCGTGGACGGAAACTCATTTTCTATTCTCATCCATCCCTCCATTCACCACCGACTTTTCACACCCATTCGATTTCCTCCACCTGTCCATTCTCTCCCCACCCATTACCAATCGCACAACACACCCATTATCATAATTATCAAAAAATAAAATAAAATCACCCCATTAACTTTCTTGCCCTAAATCCCATATTTCACACCACCAAACTTGCTTCTTTAATAAATGATTTAATCTTTATAGAAATCGTCATACTACATAAATTTTTTCTTACAAATTTAAAAAGAGAAGTATAAAAAAAATTATGCTATTTTTAAAAAAAATTTTATTGACAGATAATTTTTTTATAGATAATTATTTTTTATAAAATTTTAAATTTTATAAATATTTTTTACAAAATTTGTTATGAAAAATATTTATACAAAATATTTTGCAAAAAAAATATAACAATTTCTTCTAATTTTCTTTTTCACAACAATATAAATATTTTCTACGAAAAATTTTTTAAAATAAAATTAACAAAAAATATAAATATTTTAGTAATGTATTATATATATATATATATATATATATATATATATATATATATATATATATATATATATATAAAAGTAGGATACTTTGACCTTTTTAGAGCTATTAATGGTAAATAAAAAAAATAAATATGATGTTATTAAAATGTTTGAATGAGATTTTGAAGTTATTAATGAGCGAGTGAGAAGGTTTGGCACACAATTAAGGAACGTGTGTTGGGTGTTAATTAGGTTTAATTTTGAAAAGTGTATATTTTGTTGATGTTTGGGTTTTGAGATTCAAAGACAGAGATGGTGAGAGAGAGAGAGGGCGTGTCGGCCACCTTCGAATTTATCTTCAAGGGATCTGCCTCTCAGCGTGGCGCCACTGTTACACGACACATCCAACACTCATTCTCACTTAGCCCTAACATTAAATATTAACAACATTTTTCCTCTTCCAAAACTTCACCATTAAAACAGATAGTGAAAAATAAAATACTATTTTATACTTTTAAAATATAATTCATGCATTATTTCATTAAGAGTTTTAATAGGTGTAATTTTTTTTTTACTTAAAAACTTTCAGGAATTATATTCTTATGATTTTGTTTTCCCTCGTAACAGTGGTCAATGGTCATTTTCCATCTTGATATAAATAGGACAGATAGCACCCCCACCACCATAGTTCTGTGGGCAAGTGTTTTCTGGGTCTGAACGGAATCTCACTCCCCAACTCTTATATATTTTCTCATGTTTCTGCATCATTTTTCTCTCAATATATATTATTCACACACTTCTAAATGATTGTCAAGAAGATAAGATAGGCACAAGCTATAGCATATAGTTTTTTTTTTTCTTTTTTTTGTTAAATTTGATCAGCAACCTCATAGCTAGACTTATAGTTATATAAATATATAGATACAGACATAGGTTGGTAGGTATGTTAGTCATGGAAGACAGGGAACACTGTTGTTCCAACGATTCAACCATCATCACCACCAACAGAAGAAGAAGGAGAAGCAGAAGCAGAAGCCCCACGACAACAACCTTGGAGAAATCGAAGAAGCAGCACCGCGAGAAACCGATGAAACCGTACCGAGGAATAAGGATGAGGAAGTGGGGAAAGTGGGTGGCGGAGATCAGAGAACCGAACAAGAGGTCAAGGATTTGGTTGGGTTCCTACACCACGCCCGTCGCCGCCGCACGCGCCTACGACACCGCCGTTTTCTACCTCCGAGGTCCCTCCGCCCGCCTCAATTTCCCCGAACTTTTGTTCCAGGACGAGGTCGACGGCGCCAACAACGATGACGATTCCGTGAACATGTCGGCTGATTCCATTCGCCGCAAAGCCACGCAAGTCGGCGCCAGAGTCGACGCGCTCCAAACCGCGCTTCACCATCACGCGCCCTCGCACAACCCCACTCCAATCTCTCTCAAACCCGACTTGAACGAGTTCCCAAAACTCGAAGACCTTCAAGATTGATATTAATTAATCTATTTCAATCAACGATATTTCATTTCCCTAAGTCCTTTATATCATTATATATAGTTTTGTTATGTAAATATTATAGTTGGGTATTCAAACTAATTAACACCTTTTCCTTAATTTATACATATATATAGTTCTTGTTTTTCAATTCGCATCTTCAATCACAATATTACCATTATTATTTTTTAGGGTTTTCTTACATGAATACGTTTTCTTATCATATAAAGATGGTTTCCATGGTTCAATAATATTGGTGTTGTTGTTGTTGATGATGAGAATGAATCTATCTTTTGTTGAAATGTTAATTTGATGTTTGTTCTTGGTTTCGTGTGAAGATTATGATTCGGTGCATTAATTATTATATATGGTACGTTATCTTGATGATTCGGTGGATGAAATTAAATATGTGAAGGTGTGGAATTCGTGAGTGTGGGAAATTAAAGATGGGACGGTGGAACATTAAAATAACCAGGCAAATACAAATGTTGTGTTTGCTGAAGTGGATAAAGTGATAAGGTTTAAGGTAGTAGGAGAAGCTCCAAGAGAAGAAGAAGAAGAAGTTGTCTGTGACTAGGTGGTGGACACCACATTAAACAATCAGAAAAATAAATAAAAGAATTTTATTTCTTGTATAATTAGTATTTCTTTTCATGTTTTTTCTTCTATCAGAGTTTCATGATAAAATTATCATTTTTATGAATTTTTTATATATCTCATTTTTTTTTTCTCAGAGAGGGTATATTGTCGTTGGTCATTGTCATGGAAAAAGTTGAGCTTCTTTTAAGTTTCGATATACACCGTTGGTATAGAGTGGAATTTTGCTTCTTCCTTCTTTGTGTTGCTTATATCAGAATTTTACTTCCATCTTTCATTTCGTTTATAGAAAAAACTATAATATTTGTGTGAATATGATTCTAAATTTACTGTCAAAAAGTTAAATTTGATACATGTATTTCAGCATAAGAATAATGTCTGTGTATAATGTTACATACTTTTCACTTGAATTCAATTATCTGTGTGAGTTGATGCCTAACTACCTTCCTACCATTGTTGAATGATTCCGAAACATTCAAATAACTCTGTAATTTTGCGTGAACATAATCCACTGAAATATATATTATAATAATAATGATTTATAAACATTTTTAAAAACCTAGGAAAGTGAATTATAAATTGAACAGTAAAGTGAGATATACTTAAAAAAAAATGAGATCCTAATAATATCAGATATTGGTATTATTAGAAGAAAAAAAACACTAAATCAAACTTGTTTGGTAAAGAAAAAAAAAAGAGTTTCATATGATGTAAGAATTGATAAATATGGAACCTGATAAAACCCTAGTAGCAGTGAGTGTTGAGAAAGTTGAAGAGTGATGGGTGTGGGGAAGAAGAAAGGAATAATAATTTAGGATGCATGCATGGTGGTAGCTGAGGAAAAAGCCAATGGTGTATTAATTAGGAAGGTCCAAAGTGAAAATCATTTGAGGGGATGCTGAGTTTTGAAGGAATTAATTAATAACATTGTATAAATAATTAGATAAATTAATATATTAATTTAATGGTAAGTTAGGGGCACCCCTATAATTAAGATTCCATTGACTTATATATTGAGCTTAGCTTAAAAAGAGAGACCAAGAAAAAGGCTAGTGCCTACGTTGTACCACGAAGGTTTTTTTATAGTGTCTTTCAAGTCATCTTCAACCTTCCATATCTATATGCTCATTCGTAAAAGTTGACTTTTCAATCACTCACCATTAATTCATACTAATTCTTTCATTTCAGTCACGAGACTCTTTTGTAAAAGGTTCACGTCACAGACACAAAAATAATAAATAATATTTTTTTATTATTATTAAATATGCTTTTGGTCAGTTAATTTTTAGTAAATTTTAAAATTAGTTTATTTTAAAATTTTGAACCAATTTAATCCTTCATTTCTTAAAATACGTAAATTTAGTCATTTTAATCCAATTTTATTATGTTTATTTGATGTTTCGTACACATTTCAGGATTGTATTTGAGTTGTTTATATTATTTGACATATTTTTGTTTTAATGTTAAATCAAATACTATTATGAAATACGCTTGAAATACCAAATAAACTTAAAAAAAATTATTAAAATGACTAAATTCACGTTTTTCAAAATATAAAAGATTATATTGATCTAAAGTTTCGAAATGGACTAATTCCAAAATTCACTGAAAGTTGAGAGACAAAAACATATTTAACAATTATTATTATTATTATTATTATTATTATTATTATTATTATTATAACTCTGGATACAAATTAATGACATTATTTTTCGTTTTTAAGGCACATGTACAGTTAAACTTTTATGTCAATATTGATTATTGTTATTATTTAAAAGTGATTACATGAAACGTTGAGGATAACATTGCACATGGAAGACTAAAATAGGAAGACAGAAACATGAGAAGGAGAAGAAACATGATGTAATTAGTGAGAGAGTGGATACGAGGGAAACAAAACGACAAAATGAGAAGAAAAGGATAACGAAGAAAAAAAAAACACAACAATAATGAACACGTCATCTTCTATCCCACTTGTCAACGTGCAATTTAGCCTATATTTTTATTAGTCTTATTATTTGTTAATTAATGGATTAGTAAAATATATTTAATTTGTTTAAATCTAATAACTTATAGTAACTGGAAAAAAAAATCACCAAACGAAAATCGTAAATATTTCAAAATTGAATGATAAAGAATGTAATTAAGTATGTATAAATCAGTTAATATGATTGCTTTTACTTTATATATCTACTTCAAATTCTAGATATAAATTGCATTAAATATTGAGGAGAATATTTTTTTTCAAAAAAATTTTCGTAGCAGAAGAGTTTCCGATATATGTGATTCCAAATGTTATATATTATTCACAATATTTATATTTATTATTGAAGGTTAAAATTTGATTTACAGAAAACTAAATTCTGAACTTCAGTTTAAGACATGTTAACAAAAAAAGAAATGTTAGAATTGCTTGATAATAAAAGTTCAAAATTTAAGTTATAATTTAAATGAATTATTTAAGTTAATATTGTAAATATAATTTTATTTAAATGTATTAGAAATTTTGTTTTGAAATAGTTTAAATTGAAATATAAAATTAATATTAAATTTAAGTAATAATACAACACATATAATTATGTAATTAATATTAATTATTTAATATTCTATGTAAAATTTATCAATAAAATAGTAGCTTAAAAAATTAATGATTTCATATTTTTTTTTTAAATTGAAAAAATAAGTCATGGTTAAAAAAAAAAGAACTCAATTCTAACCCATTTTTCTGTAATAATGTGTTATAAAATGTGTCAGTATTTAATTCTCAACCAAATTCTAATTATAAACAGGAACCAGTGTTATTTTAATAAATATTGTAAATAATATATGAACTAGAAATTTTTTATTAAAATTTGTATTACTTCAAAAGGAATTTCACAAATCATGAATATTAAACTATACTATTTGAGTAAATATTATAAATAATATCATTTAGAAAAAATTATTAGAATAAGTAGTGGTACTTTGATTGAATTTTTTTCACTCGACGTTTTGGAATAAATGATCTCAATAGAAAATAATTAAAAAAAAAAACGACTGTATTCAGTGAATTTACATGTGAATAAATCTTAAATTTCAAATTTGTATTTAATATTATTATTTTGAAGATATACTTATATATAATTTTAGTCATCATTTTTAATAAATGTAAGCTTGGTCAATTTTTCTTTGGTATAGGAACTACCATCTTAAAAGAAAACCATGATTTACATGCATTTATGTTAAACCTATTGAAAAAAATTGTAATGTGAAAGTAATGACATAGGTATTGGTCCCTACAAGAAATAAAAAAAAAATCTTTATTATGATTTAATCAACGGTATTTATTGTTATACATGATTCGTGTAAAAAATGTATTAAATTATAGTAACTTTAATATGGAATAAATATCTCACAACAATTCATAAACTATTGAATATTTTTCTTTTCTCATAAATACCTTTTAAATGAAGTAAATAAAAATTATTTTTTTCCTATAATTCATAATCAATTTATATACAAATTGAACTATAACGATCTTATTGGCAACACGGTTGATAAGAGTTAACTGAATATTTTAAACATGAAATTAGGAGTTGGATTTATAACCATATATTATACACATAATTTTTTTATTATTATTATGAAAAATAAAACTCAATATCATGATAATAATTAATTAATGGGTAATGACGGTGCAAATGAAAATGAAAAGCATAAACATGTCACCATCTCCAACCACTAAGATATAGTGAGTGACCCCTCCATAATTAACTTACAAGAACACTGATTAAACAACTTGTCAACCACTCTATTAATACGGTTTAGAACATTGATTAAACAAAACTATTACTTAATAATTTTTCTTTATTAAGTGTATTATAAACTTTAAACTATTTCTTTCCTATTTAACACACTTCCTCCATGTTTTCAAACTTATTTCACACTCTTCCTCCATGTGTTTCAAAACAATGAAAACCCTGAAAATGTGTAACACACGTTTAAAAGTTTACATTGTTTCGTTGTTTAATTTATTTTTAAGGCTAAAACAAAGAGAGAAAATGAAAGTGTGTTTCTTTTCATTGAGAAATGGGGAGACTGGATATCATTTCATCATCTAGAGAGTTAGGTATATAAATTGAAATGAAAAAGTTATATAGAAATTATCATTTTTTCTTAATTGTGGTTGATTAAAGTGTATATAGATTTTTCGATAAATATTTTGTGTTTACCTAATTTAGTTTGATATATTTTTGTAACGTCTCATTTTAATAGATAAATTTATTTTACATATTATAATATCCAAGAGTACGAAACTTAAGGTATAAGAATTTCGCATCTATCCAAGTATTCAATAAAGAAAAACTAAGGCATACTACGGACAAAACAGAAAGATTTGACAGATGGCCAGAAGCTTGTTCAATAGCAAAAGATTACAATATAATAATAACTCTTCAACATGGGCTCAACAGCGGCCCAACACTAAACCATGTCCAACTAAGTTGCAGCATCTCCGTCATCACTGCGATCATCAGGAGTTTCCACATTTGCTCACATCAATAGATTGATGATCATTGTAAAAGGAGAAAATCACACACGAGACACACAAGCAAACAGAAAGGGTAAGCTAAAGTAAAAAGGTTTTATCATACAATTGAACATATGAATTTAAAAGTTGAGAACACATAAATCACTCAACCATGTGATAGCAACCAACAAGACTCTAAGACCCATTTATTCGGATACATATAATGAGACATCACCACGAAACCTTACCAAGAGGGTCATGGAATTATGTCCTAAACCATGAGGCACTACCATGATATCTCACTAAGAGATTCATGGAATTACGTCCTAAACCATGAGACACCACCATGAGATCTCACTTAGAGATTCATGGAATTATGTCCTAAACCATGAGGCACCACCATGAGATCTCACTAAGAGATTCATGGGATTATGTCCTAAACCATACCATAATCATGTCCCGCTAACCAAACATAGAATTATCATGCATACCAAACCTCATGCTCCTATTCAACCAACCATCCAATCATATTTCATACGAATAATCATGCATACCAATCTCATGTCAATATATATAACCAACCATCCAAACATGTTTCATATGTGTAATCATACTAAGCTCGTTAATTCAAATCCCAATATATCATGTAGATCATACAAGGCATCATACTGAAACTTGTTTAAAGCAACAAATCATTACATCATGGGAAACATACATGTATCCAACCAACCCTGTCGATCTCGCTCAGGCGAGAGGGGTCCCTTGCTCAAGCTACCAGCTCTCGCCTGGGCGAGACTGCATTCAAAGGGCACGTCGAGATCTCGCTCAGGCGAGACTACTCTCGCTCAGGTGAGACTACTCTCGCTCAGGCGAGTGACCTTCGCTTAGGCGAGCCCTCGAAATAGGGAATGGGTGAGTCACTGTTGTTCTCGCTCAGGCGAGAGCTTTCGTTTTGAGCGACCAACCCACTCGTCTATGCAAATTTAGTAGAACCCACATGTTTCCTTGCATGCCAGGCCAGATACAAGCCACTCCAACAGTACAAGCATGGAATTAATACACGACCAACAACATAAATCAAGCTTTCACAACTTAAAGCAGATGAAACAAGCATAAATAATCCAAAAACAGAGAACCCTAACTTCCCTTACCTGAAAAATGCTAGCCACAAACACTGACACCTAAGCCAACAAGCACTACAGCTCCAAGAGCAGATTTGAGAGGTGAAGTAAGAATGGAGTTTCTTATAGCTCAACGAAGAGCGAGAATCAAACCCTAATAAAGCTCACGTAGCAGCAAAAAGGAGGGCTGGAAACATTTTTGGAAAATGTAAGAATGAGGGGGTTAAGGCTGGTTTAGGGATTTTGAACACCCTATGGGTCAGTCCATAGGTCCAAAAGTTAAGGCCAGACACTTAAACATAAAAGCATAAAAGTGAATCTTACAATTTTCACTTTAATGTTAACTACAATTGTGTTTGATATATAAAAGAAAAAAGCTTTAATAAGTTAAAATAATAATTTTAAAGATTTGAACACCAAAATATATCAAAAATTGTACTGTGAATGGGGAAGGAAAATATATCAACCATCTATATTGAACTATGCAATTAAAATTAATTTAACTATTGTAGTTAAATTTTTAATTTTTATAACATATTAATTACAATTAGTATCAGGGACTACAAATACCGAAAATAATTACAAGTTTAACTAGAATAAAATAAGACAAAGGTAATTTTTTCGACAATTTTAATTGTATCTAATTATTTGCTTTATATTAGTTTTAAATTGTGTAAGGGTAAAAGAAAGAGAGTAGTGATTATTTTTTATATCAATATAATTTTAACAAATTATGATAATTATTTATAAAAATAGTGTTATTATTTTTATCTTTCAGAGATAAAATCTCTATCTACGTTTTATTAAAAAAGTTATTCTATAATTTAATATTACAATATAGTAATAACTATTTCAAATCAAATATAAAATACTAAAAGAAAGTTATCAATTAAAAGTTATTCATTTTGTTTTTTTTTCTTCTCCTGTTTGCAACTGGTCTTGTGTTACGAAGTTGGGATTTGGGCTAGCTGGTCAACATGCTAAATGGGCCTTACCTCCAGGCTTTATATATTTGAGTAGGTATTTTTTCCTGCACCCCATATGTTATCCCTGCACCTCCATATTTTTTTAAATTTCAATTATATTCTTACTATAATTAGATTCCTTATTGTGTAAACCATAAATATTTTGAATTATACATTCCAATTTACACGATACTTAATGTAAATTTATATTATAGATCGTATAATCTTTAATATAAATTTACATATCGAATTGTATAATTTATAGTACAGATTTACATTTTAGATTATATAATTTGCAATCAAAATTTACTTTTCGAATTATATAATTTGTAATTCAAATTTTTATTTTAAATTGTATAATTCCTTATGCAAATATGGAAACCATTACGAAATATGAATTATATGCCGAATTGTACGATTTACAATGTAATATTTTGTATTACGAATTGTATAATTCGGAATGTACACATATTGTGAAATCTGGATTGTACACAAATCGTATAATTCATAAATTATTTCACGTATTTCATTGTTGATTCCTATCTCCTTCATTCCACTAAATATTGTTGTGATCTTTTCATTTATTTTAACTGATATTTATGAATGTTTTTTAGGGGAGGTGGAAGAAGAAAAATATGGGGTGGAGGAGGAGGTGGAAGAAAAATATGGGATAGAGGTTGACGTGGATGTGGAGTATGGGGTGGAGGTGGAGGAAAGAATGGAGGTGCATCGAGGGAGAAAAAGGGAGAAGATGAGGGCAAATTAGACTCTTCACTTTGCTGATGGGGTACAGTAAGAAAATATGGGGGTGTTGGACAAAATTCCCTTTAAGTATCTTGTTTATTGTTTGTTTGGGTTCATTATTTATGTTCTTACTCCACCTCCATAATTCCTACTTACCAAAAAATAATTTTGTGTTTCAAAATGTATAATTTAGAATATATTTTTTTATATTTTTAATTATATATTTTAAAAATAAAATAAAATAATTATTTTAAATTATACAATTAAAAAAGATAGATTTGTATTTTTTTATTGTACGTTCTAGAATAAAAAATGAAAAATATATTTTAAATTGTATAATTTAAAATAAGAAAAATTGTATGAATGTAGGTTGAAATTATGAAGGTTTAGTAAGAAGTTGCCTAGTTATTAATAACTTATTAAGAGTTACTACATTTTTATTTGTCTATTTTGTAATGATTAAAGATGTATATAAAACTCATTATACAATTTTGGAAGTATTTTACTATCGATATTGAACCTCAACTTATAATCTTTTACCCATATTTAAATCTATCAACTATGTTAGAGTTTGACAATGTTGCTTTGAACCATAAAACCAAAACAATGATTTTGGTGATTTTGTTTCTCTTATTTAGTCTTCTTTCTAAGGGTTTTAATTAGTGTAATAATGTATAAGCAACTTCATCTAAACATACAATTATATAAATTCCAATCAACTCATCAATGATCTATTCATATTATTATAATATTCATGTGGTTTTCAAATACTTATTTTAGTTGTGAAAATATTATTTTATTTTATTATCTTCCTTGCTTATTCTTCTATATCCCTTTCCTTCATCAAATTGCAAATAATGGAATTGATTTGTGAACACTCAAAATTCGAATTGTTTTACAAGTGACCCAAATGGTTGGAATGTATAGAAAAAAATAATGCACAACTTAATTAAAATTTGCTAAGAAGTGACAATTTATTTTGATAAAACTTATAGTGTATTTGGATTCACTGAAATTATTATCTAGTGTGTTTAGGTGAATAAAAAGGATTATTTTTTAATGAATATAAGTTTAGTTTAAATTAATTTTGACATTATCAGATTTATGTTTATCTACTTCATTAAAAGACTAAGTCGATAGTAAAATTCGTATAATTTTTTTATCCGACGAAAAAAATATCTGTCTTGATTCGGAATTTATTCTGGACTTAAAATCAATGTTTCAATATAAAATCAAACATGTAAAAGCTTATTTAAAAACATGTTAACTTATATTTTAATGTAATTTTTTTTTAAAATTGCAGTAAAGCCGAGTGCTCACTTAACATATGTTAATGGGCTAATGGGTTGTTAACCAAATTAGCTTTTGAAAGCAAGGCTATTGCTTCCTGAACTCCTATGTTTTCTTACAACATTTCATAATCTTTGAAATATCCATTATACCCCTAATACGTGGGAGAAGGAAGGATAAAATTGCATTTCATTACGCTTATGGGGTGTAAGAAACAAAGTTCTGAAAGCAAAAGTGATGAAAAAGTACTTTACTGTTCTAAGGAGGGAGAAAATTGTTTTTGAAAAGTAGGAAAAAATACATAAGGTACGTAGAAATAATAAGGTAATTTAGTTTTTTTTTTTTACATAGATATGAAATTACTACTATAAGAAACGGATACTTTTCACAAGAAAAACACTTGTGTGAGTAGATAAAATTATTATAAATATATTTTACTGATCGTACAAATTTGCTACCCTTTAACAAAATTATATTTAAAAATATTTAATAAATAATTCAATGTCATAATATACTCAATAGTCACATTATTTAGGAATTAACGCAAAAAATAATTTAAATATATAATTCCTTCTGATTTGTCGAGATAATACAATAAATTAACTTTAACAATATTATTTCAATAGATTTGATTTTGGAGTCGAAATAATAACGGATAATACAACTAAATGATTTTAGAACAAAGTATCAATCATTTCAAAATGACTTAAAAACAACTTATGCAACTAAATAATATTTTTATTTTAAATTTCGTCTAATATTATATAAATGCATGCAGAGGTGTATTATGTTTATCGGATGTAGACCAAGAGAGTTATATGTAGTATTTATGTCATAATGAATAATTACTAATATAACAAGTTTTGTTATTTGTTTCGAAAGGTTGAGTACATTTTTGCTTTTATATTTCTTCTTTTTTATAAAAGAATTTATTAACCTGTAAAAAAATTTATAATACTAGACATATTGTTAAAAAAACAAATATTTATAATGAAGTAGAAAACAATCTTTCATGTAATATGACATTACATTATCGTATAAAAAAGAAAATATTAGATAAATGTACAAATAAAACAATTATACAACAACACTATAATATGAGTATAAACAAAACTAGATTATTCAATTTCATTAACTTTGGGCCGGCCTGTTTAGTCCTTTGGCATTTTTGAATTGTTTCTTCTACTTTTGGTATGGATCGACCCTTCTAGACCTTAGGATTGAATTGACCAGTCTTAATCATTGGCTTGGCCTGACTTGTCTTGATTTTCGATGGTCCGTCTTGACTTTCGACCTGGGTTGACTTGTTTCAGTCTTCAACTATTACAGGCTTATCTCAACATTCAACCCAAATAGGCCAATATTACCCTTCGACCATGACTTACACGTCTCGACTTTCGTTCTAAGCCAACCCTTGGCCCGAGTCGACCCATCTTGACTCTCAATCTGGGTCAATGATAGAGACTGACCGCCCCGAGACGTCTTGGCTCTAAGGGTAGGCAAAAAATCCAATTTTTATGATCCAATCCATTTTTTCTATGATCCATTCTATTAAAAATTCAATCCATTTAAAATCCATTTTATTGGATCTGAATATCAATCTAATCTACATTTTATATATTTTATGGATTGGATATCCGTTCTCGAAATCTAGATTTTCAAAATGGATAATCCAAAATATCCAATCTAAATTTTCAGTTTACATTTTTTTGTTAGGTTAGGCTAAAGGTTGAGATGGACTAGCCCAAATTTAGTCGTATATGATTGAGTTGCGTGATCCTACACAAAATTTGACCGAATTAGGCCAAATTTGGTCAAGTCGGTCCCGATCGAGATTTGACCCAGTTGATCCTAGACAAAATTTGGAAGTATTCGGACAAATCTGTCAAATTCTTTGGTGTCAGCCCTATGGACACAAATTTGGATCCACATCCATTATTTGGATCCAAAATGAATGTGGATTAAATTTTCGATAGGGTTGACAGCATAGAATTTTGACAGATTTTTTGTCGAGGCCAAATTTCAGCATGGGATGAACTTGGATGACTTTCGAACGAATTTCGGTCGGGGACGACGTGACCAAATTTGGGTTAAGGTCAACTCGACAAAATTTCAAGCGAGATTGACTTGACTGGATTCGACTGAATTTTGGCCAAGGTCAATTTTGCCTAATACGACCAAATTTTGGCCAGAGCAGACTTGGCCAAATATGACCACATTTGGGTCAAGGTCTGATCAGTCAAATTTCGGTCAGGGTTGACTCCACTAAATTCGTCGGTCGTGACCAACTCGACTGAATATGACCAATTTTCGATCACAGCCGACTAAGTTGAATATAGTCAAATTTCGTTCGGGACTTAGTCGACCGAATACAGCTAAATTTGGGCAAGTGTCGACTTGACCAAGTTTTGGTCATGACCAACTCGACTGAATTTGGCCAAATTTAGATTAGGACCAACTCGCCTAAATATGACCCAATTTAGGTGAGACGTGCTACGTGGAAGGTGAGACGTGGGCGTGATATGTGATACGTGGAAGGTGGAACGTGAGACGTGAGACGTAGAACGTGGAATGTGGGACGTGGGAGACATAGGACGTGAAACGTGAGATGTGAGACGTAGGACGTGGGACGTGGGACGTGGGACGTGGGACGTGGGACGTGGGACGTGGGACGTGAGACGTGGGACGTGAGACGTGGAACGTACAACGTGAGACGTGAGACGTGGGACGTGGAACGTGGAACGTGGGACGTGGGACATGGGACGTGGGACATGGGACATGAAACGTGGGACGTGATACGTGAGAGACGTGTGACGTGAGAGACGTGCGACGTGAGACGTGAGAAACACTAAACCTTGAAATTTATATTCATAAACTTTAAACCTTACAATTTAATTAAAAATTTTAGAAGTTTAATAAAAGAATTGTTAATGTATCCATAAATTTGTACTAACAAATTTAAATTATACTCTTGTAAAAAAATGTATTAATAAAAAGAGATTAAATACATATAAAAGTGAAAGAATAAAAATATGGGGTAAAAGTAATAATTAATATTTATTTAACATCTAAAAATAAAAATTATGAGGATAACAACAATAATTTATATTTATTGAACTCTTAAATGAGCGGAAGGAAGCAGAGGATGATCTGAAAAGTTAAACTAAGGATGGACAAAATATATAATTTTCATGATCTAATCCATTTTTGCTATGATTCAATCCATTTAATATTCATTTTATTAAAAATCCAATCTATTTTATTGGATCTGGATATCAATCTGATCTACATTTTATATATTTTATGGATTGTATATTCATACTCTAAATCTAGATTTTCAAAATGGATAATCCAAAATATCCAATCCAAATTTTCAGTTTATATTTTTAGTTAGGTTAGACAAAAGGTTGAGACGGACTAGCCCAAATTTAGTCGTATTTGATTGAGTTGGCGTGACCCTATACAAAATTTGGCTTAATTAGGCCAAATTCTGTCAAGTCGATCTCGATCAAAATTTGGTCCATTTGGTCCTGGACAAAATTTGGAAGTATTCAGTTGAGTTCATCCAGACCCAAATTTGACTGCATTGGGCTAAGTCGACCCAGACAAAATCTGACCGTATTCGGTCAAGACAACCGCGACCAAAATTTGGCTGTATTTAGCCTAGTTGTCTCCAGTCAAAAGTCGATCGAATTCAATCGAGTTGGCCCCGATTGAGATTTGGCCGAGTCGGCCCTGGCCCAAATTTGGTCATATTCGGCTGAGACGACCTAGGATGAAATTTGGCCGTATTCAAATGAGTTGGTCAAGATCGAAATTTGGTCGTATTCAACTGAGTCGACCACGACCGAAATTCAGTCGAATTCAATCGAGTCGGCTCCGGTCAAAATTCGATCGTGTTGGGCTCAATCAAAATTTGACTGAGTTGGTCCTAACCTGAATTTGGTCGTATTCGGCAGAGTCGATCGCGACCGAAATTTGGTCATATTTAGGCGATTTGGTCCTGACCTAAATTTGGCTAAATTCAGTCGAGTTGGTCATGACCAAAATTTGGTTGAGTCGACAATAGCCCAAATTTAGCCGTATTCGGTCAAGTAAGTCCCGAACGAAATTTGACTATATTCAACTTAGTCGGCTGTGATCGAAAATTGGTCATATTCAGTCAAGTCGGTCCCGGCCGACGAATTTAGTGGAGTCAACCCTGACCGAAATTTGACTGATCAGGCCCTAGCCCAAATGTGGCTATATTTGGCCAAGTCGGCTTTGGCCAAAATTTGGTTGTATTAGCCAAAATTTGGTCGTATTAGGCAAAATTGGCCATGGCCGATATTCAGTCGAATCCAGTCAAGTCGATCTCGACTGAAATTTTGTCAAGTCAACCTTGGCCCAAATTTGGTCACGTCGTCCCTGATCGAAATTCGTTCGAAAGTCATCCAAGTTCATCACATGCTAAAATTTGGCCTCGTTGGTCCCGACAAAAAATCTGTCAAATTCTATGGTTTCAGCTTTATGGACACAAGTTTTAAAAAATTTAATTTGAATTTATTTTATGAAAAATGGATTTTGGATTTTGAACTTGATCCAAATATTTAGATATGGATTTAAACTTGATCTAAATATTTGGATCTAGATTTAAAAAAAATTCAATCTACTTTTTTTGAAAAAATGGATTTGGATCGAAAATCTAATCCAATTATTTGGATATAAAATAGATGTGGATTGAATCATTAAAAATTCAATCTATAATCACCTCTACTTAGCTCGATCTTTGACTCATATCCAGAGTATTATTTTTTGGAGTTAATTAAAATATTTTGGTAGGACCAAATCCACATTAACCCTTAGTCTAACCCAGTTGAAACGGAGTTTTAGGATCAAGACTTTCCTCTACCCATTTATTTAAAAATTCCTAAAAAGAAGCTTAATGAAGTATACCATAGGCCTAGACTATTGACCAAATTAATACCTCTAAATAAAATATACAAATTAATCTGATTTGGTTTGATTTTTTTTATATTCAAACTAAATCACATACAAATTTTATATTTAATTCAGATATATTTTAATCAAAAACTGAACCAAATTTCCCTACAAAATATCACTTTTTGATAATTATAAACTCTTCCTGTATAATTTATTTTGAAGTATAAGATAAGATATTTTCCTAAAATGATGTAGATACCGAAACAAATTTCATAATTATATACGGTATTTCCAACTCCTAATAATATTTTAATGTTTACACCGTTCTAATAAACTTTTAACCTTTTTTGTGTGTGATTTTTTATTGTTTTTATCTTTAATTTCCTAAACTAATTCTCTAGATTTTGTAAATTAAATATTCATCAATTATGACAGTAATAATTCTAATATAATAAAGGTTGACCAAATTTTAGGAGAAATAACTAACTTTTTTTGTTTTTTATGTGGACCACAAACATTTGTTATGACCTAATTATGTTTATCTAGAATTCAAATTGAAATTACTAGATAAGGTGAAATAATTATGCATCAATTATTAGTTGGACAAAATAACTATATTATAGTAGCAATGAGAATGAACAATTTTTTCTATTCAAAAGTTTTACACAATTAAGCAACAAAAGAAAAAAGAAAAAAAAACTCTTTTCATTTTTTTTTCATCAATAACCTAAAGATACATTATTCCTAATCACTTTCTTCCATATGCTAAACTTAAGATAAACGAAAACATTGTTTCAAACACATCTTTTACTTTCTTAAACAGCAAAAGAAAAAAAAAATATTAAGGTTAGGTTTTTGTGATGGCTTACATTCAGTCTATTTTTCATCGATGATGTTGACCTCACCACTCCTTTGAAAAACTTACAAAAGAAAAAGTGAAGCTTTTGTGTTTATTTTACACTGAAAGTAAAAGAAAAGATGAGGATGAAGATGTGGAGGAAAATTAGTGAGAAGTTTCAACTCTTGGAG
The DNA here is from genome assembly GCF_037176805.1 of Vigna unguiculata. Taxonomy (NCBI): domain Eukaryota; kingdom Viridiplantae; phylum Streptophyta; class Magnoliopsida; order Fabales; family Fabaceae; genus Vigna; species Vigna unguiculata. Next base: position 2,428,598 of record NC_140799.1, on the reverse strand, counting down.
TTTGTGCAAACAACACAAGAATGAAAATCTTAGAAGAAATTTAAAGTAATAACAGTAATAAGTAAAAGTGGAAGAAGAATAGGTAAAGAAGAAGAAAAAGTTTTTACAGGGAATCATCATTCCTTGCCATCAACTCAGATAAGTGTCTTTGGACTGTCATCCATTCAACCACACATTACTCTCAAAAAACAAAATCTCTTTTCCTACATTTGTGTCCCCTTTTCATTGCATCAAATCACAATTCTCTCTCTCTTTTTTCTACACTTGTCAAAAACTATGGCATTTTCCCATCAAGATCAAAACTAATATCTTAAGATGTTGAAATTTCTTTAAAGATTAACTTTTAACAAAATTTTTGATAGTGTGTTATAAGATGATAAGTATAATTACCTCTTAATATTTTTTTTAATATCGTATTCTTTTTGGTTGATGTACTATTCACAAAGAATGATAAGTGATGATTAGAAAATATGCAACGTGTTCTTTTAAAAGTGATACAAGATGATGAGAGGAGATGATTAAGGGATTTACTGAAAATTCAATTTCAATATTCAAAGTAAGATTAGAAGGTGACACTGCCAAATTTACCAAATTATCCCTTCATCATTTAATTTTTGTTACATGTGGTTTAGCTGATAAAACCAATACACATGGTTTCAGTTCACTTTTTTAATTCTATGTTCAGTGTATTTTGTTAAAAGACAATGTCTTTGTGACTATTACAATGACTTTACTTTTATTCATTTTCTTTATTATGAAAAAACAACATAATAAAAATTAGTAACCCAAATAATCATTTATTAATTTGTTTTAATATGTCACATAAGTCAATTCAATCACAAACTTCATTATCTAATTCATTCTAAAATCACCTTCGAATCCCTTAAAAGAAACAACATCAATCTCACCATCTAATCATTTTGATGTCTTCCTCTCTCCCTCTAATTCATCCTAAAAAAAATACAACATAAAAGTTAAGGTATAAAAATATTAGACAATAATTGAAATTTAATTTCTATCTTCTCTTATAAATTGGTTTTCTCTTTCTTCAACAAAAAGGAAAAGGGAATTGACATTGTAGGACATAAAATGATGAGTTAAGTATATAAAAGTATGTCCCATTGAGATCTAGTTGGGAATATATTTCAATCCAAAAAATGATGTTGCCCACATTCACTTTATTTGGCATTATACGTTAAAGTCTGATATTTCAGCATATTCACAATCACTTTCCATCAAATTCCAAGCTACAAACCCTTCCAAACAAAATCACCTTATACATATCAAAACCTACTTTCCGCAACACTAAATAATAGCCACAAACTAATTATCATTTTCCCTACTTTTTCTCAACATTTTCGTCACTATTTTCGTATGCATGCGTGTGTTATACTTTTTAGGTTAAATATATTTTTGATTTCTAAAGTTTCAGTGAAATGTGAAATTAGTACATTTTTAAAATTTTTAACCAATTTAGTCCTTCATATTTAAAAATGTGTGAATTTCTAGTTCTTTTAATCAAATTTTGTTAAGTTTATTTGACGTTTCAAGCGCATTTCATGATAGTATTTGAATTGTTTACTCCGTTTGACACATTTTCGCTTCAATGTAAATTCAAATATTATCATAAAATACGTTTAAAATGTCAAATAAACTTAACAAAATTTAGTAAGAATGAGTAAATCCACGTATTTCTAAAGATAAAGAACTAAATTTATATAAAATTTTGAAAAGGGACTAATTTCAAAATTCAATGAAACTTGAGATACCAAAAACATATTTAACCCTACTTTTTAATATCATATATTATATTAAAATATCTATATAATGCATATAATGCATGTCTTAATCTTATATGCATGCATGTATATATATTTTTTATTATAGTTTGATATATATGTGGTGTAACCTATTGAGCAACAACCATGTAAATGTAATGATGTTAGTGAATTACGTAGCTATGGTGGTGATTATGTGGTTATATACATATAATGATTAAAGTGATTGGGGGAAAGAATGTTGTAAAAAAAAATTGATGTGTGGAGTGTGAGAGTGTGTTGATGTATGGTCCATGGACACGTGCGAATGATGGCAGTGTGTTAGGCGTAATGATGGGGTTTTGCACCGCTTCTTCCACTGTGTGGGACCCATGTCCTATCATGCGACGCTTTATCTTTGACCGTTTCAGAACCCAAAGCCGAAACGTTTCTCAGATCGACCATTTCCCTAAACGACAAGTCGTACCAGCGCAACCACATGCAGTCCCACAGCAACCTTATATCACCTCACCAAGTGTCCTTCAAATGTCTTTTTACTACTTTTTATCTTTTCCAAAAAAAAATATAAATTCAACCATATATATAATTAAACAATAATATTTTGATTATTAAATTTTGATAATTTTTTTTATAATAAAAAATATTATTTTTTAAATGATTTTGAAATATTAAAAATAAAAAAAAATAAAAAAATAACTTAAAAATGATATTTAAGATTGTAAAATAAAATTATCGAAATGTGGCACTAAAAAAATCATTTTCCTCTATAATACCACGTGAATAAGGAGTAATCAAATTCATATTCAGAAATTCAACTTTTCAGTTGATATTTCAGTGAAGTTTTTCATATATTTTCACGTCACGTGTACAGAAATTGTTGAAATTTCACTCAACTATAATAAAGTTCAACTTAATTTTAAAAGCACTTCAATGTAGAATTGTAAATTAACTTTGATTAATAAATATTTTATTTTAAAACATATTTGTCAATTGTATAATGAGTTATACTTCAATTCGGTGTAATATAATTTTATCTAGAAGTCATTTTTTGTTTGAAACCAAACTAAAACTATACTTTGTTTAAAAAATATTTTTTATACCATTCAATTAATAAGTTCAATTTGAGATGATGTTTTTTGAGTCGGTTTTTCTTTTTGTTAATAATGTTGAGATAATATGACAAATATTGAAAATTTTATCTTACGATGAAATAGATCGATAGAGTTGATTGAAATGAGAGTAATTCTTTTAACTTATTTTAATTATATATTTTTTGTATATTATGATGAATTGAATTGATTTTATTAATGTTATTTAAAGTTATTTTTGTTTAGAATGATTATAAGAGATAAATCAAAATTGTGTTCCTTATAATTAGAGTTATCTTTCATGCAACAACTAAGTGCAATGATGCTGTTTACACGAGGAGATAATTTATTTAATTAAAAACATTTACATTTTTTTACGTCAAAGGGATGTTTTCTTTTTCTTATTAGAACAATATATAATTTATGATTGATGTAAGTATACTTTCATTAATTTTAAACAAACTTTAATATATTCAATAGGTTTTTTTTTTTCAAGGTATTTACATTGCATATACATTGAGAGGAAATTGCTTACATTTTCTATGAAGTTATGGAAACTCATTTGAGGTTACAACCGTGTCTGTCTTTATAAGGAAGAATCTACAATATGTTGCATCCATTATAAGTTATTTCTCCAATTGATTAGATTATATGGGAAGTTCTTTAATCTACAATAAATTAGCTAAAATTCTTTAATTAGTAAAATGGGAAGTTCTAATTGATTAGATTATATTTTGAAACTATAGATATACATCAAGTCATCTAGGATGAAGGACAAAGTCATAAAAAAAACATTCCTATGTCTTTAGTTTTATTTGTGATAACTTTAGATTTGTATAGCTCATACAATATTTATTGGTTTATGAATATTAAGATTTTTGTAATGTTAATATTTGTTTATGTATTGATCGTTGTTGTTTCCATAATCAAATCAAAGAATAAACATTTAATGTAGTGATGGATTGTCCAGTGCAATAATGGCTCATCCAATGAGAGAATATATTGTCTAATAAGAAAATAAACAGTCTAATGTGAAGTTCAAAATTGTCTACGAAAAATAAATTCATCATAAACAAAGTATATAAGTTTAGTCTATCCAAAGTCGTCTCCTAATTAATTCAATTTCAATCTTAATAAATTAGATTTCAAAGGTTTTTATAAATGTAAAAAATTAGAAAGAATAGTAAAGTAAATGGAGGAGTTGTTGATATAGATAATGTTAAAAAAGTGAGACAAAAACAATTAGAAATGGAGATGGATTCTCTAATTCATTCACAATTCACTACAAAAGAAAATGATTTTAACGAAAATTTGTTTTTACATTATCCATAGTTAAAACCTCCGCTAAGTTATTTACCTAGAGTTCCAATTTCCCTTGCTAATTAAACTATTTCTTGGGGATGTGTTCGTTGAGATTTTAGCGAACTCCAAGAAATGTCAATCAATAGTTAGGGTCTTATATCCTTTTGTATTTAACGGAGATTTCAAAATCTATATTAAGTTCTCTTGGTTTAAAACTTATATAGTGATAAAATATTCATCTAGTACATAATTAAGATTTCCAACTATTTTTATATGAAATACTTATTTAGTATACAACCAAGATTTCCAACAATACTAGTTATTGCTCTTGTTACCGATAATGAATTACTCATGATTCAAAATAGTTATTTTATAAGTAAATAATAATCATTAACAAGTAAAAAAATACTTACAAAGTTTATGACAATAATGTGTGGTGGCATTTTTGTATATAAATATTTTTACATTGGAAATTATGGATTCTAATGTAAATATTATTATATTAAGATACTGTGTTTCTTCTTCCTCGCACTTTTGTCATGCAATTCTCGCCTTTCTTGTTTTCTTCTTCGATGACAAATTTTGTGTGTTTTTTATAAGGTTTTAAAGGTCATTTTTGTTGTTTGAAATTGAGGTTGTGCGTGTTTTGTGGTGATGAAAGCTTTTCTCTAATTACATTAGAGTATTTGTAGGTCTAAGTGTGTCATTGAGGTAAATACTCAAGATCCTATTGTACTACTAAAGTTGAGCCTATGATATTTTTAGGTGCAAGGTTTGGAGATCTTCATACACTAAATGACATTGTTTCCACCCATCATTCCCAGTAAAGAATGGAGGTCAACGATAAAAAATGGTGGGGGCTTTGTTCGCTTAAGGGGCTTTGACAAGTGTTGATCATGCTAAGAAAAAAAATACCACGACAATAGCATATTTTAAATGTCTTGTTGAACCATTGTGAATAAAGGAATAATGGAGATGAGGAGAGAAAAAATAAAAAAAAAAAAAAAATTTACAACAAATTTCACTAAGTCAAACATAAATTTACACTAACACATGCATAATCTAACGTAAATTTATGCCAAATATTATGATTGACATAAATTTTCATCTCTCTTGCATTTATGTTGAACTTATTTGGCATAAATATACGCGTAAAAAACCTCTTATGTATTAGTAATTATTTTTTATTGTGAATGTAAGGTGTTGTTGAAAGATGTTAGTGGATGTAAAAATGTAAGAGAAAAATAATAATCTATAACAATATATAAAAAGATTCCCTCTTTTGTGTCCACATTTCAAAATACCAATTTTACCCTTTTAAAATATAATTATTTATTACATTTTAAAATTGACCGTTATTTTTACACGTTTTTTTTAAATCATTTATTTCTACTTATTCTCTTTTTCTCTATTTATCAATGGTTATTCTCTCATCTTTTCTGATATATTTCACTTTATTTTTAATAAATATATTTTTATTTTATATATTAACTTAAAAATATTAAATTTCCATCACTTACTAATATAATATCATGTATATTTAAAAAATACGTATACATAAACGTTGTCGCTCATGTATATACGCTAATTTATGGTAATAGTTATAGTAGTAAAACAAAATCTATAAATATGTAGGTGAAACAAGACATCCTTTATATATTGTCTTATAGACGTAAATAAAATAAATTAAAAAAAATTAGGTAGGAGATTTTGTGATAGGTAGATGAGAGAAGAAAAAACACTGTGATGTCGTGATTGAAGGGAAATGATATAAATGTGGTGCAATCAGAAGGCAGATCCGTGTTATGTGAGGCCAAAAAATATGGTCTCAATCTCATAATCACTTATTTGTCAACTTTGATATCATTATGAAACCATGTTTTACGCTCAAAATTACACATTTCTCACAAGATCGAGAAAAAAAAGGAGGGAAAACCAAACTTTTATCTCTACAATTACTTATGTTACGTGACCCAGCTTATCAAATCAACTCTCCAAAGTTACATTTTTTTTTTTTTAACTTTAATTTACATTATTGTCTTCTATATTACTTTACAGAGTTTAACATTTATGATATACATATAAAATAGTCATTATAAAAACCATTTAATTGTTTTGTATAATAGCTTGTAAATGGAGGTCTGTGATACTGTTTTATATTTATACACAGTGTTTTTTTATTTATTCTTGTTATATTTAATGTAGCATTTTACCAAGTTTAACTTATTATTTTAAAATAACTATTTTCTTTTGATATTACGTTTTTCACATGTAATAAAAATCGATCAAATATGTTTGATTAATTCCCAGTTTGAATTTTTCAGAATAGCGTATGGGACTTTAACAACTGAAATTTAGTCCTCTTTTAAAGCGAAACATTTAAAAGAATAAAATTCTCTTATTAAATAAAAATAAGTAAAATGTAAGAACATGTACTTCCAATTATTTGGTGAGGTGAAAATAGTAACAATAGTAAGAAAGATATGAAGATTAAAATATCAAATAATATTTGATAAAGATAAATAAGATACAATAAATAAATAAAAAAGTAAGACTAACGAATGTATTCATGATTAGATCTAGAGATTTATTTAGTCTACAAACTTTCATATCATATATTTACTATTTCTTTTATAGTTTAAATATATTTTTAGTCTTTTAATTTTTAATAAAAAATAGAATTATTATCTTTCTAAAATTTTGACTCATTCTCAATTTTATAATTGTGTGAATTTTGTCATTTTAATTAAATTTTTGTTAGGTTTATTTAATAATTTAAATGTGTGTATCTTAGTTAACATTGAATCGAAAATATATTAAATGTTATAAACAATTTAAATGTTATCATGAATGTGTTTGAAATATCAAATAAATTTTTAAAAAATGGTTAAAAAAATAAATTCACACAGTTCTAAAGTTAAAGACCAAATTACACTAAAATTAAAAAAAAAATTTTTAATTTTCACTGAAAATTAAGAGACTAAAAAGATATTTAACACATTCTTATATGTCTACTCACACAACACAAGAGAGTAAAATATCAGCATAATTGTGAACTTTTTTAAGTTACTGATAAGAAAAAAAAAAACTCTTTAAAAGTTATAGTTAGAAAAAGACAATAAACAAATATTTTTGTGCAGATTAACAGACTTAAAAGAAGTGTAGGTGAGTTGTTAAACCCTGATTATTACGTTTAATTTTTATAAATATAAAAAAACTAACCTGCTTAAAGACACCGAAACTAAAAGAAAATAGGTCGAGTCTAAAGTAAAATAATAGAAGAATTGAAAAACTAGAAAAAGAAGATAGTATGAAAACTCCAGCTGTGAAACTTTTGTTCAAAATGAGCTGTTAAGCAGAAAATGAATTAGACTAAAAGTGTTACATTAAGAAGATCAGATTTAAACAGCTATATCAATAAAATATTCATTTTCTAACCCTACTAATTTTTTTTTATTAAAATTATTACATTTAGTAAGAATTACATTTATGCATATTTTGCAGTTTTAATTTAATTTAATTTTTTGAAATTAAAAACAATGGTAAAAGAAGTAAAGGCATTATAAAAAGGCACAGAAAATTAGTTGAAAAACCAAAACTCAAAATTAACAAATTACTTCCCTTGTAAACACTAATTAAAAGCTGTTAAACTGTTTAAGTATTTTAAAAGTGTTTAGTGAAGTCATCTATTAATCTAACTTATAAATGTAATATGATACATGTTAAAAGATGTTATTATATAAACTTAAATTTTATTTTATTGATAAAATATGTTTTAAGAGTATGTCAAAATTAATCTTTAGTTTTAAACTCTATCAAAAAAAAATGTAATACAAAAATATTTTAAAATAATAATAAAATAAAAAATATATTTATTTTCTATAAATAGCAACAAAAATATAGTTTTGAAATAATTAAAATATAGGGTTAAATACATTATTAGTCCCTAAATTTTGACTTAAAATTTGAATTCGTATTTGTTTTAAATTTTTATACAATTTGATCTTTAAATTTTAAAAAAAAAAATATATATATATATATATATATATATATATAATAATTTTAATGTAATTAAGTTAACATTTTTTTTACATGTAAAATAATATTTTAGTTTCATGTTTGAATAAATTTTGTTGGACATGTTTGAACTTAAATATCAGTAAAAACTATATCTAATAGGTAAACATAATTTAATATCTTTGAACGAAAAAATTATATTGCATTTTAAAATTTTAAAAAACTAAAGTGTATGAAAATTTACTATATAAATAAATTATAATTTTGTATTCAAGTTTATATACCACAAAATAAACAAATATGTAAGTAATAATAATAGTTAAAATAAATGGGAAGTATCCAAATAATAGTGGAAAAATAAATAAAGTTTGTAAAATTTTTTGTATAATTAGACACTTATAAAAAAAAAAAACTATATGACATGTATTTAGCATAAGCTTTTGAAGAAGAAAGATAAAATAATTTTGAATAAGTTAAAAATTTGATATTTTGAGATACACATGAAAGTCAAATTATAGTGGCATGATATACTTTTAGAACCTCCCTTTTGTGAGCTTCAAAATTTGGGTTTATCGTGGATCTGATATTTGAAAGGGAACCATCCATCTAACTTTTTTATTAAAGCCAGCTTCTGCAATCATAACAACTTGTCTAATCAAATACATTCTTCTAAAGAAAATAAAGGTAAAAAGATTAAAGTTAGTGCTGCTTAAGTTTTTTTTCCCCTCTCATTCTTTTTCTAGGAACATCAAAATCAACCTTCTTTCATTTTTTTTAGCTTAACAAAGCAACATAAATCATTCTACAGTCAAATTCAGTGTACGTTCTAACACAAATGTACTCTTGTTTAACGTTAGATGAGTTGACTATTTTCCAAAATAGTTTTTTTTTTCCTCTAACTTTCTTACCTCAAATGCATGATTAGTAGTTTATGAAATATATATAAGGTTAAATATGTTTTTGTCTTTTAACTTTCAGTGAATTTTGGAATTAGTTCATTTCGTAATTTTAGACTAATTTAGTCATTTATCTTTCGAAATACGTGAATTTAATCTTTTTAATCAATTTTTTAAGTTTATTTGATGTTTTGTACACATTTTAAAATTGTATTTGAGTTGTTTATAATGTTTGACACATTCAACTAATTAATATATATTTTATCTAATTAAGGTTGCATAAATAAAAATGAATACATTCCGGAATTCCAAGCAAAAGTAGCGAGTATTTCTGGCAATTCGATTTATTCGTAAGAATGAAAAAAACTAGGTTAAAATATATTCGGGTCCATTATATATTTTAGAGTTTGGTTTTCCAAACTTAAAAGTTTGCATAGTGTCTTAAAATAGATCTAATAGACCAAATTAATATTTTTACCTTTTTTTCTATTAATGGTGTTAGATTTAGAGAGTGAATTTGATATGATTTCTCACAAATTATTGGTTAAAGTAACGTTTAGAAGACTCATTTAGTTTAACAAAGAGTTATCAAAGTAAAATATTTTAAATTTAAGAAAATAAATTGAAACAAAAACTCAAATATAAATATAAGAAAAACAAATATATTATCTTATACTCAAAATCTTAAAAATGTATATGTAACTTTCACTACTAGAAATTATCATATTACATGAAATTTTTCTTGTAAATTTGTTAAAAAAATTTGTAAGAAAAAAACTTTTTTCTGTCAATTTTTTCTATAAATTTTAATTGACAGGTATTTTCTTCGTGGAGTAATTATTTCTTACAAAATTATAAAATTCACAAGTATTTCCTACAAAATTTGTTGCGAAAAATATTTTATATAAAATATTTTGAAAAAAAAAATTGGTAGCAGTTTCTTGCAATTTTTTTTCATAACAAATTTATAAGTATTTTCTATAAAAAAAAAACTTCAAAACAAAATTGGAAGGAAATATAAGTTTTTTTAAGTAGTAACTAACATTTGATCTTTGCTACAAGGTAATTGATGTATATGTAACATTAACATTGGGATTAGTGGTCTATTTGCAAATGCGTTTGAATTTGTTTTTCATTTGACTATATCACGTGTAAATATTATGGTTGATTATTTGTAATAGAAATTTATCTTACGTTTGTATTTTACTATTCTATTGTAACACTTAAATTTTAAACATTAGGTTAAAAAAAATAAAATTGATATGAGTGGGAGGAACATGGTGATAATGTGTTTGGTAAAATGTGAATAAATTAGCATGTTTACTACAAGACAGCATTGGACAGAAGAGGAATGTTTGTGTTTGGTCAGTGAAGTACCTTACTCACTGAATATTCATAATCATAACCATTGGAGTGAAAAATGGAATATTTCACGCTTCACTTGCAGGTGCATGATTGTGATGATTGGTGATCATGTATTTTGACTAAAACACGTGTGCCCTCACTCTCCCTCACGTGTGTCCACTTTCACTCATGCACCATAACTCATTCACTTACTTACCAATCCTGTTATCCAATTCATGAAACTCTCACAACATAAAAATTATCAAACATCACAACAAAATACATTACTTTATTTTATTCCATCATCACTTGCCAAAAATTCCACAATCTCTTCTCACTTTTCTTCTTTCCATCTTTCAATATCAACCCACTTGCATTTTTTATATAATACATAATTTCTTTTTCATAACTTCCATTAGGAATTCAAGTATGAGTCTAAGTCTCAAATTGGTTAAAAATGGAAAAGTAGAGCACTATATAAAAACAAAAACTTATAAACTCATTATTTTAAGGTTTTCAGTAGAGAGTGGTATCAATACCCTATATAGTTGGATTCAAATCTCGTTGGTATTTGTATCTCGTCAATGAAACTCCTTCTATATACCTAACAACTTCTAAATAATGCATTGAAAATTCTTTTGCATTTGTTATTAAATATTTTTGAATAAATAATATTGACTTTGTACGATTTATTATTTTCTTAGTTCTGACAAGATCAGCATGTGGTCATCCATTTGAGTTAAATTTATGATAATTAAAATAATGAAAGTAAGTTATGATTAATTGAATGTTTAAGCACGCGATCTCCGTTGGTTTTAAAGAAATATGTGATAGCCAAAAATTGACAGCTACTACGAAGACTCAATCATAAGCTACTCCCTACTCGGGAAGAGAGAATAATTTAACTTATATTTATATATGTCTCTAAATGTTCATATATATAATATGCATGCATGATGCATGCCCCACATCAACGTATATTTATGAAAAATATGATACACCAACAGAATCTACATGTCGTAAACAAAGTTCAGGAAATCTAAGATACTAATCCTATATTTCATGGATGCATGCACATCTACCAAGTTAATTATTATTGTATAGAGAATCTAATTCACTTACTATTTTTAATAGATTTTATTTTTCAATCGCACGTTTTACTTTTTGTTAAGCGGAAAAATAAAGAAAACTCTCTACAGTTTTGCAGAATTTGAGCATGAAATTTTTTATTTTAAAAAGTTGTCCCAGTATAATCTATATATATTATATGGGATAAGTATGAATATGGTATAAAAAATCCTTATGGTGAAAGGGGTTGGTTGGATTTTGAAGTTTTGGGATTGGAGGAATCTTTTTGCATTCCTCACTTCACTCACTTTAATTGATGAGCAAAGGGGTTGAAAGAGAGAGAGAGAGAGGCCACCGAAAAGCAAGGACACCTTATCATGAAAGCAAGAAAAAAACGACCCGATTTGACGGGCCAACACACCAACATATACCATACAAACATACCACGTACGCATCCCATGATATCCTCATGTCCCTACCTTCCCTTCCGATGCATATGAAATCAATTGTTCAGAAATAGAGACAAAGCGTATTTGATCGTGATATTTGGATTATTACATTATTAAAAAGTTATATTTTGATTAATGATTATAGTTTTTATTTAGTGATAAGTAGTTGATTCTAACATTCTCTTTGTTTAAGAGAAACATGATTGTAAAACATGATTGTTTTAAACCTGTAATTGTAAAATAGGATTAGTTAATTTTTTTTGTAAAATAGGATGAAGTTCTTAAGATTTATGATGACATTCAGATCGAAATCGTCATGAATGTGACTGATTTTATTATTTTTTTGTAAAATGAAAATTGTTTAAACTCCTACTAATTTCTGTATTTTGTAAAAAGATGCAAAACTGAAGTCGTCATCGACTCATTCTTCTAATGTATAAAATAGTCTTGATAACTTCACTTTTAAAAAAAAAATATCAGCCACACTCATAATGATTTTAGTCTTAATGTCGTCATGAGTTCGACAACTTCATTTTATTCTAAAAAAAAATCAATTCATCCTATTTTATAATTGTGTGTTCAAAACAACCATGTTTTACAAAAGAAAAGAACCTCTCCTATGTCTTACTCTCTTTTGCTTCTTGGTTATGGTCATCTTTAATATATACCATCCAAGTATATATTCATCCAAACACAATCTCCTTTTCTAGTAAGTATAGTCATGTTATTTTGTTACAAAAACAAGTAAAAAAAAAAGTCACTTTAGGTTAAAATTTGTATTACATGTGCATATGTAAATGTCACTTCGTACTGTGACTTTTCTTTTCTTTAAAAAAAATAAATAGTTAATTCTACTTTTGATCAGAATAAATCACCTTTTAGTTTAATATAGAGAAGTAAATTCCCAAGTCAACTGCACCTCATGATTTGGTCTTGGTTGTTGCAGGCAACACCTCATTTCCCACTTGGTTCACTTTAATCACTGTTTGTTCTACTTGTACTACTACCACCATCATCCACCACCATATGCATATTCCTCTATATAAAATCACCAACTTCTCCGCCATATGGTAGCTACTAGTAACTCACTAACCATAACCATGAAGGTGCATCAGTTCGCACGTGGGTTCTGGGAGCACGAACCCTCCCTCACACTTGGCTGCAAACGCTTACGCCCCCTTGCCCCCAAGCTCTCCAACACCGACTCCACTACCTCCATCACTTCATCTCCTGTCACAACCTTCGACCTCAAGAGCTTCATCAAACCAGAAAGTGCCTCCAGAAAACTTGCATCCTCCGATGACAATAAGAGAGACCCAACTTCACCTCAAGGCCAAGGCCAGGTTATTATCTAATTTTCGATAAGACGAGTTTATAAGTAAATGCAAACTTCATCTTACAAGCTAGTTTTAAACCTTAATCCTACGTTATCATATTGAGAGACCACATATCAAACAGTATACATAAAGATTTTTGGACTATAACTGCATTAAGTTTACTTGTCTGTAATGTGTCACAGTATATAAAAATTGACTATAACAGATTTTTGTTTATTTTTGTGTTGTGATGCAGGTGGAAACGCATATTCCGGGAGGGACGCGGTGGAATCCGACGCAGGAACAGATAGGGATACTGGAGATGCTGTATAGAGGAGGGATGCGAACACCGAATGCTCAACAGATAGAGCAGATCACAGTCCAACTTAGCAAGTACGGCAAGATCGAAGGGAAGAACGTATTTTATTGGTTCCAAAACCACAAGGCACGCGAGAGACAGAAGCAGAAGCGTAACAACCTCGGTCTTGCTCATAGTCCTCGTACTCCCACCACACTAGTCTCACCTTCCTTTAGTTGTAGTGTAATAACCTCTTTGGACACCACAAAACGGGTATGTCTTAAAATAACAGGATTGTGTATTCAAAATTCAAGTTTCAGACTCTGTATTCAACCATACAAACTATTAGGTTTGATCTAGAAGTGAAGTATTAGCTGATATTCATTAGAATGTTGTGCATGAGAGATGGAAACTTGGTATTGATCGTTGACAATTTTATAGTATATAAGTGGAGTGCAAACCTCACCTTACAAATCAGTTTTGAGATTGAGTTAGGTTTAAAATTCACTTCCTAATATAGTATCAGAGACAGTTAAAAAACTTATCCTAACAAGATTTCTTGAACATATTAGTTTCATCTACTTTACTAGAGATAAAATAATTTCAAAGCATATAAGTGGACTGAAAATCTAAGCTTATAAACCGGTTTTGTGAGATTGAGTTAGACTTAAAATCTAATTTCTTAACATGTTATGAGAGTTATAGTTAATATATGACATGGTTTTTGATTTATGAATGATATTTTGTGCAGGGGGAGGTAGTAGAAAGAGATGAAGAAGATAGTCCTTTGAAGAAGTGTAGGAGCTGGGCATTTGAGTACTTGGAAGAGCAAAGTTGGTCATCATGGAAAGAGGAGGAACAGAGAACTCTGGAGCTTTTCCCGTTGCACCCGGAAGGCAGATGAAGGGGTTTGTTTGTTTGGTTGGTTGGTTGTTTGTTCAATTGTTTAACCATTTAACGAGAAACAATTTTAGGTTTTTTGTTTTGTTTAGTTTGCTTTTAGTTTTCACTTTCTTCTTTGGTTGTGTCGGGAAAGAAGAAAAAGACAAAGTTGTCTGCAGCCTGTACTGTTCCCGCGCGCTCTCAGACCAAATTAACCAAACCTGCGTAATTGTCTCTTTACTTGTTGATTTCAGCGCAGTGGGTGTGAATAAATCGAAGCTTTTAGGTTAAAAGGAGGAGCTACGGACACTGAAGTCCACGCACCTACTGCTTCTATACTTCTTCTTCAATCTTAACCCTACTTTACAGCTGAGCCCAGGGATTCATTCACATACTACTTAACATGTTCACAATAGAACTTTTCGACCCAAAAATTATCATAATACTACATTTAATTAAGACTTAAAATAGTCCATGAAGAATGTTAATTAATATTAGCACTTGATACTCCACTCACCATCACAGATCAGACTTTGATAAAGTAGGCACATGTGGATATTATATAAGGTACATGCTTCCATTTATTTTTCCATCATTGACATGCAAATTTTCTTTCCATCACACACTGCATGTAGGGTCACCTGGTAAAGGCACCGTTAGAATTATGACTTGGGAGGGAGGGAAATATGGAAGATCCACATTTTCAAATCTTCATAAAGTTTGTGAAAATTCGCCAAAAGGGGCTCTGACCAAAATTAAATTGCGTTATGAATTCAAGTCTCTTTGAATTTTTTTTTTCAAGTGTTCTCACCGGATTATATACGAAATATATTGATTGTGTTCTGATAAGCGTGCCATTATTAAAAGACCATGTTTTTAGGCTTTGTTTGGTTGCTGGGAAATGAGATAGGAACGAAAGAAAATAAGGGTAAACATAGTATACTTTATTGTTTTGGTAGAGAAAAAAATGAGTAAAGTTTTAGAAGAAAGATTGTATGATAAACTTGTTAAAACTTGTCGTGAATGGACAAGATATCAAACCGCATATGTTTCGGCTTTCTAATTATTTTTACTTCGCTGAAAAATATATTTTAATATATTAAGCATTATTACTATTACTATTATGTATGTATATATTATGTGTGTGTTGAAGTGAGTAAGAGATAAGTGAGGTTGTATAGATATTGACTCTTATCATATGAGTTGGTTAACTATATTGAAGATAACTTCAAAATTATTAAGAGTTATTTTCCAGTTATTTGTATATTTATATATTAACAAGTTATATCATATTATTATGACAAAATAGATAATAATAAAGATAGCTGAGTTGTTGAAACTTGTCTCTTGATTATTATATAATTTATTTTATGGAATAAAAGTTTATTAACAAGAAAGATTTGATATGAGGAATTCATGCCACAGACTTGCTCTTGGTAAAAGTTTAAAACAGAAAAACATAAAATAAAATAAAAATAAAATTATATATATATATATATATATATTAACAGAAGAAAATGGAGAATGTATTATCTTATAATCATTCAATGATAAGAGTCATTACATTACTTAAGACATTTTAACAAAAGAAAAAAATCTTATTTTATTTAATTAAAGTGTGTCTTGTAAATAAATGACCCTTTATTTATACGGTGGAAAAGGTTTAAAAAAATATTCAAAGAAAGATAAAGAGAGCAAAATAATCTAAAGAAAAAAAGATTATCTTCTCTTGACAAAATTATTGCATAATGAAGATGAAAGAAGTTACAACTCTCACACTAATGAGATTCTTAGATACAAAAACTTAGTTAAACACTTAGGTATTCAGTATTGAATTATCATTCCTAAGGACTCTTTGAGGTGTTTTTTTTCCTTCCAAGCTTTCATCCTCTCTTTAGATTGCATCATCTCCATCCATGGTCTCATAATTGATTATGTTAATAATAATTTATTCAAACGATTGGATACAAGTGGAGTGGAGTGTCTCACACTACAAGAAAAAATTATGATATATATGATCAAGATTCGTGAATAATATTTAAAGTCCATTTGAAAAAATGCAAGATGATAAATTTTACCAATGAATTAAAAATTTCATCAGTAATTACCAATGACTAAAAGTTTTTCAAAAACTTTTAGTCAGTGATTATCAATGAAAAAAATTGTTAGTAAATATTTGTCGATAATTACCAACATACTTTTTTCATTGGTAAATTTTGCATTTTAGTTCTTTTTTTTCCTCCCTTTTTCTTATTTCTTTTATTTATCCTTTTTTTTTCTTCTTTTTACTCATCCTCTCCTCCTCCTTCTTTCTTCGATAAAGTTGTTATCATCGTCATTGGCTCCTCCAACTCTGGCGCTGTCATTGTAGGCTCTTCTTTCTCCTCTTCATTTTCACAATCTTTCTTTTTCTCCTTTGTTGTAACCACCACCTCTACTACTGTTGTCGTTTTGCTACCACTGTGACACTATTGTTGTCACTGCACCATTGTTTTACAGATGAATTTATTTTCGTTAGTAAATTAAAAAAAAATTAAATGTCTTTTTACCCATGTTCTTTAAATTCTAATGAAATATATTTTTGTTATAGACTAATAAAAAATAATACAACACTTGAATGAAATCTCCCAAACAAAAAAAAAACTAATAATAATTGGAATTTAATATAGACTTTCATTTCTTGAACTTTAATATATAATGATAAACAAGATTCATGATAATGACATTGAATTATTATATTATAGTAACTGAAATTATTTTAAACAATTGTAGTGACATAATTACATTTATGATAATGAGTTAGAAAATAAAAATTATTATATAAAAAATATCAAAACAGTATTTTACATGACAAAAATAAAAACAAATAAAATATTAAAAAGAAGTAAAAATAATCAAATGAGTGTCTTTGAAACAATTTTAATACACCATTTGATAAAATCGCAAAAAGAATAATAAATATATACTTAAGAGTACGATAAAATCATAAATACGTAAGAGATCTCAGAAAACTTTTCATATGTCAAACTAGGTTTGCCACATGTCAAAATTTAGGTCTTCTTTTATTTTGGAACTACTCTGATTTTGATATGTGACACCTTTAAAGTAAAAGATGACATAAATTTTGATATATGACAAATCCAATTTTGAAATATGCAATTTTTAAATGACATAGTGACACTTCCAAACAACATGAAAGTCATTTAAACAGAAAATACCACATTGGATCTTTTTTACAATGATCTCAATCGAGTAAAAACGAATCAAATACCAAAATATAAAAACTAGTTTACTAATTAATTAAACCTTGACTAATCTAATAGTTAGAAGTAATTTCAATTAGTAAGGAGCAACTTTTAGGATTTAAGCTTAATATTCTTGCGATACTTTGGGATCCACTCCAAATATTATGATGGCTTTATTATCTTTGTAATAGTTTGACAATAAAAAAAATATTTAACTTTTGTATTCGACTCTCTATCCAATGAAGTTGAATAATAGATCTATATTAAAAATAGTGATTTAATTATTAGTTACTATTTTTATTCAATTTACCTTTTTAAGTACATTCTTTTGAACTTGTTATATGTGAATTTATAAATTTATGGATAAAGAAAATCATAAATTTGTAAATAAAAATTAAAAAGGATAACACAGTCATTGTTTTATTTATTTTGAGGCGACAGTGAAAATACTCTTGTTTCTTAATCTGTTTAAATGAGATGTACTAAAATACAATTTGTTATAGTTTATTGGTTTTTTAAAATATCAATTTTTATATTAATTTGAGAATATGAAATTAAAATATCACTTTAATTGTACTCCATGATATCAGTTTAATACTTCTCAACCAATAAAATATTAAAAGGTATATACTTTTTTTTTCAATTTATTTTACTTCTGTATTCTAATTTTTGAAAGTTAAAAGATACAAAAGTAAAAAAAAAAAAGAGGTGTACATTTTTCATTTTATTAAAAACTTCAAACCTTGAAAAATATAAAATAAAAAACTTAAGTGAAATATTTTATATGCTTAAAATTAAAACGGAGCTTTCACTTTAATAATCACATGATAAATGTTAGTGTTAAAAACCAGAATTCATCAATAAGACAAAAATTCGACTCTGATTAAAATATACAATTTAGAATTCTCAGAACATAATTCTTGTTTTATCTCAAAATAAGTGGATATATTTTTTTACTTTGTTATTTATAAAATAGCACATTATAATTTAGGTTAAAATATCTTTTTGTTCTCAATTTTCATCAAGTTTTTTTTAAATAAGTCATAATTTTTGTTTTATGTTTAAATAAGTCATAATTTTCGTCAATTTTGTTCAATTGAGTCCTTTTTTCTAACACCGTTTAACTCATTAACGGCTATGAACAGTGACTGCCACGTGTCACTTCGTGTTTTTTTTTTGAATTTTTTTTATTTTTTTATTTTTTTTTTAAAATTTAATTTTTTTTAAATGTACATGTGTCAACCCATAAGCGTGCCACGTGTCACTTCGTGATTTTTTTAAAATTTTTTATTTTAAATTTTTTGAATTTTTTTGAATTATTTTTTAAAATATCCACGTGTCAACCCAGTAGTGTGCCATGTGTCAAAATCAATATTCTATATTCAATTTGGTCCCTATATTTGTTATTTTTGTTCAATTAGGTCCCAAATTTTGTTAACATTAACCAATTTGGTCCCTATCGAAGATGTGACCAAATTTAATTTTTTTATCAAAGTTATAATGATGTGAATTTTAATATATTATATAAAAAATGTGAATTTTAATATAAAAATTAAATTTGGTTTTAATTTGGAGAGGAACCAAATTGGTTAATGTTAACCAAAATTGAGACCTAATTGAACAAAAATAACAAATATAGGAACCAAATTGAATTTAAAACATTAACTTTGACACGTGGCACTCTATTAGGTTGACATGTGGACATTTTAAAAAAATTCAAAAAAAAAAAATTAAAATTCGAAAAAGAATTTCAAAAAATTTTTAAAGAAACCATCAAGTGACATGTGGCACACTCTTGGGTTGACACGTGTACATTTAAAAAAAATTTTAAAAAAATTTTAAAAATTCAAAAAAAATTCAGAAATAAAAATAAAAATAAAAAAAATTCAAAAAACCACAAAGTGAGACGTGAAAGTCATTGTTGATGGCCGTTGAACAAAATTGACACAAATTAAAACTTATTTGAACACAAAACCAAAATTAAGTCTTATTTAAAAATATTGACAAAAATTGAGACAAAAAGTATTTTAACCTATAATTTAAGGTTTGAATGATCAGCAAATTGGTCGGGCCTGTGAAACCTTAAACGGATTGGGCTGGCTGGCCCATCTGAGAAACCCTTCCAAAACATAACACTAATCCTTCTCGTCCCTCCGCAGCTGCAGCCACAGCTACACACAACAATCTCCTTCGGCGTCTCAACGGAAAACCAGGTTTTCACATTTTCATTTCTGTGTTCAACTCTTTCTTTACAATTTCTTTTCGTTTCGAAAGATGTGACAGTGTGGGAGATTCGTAATTGTGCAAATCTACACGAGTTTCTCAGATTACTAAAACCCTACTGAAAAATGTGAATTTTTATTTGAAAAAGTGATAATGGTTCATGGTTGATAGAATCCTATAGGTTTAGACAACCAATGTAGAATTAGGTTTTTTCTTGTGTTGTCATTATAGCATGGTTTGCATATGAAGAATATCAAAATGTGAATCATTTTGGTTATAATGGCATAGTATGTTGATGGCAGTTTGGAGCTGATTCGTCTATTTTATTTTTTTATGTGATCTTTTGTTCACTCTGTTGTTTTTGTTGTTCTTTTATTTCTTTGTTATTTTAGGTAAGCAATGGTTAAGCATAACAACGTCATCCCCAGTGGACATTTCCGAAAACATTGGCAAAACTATGTTAAGACTTGGTTTAATCAACCAGCCAGAAAGACCAGAAGACGATTAGGTAATTTTTACCTAATTTCTTATTATTCATTAAACAAGAATTAGTTTGAGTTTATAATAATTGCTGTGTTTGTCTTTTAATTTTGTTTTTTCAGCTCGGCAGAAGAAGGCTGTCAAAATTTTCCCCAGGCCAACTGCTGGACCTCTCAGGCCTGTTGTTCATGGTCAGACTTTGAAATACAACATGAAAGTCAGAGCTGGAAGAGGATTTTCTCTTGAAGAATTGAAGGTAAAATGAATAATTCTTCTCCCACCTCCCAAAAGATCCTTTTTATGAGTAATTTATGACTTGCAATAGATTCTTAATGTTTGTATCACTGAACATGCTGATTGCTAGTCAGAAGTATGAAATTTTGATTTCTTGGAAAATTCTTAGTTATCCCTTTTCCGTTCAAACATATATGATTCGTGTTGAAAGGAAAAAAAGAAAATAGAAGCGTGTAATTACTCTAAAACTGTGTAAAGCATTAAAAATTCTGCCTCTTCTCTTTTCTTTCTGACCGAATAATATTCATTTATATATCTTAGAGTGCTGGAATTCCCAAAAAACTTGCTCCAACTATTGGCATTGCTGTTGATCATCGTCGCAAGAACCGTTCTTTGGAGGGTCTGCAGGCTAATGTGCAGAGACTCAAAACATACAAGGCCAAGTTGGTTGTTTTCCCAAGACGGGCACAAAAGGTCAAGGTAATGCTAAAAATTCTTTGATTAATTTGTTAAGTATGTGAACTTTATTCCCATGGAAGTAGGAAACTTGGCAAAGTTTGGGATTGTTAAGGCCCTTATTTTTTGCAGAGCGGTGATTCTAGTGCTGAGGAACTAGCAAATGCTACCCAGGTTCAGGGTCCATTCTTGCCCATTGTGAGGGAGAAGCCTAGTGTTGACCTTGTTAAGGTAACAGATGAAATGAAGGCGTTCAAAGCTTACTATAAGCTTCGTCTTGAACGCACCAACCAACGTCACTATGGTGCCCGTTTAAAGAAAGCTGCTGAAGCAGAGAAGGAAGACAAGAAATAGTGTCCTTGAGAAGCTAGTTTGTTATCCGTATTATAGTTTTCAGAATTCTTTGTTTGAGATTCTGCATGCTTGGCTTTGGAAGATCTTGTTAGTCTTAACAATTAACATTCTGGTTTGTTATGATTATTTATGTGATTTTGTCTTCAGTAAGTTGTCTTTCTTAGTTACTGGTATGGGAATTTGGATTCTCTGCATCTATTATGTTTTTGAAATGATGGGATGAACATTAATTTTGAAATTTTAAAATATATTATTTTTTTTAAAAAAGTATCATCATAGTCTATTTTTAATCCTCAATAGAATAGCTATATGCACGTAAATATTTTGAGTACACATTTTTTAATGAAGATTTGGTTAAAAATACTCAAATTTATAATATATTTAAAATTTAATTAGGCTTAAATAGTAGTTTGGTCTTAGTTTTCGTTCGGTTTTTTCAATGTGATCCTACTCTTGTTTTTTTTTTTCAATTTGGTCCTAATATGGATAATTTTTTTCAATTTGGTCCTTTTTGTTTAAAATAGTTAGCGGATGTGAACAGGAACCGCCACTAGTCATTTTGTGGTTTTTTTTAATTTTAATTTTAATTTTTTTAATATTTTTATTTTAAAAAAATGTAAAGGTGTCAAACTCATATTATGTCACGTGTCATTTTTTTATTTTTTAAGTTTTTTTAATTTTTTTAATTAAAAAAAATGCACGTGTCAAGCTAATATTATGCCACTTGTCAGAATCAGATTTTTATATTCAACTAGTGTTTTGAACCTGTGCCTACGCACGAGTCATTCATGTTTTATTTATTGATTTTGTTTAAATATTTTACATGTAATTATTAAGATATCTATAATCTATTAATAACAATAATAATTATAATAATAATAATAATTAGAATAATAATAATAATTAGAATAATAATGATAATAATAATAATAATCTATAATAATAATAAAGAGGATTTTCTCTTGTGTCCACATTTTAAAATACCAATTTTACTCTTTAAAATATAATTATTTATTAAATTTTTGAAAATTGACTGTTATTTTTATAAATTTTTTTCTTTATTTATCAACAATTATTCTCTCATATTTTTTTATATATTTTATTTTATTTTTAATAAATATAATTTTAATTGACCGTTATTTTTATAAAAAAAATTATTTATTTATTATTAATTATTTTCTCATTTTTTTATATATTTCATTTTATTTTTAATAAATATAATTTTATTTTATATATTAACTTAATAATATTATATTATAAATACCTATTAATATAATATCACGCATATTTAAAAAATGTGTATACAGACACTGTCGCTAGTAATTAAAATAATAATAATTATTATTATTATTAATATGTGGAGGCTAGTAATTAGAATAATAATAATAATATTAATAATATTAATGTGTGGACGCTAGTAATTAGAATAATAATTATTATTATTATGTGGGTTTTGTCATTTGTATCCTCGTCAAAAGCTTAAGTTCAAACCTTCACTTCTTCTTTCATCACTTCAGCCGTCATAGTATCCTGGTAGCCAAAATGGTGAGTTTCCATTGATCAACCCTTTAACACTTTCTATCTACCTTGTGTGTTTCTGCATCTGGATTTTCTAGTTTTAATGAAATAATGTTTATTTGTTTTTGTTTTTTTTTTGATCTTTGTTGCAGATTTTCAAGAGGTACATTGAGATTGGAAGGGTTGCTCAGATCAACTACGGCAAAGACTATGGGAGGCTAGTGGTCATTGTCGATGTCATTGGCCAGAATAGAGTATGTCCTTTTCGTTTTTCTTTCTTTGATTTGGTGTTTTTTGGTTGAATTAGATTCATGGAGTGCGTGCCCTAGTGTTTGTTTTGGTTTCTTGTGATGTTTGGGGTAAAAAAGAATCCTATTCTTTGATCTTGTTGTTGGTAAATTTTGGCATGAATTTTGTTGCTGGAATATTTGTTGTGATCCATAATTTTAGGTTTTTGGTTCTGTTGAGGCTGTTGGTTCTGCTTAGTTTTATGATAATTGGGTCGCAAGGCTTTCGCTATTTGTGCCTTAGAGCTTCAACTGAATTTAGCGTCTTGGTATCAATTTGGTATGCGATAATGCCAAATTCCATTGAAGGCGTTAGAGTCGTTTACCTTGTTTGTTTGATGGATGATTTCTTTATTGTTTTATTTCTATATTTTTTGTTAAGCCTATTTTTTGTTAATTGTATTTAAACTGGGTTATAGCAGTTAAGGCTTTGTTGTGTATTGTATTTTTGTATCATCAACTAATTTTGACTCTTTGTATCGATTTGGTTTTGTGATAATATATAATATATAATATCAAAGTCCTTTTAAAAGGAGTTAGAACAATCAATCTTGTTTTGGTTTCTTGTAACGTTTGGGGTAAAAAAGAATCCTATTCTTTGATCTTGTTGTTGGTAAATTTCAGCATGAATTTCATTGCTAGAATATTTGTTCTGATCCATGGTTTTGGGTTTTTGTTCTGTTGAGGTTGTTGATTCTGCTTAGTTATTTTAATTGGGTTGCAAGGCTTTTGCTATTTGTGTCTTAGAGCTTCAACTGAATTTAGGGTCTTGGTATCAATTTAGTATGCAATAATGTCAAATTCCGCTGAAGGAGTTAGAGTCGTTTACCCTGTTTGTTTGATGGATGATTTATTCTTTATTGTTTTATTTCTATAATTTTTGTTAAGCCTATTTTTTCTTAATTGTATTTAAACCGGGTTATAGCACTTAAGGCTTTGTTGTGTATTGTATTTTTGTAGCATCAACTAAGTTTTGACTCTTTGTATCGATTTGGTTTTGTGATAATATATAATATATAATATCAAAGTCCTTTTAAGAGGAGTTAGAACAGTCAATCCTGCTGATAACTTTAATATGTGAGTTTTAGTTGTATGATATAGGCTTTGTATGTTATAATCTATAATAATATATAAAAGATTTCATCTTTTGTGTCTACATTTTATAATACCAGTTTTACCCTTAATTACTTTAAAAATTAATTATTTTATAAATAATTTACTTTTAACTATTATTCTAAAACACTCTTTTGTTTTAAACCATTATTTTAATTTTTTTATACATATATTCTTTTTTAATTTTATATTTAACAACTATTTTAAAAATTAATTATATATTTATTATTAATCTTAACTTAAATTTCTTAAAAATTAAAAAATGCAAACACAACAGCGACTGTGTGTTCGCTAGTTTTTATTAAGAGTAATTTAGTTGATATTAATAGTAAATATTTGTTATAATTTAATAATACTAATTTGGTATTAGTAATTTTAGAAATAATTATTTATATGAAATTTTGTATTGTATTATATTAAATTCTATTTATAATATATAGTTTATTAAATGAGATTTTGGAAAGAAATAAAAAATAATAATAATTTGTGACATAATAATCTTCATATTGCTTAAAATCTGTATAACACTACGTTAAATTTAGTTTATATTACATTAAGAATTATAATATGTAAGTGTATAAAAATAAGTCACGGTATATAAACATTTAAGTGTATAAGTATATAAAAGTAATTGTATTAAAAGTGAAATAGTAAATTTAAATATATATATATATATATATATATATATATATATATATATATATATATATATATAAACAGCTTTCAAATCTCATTATTAAAATTGAAAGATTCAAATTGCGTATCATGCGTATCTTTTGGTCTCCCTTCAAAAAGGTGAAAAGAAAAACACCTCCCCCCATCTTGCTCGAATAAACGTCGCCCCATCTTGCTCGAATAAACGTCGCTGAAAGAATCACCCAATCCAAAAAATCTGGATTTCAGCAACTGGGAACACATCATAAATGGAAGCAAGTCTATTATATTGGATTCTCAGGTTTTGATTTCTGATTTACTCGATTCTTCTTATCGTTTCTTTTTGGTAAAGTTCTTTTCATATATTTTTTATATGCTTCGATCAATCTACTTTTTCCAAATTTTCAGAAAATATTAAGATGTTGGTAGGTATAAAAAACATAATTTTCACTTATTAATATATTTTATTTTTATTTTATTACTATATTACTGTTATTTTATTGACAATAATTATATTAATTTTTATTTAATATTTTTACACATATTAGAATAAGGGGATCTTTAAGTTTGAATAGGCATAAGACATGGTAAATGGTAAGTATATATAAACCAAACAAAGATTCATGAGCAAGAGATTTGAAAGACAGCCATAAATAGTCTAATGATGTGAATAAAATAACCTAAGGTTGAATAGAAGAGCATCATGTAGTGTTTGTTGGATGTTGGTAAATGTTGAAGTTGTTTAAAATTCTGTACCTGTAGAACAGAAAATGTCAATCAAGTTATATTAGTGTTACACTATGCAAGATTAGTTTAGTTATTGGTGTGTACTTACTTGCTATAAATTTTGGAGAACTTCTTTGAAAACCACATTAGTTGTAGAGTCCAAAGCCCTTTTGTTGTTGTCATGAATAAGAATCTTTAATCCATATTTGCTTTGAACCCTAGACACAGCAACATACAATTGTCCATGGCTAAAAACTGGTGTTGGTAAATATAGTCCCACTGAAGCTAAAGATTGACCTTGGGATTTGTTTATTGTCATAGCATATGATACCATGATAGGAAATTGTCTTCTAATAAGTTTAAAAGGCCATGGTGATTGTGATGGAGACATAGACATTCGCGGAATATATATTTCATCACCACTTGTGCTTCCTGTGATAACTTTTGCACCAATAACATGATTTGCTAGCCTTGTTATTATCAATCTACTTCCATTACATAAACCTTGAGTTTGATCCAAGTTCCTCAAGAGCATTATTGGTGTTCCAATTTTCAACTTAAGTTTATGGTTTGGAATACCTGATGTGGTTAATGAATTTAAAAACTCTGGAGTAATTTGATCAAAAGCATCGGCTTCTATTCCTTCAGAATTGTCTATTATATCAGAGATAAGATACTCCTTTTGTTCTCCTGCAAAAATAGTCAATAAAAGATTGATATGGAATACTATTTTATAAATATGTATATCATTAAATAAAATAAATTTTAGGATATGTCATGTAAAAGTACCAGGTATTAATGATAAAACATAGTCATTGATTTGATCAACTGTTTCAATTCTGCTAGCCAATATTGCCCTGCATTGTAAGAAATTAAGATCTCTGAAGTTTTCAATTAATTCTGGATAAGTACTTGCAACTATCGCTTCAACAGGATCAACAAAGTTTGTGATTAGCAATTCTGGCGGGATTTGTATTTCAGCTATGCCATCATTAGGTTCAAATAATTTACCATCTCCGAGTTTCACTATCCATTCAGAGAATTCTTGAATTTGTCTTGCATTGGATTTTTGTAACCCGTTTTGCAATAAACGCATATTCTTTGTCAGTGTTAATATCTGACATTGGTCCCAAAGATAGGAAGCATTAATTGTTGCATGAACAATATCTGATTTGTTTCCTCTAGGAATAACATGTAGAATTTGCCTGAAATCACCTCCAGAAACTATTACTTTTCCACCAAATACAGAGTTAGATTTATTTTCTTTTCTCATTATATCATTCAATGTTCTGTCTAGTGCTTCGAAACAGAATTTATGTGCCATTGGTGCCTCATCCCATATAATTAACTCAGCCTTCTGTAATAATTCAGAAACCTCACTTCCTTGTTGGATATTACAAACTGAGGTATCTAGTGTTGGTACTGGAATCTTAAATTTTGAATGCGTCGTTCTTCCTCCTAGTAACAATAGAGATGCAATTCCACTTGATGCGACTGTTAAGACAATTTTTCGTTGACTACGCAAAGCTGAAGCCAATGTTTTTCACATGAATGTTTTTCCTATCCCACCATAGCCATATAGGAAGAATATAGCTCCTTTTTTACTTGTCACTGCATGCATTATCTTCTCAAAAATTTGTCGTTGCTCATCTATATAGTTTGTGAAAAGTAAATTAATATTAGTCTATATTACTATAATAAAGTAATTTAGTAGGTAATATAGGATATTTGCAATGTATTATTATTACCAGTAAGCAAGTTGAAGTTTGATTGAAACTGATGTTTTTGATCCTCAATGTTATAATCAAGTTCAACATAAATTAATCTATTTCCTAAATGACTTGTAACATAGTCATTAGGATAAGGCATGTATAGGTAGTCCTTCAAGCTCTTTCTGTTTATTTGGAGAAGGTTTTCTATCTCCAACAACGTTAAATTTTGTAGCTGGTCAACAGTTAGATGCAATTCTAAATAAAAGAAAAAAGTTATAGGTTAGTACATGGAATATATAAAAATGTTTAACTCAAGAGTATAAGAGTTTTTGTACCTGGCAATCTCGCTATTTTTCTTTGATTATATTGAATGTCATCTGAAAGCCATTCCCAAGTCTTTTGCCAAAATAGTTGTGGATTATTGACACAATTAGACAATAATATAGTTACAAACAACTTTCTAAGATAATGTCCTGAACCCCAGTCCTTTGCTTCTTTAATAGCTTCAATATATTCTCTATCATCGGCTAAGAATCCTGAAACAAAGCAAGCTTCTCTAAATGTGGGATATGTTATGTTATCAACAGTTTTGATGTCATCATAGGACGAAGGTCCCTTTACGACTGTTAGCATCCTCCGTAAATAAAAAAGCTCCCCAGTACTTGGTGGTACCCAAATAAGTCTTCCTATTGTATTTCCTCTTTGTCTAGGTTTCCAACATCTATTCTTCTTGACATAAACAAACTTGGAAGCAAATTGTGTGTATGTTAAATTTCTTGCCTCTTGGAATGTTTTGTTGCACTCCATCCAAGCTGTAAACATTGATTGTGAAACGCTTGGTTTAGAAATTATGTCATCAATGTCATCTTCATCTTTAAAATATACACCGTGCTCACCTTCAAGATGGAAAAAAAGTTTTTCCTGCTGGATTTCTTCCATGAATAGGAAAAGAAAATATTCGCCAACATGCTTCACATGGAGAGATGTATCTACAATCTAAATATTGTTTGATCTCATCTAATGGTTGAGATAATGAGTTGGCTTGAGTGTCATTAGGAACAATAGCAGCTGTTATCCTGTCATATCCTTTGTTGATATATTTGAATAAGTACTTGATTGAAGTACTTTGATTACACCATTCAACATTAATATGTGCTTGATACTTTAGTAACAACATGGGATTATAAGGAACTACAAAACGATTGTCTAATGTGATATCATTCTTAACAATGTTACAACCATTGTCTCTTCTTCTATAATGAACAAAACCATCTTGGTTTATGACAGTTATTTCTTGAAATTTTTTTGGAAAAAATCAAGAACATCTTCCGTTTTTCATGCAAGGTGATGATTTATTAGACATACCACAAGGTCCGTGAAGCATATGATCTTTCACACAATTATACAACTGGGGATTTTGTTTGGAACATGGTATTTCAGCTGATATCACTTTATCTATGTCCTCTGGATTTGGATATTTGCTAGATGGATGCAAAAAAATAAGTAGATGAGCATGTGGTAATCCACGTTTTTGGAACTCAATGGTATACATGTCTGCAAAGAAAATTACACGCTCTAGTTAGAAACATTATGCATTATAATAATTACTTTGAATAACATATAACATTGAAACTTACATGCTATAACTCTACCCATCACGTGTTTTTTAGTCAAATCTTCCAGAAATTTATCAAACTTAATTTTGAAAATTCTAGATATTATATCTGGACGGTCTGATGGTGTCAAAGTCAATTCCTCCAATAATCTTGTTATTTCTGGCCAATTTGGATTGCAAGTAAAAGTTAGAAATAGATCTGGAAAACCAACATGGCTACAAATTGCCATTCCATCGAAATACAGTTGGTCCATAAATCTTCTACTACCAACAAAAGTTGATGGAAGCACAACCCTTTTTCCTTTGTCCGCTCCTTCATTATGTGAACTGGTTGTTGGTTAGGAAAGATTAATATATTTATCAACCCTCAACTTAGATTGATTGTTTCTGACAAATGATAGTCTCTCAGATTCTACCATTATATATCCATCTACCACAAATTGTTGGAACAACCTTTTAGATCTTAACACAGTGCTTGCCTCTGATTGTCTAGTTTGAATTCGAAAATAAAACCATTCTCTTATAGTGAGTCGATTTCTTTTTTTATGTGTGCGGTCACGATGGGCAACATCTTCTCTATAGCCATCTTCTCCATAGGGAAACAATAAGGGATATTGATATCCTAAGTAACTTGGATGCAATTCGTTTATTCTTTGAAGCTTGCCACTTCTATTTTCCAGTATTATATCCCTAGGAGATGTTGTATCAACATCACCTACTATCAGTGCAGCTACTTCTGAAACCTTTGGTATATTATATATACGACCATCTTTAGCCCTGTCAGATATCAATCTTAGTTTCAAATCTTGATATGGTTGATCTTTATATCTATCTCTGGCCATCCGAAATGATTTTGTATGTACATTATGAGCATCCAACATATCTCTTAACTTTCTTACAATTTCAACATCAACCTTGTTTTCGTTCCTGCCATTACACATATGAATTCATAAATAAAAATATAGTTAACAACCATACTATGACGAAAGTTAATGCTTTTATTTTGTTTACCATTATGTGTTAAGCATATAATGTACAAAGTGAGAAATGGTTAGAAGAAGTATAGAATTAAAAAGAGCATTTTACCTTAAAAATTTCATTCTGTTATGTATTTCATTTTCAGTGTCATATATGTATAGTTGAGCAAACTTAGGTAGTTGTCCTGGCAGTGGTAATAAGCTTCCTATTATGTGACATGATTGTCCTTGTATTCTCAAATTTGGAGGTCCTTTTCCATTGTTGAATGAGTTATCAAGCTTTGCCCCAGGGGAAGTGAATGCAAACATCATGTTGTATGCTCGGATGTTTTGCTGGTAATTCTTACTATCTGCAAAGTTACTACTAAATAGAAGATGTTGTAGTAGAGATGGAGGTTCTTTTAAGAGTGGGAGTTGAACTTTGCCATTACCACAACATAGTTGAAACTTTGGATTAGCAGCATTTCTATGTTTCATTATTCTTTCCTGGTACCACATATAAGCTTTGCAATGATGGCATTGGAAAATAGGATTGCCTATATCTGAATAACCTTCAAAGGATTTGAAATTTGTTTTAGCTAATTATATTAAATGATTGAATATAACTTAACTTCAAAGTAATGAACTAATGATTTATTTTTTACTTGAATTTGTTATGCTCTGTATTTGTTCTCTTGAAAGTATTTCTTCTTCATCATCACCAGAATTATTGTCAAATGTCTCATCTATTCATATGTGAAAACATCATCATGAGATAAAATTATACATATATAATAAATGTAATCATAGAAACAATAATGCATATGACAATTAATGTATATGAGTAAGTTACCTTGGGATTGAGCACTGACAGTTGGAGTAAGATAATTTTGAAATTTATGAACTTCATCTAATCCATTAAAAGCATTTGATTGACTTTCTCCAATAAATGTTGTAGTGTTTTCTGTTTTTGTTTCTTGAGATGCATTTTCTGTAGGAGATCTGTCCAAATTCATTTTTTGTTGTTTGGGACACTTTGTCGCATTCTTAGTTGTATTTTTCTTTTCAATTAGAATATTCTTTCTTTTCAACCTTGCCTTTGCAGATAATTGCTTCTTTATGTTATTTCTGGTGTCCATAAAGAGTTGAAAATGTCTGAAATTGTTATATTTGCATTATAAATTTATAATTCAATGTTGATTGATAGCTAAAATTTGAAATTGTTGTTCTGAACAAAGAGAGAAAAAATGCTTACCCAAATTTTCTTTGATTTTTGTAATTCACAGTGGTAGAGAAGATGAATTTGAAATCTGAAACTCTTTGAATGGACAAAGGAAAAAAGGTAACTCTTCTTCTCTCCATATGATAGTTGATAGTGGACTGAATACTAATTAAAAAAAGTGAATATAGGAATTGTGAACTTTTTGTAGAGGTCACTCTTGTATAACTGAATATGGCAGTTGATAATATGACCAATTTGTGAGAAGATGCTAAAAGTATAGGTAGTTGATAAGTATGGGAATGGGCAATTTATAAGTATGGGCAGTTGAAGGTCACTATTGTCGTTTGATTAGTGTTTCTATAATTATTATTTTATTCAAAGAAGCGAGTTTGTTGGTGGTTATTATTAAGTTACTAATAAGTGATCTTTCTCCACTTTCTTAATGATATTGATATTAAATTGCAATTTAATTTCATGAGAAGTGACTCTGGAGGCCAATATTGAGTTTAAGGAATGCAGAACTGGTATACAATTTTATGACTATTACGCATAGATCGTTTACACATGGTTGATAATTACATTTAATTTATAAACACCTATAACATTTTTTATATCGATGATTCTCTTTATGAGTGAGATGTGTATTGATTTAGCCTAGTTTATATCATGTTTTTGTCATGAGATGTGTATTGATTCTCTTATGTACTGATTCTTAAACATGTATTGCGGGAGCATTTGGTGAATTTGCCACTGGGATTGGAAACAGTGACGTTGGTTTTGTTTTGGGAATTAGGAAGCTTATGCTCCAGGTATACTTAAGATTATGTGTGCAGTTTAATACTTAAGATTATGATTGATTAAGTAACAACTGTTGTATGCAACACTGGAATGAATATTATCTTTTTGCACCCCTATTAGCTGGAAAGGAAATTTACTTTGCTAATTATTAAATCTCCTTCCGTGTCAAATAAAATATCTTGCTAAAAGAATACATTCTGTGTCAAATAAAATATCTTGCTAAAAGGTAATTATTTTTTTTAATTTTAAACTTTATTCATGACTAATACTTGAAATCAATCTTGTTGTATTTTTACCATTCAAGAATAAACGACTAATATTTTATCCACAAAATACTTGTATTTAAAATAATATGTTGGTCATTCAAAAAGTAAAACACAACCATAACAAAGATAATCTTACTCATAATTTAAAAAGTACAAAACATAACCATAACAAAGATAACCCTTCTCATAATTTAATTTTTCTCCTTTTTGACTGTCTTGCTCATCTTGGTAGTTGACATTTGAGCATTTTTTAATTCTTGTGATAATTGATTATCATTGTCAATATCTGAACACAATCTCTTGCATGGAGTTACAGAAAATGATGTATTTGGATCATGATTTGTTGATCCACAAAAACTTTCCTACAAAAGTAAAGAATATATATAAGGTCCTATTATATGATGTAATAAAGAGGAAATAAAAACGATATATCAATATACTTACAATACAGGTTTCTGTATCAGCTCCTAAATCATAAATTTCACTCAATTGTCCACTATGCTGAAATAAGAAGAAGAAATTATTATATTAGATTTTCATAATACATATACTAATGGCAGTATAGAATTAAAATAATATTATATATGATATATATTTCATAAAATGTTATGATAAAAATGTGATAGTCATTATACCTGTTCAGGTTGGAGTTGACCTTTAATTTCCTCAATAATTTCAACATCATTAGAAACTTTCATAACTGACATAGATTTGCTCCGTGATTGAACTTTAACCTTAAATGCCAAAGTACACCCCAAAATTACATCTAAATCATTTGGAAAGCATTTAGGATCATCCTCACCAACCTAAAGTTAAAATATAAAGATGTTAGTAAATAGAAATAGTTTTAGTATATTGTAAATATTTATATATAAACAACAAAAGTTAAAAGGTAGGCTAATAACCTCAATCATAGACTTTCTCAAATTTGTTGTTGACATTCCGATAATCGATGCACAATCTTGATCCCAAAGAACAAAGTTAGCATAATCCTTTCCATAACAAACTTGAACTTCCAACTTGTACCTAAAGAGTAAAATTTATTAATAACATTTAATTTCACATGATAGTATTTAAATATGATTTTAAATTAAGTAATTGTCATAATATATTAATGTACTAACTTGAGAACAAGATTGTCATTGTATTTGTCACATTTATTGCACTTGAAAGCACCTACTTGATTAGTTTTTTTGTTACAGTGCGTGCATGCAAAATAAATCCAACCATCATCACTTAAATTAAATTTAATTGTAGTACCCACGGTAACACAAGTCATCTCCTATTAAAATAAGCCAACAGAAAAGTCAGAATAATCTTAATTATTTGAAATCATGTATCATAATTAATATGTACTTCATACACACCTCTTTTATGGCATTGATCTCTGAGATACTTTTCACTGTCGCTTTAAACATAAATCTTTCTTGTTTGCTATACTGGGAAGATGTAGGCATTTGAGTTTGATCCTGACTTTGACTAATCTCGGACAAAGGCATTCTACCAAATATCATACAAATAATTATACATTAACATATATATATATATATATATATATATATATATATATATATATATATATATATAATTATCACCCTTCATTATGTTAATTGACCCATGTACAATAAATATAAATATAAGAATACAAATTCATACATACTCTATATATTTCTCCTTGAATTCCCTTATCTCTGGTATATCATCATCCGTAAACAACTTAGACCCATGCCATGAGTTAGATATTGAAACAGGCCATGTTCCTAAACATATGTTATAATTCAATAATTATTTAAGTAATTGAAACATTGTTCATATATAAGTGAATGAAACATTGAATTACCTGATGGTGCTTTGATCTTTGCTTGAGTCAAAATGACTATTGTTGTATCAGAATTTTGTTTTTCGTTCCAATGGCTTAAAAATTTGGTTGCATAGTTATCCCATAGGGTGCATCCAATGACACTACCACTACAAATTCATGAAGTAAACCACATTAAATAATTATTGTTGCAGCTCCAATTTCTGAAAAACCTAATATTAATTACCTTAGATCCATGACATTAAAGAACACACAGTTTGAGTTGAGTTTATTTTTAACATTGTCCACAGCCCCAATTATATCTTAGAATCATGACACCAAACTCATTAGTTAGCATAACATAACCGTGTTTAGAGTAATGGGTAATAAGTAGAGAAATATAATATAGGCTTACCAATCAAGATATCAGTAGTAGAGTAGGTTCCATCTACAATTTCCTTTATACTTTTGAAATTGTACACTCTCATAGGCACATTTGCAATTTCTTGCGGCTTAATAGTTGTTGCACCAATGAACATTAATTTATAGGGGTGTTCACACACTCTATATTGTCCTTGGTTCTTTAGGATTTTGAAATTGTGCATAACATAAGTTTGACCCTCGATCAATTTATCCTCCCACAGCCCTACATCTTCCTTCTTAACAAAAGCAGGTATGACATTACCCTACATACATCATAATAGTGATTGTGAATAATACATAATACATATTATATAAATGCATCATAATGATATACCTTATGGTCTACCAGAATCATCTGAATATGCTTAGTAGAATCACGATTTTGAACAATCCATAAATCAGTTATTCTAACACCAAGTTTTAACGTTTCTCGCTTGCCATCAATATCATTTATTAGATCAAATTTCTTGGCCATGTACTATAAACAAATCAAACACTATATTATTAGAAAGTCAAACACAACTTCTAAAAAAGTAAGAAAATATAACATACATGAAATGAAAATTAATAAGCAAAAAATAAAATCCAAATTTGAAACCCTTGCTCTGGATAGAAAAAAAGAATGGCATCTACTGCATGCAGGCTTGTACATTTGTATGTAATACTAATATTTTGTTGTCTTACAATGACATGTTATGATTACATGGTTTTGCCTTAAGTATAACGTGAATGTTGATTCATTTTTCTTCTTCATGTGCCACTGGCTTGCATAAACATGCTTATGATTACATAGTGCATTAATAATTAATAAATCTGATTGTGCATATTGAATTCCTTTGACAACAGATTATTAAGTGATTGTATCATTTGGTGAGGTGCAGTCTTGTTCCCTTTAGACAATTGTGTAAGTCTGTGACATTGTATTTTTCTTTTCAAACTATTAATTTTTCTATATTATTTAGGTTATACTAATGAGGATTCTTCTCATACAAAAGTGTTGCATGACTCTGGTCCTATTCCAATGGAGGAGGAGTAAACTTGTGGTACAGCTTCAGAGCTAACCGTAAAACTTTAGCAATTATTTATGTGACATTGTATTTTTTTTCAAACTATTAATTTTTCTATATTATTTAGGATATACTAATGGATTCTTCCCATACAGAAGTGTTGCATGACTCTGGTCCTATTTCAGTGTGCAAACAAATTAAGGTGATAGCTAATAAAAAAATAAATATGATGCAGTAATCGACGTACATTGAACTTACTCATCAAAAAAAGGAAATTATTGTATATAATAAAAGAACAAAGAAACAGCTTCGATGCTTACCCAAAAGAAAAGAAGAAGAATGCTTGCCTAAATTTTTATTCTCTGCTATCTGAGTTGAAAGTGTTAGAGAAGGTAGATTAATTGGAAAGCTTTAAAAAAAGTCAATTTCTTTTTTGGATTTGGCGGTTGAACTTTGTAGTCCATAAGTTACGTGGGGTGTGGGTATTGGGTAGTTAAGCAATCCACAAAAATATAAATAAACAAAAAAAAAAAGAATGCTTGCCTAAATTTTTGTTCTATGTTATTTGAGTTGATAGTGTTAGAGATGGTAGATTAATTAGAAAGCTTTAAAAAAAAAGTTATTTTTTGTGAATTTGGCAGTTGAACTTTGTAGTCCATAAGTTACTTGGGGTGTGAGTATTGGGTAGTTAAACAATTCTATTATTAAACAATCTATTATGTATACAAATAAGCCTAATTATGTATAGGTATCAATAAAAACGAATGGAAATCTATTATTAAAATAATAATAGAAGTAATTATTATAATTAACAATAATAATTATAGTTAATAATAATAATTATTATTATAATTATAATTAGAGTTGATAATAACAATAATAATATTTATTATCATTACAAATAATATTTATGGAAAATTATTAATAAAATAATAATAGAAATAATATTATAATCAATAATAATAATAATTTATTATTATTATTATATTTAGAGTTGATAATAACAATAATAATATTTATTATTATTATAAATAATATTTATTGAAAATTATTAATAAAATAATAATAGAAATAATATTATAATCAATAATAATTATTATTATAGTTAATAATAATAATAATAATAATAATTATTATATTTAGAGTTGATAATAACAATAATAATATTTATTATTATTACAAATAATATTTATTGAAAATTATTAATAAAATAATAATAGAAATAATATTATAATCAATAATAATAATAATTATAGTTAATAATAATAATAATTATTATTATTATAATTATATTTAAAGTTGATAATAACAATAATAATATTTATTATTATTACAAATAATATTTATTGAAAATTATTAATAAAATAATAATAGAAATAATTATTATAATCAATAATAATTATTATTATAGTTAATAATTATTGTTATTATTATAATTATAGTTAGAGTTGATAATAACAATAATAATATTTATTATCAATTATATATTAATAATCTATTATAAATATTATAATCTATTATATATTTTAATTAATATTATTATAATAATAATATTTATTATCAATTATATATTAATAATCTATTATAAATATTATAACCTATTATATATTTTAATAAATATTATGATAAATATTATTTTAATAATAATCTATTATATATTTTAATAAATATTATTATAAATATTATTTGTAATGATAATACTATTAATAATTAATATTGTAGTTGAAATTATAAATAAATGAAAAAATAAAAATAAATTGGCTTTAGTATGATTTGAACCCAGATACTTTTAGTAGGATTTGAACCCAAAGTTTTAAAATGACTAAAACAGAGATTTTTAGGACACTTGTCAATAAAAGAGAATAGGTAATATAGTAATTTTGGTGGTATCTTCTTTTCTTAATATATAATAGATTTGATCCTAATATTCATCCTAATATTCGTTATTTGTTTTCAATTTGGTCTTAATTTTTTTTAATTTAATATTTTTGTTTCTCTCCAAAGACAAAATATAATTTGTATATAAATGTTACATGGATATTCTCATCAAAATACATATTTTTATTAAATATTTTTAATTTAAAATTAGAGTTGGTTTAAAATTAAATATTTTTAACCTCTTAAAATTTTAAATTAATAGTGTTGTTGTTTTTTTTTCGTTTTAATTTTAAACTAACTCTAATTCTAAATTAAAAATACTTAACAAAATTATGCATTTTAATATATACATATTAAATTTTGTCTCAATTTGGAGAGGACAAAATTGTTAAATTTAAAAAAAAAAAAATAGGACCAAATTGAAAACAATTAACGAATATTGAGACCAAATTGAATATAAAAAACTGACTCTGACACGTGGCAAGATATTAGTTTGACACGTGTTTTTTTTTAAATTAAAAAAAATTAAAAAAAATTAAAAAATCACAAAAATGACACGTGGCATGATATGAGTTTGACACGTGTACATTTTTTTAAAATAAAAAGAAATTAAAAAAATTAAAAAAAAAAACACAAAATGACACGTGGCGGTTACTGTTCACATCCGTTAACTATTTTAACGGTGTTAGCGTAAAGGACCAAATTGAAAAAAAATTACCAATATTAGGATCAAATTGAAAAAAAAAAAAAACAAGAGTAGAACCACATTGAAAAAACCGAACGAAAACTAGGACCAAACTACTATTTAAGCCATTTAATTAAACCCTTTTAAATTTAAGGTCATCACAACTTATAATAATAATAATAATAACTTGGAAACTAACTAAAAGTTTTCAGATGAACTATTAATTATTTTATGTGAAAATATATTTATTTCATTTTCAAAATTTTCAAACGTATATAATTTAGTGCATTTTTCTAATTTTTAAAATCTAATTTAATTCAATCTTAATGAAGAATAATTGAATTGAATTTTCTTGTTTTTTAAATATATAAGTGTTTTTAGCAACATATTTAATGATACAATTCATAATTAAATTTGAAGAATTAATCATCAAATAAAATAAATCAATCCACACTTATCAACCATAATAATGATTATTATAATATCAATGTTTGATATTAAACTCAAATATGCCTGTACAATAAATTCAACCAAAAATAAGAGCCCATTAATACCTGAGCTGAAATTAAGAAAAATTATAGTCATGTTGACTTTTTTACAAAAATGTGGTGTAATTTGAATTCATAATTACGAAAGTGGTGCAACTATTTTTAAAATTTCGAATAAGGTCTTCTATTGGAGCAGACACGAGAGAGTAAGAGTAAATTGTGAGACTGTGTTTTATTGAATGAAAGGAGCAAGCCTTTCATACAGAGTAGAAAAGAATAACGGGTTTTGTTAAAAACAGAAATAACAGAATACTTGACTTAATATTGTTTACAAACTAACAAACAAACTAACACTCTTCCTTAAGTCAAGTGTTTAATAGATACAACTCCAACTCTCCTCTTTAAGTCTTCAAATCTCTCAATCTTCAATGCTTTTGTGAAAACATCTACTAATTGTAACTCTGACTTGCAATATTTCACAGAAATTCTCCCTTTATTCACCATGTCTCTCAAGAAGTGATATTTTACTTCTATGTGTTTGCTTCTGCCATGACTCACAGGATTTTTAGACAAGTTTATGGCAGATACGTTATCAATTCTCAGCTCCATAGGTGCTTTTGTACTGATCTTTAGTTCCTTTAATAATTCTCCAAGCCAAACTCATTGGCATGCTGCAAGACTTCCCGATATATATTCTGCCTCGCAACTGGACAGAGCTACCACCGACTGTTTCTTGGAACACCATGAGACATGAGCATCGTTCAGCGAAAACAAATACCCTGAGGTGCTCTTCCTTTTCCACCAAATCACCACTGTAATCTAAATCAACGTACCCTATTAGCTTCAGTTCTGATTTCTACTGTCCGATAGGAAATAATATCCCATAATCTGTTGTGCCTTGGATGTATCTCAACAATCTCTTGGCTGCTAGCATGTGTGACTTCTTTGGATTGCTCATGAATCTGCTTATCAATCCCACACTATAAGTCAAATCTGGTCTGTTGTTGCACAAATACCACAAAGAACCAACAATACGTTTGAACTTTGTCTCATTCACTACATCTCCTGATTCATCCTTGGTTAATCTCAAGTTAACCTCAATGAGGCTCATCACCGCATTACATGAGATCATATTAAATCTATTTAATATATTTCCAACATATTTTTTTTGATGCATGACCATTCCTGCAGCAGTGTAGGTGAACTCCATTCCAAGAAAATAGCTCAATCTTCCTAGATCCGTAATCTCGAATTCGGCCTCCATTGTCTTCTTGAACTGTTCAATGTCTTTAATGTTTGACCCAGTCACGAGTAGATCATCAACATAAAGACATATGATTATCAAACCTCCTTC
The DNA here is from genome assembly GCF_037176805.1 of Vigna unguiculata. NCBI lineage: Eukaryota > Viridiplantae > Streptophyta > Magnoliopsida > Fabales > Fabaceae > Vigna > Vigna unguiculata. Next base: position 2,388,668 of record NC_140799.1, on the reverse strand, counting down.
TGTGTTTTCTTTTACGTACACACCATGTTCAACAATGCACTTAGTGAATCCAAGATCAAGCAAGAAAGAATCGATCCTTTTATTCCAAGCTCTAGGGGCTTGTCTTAATCCATACAAGGCCTTTTGTAGTTTGTAGACCTGATTCTCCTTCCCCTTTACCATGAATCCGGGAGGTTGCTGAACATAAACCTCCTCCTCTAAAGGTCCATGCAAAAATGAGGACTTAACGTCGGGCTGGAATAATGGCCAGTTTCTCTCACATGCAACTGCTACAACCACTCTTATAGTCTCTGTTCGAGCCACTGGAGCAAACACTTTAGAAAAGTCCACTCCTTGCCACTGGAGAAATCCCTTCGCAACAAGCCTTGCCTTGTGCTTGGAGATTGACCTGTCAGGGTTCAACTTCTGTTTGAACACCCACTTTACACCTATGCAATGCTTCTTGGTTAGAAGATCCACTAATTTCCAGGTCTCATTTTTCTCTATTGACTTGAGCTCCTCATGCATCGCATCTCTCCAGACTGGTTGTGTCACAACTTCTTTCTCATTAATTGGTTCAGCTCCTGCCATTAGTGCTATGTGCACTAAATCTCCATCATCATTAACCTGTTCGTCGGAAACCATTTCAAAGTCAACAAACCTGTGTGGCACTACTCTCTCCCTTTGTGACCTTTGAGTCACAACATCTTGTGCCCTGCTGATATTTCCTGTTGTGACTGCTTCTGGTGTAGTTTCACCTGTTACAGATTCTGTCAGTGTTACACTATCAATTGTGCACTTCTTTAAGCTAGTTTGTTTGGTCTCCCAGTCCCAACTTTGGTCTTCTAGTACCAATATATCTCTGCTCAGGACCATCTTCTCTTGGTTTGGATCAAAGAGCTTATATGCTCCTATAGGATGATATCCAATGAAGACCATTGCTTTACTTTTATCCTGCAACTTGGTTCTCTTCTGGTCAGGTATGTGCTTAAAAGCCAATGACCCAAAAACCTTAAGATGCCCAACTGCAGGTTTTACTCCAGACCACACCTTCAAAGGTACTTCACTTTTCAACACCTTTGTAGGACATCTATTAAGGATGTAAACAGCAGTGGAAGCTGCTTCACCCCACAATTTATGTGGCAGTTTTTTTTCTTTCAGCAAGATTCTTACCATGTTCAAGATTGTCCGGTTTCTTCTTTCCGCAAGAGCATTATGTTGTGGTGTGTAGGGTGTTGTAACCTCATGCATAATCCCATTAGCTTAACAATAACTTTCAAATCTGTTAGAGGTGAATTCTCCTCCCCTATCTGTTCTGAGTGTTTTCAACAATTTTCCACTCTCCCTGCCGACTTTAGCTTTGAACTTCAAGAAGACTTCAAACGCCTCACTCTTCATTTTGATCACATACAACCAAATCATTCTACTATACTCATCTACGAAGGTAATGAAATACCTATTTCCACCCAATGAGGGAACCTCGAAAGGTCCACATACATCTGAGTACACCACTGCCAAGCATTTTGTGGCTCTCATCTTCATGTTAGTCTGGAATGGTCTTCTGGTTTGCTTTCCAGCCAAGCAAATCTCACAGACATTCTCTGGTAAGTCTATATCACCAATCCCAGAAACCATATTCTTCTCACAGAATTGCTTTAGACTTCTGAAATTCAAATGGCCATACCTAAGATGCCATAGCCAACTCTTGTCATCCTTCTTGATTGCAGATAGGCATTGCGCATCAACAGCCTTCATGTTAACTTGGAAGGTTCTATTTTTTGAGATCTTGCTTCTCAAAATTAGATTCTTGTTAACATCAAACAACTCAATTTTGCCATAATTTCCCATTACTACAGTAAACCCCTTCTGCACCAATTGACCTATGCTAAGGAGATTACATTTCATCTCTGATACAAACAACACATTTGATATCACAGCTTTTGAACCATCTATCCTTAAGATGACTACATCTTCAGCCCCCTCAACTTTCAAGGTATTGTCGTCAGCAAATGTCACCTTACTCTTTTTCTCTGCATCAAAGTTGATAAGCCACTCTCTATGACAAGTCATATGATTCGAGCATCCTGAATCTAAGTACCATGACTTCTCTTGTGAATTCACACTTCTTGTTGTAGTGGTTACCATCAAGGTTAAGGTTTCGGAAGAATCATAATCATAATCTTCCTGTGCCATATGAGCTTCTTTATCTCGATGCTTCTTTTTCTTCTTGTCAGCATAACATTCAGAGGCATAGTGACCCATCTTGTGACAGTTGAAGCACTCGAGGCTTCTTTTATCTTTCTTCTTGTGATGGTTCTGATACTTTTCTGTTCTTGCACTCCCTTTTGTTGTATCTGACCTGTCATAGTAATCTTGAGTAGTCTTGCCAGACTTATTTTCTCCTTTTGCTTGCTTACCTTTCCACTTCTTCTTATTTTTCGTGGAATGGTGTGTTTTCAAAGCCTGCTCAACATTATCTGCGTCAATCAGCAGCCGCATCTCATGTGCTTCCAAGGAACTTTGGAGTTCCTCGATCTTCATTTGTGATAAGTCTTTAGACTCTTCGATTGCCACTGCAATAAAATTGAATTTTCGTGGCAACGATCTCATAACCTTTTCAACAATCTTAAGATCAGATATTGACTCACCAAGACCCTTCATCTGATTAGTGATCGTGAGTACCTTGGTAAAGTATTCACTGATTCTGTCACCTTCCCCCATCTACAGTAACTCATACTGCTTTCTCAGGGTTTGGAGTTTTACTTTCTTGATCTTTTCCCCTCACGCATGACTTCGAATTAAGATATCCCAGGCTTCCTTTGTAGTATTCGCATTCTGAATCTTTTCAAAGTGGTTATCATCAATGCCTTACTGTCCTTCTACCACATCACTGACGTCTTGAAACCTGAACAACACCTTCATTTGAGTGCTCCATCTGTCCCAATTTTTCTCTATAAGAATTGGAAGATTTGATGAGGTAATATGATTGTCGTCACCAGCCATTCTTCACCCACAACTGATCAAGAAAATGAGTCTTGATTCCCCTACTGTGTTGTCTGCTCTTCACTGCTTTCTTCAACCTTGAAATCTTGAAGCCAAACGTCCCAGAAATGAAACTAGGCTCTAATGCCACTTCTATTGGAGCAGACACGAGAGAGTAAGAGTAAATTGTGAGACTGTGTTTTATTGAATGAAAGGAGCAAGCCTTTTATACAGAGTAGAAAAGAATAACGGGTTCTGTTAAAAACAGAAATAACAGAATACTTGACTTAATACTGTTTACAAACTAACAAACAAACTAACAGGTAAGTCGTGCTTGATATGACTTTATAAAGAAAAAGTCGTATTAATTAAACATAATTTTATTTAAATTAACATGACGTCGTGCTAATATCACATATCACACGATTTCTTTATATAATATAAAGTCGTCTCATATCAACACAATTTTGTTTAAAAATAATCATTGTTTTTTTTTTTAATTATTGAAGGCAAAGTCGTATGATTGTGCTAAAATCATAAGTCCATATTTTCTATTAGTGTTTTTGTACTGTTATCTACTGAGCATTAAAAATACACTGTATTAATATTTTAAATATCTTTGTAATATATTTTAAAACGTCAAAATTAATGATAATCAATGTATTATAAAGACACAGTAGAGGAACAACACAAAAAAACCCAGCAGAGAATCCAAATTCTAAAAACATAGTATGATTGCAAGACTTTAACATAAATGATAATTTCAAAATTGTGGTGAGCTATAATGGCACAACTTCCTCATTATGATTGATATGACTGAGTCAATTGCAAGAAATAACTCAATTAAGCAGGGAAGTTATTAGCACTTTACGGTATTCAACCGAAAGCGATATTTTTAATAAAAGATGCAAATTTGATGTAGTCTTCAAAATGTTTATTTTTCTGTAAAAATGGAATAAGAAAAGAATAGACAAAAATATTTTTGTTTTTGTTTTTTTAGTCCGACAAGGATTGACATATTCTCATTCAAAATGATAAATTATGGTTACGTAGTTATTTAAAAATCGATTTGAAAAGCAATTGGGAAAATGATATTTTTTTAGGAAGTAAACCTAACAATGACGGATCTTGTTCTTACGTATCTTCGTTCATAATGGAGAATCAAAGATTATGTAATTCTTAAGATAAATTATTTGTTAGAGAGGGTTGATGTTTTTAATTTTTGGAAATTTATATCTTTTAGTATTTTTAAAAATAGGTGTCACGCAACGCGAACGGTCGGACATACACGAAAGGTAGAAAGCAAAACATTTTATATTTTTGTACTTTTTTGAATTACTTGAAAATGGGTGTCACACGACGCAAGCGACTAGACAAATACAAAAAACTGAAGGAGAAAACAATTTTTGATATATTGAAGAAAGGAAATGGACCAAGTATGAGGACGACGTGGACAACCACATGTGTAAACATACCTTTAAAAGCGTATTTAATAATTTTTTTCATTTTTAATTTTATTATTTTTATATTAATTACAAAAAGTGAGTGTATGAGAGAGTGAAAAGTACGAAAATTTTAAAATAAGTGTTTAAAAAGGAAATAAAATAAAAGTCCCAGTATTTAAGAAAAGCTGACAAGGGTGCATAATAGTAAAATCAGTGGTGCAATAAGTAATTGTTAGGAGGAGTGTGTAGTGAAACATGCAGGTGTAAGAAACAAAAACAAATAATAAGCCCAAATAAAACAAACAAACAAATGTGTTGTGTAGAACATGGGTGCAACAAGCAAACACATGATCCAATCCAATAACACATAACAAACTAATAGAGGTCGGGGAACAACAATGGGGTGCCGAAATAAAACCAGTCCAAAAATAAACACATACAAAATAGGGTGTGAGTTGATAATGATGGGAGTGCATGGAGTGTACTTATTATTTAGGGAAGCAAGAGTTTTAATGGGTACGAGCAAAGCATATGATGAAGGCTAGAGTATAAGAGATTAGTTGAGAAAGGTTCAAGTTGAGATTTATAGGAAAATATTTCCCTAATAGTGCCAATTTTGCTAAGGAGGTTGAATTTCTAAGATTGGAACAAGGAGATATGTTTGTACATGCTTATGATGCAAGGTTTGAGTACTAAACTTGTTTCTATACTCAAACCACTTATGAAGATTGGAGATGTAGAAAATTTGAGGAAGGGCTTAAGTATGAGTTGAAGAAGATAGTAAAACCTATGTGTATCCATGAGTTCCTTACCCTAGTAGAGAAAGTGGAGATGATCGAAAGATTGAAACAAATATCTGGAAGAGTGATGAGGTCACATCCTAATGGATCTTCAAGTAGAAGGTATAGATTGCAACAATAAAAACCTTATTCTAGGCCTTAACTCAAGAGGTTTAAAACCTTATCTCAACAATCATCACAAGGGAGTATTAAATGTTTTTATTGCAATGGACCACATATGAGAAAAGATTGTCCAAGACTGTCTAAAGATGGAAGGTGCTACCAATGTAACCAGCCAAGGCATATAGTTAGAAATTGCCCTCAAGTGGGAGTTCAAAGTGCTCCTACTAGGCAAGTTTCACCACAATCGTCACACTCAACATCTCAGCAACAACCGATAAAGAGAGGAGGAGATAGATCGCAAGCGGCAGGAAGCGACAACTATTTGGGGGAGTGCATAGTAGCTGGCAAATGTTTGAAGATGTTATTTGATTATGGATTGACACACTGCTCTGTGTCAACTTTGAGTGTGCAAGAGTTAGGTTTACAAGTTAGAGAGCCATAGTTTAAACAATTGGTATCATCTCAAGCCTCTAGTATATGTCTACCTCTTTGGTATGTGCTTATTGCTCATTATTGGTTGAGAGACACAAATTCAAGGTGAACTTGACCTGTCTACCATTATGAGAATTAGATGTCATTTTGGGGATTGATTGGTTGTCTGTTAATCGAATACTCCTAGATTATAGTAAGAAAAAAATGTTATTTTCTAAGCCCAAAAAGTTGAATGTAGTGTATGCACAACGAGTATGGAATGGGTTGAAAGAAGGACCACAATGTTATATAGTGTTAACTCATTCAGATGTTGGGATAATGGAAGAACGAATAGTACACCTGTGGTAAGTGAATATATGGATGTTTTTCTAGAATAAATACTTGGATTACCACCACACAGAAAATTGGAATTTTTCGTTGACCTAGGGCCAGGCGTTGAACCAATATCAATGCCTCCATACATGATGGCTCCATCAAAATTAGTTGAATTAAAGAAGCATATAGAAGAATTTTTAGAAAAACAAATTATTAGACCCATTGTATCTTTGTGGGGAACAACAGTACTATTAGTGAAGAAAAAGGACGAAAGTTCTAGATTGTGTATGGATTACACACAACTTAATAAACTCACCATTAAGAATAAGTATCTGTTATTAAGAATACACGATTTGATAGATCAACTACATGGAGCCACTGTATTCTCCAAAATAAATTTAAGATTGGGTTAACATAATAAAAGATATATATATATATATATATATATATATATATATATATATATATATATATATACACATATTCACTACCTAACATTGGCGATGCCGAGCATGTATCGGATAATTTCAAGTTTGGCTTATGAATTTCCTAATTCAGGGAGCTATTATGAACTATTCAGATACTCACCTACTTGGTAAAACTTCCTTAGACCCCACCATGGTCTTGCCTTTCATCCCGCAATATACCAAACTGTGACTTTCTAAATACAAACACTCTGACATTAGTTTTATCTCAACTTATTGAAACCAACCTTAAGATTCTTTCTTAAACTGACTTACTCTTAGACATATTCAAAGAACATAAAATGTAATCACTATCAAGTTATGTCCTTTTTTACCAATAATATATATACACCATGCACAAATAGTACAAAATAACAGTAAAACATATAGGTAACTTTTATTTTTTTTTATCCAAGCTCACTAAATAAAATAATATTTGCTTTTACTTTATTTTTATATTTTTCAAAGTATAAAATAATGATAAAACAAAATAAAAATCAAATCAAAAACTTTAAATAATTTATTATAGACGGATTAGAATGTTATAAGACATAATAAATTATAAACTAATATAAAGATTCATGCAAAACTATAGATAAATGAAATGAATGAATAGGACCAATACATAACTAGAGATAAATTACTAAAATAAATCAACAAAACCAGTACAAGTACATAACTGAAGATAAATTAAATAAAATAAATAAACAGGACTCATGCATAACTAAAGATAAATTAAATAAAATAGATAAACAAGACTCGTGCGTAATTGAAGATAAATTAAATAAAGTAGATAAATAGGACTCGTGCATAACTAGAGATAAATTAAATAAAATAGAAAAACAAAACTTGTGCATAATTGAAGATAAATTAAATAAAATAGATAAACATGACCAGTGCATGACTGAAGATAAATTTATATAGATAAATAGGACTCGTACTTAACGAGAGATAAACTAAATAATATAAATATAAATAAATAGGATAATAAATGAAAATAAGTTAAATGAAAGTAAATAAAATAATATACAATTCAAAATAAATAAAATATTAATATAACACCCATGAGTTTATAAGATTAATATAAAAAAAGCTCAACCTCACACTTCTTACCTTTAATTATTGAAGGGGCACACTAACAACATTTTAGAGGATTAGGATATCTTCCAATATGTTGTTCCAAGACTTTCTCAGTGTATTTTCTATGATTCTCTCTCTCTCCTTTCTTTTCTCACATTTCTCACATAACTTTTATCTCTTTCCTATTTTACCTATATTTATGAGCCAAAATGGAAGGATTCATATATGTGCATTAATTACATGATCACATTTGCCTTAAATGCACATTATTCCTTCTTATCTTCATTTCTTTTTCTTTTTCTCTTTCACTTCGTTTTTTTATAATCAAACCATGTGCTGCACAATTATGATAACATGTAATTAATGCAAATATTCTCTTAATTAATGAAGAGATAAACCTTATATCTTTCCTTTTTTTTCTTAGGTAATCACTCTTCCCTCATTTCTTTTACACTTTCCTATCACATCCACACATATTTACAAGTTAGAGTTGTAATAGTCTTTATATGTACAATTAAATGCATGTTTATTCCTGTCTTATCTCTTACATTTAAGATCAGAAGATTCCTTTAAATTTTTTTAATATATATATATAACATTGTTTTTTATTTATTTAATATTTTAATTATTATTAATACTATTATTTTAATTCAAAATATAATATATTTAAAATTAATCAATTCTATCAATTTTTTATTATTATTTTATATGATTAAAAAAATCAATGTGTACATGTAATATTAATTGTAACTAAGTTTAAATTTGAATATTAATATTACAAAATAATGCAATGATAAAACTATTTACATTTGAAATTAAAAATAAAAAAGCAAAATTGTAAAATGTCTCTAAAAATTTTCACATGTTTTCATCATATTTTCAAATACTGCAATGATAAAAATATTTGCAATTGAAATTAAAAAAAAAAATGTAAAATGAAGCCTTACAATTTTTTAATGTCTCTAAACAACTAAGTTTAAATTTGAATATTGATATTACAAAATATTGCAATGACAGAAATATTTTCATTTGAAGTTCAAAATAAAAAAAACAAATTTGTAAAATGAAGTCTTATGATTTTTTTAATAGATTACAACATTAAACAATTTTTTTAATGTCTCTAAATAATTTTCACATATTTCCAATTTTCATAATAGATTGCAAATAAAATGAGAACAAAGTCTAGCAGTAGAATTTAAAAGATTTGACCGTTCTTAAAGAATATAATAATATATTATAACAAATAATACTATCTAATAGTGGGATAACATAATATTAATAAAATGTTAATGATAAAATCATTAAGTTAATTTTTTTTTTTTGAATCATGTTTATCATTGTTTAAAATATATCTATTTTTAAATTTTTTATTTACTTTTAATTATTATAGGAATAAAATACAATAATATTAAAAATAATCTCGTGTATTGTACAGATTAAAATACCAGTTAAATAAATAAAATAAAAGGTGATTTTAAAAATTTGGAGTATTGAAAAGATGAGGGGGGTTGAAGGAAGAAGGTCCCAAAAGAAAAATAAAAAAACGAAACAAGAAGGCCAGATCTGCTTACACGGCCCAATTGTAACATTCTTCCTCTCTGCATTTCGAAGCACTTAGATTTGACCTAGCACACGAATAACGGTTACCACCGAGTCCAACGTTTGTTCAAAACAAAAATCCCAACAATATATCTGACTGGGTCTCTCGCACGTGCGAGCCCATAACATCTTTTGACCCACGGATTTAACTAGGGTTTCCTTTCACACTATATAACCCACACACTTGCCTGTGTGACGTGCGGTGCAGCCCCTTCTGCCCTCCCCCCTAAAACTGAAAAAAACCTAAAAAACCAAAAATAATATTTTTTTCAGTTTCTCCGCCGTCAACAACCACCACTACCACCGTTCTATTCTCCGGCGACCCTATCACTATCCTTTATTCCTATCCCTTACTTACACGGAAGAAGAAGAAGCAAAGCGAATTACGAAAAAAACTATTCCAAAAAAAAATTTCTGAAGCGGTTAGGGTTTAGTTTTCTATCAGTTTTTTTCGTGTATCGATTTTGTCTGTTTGTGAGATGGCGCAGATTCAGGCACCGCAGCATCAGAGTCCAGTTTCGGCTCCCCCAAACGGCGTCGCACCAGCGCCAAACTCGAACCAGTTCGTGACGACGTCGTTGTACGTAGGCGATCTTGACCAGAATGTCAACGACTCGCAGCTCTACGATCTGTTCAACCAGGTCGGACAAGTCGTTTCGGTTCGTGTTTGCAGGGACTTGACAACGCGTCGTTCACTCGGCTATGGCTATGTCAATTACAGTAGTCCTCAGGATGGTTAGTTTCACATTTGTTTAAATTTTTAATTTTTAATTTCTTCTGTTTTCATTTTGAAAATGGGAATTGTCATTGATTATCTGGTTTGTGTGTTTGGAAACCTCAGCGGCGAGGGCATTGGATGTACTGAATTTCACTCCACTGAACAACAAATCTATTAGGATCATGTATTCTCATCGGGATCCTAGTATTCGGAAGAGTGGTACTGCGAATATTTTTATCAAGGTATGTTAAAAAAAATGATCTGGCATGGCAGTGACAGTGTCATTTCGCGTCTTAGTTGGATTATTCTTCTGAATTTGTCAATGTCCGCATTCAGTTCTTAAATTCACGAAATTTGTAATGAATTAGCATCAGTGAAGTGTTAATACTTGGCGGGTGTTTTAGATGTTTGGATGATATTAGTTCGCATTGCACTTGAAACAATCTAAAAGTAGAAAACATTTATTGAGAAAGAGAAAATCATTACATTCCTGTATTTCTATCGCCGTAAATATTCTTTTAAATCACCTTTTTGCGTTTAATTGGTTGAAAGTCAGATGCATGATTGTGGATAAGCCTCTTTGATTTTAATTTATAGCTTGATTAAGAAACTAGCTTAATGATTACCGGACTGTATGGTTTAGTTTTGATGAAATGTTTTTAAATTTGTCTATTTAAACAAATACTGGAATCACACAGCATTAGACAGTTGTTCTCACTGTGTACCATATATACACAAGGAGATTATGTGAGCGTGACGTTTTGTTTTTAAACGCAAAAGTAAATGCTGTTTTCTTCAACAAAACAGCCCTGGATTTTTTTATTAGCGTTGTTTATTATGTGTATGTGTATTATCGGCTGAGTATTTGAGTTAATTATTGTTGTTGTCTCCTGACATGTTGAATCTGATATTTACATTATTGGTTCTGCAGAATTTGGATAAGGCTATTGACCACAAGGCCTTGCATGATACTTTTTCTTCTTTTGGACACATTCTTTCTTGCAAAATAGCAACTGATGGTTCTGGCCTGTCTAAAGGTTATGGATTTGTTCAATTTGACAATGAAGAGTCTGCACAGAATGCTATTGACAAGTTAAACGGCATGCTGATCAATGATAAGCAGGTCTATGTAGGTCCTTTCCTGCGAAAGCAAGATAGAGAGAATGCTCTCAGTAAGACAAAATTCAATAATGTCTATGTGAAAAACCTATCAGATTCAACCACAGATGAAGAGTTGAAGAAAATTTTTGGAGAATATGGTACCATTACTAGTGCTGTAGTAATGAGAGATGCGGATGGTAAATCTAAGTGTTTTGGTTTCGTCAATTTTGAAAACCCAGACGATGCTGCCAAAGCTGTTGAGGGGCTTAATGGGAAGAAATTTGATGAGAAGGATTGGTATGTTGGAAAAGCCCAGAAAAAATCTGAGCGTGAACTTGAATTGAAAGGAAGGTTTGAGCAGAGTATAAAGGAAGCTGCTGACAAATTTCAGGGTGTGAACCTGTATCTGAAGAACTTGGATGATACTATTAGTGATGAAAATCTTAAAGAAATGTTTTCTGAGTTTGGGACAATATCTTCATACAAGGTTTGTAGATGTGATTTGTTGACAAATGTTATGGTATAAATATCGTTATTGGTGGCAGACTTGAACAATGCTTGTAATTCAATCCTTCCCTAGGTAATGCGAGACCCGAATGGAATTAGTAGAGGATCCGGATTTGTTGCATTTTCAACTCCTGAAGAAGCATCTCGTGCTGTGAGTACCCAATTTTATACAATTAATACTATATAGATATAGTTTGCTAGTACTAATTTTTTGCTATGAACTATTGTTTTCTTATATAGTTGTGTTGTTACTTGTAGCTTGCTGAGATGAATGGTAAAATGATTGCTGGAAAGCCTCTCTATGTTGCCCTGGCACAGAGGAAAGAAGAGAGAAGAGCAAGGTTACAGGTAACAATGTGTCAGCAGTTTTTTTTTTCTTTTCCCAATTACACTGGTTAATTTTTAGCAAAGAATATCTTGTATTTTGTTCTTTGAGAATGATACATATCCGGTATGCATTTGTGCCTGTATTTTTGTTTTCTTTAATGAAAGAACTTAATTTGGTTACCGCAATTCTGATGATAAACAAAAGTTGTCCGTAGAAACTTGAAATTCTTCTTTTATGAATATATTATTGGGTTGTGTTGTTGATAGTATTTTGGCACAGGCCTTAGGTTTTAGGACTAAGTTAGAGAAGGTGCAAGCAAATCCTACTTACTGGCTGAGACCCTTACTGTGTGTACATAATCTGCAGATCTTGAGTGTATTTTTCATTTTTCCCTTCATAGGTTAGGTGTGGCACGCAAGTTCCTTATTGAACGTTATTGTCTTTACAATTCCCATCTCTTGTAGTCACCTGGTTTCACTTTAGACCTTATTCCAAGGCTTGAAATAAACAGTGTCTCTGTTAATGATGAAAGTGTTTAGTTATATTTTATATTTCTTATATACGTGTTACACTTTCTTTAGCAATTATATCCCCTTTTTATTAAATTTAGTCTTCTGCAGATCCGAGAAAACTGTTCATCTGTTTCAATGCTACCTTTTGAAACTTGTATTAGTCGTTTTGTACGTATACTATGATGTACAGTTGATTGAGTTAATTTAATTACCTGCTTTGTTGTTATTTATAAAAAACAATTTACTGTGGTCTTTTGTTGCCCTTGTGTTGTATTACGCATTATTAAGGCATGTGTTTTTTGTATGAGTATATATTTAGCATATACAACTTGGGCTTTCTTTTGTTTTTATTGAGCCATGCATACATTCATTAAATATTATATAGAAACGGGTATATCAATATTAGCAACTTAATTAGAATTACCGTAAGCTTGATAAATCGAAATGGAAATGGGAATAGAATTTAAATTATTGTTTCATAATAATTACTGCCTTTCGTGCAGGCACAATTTTCACAGATGAGGCCTGTTGCAATTACGCCATCTGTGGCACCTCGTATGCCTCTCTATCCTCCTGGTGCTCCTGGACTAGGACAACAATTTTTGTATGGGCAAGGACCACCAGCCATGATTCCTCCCCAAGTAATTATTTCCTTTTTTACTTCTCTCGTTTCTTTTATGCATTAGAAAATATCTTTTCATGTTAGAAGTCAAGTGTTACTTTTTTTTACTTAATATCTCAGTTATCTCAGAGGAGGTATTTCTCTTTGTATTCTAATTATGCCACGTATGCTACTGATTGTCATGCCATGATGCTTATTTGATCAAATTTAGACTGAGAAATAATTGTAATAATCTCTCCTAAAATAAATACAGGCTGGATTTGGTTACCAGCAGCAGCTAGTTCCTGGAATGAGGCCTGGTGGCGGTCCAATGCCTAGCTTCTTTGTTCCTCTGGTTCAGCAGGGACAGCAAGGCCAGCGCCCTGGTGGTCGCCGTGGAGCAGGTCCTGTTCAACAACCTCAACAGCCAGTGCCAATGATGCAGCAGCAGGTCTGCTCTTGCCCAAACTTTTTTTCTTCTTTTACGTACCTTATTATCGGTATGTATGCATGATGATCAATTCGTTCACAGATGCTTCCAAGGGGACGAGTCTATCGTTACCCTCCTGGCCGCAACATGCAAGATGTCCCACTCCCAGGTGTTGCTGGTGGGATGATGTCTGTCCCTTACGACATGGGTGGTCTTCCAATCCGTGATGCTGTGGGACAGCCAATGCCTATTCAAGCTCTGGCTACGGCCCTTGCAAATGCCCCACCTGAACAGCAGAGGACTGTAAGAAGATGTTTGGTGCAAATCTTTGATTTTTGATTCTGAGTTTTTAATGTTGTACTGATTTTTGTTACGATGTATAATGGTTCTGTAGATGCTGGGTGAAGCTTTATATCCTCTGGTTGATCAGCTGGAACATGACGCTGCAGCAAAGGTTACTGGCATGCTTTTGGAGATGGACCAGCCTGAAGTGCTTCATCTGATCGAGTCACCGGATGCTCTGAAGGCGAAAGTTGCTGAAGCCATGGATGTGTTGAGAAATGTTACTCAGCAGCAGACCAACCCTGCTGATCAACTTGCCTCACTCTCTCTCAATGACAATCTTGTCTCTTAGATTCCGTTGGTCCTTTGACAGGAATCTGCACTTCATTTATTCCTAGCCAGCCACTTTATTTTCAGCTCTTTAGATATTTCCTTTTAGTCGTTTTCTCTGCTACTTTTTGTTTCTGTTTTTCCACCATCTCGATTGCTAGGAGTAGAATAACTTGTTGGATTTCTTAGTTTATGCATTTATGCTTTTTTGCTCGTTTGCATTACACTTTTTTGTGTCAATTTCTTTACTCTTTAATTCTTCTAATCCACTATTTGTTGTCCTCGATATTAAAGGCTAAATAATCTTGGAATTAAAACCAAGAACACCAAGACAATTATTTTTTTATAAGAATTGAATTGAACTTTTTAAAATTGTTTTACTTTTTCAATGTTTTATTTGAATGAAATAAATTTAAAATTTTCAAGTATTTTTTTCCACTTAAATTGAGTATTTTTTCCAAGTATTTCCCTGTTAGTAAATCAAATAGATTAATATTGTATTTTAAATGTTTATGTTTATTTAATTAATAACGGTTTCCCTTTAATTCATATTATTTTCGGTTATTGCTTTACCAAGTAATAAAGATTATATTCACTACCATTTTGATTAAATCATTAATAATAAAGATTATATTTACCATAATTAATATTAAAGATTATATTCACTACATATTTTCTCTTCTGGCATTATTTGTTCCATTAATAAAAGGAGGCACTGGACATAAAAAAAGTTACAGGTAATGTCAAAAAGTTCATTATTATAATTTTTATTAACGATTAATGTTATCGAATATTATTTTTAAAAATATTTATTAAATTAATAACGTTTTCTGTTTCATTGATATATTATTTTCGGCTATTGTTTACCATAATATTTTAGACTACAATAATCAACAAGATTAATGTGAGCACAAATTTCCTCTCCGAACGTTAATTAAAAAAAATAGTTAATTTCAATTAGAAGTTTTTTCCTTTGAACATTAGAAAATAAAATTGAAACATAGTTTTGAGAAAGATATGTGCCATTAATAACAGAAGTCACTAGACACAAAAAGTTAGAGGTGATGTCAATTGTAAAAATCTAATTTATTTATATCCATAATAAAGAAAAGAAATCTTTACTGGCACTAATTAAGAAAACTATTTAATATTTCAAAATTCTTAAAACTATAAATTTAAAATTCAATTTTACAATAATAAAAAGCCTAGTGCACAAACTAAAAAACTTCCGATGTTGGTTAAGAAAATTACAACTAACATTAATTGAAAAATATTTTTGATCAATATTGTTTAAAAAATAATTTTGGATTTAGAAAAACTTAACTTTGTCAAATGAAAATAACTTCAAGTCTCGTAAGTTGAAAAAATTAAAAACATTTTATCAACTTCGAAACACGAATAAAATAATTTTGATAATGTCGACCAAAAAGTAAAACATAATTTTAATATAAAAGAAACATTTATTGATATTTTATAAAAAAAAAGTAACATTGAAATTATAATAATTAAACTTCAACCAAATCAACAATATCTCATTTTAATTAATATGACACACTCTCATCAAATCACAAAAAGTTTGAAAAAAAAATATATAAAAATTTGAAAATATAAATAATTTCATATTCTTGTTATTTTTAAGTATATTTTGAAAATTTCTAATTTTTTTTTAAAAAAAATTCTTATCAAATTATAAATTTTTAACTTCCTTTATATTATCTTTCCTAAATTGTATATTTTTTTTATAAAATATTTGAATTTTTAATATTAATTATCTTATTAGAATTCTCGTTCTACATAAATATATCTATATAAATAGAATAAAAATTTAAAGTTTAAATTGAAACGTGTTATTTATTTGTTAAAAAAATTTATAGTTTTATACTACTAAATTAAAGAGATTGAGCTATACTATATACTAGTTAAAAAAACAATGATTTTATATTAAAAAAATGAACTGAACATTCGGAGGGTATTAAAATATATCTTTCTAAACTAAAGCTATCAACATTTTTTATTCAACTTAAGAATTTAAACTAAACTCTTCGATCACAATATTTATCAGACGAATATGCTTGAAGCAACTTTAACTTTTTCATTCTATGATTTATTGAAATAATATATATATATATATATATATATATATATATATATATATATATATATATATATATATATTTGGTGGATCTTGGTAAAAAAATTTAAAGGAGTTAAAGTAATATACTCAAATTTTATATATTTAATTATTATTATTAATATAAAAAAGTATATATAAATTTAGTATTACAATTTTTGTATGTTTTTCTTTAAAAAATTATATTTTTGAAATTGTATTTGATATGAAACTCAATTTAAATTATTTTTTCTAATTTCATATCTTTTCGCATATATTCTTATATTTGAGCATTTTTTTTTTATACTAAGTTCCAAAAAAACCAATATGAAACATTATGTATATAATTCAAAAGAGATAATATGAAATGATTATCTTATTCAACAATTAAATTCTTAATATCATGCTTGAAAATGTTATTTTATTTTTCATCAATGTACCTATTTAAAAAAAATTAAGACTAAAAAGAATAATTTATCAAAATTCAATAAAAAATTGAGAGACATAATTAAAGAAAAAAAAACGATAATCAAGTCACATTTAAGAAATAGTTATGAAACAAAAAATACAGTACATAATTTTTTATATTGATAAAAAAATAAATATACAAAAAAAATCATAAGATAAAAAAATTAAATATCAAACTAATATTTTCCTAGAGAGAGTTAACTTTTTTTTTTATCTTAAAAGAGAATGATAAGAACCAAGAATAAGAGAATGAATTTATATCTAATTTTATATCTTTTTAAAAAAAATAAGAAACAAAAGAAGAGATGCAAGATTAATAAATGAATACAATACTTGAGAAACTTAAAATAGAAGAGAACAAAAAAAATATCCCAATGAATTTTATTATTTTATATTATGTTTAATTTTTATTTTATTATTTATTAATATTAAATATTATATTTTATAAAAAATAAAAATAAATTCAAAAAATTTTAGAAAATACTTTTAAAATATTTAAAAAAAATTAAAAAGTCTTGGGAAGTCATGGTAATATATATATATATATATATATATATATATGTGGTTTGTCCTAATAATTTTAGGTTCTTTGAAAATTATTAACTACACATTTAATACTATTAACTAAAGTAACCAATTTTTTTTATTGTACCAAAAAAATTAACAAACTTTTGGAGAACATTCTCTAAACCTAGACTTATATGATGAGTTTATTAAATTTAAGTCACATTGGTTAATTCTTTTTCCCCTTCAAATAAGTATCGTGAAATTGCTTCAATAAAAAAGCTATTACCTGCTATGTACCAACAAAAAAACCAAGTTTTCACTCATAAGCATTTAATATAACTTCAATTAAACATTCAGTTTATTAATCTTAACATTATATTAATATTTTTGGGTAGAGTTATTAAATTTATACAACAGTGTGAAACCCACACATTCAAAAGAAACAACTAATTTATTCAATATAAAAAAACAAAGAACTTTCACTATTACTTAGGTTCTCATGTCAAAATTATAAAAAATAGAATAAATTTTTTATATAATAAAATAACTACGAAATTTCCTAATCGTATCATTTTGCATTTCTATATCACAATAAATATAAATATAAATACACATATCGAAACTAATTAAACTAAGGATATATATTTGGGGAAAAAATGAATGTTGCTCAACTTTAACGACGGACATATAAAAAAAAATGTAAGAATTTGAGAATTAATTTTTCTTAAAGTTTTTATTTTCTTGTATAAGCACATGTTTTCTACGAATAATGAGTAAAGAATTAAAAATAAATGATCATTTTCCATTAAGTTGGTAATACTGGTGGACATACATGAAAAACATTAATTATTAACCATTAACCATTAATTAATAAAATTCACATACTTAATTAAGAGAATATGCGTTGAAACGTAGCGCAAAACGCCAAGCAATGTCGCAGAAAAAGCGGCATTATCCGTACGTATGACACGTGTTGCATCGTCATTGGCTATTACTCTACCCCGTTAAGCCCAGGCCGCAGCAGATTGCTCCCCAAGGGCAAAACGAAGTAAAAACCAGGAAGTATGTGTGACCAGGTGCTCCGCAGCCGCACGACGCATGATGGTTGCGCCACTCATGAGCCACTAATCCGAGGCTGCTGCGACTAATGATACCATCACCCGGCTCCACCGTGGGCAAATAAAATGGCGTCGTCACAGCCAATCAAGAGGCGCCCTGTCCCACACTCACAGTCACCGGCGGGAGAGTGACAAAGCTTGCATAACACGATTCTCGTTCTCACTACAAAACCACACTCGCTCTCTTTCTCTTCGTTTTTTCTCCCATTTCCTAAATCCTCCTTAAACCCTAACACTCTCAATCTCAATCTTATGATTAATGGAAGACCAAGCGCAAGATTCTCTACCCCCTGGTTACCGGTTCTACCCGTCCGAAGAGGTTCTCCTCCGCTATTACTTAACCAAGAAGAACGAGAACCGGGAGGGGGGGTTCAACGGTTCTGATTTGATCAAGGAACTCAACCTGTACGATCACGACCCGTTCGAATTACCGGACGCTGCGTGCTTCCCGTACGGTTACCGAGGGAGGAAGAAGCATTGGTTCTGTTACACCGTTAAAGAGACCAAACGCCGAAGCAGAAAGGTCAAAAGCGGGTTCTGGCTCCGGAAAGGAAGGGTTCGGGACATTCGCGATAACGGTGGGATTGGGAACGCTGTTTTAGGCACCAGGTCGCGTTTCGTTTTCTACGTCGGGAATTCGCTGAAAAACGCTATCAGAACGGATTGGATTTTGTACGAGTACGCATTGGTTGACCAAATTCTGGTACGGTTTCACGATTAATTCAAATCACACCAATTCTTGAAATAGTTAGTTTGCTTTTGGAAGAGCAATTGAAAACTGATTTTAATGTAATTAGATTTTTGCTTGCATTTACTTAAAAATAAAAACTAGTATTGGAAGTTACTTAAATTGTTTCAGCTCCATAAATTAGAACGTGTAACAAATTCCTCAATTTAACAATTTAAATCAAGTTATGTCGGGAGATAAAATGCCACCTTACTGAATAACACTCTGCGCTCGTATTGAAAAAGGAGAGAAAAGCAAGAACAGGGGATTCGCAACAGAGTATGCATGGTGTTGTTCGCTTCAGTGTAAACAATAGGAGACATGAAGGAAAGAAACTGAACAGAGAAAACCGAGAGCATGAAAGGGAAAAACATGTATTATTGAACTAAAAAGAGAGTATTGTCTTAACGTACAAAAGGGGAGGAAAAGGGATATATTTATATAGGAGAGTATTGTCTGATTGATTATACTGATACTTCAACGTGATTTTGATAATCCAAGGTGAGTCCAAACAAGCTATTGATTAATGTAATGAATTTGATTTTTGCGTGTGCAGGGTTCGTTCGTGCTTTGTCGTGTGGTGAATAAGCCTCATCATAAGAATAGTCCATCTGAAATTGGTCGCAGTTGTTGTGCTGAAGAGAGTGCCGATGTGGCGGTGCGACACATCGGTGTTCAGCATGATGGATGTGTTGGAGGTGATGACGTTTGTGATGATGGCTTTGTTAATAGAGAGATTGAGGCTGTTGAGAATCCAATTAGGCGTGGTGGTGAACATGATCATGCTGCAACTGTTTCAGTTGCTCAGGGAAGTCAGCCGGTGAGAAATTAACACTGATTTGATAAGCTGTCTTGTGCTTTCGCAAATTGCATGACTTAGGAAACTTACCTACATGTTAGAATGTCACATAAGAACGTAACATATGGTTTTATTTCAAGGGAGAACTTGAATACAGCTTCTTAGGTGGTGTTGGCATTATCTAATCAGAGATTGGAGTTTTACCTCAGTTGTTGACCTTTACTGAATTTTTTATGCAAACTTATATTTTACGGGCATTAAACTTTACATATGGTAAGAGAACAAACACCTAGAGTATCTATGGGGCTGTTTTATGTTTGTTATTTGTTTAGCATTTGGCGTATTGTAAAAATATAGCAAAACATGAATATATAAAGTGGAACCTTTTGTTTTTTATAGAATAGAATTGAACGATTACAATTTGTGTTAATGTGTGTTAAGTCTCCATGTTAAATAGTACCTTAATAAGAAATTATTGTTCTGCTTATTTATGCTTCATTTTTGTTACCATGCATCTGAGAAAGTAAATTTAGCCCTAAATCAATCTTACAAGTAGCTTATGAAGTTATGAGGTGAGGTTTGACTTATATATTACAATATGATCATATGTGAGATTTTCCACACATTCTTTCGTGCCTAGAACTAGACATCTCAAATATGGGACTAGATATTTGTGGGTGATAGATAGTGTTCTCATAGCAAGTGACATCATAGTTCTCAACAAACTTTGTTAAAGTAGACTTAATACAATCTTGGTGGATTTAAGTGTACCTCAACTTCACAAAACTGACTTATAAGATGAGTTTTGGATTCATGTATATACTATAAGTTGGTTATACCTTTAGCTGATGTAGGATATCCAATAATGCAACAGTGTATGACTTACTACCAGGAAGGCTTTGTGTGTTGGTAGTGTTTGTTTGTGGAGCTAGATAGTTCCATTGGATTCATTTGAATTATTTTTGTTTTGGAGTTGTCAGTTGCGAACATCGGCAGTAGCCTGAAAAGTGCAGTCAGAATTAGGCTATTAGTATAGGGAGTCACTCAAAATATTTGTTGCAACTACTATTTTTTAAAAGAAAATTGAAAAATTTTCAACTCATTCATGTGATGGTTCTTTTTAGATGGCATTTGCATCCATGTTTTACTATTAATAGAACTTTTTCTATTAGAGGTAACATCTTAAGTTTTTAATTCTTTTGTCACAGCATGTCGCTAAAACTACAAATATGTCACTATGCTCTTGGATATTCGAAAATACGTGTATTTTGTTTCATTTATGTCTCTGTAAAAGTTGAGCTGTCTACTCTTCTAAAGGTGGACAAGACATGTAATGGTTAACAGAAAGCTCTGCATGTGTCAATTGATAGTTAACGCTATTGCTTTAAACTTGTCTTATTTTTTTATTCATTCGTTCAGTTTTAGCATATTCTCCCTTGTACCTTTTCTTTTTATAGTGGAGAAAAGAATTCATTTTAAAGTATTAAATTCTTTTGTTTGCTGTTGTGGTAATCAGGTTCAAGAAAGGCTTTCTGGACTTCCCTGTGACGGTGCATTGTTAATTGAAGCTGTGATACCTCGGCAACATATGCTTTCCATTCTAGAGGAGGATTTCATAGAATTGAATGATTTGATATGAATTGGTTGGTTGTAAGAGATAATGTGAATTCTAATCCAGCTATCAGGAGTATTTGTCACCTGAAACAATTGTATTCAGAATGGATAACTGACTCGGCTAAAGGAGAGAGATTTATGATATTGAGTAGCTGTTGTTCCGCTCAAACGAAGATACATACCGTCAGATGGGATTGGGGCGAATGTCATGGATTATGATCTCTTCGCATGTTAAGGTAGTTACTTTAGTCTTTGTATGTTAAACTCTTGAGCCCTACTTGAGGAAATATTCAGCGGATCTTCTTTGTTTTGGGCATGCAGATTTTTTTCCTCTGCCTACTGAATGGCAATTGGCTCCAGAGCGATAGAGTTAGAGTTAGATATTGGTATTGGTAATTGGAATATGCAATTTACACTAATATGCCATGAGCAACTTCACCGTACTTCATGCTTTCATTCCTACCTTGAATGAACGACCTGTTCATATTTAAATTATATTAGCATTCCTGGGACCATCAGAATTTCCTATCTACACCTTAGTAGCAGGGCCTATTCGTAACTGTCTGTGGTACTTTATTTTTCCTATCTTGTTCAAGAGGCAAATCGGATGAACTCCAAATTGTAAGTGTTACAGCATAACGATAGTTATGAATTGCCTTAAGCTTCTATTTACTTCTGTGGTTAAGCTGACTAATTTTATGATTTTCAGGGTCTTTATGTCTTGATAAATTTCTCTATAAAGACTCAGAGGAGGAAAAACATAAGGAAAATAAGTTTTTCTATAAAGCTAAAATTAGTTTATGCATTAATTGAAAAAGCAGCTATTATAGAAGTTAATATAAGAAAAGTTTTATAAATTAGCTTATGTATAAGCCAACTTTAGCTTATGAAGAAACCTATTTCATTTTTATTTTTCTTCTTTTGTAAGTGTTTATAGAGACTTTATTTAAATTGGTACTGTGCAATCTGGTCCTATGCCATATATATCGTGGTTTTTTTCAATTGAATCTGTGTAGTTTCTGTGAATAGCAATATGCTGCTTGTGCCTTTTTGTGTGGATCTGCCACTAGTGGTATCAATTTATGTTTTGTGTATTTGGGGGAGGATTTGCTTTTGTTTACTGCATTTTCATATGTACTTAATGTGACTGATTTCATTTTATCGCTACTTGTACTTCTGTTTTTGAAATCCAGTTGTATTCCCTTCTTCTGGCTAAAACTTTGAGCTTAGCACTTAAAAGGCACGTGAATTGGTTTAAATTGTACTTGATTTCTATGTGATATGAAAAAGTTCCAAAAACTAGGAATCAATGATCATTTACCTATTGAATGTTGTTTTCTGCTGTGTCTATGACATTATTGTGTGCGAGATCAATGCACGTTCGGTGATTTAATATGGTCCCCGTTAAAAATCATGACTCTTTTTGGTGGGTCTGACATAAAATTTATCCAATAGTAAAGAATACTCTATATTGTAAATGTAAAGAGTGTGCTGTTCGCTGCATCGATATAGGAACAGTGTAATTTGTATTTGTTGTGCTTTATGTGCATTTAATATACTGACATTTGGAAGTTCATAGTAGTTGGTTTGTGTTGTGCTGTGTGCTATGCTTTAACTTTAAGACTCATACAAAGATTTCAGAAAGTTCATGGTTCCTGAGACCCGTTTCTCCGTAAACATGATGTTATTTAAACATCTAAACATATATCTTTGAGCTTCAGTAAAGATGTCAAAAAAATTGGGCATACTTTGAATGTTGGACCAAAGAATTATATTTTTGCAGCAGTTATTCTTTCTTTTACCCAAAGCATGGGGCGTTGCGTGCGCCTGCCAAGTTTGGCACCACCTATGCAGAAATAACTTTTTTTGGGTGGGTCGACTTAATCCCAAAAAACTATCATTGTATGAACAGATTGATGAGATTATTTGCGTGAATACTGCCAATGATAACCAATGAATTCTAGTTTTTATCTTGTGCATGAGTTGAAATGCAAGGTTGTAGGGTTGTATTGTAGTGTATTCTATTTTGTTCTGCCAAAGTTGTTCACGGGTCCAATTCGTAGCGAAGATGCAAGGCTTTTGCAGTACCCCTTCCCCCAGAACAAAAAATAATAATTGCAGTACAATAACGCACTAGGAAAAGCTTATATAGATTGCCTGAAATTTAGTTAGAAATTGAATTGCTTTTAACCCATACTTGAGTGATTAAAGTAACATATATTTGTATATTTAGTTTCCCAAGAAAGCCAACAAATAAGGGTGGTTGCCTTGTATTTTCTTGTATTTTTAGTCAAGAAAATTAGCTGGCCTCCCAACTCAGTTTTTGGGATCATCCTCCCGTGTCATTTTCTTCCTACTTCAAATGTTTTTTCGAGGCAATGCTGTTTCATGTTAAAATTATCAACTATAATCACTCGCGATTTACAAATATTATTGTAAAAATAAGAATAATAAAAGCACCTTTAAAGTAGGTTCTCTTACTTTTTGTTAGAAACTTTGGAGAAGCAAATGTTTCACGAGGACGTAAGAACTTTGGAGACAAGAATGACATTTTTTTTTCTTTCTGTAAGGTCTTTTCCGGCAACTTGTGTAATATTAGTACAATGATTGGGGATAAGAAGTTACTAGTTAATTTCGAGAAGTCTATAATCTGGTTTGTATCATGCTTGAGCTGCATCAAGTTTATTTAATATTTTATGATTTACGAAATAGGTCAAGCCAAAACTTTTTTCTTTTTTTAATTTAGTTAAAAATGTTATATGCCATATAAAAAAAATTAATCTTAATAATTAAATTAATTTAAATAAATACAAATAATGCAATCATTAAACTATGGGATTATATGTTGGTCGAATTCAAAATGTGTATGACTGTTGCCTTAGTATCCATGAAATTTGGATCGAATATCGTAATAACGATTCTGTATCCAAGTAAAAATAATATAAACAAGAGAAAATATTTCACTATAAGTTTAAGCTAATTAGTTATTGCAAGAATAATATTTTTTAATATATTTAATTAGTCTTATTACATTTTAAAAAAAAAGTACATGTAAAGGGGTGCCTCTTTCCCTAATCTAACTTCTTTTAACAACACCAACAAAAAAAGGAAAACTTTAAAGTTATGTCAAGTCTTAAAGACTTGCATAAAGTAAATAAGTTAGCCTTGAGCCTTTATCTCAAAAATTAGGTTAGACTGGCATCTTGCATGGTGATGTTTGTTTGGGGTCAATTCCACTTTATAATACACATTTCACACATTTAAATCCTTGGGTCTGTGGATTTAAATAGTCGAGCTAAGTTAAATTTAGTGTATTCTAATACATATTTTAATAAAACGTGATTCAGTTAGATATTTCATTTTTAAATGACATGTCACTCATAGTTAACCTTGATTAGGTTAGTCTAGATAGATATACACAAAATTACGACCAAAAAAATTAAGACGAGGTTTTTTTTTAACTGAAACATTACACTTTTAAATGACATGTCATAAAATTGATATGCAAGAAAAAAAGAGAGTCAGAAATAGCTTATCACTATGATTCACCGTTCCTTTATCTGTCTCATTTTCCCTCTCTTTTACAACAATTATTTACGATTGTCTTGCAACGGTGAATGAAAAACTATTTTTGTTAAAATATTATTTTCAAAGTATGATTTGTCCTTCAACCGTGGAGAGGTGTTTGGATGTTTCAGAATAAATTAGTTACTATTTTATGAATTAATTTTAGCATATGAAGGTAACGATTTCGATGAAAAGATCGTATTTAAATAGAATATAATACATATTTAATTTATAAACTAAAAATTATTAATATTTAAAATAGTCTTTATTTTAAATAAAAAATTAGATTAATTTCTTAATTGTTAAAATACTGAGTCATAAACCAATTATAATATTTTATTTATAATAATAATTATTTTATATATAATAATTTTTAGTTTATAAATTGATAATTAAATTAGTTATATAATGACTAATTATTTTTTATTTATATTTTTTAAGTAATTCGATTTTCATTTTTCAAAAACTTTGGTTAAGTTTCATTTACAAAATAAAAAATGTATTAAAATTTCAAATGGTAAATGAATTTTCTTTATTTTTATAAAAATTAAAATTTTAATTACAGTTTCTGTAAAACAATAACCTTTTTTATCCAAATGAAATTTAAAGATTGATTTCTTATAAAATAGTAATTTATTTTTAATATAACTTATTTTTTAACACTTTGCAAACTACATTGTATAATTGTTTAAAATTTCAATAATTTAAGAAATTATCCAAAATAAATAGTCAAGAGTAGAAGTGAACTCTATGAATATTTTATCAAAACAAATGTTGAATTTGTAATTATAAAACTCAATTATTTGAGTTTCATTTTATAAACATAATTATTTATCTAAAACTATTTCATTTTATAAACATAATTATATACATAATTTGAGTTTCATTTTCTCTTTTAAGTATATTTTTATCTAATACTTGGTTACATTCTTTTAAACACGACCTTGTCTAGATTAAATTGAAAAGACATGTAATATTGTAACATGATTTTGTATTTTAGAGTATAATTTGATGATATGTATAATAATATATAAGCATGATTTTTTCATTTGTGTTTATATTTTAAAATATTAATTTACCTTTAAGAAAATTATTAATTTTTTTAAAATTGATTATTATTTTTGCAAATGTTTTTATAAAATTATTTATTTCTATTTTTTTTATTTATCAACAATTATTCTCTCATCTTTTCTAATATATTTAATTTTATTTTTAATAAATATAATTTTATTTTATATATTAATTTAATAACATTGTATTATCATCTTTATTAATATAATATCATATATATTAAAAAAATCGTATACACAGAGCGTGACATGGTTTTGTTAGTAAGACATAAAAGTAAATCGTATAGTATAGGAGTAGTATATGTAGAATTATGTGGGTGGCTCAACATCTTGAATTCATCACCTAACCCTTTGTCTCAACTTTGATCCTTCTTTTGTTGTTTAGTGTCACTTTTAATAATTCATGTGCATACATTAAGGTCAAACTTCTCCTTACTGCTGCATCCTCAATTACTCTCTCTCTTTCTCTCTGCTTTTAATTTCTATAAAAACCCTAATTTTGGATGCTGATTTTTTGTTCATTTCTTTGAAATTTTGTTTAGTTTTGTTTTATTGGGAGTCTGTGGCTCAATTATTGGGTGCAAGAATGCTTTCGCAAAATCAACTTTATAGTGCTGTGAGCTGTCCAATGTTTTCATTTACATCTGGATCTTCCACACTTCATTGGTGGTTTTGGATTATGAATGTAATTAAATTATAAGATATATAAATAGGTACAAATTATATCTTATCATATGATTTCTGAAATTAAGCTGAATTTAACTATAGTATATGAGATTAAGTCTGATTTTAAAGTTCATTTCATGTAATAGTATTAGAAATTATCCTGATAGAAATTTTCTATTCATTGTGTTAAATGATAGTATAAACTATACATAAATTTTTTAGTTTCATTGATGGAAACATCTGCTTCTTAATGTAATGATGGTGTGTTAAGATTACATGTGTAATTAAATATAGATTTAAGTTATAATATACGAATTTAATGATGTTGATTAACTTTAGAATATATTTCTTAAAAAAATTAAAATCATCTTTACATAAGTATTTAATCATCTTTGGAAGTTTTAAAATATATTCTTCTTATAATTTTACTTAATTTAATTGGAATAAACATTATTCTAATATATCCAATAGTTTTATGTACATTAGGAATCCAGATTAAAATTAATTTAAATATATCATTTTTTTAGAAAAAGAGTTTTATATTTTTTAAAACAAATAATACGACATTTTCCACTTGAGTTTGAATCAATAATACTTTATATATATATATATATATATATATATATATATATATATATATATATATATATATATATATATATATATATATATATATATATATATATATATAATAGGTTAGTTCTTGATTGTCATTTTTTATAATGTCTTAATTATATTTATAAACACATCAAAATCAAATGATACTCTTTAAAAAATCAAATGATACGCTTTAAACAAAAAGTAAAATTCCTTAAATTAATTTTTTTTGTCAATGTCAATTTAAAAGAAGACATGGGAGATTATCCATTTTTTTCTGTATATTCTAACCAACTCAAATATAATTAAAATAATTATTTTTTTAATTAAAATTTAATTTAGTCACTCCATTTATAGTCAACCATCAATTTGATATCTCTATACTTAAAAACTTATTAAACGATCCTTTTAGAGTAAAACATTATCAGTTTGATTTTTATCATTGTTACCTACTACACATTCTTAATTTAGTTCATGTACATGTATCATAATATTATAAAGCAATAAGTTTTAATCAATTGTTTATTTTACATAAAGATGAAATTAATTAAAAAGTTCATATGTAAGAGATGATAAAATTATGAAATAAATTAGATGTTTGAATTAAATGTTTATCGCAAAAGACACATTTAATAAGTTTGTAGGAAGTTGAAACACAGTTACATCGAAAGACCAATTCAGTTCTTCATCATTCGAAAGATGTGAATTTAGTTTTTTTAATCAAATCTTGGTAAATTTATATGACATTTCAAACGCGTTTCATAATAATATTTAATTTAACGTTAAAGCAACAATGTGTCAAACATTATAAACAACTCAAATATAATTTTAAAATACGTATGTAATATCAAATAAACCTAACAAAATAGCAAAATTTGATTAAAAAGACTAAATCCACATATTTTAAAAGATGAAAAGTTAAATTAGTCCAAATTTTCAAAATGAACTAATTTCAAAATTTACTAAAAATTAAGGGATAAGAAGATATTTAACCTTGATTATAATAATATATGACGTAAAAAAATAGAAAATGTTCTGTCCTGTTCTTGGGTGAGACGTGGGGAGAGAGGGCAAGTTAGGCATGAAAAGATGAAAACCACTAAACCGTGTTTGAAGGCATCACATTTCAAATTTCAACAAAACCTTCCTTTATTTATTACGGCTAATCATAACAAAATGGACACAACTTTTAATTAATTCAAAATTATTATTATTTTTTCATATTATTACATTAAACAGTGGATTCAATATAGTCAATATTGATATATTTTATTTTTAGTATAATAAAAAAATAATTTTGAGATCTTTTGAAATTGTTATATATATTTATTAAAAGAATTGAATGTAATTAACTTTGAAGGAATTATTGAAAATTTTGAATTTACAAAATAAAAGTAAAAAAAATAAAAAAAAACTGGTTTAAAAGTTAATTACATATTAACGCATTTAATTTTTTTTATAAATACTTACCTCAAGTTCAAACTAAATTAAGAGAATTTGAGTTTCTTTTCTAAGAATTTAATTTCTTTTTCTTTATTTAGTAAAAATGAGACGTATTTGTCTTTTTTATTATTCTCCATTAGTCTGTGATAAACATTGTGGTATGTTATTCCTTCTCATAATTCTAAAAATCTGAAATTTCCATTTGTCTTCAATCTTGTGTTTTCCTTACATTCAAATACTTAAATTATTTTTTTAGTAATATCATAAAAGAATTTGACTGTTGTAGAGTCCATATAGACTAAACTAAAAAAAAAAAAAAGCGTATAAAAATTAAAGATTAAAAAATGCGATTTTAAAAAAATGAAACTAAATTCAAAAATCAAAGAAAAATTATGAATTATAAGTTAATGAAAACTAAAATTATAATTCTGCGTAATAATAATAATAGCAAAACCTCGGGGGTAAAATTGTTAATGTGGCTTACTTTTTTTACCATACATAATTTGTATATACAGCAAAGCTATAAATATTTCATAACAATTGGAAATTAAATCCGAAAGAAAAAAAAAAAACAATTGGCAAAGCATATACAACTTTTTTTGTTCTGACCTTAGATTAATTATTGAGAAGAAAACGTATGCAACAATTACGTGAAAATTTAAATAGTGATTTTAAAAGCAAATAGTTATAGACATATGTCATTATATTTGTCATTTTTATTCCAATAATCTGCATAAGGTTCCAGAAATGTCAGAATCATGAAAAACTTTAGATATTCCTTTGTGGATATCCATATTCCATTCAATTACTTAATGGCTGTGTTAGGTTTTTCTAATGCCATCATAAACCAAATGGTCAGAATCAAATTATATAATTATATAATAAAATAGTTACTTGGTGCCACTGGTGACACATGGAAAGTTTTATCAGGTAAAATATTATAATAATCCATTTCCAATAATATATAAATATTTTTTATCTTATATTTTTAACTTACTAAGAAATTATAGAATATCACAATATTATATGAAATACTTACTCAATACTAAATGTTCTAATATACTTGAAACTTATATATAATTTATCGCCAGTAATACATTATAATCTCTTAAAATATAACAAATATTAATATATTTTTTATTTATTGACTTGTGAGTTAACAAATTTTCGATTTTAAACAAATTACTTTACTTTCCAATCTGGAAAACTAAGCTCGGGTTTATCAAAGTATCATTTTATTTACTTTAAACGCATAATGTTTTCCTTTTCTGTAAAAAATAATATATCACAGTTGTTTTTCTAAAATAACATATGAGAATATATATATATATATATATATATATATATATATATATATATATATACATATATATATATATATATATATATATTTTTTTTTTTTCTTTCAAATTTTTCAAAATAAGGTTTTTTTTCCACATGTAACCTGTCTACACACATCTACACTTTACTTTTAAGAGAAGGAAATAATAACATAAAATGTAACATCCCAATTTCAGCAGCTTAAAACTAATAAAAATAGGGAGTTTCATCATAGTTCCAAAACAGATAATCCAGTGTACCCAATATATTAATACAGTTTTACAAAAGGTACGACTATAAAAATATATTACTTATACACTTAAACTAAACTAATAAATTCTGTACTACTGATCACTGCTAAAGCTCCCACTGGAAACCTCCTCTTCAACACTAACACGATGGCTCTTCATCCTCCAGAAGTGCCTTTGACACTGCAACCACATCTGCTCCCACCGAATAGGTGATCATCGCAAAAGGAAACATACAACACAAGACAGGAACACAAAAAGCAAGGGTAAGCTAATCTGATTAAGGAATCATGCAGTTCAATTATAAACAGAAACCACGCAATCTTTCTCATTATCACCAGAATCATATAGACCACCACAACACATTTACATGACTCTAGACTCAATATCTGGATTATGTAAGCGACATCGGATCTCTTGGTGGCTTGCACCTGCGATGGTTCCCAAACTCTGCAGAGTTTGGACACAAGGGATTATCACCCAACCACTCTCAGGGTAAGTCCCATCACCTCTATGGCGGATCGGGTCCATAGACCAGGACCTCCTGCTACTCCCCCCGACGTAATCCATCATACTCTACATGAGTCTTAATGGTTACTAGGAGCGTCAGGATACCAACCAAAACTGAGTCCTTATATCCTTACATATACTAAAACATTCCTCTTAGAATTTCCCTTGAAATCCTAGTTCAACCACTTCTTCTCATATTCCAACTTCATGCAATTTCACCGCACATATTACCAGTCATAACAATTCATGCATATCATAACTAAGTTCATATTTTAACATTCAAACATAGCTTCATCCATTAGAAACAAAGAAATAACACTCAACTGCAGGGTTTCTCGCCCAAGCTAGAAGGTCTCGCCTAAGCAAAAAGGCTCTCTCGCTTAGGCGAGTCATTCTCGTCTGAGCGAGACTCAAAACAGAGAACAACCCAAACTTTGGGCGAATTCTCGCTCAGGCTAAGTTGTCTCGCTTAGACGAGAGTGACTCTCGCTCAAGCGAGACTGACTCGTCTAGGCGAGATCTCGCGCAGAAACAGGGGATGAGTTTCTGGAGTTTTCGCTCAGGCGAGAGCTGCTCGCTTAGGCGAAAATACCAGATTCCCAATCTGTTCTCACATGCAACAGTAAAGAAATCTAGCACAATCCAAGCATACACTCAATTACACAATTCAAGCACTCATACAACAATCAATCATGCAATTCAAAGTCATCAGAATGATTTCTAGATGAAATTCAAGTAAAACAGTTAGCTTCCCTTACCTGTTATCCTGTTTAGACAACTTTATAAATGTCAACGCCTTAAAAACGTCAACACCTCTAACTCCACAGGATGTTCTATCTACACATAGAAACATCACAAGAACGATCAGGACATACCGTTATGATCACTGATCAGCAGAGACTCATACTGATGATTAAAACGTCGCATGCAAGCGTAAGAGGGCCTGCATGCAACAGAAAATAGAAAAAGACTAAAATAAATAGCAAAAACTCAACTTACGCGAACGAAGAAACTGATCGGTCCAATTTGAAGAGCTCGCCGAGAGGATCAATCCTACGGTCTCGGTTCTTCAATCAGACGACCAAAGAGACAGAACCTCTAGAGAGAAGTCAGAGAACTCTAGAAAAGTGCTTTCTAGAAATGGTGTGTTTTAAAATAATGAAACTCGTTTATAACAATTCTATTTATACTAAAATCTTTTAATATTAAAATAATCGAGTCTCACTATTTTTAAACCACTATCACTTTTAAAACGCCATTTTCTAAGGTCTTACATAAAATATGATTATTTTTTCTCAAACGTCTTTTGAAATTGTTATCTTTCAACATTTCTATCTAACAAATGATTATCATAGTCGATAAATAACATAATCACACGAAATAAAATAAACTAATTTTTTTGTAAAAACAACTTTCACTTATGTATATATTAAATTATATACATATTACGATCACATAGCTTTATATAATCTAATAGATACAATTTCAATTCATTTACTTAATAAACATTAAAATCAAGTATCTAATCAAATTAGTCTATTAACTATATCTCATGTAAAAATATTATGGACTTCAACCATTTCATATATTTTATTATATTTCTGAAATATATTGAATTAGACTCAAAATTTGTAATTTTCACCATCAAATTCACACCCTAAGTTATTATCGATACTTAACTAGTTTTCCTTGTATTTTCATGACTTATTTGCTGAAACTTAAGTTATAGACTTGTTTATTATAACACGAAAGCTAAACATGTATATATCACTAACAAAAAAAATGCTTTGTAAATTTAATATTTAGGCTTTTTGTGTCTGACTTAGGTCATGTAGGAAGAAGTAAATTTATGTTAAGTGCATATATAACAAATATATATATATATATATATATATATATATATATATATATATATAAGCATGGAAAATCTTTATATAATATAAAAATATACCTTTGTAAATTTTGTAAGTAGTATGTGTGTCAAATAAAGATATAAACTATAGGAAAGTGGATAAAAATACTAAGAAAATAAAAAACATAACATTAATGATGAAAATTTTAAAATTCCATACCCCCAACATTTGAATGCAACCTGATAGAAGTAATCACACAACAAAAATTGAGTCAAAAATGATTTTATATATATTTTTAGTGAATTTTACAAAATCATGATCAGATGAGTTGGGCTAAAACAGTCACATACAAGGGAGAAGATGAGAAAAATCAAACTCAATGAACAAAAAATGCAACTTGTAGGCACGTAACAATGTTTATCACACAAATAAAACTTTTGTTCGTGACAGAGTGATGAAAGTGAAGGAAAAAGGAACGTTTTAAGATTTTCTTTTAACAGATTTATGTCTAATCTATAAGCGTCAGACACAATGTTCACAGGTTATACGTAAATTTTGACAACTTAATTCACCATGCATATAATATCACACAAATAAAAATTATCATTTTTGAAAAAATGACAATTTTTTTAAATGAAATTTGAATAATTATGTTTTCTATTTATAGACTTTATACTTAAATAATAAAATATAAATACTTCATTTTCAATTTTATCACTTTACTCTCAAACAACTCAACAATTTATTATATCCTTTCATAAGTTTTATTTTTATTAAAATATTTAATAAACATTTTACAAAATATAAACATGTAAACACACACGAATATATATATATATATATATATATATATATATATATATATATATAAAAGATGAAAAAAAATGTTTACATAAGAAATTAAGATAAGTATAATGAAATCTACAACAACTAATTTCCAATTTTTTTTTCTAGTGGAACAAAATTGAGGTAGGTACCATGCATATAATAACACAAACTGAAATTAGTAACAGGATAAACTATATAGTAATCTGAAAATCACATATGAGAAGAGAAAAAAAAAAGTGAGAAAGATGATGAAGTTGAGAAAAGAATAAAATAAAATGTCCCAGAAAAGGAGCAATTATGTATTATGTACCACAATCACACATTCAATCTTTAGTGTTAATATGATATTTGATATAATGTTATCATATGCATTATTACTCTTAAATAATATTTACTAGTATTCTCATATATTAATATGTGATATCTTAAAAAAAAACTATGAACAAAATATATTATTATGTGTATCACAAACAAACATTAGGATACAAATAAAAGAATGTTTTGTCGAAACTAAATTAAAATTCAATGAGAACTCAGTTATAATTTTCAAATTTTAAATCATGAAAAAAAAATATTACGAGGACCAAAAGGCAATTATCAACAGTAAATAAAAATTCAAATATTTGAATTATAAAGCCACAATTAGTTCATCAATGGATAATAAATGTTACATTAATTGTTTAAACGTATCAATATAAATTAGTTAACTGATGACAAGAGTGATAATGTTACAAATTTAATATTATCATAATTACTTCATTTATGATTTTATTGAAGTAACCTTGCCATTACTAATTCATTTATAATTTTATAAAATTAACCGCGCCATTATTAATTTATTCATGATTCCAAAAATTTAATTTTACCATTATTAATCCCAGTAAAATTATTAATATTACCAGTGAACATAAGTGAAATATTAATGTTTGTCATCAGTTATGAAATCCATTTGTTTAATCCAAAATTCATATATATTTTCAAAAATATTCCTATAAATTAACAACATCCTTATTTGTTGGTTCTTGAAACATCATCAAAATCCATGGAACCACATTAGGGAAGAACATATGAACACTTTGGCTAAGTTTGAGCTAAAATTGTACCGACACAAAATTTAGTGAGCCTCCTAGGATGTTTCACATTTGGTCATTTTTATTTACTATTCATCCCTCCCAATTTCTTCACCCAACCAAAAAGAGGGGTATGAACATATATCATTATCATGTGTGGGGAGAAAGACAAAACAACACCAACAAAAAAATAAGTCCATAAATAGTTAGTCAAAATTCATCCAAGCAAACACCAAGATTTTGGGCACAACAAATACAGAAAAGAATGCAAAAAATGCAAGTCCTCCCCTTGTGGACCCAAGATATTATTATTACCAAAGCCACGTGCACAATTTTTTATTTAATAAACCAAAAAATAAAATAATCATATAAATAGAAAAGGAAAAAGAAAGAGCATGTGAGAGAGTATAAATGTGAAAGACATGGTAAGAGAGAAATGGTCATGGAGAAGTGGGTGCTTGGCGTGAAGGAGATGTAATACAACAACAACCAAGATTATTATTATTATTATTTTGTGCCCCTTTTATGAATTTGTAAAAAAAAATATTTTTTGAAACAGTTGAATTAAAAATAACAGTGCAATAATAATGAAATTAATTAAAGTTTGAATTTTTATTAACAACAACACCATTTATTCATTTATTAGCATTATGTTATTTTGTTGGGTTTGGAGACAGAAGGCAGAGGAAAAGATGATGCATTTGTTAATTTCATGAAGAAAAATCAGAAGAAAGAAGGACCCATTTGGTAAGCTGCCAAACAGACACACCCTTTCAGCCTGTGGTCACATTACCAATTACCCAGTGAAAAAGAAAGTAATAAACTTTAATTAATTATTTACTTAGTAAATAAAAAAAAGATATTTTTTTTGTTTTCCGTAAAGACTTTTTTATTTAATCTGTGTGGGGATGCATTGAACAGACATTGCAGAAGAAGATGATGGTTTGAAAAAAAAAATGTAAATTTGGAATGAATTTATTATCATAAACTAAATTAATTACTACTTTCTTTAATCTTAATAAACTAGTTAACAATAAAGAAGAAGGGGAGAGGTATTATTTGATGAGATCTTTTATAACAGTAGCTATTGAGATTATCTATAATCATGACTATCAAATAATATAATAAGTGCTGGTAATATTTCATTTAAGATTTTCTGTTTTATTTATTTATACTAAAAAAAATGCTTTTTTTTTTTATGTGTGTGTGTGAATAGTGATGAATAATAGTAAAATGGTGAAATTGATTTTGGAATGGAAGCTGCTGTGTGTCTGTCTCCACCACCACCAAGGCTATGACTTTTGCATACACTCTCTCATCTATTGGGCAACTTTTATTTTATTTTATTTTATTTCCTAAATTGAAGATTACTGCTCCTCTTTAATCTCTCCTCACAAATTTTCATTTTTCCTATCTCATAGTTTTTTGATATCATTTCTTCATCCTCTACCAAGAGCAACAACACCGTTTCTTCTCTTCTTCTTTCTTCTTCCCCTTTCCATTTCCAGTTCTTGTTCTTATCCCTCTTTGTTTTTTTATTTTTTCACCTCAAGTGTGGAAACGGGAAAGAATAAACAAATCCAATAAAAAAAGAAAAAAAAAGCATCCACAACAAAACATGGGGTGGGGTGCTTTCTTTGCTTATTCTCTCAATTAGTCATCCTGTGATTTTTTTCCCCTTAGATCGGCGTTGTTTCATTTTCTTCTGTAAGTTTCCTGCACCCTTTTCTTCAATCTCCTTTGGTCTGATCACTCTGTGGTTTTCCAGGATTCAAAACCTATCAAGTTTGAATTTTTCTGGGTTTTTTTAAAATGTTTTTGGGGTTTGATTGTAGTATTCAGCTTTTCCCCAATGTTTTTGGGCTGGGTAAATGGTCACCTAACATTTTACTGCTTTTCCTCCCCTCTAACAAACTGTATTGGTTTTTTGCTGGGTGTTGAAATGTTTAATCCAGCCTGGTTTGAAACGTTGCAAAAGTTTTGCTGATCTCCGAAAATTTTCATTTTTTTTTGTTTTTCTTTTCTGTCTTGTTCATCATGTTCTGTAAAAAAGGAGTTGACTTTATTGTTATTCTTGAGGGTTATGGTCTTCTTTCTCTGCTGGGTGGATAATTTTCTAAGGTGTTAATCAATTGGTAATGCTGCATTATTGGGTTTTGTACTGTAGGGTTCCTTAGCTGATGAAGGAGGTGTTTGAGTTGTGATGGTTGGTGCCTGTGGTTTTCGAAAAATACTCTCCTTGTTCTCCACCCCTGGCTTAGTGTTTTGGAAGTTTAGTTTTACATTGATTCATTGGTGTACATGATAAAAGGGTGTTTTCATTTCATTGGTTTGTGCCATGATGTAAAATCTGTGTGCACAACAAATGAGCTAATCTGTTGTCAACTATTGCTGTTGATGTATGACAATCTTCTTAAACAAATATAGATGATTGCCTCTTAGGTGGGTAGGTTCTCTGCTTAATGGTGACTTCAACCTTCCACCATTATGGTTTCAGCCCTTCAGCTTTCAACAGATGCTACCTAATGTATCTGTAGATTGATATGAATCTGGTATGCTATCCACCCAATGGATTTCAGTGCTAGTGTATGAAGGGAATGAACACAGAGCTCAAGCTGCTGCCACCACAATTTTAAGTTTACTAGTGGACATGCAATTGTGACCGTGGTGCATTATAGAGGAAATGGGAGCTTTCAAGCTTAGAATAACTGTTGGTTTTAGAGTTCTAGTGACATTATGCATTTAGAACTAATTATCTGAACCTGAGTTGCCAACAATGATCACCATTTGATGTGATTTTTACAGCATTTTACTTGAAGCTAATTGGATATGTCCATTTTCAGTGCCTAATGTTCACCTTCTTTCTTGTTGGACAGATTTGCTAAGCTGAGTGTGTGACGTGCTTTTTCATTGAGGATTCCTCTCATACAGTTAACCTTTTTTGTGTTTGGAAACTTGATATATCTTCAATGCAAGGGCAGAGAGGTACAATTGGTTCCTTGCAAGAAACCATAGAATTTGATACATCAACTACTGCTGCAGTTGATCAACATATTTTCTGGAACAATATGCGAAATCCTGCAGAAAACCATTTTGCACTTCCCCCAAGTGATTTGAACCCGTCTTACCCAAATCCTATAAACCATGAATGGCAGAACCTAAGTGGATGGAGCTTAGGTGAGCCAAGTTCCAGTAATACTCAGAACGAGGTTACGAACAATGAGCAGAAAGGGGAGCTAGGATTATCATCTTCAATAAGTTCTGGTGCTATAGCTGCTCCAAGACTTGAAGAAAGGCGCTTTGAACCAAACAGTACTTTTTCGTTGGACAATGTCAATACAAGTTCAATGTATATGCGCAGCTCCAATTCTCACTTGGTGCCTCAGAATCTCAACCTGAATGCAAGCTTAGCAGATAGTGGCACTGATAATGGCTATCGTGTGGAACATCCTCCTAACTTGAACAAGTCTAGTGGACCGGTGAATGAGCATATTCAACCTTCACTTGGTTCTGGTCCTTTTCTGCTTCCTTCTGGCACTAATGGTTTTTTGGTTGAGGATACTACTGATGCTAGGCCTGGTTGTTCTCTAGACACACGCCGTGTATCATGTAAAAGAAAGGCTGTTGAACGAAGTGTTGGGCAATCTTCAGGTGGTGGAAGTTCTAGCTATAGTCAGCATACAGATGGTAGTACTTGGAACACTCTTCCTACTCAGGATTATGGTGGAAACAGTTTCAACAGATCTGCCTCAACAGAACAGGTGAATGCGAGACTTGGTTTGAGTACTGGGGATGGAGCCTCTGAGAGCATTACTTGGTCAAATGTTGCAGGAGGCTCAGAAAGCTTCCACAGAAATTTTCGTGTGAGGATAAATCCTTCAAGTCAACAAATTTCGGTTCCACCCCCTGCAATCCCAAGTGGGGGTGTTCTTAGGAATTCTGGTGTTTCTTCATCCTCTCCGATGTTGCAACGGTTTCATTCTGTCGATAATTCTCTGGACTTGAGGTCAGCACCACCTGTTGTTGATACCATGGTTGCTCAAAGCCAGCAGCCTCTTGTGATTCATGTTCCAGCTTTACCAAGGAATGTGCAGCCATTCAGGTGGAATGGAGGTTCCAGCTCAACAAACAATCATCCACCAAACACAGTTATATGTGCGGATAGAAATAATTTGCCAAACGAGGAACCGAGTTCAAGAAGTATGCCGAGAAACATTGTAGAATACCCTATGTTTGTGCCTGCAACCAATTTAAGAAATGTGGTTAGGAATCCAGCTAGAGCTTCAAATAGTGCAAATTTAAGTATTCCAGGAAATGTTGGTTCTTCATCGAGGGCAGCCTCAAATTCAGCTGTCAACCCTCCGTCTGCTCCGGCGGCAGCGGCGTGGGTTTCTCGGCCTAATCCTCAGCAGTATCCTCGCAGGTTATCTGAGTATGTTCGTCGGTCCTTGTTTTCTCCTGGTTTGGAAGCTGCTGGAAGTTCGAGCAACAATTATGCTTCCTTCCGTGGTCCTTCTACTTCATCTGGGGTAAACCCATTTGAGAGGCAAGGTGATGGTGAATTTGGAATTCAGTATTCATTACGTTCTTTGGCTGCTGGTGGTGAAGGAAGTAGTAGACTTGTATCTGAGGTATGAACAATGTATTCGGCTCTTCTCTTGCATATCATTATGCATGCAGTTTTAACTGCTGGAAAAGATTCTTTCTTTATTATGCGTCTTTGATATATGTATGGAGACATCTCAGATATCAGCTTCTTTTTCTTTGATTTGAAAAAATTACTTCTTTTTTTTATTTAAATGAATATTTGAAGAAAACTCCATGCTGGATGGAGCAGGGTTTTGAATTTAACAATTTATAATCATTTCTATTAAGCAGAATATGAAGTCTAAGAGAAAGTATGTCAGATTTTACTCCTAACGTTTCTCAATAATCACTTTGGCTAAACGATGACAATTTCCAAGCTCTGTTATTGCTACCCTTTTGAGTTGCAGTAATTTTACTTTCTTTTACGAATAATTGTTCTCTTGGACTTACATTTGCTTTTGTGCAGCTCCGCAATGTATTGGGCCTCATGCGTAGGGGTGGAAACCTACGATTTGAGGTTAGTTTTGTTTCAAATTAATGATATATGTTGAAAATGCACTGATATTGAGTAAAGCTTTGTTGGCTCCCTTTTTAACTTCTGTTAAAAGTTGCAAAGTTGCTTCTAACTGGTTCAATTTCTGTATATGTTTACTTGTCCTCTTTTTTTGTTTAGCTATAACCATGTAATTCTTAAGTTGCCAAGGATATTTCTGTTCATATCCTATGAAACATTACCAAATACACTTTTATAACAATGGGAAAAAACTATTGTATGTAAGAATATTATCAGAATGCAAACAGAATGGAATCCTGGCGTCAAGTGCTTGAGGGTTTGTAAGAAAGGTTATAGCTAAAGAAATTTTATACTTTGTTCTTGTATACAAAATAAGCTTGAGTTTTCCTATATGAAATTCTGTTATGTAATCTGTATTGGTCTCAGTGTGCTAATGTTGTTTTAGAATGTTGCTTGGAATTCAAGAAATATTAGGATGTTGAACTGATGTTGAGGCCATGAAATCTGGTTGTGGAGTTAGGTGTCTTGCAAAACATAAAAGATCTAGTGTTGTGTTTCTTTGTCGAAGAGTTGGGGAGTCTGGAAATGGAAACTGCTTAGGATGTATTCGAAATTTATATATTTCAATGGATTTTGTTTTGATTTGTGGAAATCACATCTGCAACCAACATCCACAAGTTGTGTTTGAGCTCTTTGAACTGATACTAAGCTAGTGTTGTAAGAGGTTTTGGTTTGGTTTCATGACAGGATGTTATGATCCTCGACCATTCAGTGTTCGCTGGAATTGCTGATATGCATGATCGACACAGAGATATGCGACTTGATGTTGATAACATGTCTTATGAGGTAATAAACACTTGTTTCAAAGTACTCCTGTGTGTCCTTTTAGTCCCTTTGCTGATGAGAGTTTCTTATTGTGTAACATCTATGAATGTAACAGGAGCTACTTGCTTTGGAAGAACGCATTGGAAATGTGAGCACTGGCTTGAGTGAGGAGACAATATTGAAGCACATGAAAAATAAGAAGTATTCAGCTGAACCAGGTTCTCAGCATGAGGCAGAACCCTGTTGTGTTTGTCAGGTAAACTTTGCATGTTCATATTATAAATTAGGGTTAAGTTATATTTTTAGTCCCTATATGTAAAATTGGAATTTATCATTGTCACAAACTTTGATACATTTTGGTTTCAAACTTTTAAAATTAATAAATGAATATAGTCTTTTTAAACCAATGACTTCAACTGTTTTTGACATGTTCAACGGTGTTCTAGGCTAACATTTGAGCTGTTTATATCATTTGACATATTTCAGCTCAAATGTGAGCTAAAACATCATTTAACACGTAAAAAAGAAAAAGTTAACGTTGTTAGGTTAAAAAGACTATATTCATTTATTTTTATGTTTGGAGATCAAATTGTATCAAAATTTGAGACATGGATGAATTTTAATTTTGCGTGAAGTTTAAGGGTCAGAAACATATTTAACCTAATAAATTATGATACTTTTGTTCTATGCATAATAAAAGTTGTGTTATGTTATGT
The DNA here is from genome assembly GCF_037176805.1 of Vigna unguiculata. Classification (NCBI taxonomy): domain Eukaryota; kingdom Viridiplantae; phylum Streptophyta; class Magnoliopsida; order Fabales; family Fabaceae; genus Vigna; species Vigna unguiculata. Next base: position 2,347,504 of record NC_140799.1, on the reverse strand, counting down.
GCAGGAGGAGTACAAAGATGGAGATGATTTAGGATCACTGGATTGTGGGCATGATTACCATACGGAATGTATTAAGCAGTGGCTAATGCATAAGAATTTGTGTCCCATTTGTAAGACAACAGGGTTGGCAACATGAGACTTGTATGAAGGGCTTGGAAAACATGAGACCTGTATCAAAACATTTTAGCTTAGAAGATGAACATTGAGGTCAAGGAAAGTGGCACAATTAATCAGAATTTTCTGCTGAATTGTAGCTGAAGTTTCTGGTGCTATGCTACTTTCTAAATGACCCATCTTCTTAAGCCTTAGCCAAATTTCTTATTATCATTTTTTGTTTATTTGTAGAAGAAGCCAATGATCTCCGGTTAAAGTGACACATGAGATGATTGGTGTGGATAAAGGAACATTTCTTAACTGTAGTTTACAAGGCTTGTTTCTATACATTTATGAAATTTTTTACACATTGCTCATTCTTTTGCTTTTGTTTCAGTTTATCATGTGATTGATCTATGGATTCAAGGTAAATGATTCAATGTGAAATAGTATCAAATTTTATCTGTGGTTGGAAGAGTTTATCTGCATTTTATGTTATGCGAGTGAAAGAGTTTTTGGGAAAATACTCTATCTTTATGAGATGTTTTCATCTTGTTAGAATGGTTTATGAAAATAGATTATAGGTTGTAAAAAAATAGTTTTATCTTATTATCTATTTTATAATTGTGGAACTAAAAACATCGATTTATTAGAAATTACAAATATTTTGTTGGAATAGACTTGATTTTGGAGTTGGTTGAGTACCAATCCAATCTAAATTGAACTTGTGTATAAGTGAATGAAATATTATTTTTTACTATTTATTTGAGTAGTATGTGTGAATATAATTATTAAACCGTACATTTATATTTTTTATATATATTATATATTTTAAATTTACATTATCATGATTATGTGAGAATGAGAAGTATGATGCTTTAAATTTTTTATTATATTTATTGATTTATCAGAGTCCTATGAAGACTTATTTATTGATCATAATTTTACTAGCGAGAAATCTCAACCAATGATACAATTATTCGTTTTTTTAATATCTCTCGTACTAGTAAATATTATTTACATATAAACCTAAATGCACATAGTGCATAATTTTAATTTAATGATTTAACTATACAAGATTTTACTATATTTTCTATCACAGCATGAAACTTGGTTCTTCACAAAAGGACTTAGATATGAAGGTTGTTTTTTAGGTTTACAAATTACTACTCACACTTCTAAATCGTTGATGTATTTAAATTATTAACAGAGTTGATTTTAAATTCATAGAAGGGTACTTTTAAATTATTTTTAAAATTTTAAGGACAATAGATTTTTTAGGTGATTTTTTTTTTTAAAATTCAAATAAACTTAAAAAAAAACGGAACTATATTTAGAGAATTTTATAGATGAGATTATAATTAAATTGAACTTCTTAAAATATAACAACCAGGATGAACGAAACATTAAAGTAGACTTTTTTTTTCTTTCTAATTTTGATTCATAATTGTTTAAAATAAAGCAGTTCAAGCTTCGATCCATAACTTTTTTAACAATTTTGTGAGAAGAATTGTACACGCACCATTTGAATTCAGGAATTTTTTATCAAAAATAATTTTTATGGTAAAATTCTCATCAAATTGCAATTTCGATTTCCTTGAATGTTTTTATATGTGGGACTTTTAATACATCCTGATTTTTTGTTTAACTTAGTAGAAATTAAAATAGATTAAGTTAGGAATATATATATATATATATATATATATATATATATATATATATATATATGCATATTTAAAATTAATTATAACAAAGGAATATTTTGATATATCGTAAACATATTGTTGAATTAATTAAATTGATAATATATATTATCACAATACGTTTATAATATTAGTTATAAATATAAGTAAAATATAACGACCAGATGAACCAAATATTAAAGTAGAGGACCTTTTCAATAACTTAACCTTCTTTTTTCTTAATTTCATTCATAATTATTAAAAACAAACAGCAATTCAAGCAATTTTGTGAGAAGAATTGTACAGGCACTATTAGAATTCAGTAACTTTTTATAAAAATCATTTTGATGGTAAAATTTAAGTTAATTTTGAATATTCCAAAGTTTAACGTAATTCTTTCTGAATTTTATCTCAACTCATGTTCCATGTTTCTTGTGTGAAGAATTTCACACATCTCATTTTCTAAATCACTTGAAAATTCTAAATTTTAATATTGAATTATTTAAATATTTGAGCTCACTCAGGTATGACAAATAAATATATTCTTTTCGGTATTTTTCGAATCGGTTTCTAATTTGATAGACGATTCCTACATTAATTGAGTATAATATCCAATATTTTTAATTGGGTATGGAGAGGTGAATGAGTATGTACATAATCATGATATTTTGTCTCTATAGTCGTCATAATACTCATCGAGTACTCATTCTCATCTTCGTTTAAATTATTAAAGTGCTAACAATTTGTTAAGTAACATTTTATATATATATATATATATATATATATATATATATATATATATATATATATATATATATACACACACTACAAGTTTGGATTTTTATTTCTTCAATTGTTTGTCTTGTTAAAAATATTCATTTACATTTTTGTTTTGTTATGTCTCACACTTGAATATTTCTATTCTTTTTCTAAAATTTCTAAAAAATTTATTTATTGTGTATTTTTATTTTCACACGAGAATGCTTAACTCCCATTTTAAGTTTTAAATAACATAAATCTATCATTTACCAAGTAATATAAAAACTTATCTTGTTTATTCTCTTATTATTAATCTTTATTTCATTGAATATTTTTTTTGTTAAAATAATTTCCATTATCTTTTAACGGTTTGACGGAGGTGATAATATTTTTAGTTGTTATTTATTTTTATCATGTATAATACTTTTTTTATATTTTTATATAACTGATTTTATTTTCTAACTCAATATCATTTATTATTATAATTTTATAAATAATTTTTGTTACTACAATATAATAATTTAATGTAATTGACATGAATATTTTTTATCATTATCCAACATATATTGAAATTTCAATGATGAAATATCTATATTAAATTTTAATTATTATTAATTTAATCTTTGTTCTTTGTGTGATTTTGATTAAGTGGTGTATTATAATTTTTAGTAGTGTATAAAAAAGAGATTTCATTAGTTTAAAAATTTGAAATAAAAGAGATATTTAAAATATTTTTTTAATTTGATTATTTGTTTTTCTTTTATATTTTTAAAAAAATATTTTTAAATTTTATCAATTAGGTTTCATTGACGTTTTCAAATTTAATAAATATTTTGATTCTCATAAAATATTATTTGAAACTCTAATTTGAAATGTATATAATTATCATTTATTTTTAAATATTTGATAGTAAATAAATGAGAGTATTCTCCTTTTGATATTGAATATTTGATAATATCATGTTTCATTTGTCATAATATTTTTTGTAAAAGTAATTAATTGATATTAAAATAGTAAAAAACGGGTATGAGTATATATCATTACTCGATGAGAGCGAGCATGAGATAAAAATTTAATATCCTTTGAGTTTTTGTATGAAAATGAGGATGAAACTCCTATACACAAAAAAAAGAAGAAAAGTTTTTCAACATTCTTAACCGCTTCTCTCAACACTCAAGATGTTTATATTTGTGCAAAATGAAGAATACTGTGATTTTGGTTGAAATAACTAATTTCACATAATTTCACACATTTTAAGAGTTGAAAAACTATATTAAATTAAAGTTTTTAAAATTGACTAATTATAATTTTCACTTAAAGTTAAGAAACTAAACATATTTAACTAAAAAATAAAAAAATAAAAAAACCAAATTAAATAATTAACATAAAAATTAAATTCAAATAAAATTTTTAACCATATATATATATATATATATATATATATATATATATTAAATATCTATTTAATATTTATCACAAATTTTATATTTTATGACATTCCTTAACAAATGACAATCCGCCACAACTTTTATGATATACCCTCCTATTATACCATCTATTACAATTTGTAGAAAATTTTTAATTTTTAAACTCTTTCAAATCTCATGCCATATTAACAAATTATTTTGATCCACTTTAAAAAATTTAAAAAATAATTATATATAATAACATCTTTTTATAAAATCAATTAGAAGTCATTTAAATAATGAATTAAAGTAGAAGTAAGGCAGTTAAATTTATTTGATGTTTACCCTTGTACAAGTTTTTTGTGTCCTTGGTAGCAAACACATTTTGTGAGGTCTAGTTGTAGAGTTGTTGAATTTGGAAAATTGAGAGAAGACGTTACCAAAAAAGTAGCCTCGGGAATTCCACATTTTCTATCTCTAATTAATTGGTTGGATAAGCGGTGAAGATTACTATGACGTCTTTTGACTTTTCTCTTTTTTTTTTTCTCTCTATTCCTCATTTTCCTCTTTTAATTTTAAAATTATATATTTTTTTATTTTATTTCTTACTTTTTAAATTCAATGTAAATATGACGTATTTATTTAAGACCCATTAACATAATTTCAATTGATTGAAATATAAATAAAATTAACATTTGAATAAAAAATTACACATTGTAAAACATAAACCGTCAAACTTACACAGTGAGTAAATTTGGGAGATTAAATTATACTTGTTTTAAATTTAAGAAAAATGTTTATTTGAGTCATATTCGAATTTATGGTAGATATATAGAAATAAATAAAATTATGCATAATAGACAAAAGATGAATAAAACTAAAAAAATGTGATAAATATATGGGAAATGAAGATTACAAATTCAATAAAATAGAGACGCTCAAATTATATATTTTTTTGTTCTTTAAAATTGATTAAAAATGATTAGATAAAAATAAAAAGATATAAAATGTGATAAATGTCTAGTGTAATTTATACGGCACTGTTTTTATTTCTTCACTATTTTGATATGTAATAAGAGGCAATAAAATAAAATTATTGTATAAATTACTACCAATTATTATAAATTTTAATAATAATAATAATAATAACAAAAAATATATAATAATAATAATACTTCCATTTGATATATACTGATAGTTTTATTTTCAATAATATTTTTAAGTAATAACACAAAATTTTCAATAAATATATCGATTTAAAAAAACAGAAAACAGACGAGAAAAGTTAAAAAACATAAGGCGAAAAGAGATGAAACAAACAAGAAACTCACTAACATATTTGTTAGAAATAAATCCTTCGTAAACAAAAAAAAGTTACTATACAATTCAAATGTTTTATTACAATTTAACTTCAATATAGCGTATATAATAAATAAAATTACAAAAGATAAGAAACAGTAATACATATAACTTTATTAATAAAGAGTTATAAAATTACATAATCATGACAGTTATATTTTACTACTACTACTACTAATATTATTATTATTATTATTATTATTATTGAGTGGTAGTTGTTTTTTAAGTATAGATAACCAGTGTAATTATTACAAAGGAAAATTATAATATGAATCATTCCGAAAATCATTAAATATTTTTTGATATGATGACTGTATTCTCTTTCTTTATTCTCATCAATTTTTGAACTGTCTCAGAGGTTAAGGCCAGGATTGAAAACACACAGGTCAAACTATTTAAACAGCTGATAAAATTCAACACGGAAACATAAAATAACAATAAAAAATAAACTCTTTCAGACACTGCAATAAATAATTAGTTAAAAATATTTAGCAGACTACCAAAATAAATTAGTCCTCAATCATTTATATGTGTTTATTATTTATTTTTTCAAAATAATTTAAATATCTCATTTTTTGTTATTAGAAATCACAACCAAAATACGTGTTTTTATTTAGTTTTAAAACCAAAAGGAAACAAATTCTACTTTTCACACATTATTAGTGTAAATATATTTATTTATCAACTAATAAATGAATTAAAATAAAATTATATAAGAGTCAGTAATTTTGTAGTTATAGTAAAGAATTCAGTATAAATTAAGATAAAGTAAAAAAAATAGTGAATAATATAGAATTTTAATGTCCAAACAAGATAAAAAGGAGAATACGTTTAGCTTGTTTTAACATCAATTATTATTAAATACTAAACAATAATAATATAGAATTTTAATGTCCAAACAAGATAAAAAGGAGAATACGTTTAGCTTGTTTTAACATCAATTATTATTAAATACTAAACAATAATAATAAAGATAAGTAATTATTATGCTTCGAAAATCATTCAATATTTTAAAATTCAGTTAAAATTCCTTTTGATTGACTAATCAGACACTACATACATGTTTAGCCCTCTTAATTACAAATTATGATTAAACTTTGAGAGAAATAGATGTTATTGTTTTTTTTTTCATATGATTTTATTTATTTATCTATTTTCTTATCAATTAAATTACATTTTTTTATTCTCACTCTATTAAATAACTAATTACTTAATCTATTTATCTATCTTTTCTCAAGTGATTTCTTGATTAGTTTAATTGTTTATATTTTTGTCGTGATAACTGAATAGGGAAAGTTATTAATAAATGACCTCGTACAAACAAACAGTATTAATAAAACCAGTTTAAAACGTTAATCCCGCTTAAACAAATCCTCTTGTCCTATCTGCTACTATTTCCAACCTGCTGGGCAGAGCATAACATGGCATAACAGAACACAACATCATCAACATTCTCATTCTCTCTCTCTCTCTCTCTCCCTTCTCTCTCCTCTTTCATTTCTTTGATCTCTCAACTTTCAAGTTCAATGGCTGGTGGTGACATGCACCAACCACAACCCTCTCATGGCAGAACCTTCCCTCCTAATTCAGAAGATTTCTCAACCTTCTTCAACCAACTCCTCCACAACCCTCCCACACTAGGAATGGACCCTAATCATTCTGCTTCTGATTTCACCCCAAACAACCTCAACAACAACAACAACAACATCCATGTTCCTTCCCCTCCCTCAACTTTTCATTTCTCTCACCCCCATCACTACATCCCTGCAACTGATGCCAACACCTTCAAACAACACAACCATAATCACAACCCTGATTTCACTTCTGCTGAGGTACCTCCCCTCCAATGTTTATTTTTGGCTCCCCCCACAAAAAACTGTCATCCGTTGCGCACACCCTTTGGACCCAACTCTTCAATTTAAATATCAAAATTCAAACTTGCTCAACATCTGAATTCTCTAATGCTATATTGGTCGAGGTTTTATATTCTGATCACCCCCAGTTGCGTTTTCAGTGGGATGATTGGTATCATGAAAAATTTTACATGAATATGACTGATGTGGTCATAATTGTGATTGTGAAAACAGAAAAAAGCCTTTCAAAGTTTTTTGTTTTTGTAAAATTTTGCTGATAGTTAATGCCTTTTTACCCTCATAGCTTTGAAGAAACTTGGAACACAGTTGGGTAGATCTTTCGAAAATTAAAAATTGCATTTTTGATGTCTTTTTCTGTTATTGAGTGGAACTTTCTTTTTGTTTTTGATAGAAGAGTGTGGAGGCAAGGAAACCTGTCCCACCACCACGTTCTTCGTCAAAGAGGAGTAGAGCTGCAGAGTTCCATAATTTGTCTGAAAAGGTTCTTTTATTCTTCAACTTTATGAGAAACTTTTCTATTTTCTTTGTTTTTATTGATGATTTTGATGTGTGCAGAGAAGAAGGAGTAGGATTAACGAGAAAATGAAAGCCTTGCAGAATTTAATTCCAAATTCTAACAAGGTACTGTCTCTCTAATCTCTACATATATTCATCTAATCCTTTTCCTTTTCTTTAAGCTAATTTATATTACAAAGGTTTTTCTCTCCGCTTTTACGGATTATTTTCTTCTGGATGAGTCCTTGGTGTTTGTTGTCAACAGACAGACAAAGCTTCAATGCTAGATGAGGCCATAGAATATTTAAAGCAGCTTCAACTTCAAGTGCAAGTGAGTTTTCCTTCACTGGGCTTATGATATTTTTCATGAATACTTCTTGTGAAATTCTTTTGTTACTTAGCTCACTCATAATTTTCTAGTTTCTATGGAATTTTCACCAATAATTAAAGAGTATGTTAGGGAGTAAAAGTTATTGTATGATCCCCGGTTAAGTCACACAGAGATTGGCTGGGATGGGACCATTTACACATAGTGGTCCTGAACCATACAGTAACTTATTAAGATTGTGTTGCTTACAAGTACTCTTTTCTTGTATTTTTGTGATCAATGAAAGGACAAATTTTCCTTTTACATTTTCACTTGAGATGAACAGTGAGAACTTCATAACCTGTTTTGGGCAGTGTAATCAATCATTCTGCTAAGTTGAATCACAGAATCAATAACCAGCAGATATTATAACTGTTTGTTCGCATGCTCAAGCATGATTTGACATAGAGAGTTTCTTTTGTTAGTCACCAAAAGATAAACTTTACATCAGTACTAACTTGAGAGTTGAGAGGGTCGGTGAACTCCTGAATATTCTTGTTGTACACATTGACCTTAACCACAGCATGTGCCGTCGATGAACAAAGGACTAAATGTCCTCTTAAAGTTGTTTCAACTCTTTTAGGTACCTTTGTTCACAAACTGAATTTTTTCAAAAAACTTGAGAGTGTTTGTTTTGATTAAAGTTGGAAAAACCAAAAGCACTGTTACTTTCAAAGCAATTACTTTGTCCTTCTTCATATGGTACATTAGAATTTGTTACTATATATTACAATTCATAAAAATATTTTCTTAACTTCAATTCAGACATAGCCTAGGTGGTTAGGTGAAGACACACATGGTTTTTATATTACTTCCTTCTCAAGAGCCCTTGCAATTGAAGCACGAACAATGCATAGGTTTACCACCTCCTTCTGAAATTTAACTTTCTATTATAAGAAAAGAACAACAATGATCACACTCTAGACCACTAGGCCCCAGAGGCTTTGGTTTATAAACCATCTATCCTAAAAAGTTTAAACTTTTAGGCTAAGACACATACCTGTTTTTATATCACACCTCTAACACGTTTTAGAGTAGGTACAACATCTTGAACATGTAAAATGGCCAAGTGGCTGAATACTAATTGACTCACTTTAGTTAATTGATGGGGGAAAAAAGAAAAGAGAAGGCTTGGAAGTTGGTGTTGCCAGATTTAGGTTATTTGAGTCTATTACTCATTCATTGACTAATGGTTACTTTAGTGCCTGTGATTGATTCTGCAGATGTTAATGATGAGAAATGGTTTGAGCTTGCATCCAATGTCTTTGCCAGGAGAACTAAGACCTGTGATGATGCCTCAGACTGGGTTGAACCTTGATGAGAATGATGGACTTCAGAATTCTACTAGTGCAATTGCATCATCTTCAAATGAAGAAAGCTTGGTTCGGCATGCTTTTAGTTTCCCAAAGCAATGCAGCATCTCAGATCAGTCCCTTGTTGTACCCTCAGTGACAAGATTAGCCACCTCGAATGCACCATCCACTTTTCAGCCTCCTATTAAGGTTCATGCTTAATACCTCAACTCCTCGATATCATTGTGTTCTGAGATCATCATGTGCTCATAGTACAAATTCCAAAACTCTATCTATATGTTATATATGTGGAGATTAATCAGAAAGAATCATAGACGTGTCATGATTCAGAATCATATAATAATTTCTCGTCATGCTCAGTACTTTATTGTTTTGATATATGTTGAGCTTAACAACTCTTGGTGCAATGTGAAGGATACAACACTCTACGACAACATGCCCCAACTCTTTATGGATGCACCAAAGATCGGAAAGGACCCTTCTTCAGACTTGTCTTGATCAGTTCGAGGGATAAATGGATTTATTTTAGAGATGGCAAGTCACCTTGTAAAAGGGTAGCTTTGTTCAGGAATTATAATCTACATTTAAATCTTCTGACTGCAAACACTCCATTGGGTTGATTGATCTTGGTGCTGTTGGTAACCATTTGACAGAATCTTTGTGCCCTCATCGACTCTACCATAAAGATGAACAAGTATATTATAACTTCATCAATTGCAAAATGAAGCAAATGAACATTATGCAACATTGCAACTTGTGATGTTTTTGGATCTGTTACATTCTTGGATTATTGGATATATGCTATAGGCTACATATCGATCTACAATATGCTAGAGCAGAGAAAACATTATTAAATCTATGCCTTGTAATATCAGTTAATGTTCTATTTAAAGTGGAAACAACTGCACAAAGCTTCATTAATCAAATTAGAACACAAATGCATGTTTGGATTTGCCATGTGTACTTTGGACATGCGTCACCTTAGCACTATATAGTTGTTTTTTGCGTTATTTTTGATGTGAATCTCTTAGGAACGTGAATTGTGTATGCAGAAGCAAACAAGCTACACATGATTTTGTTTTGTCCTTAAAGTTGGTGGGCTTGTTGGAATCTATTGTCTAGAAGAGTGTGGATAATGATTGCAAAATTGGAAAAAGTTGTCTTAAAGGAATAGAGACAGAATATTAAGAGAAAGAGAAGAAGCATGTGCACTTACGGGGAAAGCATGAACCGTTAGCAGTGCATAGTTATGGAAGAAAAACATGCAATGAGTAGCCAACCGTCTACCTAGCTAAGAAGGAGTTTGTGGAGTGTCGAAAATGAAAAGGACTTGGAGCATGAGATGAAGATTAAGACATGCATGTTCATCAAAATTCCTTCTACCTACGAATGATCACTAATCATGTTCCATCATTTCTACCTCTAACTTCAGACGTGGTCTCTAAGATGTTTGGAAATTTGAGCTTTCCTTAAACATGTTGACTATACATTCTTCTTTTTCTATAATTAACAATACTCGATGCAACTCTTTACGCTTTTCTTAAAGTGGATTTGTAGGTTAATTCGATACAATAAAATTGGTTTATAAAATTAAGTTTGTACCTACTTATATATTTAATTTATTTTATTTTTAGGTTCCGTATAACAATTGATGTGTTATACTAAGAATGATATAAAATTATAAATAAAAAAGTTAAGCAACCCTACTATCCCCTTACCTTTAGAGGTTCTCTAAGCTTTAAGAAAAAGTTTATCATAGAAAATTATTTTTAACTTATGACTAAACTCTTATTATTAAAAATTATTAAATGAACATATAATTAAATTATTTAACAAAATGTGTCCAAGCAGCCACCAGATTTTGATCTAAAAGAACAAGTCACCCATTATGTTAGTTGTATGGGAATTTCTTCATGTACCCCCATGACTTCAATATGCACCCCAGAGGTGATGAAATGACTAATTTATCCTCATTTTCTATACTTCATTCGCTATAGTCAACAAACTCTTCTTTTAATCACTGCTCCACTAATCAAATATTATCTCCTTTAGATTTTTACTCATTGACAAATACATTTTAAGTTATATAATTTAAAATCAATTTTTTATTTTGTATTCTGGTATTTATAATTTAAAATACAAATTTATATTATGAATTTTAATATCTAACATAAATTTATATTTTATATTGTACGTTATAAAATATAAAAATATTGATATTCAATGTTTTATATTGTACGGTCAGAATACTTTTGAATAATATGGTTCAAAATATAAATTTATAATTTTAAAATTTATGAAAGTGTAGGTTGAAAATTTGAGGTGGAACAAGAAATTCCTAGTTGTACTTTTGGGCCATATTCTCACATTTGGGTTAGTCCAAACATTTTATTTTATGAGATGAATGAATAAAAAAAAAAAGATCAGGGGCAAGTGTGGAAATTAAAAGAAACTTCTGCATCGACCACACCTCGTCATTTCCATCTCCATTTCTCGGTGGTGTTCTTCAATTCCCACCCATGGCTTTCCCTCAGCACCACTTCCAACGACACTACCAAACCCAGCAACAACAGCCACAGACCAAACCCTTCAGGTATTTACTATAAATTTCCTCTCAATTTTTAATGAAATCGAAACCATTTCCCTTCATTTCAACCCTTTTCATTTCTTTTTTCTTAATTTCTATTTACAATTTCACCTGCTTTTCCTCTTTATATTTCTCCCCTTTATTGTTTTCTTTTGCTTTCAGAAATCTGCAAGCAATCGATGCTCAGATGCCACAGCAGGTGGCGTTTTACAACCCTACTGATTTGCAAGATCAGTCCCAGCATCCACCCTACATACCTCCCTGTATGAAATTCTTCATCTTTACCTTTACCTTTCTTTCTGTTCAGTTTTCTTTTCTTTGTATTTTTAGTTGCATATGTTTAATGCTCTGAAAAATATTAACCCTTTAGGAAATTACCCTAGCTAGACTTGTTGGGGGCACCTCTTTTGTTCATTTTTAGTCAAAGTTGTTTCTTTTGTATTGTGGGGTGATTCAACCGCTGGAAAAGTTTAGATTTTTTTAAAGTCTTTTTTGTGTGTTTTTCCTAAACATTTCTCATGGTGTAGTTGTGGGGTTGACATAGCAAGTTAAGTAGTAGGTTTCATGTGTCATGACTTTTTTTTTCTTATGTTGTTATCTAGTTCATGTTGTTGGGTTTGCTCCGGGTCCTGTTCCTCCTGCTGATGGCAGTGATGGTGGAGTTGATTTGCAATTGCAATGGAATTATGGTTTGGAGCCAGAGAGGAAGAGACTTAAAGAACAGGACTTTTTGGAGAACAATTCTCAGATATCTTCTGTTGATTTTCTCCAACCACGATCAGTTTCAACTGGGTTAGGCTTGTCACTGGACAATACTCGCCTGACATCCACCGGAGACTCAGCTTTGTTGTCGCTCATTGGTGATGACATTGAGCGTGAGTTGCAGCAGCAGGATGTAGAGATAGATAGATTTCTCAAAGTGCAGGTATGCTCAGGTTTTGATGCCTAGTTTACCATTTTATTGGTTACATGTTCAAGGTAAACTATTTAATGTTAAACCCCTTTGGCCTCATTTGATGTAAACTTTTTGTATCTTCTGCTGTTGATAATAGGATCTGCTAAGTTTTTGCTTGAACTAGGCTTGCGTTAGTATTTCTTCTCTAAATGATATTGTGATTTGTATGAAACGTGCTCTCGAGTTTCATGATTAAAGGAAATACCTATTAGAAGTGGGTTATAAGTTATGGAAATGGAAGCTTAGAGAATTCTCATTTGACAGTGCTGAATTACCATGATAAAATGAAGAATCTACCTGAATCCGTTCTAGGCATCTATATAGCTTAAGTATAATCTATGACCTCCCCCCAAATTCTCGTCTGAACTTATTAAGGCAAGCAATGCCAATGATTAATGATCTGTTATCTGTTCCATGTAATGCTTTTCATGTTAAGGACTTGTTAAAGTTTTCATATGTCAACACTTGAAGGAAAAAGGTGACGCTCAAGTGCACATTCACTTTCATATATCTTCAAAACTTTTAGTTTAAAAAAATAGCGAGTGTTCAAAATCCAATGATGAAATTTTATAAAAATATATATGACTAGTAAGGTAGAAGGATGTAGTATGCATATAAGGTGCTCAATTTTTTACTTGTTCAGGAGGGTAATCAACCTTTTTGCTGCCTCTTGCTGTTATGGAATAACTGGATCAGTTTAGTTTCTTTAGAAGGTTTGTCAAATGCAAGAAAAATATAAATCCTATCAAGCTTTGTCATTGCTTCATTCTGTTATTATGACAGTATCAACAAAACTGCTTTTCTTTTAAATCATTGCTTCCAAGTTCAAATACTTATGTACTACATTACAACTTGTGTTTTTATCCTATTTTGACATCTGTAGAAATGAAGGCAAAAAACTCTCTGATGTGAATATGCCATGCAACATGATGAATCTTCTCATTTCTAATATAGGGTGAAAGACTGCGTCAATCAATCTTAGAAAAGGTTCAAGCAACACAGCTTCAGAGTGTCTCACTCATCGAGGACAAAGTACTTCAGAAACTTCGCGAGAAAGAAGCTGAGGTTGAAAGCATCAACAAGAGGAACATGGAACTCGAGGACCGAATGGAGCAGTTGACGGTGGAAGCTGGTTCTTGGCAGCAGCGAGCAAGATACAACGAAAACATGATTGCAGCTCTCAAGTTCAACCTTCAGCAAGCATATGTCCAGAGTAGAGATAGTAAAGAAGGATGTGGTGACAGTGAGGTTGATGACACAGCTTCTTGCTGCAATGGCCGTACCCTTGATTTTCATCTGCTTTCTAAGGAGAACACTGATATGAAAGAGATGATGACATGCAAAGCTTGCAGAGTGAACGAAGTGACCATGGTTTTGTTACCTTGTAAGCATCTTTGCCTCTGTAAAGATTGTGAAAGTAAGCTTAGTTTCTGTCCTCTATGTCAATCCTCCAAATTTATAAGCATGGAGGTCTACATGTAACTGCAAACTATACTCCTACACGTGAAATCTCTAATTTCATGTCATTATTATGTGGGTCTGTTCCTGTAGCTTGTCTCTGAGGACCATGACATGTTGTAACTAGTTTCTAAGATGCATTTGACCATGATGTGTTCCACATGTTTCAGAACAATGGTTATTGAAAGCATCATGCACCGATGCAGGTGACATTTGTACTGTGTATCACTACTTTGTTTTCCAAAAGAAAATTGTTAGAAGAGTTAATCTTACTATTGCTATAAATGTTTCTCCACATAAATTTTTTCGGAAACAATTTTTTCTTCTTAATGTCATTCCTTACAGTTGTTTATTTTGTGAATATGTGTAGTTACTGATTTTAAATGCTACCTTCGTGAGAATGTTAGCAGGTTCTACTTATATGCTGGGAACTGTTAAACATACAATTTTTCTTAAATATATCTTATGTTTTAGTTTTTCTCTCTTTTACAAAAGAGTCCACAAGAAAACATGTTTAAATGTTTTTGAAGATCACGATATCGATACTGAATGGAAACATGTTTCTGGTTTGAATTGAGGTTTGATTCCTAAAAACTACAAAACAGAAACATGCATTTTGGTTTTGTATAATCTATTTTGAAGATAAAATGTTCATTTTGTATGGATAACATTATAAATACATGATAAAATGTTCCTCTCTATCTCAAACTGTGTATAATAACTTGGTTTGATAAATAGGCTATATATAACCACCTTAAAATTTTCTGTTATTTATACCTTTCTTTCTGAACAAAAGCCAATTATAATTTTTTGAAAACTTTTGATTGTACACATTTTCTTTTTCTTAGACAAAAGGCTATTCACGTTTTTCTTTAATGAAAAAAATTTCATCTCCAAAATGTTATTTTCAATCAATTTAAACTTGAATATTCTAATCTTTTTCAAAATGTTATTTTTAGTGAATGTAAGCTTTCATAAATTAATCCTTTTCCAAAACAAAATGTAAATTCAGCTCGTTCTTATACACTATTTCCTTTGACAATTATACCTAAAATATCTTTTTTTATCACCATTAATCACTAAACCCTCTTAATATTTTACCAAATGTAAATAAAAATAGAACTTGAAAAACATGATCAATATTGTTTTTAATTTGTAAAACAGCTATAATGCAAAACTTAAAATAATAAAATAAGTGTGTTGTAACATAACATGGCCCTTTCGGTCCTTCTTCACTGAGGTCTACGTTTTGAAATTTCCGTTCACTCTAGCTAAAACGTTTTCGCTCAGCGATATTTCAAATCACTTGCACCAAGTGACTTTCATAAATCTGCGAGCTTCCCATTTCTCAGTGCTTCAAATCTCTTTCTTCTCTCCCTTTGGGCGCTTCATTTCCCTTGAAGCTATTTCCTTTCCTCTCTCTTACCACTCACTCGTTTCAAGTAAGCAACATTTTTATTTTTTCTTTCCTCGTTTTTCTGTTTGGCTATGGTTTTCTCCATTTCTGGTTGGGATGTATGTTGATTTCAACGTTGGAAATATTGGGAGTCATGGATTGCGTTTTAAAGTCGGGGTTTTTATGTTTTTTTCTTTTCCGGAGAATAATGGGGATTAGGGTTTGCTCCTTTTTTATTTTCTATTGCATCATGCATTAAGATGATGACATTGGAGGATGTAGAGAGTGACTGCTGTTGCGCTTGTGATTGTTTGATTATCGGTAGTTTCTTGGTTCCTCCTCACAAGGGGTTCGATAAAATGCCTTATCGTGAGCATTTTTCTTGCGAAGTTTCTACCTTTTTATAAACCACCTGTTTTTATATGTGATGCATATTCCATAAGCGGAGAGGTTAAACTGTGTGTGTACTTTTGCAACCAATTTCTTTTTTCGCTCATGCATGTTCGTGGTTCAATTCTTGATCTCTTGGCAATGTGAATTCCCATTTTTTTTTCCCTTTTTTCTTTTGTTTTAGTGATCAGAATTGGTTTTCTTGTTATGTTTTTTTCTTTGTCAGTATGGATCCTCCAACCGGGCCACCTGGGAAAAAAAGGAAGATCTCAAAATCCCAAGGCACTCCATCTTTTGATTCCCGCCGGTTCCTTACAGAAGATCACCAACAATGGTATGCAGTAGTCGAGAACCGGAACTTATTACCGGAACGAAAGGTTGTTTTACAAACAGGTGAACACGAAGAGTTTCAAGAAGAGCTCCAGAGGCGAAAATGGAGCAAATTGACGAAATACGCGGCTCATGCAAACGTAGCCGTTGTAAAAGAATTCTATGCCAATGCAATGTTGGTCAAAGCAGGAGAACCAACCTTCAAAAGCTTTGTCAGAGGCAAAGAGATATCCTATAGTGGCCGAGTCATTAACCGTTTCCTGGGTACCGAACTAAATTTGGGTCCATCAGGTTGTCAATATGTTGAATGGTGCAATAAGAAAAAAGACTACTTGAAGGTGGCTGAAAAACTGTGCAAGCGAGGGGCAGACTATGTAACAAGTGCAGCGGGCCACAAACGGAGAATTTTGAGAGGCGATTTGGTTCCCTTAGCGCAGATATGGACGTCTTTTCTGCATTCCAACATTTCTCCTTGTTCTCACACCTCAGATATCACTGAGAGGAGATCCCAAATGGTATATGCTATTATGGCTGGATTATCCATGGATGTTGGAGCCATCATTGCTCAGGAGATTCATTTGACAGCAAACTCAGGCAGTAGTGGACAGCTGAGTTTCCCGTCTCTTATCACCGAGCTTTGTCGCAGAGCAGGAGTTGATGTCTCAGAGCCACCTTTCCAAAAACCTCGGCAGCCTATTAATGCTCAGTTCATTTTGAAAAACTGTATGGGAAGTGAAACTCGTGCTCCCGTAGTGAGAGTTACGCCTCCGGCAGTACCCGGTAGCGTCCCTCATCGACTTGGGCTATTAGAGACTAATCAGCAATTGATTCACCAGAAGTTGGATGCCTTGTACCGTTCCCAGGTTTTGATGATGAGCAGCATACGGAGCCTCATACCTGGCATTTCTCAGGACTCATTTCATGTTCCATCTGCAGAGGAGTTTGATTCCGATGTCGCATGGCCAAAACATCCTGAGAAAAAGGATTATATTGAGGAAACGGATGAGCATGCGGTTGAGAAGGAGGTGGATGAGCCTGCTGAGGAGGATGGGGTGAAGATGCTGTTGATGCTAAGGAAGAAGAAGATGAGCAGCTTGGAAAATAGGTGATTGAATGCTTGATCCTGTTTTCTTTCACTTTTATATCAATTTGTGCTCTGTTTATTTTTATTCTGACCTTTACTCTAGCTGTTAAACTGTTACATGCTGTTTCACTGATGTGTTAGTGATTTTGCGTTGCTTTCTTCAATGGAGTTTTCACTCTCTACAAACTTTGTTTTGCATTGCTCCCATTTGTTTCTCTTGAAATGAGAGTTGTTGATATGAGTGTCTGATTTGTGCTCTTGTTGTGTTGTGTGTTCTGTTGGATTTCTATAGCCTTGATGCTTAGCTTGAGCTATGTGCAACTAAAGAGCGTGACATGATAATTTGGAAAAATTCAATTGAATGCATCAGCATATATCCTTGTGAGTCACATGTCCCTTTATTGATTCTTTTCTGTGAGTGCCACTATTCAGACTTCTGTTGTTAAATTTGCTTAGTTTTACCGAATACATAATTTGCTTGCATGTTGTAGAAATTATCAGACCAGTTTGTTTTTGTTCTTAACATACTTAAGATGAAAAATAATCCAGAGTTGTCATGGATTGGATTTTTTAAAATCTAGATCCAATAACATATATTGGACATATAATCTAGATCCATTTTAATAGGATCAACTAGATTTAAATTTTTTCAATCCAATTTAATTGATTAAATCTAGATTGAATTTATTTTATTAATTGAATTAAATTTAATAAAACCGATCTAATAGACCTGACTAATGGGTTTTAAAATGAAAATAAGTTTTTTTTTTTATTATTAATAATTGTACCCACATACTAACAGAAAAAAAAATTATAAAATACTTTTTCTCAGTGTATCACACTACCTTTGCATTGTTGTTGTCGCCACATATTGTCATTATCATCGTTGTTGTACCATCCCTCTTACATAGGAAGAAGAAGAGAGAGAGAGAGAATGTGCTGCGAAAAAAGTTTGTTTTGGAAACTTCATTCTAGAATGCATTTCATGTATTTCAAAAAAACTCTTTCTAGATAACTTTTCTAAAAGGTATCACATATGTTCTAGAAAGCTTGTTAATTCTATTCTAAAAAACTTGTTTTAAAAATTCCGTTATGAAAATCTTATTCCAAAAGTTTTGTTCTAGAAATCATGTTCTAAAGATTCTGGAGCTTGTTCTAGAACAGATAATTTGGAATTCATTATTACGAAAGGCAAAATATCATTTTAACAATTGTAGAGGTGTTGCTATAAATTGTGGCGGTGCATGAAGGAAAAACTATGAAAATGAAAGAGGTCCAAGCCCACTTATTGGAGGCCAATTGACAATGAGACTCTTTCTTCCTACACTTCTTTACACCTCCATAAAACTCAAATCTGATTTTACCCTTTTAAAAATTTAATAAAAACATGCAACCTCATTCACCCTTCCCACTTCCTTATTCTCTTCTCATTGAACGTCCATACTCCTCACCATGTTCACCCCTTCGTTTTCATCGGTGAGAAGCTTTTAGAGCAGGAATTGTGAACGTTTTCTTGCATCTGGTGATCGGTTGAAGAAGTAATTCTTGCATTTCCTTATCCAATTTGGGGGGTGCGGACGTTGGTTATGGCATTGGTGGTTTGAAATTTAATTATGCGTATTTTTGAAATACATTTTTTCTGTGAGATGCATTCGGGATTGTGCATTCTGAAATGTATTTTCAAATAAAAAAAATATGCTCCAAAATACACATTCCAAATGTATGTTATGTATCAATAATTTGATTAATAAAATGTTAATATTGTTGATATGAAAATTATACTATATAGCACGAGAAGTGGTGCAAACCAAGGTGAAGGGAAGCAGAGGTCTACGTCTTTGCCCTGTAGAAGAAACTATGCAGAAGTTGTCGAAGAGATTAATGCAAATCCCGTGGCTTTTGTTACAGGGGGAAATGAGCAGAAGGAAGAATTTCTTGGAGGACCATCAGACCCTTCTTTACTAGTTAGTTATGTAGATCACGTGGCGTATAAATTATGGAACGGCGAGGTTAGTATAAAATTTGACTTTGATGTTATTTTGATGATGATTTGTATTTTAAATAGTATAACACATATGTATCTATTAGGATCGAGGAGAATTGAAATTAGTCTCTCATGGTCGTAAATTGAGTAAATTCGGGATTTATCATCCTCATATTGAGACGTATGTACTCAATTCTGGTTTGTTGCCTTTGTCCAACATAAGTTATGAGACGGCCGATAAGGGATTGATATCAGCATTTGTGGAGAGGTGGCATCGAGACACAAACAGCTTCCATCTCCCTGTTGGTGAGATGACCATAACACTAGATGATGTGTCAACACTGCTTCATATCTCTATTGTGGGGCAATTTTGCACATACGTGCCGTTGGAATTTGCCGCTGCCGCAATAGTTTTGGTGGACTTGCTAGGGGTTGAGCAGGCAGATGCAACCTCAGAAATGAGGCATTGTCGTGGGACACACGTGAGACTTAGTTGGCTAAGAGAGGTTTACGAGGAGTCGTGTGTCCAGCAACGTTGGGAGTGTGCTGCACGAGCATACTTGTTACATCTTGTGGGATGCACTATATTTGTTGATAAGAGTGCAACTTCCATTAGCGTGTCATACCTACCACTATTTAGGGATATGGGGATGTGTGGCGAATATTCATGGGGAGCCGCCGCGTTGACACATATGTACGAGCAGCTAGGGGATGCATGCTTTGCACAGACAAAACAATTGGGTGGTTATGCCACACTTGTCCAGGTAAATGATATACAATTTGAATATAAATTTAACATTTTTGGTTATCTAAACACATGAGGTTAGAATGTTTTCTTTAAAATTTTACAGGCTTGGATATATGAACACTTTCTTGGGATGGGAAACAGAGACATCGTCCCAACCTATCAAGAAGTTCAGCCGCGAGCTGCACGATATGTCACTGGACGACATAACTCTACTGTTAAAGCGGTTAGGTTGCAGCTAGATAATCTTACCCATGCCGGGGTCATTTGGAACCCTTATGAAGCTCATCGTATCACTCGTCCCTTTGAGTCAATTACTCTCTTTTCTGGCTTCATTCGCTTGGGTGCGTCTATGCATCGTCATATGCCGGAGCGAGTGTTGCGACAATATGGGTACGAGCAGACTGTTCCGAGATCCCCCACGACTATTGATAGTGCTGACATGAGTGTCATTGATGAGCGATGGTTACACTTCGCAGAGCACCTAGTGACAGGGATGGTAGCAGCTACCTCAGCGTCTGCTTGTGTTGGCGATTACATGGTTTGGTATAGGAGTGTGTCACACCCCTACATACTTCCGAGTGGAGAGGAAGGTCGACCTAGTGTCTTACCTCACCAACATTGTCATAACTTAGATGAGGGAGGTAGACCCACACCATCACAACAAGAGCACGCTTGTTCGGTAAGTCATTTAGTTCATATATATCCATTGTTTATTTACCATGATGTTTTTAATGTGATTGTATGATCGATTGGTTTGGTTTTTGATAAATGCAGGACGTATTCAATCGCATCGTGAATGTGTTACAAAAGATGATTGATTGTGGTGATGTGACTGAAGGCACTCCAGCATGGGAAGGGACCCAGACAATACTACAGTTAGCCCGTGGTGTCATCGATGGGGGAATGATTTGTATTAGATGTTGTTGTAATGGATGTGGGAGACACATTGAACATAGTAGCTAAATTTGACTTGTTTTGTACCTTTAAGTGTTGTATAAGATATCATTTCTGGATGTTGTTTTCATTTTATTTATATTTTGAGGAACTTGTAGTATGGAATCATTGTGATGATATAGAAGTTGTTATTTTATTAAAGTGGCTTAAGTATATATGATAATGAGTGAAATATATTATAAGTCACGTCATGTTTGACAATACAATTATTTAATCAATTCTTTGCAAGATTAACATATTAGTTTTAACCTGTAATAATTGTACTACTGTTTGTATCCTACTAAAATAAATGGATGACAACAACTTAGCTTCATGGTATTAATATGTGAATCATAACATATTCACAGTTACTATGGGATAATTGTCTCGCAATTTCATCTACGTAAATTGAGACATGTTGTAATTAATATTTATTTTATGTAAAAACTTTTAAAAAATAACTCATTAAAACTACTTGAACAAAATGTGAACTTTAGACATGTCTTTGTGTGATGGTGATAATCTAAGGTGGTTTATTTTGTAACGAGAATATTGTAATGTTGAGTTAATTATGAAACACTAAGAGATGTTGTACAAACTAGTAATAATGTATCCCATGTTATGTATAGTCATTCACTTGTCTATATTAGCTTACATCGAATTGAACAAGTGTTTTTAAAATTAAAGTTACCAAATATTGAACTAGTCTTCAAACATGTAAAAATAACTTACTAATGCCTTCTTTCCACTAGCATAAACTTGTTTTGTTCTTCAACTCATTCATACAAACCTAATATTGTTGCATGTTCATCATGTCATTGACTCAATTCCTTAAATAAATTCATTCGAACAAGTGACCATGACTTTTCACCCATCCCTAATAAGGCAACAATATCAATACACACAATGATCATTAACCTTCACATTAATAATATAAGGGTGACAACATGAGTATTATTTGTCTTAACATGGGAACTTGCACCTTTGCCTTCGATTGTGTGACTATCTTTGTAGAACAACTACCATT
This sequence comes from Vigna unguiculata, assembly GCF_037176805.1. NCBI lineage: Eukaryota > Viridiplantae > Streptophyta > Magnoliopsida > Fabales > Fabaceae > Vigna > Vigna unguiculata. The sequence continues at coordinate 2,325,264 of NC_140799.1, read as the reverse complement.
CATAGAATAAAAGGCGTCAACATGATAAAAAATATGAAGGTTGACACTGTTGTAAAAAAATTATTTTATAACAGACACTTGTGAATTCTTTGTTTTGTTTTGACATGCATTTCACATAATTTGTGCTTGATTGTCACTTTCCTTGCAATGTCAACTTCCTTAAAACAATTCAAAATAAGATCAATTTTTATTGAATAGACAACTCACTTTGAGATTTTGTGATGATATATCAGATAAACTCAATCTGATCCACATAATATGAATTGCACTGAGAGGTATGATTCTCTATTCATATTTGGCTAATTCACATGGGTAAACTATGAGTTTGCCGCCATACGTAACCATAACATTCACTATCAAATTCAACATGTCTAACTTGTTCAAACTTTTCAACATTTTGCATCAAAGCATATTTAGACTTAAAGCCCACAGTCTTTTACACAAACTGACCTTGAAAGTGTGGCCCACAACATATAGACTTTGCTGAAACGATATCTTAATCTCATTATTTTGTGGTACTCACTTTAAATTTTAGTGGACAGACTCAACCCTACAAATGATGAAAAAAATAGGTACTATAACTAACTTTTACAACTACATCATGAAGAATCCATGCACTCATACAAACATATCTCTATAACATTGTGTTCCCTAAATGCATCACCTTGTCCATCCATGCCTAACAAACTTTTCATTGTGAGGAATGATCCATAAGTCATTTACATATTAAAAAAATAATGGTTGTGTATAAAGAGCTTGAAAACGATCAACAAGCAATAAATGAGTCATAATTTGCACACTTCATAATAGTTCCCCATACATCTATAACATCCTTTGGCCCTATAGAATTCATTGACATTTTGCACTTTTCTTTAACATTTTTATTAATGTGGAACCGTCACAGGAGGTTAGAAACTTCAAGAAAGATAATGTCGATAACATTTACCAAAGGAGTCTTTATCACTAACAATGACTTTAAAGAACACATTATATGTGAAAAAAACCCCTTTAAGTTTTTCTAGAGTCCAAATAAAGTTGTTTTCTTGTTCACTTAATAACAACAAATCTTCAGAGAAAGTCAATCATGTTGATGTCACATCAATTATCTTAAGCAACAATCTACATATGTTGGTTTCATATGCATGTGTCCATCAAGAATATGATGCTAAATGCACTCAACAACCTCTATAGTTTCTATGCATATACTCCAATGAACATACTTGTCAGGCTCTACCAACATCATTAGTTGTTGCATTTCAATTGTAAATCCCTTCAGTGATCTCTTGAATGCATATCTTGCATTTTGCAATTGCTTTGTTATTGTGACATTGTCATCATTATTTTCTTTCAAAGTAAGCAATATATTTGTCGGTCTTACTAAACTGTTAGTTATATCAACAACCATGAAATGTTCATAAGGTTTTAATCTACAAGCATATGATGACCAAATAATGTCTTTGAAAAACCATGATTATGAGCGCCTCATATTATCTTCAATTTCCACCCATTTGCATTGTGAACAGATTTACCTAAAGGGACAATCATATTTTTTGTTCTAGTTATAGTTGGCTGCAAATTAGATTTGAATGTCTTATACTTACCATCCCTTCACAACCTAACAAGATATATATGTTTCTTATGGATTGTCAGATTAGCCTTGTCAGATCTAATAAACACAATGACAAAACCAAACTGAAATGCAACAATATGCACCCACTCAAGAAAGTCATCATGTATACCAAATACCTATACATATATGACAACTTATTAACATTACATGACAAATTTATTACACAAATCAAACAAATTATACATACCAAATCTCTCATAAAAAATCTAATATAGTCTCCTTCAACCAATTCATCATCACTCATCATCTTTTCAAACTCTTTTATGTAAGATATCTAATCAATTTCACTTGAAACTCTAGTCTAATAATGGGATTCCATGTATAAATTCAACAATGCAATACCTTAAAAGAAAATCTCAAATTAATAAAAATTAAATTTACATTTCTGATAGTATAATGCAAAATATAAATTTTACATTCCATAATGTCTAATTTAAAATACAAAATTTATATTTCAAAATGTACGATTCATAATGCATTCCAAAAAATTATGTTTTTAACTATTCATTTTGAAATTTTTTCCAAATTTGGAATTACCTTTCAAAATGTAATTTTTAGAATATATTTAAAAAAAATATTTATAAATTTAAAAATACCTTTCAAAATACATTCCAAAAACATGCATATCCAGATTTCATATCACCCATGCTCCGAACCACCTAACCCATCCCCAAATAAAAAAAATAAAACAAATATTTATTCAATCGGTCAAGAAATGACGTTCATAACGATGACTCCAAAAGTTTCTAAGCAATAAAAATGAAGGTAAGGTTAGAGTTTATGCGATTCAGTAATAAAACGAAGACTTAAGAGTGAAGGGGATCTTTAGATTTGTTAAAGTGTTTAACAGGAATAAAATGAGGTTTACAATTTCATAGGTACCTTAAGAAAAAAGGGAGGTGCAGGAAGAAATTTCCTTACAGGAAACTCAAGGCCCACACTTGGTTATTTCCTTGTTGAATCACAATATAATATCGTTCTTTTACTCATTTTATTTGGTTTTTCAGTTTTCTCATACAAATATTGTACTGTGTTAAAAGTTATGTAAGTGGTGGAAAGATGAAAGGTGAAGAAAACAATGATGATACTTTTTCAATTTTTTTAATTATCAGATAATATTGTCATTTGTTACATCTTATTTTTTTAATTAACGATCATTTTATATCTTTATTTTTTATAATATTGCTGTTCACATTTATTATTAATTTTATTCAGAGAGTGTGTGGAATGTCGAGATAATAGTATAAATAATACGATAAAATCCATAATTTAGAAAAAAAAATGATAATGTTAGTATCAGTGGTGATGAGATGAGAACAATGTCTTCTAAAAGTAGCAAAATATTATTTTAAGAACTAGAATCCAAAATTTATGAATATTTTTTTAGTTTTGAAGATAAATAAATTCAATATTTAATTTAAAGTCATTTCAAATTCTGGTCAAAGGCTTTTACTGAAATGCATTACTAACATTTTTTATGTGTAAGTGAAAAGTAAAACTATTTTTGTTTTGTTTTGTTTCTTTAACTCAAGATATATATATATATTGGGAAAGTTTTTCCTCTTAGTTAATTTTTTGTCTAATAGCGTTTGGCAACATGGAGAAAAGTTTAAGAGGAAGAAGATATAGGGTGTGGAAAGTAACACTTTTTCTTTTGGTATATTAACACTTTTGATTTTTGAAGGAGAAGATTGATGAACTTTTTTCTAATCATGCCTTGAAAAGAGATGACAAAGGAAAGTGTTATTGTTGGGCCATGATTATAACTATTAATCTATTATTGTCATCATAATCATTCCCACTTCTTCTTCACTTTCACACCGCAAAATCAATCTCTTTCTTAATCCTCTCATTTTCATGCTACAACAATTTTGCCTTTTCTTTCCACTTTCTCTTTTTCTTCTTTGCATTCTTTATTCACTCCACCTCCTTCTTTTTGCCTTGCCTTTTCTTCTCATCTCTCCTAAAACTAAAACAATATTTTCATCTAACATAATTCAAAGAAAATTGTCTTTCTATTGTTAAAAATAAATTTAAAAAAAGCTAGAAATTCAAGTGTAAGTTTTAAATCATATACATTTAGTAAAGATGAAAAAGTTAAATGGTACATTAAAAGAAAAAAAAAAGACTCTTTAACTCTTAATTTTAGAATTTTGCATTAAAATTGATTGTTAGAAGTTTCACATCGATGATGTAATACAGATACATAGTATATAACTAAGTGCAAATCTCATCTTACAAAATGATTGACTCTTTAACTCTTTGTTTTAGAATTTTGAATTAAAAATGATTGTTGGAAACTCCACATCGATGATATAACACAGATACACGGTATATAATTAAATGCAAATCTCATCTTCCAAACTGAATTTATAAAATCGAATTATACTTGAAGTTAACTTCTTACTAATATCGATCTTTATGTGTAATTTAAACTCTTATTTCATCTCTTTGTAAAACACATCCAGATATTGATGGAACACTAATCGGTTTCTCCCAAACCCTAGATAAAAACTATAAAATTGTGCAAAAATAATGAATAGATTTGGAGAATGAAGAGTGTTTAGTTAAGTTCAATCATGCAATCTCACACTTTCTTTTGTTTTTCTTCTTTCTGTGTGTGGGGTCTGAGGTCAGCTTTCTCTAGACTTGCTTCCTTCCACTTTGTATCACTTTTATCTGTTTTAGCACTGATATGATGCATCCAACAGCTCATTCATTTTATTTTCGGACTGCAATGAATACATTATATATCTGTTGTTTTGCAGTCAAAGTTATTCCCTCTTTAAACTGAAGCATGTACCAATCTTCTGCTTTCCAAGGATATTGTGCTCTGATGCAAAGCTTCATTCCATGTAAATCCAACATTTGTTCTTTTGCACCATATATCTATATCTATTATTATTGCTTAATGAGTGCCTTTATACTGCTTTTCTGCATTATGCAGAAACTAATACAAGTTAGAATAAAAGCACCTGTCACCAAGTTATCCGAAGAGTCCATATTCTATACTGATTCTTTTAGTATTATCATAAAAACTGTGTAAATTTTGTACTGGATTTTTAGTGTTGTCATAGAAATTGTGTTTTCAAAATACATGGTTATTGTTACTATAAATTTTTTTTTAATATATTTTAAAATATCAAAATAAATATTCATCAGTATATTTTAAAAATAAGTAAACCGTGTCTTCAAAATATATGATTATTGATATTTTAAAAAAAGTTTAATATATTTTAAAATATCAAAATAAATATTTATCAATATATTTTAAAAATAAAAAAAAAGTAGAAAGAAAAACATCGCAGAGAATCCAAATTTGTTTATGAAAGATGAAAATGTATAGAGGAATATTCTTCTTGGTCAAATCACAACATTACTTCTAATTAAAGCTTTTAATTACAGTTTACAATCTTAAGTTTGAATCGATATTCTTTGACTCATTACTTAAAACTTATATTCATTATGTAAAATCTATAGCTCCAAACAAAAGTAATTATTAAAAAAGTAAAATTGAGAAAAAAAAAAAACACAGTTGACAACCGACAAACTAAAAACTATCATAGTTAATTTTGTTCAGTTGTTCATAAAACATATTTTTCATATGAATTTCAGTATGTTCATAACCCTTTTTTTCTCCAAGCATATATGCTAGATTTCATTATATTCATCTAGGCAAATTTATTTAGAAAATTCTCAAAAATCGTGTCTTAAAATTGAAAATGACCCCATTTCAGATAAACAAAACTGATTGAAATAAAATAAATCCTCAAACAAAAAGTATGATTTAGGCTTCAAAGAAGTTATTAAAATTTTCTTTTACCTTCATGACCAACGCTGATGTACACAGTAAACAAAAGAAATAGTCAAATATATGTATTCTGCATAATTTCTGTTACTATAATACGGTATATATAAGTTGTTGTCCTTGATATCCACGTACATATAGTTCTGATAATTACAGAGTCTTTTGTTTGAAGTATTATTTTTTTCTTGTTTCAAATTAAAGCTGAAACACTGAAAGCAATATTTCTGTATCTCTAGCTTGTGTCCACTGTCTAAAACTAGCTTTCTCAGATATCCTTCTAATTGTTGCAGCCATTTATGCTTTTCCTTTAACACACTCACATATATATATATATATATATATATATATATATGGGTTTAGTGGGACATGAAAACAGCTTCTTCTTTTGTTTGCAAATAAAGCCAACACCAAACGAGTGATAATAATTAATAAGATGCTGGTGTGGTTCCACTTCTGCAACATGCATTATGCAGTACTTGCCTAAGTAAAGGGCTATTTCAAAATTTAAATTTGGACATAATTCAACTTTCAAAAGTCAGTTTTGCAGAATAAAAATGATCTCACATTTATGAATTTTAATTTCATGAAATAAAATCTCCTATAGCACATTTACTATAGTTACAGAGAAACACTATAATTAGAAAATAAATGTTCTGAAGTATTTAAGGAACTGAGGCAAACCGTGAATTAATCTTCTGACACACATCTCCGTTGGCAAAGAGAACTTTATATCAGACATGATTGACTTAGCCAGAAGGGCTATTATTTAGTGGAAATCTAGGTGGCAATAACATATTTTTTTTATTATTTTATATATATTATGGAAAATGATAAACTTCAGAAAATGGTTTTCCTATAATTTCCTAATTGCATAAACATGGTTACAGCACTTCCTGCAATATTTTATTAATTTTCCTATGCATCCTTAGTTTTTTTTGTTATGGTTTCTTCATATAAACAAGTATAAGTTATTGAAATATAAATGAAAAAATGAAACTAAATTTAATAGTTACACTAATTACTATATCATTACTTGAAAGAATGATGATGACTTTGAAAAACTAGTGTTTTAATTCCCAGCAATCAAGGAGTTCAATGATTTCCCTATCACGACATAATAATAGAAGAAACCAACTGCGATATCTTTGTTTCTTTACCGAGAACTGATACGATGATATGAGTTAGGGTATTATCCATGTAATTTATATAAACATGGTGCATGCAGATGCTGCCATGCATGCATTATTGGATGCCATGCATGATATATATGAATATATATACATATATCAGAAAAAAAAAAATGCACTTTAAGGATATGCCTTACAAAGTTATGAAGGTGGGTCTTTGAAATGATGAGGAGGGACCCAGAAGGTGGTTCATCAGCTCACAGAATATCCCTTGGATTTTGGAGAAAATAGGTAGCGTTGCAGCAGATCCATCACTTCAGTGTTGAAACAGTGTAGTGGAATATATATGTGGATGCATGAAACCCCTTTCTTCTTATATTCTTCCTTTTTCATTTTTGTTGCTTAGTAATCATCTTTATTGTCTTTTTTTTTTCTTCTTCTATCTTTAAACATGCTTCACCCACATTATCAAAAGAAGAGAAGGAGAAGAAGAAGAAAAAGATTGCGAAATGCATGTGATCCAACAGACTTTATGTTCCCCATTATTGCCTCCTCCTACCTAGCTATGCCAATAGTGTGGTCATCTGACTCTTCTTGTTTTTCTCTTCAAAAAGACAAGACTTTGCATAAGATGGATACATCGAAAATCTCACATCAACTACAGATAAAACATGAGTTAGATGGTATTAGAGTATCACTCATTTATGTTTAGTCTCGTACTATATATATTAGTATGAGGTAAAAATATTAGAGATCACACATCGATCAGGTAAGACATGAATTAGACTAAAAGTCGACTTCTTAACATAACAAAACCAACTTGAGTTTTATTAGTATTCCGTCTATCTTTCGGATGAATTATTTTCTCGAAAGATTCATAAGAGATATAAAATTATAGCTTAAGAATGATAGATGTGTAGGTTACGAAGATAATTGGGTGACTATATTAGTTTTTGGTTAATCATGTTAAAGGCAAGTGAACGTTAAGACTTAATTGTAGTGATAAGAAACACAAGAAGGGTCCCACTATAAGACATGTGAGGTCGACCATGCATGCGCGAGAATTAATGTTCTTGATCATTCATCAAATTTTAGCTTTCTTTAAGCTAACTGGTGAAATTCTTAGGCCAGTATCAAATCAAATGGACTACCTAACACTTTCCTTTGCTTTTTCTTTAAGTTAAATCAGGAAAAAGTTAAGTGTTTTGTGTAAGTGCATGATTAGTAATATGGTATAGAAAAAATTTGAAAGAAAAAAAAAAGGAACACTTCTTGGTCGTTCTATTATCATTAACGTATCTCATGTTATCGCATAAATAGAAGGGTCTATCTTTTGTCCCCATAGAAGTCGTGTGTGGATAACTTTAAGAAAGACATAAAGAAAGAAAAAAACAAATAAAAGGAAAGGAAAAGAGAGAGAGAAAAGAAGAAGAAGAAAAAAAGTGATTGAAGATATAGAAAAGGAAAGCTCTCTCTTGTTCTCACTTTTTAACGTTAACTCTAATGCATGTTAGAATCATTTTCTTGGGGATAAAATGCAAGGAATGTGTGTAGAAAATCAAATGTTTCGATTAGGATGAGATATGAACATTAATTCTTCCACGAAGTTTTCAATGTTTCCATTAGGATGATATATTTTTGTGTATCGTATCATTACAGTAAACATTATTCCTTTAAGTCCGCATTTTGATCTTGAGCGTTTAATGCAGACTTAATTGGAATGCGGATTTACGAAATTTTAATAATCATATTACAATATAAAATATTATAAGTATTATAAGTCACATAATTATATTATAAAATAGTATGAGTCTTGAAAATTGATAGAAATTGTGAAAATATGAGAAATATAAAATATATGATAGATACAATACATATATTATAAGAAAAACTTCTTATTTTATTTTATTCATATATGTAATAAAATATAAAGTCAAATGACTTTTACAACTGAAAATAAGTCACAAAATTATTCATCTGAGAATTTTTCCTTATCAAATGCGGATTTAGGTGATGTAGATTTAGGTGATGTGGATTTAAATGAGTGCGAACTTAACCGAATATTTACTGTAATCATTATTATTATGGAAAATATAATTATAAGACATTAATTCAAAGAAATACTTTAACCTACAAGTCAAAAGCAAAAATTAGAATGAATAGTATTTCTCTTTTTGTTTAAAATATTTATACTAAATGTATACGCATGCATTACAAACTTTGTTGTCCTAAAAAAGTATCTTTCTTTGAAGATAGTTCTGTCTGACAAACAAACCATTGAATATTAAATGTAGATGCTTCTAAACTAAAGATTAATATTCTTTTTACTATTTGGCATCGTTAAAAGTCTCTTAAATGTTGAATTGAGTTCTTAATTATGGCTAACTAAGGCCTTTTAAATCTGTTTCAATTAATCGTGTATGTGAACTTATTGAAAAACACATTTGTTATATATCTAAATTTTAACCGTTTTACCTTTCTAATCAATTTTATAGTTTAAAAAATAACCTGCGGATTGAATTGAAATTATATATCCAATAACATTATTAATACCAAAGTCCAGTGAAGAACATTTTAAAAATAATTATAAAAAAAACTTTAAAACGTGATTAATAAATTTGACTTACATTAGCTAGTTTTCTTGATTAACAATAAAATTAGTTAATTTTGCTTATAGTAGATCACAAGAAAAGAAAAGCCATTAATATTTACTGTGAATCTGGATGAGTAGCAAAATGTGATTAGGGTGAGGCACATGTTTGTATATGAAGACAAAGTGTAGTTCTTGTCGATTATGAGAGTGCAATTTATCGAATTAAGTAATGGTAGAGTGTGTATAGAAAGAGAAGCTTTTGAAGGAACTTTGAATATATATAGATTTTTTTTGAACTAATCTCCCATGTCATGTGTATATGTATAGCTATAACCTAGTTCGAATCAACGACAAAGTTTGCCTCTGTCTTTCTCTGTCTTATGCTTTAGATTTCTGATCTAAACATGCATCTATTTCTATGTACATTTAATTATTTTATAGATGCAAAGGCTTTTTTTTTTTTTTAAAAAAAAGGTTCAGTGGAAGGGACAAAAAAGAGTGCGAAAAGAAAGAGCTTTGGTGGTAGGTTTTTCGTGGCATGGAACAGGAATTTTGAATGTCATCGTTGTAGAAGGTTAAAGAAATAAAGGTTCTCTGTATGTTTTGTTGGAAAAATATTAAAATTAACTAATAAACAAACAAACAAACAAGCGGGAGCAAATTTCAGAAGAAATTTTCTTTTAAAAAATAATATGTAAAATAATAAAACACATAATATATAGATAAAAAACGAACTAGCAAACACCAAATTTTATATAATGAAAAAATTTTAATATGAAAGAAAAATATATGAACGTAGTCTAGTAAAATCTTTCCATAATAATAATTAATGGTACTTAAATAAATAACAGAAAAAATCTTAATATATGAGATGAGAAATAAAAATTTTACTCTAAGGTAGTTTCTCTGCATATACTTATCCAAAGGTAACTTCTTTACACAAACTTACTTAAAGGTAGCTTCTCTGCACCTAATTACTTCTTTTCTTTTCTCACCAAAGACACTTAAAAATTTTTGTCTCTATATCTTTTATCCTATTCATTCTTTTCGTGTTACATATTTTAAATTACATAATGGATTGGGAGCTCAAAAATTAATACATAATTTATATTTTTCTTAATTAAATCAGTGTAGACTCAATAAATTGGTGACCCATCTGTCATATTTTTTTCTAATTACTCTTTTCACCCATTATTTTATTCTGTCAAGAATTTAAAGTTAAAACTTCTATATTGACTAAAAATAAATTAAATAAACAATGTTTAAATAGAAAAATGTATAGTTCTATTACCTTGTTTAAAGTTGAATACAATATCTGTTAACAGAATAATATGAAGTGTGAGATAACGAGGCATCGTTACTATATGATTATGTTTTATATTGTAGTTGAGTTTTATAATTTGTTTTTTAAATTATAATGTGTTAAGGATCAGTTGTTAAAATATCAGCTCGATCCAACGGTTAACGAAGTAGTAACTTTCATTTTACGAAAAGTGTGCAGTGCTGTCAACAACACAAATTCAGTGACCTTGCGATAAAAACTGCTCTCACTGCAGAGCTCCGATTAAAGATCCGACCGGTCAAAGTCAAGAATTATGTGTTAAGGATTAAAATTTCAGCTCGATCCAACGGTTAACGTAGTAGAAATCTTCATTTTACGAAAAGTGTGCAGTGCAAACAAATAGCGCCACATCAATCAAACATTCGACCAACAACCTCATTCAAGCATCACAACCATACAACAGACTAAAATTCGGCAAAATAACTTTAAAAACATAAACCCTAGCTTTCCTTACCTAGAAAGAGCTAGTCAAAACGACCCCGACCCTTAAGCGAATGAGCAAGACAATTCCAAGAGCATATTTAAGAGCTGAAAATCTTAATACAGAGGAAACACGAGATTATTACGAGTAACTCTAACGGCAAGCACTGAGATTAAACTAAAAGAGAAGAGTATGCATCGAAAGTAACTTACGTGAGTGAAAGAAATGGGTTGAACTCAGTTGAACTTGGATAAACCCCAAACCCTAGCAGAGGAACGTTACTGTTCTAAGACAAAGGAGGATATTTTTCTGAAAGTGAGAAGAATAAAAGTGTTTTAGCTGGTTTAGGAGCTTTGGTTCCTTATGGACCAGCCCTAGACCCAACTTATTTGGGGCAATCTTTTCAAATAAAGGTAGTAAAGTAAGTGGGCCTTACAATAAAACTCATATTTGAGACTTTTTTTGGAAAAATGAGTAAGTTTATTTTTAACGAAAAATATAAGAAAATACACAAGTTAAAGTTTTAACTCGTTAATCATCTTAATCATTTACTAAAGTGTAATTACTTGATGGTGTTAGTGATTGAAGTTAGGGTGTAGTTGTTTGAACAAGAAGAGAGACAAAGTTTGAGTTGAACTAAAAAATAAACTGTTGTGACTAAAAACAAAGATTTGAATTAAGTTATAATTGAGATGCAATTTGGTGCGGCGGTGGTAATGTGATGATGTGATTTTTTTTTCACTTTCTCTGGGTTCCAAAAATTAGAATGGAATCTTCTGGCATCTTCTTCATCCTGTGAAGTGAGAATGAGAGGTGTTTTGTTTTTTGGTAAAATTTTGGTAATCAGCACTGACATGCATTGTGCAGAGCTGGATTGGATCTCAGAGAGATGCTCACGATTTGTGAGAGAAAAGTATCTTTCTTTTTATATTCATAATTTCCAATTTTTTAATTAAGTTTCTTTAATTATTAAATATTTTAAATTTGAGTTTAGAGAGTCTATCTATATAACACTTCGTTAAGTTAAAAGAAAAACTAACAAGTATAAAGTTTTAGAATAATATATAGACAAAAATAATTTTATAAAACCTCACTTAAAAAAATACAACTATAAATTTATTAAACCTTTGTTATAATGACTCTCTCCTAAATGGAAAATATATTCTCCTAATTTCTTTTTATTTATTTATTACTCTTAAAAAAAAAAGTGAGTGTGGGTTCCACTGCACGCGCCGTAGCTGTAGATGGAGGCACCTAATCTTAGGTTTATATGATCCATTCATGGTAACATAATTAGGTCTAAATCTGGTCTGGTAAAGCCAATCAACAAACCATAATACTATGTTGTAAGAGTTTGAAGGTGGATACGCACATTACTCACTGTCTAAAACCATGACACCAACCAATTTCTCTCTCTCTATCTGGTTCTTCATTTTACCCACTGATTTTCCAGAACATCATATTCAATCCAAATTAATGAATAAATATTTAGCTTTTTAAAGAAGATAAATATAATTATTTTAACTAATTGTGTAAGAAGTTTTGACATGTTGAACTGTATTTAGATTTTGTTTGAATTTTTTATATCATTTAAGATGTATCGGTTCAAATCTCAATATAAAACAATTTAACATAAAAAAATTAATATTGTTAGGTTAAAATATATTTTGAAATTTAAAATATATGAAAATATAAAATAATAACTAAATCTAATTTTATATTTAAGTTTAGAAATTTAACTCGTATATTTATCTTATGAGTTGATGATTGTTAAGGTGTATTTATCGCAAATTTGACGAATAGTGTTGGGAAATTACACACAAACACTCAACAATAAGTATTATAAATCAAGTGTATTTTTTCGGACAAAAATTGTAAACTTTCATATAATTTATTATGGATCAAAACTGCAAACCCTTCAGTGTAATTTTTATGGACCAAAATTGCAAACCCTTCAGTGCAATTTTTTTAGCTAAAATTGCAAACTCTCTAATGACAAACAACTACTCAAGCCCCTCATACATCCAAGAGACCTATTGAGTTGTGGTGACAACTTCAAAACCAACTATTTACTTTTATAGTATTTTTTTTGCTACTCTCTTTTTCATATTACTCGATGTGGAATTTTGGTGAATATCCACTTGAGAACCAACAAATAGGATTAACAACTGCATTTTCGAGAATTATATGTTTTGAAATATAAAATTATTTCATAGTTTTGTCTCTAAAATATATCTCAAAAAATAAAAGAAGAAAAGAATATTTTAACTGTGTTTGGTCTCATCTTCTAAATAATGTGAGACTATTAAATATACCGAACAAAAGGAAAGAAAGAAAATAAGAAAGAAGAGAGTGGGAAGAGTGAGAGGTATGAAATGGAAGAAGAAAGGTAGGAGCTGTGTTCCCATGTCAGGCGCTGAGAGAAGACAGTAAGATAAATAATAGAGCAAAAGGGTTAGAGAGTTTCTGAAGTGGGAAGCATGAGACCGCACAAGAAGCTGCCAAACCAAACAAAAGAACAACACTATTATCTATTATGGCATTGCCAATTTCTTTTACTTTTATCTTATTCATTATTATTTACCTTTCCCTTCACCTTCAATTTTTTTAAATAACAAATACCATTTTCTATCATCTTTCTAACTTCTTTTCATTTACTTCTACAAAACCATATTCAAAGAGGGAATCACTTGTATAACCTTCTTAAATACAAAATTTTCGTTTCATAATTATTTCTTAATAAACAATTCAAATATTAATATAATTATTTCTAAATTTGATCTTTAATGAGTTGATATCAATTTTTGTAGCCATCTCATTAAAGATCAAATTTATAAAGAAAGACTGAGAATAATTGTGGAGACCAATCAAAAACATATCTTAAGCCTCCAAGAACAAGTACAATATTAATATATAGTAATAAATATCATATTCAATAAATTTTGACATTCAAAAGTATTTGTGAAAGTAAATAAGTTATAAGTTTTGTAACGTCCCAATTAAATAGATAAAAATCAATTTAAATAAACACCACATATATTAAATATTCAGAGAGTGCGGAAAGACAGGGTATGGCGTACACAGTACCCCAACATATCCATAACGAAAGAAAGAGGCACTACACTGCCTAACCCAAAACACATAAATCACAACAACATTGGTTCTCTTACAGAAAGATAAATTTAGATAATAAACATCTCCAGCTGAGGGCTTCATAGTAAGCCCATACCCGCCCATGGACATCAAGCTGTAGCATCTCCATCGCCATTACCACTGCCTCGGGTCCTCACATCTGCTCATATCAATAGAATTGACGATCATTGCAAAGGGGGAAAACCATACACACAACCATACAAACAAGCGAAAGGGTCCCCTTAAGAGGGTCCATGGAATTGCGTCCAGCAGATGAGGCGCCACCAAGATCCCTCACTACAAGAATCTTGGAATTATGCCCTACTCATACTTTATACATGCCTCACCCACCAATCAAGAACTTTCATAACATCAATATCATGCATAAGCAACAAATCATGTAACTCATGCCTTCCAATTCATACCCAATAAAATAACATACCATCTCCATCTCAAACTCATATATTAATCATGCCATCATCAAGTAACCCTTTTAGTAAAGCATTTAAATCATGCAAGTAAGCCACACATCAGTGAGCCATTCAACAACAACATCAAACTTGCCCGCTGCCTCGCTCAAACTAACAAGGTTCGCTCAGGCGAGAGGGACCCTCTCGCTCAGGCGAATCCTATCTCGCCTAGGCGAGGGCGCGACAAGGGAACAGTGGGCTCCGCGACGTCTCGCTCAGAAAGAAACCAAGTCGCCTGGGTGACCCTTCGTGCAGAAGTTTTTGGGCGAGTCCCTTGTTAGTCTCGCCTAGGCGAGGCATGCTCGCTTGGGCGAGAAAACCAATGCCCGCCACTGTTCATTCACACAACAGATACATATACACCAAACCCAAAGGCCAAACGACATTCTTATCACATCATAGTAGCATATAATCCACAGAACCATACAATAACAGTAGAACAAGCAGAAAACGACCTAGACAGATGAGCCCTAGCTTCCCGTACCTGGAAAGGGGTTAATACGGGACCTTGGCAAGCAAACGTAGTGCGCAACAGCTCCGAGAAGAGACTTAGAAGCTGGAAAAATAGCAGAATAGAACTTAAGATGAGCTCACTACAGAACCCTAGTTAGGAAAACACGAAAATCATGCCAAGGAAGGGATGGTCTGAGATGAAGGGTAACTTACGTTGAGCAAAAAGAGCTTGAACGAACTCGACGGAGGCTGGAGATCAAACCTAGCAGAGCACTGTTTTGGTGAGGAGAGGAGAGTAAAGCGGCTATTTCTGAAAGTAAGAGGAGAGGAGTGTGTTAGGACAGACTTAGGATATGGTTTCCCTTTCTTGGACCATCCCTAGATCCAACCAACTTTGGGACAGTCCTTAAGAACTTAGACAGAAAAGAATAACAAAATTAATGGCCTTACAAGTTTTACTTCCAAACAATACAAATTAATCTACATTTATGCATAATGGAAATTTCTTTATTGGTACACACATTTTATATTTTTATTTTATTTCAATTCTGTTTTAAAATAAAATAAAGGAAAATAAACTACTTTTGTGCTAAAAGTAATTACACATGTTAAAATCACAATACACTTTAATAATAAATATTAGAAATCTTTATATTTTTGTTCTACCCTTAATTAAATTTTAAAATTAAAAAATAATATAAATTACTCTCCTATGTTAAAGGCAACTATATTAACATTAAAATACACTACAAATCATTAACCTTTTCTAACAACACAGAACAGAGTGAAGCATCTACTATTTTTATGGAAACTATCATTATCTTTTTTTTATTCTCTTAATAAAATATAGAGACATGAAATGTCTCTTTTTTTACTAGTTTTTGTAGAGATAATAAAGTTATTGAAAAAAAACTTCAATTTGTGACTTTTAAATAAATAAAACAACACTCCACCAAGAATTTTTTATTAATATATTTTAGAAAAGTAAAATACTATGAATTTATTTTTAACAAATTTTTAATTGGTTTAACGGATTTTAAATCGATTCAATTAAAAGTAAAATCATTGATTGTAATAGATGGGCATTAGATCAAATTGTGTAGTTAAACCAATTAATCCGATCTTCATAACAAATGTGAAAATAAAATTAATATAAATATGTGATAAAAGTGAAATAAAGATAAAAAGATATTTAAATATTAAAAGTCACTTATTTCTAATTTTTATTTATCTCCCACTACTTTATTTGGTATTTATTTCTCACAAACAAGAAGTCAAACAAACTATTTCTTATAATTGAATGATTTGTGGGTAATATTTTTTTTGGGTTAAAAATGTTGTTATCTCAGTGAATTTCGGAATTACTTCATTTTAAAATTTTAGATCAATTTAGTTATTTATTTTTTTAAAATACGTGAATTTAGTTATTTTAATCAAATTTTATGAAGTTTGTTTGACATTTCAAACACGTTTCATAATAGTATTTAAATTAATATTAAATAAAAAATATGTCAAATAGTATAAATAACTCAAATATAATCCTTAAATACGTATTAATCATTAAATAAACATAACAAAATTTAATTAAAAAAACTAAATTTACGTATTTTAAAAAATAAAAATTAAATTAGTTGAAAATTTTAAAATAAACTAATTTTAAAATTTACTCAAAACTAATATTTAATTTTCTTTTTTCTGAAACACGAGACATATATAACGATAAAAGTGAAAAAAACAACAACATCGAAAGTATCATACATAACTATTTTTCTTTCTTGAAATCATAGTACTATCTCTAATTGTTAATGAATTATTGTCTGATGTATAAATTAATGAGAGAACAATGATAGCATCCACAAACAAATCCTACTACTAATGGGATTTTTTATGAATATTACTTTGTCATTTGCTGTCAGGTCCTTTATAATAATAATAATAATAACATGAATCTTTGTAACATCACCCGTCACTTCATGAGTTTTTGAATTGCGATGCAAAGTGTTTGGTTTCGTGTTCCTCACTTCGTACACGGAGGCCATTAATGGGGCTTGGTCAAGAAAAGCCCCAGAGAGAAAAATCGTATCTTTTTACTTCCGGCCAGCCTGTAACATTCTCAGTCCTCAGCTTTTTCCCCAAGAAAATTGTAAGAACCCTCTTTATCATTAACTCCCTCTTTCTCATTAATGCAACTCACTCATGCACATAAAAAGAAGAACTTCACCCGATGAAAGACAAAAATTCTCATCATCCCAATGAGTTGCACCACCCACAGTTGTTGAACATTTATACTTTCCTTTAACTTCTCTTGTTTCAATCCAACCATCTCCATTAATTTTGATGCATATCATTTTTCAATTTCAAATCCACAGTTATATTGCTTCATTCCCTCTCTCTCTCTCTCTCTCTCTCTTTTTTAACTCCTACAATCATTCTTGTTCATCATGAAAATATTAGCCAAAATGATAGATACACAATACAATATAGCCTCCACACACACACACGCGCGTATCCATCAACATCAGTTGCATACTTCAAAAATTAAAAATCAAAGAAAAAAATTATATATATTTTTTCATATTTATACATATATGTGAAGAAGCATTGAAAAGGAAATGGCAAGATTCGTCTAAAAGTTATGACTAACAAGTTGAAGGGGGCATGAGATTTAAGCCAAACAATTCATCGTTTTCCACAACCAAACGGGCTTTATTTGTTTCTGAACTTAGAAGATTGTTAGATCCGTACTCGGGGTGCACCCTTTTCTTGGATTGAAGAGACACTCCGAAAAGCTTGGTCTTGCAGCTGTTACTGCTAGGTTCATCTTCAACGATGGTGATGGAGCTGTTAGTGGGAGAGTTCACAGCACGCGCTTGCCTAGTACTGTTGTTGGAATAACACCCCACAAACTGTTTCACCGGTCTCTGAACTGTTGAAACGTTGTTTATGTGAGAGGGTTGTGATGATATGCTATTGTTGTTGTTACTGCATAGTAGAAGAGAAGGGTAAGTGTTGCTTGGAGCCACGGGTTTGACATGGTTCTGAACAAAGTAGATGATGTCGTTGTAAAGCTTCTTCATGTGTGCGAGCTCTGACATGAGCATGTTGTTGCTTCTCCTCAGTCTTTCGTTGTCTTCAGAAAGTGCAGCGACAGTGTTGTAGCTGTTGTTGTTGACGATGTTGTTTCCACTGGGCGGCGAGTCGCACCAATTGGCTAACTCGTCCGAGTCGTGCGGAGGGGACACGCTGAGTCTGTTGTGGAAGGGAAAGAAAGGGGGAACGTTGAGTCCAAACTGATGCTGCTGGTGCATGCCCTGCACTTGTTGTTGCTGATGCTGGTGATGGGTTTTCCTTCTGTGGATCTCGCACAACAAGTGCTTCTCTCCTTTCTTGAAGAACTCGTTTGCGAACTCCCATCTATCAGGCACGATCTTTCTGAAACCCTATTGCAAAATATTGCAAGAGCAAGTTGGTTAATGAGGAGAATGAAAAAACAAAATGTAACATCTTTAAGGTCGAGTTAAGAAGTTGTTGCGTTTGAAGTAAATGGCATACGTAGGTGTTGAGTTGGCGAACGAAGCTTGAGAAGTTGTTGTGTTTGAAGTAGTTGGGAAGAAGGTCTCTGGCAAACTCTGGGGGCCGCCAAACAACGAAGGTGGCGTCGTCCTCGCCCCAAGATACGATGTGGTCGGTGGCAGGATCATCGACAAGTTGGTATGTTTTGGTAAGGAAAGGTGCAGGAACAGATTTGTGTGTGTCCAAAGAGAGCAAAATGCTCTCACAGTTATCAAGTAGAAGAGCCATTGCCAAGCCAAGAGAAGGGAAGTGACAGAAGGAAGATGAGATCAGAGAGAGAAAGAGACAGTGAGCATGGGAATGAATGAATGGTGCTATAAAGGAGGGGAGAGAGAAACCGATGCTGTTTCTGTCTAACGTGGTTTCTTTGGCTTGTCTTTTTTTGTTTTGGGAGAGTGGAAAAGAAATATAAAAATGAAACTAAAAAATGATGGTGACAGAAAAAGTAGTATAGAGAGACATAAACGTGTGAGGGAATAAGTGTCTGTAAGTAGTTGTGTGGAGGAGTGTGAAATAAGGGTTTTTCAAGGCAAACCCGTGACTCTATGTGTTTAAGATTTTATTGTGTTGTTGTGCGTATATGTGTTAGTGATGCAGAGAAAGAGTTCAGGTTTTTCTGACAGTGATGGCGCGTACCCAATTAAAAGAGAGCACAAGAGAAAGAAGGTGCAGTGAGTGCAGTGCAGAGAGCAAAGACCATGTTGATGTTGTTGTTGTTGTTGGTGTTGCCATTTTTTGCAATTCTTCTTCCAACTCAAACACTTTCCTTCTTTTCTGACTTTTGTTTGGTGGTTAACATTTTTCACCATCCCAAAGAATGAAAAAAGAAGAAGAAAAGAAAAAGTTGAAATTTTTCCATGGTTTTGGGTTGAATAATTATGTAATCAAGAAAGATATCTCCAATTTCAAAGCAAAGAGAGAGAGAGAGATTAAAGTGGTGATATGTTATAGTTTTTGTTCTCTCAATAAAATGAATTTAAATATATGTATGGAATCTTGTGAAAGAAGAGAATATAAGTCTCCTCTTTTACCTTTTGTACCTTTCCAAAACTCTCTCAAAAACTTTCATCCACTCTTACAAGTTACAATAAATAACATTGTCAAAAAAATAAGAGATATTTCTAAATATTTATAGAAATAGTTTAGAATGGTAACAGAGTTTTGAAACTTGAACATGATGTGGCAGTGTGATAATCACTTTTACTTAGAACACCTAACTCTATAGCTGCTGCTGCAGTTTTTCTTTCCCTTACTTTTACGTTTAGATTCCACGTTTGGCTTTTCTAACGCTTAACCTCATTCTGCTCACGTGCCCAGGTGATTGAATTCAATTATTGACCCTCAAAAGTTTCCACCAAAATTTTTACTTACAACTTTTCCACCTCCTTTCCCCATTCCACAAAACCAATATTATATTCATACACCAACAGGTTTCTCTATAAAGATTTTTATCAAATAATAAAAAATTACAAAATTATTCTTTTCGTTAATTAAAAACTTATATAAAAAATGTATACAAATTTAACTTATGTACATTGTACTTTTTCTTATCATCAATTGTATTGAAAAAGTTATACTAATTCAATTTCCCATACATTTTTTTTATGGATTTTTTAATATTGCCGTTAACTACAGCTGTATTATTTGTTTTGTTAATTAAGAGGGCACAGATACCATAATTTGCAAGGAAAAGATGGAAGGTCAAAAAGAGAAAAAAACTGAAAAGTTGCTTGAAAATCATAGTGGGCAATAAGTGGCCAGTGAAGATTTTTTTAATATCTAAATCATAAAAGTGAAAAGCATATTTATTTACTTATTTATAGTGGTCAAAGTGAAAGAGTAGTGTGGTATGGGGTAAAGTGCCAATGCAAAACAATAGGGAAATCATTTGTTTTTTTGTATCAAATTCAATATTTATAGCCCATTTATTATTCACCATAATATATTGGCTTGTTGATAAATTTGAGACTTGCCAAAAACTAAGTTTGAAAATTAAAAAAGAAAATATATTAATACATTAGGTTAAAAAAAATAAAGAAACCTATTAAAAAACTAAATTTGAGAGTGAAGAAACTTTTGCATATCAACCTTGAATTTAGGTCAATAATATCCCAAAAACCTCGAAATTATCATTAGAAAATCACAACAACACACAGTTGGGCTAAAGAATGACCACACTGAAAATAGGCCCATTTCGAAGCAGGCCATTTCTTCCCCCACCTTCATAATTTTGACCTGTAATTTCATAAATTTTTTTTATTTTAAAATGTACTATTCGACATTTTTTGTTTTATGTTCATACATTTGAGAATACAAAATAAGAAATGTATTATGAATTATGTATTTAAGAATATAATTTTTTTTCATTTCAGATGGTATGTTTTAAAATACAAAAATAAGAGCTTTATTTTAAATTATATATTCTGAAATATAAAACTTACATTCCGAATTACACATTATTTGAGGGTACAAAAAGAAATAGATGGGGATGCAGAAAGAAACTGCCATGATACCCACATTCTGGGCTGGATTAGCATGAGCCCAAATGCTATCAGCATCGAAGAAGAAGGCTTGTGTGTATTTTGTTTCCATTATGTTGTTCAATTAATAAATATCATCAATAAATTATGTGTAACCGAAGCTTTTGTGTGCATTAGTTGACTAATTGGTTTAATTTAAATTATATAGAATAAAGAAACCTTCAATTTTTCAGTCACTGATAGAAAATTAAATACATAATAGTTGTTAGCTGGACTGGATCTAATAAATATAATTATACTTAATATAAAATAAAATAATTAAATATTAGTTTTTTTATGTTAATATTAAGCACTACAATTAATTATTCTATTAATACTCATGCTATTTCCTTAAAAAATTGTTTCATAATTTATTTATCTATAACAATATATATAACAATATATAAAGATGATTCCCTCTTTTGTGTTCACATTTCAAAATACCAATTTTATTTTTTAAAATATAATTATTTATTAAATTTTTTAAAATTGACCGTTACTTTTACAAATTTTTTTACAGAATCGTCTATCTCTCTTTTTCTCTTTTTCTCTAATTATCAACCATTATTCTCTCATTTTTTTTGATATATTTTACTTTAATTTTATTCTATATATTAACTTAATAACATTATATTATCATCACCTACTAATATAATATTTATATATTTAAAATGCGTACAGTGAATAATAATTACTATAATGTTTTAAATGCATAATTTAAAATATTTTAATTAATTAATAATTTAGTATTAAATCGATAAGTATGTTTTACAACAACAATTATAAACAAAGTAAGATATTTATAAATGTTTAATTAAATTTAAAATTATTCATAATTTTTTATTTTAATTCGGAGTTATAGATAGAAATCAAAAAATAAATTATCAATGATGGACTCTTAAAGATTATCTATCATATTTATATTTAGGAATAAAAATAAGTTACGTTATACAATATTGAACTACGACTTTTGAACGATTTTCTTTATAATACTTACAGGAAATAAATATGAAAATGTCTAAATTAGTTTTTCTAATCATTAAAATTAGTTTATCCGTAAGCTGATTTTATAGAAAGTTTTACACAATTTCTCTAAAAATTTTATTTTTCACTTATTCAAAAGTTAATTTTAATCAACAGAAAAATTATTCTATTTTATTTTATTTTTCACTCTTAAATGTCTTTACACAGAATTTTTCCACACCAGATTATTTTTAAGAAATAAATTAAGCATATAAAAAAACATTTGGTTAAAAAAAACCAGATCTTAATATGGTAATAATATTTTAGTCTTTTAGATTGGACTAAGTAAACATAAATAATGTGAGAACCCCAATTAAATCTTTTTATAAAAACCACATTTTTTAAATTATTTTATGTAAAACATCTTTTGATAGATATAGTTAACTGGTAAATTTTTTATTTAGTTGTTTCTTTTCAATGAAATTATTATTGATTGTTGAAAGGTTTAAAATATATATATATATATATATATATATATATATATATATATATATATATATATATAATCTATTATCTATAATTGTAGTTAAGTGGTAATTCATCTTATTTGGTTAATGTTATAATATTTATTTTAATTTCTATATTTATATTTTTCAAATTATGTTATTACTATTTGTTTGTCTTTTTATAAATATTTTTTATTTGAACTTTTAATTTAAAATCATGGTGGTACTAAATTTTTAATAGAAAAAACATGTCAAATTTATTGTTATTATCATTTTAATTATTTTAACTGTGTTGTTTTCATTCTAAAAATAATATTTTTATTTAGATATTTATATATTTCAAATTACGTTATTATTATTCATTTTTTTATATATATTTTTTATTTTAAATTTCAATATAAAAATCATGACTACTTTATTTCATTTTATGATACTATTATCATTTTAACTTTTTTATATATATTTATAATTATATTTATATAAATATACAATATGAAAGAAATATCTATACTTATGTATAACTAAATATGTATAGTATTTTGAATATTTAAAAATAATGAAATTCAAAAAATAGGAGATAAAATAAGTTAGGGGTGGCAATGCGGGTCGGCCCGCCCCGCATAAGGCCCGCACACGCGGGCCGGCCTGCCCCGCCCTCACATTTTATGCGGGTCGCATACTCTGGCCCAACCCGAATATACGTTGGCCCGCGGGCCTGCGGGCCCGCGGGCTAGCCCACTTTTTTTAAATTTTTAATTTTGTTATTTTTTTTATGATAAAACTTTCAATGTTTAAAAATTGGGAAACTTTAAGAAGTTCACAAAATTAAGTAAAGACTTTGGGGAACTAGATGATAAATTGATAATTCAACATTTTCATCATATTCATACTGACATACACAATGTATTCTTTACATTTTAGCACATTAAAAATTACATAATACTTGTCTTTTCCAGTTATACAAGAATTTGAAATGTTAATGCAAGAGTCCATAAAAGAAGTAATTAATATACACAAGTGTAAGTTTTTTTTTTTTAATTTTATGCGGGCTTGCGGGTCGGCCCGCGCAGGCCGCGGGCCTATGCGGGCCGAGCCCGCGCGGGCCTGCGGGCTCACTATCCTGGCCCGCCCCGCGTTTTTTCTGCGGGCCAGGCCCTAATTGCCATTCCTAAAATAAGTGGATACATGTTAAGAAAACACATTGTCATGTTATTATGCAACCATGTGTCATACTATAGAGTGTTTGAAAATTTATATTTTTGGTTAGTTTTTTGAATTTCTTTTTGATGTTTAAAAATTTTGCACTTTGTGATGGTTTCAATTGTAATGTACTAGTATTACCTATGCAAAGCATGGATTTTAAAAATTAATGTATATATGTTAAATTAATTTTCAATTTTGGTAATTCAAGATGACTTTTAGTTTTTTATTCATACATATTTTAAAATTATTTTTCAATGAGGTTGAGAAAAAAAGAACATGAGTTGGTGTTATGATAGTGTTGATATGGTTATGTAGCTTCTACACATAACACATCTACAAAGTTTTTTGGAATGATGGAAAAGTTGGGTGTGTGAGAAGAGTGACGAAGTCCAAAGATATTTATTGCAAGATATAAAGTTGTGCCTAAGACATTTGCAAAATTGTTAAGAAGATAAAAGCATATACCTATTATGGTTGGCAAAGGTTGTAAAATGTGTGTTGGAGGATACAACATTCATTTAATGTTTGTGTCAAAATCAATGCACGAGAAGATGTACACTCATTTAATGCAAAGTATATTTATTGATAAAAGTACACAATTAAGTTCTCTATTATATGTTTATTGGCAAATTCACAAAGTTTAATCTTCTTAATGTTATGTTCACTTGGACATATTTATTGACATATTTACTGTTCATAGAGAAGGAAAATCAGTAGACTAATTTGAAGGTGATGTAATTGTTCACTTCAGCAGATTTGAGGAGAAGGGAAAGGAAGAAAGAGGGGGGAGGGGGGGGATTCCTTTATTTTCCAATCCTCTCTCCTAGGGGTGAGCATAAAATTCTAAATTGATCGTACCCGACCAAACCGGAAAAAAAATGGTAGCAGTCGGTTTAGTATGAATTCAGGTATAAATGGGTAATTTGAAGCGGGTAAAACGAGTATAAGTCATGCCTGAAATTGTCGTAACCACCGCCTCCTCTGCGCTCTACCATTGTTGATTGAGAGAAAAAGAGTTTGGTAGAAAAAAGACAAGGCTTGTGTATGATTATAGGGTTTACTTGTGCTTCTGATGCTTGTTTCTCCTTTCAAAATAATGTCTTTCTTGTATGTTTTATCTATGCTTTATGCAGAATTTTGATATTCATCAAAAGTTCTCACCTTTATGGTGTGTTTGGATGAGGCAATTCAAGAGGGTGATTCATTTATTTGGAGAATTTGAAATTCTTTGTAATGAAATGCTTTGTTTGGATAGAGAAATTAAAAAGCATTTAAAATGCATGCATTTTTTTGAAGTTTTTCAATTAGCTAAATTAGAAGAAATTCAAATACCCTAAAAAAGGTGAAATTTGAAATTCTTCTCACACAACCTCACACTGTAGACTAAATTCCAAACGGACCCGGCAAACCCGACAAACATGACAGGCTAGGCTGGCCATACGATCCAAACGAATCAGACCGACCTGACGACACAAATGGTCGAGCAAGCCCAACAACCCAGACAGGTCAGGCGGGTCTGATGATCTAGACAGATCGGGTGACTTAATGACCACACGGGTCGAGCGGGCTTGACAACTCAAACAGGTCGGTCAAGCACGACAACCCACACCGTCCGGGCGGGCCCAACGACCTAGACAGACCAAGCTGGCCTGACAACATAAACGGGTCGACGGGCCCGATGACCCGAATTTTATCTCACAAGAAATTCAATTGTTTTTTCCAAACAAGAAATTGAAATGTAAGGTATTTTAATTTCTTTATCCAAACAAGTTATTTAGAAAATGAAGGGAATTTAATTGCAAGCAATTCAAATACAAAGCATTTCAATTTCTGAGCATTGTTGAAATGCTCCATCCAAACACAAGGTTAGGGTTGAGAATCAAGTTTTGGGTGAAATGGCTGATAAGGACCATGGGATGTGGATTCAATATTAAAGACAACATTTCAAGTGTTGTGGATTCTCATCTTCCTATTTTTTTCTTGTTCTTTTCTCAGTTTCAAGTTTGTTGGTTTTCTTGAAGTTTGTTGGTTTTCTGGAAATTACAGATGTTGTTCTTCTATCTTTGGAAATTTGTTTTTGTTGATTTTAAATTCAGTCATCACTCTTCTATCCATTGATTTAGTATAAGTAAACTTGACCAACCTGTCCGAAAATCTCTGAATTCGTAATTAACCGTATTTGCGCAATCCGATAAAATAAACGGTTGGAATGGATTGTTAAAAGTTAACTATGGATAATACTGGATTGAGCAGGTTAGACCCAAACTCAATCCAAATCGCCCGATGCTCAGCCCTACTATCTTGTATGCCATGATTTGAGGGCATATCAAGTAGATTACATTTATGTCATTAGTTTATTTTTCAGTTTAACTATAATAATAATGTAAAAATATGGCTTTTGAAATTATGTTTACAAAAATAATTTATACCAAAAATTTCAAAATTGATTTAAAGAAAAAGTTTAAAAAATTATTATTAATTTTAAATTTTTTATTAAAATTTTTTATAAACATTTTTTATTAAAATATATTATTTTAATTTATTCATTTTAATATTTTTTCTAAAATGAATCTAACTTATCTAATTATAATTTTAAATTACTTTTAAAATAAAGGGCAATTTGGTAATCTTGTTTTTCTTTTCATTAAACTTAATTTTTAATCTATCATATCTATCAAATCACTCACAAATTTTACTTCTAAACCCACTAACTTTCACCTCTAAATCCCTTAAAGTGAACAACACAAATTTTATCCTCTAATCCATTCAAATCGATCATCTCCCTCTCTCTCAAATCAATCTTCACAAGTGAACACACCCTAAATATTTTTGATATATATATATATATATATATATATATATATATATATATATATATATATATATATATATATATATATATATATATATATATATATATATATATATATATATATATATCGTATTTATTTTGTTATCTATTCATTATTATTTCTTTTTTATCCTTATTATTTGTTTTGAGGTAATTGTTGCTTATATTATTCACTATTTATTCCTTTATATGTAATCTTCATGTCTAATAATGCTAAAATTAAAACTCAAAACAATATTGTTTTATAACAATAAACATAAAATATTATAAACACAAAAAGTCTTTTAAATAACAAATATTACTGGGAAAGTCAATGACAATGTTGTGATTGTATATATATTACTATAAAATAAAATATCTATAAATGTCAATTGTTACATCCACAAAGTAAAAGTACATAAACAAACAATATTTATTTGTATGTTTGATGTGTCAAGTTGGCGTATTAACTGAAATGAATTTTTTCAAGAATAATTTTTGTAATATTCTCTTTCATGTCTCTAACATTATATTAATAACATGGATTTTTTCTTGAAAAAAAAAGTGACAGAATGAAGAAATAGTTTAATGATGGAAAAGAATTACAAAAATGAAGGTAAATTTAGCCATCACAAAAAAGAAATTGTTGCTTTATGTGTTTAAAAAGATTGTAATTGAATGCTACATATACAATTCTTTGAACTAAACACGTTGAAGAAATATTTTTTTGAATTTGTTATAAAATATAATATACTATGCATTTACAAAATGTATTGAGCATTTAAGTATAATTTATAATTAACCTTTCCCTTTCTCAAAACTGTATAGTTAGGGATGGCAAAAATACCCGTACCCGCGAATATCCGCGACGGATAGTTAATACCCGCGGGTAGCGGGTATTTTAATACCCGCTTATAAACGGGTCGGGTATGGGTATCATACTATCCGTACCCGCGAGTACCCGTTACCCGCAAAAAAATGAAAATGAAAATTTAATTTATATTTTATTAAGTTAAATTTAATTAAAATTAAAATTGGCAGTATATTTTATTATGTCAAATTTAATTATAATTAAAATTTAATTTAATTTATATTTTATTTTTATAATTCTATATTAAAAAATTTATAAAATATAAATTTTTTAAATATTTACGGGTATCGGGTATCCACGGGTACCCGCGGGTTTTAAAAATATCCGCGAATATTTTTTAAACGGATATCCGGCAGATAAATGGACGGGTAACGGGCAAATTTTTTGTGGCGGGTCGGGTTGCGGGTAGTAGACACTATCCGTGCCCGACCTGACCCGTTGTCATCCCTATGTACAATTAACATTTTCATTATAGAATAACTTAGAACGAAAACAAATAAGTTAATACAACCATAATAATACAAAATAACTTAATTCACGAATTACCTCCATATCAATAACTTGCTAATGAAAAACATTTGATTCTATATTTGAATTCAATTACTTACATAATTAGTTATATGAATTGTCATTTCCGGAATTTCATTACTTTGATATTATGGTTTAGTATTTTCTTGTCAATTATCAGACATTTCTATATTTCGTGGTAATTATATAATTATTTTCGTCTACTGCCAATTTTGCTTGACATTCTTGGACAATTTATTAACAACCAAATTATCTATGAAGAATAACATTTTTAGTTTATCTTTGTAAAGATGCTTTGCAAAATATTAAGGTAAATCCTTCTAAGAAATAAGATTGTGTACGAGTGAGTAAAAACTTCACAAAGACATTTTTGTTTTATTTAATAAAATAAATTAAAGAAAAACATGCATGTCAAATTAATTAATACATTAACAATGTAATGGAGTGAATTTCTAATATATAAGTACGTTCGGGAGAAGTTAATAAAATATAGGATTACATATCATTAATATTAATAAAATAATAAATATAATAAAAAAAATCAATTTAAAATAAATCCAAAAGTAAAATTTATAAATAAATAGTAATAATAAACGATAATAATTTATTAAAATATAATTATTAATTTAAATAATAATATTAAACAAATTTAATATTATTAACGTGATAATAATAACAATAATAATTGATTAAAATATATAATGATCGACTAAATAATAGTAAGAATAATTAAAGGAAAAATTTGAATAAAATATAATTAATGATTAAATAAATAATGTTACAACGACAACATTAATATTAATGATTAAAAAATTAATTAAAGAAATAAAGTAAAATATAATACAATAGTAGGTTATATTATAATTATAATAATACTTATGGTTGTCATCGTAAAAGAACGAAGGGCCCCCTCGCATGTGTTTGGGGAGAAATTAGGAAGAAAAATTACAAACAATATTTTAAATTCATTTTCTTTGAATCTCTTATAATCAGACGCAAAAAGATTCATTTATATCGGACTCTTTGACACAAATTTTACGTCTAACAATAAAGAATATCAAATGTAAAAAAAAAATACTTATTTTAAAATATGTCACCGTGTCTTTTTTACTATAGTCAAAGATATTCCAAGATATTTCCACAATATTTAATATTCTCATATCAACTATAACTATGTCAAATCTTGGTAGTTTAAATATTTCATAATATTCCTTAATACTACATATTTGCATAATAATCTATATAAATAGATATGTTGGCACAATATTATTATGATTATTAAGTAATTAAAGAAAGACGTTATTTTACTTATTTGATATCACATTGCCATATTTATCACATGCACATTTGGATTCAAAAATCCTAAAAATATTACTATACTCTTCAGAAAAAATGCACACTCTCATATATTTATTTTCTTTTACAAAATATCATAATTATTCTAGTGACTAGTACGTCGAAGAGCCTTTTACACGTGAATCTTTCCTTGTTTCTCGGTGCTCAAAGCATGAAGGTATATAGAAGTCATTAAAATCTAACCACATGTCCAAAGAACTTGCCTCGAGTCCTCGGTAATAACGGTTAAGTTTATTCTATGACTTGAAGAAAGGTACGTTGCTTTACATTTTAAGTAGTTATAATTAAATTCATTTCTTTATAATCCGCCAACCTCAAGCTGAATTGTGTGCAAGTTTTGGGAAAATTTTTATAACCCGACAACTTCAACTGGATGTATGCAAGCTTGGGGTAAAGAGAATAATAAGACAAAAATTAAAATATCAACCAACAATACAAGGAATCTTAGAGACACGCAATAGTTTTTCTCCTCATAAAAGTTAAAATAGAAAATCATGATTTCAAATTATTATTATTATTTTTTTGGTTTTTATGGATTTGAAATTTGGTTTTATACAATTTTTTTAAATAGTGTTGAAAGTCTCACATCGACTAGAGATAAGATAATTTCATAGTATATAAGTGAGGTGTAAACTTTATCTTATAAGTTAGTTTTGTGGGATTGAATTAAGCTTAAAACTCACTTCTAACATACTATTAGAATCATTTTGTGAGACTGAGTTAGGCTTAGTAGTGAGTGTATCCTTTATTTATCTACATATTTATTAATTATTTTTTTACTAAAATAAAAATATAAAAAAATAATATTATTTAGATTTTAATATAAAAGAAATACATATATATAATAAAGAAACTATAATTACATAATTTTTAATTAAAATATAAATTAAATTAGAATTGTTTTAACAGTTTAAAATAAAAGAAGATGAATATATGTAAACACTCATTTTATTCTCATTTTGAGATTTAAAAATCAGGTATTGTTTATATCCCTATTTAGTCCATTCAAATATTTTCTACTAATGTAATTTTTTCTTTTAAGAATAGTGCAGATTATTTTCATTCTTTTATAGTTTTTGAGAAGAAAAAAAATCTTATCTATATGGATTCAATCAAAGTTGTCATTGTAAACCAGCAACTAGTTCAGTGATGAAAAGCCACGTTTTTGGAATTGGTAAAAGTGTATAATCACGTGTATTCCGTTCCAACTTGCCATTCTCATTAGCATTCATTAAGAAAACGACAACAAAAGAAAAACCCACTAAAAGAAACTGCTGGGAAAACCCCCATTCAAGTGTTGAAGTCAAAAATCAACTCATTAATTCATTAATTACATATTTCTTTCACTCAACTTTATATTTAATACTACTACTTTATTTTAATGTTTATCTTTTATTTTTTTAATCATATATTATTGTTACAAAATATCCATACACCGTAACAGTCTGGATTATCAGATCCGTCCGGATCATTGGATCCGTCAAAACCGTCGGGTTCGTCCGGATAGTCAGTCTCGTTCGAATCGTCATACCAGTCTGAATCATCGGGTCCATCTAGGTAGTCGAATGCGTCCTGGTCATCAGACATGTCAGGATCGTTGGGTCCATTCGGGGCATCGGACTCATTTGAATTGTCAGACTCGTTCAAGTCATTAAACCTGTTTGGATTGTCGGTCCCATCCGGATCATTGGACCCGTTTACAAAACTCACATCAATTACCAGAGAAAAAAAATCAATTAAAAACTAACTTCTTGTTATTCATTAACCATATACCATATAAAGGTCTTTTCCTTCACATGC
This sequence comes from Vigna unguiculata, assembly GCF_037176805.1. Classification (NCBI taxonomy): domain Eukaryota; kingdom Viridiplantae; phylum Streptophyta; class Magnoliopsida; order Fabales; family Fabaceae; genus Vigna; species Vigna unguiculata. The sequence continues at coordinate 2,294,139 of NC_140799.1, read as the reverse complement.
CACTCTATTTAATGATCTCTTTCTGTCTGTGTTATTGTTACGACAAGTTATATCTATTTACTATTAATTAGTTTTTGGTAGATAACGCGTCTCACTACTTCAAGGAAAAGTTTCTATTTCTAATATCTTTTTCAAACACAGTTCTCAAATCTAGGGTTCCCTTTAAAATATTAAACTACTCAAAGTCGCATCCAGACAAAAAACACGTAGTTTTCTGACTGTAATTAACAAGTAGCAATTAATAATGTATTAATTACATGTTAACCAAGACATTGAGTAAATGTGTATATAATAACACAAATGTGATATTCATTTGCTACATTGTGCCTTGGACGTTGACACACACATCACAACAACATTTCTCTTTGTCTTTGCCATTTCTTAAAGCAATGGGTTCCAGAAATCTATTTGGTGTCAATTATCTGTTGCTTAAGCCAGAAGAAGCAACTGTGTTTGATCTTGGGACCCTCTTGTTCTCTTCCAAGTTGAGCAATAGAAGATTCATAGAGTGCCCAGAAGGGGTTGAAGCAGAATATTTTCGACAAAGATGGCTCATCTTCACATCTGTTGTGGCACAGATTCTCCTTCTTGCCTCAAGAAACTCCTTGAAAAGGTTCGGGGACATGTTGGAGTTTTGGATCAATCTTTTATCATGGAATGGAGGTTTCAAAGGACTCTTCTTCAACATTCTAAGAGGTAATTCATAATCCATACAGCAGCATAATTTATTTTCTCTTCACTAATTTTTATTTGGGTAGTAAGCTTTTCAATCTAAAACTTCAGAATATATATGTAGGAGATTTTACAGGTCGTTGAGCGTTGGGGTTATATTTCATATATTTCATATCGTATGAGTTATATTGAGAGACTGTGATTCTGTATATATAACATTAGTTTTATACATATAAAATATTTGATATCAGTTTTAACTCAAAATCTTAATACAATGGGATTATTTTCAACAATTTTCCTTTAAGAGTGAGTTTTTTTTTTCATATGGTATATTTCTTCTTAGGTGTATGATGATCCTTTTTTGTGTTATAATTATGTGGTCAGTCACTCCGAACCATCAACTCTGATACCACTGTTGAGATTTTATATATATATATATATATATATATATATATATATATATATATATATATATATATTCATATGACATTGGTCTTACACATATAAGGTATTTGACATCACTTTTAACTCAAAAACCTTAAGACAATGGGGTTATGTGTTTTTCATGTTATATAGTGTTTAACTTTGTCTATTATATCTAATGTGAAACTTTGACTTACATTTGAACTATTCCAAACATCAAGTTAGTTCCCTTAAAATTGTCAAAATTTTCTCATTTTTATTTTTTTATATTCCAAACCATTTATTATAAGTTGAGAATTCAAGTGAATTTAAATCTTTTATTAAATAAAGTGATAAAGTTGAGTATCGTATAAAAAATTTTATAAATTTATTATTTTAAGATTTAAGGTTAGAAGTTGTGCTATTTTCTTATGTAGTCGCACTCATATTCGTGTAATATTTTCCTAAACGACTTTTCTCTAAAAAAAAAAAGCCATGAGCGATACCAAAGGTTCTTCTTGACCGAATACCAATAGGATTGTTCCCCTGTGATAAATATGATTGGGAGAAGAGCAATATGGTTAAATTATTTTGTAAGAATCGTAAGGTGTGTTTCATAAATTATTTATTTGGCTTATATATTATGAGTTGGAAACATGGTATGAACATATATTATTGAAGTTATTTTTAAATTGATATATGATAGTTTGCACGTGAGGATTATAAATTAAAAATTTGTGAAGCAGGAAAGGTGAAAATACCAGAAAAATCATCAGCATCATATTTATCTGTGGTGGGTTGCATTGACACACGAGTTGACTTAGACAAAAACATTAAACAAAATGATGCCAAATACGAAGGATCCCTCTCAATGATGGCTTCAAAGTTGTCCTACGAAAATGAAAATGTTGTTTGTAACGCAGTGCAAAATCATTGGAATGTAAGTTCTTTATTCTTTCCAAATTAATTAATTTTTTTACTAACTTCACCAAGGCTTAATATTTTTTTTTTAAAAAAATACTTTTTGATTAACTTCTACTAGTGTTTCCCATCTTGAGAACTTAAATCTAAGGTTAAATGTTAATTATTTACTGACAAAAATATTTCAACTAGGTTTTAGTGTTGGTGATTTTGATGTAGGGTTTACCCTTTTTTTTTCTTCTGTTTTAATATAATTGCAGATGGAGTTTTTGGGGTTACACAGCTTCTGGAACGGTACGTATAAAGAAGAATCCTCTTTATTTTTTCTGTAAAGTTTGCTTAGAAGATACGAAAATTTGCAGATAGATAAAACATTTTTTCAATATTGTTACTAGAAATATAGATATGTTTGCTAAGCTGGTTTCTTCATCAGAAAATTAAACTAGCAATATCAAAGTGGTTGGCATCAATTATATATGAAGAACATAAACATTTAATTCATAAAATATTGGCATGATTCCTATATTATATATCATATTATACTAAGGTTACAATAATGGCGTAATTAGTTGAGTTACCCATAAATTATTGTAGTTTAGTTCATAATTGTTTAAATTCATTCATTTAGTTACAAAAACATGAATATAGTTCACAAATTATTCGGGTTTATGTAATTTATACATGCATGACTAAATATTTACGAATTATATATGATCATTGTTGTGTATTTTTTTTCACCCTTTAATTTTAACATGAAAGTGTACATTTTATATATAGTACAATAATACTTTAATCCACTTTTTTTGACTTATTTTTAACTCATTACTTCGGTCACCATTAGATCATTACATCACATCACTAAAAATATCATTTTCCTTTTATATATATATATATATATATATATATATATATATATAAAAGTTACGGAATATTTTTTAAAATAAATATAATTCAGAAAATAAACAACCCAAGTACTGAAATATTTTATGAACTCAAGCTCAAACTTTAGTTCAAATTTGACTGGCTCAATTGTACATCAAACTCGAACAACATTTTTCTTCTCCTAAAAGTTAAATTTGACTCCTAACATGGAATTTGAATTTGATGCGTTTAACTTTAAATTTTGAAAGCTTGTTTTTACTCGTTCACAGTTAATCAAACTTGAACCTAATTATTAATATTATTAAGAGAAAAAACAATGGGACAAAGTTTACCAGTCACACTTTGCTTCCCACTTAACCTTTTTTTTTTAGAATCTATTTAGAAGCACATGTACTTTAGAAAAATGAAAAGAAATATTTGAAAGAACCTAAGTTCTATATATTAATTAGAGATATCTTGCCAGAATATAATGTATAAATTCTCAATTGATAGCATTTATTTATTTTTTACTTTGGTTAACCGCTATAGGGCATTGTTTTTTTTACTTAAAAGGGTAAGATTGTTACTGACTTAACTTACATAATCCATGTCCCAGGATAATTAATGAACTCTACAATAATTTTCTCTTAACAATTGTCCAATTAAAAATCAAACTCATTATCACTTTCATTTTTATACTAATCGTTGGGTCGACTACTGAGAATATTCATTAGATTTGGGTTATCCAATGACTCAACCAAACTTAATTCAATCCAATTAAATTGAATTGAGTTTCATTTATGATTTAACCCAATCCAAACTATCTCTCTTGTATGAATTGAATTGATCTAATTCAATCCGATATTTGTTTTAGTGGATTGGATAATAGATTTATCGACATCCTACCCAACCCAATCCTCAAACCCTTACTTTAAGGTCAAAAATTATAAATAATAATTAGTGTACAACTCTTCCTATTTAATAATGTAACAATATAAAAATCATAATTCAGAGTAGGAGTTGATTCTCCTATCTTACAATTAAAAGAATCATTCACCTTGTTAACACCTATCAAACTCAAAACATATATTAGGAAAATCATAAATCTAAAATTAACCAGAAATATTATATATAAATAATATTATGAGTAGAACCTCCTTAGATCCATAAAATTATCATTTCCAAGCCCAACACTTTTGGATATGAAAGGGCGTGTTGGAAAACCTAAGTTAGTCCTATGGACAATAGTGATACCGGTAAGCTCCAATATATAATTGAGGCAATGCTTAAAGGTGAATTAAGCTCAATCAATAAAATATTTTTTTAAAAATTGGAAAATTAAGTTGTTTTCGTCCATTTAGAAAACCAAAAGATATATATTGTAAAATAATTTGCAATTAAGCTTTTATCTATTCCCCTCTATATTGAGACAACAATATCTAGCTCAATTGGAAATGATGGGATGCAGATTACCAAGAGCAGTGGTCGACAAAAGCAATCATATTGCAAGATACGAAGTCGGAACCGAAGTTGATTGTTGTTGCATTCAGGGGTACAGAGCCATTTGATGCAGACCAATGGAGAACAGATGTGGATCTCTCTTGGTACAACTTTGCCAATGTGGGTAGGATACATGTTGGCTTTATGAAAGCATTGGGTCTTCAGAAGAATTTTGGATGGCCCAAAGAGATTGATCAAACCAACCCCTATTCTTACGCCTACTATACAATCAGAGAGAAGCTCAGAACAATGTTGAAGGAAAATACGGATGCAAAATTCATACTTACAGGCCACAGTTTGGGAGGAGCCTTGGCCATTCTCTTTGCTGCTCTTCTCACAATACATGAGGAGACATCGCTGTTGGAGAAATTAGAAGGGGTTTATACATTTGGGCAGCCACGAGTTGGGGACTATGAGTTTGGGGAGTTCATGAAGGACAAGCTCAGAAAGTATAATGTGAGATTCAAGAGGTATGTTTACTGCAATGATGTGGTGCCTAGGGTCCCTTACGATGACAAAAACCTCTTCTATAAACACTTTGCTCCTTGCCTCTACTTCAACAGCTTCTACCGGGGGCAGGTGAAGTCTATGATTGAGTTTCCTTTTGCTCTTACCATACCAAACCTGATATACTCTGACTGTTTTTTGTAATGTATTGCCATGCAGGTTCTAGAGGAGGAGCCAAACAAGAACTATTTTTCTGTGTTCTGGGTCATACCCAAGTTGCTAAACGCAGTCTGGGAGCTTATTAGAGGATTTCTTCCCGCCCTCCTAGTAGGTGAAAGCTATACTCAGAACTGGTTCATGACGATAATGAGGATCTTTGGATGCATGATTCCAGGAATACCCGAACATCTTCCTCCAGATTATGTCAATGTTACCAGGTTGGGAACTTTACCTCAAAACTCGCAAGATTCCAAGACTGACTGAGATCGAAGCTTGTGTAGCCAGCGACTAAATAAACACCCAATATTGGAATGTCATTGAACAATTACTCTGAAGTTGTATTCCACTAATTGTGGTGTAATCATATTAATAATTCAAAATATGCTGGTACATACCACAAAATCAAGCCCATTCTTTTCATTCTCTTATCCAAATACAATAGACTAGCAAAATAGCAAATTCACTCGAGTGTTTGTCTCGGTGAGGCAAAATTAGCACGACTACAACAAGAAACAAACATAATTCTGACAAGGAACGAAGAACGAACTGAACCATCCGCGACTTCGTGAAGGAAAAAAACTAGATTACAGATTTAAGGTTAATTTATCGTTCAACTATCTGCAGATAGATAAGAGATTACATTTGAACAGCAAACTGTCAACAGAAAAAAAAAATGCAAGAAAATATTATTCTAAAGTTTGGCCTAGGTACATACATAGATTATTTATAATTGAATTCAAATTCCCAAGGGTGAGAGTACAAGGGGATTTTGATTTAATCGGATATCTTTAGAAGGTGCTGCTATTTCATTCATTCCAAAACCGCAACGACATAAAGTGTCAGCATGCTGCTTCTGTTTTATCCACCTTTCACTAGTTAACAGAAGTTACATTTAAATCTTTCTGAACTCTGAATCCTGGTAAGACAAGCAACAACCTTTTATCAAAATACATAGGAATGAATGAACAAGGATATAAACAGAGAAAATTTCCACGGTATGTAGATTAGGGATAATACGCCTGAGCCTATCAAAACTCTAGGGAAGCCGGGACTTAAACACAAAAGAAGATTAGTTCTATACATTCTACCGCTAATTTTCTTACTTTTTATTTAAAACTTTCTTTACAAGATAGTAGAAGGATATCACATTACTCATTAAAGAGGGAAACAAAAGGAACATATCTGTTTTGAAAAGTTTGTTGCTTAATCAAAGACTCAATTGACTTTTAAACTACTACAAGGCTACAGAAAAAATTACCCAGCTTCATTTGAACAGAAAAAGAATGCGGGCGAAGCTTTAAAAGGCATGACATGTGAAACAACCACTCAAAGAACCCATCTGAGTGGCTCTACTAAATAATATAGCCTTGTGAGGAGTTCTAGCAACTTGATGATCCCGGTTGGTGGAAACTGAACTTCTCATTTCTTGAGCTTTTTTCTGAGCTAATCTCAGCTTGTTCATAATCTTATCCATTGATGATGCTCGCTTCTTCTCCAACTTCATCTGAAATAGCAAAAATAATGAGATCATGATCTATTTAATTATGTTCTTTATCTCTAACTCTCCTTACTATTCTTTTATAAATTTTAGTAATAATTTGTTGGGCCACAGATAGAAAAGAATAACAAAAAATGACTTTCTTTAGGACACAACATTCATGAAGAAGTTTTCTTTAATACGTCATGATCCTATCAAACAACCAACATAGATAAAAACTTGTCCACCGTTTTAAGACAAGGGATGTTCCGAGATCACTGATCAGAGCTACTATACTAATGGTAGTAAGTGTAAATCATTAGGGCTGAAATTCGGCTAAGAGAGGATAACCAGTAAGAAAAAAAAAACAATCAAATACCAAAAATTAAAGGAAATTAGGAATTTTATTCCCTTTAAATATATATATATATTTACAATGAAGGAGTCCGTACAACTTGATTATTAAAGCATCAAATTACTTATAGTGACTATTTTAATTTTTAAATAATTGATGAATATTTTTAAGAGGAGTATCCTGTTAAAATTCTGCCAAGAAGAAAAAAAACATGAGAAATTAACCTCTAGTTTCCGTATAGCAGCCTCAGCTTTTGCCTTTTGCAAATTCTCCCATGCATTGATTTTGGCTTCCTCCCTTTTGGCCCTGGACATGTTACAAAATGATGGAATTTCAGATACAATGTAAAGTTCACATAAATATTTCTTATACAGTAAAGACATTTCTCAGGGACAAAGTTGTTATATCAAATACTTCACATATATATTTTCTAGTTTGAATTGGATTACGATGGTCAATCTTTAGAAGGTAATAAAGAGAGGTTGTTAACAAGACAACTCCTGAACACTAATCATTTTAATAAAATAATTTCAATTGCCAATAAGATAGCTAATTTAGCAAATCAATAACCACAAATTCCACAAACTCCAATTGTTGTGATACCATCATGAACTATAATTTATAGGTAACACGTACCATTTGGATGAAAGCATAGGGAAAATCTCACTTCTTACTTAATATCAAATTATTTATATGATCATTAGTTTGAGTTTAAAGTTGTCAAGAATATTTTTTCTTTATTACAAGATAAATTTAATGAAATCGATACCATACTAAGTTATACATACTTTGTCACAGTCTTTGAACCTTCAGTAATGTCCCAAGATGAAGATCGACTGCTCGTTTCTCTAATTTTCCAGCTGCCATCATTTTCTGAGCCTCTGCCAGAGAATAGGGCCCTGTGTTTCTTGGACCACCTTGTCATGGTTACACGTTCATCTACCGGTACATCTCTAACATCCATTTTAGAGAAAGGCAAACTCTTGAACTCTGATAGAGGAAGGGAAGGTGGAGTAGAGGCAGAGAAAGAAGGCCTCAAATTTGGAGACGAGCATGAGCTACCCTCCGGGCTCATCTGGGTTGCCATGTCCCTCCTAGAAATAGCAGGCGATACATTGGTGCCTGCATCTTTGAAACCATCAAACTTCTCCCCTGTAAGTTAAAGGAAACATTAAAAAATGACGCATCATAAGCACAGAAGTACATTTGCGATTACATAAGACCAGCATGTCATCATCAAGCAAAAAACGTCGACTATCGACACGCATCACTAGTGTTATCAACAGAAACAGTGTGTTCCACTCAAACCACAAAACAACAGCAATCTTTACAAAATATCACAGTACGTACGAGGCCTTCACAGAATATAGAGGATTAACTACAAATCAAGAAATTAAAATTGGTTAGGGTCGCCCTTGAAACACATGGATCTAATAGTATTGAATTGAACACACGCAGACCACGATATTTCTCAAGCACAACTCCACCGACAAATTAAGTCAACAAAATCATAATTCACCAAACCCAAAGCCAGAAAAGGTTCAAACATCTCTTGATCACAGTTTCGGCCACAATGCCAAAGTTCTCTGACTCGATGCAACCACAATTATGGCTGCCTCAGCCACAATTGCCAGCATTGTGAAGGATCGTAGAATTTAAAACCTTGTAAAGAATATAGTATGATATAATATGTATAACAACCTTGGGCAGGCAATGATGACTGACTCTGCATCTGAGAGCAACCATGGACACTAACTGAGCGTGCCATGCAAGGATCAGTCCTGGTGGGGACCGCCCCACAACTGCCACCGGAACTGGCCATCAACCCGTCAGCAGCAGCTGAGACACTAACAGCAGCAGAAAATGGGGAAGCCGTCATGAAACTCCCTGAATTCCCACCGTCAAACAAAGGCGCCGCAGGGGAATACAAGGAATAGGAAGCAACTGCAGCAGCGCCAGGGGGGCCAAGTGGCCCACTCTTGGACTTGGGCCTTCTCTGCGGCGCTGGAAGCGAGGCCCTCCCAGTGCTGTCGCCGGAAACGGGACTCAGAATCCACCTTTCAGCGTCATCCCATTTGGACGGCAAAGTCCGCCCGTTGTTGAAAGGCAACAGAGCAGCACCAACCTGCTTGCGGGCAGCACTCGTATGCAAAGGAACTCGCTCCGAACACCAACCCTTTTGCATAGCAGCACTAGCGTGAAGATAATTAGGCGTTCCAGGACTAGGAAAATTGGCAGAGCCAGAGCCAGACCTTCGAGAACAAACAGTGCTTTTCTTCATGGCCCCTAATCCCAAACGAGGCGAAGAAACATTGCCATTGCCAACGGCATTGTTCAGATCTAACGAAGCAGGCCTTCGCCGATCGTGCTTCTTCAATAACGCCTCAGATCTTGATCTCCTATCCTGACACTCTTTAAGTAACACAAAAAGTAAATAAACAAAATAAAAATAACAGAGAATTAAATAAACCAAAATGCTTGAATTGGAAAGTTGAAAATCTCGTAGGTTCCGTACCTTTGAGAGCCAGAGAAAAAGAGTTCCTCGCAGAATCAAATTCCAAGGGCTGATTCCCGTCCTCAGTGTCACCACCGTCACTGTCTTCTTCCTTTTGGACTTCAATACAGAAAGTACATCAACAAAACAACAGAGTCGGTGAGTCCACTTTATTTTTTATTTTTTTCACTTTATTTTTTTTTTCTCTTTTCATTTTTAAACCAACAAAACGCAAATGCGTGTTAATGTAATAGCAATAATAACGGTAATAACAACACCACCAATAATAACGATAATATAAATAACAAATTAATAATAATAGCAAGAATAACAAAAAATAATGCCGTTAGCACCTTTCGCTTTCTCTCCTTTTCCATAGAAACGATTTTGGTGATGTTTTCTGTGTAATGCATCCAAATCTGCATCGCCACGTCGTTGATGCTGTCGGTTATTAGGATCCAGATCCGGATCTGGACCGCTCCAGCTTTCGCTATGAGCAAAATCTCCGTCATGCTCCTGTCCCGCCAAATGCTGCAATGAAACCGCGACAAACTCCATTTCAGATTTCCAAATTTCAATTGACAACTTGACAACTAATATCACAGAGCAAAGCATTGTGTTGCGTTTACCAGAGAGATTTCGGAGACTAAGGAGTCGTGGTCGTGAGCGTCGGAGGCAAAGGAACATCGATCGACACTGGCGGAGGCGGAGGAGAAGAGGCTGAGGTTGGATTCGAGAGTGAAGATGACGGAGTCGGGGCTGGTGTCGCCGCCTCTTCGCGAACCGGCACGCCTCCACGAGCGACGTTCTTGAAACCCTAACTCTCTCATTCTGAATGGTATGGCATTGACATTTGCATTTGGCAGAGAGAAAGAGAGAATAAGAGAAGCACAGTCTCACTCTGACACTCACTCTCACACACACACTCACTCTGCAGTAAATATGGCGGGTATTACTCACTGTTGGGAAGGAAAACGAAGGATTGTTTGGTGTGATTGAGTTTTAAGATGTCACTGTCGTTTGACTCCGAGAAAGGTAGTGACTTAATTATACAACCAATTCTTAAGGACACAGACCCCTGCGTCTTTGTCAAATCATACAAAGGGACACTAATTTTTTTCAAGTGAAAATTTTGTTGCATGTTTTCTAAATCTATTATTAGTGGGGGTTTATCTTTTCATGCTAAATGACTTGACCATGAAATTTGTTTGACTGGTGGAGAAGTTACTATAAAGTCCATTTACCTTTTGCTTCGGAAGTACCTACTTGAGTGTTGTGCGGGGTATTATTAACTTTTCGAATTTCACGGTTACAAGAGCAAGAGTGTGATAATCATGATTAGAGTTAAGTGCGGTTTGTCCTTCTTAAGGCAATTGGAGGTCCTACATGATTGCCACTATTTGAGTTAAAGTGACATTACTTTTTGGGTGATAGCTTTATTGAACAATTTTCAAATTAAAGTTTAGCTAGAGGGGACCAAATTATTATTTAAAATGTTTATTCGGTGCTAGTTATAATTAGCTTTAACAAATTTTTTAACTAAATTACTTTAGTTTAACAAAAACATCTTTCATTTATTTGATTAATTTTCTAGTGTTATTTGTTATTAAGTTAAATTATTATCTTTATCTATACTATTATATAAAAAAAAATCACTCTTTTTATGTTCACTTCTTTTTTTTAAATTTTAATAATAAAAAATTTATTTACTAATTTTATCATTTAATGGATTTTTTTTTCAAATTTAAGTGTTTTTTATTTAATTTTTAAAATTTTTAATTTTTAAAATTAATAAAATAAATATTTATACTAAAAAATTATTTATAAAATAAATAAAAATTATAAAAAATATTTATGTTTTTTTTATAATTATAAATTTATTATCTTTTATTAAGGACAAAAATACGCTGTAGTGCATGTATTTTTAATAACTATTATTAATTATTAATAGTTGTAGATTGGAAGATTGCAATAAGATTTAAATTTTAATAGTCTTTAGAGTTATTTATTGCTAGATTCTGTCATCTAGTTTTTTTTTTTTTAATCATGGTCTTCCATACTTTTTATCTTGTTTATTTATAATATGAAACAGGTGGAGGTTATACCCCAAAATTCTAAATAGACAGTTCAATGTACATGAATCACGAATAGATTAATAACCGGCAGAACAGAAGATACTTACTTCATTTAAAATAATTTCAAGACAATTGAGTTTCGTTTATTTTGAAATTCAAATAAAAAATTATTGAATCAAGATTTATACTTTTTATTCAGTCCCTTGTTTCTTTTTTTTTTTTTCATTTCAGTTAACCATAAATTAATTTCACTCAATTTTACGATGATATGACAAGTTTTTAAAAAACTTTTTTTATTAGAGGAATCATGTCTTTAACATGTGAACACAAAATATCTAACCACTGTACCATTTACAGTACTGAAAAAAATTGTCTTAAAAATGCATAATAAATTCACAAAAACTATATAAAGCCACTCAATATTCTAATAAAAGCTACTGAAAAGAGAGATTGAAAATGGCAAAGTGTGATATGAGCAAATAATGATGGAGGGAGTGGGAAAATAGGGTGGGTGGGGAGCATAATCTCATGCTCCCTAAAATGTAAATTTGGCATATTAGTAAGAAAAAGACAAGAAAGGGAAAAAGAAAAATTATTTAGTGTTGAGTTGGTGTCTCCATTGAAAACAACAGTGGAGTAAACAAGTGCCGACCATATCTTTCGGTCCCGACAAAATTTCAACCCTTACAATTAAATTTACTTTCTACTTTTTCTTAAAATAAAATAATTTGCTTCCTAATTTTATGCAGCAGACACAGTTTTGCATGTGATGCAGACATTTTTTTTTTCAAACAAAGCAAAAATTGATATAATTAAGATCTTAAAATTATACATTTATCTTACTAATTACATTTCTTAGTTGTGTGATTACAAATAGATGGTCAATTTTATGAGCAGCTATACACATGAAAGATTGAAGCAGTTGCAAGCAAAAGAGCATTTGATAATATTTGTTATGGGTGAAACTTAAGCATCCATTTGGTGATAATTAGAAACTTCAGTACACATCCAACCTGGCTTAATTAATTATTAGCTGAATAAAGAAATACAGTTCATAGTACGATAAATACAACTAGCAAGACTTGGTAACGTGAATCCGACTTGTGGCTTATATGTCATTCTGATTCCATCTAAAAGGATCAAGGCTAAAACTACTAATGCTATTCTGGCCAATCTTAAAGTGTTGGAAAAATTTAATTTTACACTGTTGCGTAATTAATGTTTTTAAGGTTTAGAGTTAAATATATTAATATAACTTTACATAAAAAAAAAATTGTTATCTATTAAGTTTGTAAACGAGGGGTATTAAATGCTTTTGAAAATGGAGTTTTTCATTAAGGGTTGAGAGGTATTTGTTACCTACCATACGATGGTCATTTATTTTGCCCACTGATCACTAAATGATTGAATCTACCATGCAAAATGAGAAAAGCTATATGCAACTATTTTGACAAAAATGATAACTAATTATGGGTAAAGGTATTGAGATGGGTTAAATTCGTTGAACATAAATAGCAAAGATTCATAAGATGGAATGGAAAATTATCCTCATTTACAATGGAACCCCTGTTCTCTGGATTGATCCTCCTGTCGAACAGTCATGCAGAGAACAGATTTAGAAACGGATTCATTTTGCAAACCTAAAAACTTAAAACAAAAATTTAATATATAAAACAAACCAGATCAATCAAGTTTATACAAATAGTATGTTACTGTTAATCTCAACGTTACATATTAACTTATTGAACTAAAGTGCAGAAATTTAGATTAAGATGTATTTTGAAACAAATAACTAGAGGTGGAATATAAATGACATGAATCTCAAGAATATAATATATACAAAACTATACCCATTAACTCAAGAAATGTAATCATTAATACAAGTATGAAAATATGTTTTCAAAAGCAACATTCCAACCTCCAAAACATGAGACCTAACTACAACTAGTATGAATAAACTTTATCATAAATACCTTTTTAAACAATATAAAATGAAAAGTAAATTCCTGTATATATGCATAAACTGATTTGTGAAAGTGATTTAACTTATTTTTCTTAAATCATAAATCTTAACAAAATTTAATTTTAAATTAACAATTTTATTTTATTTTATTTTTTCTTATAAGAATTTTTACCAAAGGCCGTCCTAATCACTGAAATCACTGAAATGAAATGGATAATGAACATCTCCTAAGAAATCCCTCTTTATAACCTGTGGAAGGAACTATTCTCTTCCCCATCATTACACAATCAACAAACCTTTCCCAAATAACTTTATCTGTATATCTAGTGTTACATAGGTCATATGTACAAGTTCATTTGGGGGAGGGAGTAAATACAGTATGCACAGCTTTTACATTGAAGATTAAGCTAAAAATGCCTCGGAAAAGTATCAATACCAGGAGCACAACTACAAACCACCTCATTGCTTTTTTCCCTTTGTCTATCTTTTCCTCCTCGGAGGGGATGAGTACCCTTAATTTAATATGCAGCAGAAGTTAGTATGTTTAACCTACCACCCTCCAACTGTTGTATCACTGAAATAAGCTGTGATGGCCTTCAATTTGTTATTTAAATAAACTTTCTCCACCTAGAACCACCATAGAGGAAGGGGTTGAGTTTCAAGAGATAGATATTTAAGAAGCCACCAAAGAATACAATGATATAAACCGCCTATTGGTTATATTATGCTTCACACAAGAACAACGAAGATAATGCAGCATTGATAATCAATTATAATGTGTACACCCATATTCTTGTGTATTATGTTACACCACTTAGGCCTGTAAGAAATACAATAACCTAGTCATATAAAACATAGCTTCGTCTCAATAGTTTACCGAACAGATACCAATCAAACTATCAACAATAAAATACTCTCAACCCCGGTAAGACATTGTCTCACTCTGTCCCTCGCTCTTTTTTTCCTTTTTCCTTAAGAGGTAGGGGTTATCTATATATTACACTTCAAACAAAGCACATCAAACAGATAAGACGTTGAAATTACCTCTAGTGACCATGGTGGACTGGATGACAGAGATAACTCTGCCAATTGGTTGAAATTGATATTTCTTGGAAGGAACATGACAATTCTGGAAGCAATCTCCTTTGCAGCACTAAACAGTGTATGACTACGCAGGAGCAGCTTTAAGTTAAAATGAGATTGTAAAAACGTACGTATCTTTGCACCAAGAAAACAGAAATCAAACTGGGAGATAAAATTTAAAAACTACAACAGAAAGGAAGCAAGTACCTACCCATCATGAGGTCTAAGCATTGTCTTCATGTCATAAGTCGTAGCCTTGAGATAATCAGGTCCCCCCCATGGTGGAGATAAGAAAACGGTATCAGCCTGCAAGACAATGTACTGTCAATTTGTCAAAAAAAAAAGTTTTGCTCTAGCTTGCGTTCAATGCTTTTATTATTCATTTTAAGAATCCAAAAAGAAGCATCCTAGCCATTACATATCAACAATGGCCTTGACATCCCCCAAAGCATGTAATATGCAAATTTCAGTACCTTTAACTTTGGTGCCAAGAGGAAGAAATCACCAACTATAAAGTCAATTTGATCAACCACCCCATAAATAGCAGCATTATGCCTAGCATAGTCAATCTTCAACGAATCAATATCGATTCCAATTACATGCCCACAACTGTAATATCAAGTCATTGTCAATTAGAGATCAAAACTTATATTTAAAGATTAGTTTTCTCAGAGTCATAATCATTTCACCAAAATTACAACATTATGACTAAATAGTGGAAGTTTAAACAAAATCATTGTTTCATAGTGGAATAAAACTAACAATCAGGCCAGAATAACTTGATTAGAAAAAAAAATGGTAAGAATCATTATGTCTTTATCCAGTTGTAGTTAACAGTAAAAATGAAATGAATATTAACAGTTTGTTGTTGGTAGTTACTAGACTATATAAATTGGAATACTAAGCACAAAATAAACCAAAGAGAGAAGAATAAGAACATATGTTAATCAGCTAATATATGTTAAGTGAATGCCTTTGGTAACTCAAATAACACCTATAATCATGCAATATATACATTAACAAATTTTGCATGAGGGCAACACAATGTTCTAAGAGTTAAATATGGGATTCACTAGGTGGGCAATCCAACTAGAAATGTATTATTTTGTGTTCGAGATGAAGTGTGATATTGCATCCATAAATTAACCCTTTTGAACATGAAGGCACTAAGAGGTAGCCCCACCAGATACATCACACAAAATCCAAAGTAACTTAGAACAGAAGGAGGCAGGTATGCATAAATGAGATGATAACAACAAACCCAAGGGCATCTTTAATGTTTTTCTTGTTCTAAGTTATATTAATGAAATTCATGTTGCTAAAAGAACAGATTAATCATAATAAATGTTAATTTATTTTCTTTCTTTGGAAAAATACAGAACTTTTTTATGTGTTGTTGAAACAACCACTCCGTACACATTGTTCATCAGAACAGACAAAATTTAAAATTACAATATAATATATCAAGAAGTGAGCAATTACTATTTAGTACTCACTGTCGTGCAAATTGGATAGAGTTCCCACCAACACCAGTGAAGCAGTCAATTATCGTGTCACTAGCACAACGTATTGCTTGATGCTGCGCAATAGCCTCTGGAGTGACAGAAAACCATCCTTCCTCGTCCATCATTAAACCATCATCAAATCTAGAGAACAAAGTATACCTCTGACACCAATATTTGGCAATTGTAGCAGAATATGATTCAGGCATTTCTTGAAAGTGCAGATCTGCAAAAAAAAAAATACAGCTTAACACAGCAGCAAGATCTATCAATTTTTAATAACACGATGCCTTTATTCCGCAAAATCTATACTTAGGCATTAATATGTTCCATAATGACAGGAAATCAGTTTCTATGAATCAAAATCAAACAAGCACCAATCCAGAATTTTTGGCCTTTGACTCAGAACAGCAAAGCTGTCACATACGAATGTATCAAGTGTTAACATAATTTACTCCTAGTAGAAAGTATTGTCATAACATTGGATCCAATTAGCTATGAGATTTAGTAGAATAGCAACCACATTGCAAAGGCCAAATAACGAAGCAGTTACCACGAATGAAGTGTTGGCACAAACCTTCAGCTTCATTACATAATTTCTTCTGCCTTTGTCTTCTTACTTTTTTCCCCCATTTTAATGTGGAAGGGTCACATTTAGATTCCAATCCAGACATATCGATTACTGTGTTTTCCAAGGGTGTATGATTAACCTCTGGTGCTACTTGAATGCCTCTATCATTAGAGCTGCAAAGCACATTGATTGCTAAAAGGATCAGAAAGGCAACTTAAGACAACAACACTCATAAAATTCTTGTGAGATATAAATCAGTCACAAGCCTCCCCTTAGAAGCCTGAGATTGGCATTTTTAATTTTGTCATCCCTAATCATCTAATAAAAAATATATAAGCTATGAGTGGACCTACGCTGCATCATTTAAGCCTGACCGTTTTTACCTAACTTGGACTTCTGGAGAGCTAACCATTGATATTTCCTAACCACTTCTAGTTTTTCTAGAATTGAAAAGCCGTCAACTTTGCAATTACATTATCTTTCTGGGAAAAAAACCATTGGACATATTTAGACGACAGAAAAATATAAGATAAAGGTTTAGCATTTATACAAGGTGCACACAATTACCTAACACTGCAATGTGAAGAGCTTTAAACAGATAATATTTTTCAAAATGATTATATGATAGTTTAGAATTTATTTCATTTGTTTGAATTAGAGCTAGAGCAAACATTACCAAATAATATGATCTGGCATATTTGATACTGAGCAGCATGAAATTCCACAATTGCAACTACATCTCTCAAGACACTCGTCTGAATGATCAAGAGATTGGTTTTCACTATTTGTAGTGATATCAGAGACCAAATTGTCAGCGGCAACTCCAATCTCAACAACGCACTCTTCATGTTGCTTTCCTTCCATGTTCTCTTCAGTCAAGGTTTCCTCAGGTGCTTTAGTGATATTTTCTATTACACACCCCTCTGAAGACTTAAGAGTTTCACTGTCATCTGATTCAGTACACCCACCGATTACCAGATGTTCCATCCCTGGCGGTGTGTCCCACGTAGAAGTGTGTGTGCTGATATTGTAGAAGTACGTTCTCTTATAATAAGTATCCCAGAAGGCCATCCAGTCTCCAAGCACGGCATAATTATTTGAAACATCATTTCTGTCGCATCCAATACCTTCTGAGCTCACAGGAAGCAACTCAGATTCAATAACATGTGGAAGACAAGTGGTATCACTGTGGTCATTGCAAGTAGTCTCACAATCTGTACTTTTTCCAACAGTCGGTGAAACTTTTAAACATTCACTGTCTATCAAACACTCATCATATTCTGCCCCACAATAATTGACACCAGCACCTGTCAAATGGCTTTCAGCAGAATCTGAAAAAGGTGCAGTTTTCAAATCAACATAATCATTACTGATTAAAAAGCCACCATCCTGAGCGTCATTAGCTGCTACCTGATTTATATTATCATCGTTTATCTCCCTGGAAACACCACTAGCCAACCCAGTAGAGCAGGCTGAATTATCTACTTCACAAGAGGCATTTTGCGTCATATCAATATCCATGGCACCCTCACAGTAAGTAGATTCACTTTGGCCCAGCATTGATATACAAGATAAAGGAATACTAGTTTCTTCATGAAATTTTGCAGGAGACACAATCTCCTCCACACTCGTTTCATATAGGGTTTTATCTGCAGGGTTGTGACAAGTATCAGGATGCTTCGAACGTTTACCCTTTTTTTTTCCTTTTAATGATCCTTTTTTCTAGAACAAGATAGACCAAAAATATCATCAATAGCAATCTAGAAAGTAATAATGGAATTATACAGCACAGGACATGAATGGTAGAGAGGAGTACCAGTAGGGATGCTCTCATTCAAAAGAAAATTTGATATAAGAAAACTAAAATCATGTCCTTCATAGAACTTGTTCAGATCACCACTGTATCAACAACAACTATTGTTGAAATTATTACAAAGACAGGTATGAACTATATAGCTTTAAACTTTTCTTCTGTAATTCAATCTAGGCTTCGCTATTTCTTAATCAGAACCAGGGCTGACAATGTCTGAACCAGCCAAATCTCTTTCACTACCATGTTAGTAAGTTAGGTTCACAAGCTAACAACTAAGTAAGCATTTGGTTGTGGCATCACTAAACTCGTATTAAAACTAACTATGTAAGAGAAAAGGTGAAATTTATTTTGCAACAGTTCAAGCCTGCCACTTAGCCTGATTTGTTGAGCCTTGGTTAATTAAGCTCGTTATCAAACTCGAAAACTAGTGAGCTAAGATTTCAGAACGAGTCAAGTTTGATGAAAAGACAAACATACCTACTTTCTAATCCAACACTGAGCCTAAGCTGTAATATTTTTTATTGGGGGAGCCAGAGCTTGTGCACTGGATTTTCACTACTATAAAATGAGAGGTACACTTTAGAAGAAAAAAAAAGTATATACTTATAGTCATTGATTGAAAAGTTAACACAGTAGATTTTTTGTTACAAAAAATTAGGGAAAGAAGACAGGGTGTTAGCCCAAGGCCAAGGAAAGCTTCCAGATACTCACAAAAGTGGTTTTAAGATCAAAAATTTAGTTTGGAAGAGAAACAACTCAATTTTTTTCATTTACATGAGAAGAGTATGCTAGGGGTAAGAAAAAGCTAATTTTGTCCTGCCTAAGGGGTTTACTTCATCCCTAAATATTAATGTCACTTGCTGCAATGTAAAAGGGAAAGAAAACTATCGTGTAAAAATCAAAAAGCTACAAATTTTCATATGCATAAAAGCTACTTATTTTCAGGGGAAAAAAACTTAAAACAGATTTCAGCCATTATCTCAAATATACTGTTGAATCCAAAACAGCTAAAATCTCGCAAAAAATTAACCCTTCCCAAACACGATATCAGCAGTTGATTGTCCAAACAAAAACTATACCCCGAATATTTTCCTCACTTGAGAGAGAATCCAAAAACAACTAAACCATTCAGCCAAAATAATTAATATGTATGCATACCTCCTTGTTCGACTGGAAGGAAAGCGGAAGCCCCAATTCATTCAGCTGTTTCTTAAGCTCCAAATTCTCGGGTGTAACAAGGCCGGTAGATTCTTCTGCGGAAAACAGAAAAAAAAAATCTCTTTAACAATTAATAAATAAACCCCACCACGCACAAAAAATACCACACCAAGGTTCAGAAGAACTTGCCAGGAACAGAGTCAGAACCGTGATTGTCAGCCAATTTCTAACACGCATCAGAATTCAAAAGAGATAAATGTCTCAGTAAAAAAAAAAAAACAGAAAAAGGAACAGAGAAAGAGAAAAAAAATAGCGTTACCAATTGTTCAATTGAGTAAGAAACCTGAATGTCACGGTCCCTACAAAAACCAGAAAGGGTAATAACGTAAAACCTATTTTTAAGAGTGCAAGAAAAATAAAGAAAGAGAGAGAATAGAAGGGTGGGAGAGTGAGTGAGTGAGTGAGAACTAACCAGAGAAAGACTTGCGTGACCTTGAAGAGAGAACCAAGGGCTTCGATAGCGGGACCTTCGTAACCGGAATCCATGATGATCATGTCTTTGTCCTCAAAGGTACAGAAGAGTCACAGCGGTTACAGTGTCTTCTTCAGTTCCTTCTTCTTTCACAAACTAAGCAACCCCTTTATATACTGCAGAAATTTAAAATAATTTTTTGCCACTTTTTGTCCAAAAGGACCATATAATTTTAATATAATAATCTATAATATATATTATTATCAAATTAATTTTCGTAAATTTTATTTTTTATCTATAACACTATAATATATTATACAAAGAGATTTTCTCTTTTATATTCGTATTTCATAAGGTCAAATTTATCCTTTATAATATAGTTAGTTATTTTTATTTATTTTTTATAAAGTTATTTATTTTTTTTATTAATTAATAATTAATTATATATTTATTTTATTTTATTTTTAATAAATATAAATTTATTTTATATATTAATTTAATAACATTATACTATTATCACATACTAATATATTATCATTCATATTTAAAAAATATATTCATATAAACGTGATAAATAACGAGTTATGTACGTTAGTCATATTTAATTTGTTTTAATTTTTGTGAAATATTTGTTCAATTATGATAATATATTCAATGAAATGTTAATGAAAACTTTCTTTAAACTATAAAAGTATATATTTATATAAGGGTATTTGTGACTGTCTGAAATTAATTTATAGAGTATATTTAAATAAACTAAAAAATCTTGTTCTGTAATATTTAATTTTTGTGAAATATTTGTTCAATTATGATAATATATTCAATGAAATGTTAATGATAACTTTCTTTAAAATATGAAAAATACATATTTATATAATGGTATTCAATGAAATGTTAATTTAATTTATCTGTGATTGACTGAAGTCAATTTATAGAGTATATTCAAATAAAATAAAAATCTTATTATGTTTATAAGGGTATTTAATTTATCCACGTGTAATTAATAATTTGAACAGTGTTTATATGCATGGACAACAATGGAAAATATTTCACTTTATATCACCACTTTTTCCCTGCCTGTTATATTACATCAAATTTTTATTTTATTAAACTCTATGTAATTATACACTTCAGATGATTATGTGTTTATATATTATTCTAAATAATTAAAAAACATGTGAATTGTGATTTTATATAATATGATCAGATATTATTTAATCTTGCGGAATAATTTTTAAATTACAATAATATATTTAATAGTGGTGGCATTCTTTTGTTTTTCGAACGTAACAGTGTTTTCAGAATTTGAATATTCACCGAGTTAGAGGACCGTTGGAGATTCCATAAAAAAGGAAAAAATAAGTTGGTGACGTACAATTTACTCGCACAATTGCATAATTTAGAAATCTAGTATAACATGAAAGAAGTTTCAATTGAGGAATTTTTTTTTTCAATTTTTTATGTCTTTGTTTCAACATAAAAACAACTCGAAACAATCGAAACAATTAAAATATTTTAACTTTTTACTAAAATATACAATTTAAACAAAAGATTAATTTTAAGATTCAAATTATTTGAATTAATTCAAGTAATATAATTTCGGTATAAAATCAAATATTTTCATCATGTTACCTTTACATTTAAATTATTCATTCTAAAGCTGATAAAAAACTTATCTAACTTTTCTTAATTTGTAACGTTTGTTTAGATTTAAAGTCAAGATTCTACTTCTTTTACCAAACTCATTATTTATGTAAACATACTTTTGTGCTATTAAACTGGCATAAATGTATCTTTATCCTAGAATAATCACAAATCTCTATGTCTCTATGTCTTCAGAACCTTCTAAAACCAACTTAATAAAAGAGATAAAGATCAAATTACGCATAATAAATTCTGATCAAACTTACTTTATTTTTCGTTGGAATCCCTAAGGTGGACTTTTGTGAAAGAAGTAAAGCAATAATATCTTGTAGTTTGAGTAAGGCATTTTAAGAGTTCGATTATTGTTTTTAGAAAAATTAAAATGCTTTATAATAAAACACGTTATTTGAGTAAGAAAATTTAAAAGAAATTGGAATTTTGGAATTGTATTATAGTAATTGAATTACTTAAAATTAAAGAATTTAAAATTCCCTTTAAAAAGTAATAATTTTATTTTTTTATATTTTTAAATTCATATTTTGATGATAGTTTGGATTGACCTGAGTTTGGGTCAATTTGGCTTAATCTTATCCAAGTAGACTCAATTTGACCTATGTGATTGATCCAACTTGGTATAATATAACCATGATCCATTGTCTTAACCTATCATGATCTTGCTGGACACAATAATATTTAACCTTGTCTTGGTTGGGTCCAAATCGAGATGCATCCAACCAAATTTTATTTGTCATGACCTAATTCTTTTCGATTAAATATGTTTATATCTTGACTAAACTTGACTTGTACACGATTGAGTTCAACTTCAACCCAAGTCAACTAAGGTTAACATGAACCCATGTTAACTTGCTTTAACATACTCATGTCGACCTAACTCAATTGAGTTTGTACTAGCTCAAATTAATATAGGTTTGAGCTGACTTAACTTAACGTGGAGTGGGACCTACATACACTAACCTATACTCTACTTAACTTGGTCTTGATCGAGTTAGGCCTGACATGGTCTTAATCAAACTATGACCAATTTCAACCTTGTCCAACTTAAATGAATGTGGATCAATCTTAATTCAACCCAACATAGACTCAAGTCAACTTGACTTACTCGAACTTACTCTATTCATTAAGATTCAAGCTAATTTGACTTAACTTAGGCTTAGGCAAACTTGCCTCGACCTAAGGTTTTATGGTCTTAATCAAATTAAACTCATATTAACTAAATTCGACTTGGACTCATATTATTCTTACTTGACTTTGACCTATATTGATTTAGTTAGACCTTCCATGAATTTAGTTTGGTGTTATGTTATATTTCTTGAAAATAATTTTGTTTAACGTAAATTTAGAAAAAAAAAAGTTTACAAAATTAAAATGATATTTTCTTTAAAAAACTTTGACATAAAATAATATTAATTAATATAAACTATAAGATATTTTCAATAATAATATTTTGATATTTAAATAATGTTTTGAATTTGTTAGAAATTAAAATACATTAATTAAATAATTAAATAAATAAGAAAATTAAAATTTACTAAATTTGAATTTCTTTATTAAAAAGTTAATTCGAAAAGAAAATAAGATTGAATAAAATTCGGTTTAAAAATTTTCATTTTTCTTTTAAAAGATGACTTTGAAATTAAATTTTGGATGTTTAAACATTGTTTCTTTATTATACACGGTTAATAACGAGCTATTTTAAATGTTTTCTTCGTGTTTGTTATATTATTGACAATAATATTTTGATAATTAAATTTTAATAATTTTTTTATATTTTGAGATAAAATTTTCTAATAATATTAATATTAAAAAATAAAAAAATTTAAAATAAAAAGTTACTTAAAAAAATAACATGAAAAAAATTATCAAAATTTAATTATCAAACATGTTTTTCTTACATTATTTATTGCAGCCAATTAGTCCACTGTTCCCAATAACTACCGTTTTACTTTTATTTATTGTTAACACTCCTCTTCTCATTTATCTTCTAAATTCCACCTTATTAAATAATAAACCTTAGTAACATTATCTATTAGTGGCTAGCGCTGCGTGCTCATCCTTTGGTATCAGAGCAAGGCCGCGTGCTCGATTCCTGCCGAGGACGGAAATGGGGCAGTGTGTGGTAAGTTCCCTTGATTTCGGTAAGTCCCCTTGATTTTCCGAAGAGCGGGGAAATCAGAGTCGCGGAATCGTGGTGGGACCGAGGAATTAAGTATCAAATCTTTATTTTTTTTTATGATAAATTATTTTAATTACAATTTTTTAGTTTCAATTATATATATATATATATATAATATTCCACAATCATATTTTAAAGTATTTTCAATCAAGTTTAAAATCAAGTAAAAATAATATAAACTAAATATGATGTTATATTAAAAAAAGTACAAATCGTAATTTAGCGTAAAACTTCTAAATCACTCACAATTTCAATTTCCTTAGAGACTCAAACACGCTCTCCACGGTGAAACCATTACCGGTGCATAGAGTAACAATGGAAGACGGCGAAACGACGGAGGAGGTGGTTGTCGTTCCGGTTTCCAATAGCGACGGCGTCGGTGACGAGCAAATGTTTCCGCATTCCCCACGACAATGCGATTCGGAAGAGGAGTCTCCGCACGAATCGTTGCGTAAAACGAAAGCTTCAATAGAAAACGCCGTCGCCGAGATTATCGCTCTGAAGAAACATGCCGAACCCAAACCGCTCCTCACTCTCCGACTCAGAGAGCTGCTCACTCAAACGTTCCTCCATTTCGTCACTCTTCGCCAGGTTCCTCACGCGCTAGGGTTTTATCTTCGCAATGCGACGTCGTAACGGAACTAACTAACGCGCGTTTCACTTTTCAGGCCAATCGCTCCATCTTGTTGGAGGAGGAGCATGCGAGAACGGAAACTGAGCGTGCGAAGGCGCCTCTGGAACTCACCACGCAGCAGCTTCAGAACCTGATGTACGAGAAGAGTCACTACGTGAAGGCAATAAAGGCGTGTAACGATTTCAAGTCCAAGTATCCTGATATTGAGGTGGTGTCGGAGGGAGAGTTTTTTCGTGACGCACCGCAGGACATGAAGGACTCCGTTTTGTGTAGCCACAGTGAACATAATCTCGTGCTGAAGAGACTCAATTTTGAGTTGTTTCAGGTGAGTTGCATTTGCCTATTTTTATTCAATCAGACATGGTTAAGAGTTGTTAAAGCCTTAGGAGTTGGAAATGTTTGAAGTTCTAGTTACTGTTTTGTTGCGTGTTGGATTTTGTGGATGAGTGCTGTCAATGTGGCCACAATTGCGGTATCGCTGTGTTCCTTGATATTGGGGATAAATACGGTGAATGTGACGATAACTACAATCCTGTTACGGTCATGAGCATCGTAAAATTCGTGACAATAATATTGAATCGTGATTGCACATAGTTGTAGTTGTGTTGCGGGCGAAACAATCTTAAAACTTTGACTATAACTTCGAAATTGCAGCTGCGGTTTAAAACCTTGTACGCACTCTAGAAAAATTTAATGTATGCTATGTTGAGCCTACACTTAATATATTGTGCTCTTGGGGTATTCGATTCTTCATATTAGATTTTTAATACGCTAAAGAAACTTTGGGATATTGTAGTTTGGCAAGTTCCAGGATTTACCTATGTCTCAGTATTATTATGGAATCTAATTTTTGTCCAAAAAAGGAACCAAGAGAATGGAAATATTTGATTTTCAGATGTTGGTAAATGTTGAATTGTACTATTGTGGTCATAAATGGTTTTGCTTCCGGCACAAGTTTTGTATTGACAAGCTAAAATGTTCTTTTAAAGAAGGATTGGAGGGTAAATAGATGGGGGCGCCCTGTGTCAACTTGTCTCTGTACTTATATTTGCAATGTTGTATTGTATCAGCGCAAAGAGCTTTGCAAGCTTCATGACAAACTGGAGCAGAAAAAGAAAACTCTTTTGGAGACAATTGCAAACCGAAAGAAGTTCTTGTCTAGCCTCCCTTCACATCTCAAGTCTCTAAAGAAAGCATCCTTGCCAGTGCAAAATCAACTAGGAGTTCAGCATACTAAGAAACTAAAGCGGCATCACTCAGCAGAGTTGCTTCCACCACCTCTTTATGTGATTTACTCACAACTGTTGGCTCAAAAGGAGGCGTTTGGAGAATCTATTGATGTGGAGATTGTAGGAAGTGTCAAAGATGCTCAAAATTTTGCCCACATTCAAGCTCACAAGGACACTGGTAATTTAGAGTTGATGTGTTAATTCTAGCATTTTATCAATTGGAATCTATGTTATCCATTATCCAGTATTATTTGCAGCTTCAGTGTATTTGCTATTGCAGGACTATAAACTTTAATGTTTCAGTATCTCGTAGGTGATTCAACTCCGGTCCCCTGAATATCACTCCTATATATTATCTGAGATTTAGCTGGTGTTTACAGTGGGTTATTAAATAGTTTCAACACTAATCACCGGATAATCAGTAAACGAATAGAAGTTTATTACTAGATTTAAAGTACCATTGTTATTTGTTCTTGATCGGAACCAAATTGTCTCAAGAGCCTTTTGTCCTTTGCCTCCTCCTCCTAAAACTCGCCTTTGAGTCACTCCTGGATTGCGCTCCGGGGGTGGGGTACTTGCAGGCACTCCGACGCTCAAGTCAGTAATGCTTCAATGGAATGTGTATATTAAAACTTAGTTGAATTCGTCCCTTTACCTTTTAATACTAGACCTAATTTTATACTACCTGGTTTCGATCCTGACTTTATTGCTTTCATAGTCGTTGCCCTTCTTTCATAAATGGTAATAAACCCCCTGAATATTCTATCATGAATATCCTATCTTAACTGCTTTGGACTTGAATGTACCGTTACACCGTCATATCTCGCCTGAAATTGCGCTGCCTACTCCCACATTAAGCCATATTCATCTGCCTCTTCATCTGGGCCGGGGTGTAGTCAGCCCACTAGGCCGAGTAGTAGTAGGCCATGCTGGATGAGATATTCCCAACCCTTTTCTGTGCAAACCTCTCACCACACCCTCCACTTGGATTTCCTACGTGCCCCTCTGTACCAGTCCATGCTTCCTCCCCCTACATTGTTGGGCCGAGTATACCACGGTTTCCTTGGGTCGGGTATATCCCTGCCCTGCCTATATACCAGCCCCCTAGGTTTGCACTGCACGAAGTAATAAAAGAGCCTTGATTGTGATCTCCCACTCCCTCGTACTTTGTAGGGCTAGTAAGCCGATGCATAAAAGATTGAATGGGAAAAGAAAAAGGTCTTGTATGCACGGTATTCGAGATCTTTGACATGATGGCAGTACGAAAAGTCGTGCCACCCTTGGATGTGGCGAGATCTAACGATGTTGATGCCTACGCATGAGAGAGTGTAGGACCACTATAAATATGGGTAGGGTCCTATGTTAGGGTACACGTGCTTGCTTGAGAGGAGAACCATCCCCGGCCGAGATATAGTCGTAGGTCGCCACTCCCAAGGTATGTCGTCCTCCTCTGTTTATTCTCCTTCCAGTAGGCATTGCTATTCAGAGGAAGAGTGGAATGTATCCCATTGTACTAGTAGCGCAAACTCTAAGAGGGATAGCAACCACGTTGTTGGTGCTGAGGATTTCTCGGTCCTACGCCACCCGGGTTACGAATGGGTAGATCCTAGGGTGAAACTACCATTGTCTAGGTTCGGAAAGTCCTCAGCCGTAGCTTCCTTGTGCAATAAAGTGGAGATGATAGCTAGCACTGTAGATGAAAACATTGTAAGCATAGAGCGAACCAAGAGTGGAGATAGTGTTTGTCACGACCGAGAGGGTCATTCTCATGACTTCTTCTACATGTACTCGACCTTAGTAACAAACTTGCATGTGTGCCTCCCCTTGGATGACTTCACAATGGGAGTCTTGAGGGTATTGAACATGGCCCCCAACCAACTACATCCCAATAGTTGGGCTTCCCTCCACGCGATCAGACTTATCGAGTGTTCCACTTGAAACCTTCTCCCCAAGTATTCCTACAATATTATTGCACCCGACCGGGAGAGTTGGTTATTGCTAGTGGGCCAAAGCCACCACTGCCTCTTAAAGTCCTATACCTAGTCCTTTAAAAAGTTTAAGACTAGGTTTTATAAGTAGTCATAAGGTTTGTTAAGGCTTAACATTTTTACTTTGACAATGGTGAGCCAAATTTTCCTTTCTACTGGACCCAAATTCTGACCCAATACCGTAACTGGTCGAGAACATGCCTTACCTCGGAGGATCGGTATGTGTTGTCGTACCTGGATCAAATGCCCAAGAAACTTTCCTCCAAGAAAATTATTGGGGATTTTAGGTCCTCCCATCCGCGAGATGATCTGTTTGGTATGTATGCTTGATTGACTGTATGCAACTGATCTACCAATAATCCTAGTTAACATTTGCTTCTTGTTGCAGATATTATGGCTGCTGCTGGTCCGTCCAGAAGAGAAGTTTTCCTCGAGCTGAGAAGAAAAAGACTAGAGAAGGAAAAAAGAAGAACATGTGAAAGCTCCCATCGCTCTGGTACTGAATCTGACGCTCAGAGGGGTGACTTGCTGCCCCCTCCAGCTGAAAAGAAGAAAAGCAAGCACAAGGACTGCCCTTCCAAGCCTAGTACCCCTCAACCTCCTTCACCCAAGAAGACTTGGGGAAGTGTTTCAAATGAAAGCATGCCAGACTCCTTTGTAACCCTGTTTGACTCCCAACTGAAGATTAGCGAAGGCATAGAAGTGTCCCTCTCGGCAGAGGAAGTTGACATTGTCTCGGCCCTGCACGCAAAAACTGTACTGTATGTGCTAAATGAATTTCAGGCTAGGGCCATGGTGATGGGCCGCCACCTGGAAACAGTCTTGAGCAAACTGCCCGATGCAAACAAGTTGGGAGCTGAAATAAAGACCCTACAGAGTGAGTTGGCCGAGGCAAACAGGCAGATGCAGGAAATGTCCCTATAGCTTGAAAATGTGAGGGATGAGAGATCTCAGCTTTTGTCTGAATGCAATGCCCTGAAGGTGCACTGTCGGGACTTAGAGAAGAAGGGTGAAAAGTCACAGGCCACTCTGGAGCTAATAGAGGAAGAACTAGCGGCCTCTAAGAAAGAGTACAAAGAAGCGTTGGGCAGGATTTACCAGCTAAAAGGATATGTGATGTCCCAACATGAAGAGGGTTTCTACAAGGGTCTACGCTAAGCTTCCCATTTCTACAATATAAATGCCGAGGATGAGCGCTTTGACATTGACAAAGACATGCACGATGGCACCTTCATGGCCATTGAGGACATCCCCCTTGCTACCTTTGCTCATAACCTAGATGAGCGAGAGAGACCCGCCACTCCCCCAGACGCCTGATGAAGCCTTGTGTTCCTTCTTTAGGTTATTATTTCTTCTTATTAATGTTGTATGTAACAAACTGTATGGGTTCTGGTCACCCTCTTTCGGTAT
Source organism: Vigna unguiculata (assembly GCF_037176805.1). Lineage (NCBI taxonomy): Eukaryota > Viridiplantae > Streptophyta > Magnoliopsida > Fabales > Fabaceae > Vigna > Vigna unguiculata. Next base: position 2,265,055 of record NC_140799.1, on the reverse strand, counting down.
GTACCGTATGTACTGTATTGATGCACTCTAGTCTTTATGTACGGAATTAGCACTTAGTTTCTTGTTTGTCACGCGTATACTTGTTTACCACTGTCATGCTTGGTCCTTGGTACCTACCTGTCACAACATGAAGGTGTTTACGAGAGTTGGTTGAGATATGGTCGGCCTGGAAATGGCTGTGATGATGTCGACTTATTCATTGGCCTAGTTGTACTCAACCCTGGGTGCCAGTCGAGTCTATAAATGCATTGGAGTATGAGATGTCTTGAATAACAAGTCTCCTTCATTGATTCCTTGACGTTTGTATGGGGGGATCATCTTGAGCGAGAAGCATCCTTTCCCATTGATACAGATGGGGGATCATCTCGTTGGATGAAGTTTCCTTTCCCATTGATACAAATGGGGGATCATCTCGTTGGATGAAGCTTTCTTTCCCATTGACAAAAAGTGCTCGAAAGTATCCGATTGAAATGAGATGATCTATTCACACATGCGTGCTAAAAATGTAATCATAGGATAAAGGAAGGTGAAAAATATTGTATTTATTGGTACGATGCCTCATTAAAATCTTCTTGACCAAAATCCTCCTTAGGAAAAAAAGATTAAGGTAGGAAAGAGTACATTGTTTATCATGTGAACAACCCACACATTAAATAGAAAATTTGTACCGTAAACAATCACCAAACAAATCAACTATATTAGAACTTGAGGTGTGACGCGTTCTAGGTTGCTGGAATAGGAAGTGCTCCAGCCTGTATGCCCCCTCTTTGACACAAAACAGGTCCTCCCATTTGGGCAAAAACTTTCCTTCATGCTTTCGAGCCGCACTCGCCATTCACAACACCAGGTCCCCCTAGTGGAAGGCTCTAGGTTTAACTTTGGAGTTGTATTGTCACTAGTCATGGTCCCTGTGTTCCTAGACTAGGTCCAGACTTGTGAGCATGCTTTCTTCATCAAGGTGAATATCAAACAGACTCTTCCGTAGGGTGGGTTCCTCTATCTCTACGGGGATCATCGCATCAACCCCATATGTCAGGTTGTATGGCATTTCTTGCGTTGTAGACTGTGGGGTGCAATGATAAGCCCACAAGACCTTTATCAACTCATCAACCCATTTGCCCTTGGCATTGCCTAATCTCTTCTTCAATTTCCGTAATATAACTTTATTAGCCGCTTTGGCCTGGCCATTTGTCTGTGGATGTTCCACCGAGCTAGTAATATGGCATATATGGAGTCCCTTGTAGAACTCAGTTAAACTTTTGTCAATGAATTGTCTGCCATTGTCAGTTATTATGGTGTTCGGAACTCCAAACTTGCACACGATATTCTTCCAGACGAACTTTTGTGCCTGTTGAGCTATAATAGTAGCTAGAGGTTCCGCCTCAATCCACCCTGGTGAAGTAATCTATTGCTACCAGCAGGAATTTGACCTGTCCCTTCGCCGGACTAAATGACCCTAAGATGTCCATGCCCCACCTTGCGAATGGCCACGGGGACGTAACGCCATGCAATTCCTCAAGCTTTAAATGTATCATATTGCCATGTTGCTGACACTTTACACACTTCCTGATGTATTTGTCGCAGTCTGCCTTTACAATTGGCCAATAATATCCAGCCTGCAAGACTCGAGTCGCCATGGATCTTGTCCCAGAATGCAGACCACAAATTCCCGAGTGTAACTCTTCAAGAATATACTGGGCTTGTTGGTCCGTGATGCACTTCAGAAGAGGGTTTGAGAACCTTCGCTTATACAATTCCCCGCTAATTAATATGAATTGGGAGGCATTCTTTCGCATGGTTGGGTTGTCACCTCCTGACTCCTCTCCACTCTGGATGAACTAGATAATAGGAGTCATCCATCCCACATCTTTTAACCCTGCCCCCTCTATAGCGTTGCTATCCACCAGGGTTACAGTGGGATGATTGAGCGTGGCATGAATCATTGTGCGATGCTGACCTTTCAACTTTGCGGTTGCCAATTTTGAGAGTAAGTCAGCCCTAAAATTTTGGGACCTGCTTACATGCGTCACACTGGCAGTCCTAAACTTACTCATCATACTCTGCACCACATGATAATAGCGCAGTAGAAGAGGGTCCTTCACCTGGAAAGTGCCTTCTAAGTGCCCCACTACCAACTGAGAATCTGTTTTGCACGTGAGGACCTTGGCCCCCGTGTCTGCAGCAAGGAGTAGGCATGCTATCAACACTTCATATTCTGCTTGATTGTTCGAAGGTTTGAGGCCAAAGCGTAGAGATTGTTCCAGCAACAAATTGTTCGGCCCCTGTAACACAATGTCGGCCCCTCCCCCTTTTCCATTAGAGGAACCATCCACTGAAAGGATCCATGCCCCTTCATTCAGATCGGGAACTCCAACTAACTCGTTAACGAAATCGGCCAGGCACTGTGCCTTGATGGATTCACGTGCCTCACATTGGATGTTGTACTTTGATAACTCTACGGCCCATCCTACCATCCGGCTTGCCAAGTCGGGCCTTCTCAACACTTTTGTAGATTGGGTAATTGGATTTAACGATGGCCTAATACCCTTGAAAGTATGACTGCAATTGTCTTGTTGTTGTTATTAGCCCGAGGGCCACCTTTTCTACCGTCTGGATGAGATGTTCCCAGCCCTTTTTTGCGCCAACCTCTCACCACACCCTCCACTTGGATTTCCTAAGTGCCCCTCCGTATCAGTCCATGCTTCCTCCCCCTGCACTGTTGGGCCGAGTATACCACGGTTTCCTTGGGCCGGGTATATCTCGGCCCTGCCTATACATTATTATCAATGGTTTTCACTCTTGTTACTTTTAATATTTGCCATATTTCTTAATTTGTTTGTTTGTGGTTTTATCTCAGGCATTTCCACTACGGTAGAGAGTCCGAAATTGGAAAATGATGAACCTGATGAAGATGGTCAGAGACGGAGTAAAAGGCCAAGGAGGTTTCAAGGCAAGGAGAGCCTTGACCAACCAGGAATATTTCAAGTTCACCCACTTACAGTCAATCTCCATATTTATGATGACGAAGTCTCTGATTTAGAGTCTGCTAAACTTGTTACTCTAAATTTTGAGTACATGATGCAGTTGAATATTATATGTGTCGGGATCAAAGCATCTAATGTTGGTCCTGAGAATGACATCTTAAGCAATTTGTTTCCTGATGACACAGGTCTCGAGCTTCCTCACCAGGTAAGGGCATCTTGTTTACTTGTTGATGCGTCTTTAATCTGTCTATCTGCAACTTTCGTTTATTCTATCCCCGTTGCATTTATATGCCATTTGTTTTTGTTTGGATTGCGATGCAGTCAGCTAAGCTCTATGTTGGGGATGCTGTAATGTTTAATGGCGATAGAACTTCACGTCCTTACAAATGGGCTCAGCACCTGGCCGGTATTGATTTCTTGCCCGAGGTGGCTCCATTGCTGCTTGCTAGACGTGAAACTCCAGACGGTGGTGAAGGAGCCAAAGGCGAAGATTTCTTACCTAGTCTTTCACATTATCGCCAGCATAACCGATTGCAGACAGTTCTGCAGAAAATTCGCTCAAGGATAAAAGCACGTTTGGTTCTTCAATAACGTGTCATTGTTCTTGTATTTTTACAGTTTTAGAATAGGAAGGATCCTCCTGGGTGTTCATTGAACTGAAAATAATGCAGTCAGCCAGCCGAAAAGCTTGCTTTTGATCTATGCTTTGGGTGTATTATTGTAACTGACATCTTAGTTATTTGGTCTACCTGCTGTAAATACTTGTAACCTATATTTTTTAGGATTTTGTTTTTTTATCCCTTGGTTGAAATTACATTTTGTTTTGGAGGAACCAAGGTATCATGCTTGTAACCGTGGCTTCTGAAGATTATTACTTCATGAAGAAAAAATATGCAAATTTTATTTTTTCATAAGTTAAAATTAAAGATTACTTTTTTTATTAACATTAATGTCAATACCAAATCCAAGAATAAGTGCTCAAGAGATTTATAAGCCACTTTTACATGCACTGTTGTTACTTTGATAGAAAAAGAAATTAACTAATTAAAAATTAAAACTAGTTTTCCTATTCAAAGTATAATCTTTAATATTTATTGTAAAATGATTTGAAAACTTCCTAAATGTTTTTTCATACTATTTTCAAGACATTTGTTAACAATTAAACCCCTACCAGTTACTTGTAATGGAATAAATTGATGATGACGATGCTCTTTTGAATTTATGCATATTCCAGCCAAAGAAAGAAACAATGAGGAAGCAGAGTGGACAACGAAGGTTAATGACCAATTCTCTTGTCATGCAAAGTCAAATCTTCGTAACAAAATGCTGAAGTTTTGGAATCCAGATATTTATATACATTTTGTGGTAAAAGTCTACAATGGTGACTACACTCATACGCAATAATGGTTTCTTTATTAAGCAGATAATATCCAAAAGCATAAGACCTGGACTAACTAACTGCATTATACGCATAGGAATTTTAAAAAGTTATTTTCCACTCATATGGCATTACTTAATATGCTATTCCATATATAGTTTGCAGATAGCTAGCTAAAGCAATAATAGTTAAACTTGTTCCACCAAGTTCGAACAATTCGATGTCTCCATTTCAGTTATTGTTGGTACTAGCAGTACTGCTTCTGTGCGTGTGGTCAGAGGCTGTTGCTAACGCAAATGATGATGAGATAAAAAGGAGCAACATAGACGAGTGCTCCATGTTGAAGTTCAAGATTGTTGTGAACATTGGAGCAGCCATAGAGTTGAATTCTCGAGTGGGAAAGGAACAGAAGATAGCAATGGAAGTTGCAATTGAAGATGTGAATCGACAAAGCTGCTACGAGCTTGCCTTGAACTACAGTTATAACATTCATCGCAACCCATCATCTCCCACTATGTTCGCTGCGGGTAATTTTCAGTTACTTCACATTCTTCTCAACCTCAACCTCAACCTCTGTAACTAAATCATCTACTTCAACCTCAAAACGAATACTCCTACTTAGTTAATTAACGATTATATTCAAAATTAATTTTAATGATATATATGTATAATAGGTTTTTAGTAGATGAGTTTGAATTTCTCTGTTCAACGCCAATGATCTGTAAAAGTAGGATTGAAGTTCAGTGTGTCTTGAAATGTGGGATTGGCCTAAATCAAACGAGTCCACATTTTTTATTGTTTTTTTTATTGTCTTTTACTGAATATTAAAAATATACTCTTAATATTTTAAATATTTTTTTAATATATTTTAAAATGTTAAAATTAGTCTTAGTCAATGTATTATGAAGGTATATTAAAAAAACAGCAAAAAAAAATCAAACAAAAATTTCCAAATTCGAAACAAATACAACCTAAGTTAATGATGCTTAAAATAAAAGTATATAACTTAAATGACAAAAATATATTCATTTCAATTTAGAAAGCAGCTAGAGTTTAAATTTTAGAAAAAAAAGAAACTATTGTGTTTGATTTGACCACATATAATCAGAATCATTATCATAAAAATAATTATCATAATAAGCATGGAATACTTTTAAACCAAACTTTTATATAATATATAACTTTGTCATTTTTATTTTATATAACTCATATTTGAAATATTCTTAAATCAAATAATATAAGTAGAGAGAATTTTTATAATAAAATTAAACCAGTCGTACTTTTGAAAAATCTGAATCATTCATTAACTAAAAGATGGCGGTTCATCTTCTTTTTTCAAGGGTTCTTCTGCTAAAATAGTGAAATTTCCTTTTCAAATGATCGATTTAGTATACCTTACAAAGATTTTATCAGATTGATGTTAATTGAACATATTATTAATAAACAAGGCAGTACTAAAAAAAGCTGTCTCATCTCAAACAGTTCAGTTTTTTTATTTTTTTCAAAAATAAACTTATAAATGATAAGCTATTAGCTCTTAATAATGTCAACGAGTAAGATGAGAGATAACAAACGTAATCTCAAAATTTATTATTGATTTTCATATTTTTTTAATTTCATGATTTTAAAAAGTAACTCATTTTCCTTTAAACTAAAAGTTAATTATCAGACCAACTTGATCAATCACATATAACAAGAGGAATTCATATGTCCCACATACTACTACTACGTACTTCCATGATTTTCCAGAAAAAAAAAATAGAAATTAAGTTGGATAAATATAAATCTCTTTTAAAAGAAATATATAATCCTATTTTCTAACTTTCAGTTTAAGAAATTCCTGGATTTTTTTTTTAATTTTATGATGGATATTCTGAAACATACTTTTTACATTTCTCATATTTTAAAATGAAAAGGGATGATCCAAAAAATGTATAGAAACAAAAATAAATATTCCATTTTTTTCTCAAAGTAACCGGAGAAAGCCTATGAACACTTTGTTCAGGATTCATGTGTTCCATTTTTTTTTTTCATGCAACTACACAGATCTTGCAAACAGCAAACAAGTGCAAGTTGTCGTAGGAACAAAACTCGATGTAGCAACGATGTTCCTCTCCATGGATGAAAACTCAAAGGATGTTCCTATCATATCTCTAACCTCAACAGCTACTCCAGAAATAGCTTCAATCCCATTGCCACACTTCATCCAAATGGGCCATGATGTCACCCTCCACATGCACTGCACCGCATCCATCATACACCAATTCCATTGGCGAAAGGTTACAGCAATTTACGAACACAACAACCTCTTTGCCTCTCATTCAGAGATTCTGACAACACTCTCTTACTCTCTGCGTCAGGTCAATGCTGAAATCGATCACCATGTAGCTTTTCCTTCAATGGCCCTTCTCTCAAACCCAACCGAGATCATAGAACAAGAGCTTACAAGGCTCAAGAGCAAGAGCAACAGGGTGTTCTTGCTTATTCAATCTTCCTTGGAGTTTGCCACTTTGCTTTTTGAGAAAGCAAAGGAAATGGGGATGATGGAAAAAGGGTCAGTGTGGATCATTGCAGATGATGTAGCCAACCACCTTGATTCCCTCGATTCTTCTGTCACTTCCAACATGCAAGGTGTCATGGGGTGCAAAACCAACTTCATGGAAGAGAGTGAAAGGTTCAAACGTTTCAAGTTCATGTTTAGGAGAAAGTTTGCACTGGAATACCCTGAGGAAGAAAGATTGCATCCGAGTGTGTTTTCTCTTAGGGCTTATGATGCTGTTTGGACCATTGCCAAAGCCTTGGAGAGCTCACAAGGAAACTTTTCCTTATCAGAAAGTATTTTGCACAGTGATCACGAGGGTCTTAGTGGGAAGATAAGGTTCAAAGGCAGAATGTTATCGGAACCACCAACGTTTAAGATTGTAAATGTTGTTGGAAAAGGTTACAAAGAGTTAGCATATTGGTCAATGGAGTCTGGTTTGAGTGAGAGCCTTGTTGAGCATAGTGCTGGTTCTGCTAGAATGCTTTTGAGTTCTGTGGATTGGCCTGGTGGGTTGAAAACAGTTCCAAAAGGTTGGGTGTACAATAGCAGTGAAGGGAAGCCTTTGAAAATTGGGGTTCCTGCTGTTGATCCATGTCCTCAGTTTGTGAATGTGAGCCATGATAAGAGACTGAATGAAACTCAATTCAGTGGTTTCTCAATCAATGTGTTTGAATCAGTTGTGCAACGTCTGCCTTATCACCTGCCTTTTGTTTTTGTGCCATTTTATGGCTCTTACGATCAGATAGTTGAACAAGTGAACAATAAGGTAAAATTCATTATCCATGCTGATATCTGTTATTGAGAAGTTTTTTCAGAAAAACTTCTCAATAACTGTGTTGGAACTTGGAACATAATTGATGATAATCTTGGTATGATGTGTGTTAATGTAGTACCTTGATGCTGCTGTGGGGGATATACAAGTGGTGGAACATAGATATGCATTTGCTGAATTCAGTCATCCATATGTTGAATCTGGCATAGCCATGGTGGTGAAAGTAAAGCCAGATAGATCCAAAGAAACTTGGATGTTCATGGACGCTTTCACAAAAGAAATGTGGATGCTAATGGCAGCAATGCATCTGTTCATAGCATTTGTAATCTGGTGCATTGAAGGTGAAAACAATTCGGAGTTGAAGAGTTTAGGGGCCATTCTCTGGTTTTCTGTCACCACGTTATTCTTCATACACAGTAAGTCTCACTAATGACACTCTAAACTCCTTTGTATTTCTCTCACAATTCATCAAACCTTCATTCGTTACCTACATTTCTCATTCATCAAAATCCTTAATGAAGTCCTTTTTGTAGAAAAAGAATTAAATTACGAATGTTTGTGATATGTAGGAGAGCCTGTGAATAGCAGCTTGGCCAGAGTAGTGCTAGCACCTTGGTTATTTGCTATTCTGATAGTGACTCAAAGTTTTACTGCGAGCCTTTCATCCATGATGACAGTGTCCCATCTTGAACCAGCTGTGCCTGATATACAAACACTGCTGAAGACAAATGCAATCATAGGATGCAACAAGAACACTTTCTTGGTCCATTACTTAGTTGATGAACTCAAATTCCAGCCACAGAATATCAGGGTCTTTGACTCCATCCATGATTTCCCAAGAGCCTTTGAGAACAAAGAAATTGTGGCTTCTTTCACCATTGCCCCTCATGCTGATGTCTTCCTAGCCACCTATTGCAAGGGCTACATCAAAGCAGGACCTACCTTGAAGCTTGGTGGATTAGGCTTTGTGAGTTTCTCTTCTCATCATCTCCTTATATACATGCATCATCCTACATCTTAGTTTCAAAATTCGTCACATTTATCGTTAAAAATAATCCAAATGTAAGTCTAAGTACACGTTAAATAGAAATGAAAAATTAGACACCATAAACTCATTGTCACCAGGTTTGGTTTTGAGTTAAAAATGGTGTTAATCTTGACACAGGTTGAAGTCATGTGATTAGTAATTTTTATTAGTGGACAATTCATTACTTTCTTATGTCTTTTCTCTTTCATTGATGAAGGCATTTCCAAAAGGTTCAAGTTTGGCAATTGACATATCTCGAGCAACCTTAAAGGCCATAGAAAGTGGAGAAGTGCAAAAACTAGAAGAGAAAATGTTGTCTACAACTAATTGTGGATCCACAAACAACAACATACAAAACGAACAACTTGGTCCTCAACCTTTCTTTGGCTTGTTTGGCATTTGTGGAACCATTGCTGTCATAGGTTTATTGGCAACCATTGTTCACTTTGTTAAAAGAAAAGCACAAACATTTATGAACTACATATTATTGTCACAGTTACAAAGAGGAGTGCAGATAATCAAACTTTTTGGTCAAAAGCATCCATACAAGTACAGAAGGAGTGCACCTTCCCAAGATGCAAATAGCAGAGACAATGAGCTAGCTACACCAAGCATTAAGTTAACAATTAACTGCCACACCACTCATCAACTATAAATTTGGATTCTCTGTGGAATTTTTTTATAGTGTCTAAACCTTTCAAATATACTGATGGACACTAATTTTGTTTAATATATCGACGTTAGTGTATGTTAGTGTATTTTGAAGGTTTAATAGAAGACATCATAAAAAGTTAAGCGGAGAATATATACTTCATAACTATACTTTAGAAACCTATTTGTTATAAAATGAATAGAAGGAGTAGATTTACATACTTTTAATTTGTAATTCTTTAATTTATGTATTTTGTGGATATATATAACTAATTGTAATACATTAGGTGATTAGTAAGGTGTATTCCAGTCACAAAATTTATTAAAAGTTAAACGACATTAATTATGAAGTTTTGAAGTGATGCATTACTAAAGTGTGGTTGGATCTTGTACAACCATATAATCTCTCTTAGTTAGATGTTTAAATGAATAATCACTATTGCCATCATTAGCATCCATGAAGTTACACCAAAAGCCCAACTTTTAGGAACATATCACCTCAACCCAATTATGTATGATAATGCATATTTGCTTTTATCTTTATTTTTGGATAAATTAATCAGCTGATACATAACATATACATATTTATCATACATAGTAGTTGGAAACTCAATCTTAATGTTTGGAATTTGCATTACACTTAGGAAATATAGTATTTTAAGGGAAAAAATTGAATTAATTCACCAAAACACAGTTTTAACTAAATTATTACAGCTTCCATCAACAAATTCAATCCATCAGTAAACGGGCTAAAATAGAATTGGGTTATGCTTTTCTTATGGTCCATATAACGTTTTTATGACTGAATGGTAAGCATTAGTTTTTGAAGTGAAATGTTGAACATTCTTCCCAAACAAGCTTGAATATTGATGTATGACTAGTAACAATCGAAGAGAGCGATCCTATATCTTTAACGATATATAAAAAGAGATTTTATTTTTTGTGTTCAAGATACTAATTTTATCCTTTAAAATATAATAATTTATTAATTTTTTTAAAATTGACTATTATTTTTACAAGCTTTTTATAAAATTGTTTATCTTTTTTTTTTATTTATCAACGGTTATTTTCTCATCTTTTCTGATATATTTCACTTTACTTTTAATAAATATAATTTTATTTTACATATTAACTTAATAATATTACAATATCATTACCTACTAATATAATATCACACATATTTAAAAAATGCTTACACACATTACATAACACGTTTATTTAGTACAAATTAACATACATCAAAGAAGGTTGAATAATTACTCAATTTTTTTTTTACATTTCCAATTTATTAAATTTATTTATTTATTTCATTTTCTCCTGAACTTTAACTACGGCTTATTATTTTACCATTAAAAAGCTAAAATGAAAAGAAAATAAATTTATTGGTAAAAAATAGTGTGCCAAAATCAGGGAGGGTCCTTGTGAAGATTTGAAGAAAAGAAAAAAAGGGTTTGCGTTGGGTTGGGTTAGGGTCCACTCCAAAGGGTGGTGTACTGAATGCGTGAATTTCACGCAAACTTCCAAGAAGGTGAATCTCTTCTTTACGTTCTTTCTATTCTATTCCATTTCATATGCATATGGATCTCCGCCGACAATAGCGTTCTTCTTTTTTTTTTTTCATTCCCAAAGTCAAAATCAGATTATATAGTAATCATGGATGCACAATGCTTCCAAAAGATTCCACACTTCATCTCATGTCACCATAACCATACCATTCATTCATTACCATAACTATAAATATCAAAATAATTATTATAAAATATATAGTTATTATTAATTTATAGTTAATATGTTTCCGCAACATTTGTTAACTTAAAATAATAAAAAAATAAGAAAAAGGGAAGAAGACGTGGAGAAGCGACAACTCAGAGTTATAATACAGCTTGCTACAGCTTTGAAGCATTTTGGCAAGTACTAGTTCATTTCATTGCCCACTCACGCCAACAACACCAGCTACAGCACCGGCACTAGCATCCACCATAACCGTTGACGCGTGCGTGCATATTCTTCCTTGCTCCGCACGTCACATCGCTCGAGCACGGCGTCGCAGATCTCGTGATCGCCGATCCGAATGGACGGTTACGACGGAACCGTGAGGCTCGGCGCCATTAACCTCAGGCACGATCGCGCCGATTTGGACTCCGGCCCCGACGTTTCAGTCTCCTCGCCGGTCACTCGGCAGAAAGCCGCCGCCGCCAAGCAGTTCATCGAGAATCATTACAAGAACTATCTCCAAGGATTGCAGGATCGCAAAGACAGGTTCTACTACTATTACTACGCTACCTACGTCACCTAACTCTCTCACCTACCTATTCATTCCTCATTCACTACTATACTATATTTCTTTCTCTATTGCTTCATTTAATAATTCTGAACTGTCAGGATTGATTTATCGTATTTGAATGTCCTTCACCGACAACGTTGTATGAGAGTTTTTCTTTTCTTCGTTCTATTACTCTGTTTTTAGAATAGGGTCTCGTAGCTCGTAGCACAGGAATTGTCATGTTTATACACACACGCACACACGCAGCATTTAATAATTTTAACGTTGAAATGAATTTTCATTGATTTGGTGGAATATTTCTTGTTGAGTTGGAGACTAAGTTTATGTTAATGATGATAGTTTATTGAAGTACTACTATATTATTGTTGAAGCTTAAAAAGTTAAGTTGATGTTGATTATTGTGATATTATTACTATGTATGTCTAATGATTTATCTAGAGTTTGGTATACATGATTACTACTAGTAAAGATAATATGACATGATTTGAATTGATCATGGTTTAAGTGGATACCTAATTGTATACCTTATTAATTTATGTTGCTTTCTGTTTCAGACGCAGGGCGCTGCAGAGGAAAGTGCAAGAATCTCAGATACCGGTTGAGGAGAAGGAGGAAATGATGAGGAACTTGGAGCGCCGAGAAACTGAGTACATGAGGATTCAGAGACGTAAAATTGGAATCGACGACTTCGAACAATTGACGGTGATTGGGAAAGGTGCTTTTGGTGAGGTATGCAAATATAATCTGCATAAACCTTTGGTTCCTTCTGAAGGTGTGGTCATTGATACCTTTGAGAAAATATAGGTGAGGCTATGTCGTGCTAAAAGTACGGGAGAGATTTTTGCCATGAAAAAATTGAAGAAGTCAGAGATGCTTAGTCGCGGACAGGTACCAGTTGCCAGACTTAGTGCATTATACGTCAATGCGTTGATTGATCTTGATAATCGTACAAGTTATTGCATGAAACAAGCAAAATTTACAATCAAGGTTTTGGAAAATGCTCTGTCACTTTGATTTCAACTGTAAGGTCAAGGGGGATCTTTCTGACAGCAACTGTGGCCATATTGTCAATATTTGTTTGCAATTTCTTGCCATGTTAGGGATCGCAACTGCAATTTAGAAAGCCTTGTTCGAAATTCACAATTCTTTGGCGTTTTCCTCCATTTAATTGATTACATCAATTTTTTTCCCAATTAAACTGATTTTAGGTATGATGGTTTGACTCTTGTTATATATTTGGTAAAATTAGAATTTTACACTCAACATTAAGTGAACTAGCTTGCATCATATCATCACTTATTTGTTATTTAGTTACTACAATAGGAATGCTTTTTATTTTATGTAATTTTTGGAATGGTTAACCTGTTTAGTTGGTTGGCAGAATTATTTCAACTTTCTGTCTAGTGAAAAACAAAGTGGTGGTCAGTAGGTATCCACTTTAGGTTTTGTGACCGTCTCATTTTCCTTGGTTGAGAAGGCATTTTACAATGAAAACAACTTGCTTCTTCCGTATACCTTCCTGCTGTTTCCAGCAGCTGATTACAATTGTCATAATAGAGAAAAAATGGAATAAAAACATCCATATTCTTTGAACTTAGGGTTCAATTATGTTACGGATTAAAAGTTCCAATACAAGTAGACAAAAGAATTTTTAGGAGTTATTCTGACTTTTGGCTCAATTTGTGTGCTTCTTTTGATATCATGATATCAATATAATTTAGGTGGAACATGTTCGATCTGAGAGAAACTTGCTGGCAGAGGTTGATAGCAGATGCATAGTAAAACTCCATTATTCATTCCAAGATTCGGATTTCCTTTATCTCATCATGGAATATTTACCTGGTGGCGACATTATGACATTGTTAATGAGAGAAGATATTCTTTCTGAAGACGTTGCTCGCTTCTACATTGCTGAAAGCATTCTTGCTATTAACTCGATACATCAACACAACTATGTACATAGGTATGTGGCTATTATCACACGGTTCAGCTTTTGTTCTATTGGCAGCCGATAGTATCCTCACCTTGTAGCCTATTTATGCACAAGAGGCTGCAAGCAGTGGGGCCAAGAACATTTATATGGTTCAACATGGCTTATTGCTTGGTCTAACAATGATATCTGTTTGGTCTGAAATCATCAAAAAACAGTATTTTTAGTTGCTTGCAACTTACTGAAAGCATGTGATGCAATTTATATTTATCTTTTCATATTGCAAATGACTATATTCAGATGTAGTCCACTTTTATGCTATTGTGAATGATGAATATAAAACTATGGTACAGTGGATTGATTGTCACTAATGTTAAGAAAATCTTCAGGTGATAAAAATATATAATGTTTCTGGAGAAGGATTTCAAATTTTGTGATTAAATAAATTTTCTCTAGAAAGATAAATAAGTATAGTTATACTCAGTCCAAGATATTCTGTTTGTGTAGGGATATTAAACCAGATAACCTGATACTGGACAAAAATGGTCATTTGAAGCTTTCGGACTTTGGCTTATGTAAGCCTCTTGACGATAAGTATTCAACAATTTTATTGGAAAATGAAGATCTTACCAGTCAAGAATCAACCAGTGAAACTGAAGGATATTCTGCCTCTCCTTGGTTGATGCCAAAGGAGCAATTACAGCAGTGGAAACGTAATCGACGTGCATTGGTATGCCGCTACCCCATTTCACGTTCCTTAGTGGGTATTAACTATTTATTGGCATAATAGACAAATAGTAAAAAATGTATGAAGTAATGACTATATGTGTGTTGGATCAGTTTATTTTTTGTCAAATCAGTTTATAATCAAAATATTTCTGGGAGAGATTAATAAAGGCAACAACCAATTAAAAATGCTCTAGATATTTCGTATTTATTATGTCACTAGTTTTTGTGAGGTGTAATATTAAGTGGTAGTTTTGTTTGATATATGAAATCTTTTAATTCTTACGAACTTGTACACCTGTTAGGCGTACTCAACTGTTGGAACTCTTGATTATATGGCACCTGAAGTTTTGCTCAAGAAGGGCTATGGAATAGAATGTGATTGGTGGTCTCTTGGGGCAATTATGTATGAGATGCTTATTGGGTATCCTCCATTTTGTTCTGACGATCCAAGGATGGCTTGCCGTAAGGTATTATGATTGATTGATTCTCTTATTTTCTTCATATCCAATTTTTTTTCATAATGACCCAGCGTTTCTGTATTGTGCCAGATTGTTAACTGGAAAACATGCCTAAAATTCCCAGAAGAACCTAAGATATCAGTAGAAGCAAAGGATTTGATCTATCGGTTGCTATGTGATGTGGACTCAAGACTAGGAACAAGAGGAGTAGAAGAAATAAAGGTGACAACTCTTACTGGTAGCCCGTGTTTTTTGACAATTCCTTCAAATACTGGAATAAACCTTATTTCTAACTTGGTTATGTATTATGGGAATGTTTCAACGTTGTGTCTTGAAAGTACCTGTTACTTTTATGCCCTGATAATCTGCATAAGTCCTCTCTTAACAAATCTGCACTTGATTTTTCAGGCTCATCCATGGTTCAAGGGTGTTCAGTGGGACATGCTTTATGAATTAGAAGCTGCTTATAAACCTACAGTCACTGGGGATTTAGATACTCAAAATTTTGAGAAGTTTCCTGAAGTAAGTATATATTACATAAAAGTTTATGCATTGAGAATGAGTCAAATTTATTCATAAATAATAATTTCTTGTAGGCTCCAAAATTATTTAATTACCAAAGATTTGATGAATGTAAATGAAACATCATTATGCATGTGCAAGATAGTATCTCTTAGAAAGTGGATTTAAGCCTAACTCAACTCCACAAAATGGGTTGTAAAGCAAGTTTTGCACTTATATACTATAATTTGATAATATTTTTAGTTGATATGAGATTTCCAACACAATTTCTCACATTTAGGTCTGAACATCTCAAGCATGGGAAATATTTGTGGGTAGTGATGATAGGTGACATGATAAGTCCAACAAATCTCATTAGGATATGCTATAATACTATCTTAGATAGTTGATTTAGGTTTAATTCTATTCTACAAAATCAGCTTCCAAGATAGGTTTGCACCTATATCTGTAGTGAATGCGAGTATCCAATAGTATCCTTAATGATTTAATTATATGAGCTCTCTCACTTTCTATGTCCATCTTCATCATAAAGAAAAACTATTCTTCTTACTACTGTTTATACGTTCTACACAAGGGTTCTTGCCTGGACAAAGAGGTCTGCTATACCAAATGCCCAACATGAAATTCACATTTTTTTTGGGAGGCTCGGTTTTATGGGGAACAAGCATACGACCCAATTGTCTCTTTGTATATAAAAATAGTTTAATATCAATATAAATTACTGGCTGGGAGTTGTGGAGGGATTCTTTAAACTGGTGTTGTGAGATTGGCATGTTTTCAAAGTAACAAAGTATATGCTGGCTATATAGTATTTAATATTTTATTCAGAATTGTTTCCCCAATCTTTTATTGATTGGGGTTTTCCAAGATTGTTATTTGGCCGCCACACCTTCTCATTTTGTTATCATTTACAACGAGTCAATGATAGAGTAATTTTCAAAATTGAGCCGTGTAGGCTATATATGTCTTCTGTTTTTTATAATTTCTAAAGTCGCATGACTCTAAAACACACCTAAATCAGTGATTTAAATCATTGACAGGTAGATGGACCACCATCCGTAACAGCAACTGTTGGACCTTGGCGGAAGGTAATTTGTTTTCTTAAGCTTGTAATTTATCAAGTTTGTTAGCAAGAGCTTACGTGCTTCGTGGCAAACATAGGTATGTGCATGTGTAGGAAAAATGCAAACATAGCAAAAAACTTCATTTCGTTGCATCATATCTTTAACTATTAACTTTGATTGATTTCTTTTTTTAAGTATGTTTGTCTCCTATTATATTTACTGATATTCATAGGTTAGTACACCGCTTGTTCTGAGTTTGGAGACAAAAATTTGTCTTAATGTTATTTTGGTTAGGAGGAGTGTATACTCTGCTGGTTCAGTAAACTATAAAGTTTTATTCAAACAAAGTAAGGTCTTTGTTGAGTTAATGAAATTTTTTAGTTTATTGTCTTGATTTTTTCTCTTCAAACTCTGCTTCAACGGTTTTTCAGATGTAGCATGGCTGCTGTTGTCTTTTTGTTTGAACAATATCTGTTATCTTCTGAATGTTTCAGCTTCTTTGAGAAATAATTTACTTTTTATTTAAAATTGCAATGCTTATGACATTTTGTTTTGTTTAATGATGCTCTTGCAGATGCTGACATCCAAAGATAACAATTTCATTGGATATACTTTTAAGAAGTCGGACATTCTTACATCTCTTGAAAATTCAGGTATGCAACTTATGGCAATTCATCCTCTTAGTGACTGCCTAGATTTAAATTTCTATGAAGTAAGAAAGCTGGTACAGTTCATGCTGAAATCCCAGGGTGGTACTTGAAAATATTTACTAACAAAACTTAAATGGGGAGGAAGGATCATGCTGGCTGATTTCATCTTTTTTCAGAATTGGCAGTTATTACATTATTTTTATGGCTGATTACATTATTTTATAACAAAACTTAGATGATGATTTAAGAATGATGACATCTAAGAGCATGTTTTGGGAAGATATTTTTTATGTTTTTAGCTGTTCTGGGATTTTTTTGTATGTTTAGGATAATAATTGAGATTTGTAAAATTTTTTTAGGAATCTGATAATTCATAATTTATAATCAGTTTTTAACAATTTTTTCGTCTTTTGAGTTTCATGATCCTTTTTCTTATGATTTGATTTATTTTGTTACAATCAAACTAAATTAATTATGTTACGGCCACTTTTCATCAAGCTTGTCCGAACAAAGAAGAGTATAATCTATTACAATAATAAATTATTTCAATAATTTAATTTTTGTAATTACACGCCCGAAATCTACTTGATACTACGATAAAATCTGAGGAAGTACATTGGTTATGACATTAATTTAGACAAAAAAAATACTTTTTCCTATCTAGATAAACTTCACCATTCAAAGGCATAAGATGAAATGGAATAATGATCCCCCAATTGTAGGCATACCCGAAGAAGATACTCCTAAAAAAACACACCTTGGGATGATCAAGAACATGAAAGATACTTTCTGACTTAAAATCTGCCTTTTCTTACACGCATTCAAACATTAATCCTCCGATTTTACATAATATTTTGCAGATGTAGCTATCAGAGAAAAAGAATCATCAAAAGCCCCTTCGTTGATTACCTTGTTAGGTATGAATAACTATTCTTAATGCACACAATGTATTGCTTACCTTGATAGGTATGAAAAGCTATTCTTAATGCGCATATGCAAGACATGCACGCATTCTTTGGGCTCAGTGGAGAATAAATATTCTTTGACAAATTAAGACTGCAGTATTTGTATAGCTTTGTTTCCTCCGGTCTCACCAATATTGACTTGTAGCAATAATCTGGTATATAATTAAGACTCATCTATCACAACTGATGTACAATGTGACGTGTTTATGCAGGTCGGATTGATTTGCAAGATACTGTCATACCAGAATCTGACCAGAAGCCAGAAGCTTGATTCAAACTAACTTGCTTTACTTTAATTGGAACTTGTATTCTATTCTTTATGCTTGGCGTTTGAAGGTTGTAGATGACTGAATATTAGCAAGCAGGTTCATAATTCAATTACAGGGATCTGATAATGGAGTAAGGTCATCATGGAGTCATGGCGAGGTTAATACCATGAGGCTCAGTTATACAGCATAAACATGATAATTATCTTTGACATGAAGTCAGACCGTTGCTATACAACCTTTTCAGTTTCCTGAAATCCAAGCATTTATGGTGTTGTCAAGTAATGAAAATTTTGTGTCTATTACTTCTTTTCTCTTTTTTATACAAATATTTTGATCAATTTTTTTTTTGCAACCAATATTGTGTTTAGTATATAGATTGTCACACCCTTGACTTTATACATTCTACTGGTACTCATATAGTTATATAGTTTGGAGCAAAGTGCAAAAATCTCCATCTTGACTAACTATTAGTTTTCAGAAAAAGAAAAAGGAAAACCAAATTCTAGGAGTGTCAAAAACCTGTTTGAGCATATGGCTACATCAAACAGCAGCACCGTAAGTGAAGTGATTTCAACACTTCGATTCAAAATTGCTGACCAAAACATTTGATTTCACCCTCACAAATTTTTAAAGTTATATTTCTTTTAACTAAAATTCTAAATTTTAAAGTGCTAAATTAATTTCTTGCCCTAAATATGTCCTTAAATCGTAATATTTGGTTTCTGGATTAAATATAATTGGTAAAACTTACTTCAGTAACTTAAAAGTTAGAAAATTATTTTTTAGAAAGTTGAGGGATTGAATTCATATATTGACTGTTTCAGGTGACTAATATGTTCTTAATAATATTAATCAGTAGCCATGCTCCAATATTATTAATAATATTATTAAGTAGCTATTCTCTAATATAGGGTATATTAGAACTTTGTGAACGTTTTCTTTTTTACTTTGTGAAAGTTTTTATTGTTGACAGAAGTATTTTGGAAAGTTATTCTTATTAAAGTGATTGGAAAGTTAAACCTAAAATATTCTCATATTTTCTTTGTTTTATTAATTTCTTGATATTGTTGATGTTTGAGAGTGCTATTTTTACATTATTTTCATTCCTACAAGCCATGAATAGATACATAAACTTTTTGTACATGAAAACGTTGAAGTTATCATAAAATTAAATTGACTTTTCATTCTCATCAATATTTTTTTATATTATTTTAAATTAAAAGAGATTGTTGTCATTATATCCATTTCCTTGTAAATAATTATAACAAGGAAGTGTTTTAGTTTTTTAGGGTATATACGACAGTGAGATATAATTTTAATTGTTTTATGCAGGTACAGTACAAATATCTTAAAGATAATGTAACAGGATATAAGATATTTTTGTATGTATATACCTTTTAAAAAAAATATTATTAACAAATGGTAGATTTTTTTTTATCAAAATCCGACATTTCTTTTCTTTAGTAAAAGAAGGTATATTGTTCTCGAAAAAGACATTTCTGAAAAAACATAATCATGTATATCTCGAAACAGATCCAACCAAAGGCTTAAACTGAACGGGAAGAGCATCATGGTCCAGGCATAAAATGGATCCCGATGTTGCAGCACGATGCTTCATATCATCATGTGTTCCTTCACCTACGGACCCATTTCATATCTCGTGATCTTTGTTTGATAATTTTGTTCATTTATTCATTCTTGGTTTTCAGCTACCAGTAACGAATGGGATGAGTCCTATGGCTCCGTTGTTTTCTATACGGCCCACAGATATCTCCTCTGTCGTTACTCATTTTTTAATATGATATAATTTTTTTTCCTAATTATTTCTCTCATATATCAATTTTAAATAATTTGACTTAAGATAAAATTATACGTCATCCCATCCCAACCCTACCCCCACTCCAAGAAAAGAGTAGATTTTATTATTTTATTTATAAATTAAAAATGTAAAAATAAAAAATAAAAAAACGAAAAAGTCAAACAAAAGCACATGACTCATGCAAATGATTATCTACAAAACCTTGAATTTCTTAATCCAAAATGAAGAGGAGAAGATAATATCAGATTTCTTATAAATCAAGTTTCCAAAAGTAGAAGCGCAGGAATAAAATATCTAAGATGGTGGAAGGAATAGAATAGGAAGGGGAAGGGGGTGGTAGATTTTTAAGTGCAACAAAATAATAGAACTGTGGTTGATGTGAGTGACACATTCATATTTAAAGAATTAATATGAATTTTGTTTATAAGATAAACAATGTGAGGAAGGAAAATAACAGATATTTTGGATTGAGAGACGAAAATATCTTCCATGCTAATGTAGCCTGACGGTGACGTGGCGATGGACTGGCCCCATGACACGTGTAAAAGCGCAGACAACTGTATTCCCTTTTTGTTCACCATCACCGCCCCTTTCTCTCCTCTTATTCATTCATTCCTTCACCTTCTAATTCCCATTGCAAACGAAAATATCACACACAAATATTCATATAAGATGAAGAACAATTTCAGAGTAACCACAACGCCAGAAGAAGCTCCAACAACTTCATCCACCTTCCTCAACTCCATTAACAACCCGATTCAGGTACCTCAACTTTTATTCTTCCTTTTTTAGTTTCTTAATTTACACGGCTTTGCTTCTTCTTCTTCTTCTTCTTCTTTTCTCCTGAGAAACTCTTGCAATATTCTCTAGGGTTATGGATGGGATGAAGGATGCTATAACTTTTTTTTTTTTTGAAAAAAGAAAATCTGTTCATGCTTTGCTTGTTTGATCTGCAATGAAGAATATTCTGATATATATTCGGTAATAACTTTTTCTTTTTTCTTTTCCTTTTACGAGTAACATTTAAATGGTGGAGATTTCGTAATCGTCTTTATTTAAATCCATTAATGATTTAAAGTCTTTCAGATATTAAATCGGAGACTTTGGAGGTATTGGCTATTGGTAAAAGTATTGTTTTCCCTGAAATTTAAGTGGTTGTGATTAAGTGAAGTTTGGGTTTCAACTTGCATTACGCAACTCTTATTCATAAATAAATATCAATATAAAGTTTGTTGTGTATTTAATGTATGATTAAACAAGAGCTTGGTTTCATTGGTTTCATGTTATGTTTACTTTATGAATTTAATTAATTAATTGGGTATTTTCAAAAGATGAAAACTAAATAGAAAATGAATTGACGAACTTTGATCTTAAGTAACCCTGTCTGAAATCTTGAATAAATAAGTGCGCTTAACATTTTAATATTTGTGAAATTATAAACAACTAACTACATATAATATAATTTTTTTTTCTGAATTAAATTAACAAATATGTTCTAACACAAAGTTTGTATGACTTTACCAAAAATTAAACGATGTAATAAGTTTATTTTTTATGTTTTAACTAGCGAAAGCCTTTTCTTTATTTTATAAATTTAAAAATCTCATTCTCTTCAAAAACAATTAAAACACTAAATGTAGAGAACTTTGTTTTGTTTTCCTTTCCTTTCAACCAAACATTTTTTGTTTGAATTTTTTTTAATTTGCAAATTAGTCTTACACTATGTATTCCATTAACATGATTTTGTGGTTTAATATGTATATGTATCAGGGCATTAGAGAGATAGAACCCACAATGGCTGCAGAATGGACAGATGAGAAACACAGCATGTATATCAAGTCCATAGAAGCATCTTTTGTTAATCAGTTATATGATTCTAAGCAAATGAAAGCTTCCTTTTCCCTCAAAGGAACTTCCGGTGACCCTGCTACCACTTCTGGCCAGGTTTCCTTTTCAATTTCTTCTACACTCACTTGAGATGGATTTGGTTGTTCTCATGAATGTCATCACTATAAATATGTAAATTCAAAGATTTGTCAATCAGTAATTAACATAGACACCATTTCTGAGTTTGTTATGATAAAATCAAACATCCATTAGCTTACCATGTATATCAATTTGGAATTGAAAACTCAGTTTGTAAGACTAAGTTGTTGTTGTTTTTTTTCTTTTGAACTGTAACAGTTCAAGGTGCTTCGTGGTGGGTGTTGGCAAAAAATCAATTTTGAGAGAGTGAATCCGCAAACGAGTAGGAGTAACCAGTGTCATGATTTGGCGGAAAATCCATGGATTCAGCACTATCGATCTTCAAGCAAACAGAGAAGCACAGTTGCTCCATCCCTTCAAGAAAGTGTGAGTACTTCAAGCAAAGTTGTTGATTTAGGGCAAAGGAAAGGAACTCCCTCTGGTTCAGGACATCTTCATTTGTGTGAATCTCGTGTCTGCCATAAGGATATGCTTTCTAGTGACACAGGTGACCCCACAATCTTCTTCTCCTTCCAAAATATCATCCTCAAATTTGGTTTTACTGTCTGAGAAAGCTTAGCGTAACCCACATTGATGTGTTTTTATTTATTTTTTGTTGAGTTCTAATTTTATGGATTCCAAGTGTTATTCCATTTATTGAAGCATTTTAGTTTGTCTATCTGTTCCTTGCAGAGATGTCAGGCCAGAACTTTGTTGATGATGAAGTGAAAGGCAAAAAGCAGAATAAAAAATGCAAAGGGAAACGACAGAGATCTTTAACTGATGCAAAAGACAATGATCAGGTAATATATAATTTTATATTATAACTATTTTTTGCCTGGGATCTCAGAATTTCATGTGCGTGGAGCAGAGTTATGACCATTTCAAATTGCTTTTTCAGATGGTTCCTAACCGAAAATCTTCTTCTGGTGGAGATTTTACCAAGGATTTTGTTTGTGCTTGATTAAAATAGAGTGAAACTCAGTTTTGTTTCTGCAAGATTTAGAGTTGGTCACGTTAGTCTCAACTATGAAAAAAAAAAAACTATTTTAATCCCTAAAATTTAAAAATGTCGATCAATTCTAATTGATGATTAAAATTGATTGACTTCCCTTTTTCAAACATTAACATGTTATCAACACACTTTTTGATAAATACTTTTGATTACACCCTTTTTTGTTATTTAAAATTCATAAAAAAACTGCAAAATTTTGTTGGTCTCTTGTTCAACAGAGTCTTGTTCATAATTTTGTAGTTTTCAAGGAATTTTAACTAACAGTAGACCAGTGTGATAACAAAAAGGTGTTCTTATAATTTTTTTTTCCAATGTGATTTTGGTTTTTTTTTTAGGACTAACGTGACTGGTCTCAAAATTTTCAGGGGGCAAAATAATACTTTAGTCACTTAAAATTCGAGGGGTTATCAGAAATGTGATTTGCTGTAACTTTTATGGATGACATGTTCTTACTTAGCATCGGAGTTACCAGGGAATTATTACTACTATGATCGATTCCTATGAAACAAAAAGATTCTCTGAGGAAATTGCACATGCTATAATATTGTACCCAGAAATTTAATATAAAATTAATACTTGTTTATGAATACCCATGCTTGGGGTTTTGTAGAGTTGTTGGTGTCTGACATAAAAATCTGTGGGGGCATTTGATTTTTGGCTTCTCTTTATGAAGTCTGTACATACATGAAAAAACTTTTGTGAATTTCTGACCCAAACTAATTTCAGTATTTTTCCTTCTTTTTTTATCCATCGACTAAAAACTTGTTATCATTTTTATTTTTATTACTATCTCTAAGTTTAGATACACATCACTAGTAATTTGTTCCGGTAAAAATAATTATAATACAATAATAAAAGGTTAGATTACAATATTTCCTTTTCCAAGAAAAGTTTTACCTTGTTATCATTTTTTAATTGCGAAACATGTCTGATGTTTATGACTATTAATCTACTGAGAAAAATATCATTAACGTATACTAAAAACAACAAAGAACATGTAAGATATTTGAACTGAGAAATGAAGGGCAGAAAAAAAAAATTAAACGTGACAAGGGATTATGGCAAAAATTAATCGATGTACAACATTAAAGAGATAGGGCTAATAAATATCCTATTTATTGATTCGAATTAATAAATTGCACAAAGAAATTCTAGTTTAATTACCTGTCTCAAATTTCAATGAATTTGACGTAAAAATCTAAATTTGCACGTATTTTGTTTATATAAAACACATGAATACATTTACAAAGTTAATTATGCTGTTTATGCATAATTTATTATTGTGAAATGAGTTACAAAATGAATTTTGATCAAGAAAAAAAGGTTAATAATCCTAATTCATTAATACTACTATAATTTATTGTTATACCCTGTCGATCTTTTATCACATCTAAACTATTAATTGATTTTTGTTATCAAGTTCACTAATTTTGAAGTTATCGTATTTCCTGTTTTTTATTATATAAAAATAACTATTTAATTTAAAGAATAAAATAATATTAAATTATAGTTAAAGTAAAAACAAAGATATAAAATCAGATCATATGTGAATCAAATTATCTAAAACCAAGTTCGGTACTATTCTGAAATTCAATTTTCGTCAAAGCAAAGCCTCACTCATCAGTTATTTTTTTTCATTTCCTTCTTTGCAAAATCCTTAATTAGGTTTGCGACAATTTCACCGTCACTACAAGAAATTCGTTAGTATTTACTGATAATTATAATCACACACGGATTATAATCCTTATATTTTTTATGTAATTTGTGACTTACTTACAGATTTACTTATCGATATTTTTCAGTGTGTATCAGTGTATTATTTCAGCGCACATGATTTATAGGCAGTAGTGTCTGTATATAAATTTAACGTGTTTAACCGGGAAAGAATTTTGAAGGATTTTATCCGTATGTAATCGTATTTACGTCAGCAGGTAAATATTTTATTTCTTACCTATTGATATTACCTACTAATCCCCATAAAATTTTAAAAGGCAAAATAATATTAAAACATGTTTTTTTAATTGCATAGAAAAGACTTCTTTAGTAAACTCTCGCAGCCATAAGCATCTTTGCAGTCAATTTTCCCCAACATTTTCGCGTGTCCTAAGTTGAATATCTCGTGCCATGAGTTGAAGATCGCGTAGATCGTGTGGTTTGAGCTGCAAATTTGTGGTGTGGACTAAAGTCGTCAGGCTCAATCATAAATCTTCATCGCTACACACAGAAGTTTGCTTGCACACCCTAACCAGTGTGCTCTGAATCTAAGATTTCTCGTGTGCCCTCAAAATTTTTTCGTTTGCCTCAAATTTCTTGCGTATCTGAAGTCGTCATTGAAGTTGGAACTGAATCGAAGAACATGATCCTAGGTTATCTATCGCGACTGAACCTAGGTGAGAAAGTTGATTTATAATTGTGTTTTAAAGTCTATTTCTTGTGTTAAACATTTATCTTTGATTCGTTTAAGGGAATTGCATGCCTAGCCTCAATTCATGGTTGAAATTGGATTTCAATGGAAGACAAAGCTTAATTCTCATCACAAGTGAAACCTGGTGACGATAGAGATTAGTTATTACGTTTTAAAGTTGATTCCATGTGTTTTTTATTTCTCTCTGCTTCATTTAAGGGACATTATGTTAAGAAGTGAATGTAAAAGGACGAAAGACGTTGTGTTGAGCATTGTATTCTTTACGTAGAAGTATGTTCATCTTAATCTCATGCCCATTAATGCTAAAAGTTTTTTATTAAATTTGTGACGTGTCTTAATTATAAAATATCATATTTCTTAACATATAAATATAAGAAAACAAGATACACATTTCTCAACGTGAAACAAATCAACAAGACGATGAGACAATTTAACAATCACATTATGTAAATAATTTAAAAAATTAAATAGTAAATTTTTTTATTAAAAAATATAAAAAATTCAAAAACTAAAAAAATTAATAAAAACTCAATCTGAAATATTTAAATTTATAAGTAATTAAAACTTATAATAATTAGAAGTTTGGTGATTATCATGAATAACCTAATTTGTACTAAACTCACCCAAAAACATTCCGGTCTTTGGCGCCCCTTTTCAATCCATTCTATTGGTTTCCTTCTTCAAGTTATTCACTCCACTCTCCACCACGAATGGCCCCATCTGCATATGGTAGCTAGGGTTTAGCATTTAGGGGAACTTCCTTCACTTTGCTCTGGGGTGAGGGTTTCCTTCTGCAGACCCCGCCTTCGCTCGGCGCAGTTGTGGCCCGGGGATTCATCAGCATCTCCGGCGAGTTAGGCGACGCCATGATGCAGCAAGGTTATTGTTTCGTTATGTGGTTAGGGTTTTGGTGTTATTGTTGTGCTGTTTATGCAGTGTGGGTTCCAGGTCTTATTTAATCAACATTTCCCCTGATTTCAAGTTAGCATAATGATTCTAGAGATTACAACCATTGTGTCAGTTCCTGTTATTTGTGATTAGCTTCCCAAGTCAAATAACAATCGATGGAAGGGTTTTATGATTATATTCTAATGATTCAAATAAAACTTTTCTAAAGGGAACACATAATTCAGAGAATACTGAGGCTGCTTGTGAGTGTAATGGAATGGAACTGTATTAATTGTTCATGACCATGGTAGTGGGGATGCTGGTTCACAAATGAATCATGGGGTAAAGGAGAATGAAACTCTACCAAGGCTAGTTCACAAAGATTGTCCTAATAAACTGTTTGATGTGCCCTTTGTTGGGGTTCTAAGGGAGCAGAAACTGGAATGCTCGAATTTAGTGGGATTGGAATGCTGGATTTGGGGTATTGTGTTTTGAAATTAAAAATAATGAATGGTCTGTGTGTTGTGTGCTCTGTTTTCCATTTTGGTTGTTTGGGTGGAATATTTGGTTATGTTTTATTCTGTTGGAAATAGAAGGAAAGATGGAAACTACATCCTGGTTCTCGATTCTACTGGTTTTTTTGTATTAAATGGGGCTGTAACTAACATTTGAATTCTCGTGTGTAAATGTGTTTTATTGCAGAACTTTTTAGCGGTGTGTGCAAGTGGTTACTCAAACTCGTTTGTTTCTGTGAAGTAACAGTGTTGTGCCAGCATCTGATAACCTTAACCAGTTTCAAGTTTTTGTGTTTATAGTAATGCCATACCCTCTCAAAATGCTCCACAAAGTGCCCTCACAATTATCATTCAAGCATGGCTTCAAATTCTTCCATGCACTCAAACATGAACACCACCTGTTCGACCTTATTCACCAACCAAATGCTGCCTCGGTTAACTGTTCCATGCTCAACCATTTGCACAACCACCTTCCCTTTCAAGCTCTTGCTGCATTTACAGACCAGTTTCGGTTGCATTCTCTTCAAAATGTTGACGAGGTCACCCTTGGCTTGTCCCTCAAGGCATGTAAAGGAGAGGTGAAACTCGGATGTCAAATCCACGGACTCCTGGTGAGTAGTGGGTTTGTTTCACTTGTTTCCGTGTCTAATTCTCTCATGAAAATGTACTGCAAATCTGGGAATTTCTGGAAGGCTTTGCTTGTATTTGAGAATTTGAGTCATCCTGACATAGTGTCTTGGAATACTGTGCTTTCTGGGTTTGAGGAGAGTTTGGATGCTTTGCATTTTGCACGTTCTATGCATTTTCGTGGGATAGTTTTTGATCAGGTGACATATACTACTGCTCTTTCATTTTGTTGGGGTGATTATGGGTTTTTATTTGGGTGGCAATTGCATTCTCTTGTGGTTAAGTGTGGATTTGGTTGTGAAGTTTTTGTTGGGAATGCGCTTGTAACAATGTATTCAAGGGGGGTAATGTTAGATGAGGCTAGGAGAGTGTTTGATGAAATGCCCAAAAGAGATTTGGTTTCGTGGAATGCAATGATTTCAGGGTATGCTCAAGAAGGGGAATGTTATGGGTTGGAAGCAGTTTTATTGTTTGTCAACATGTTAAGTAACCATATATTAATTGACCATATTTCACTTACAGGTGCGGTTTCAGCTTGTGGTCACATGAAAAACTTAAAGCTCGGGAGGCAAATACATGGTTTGGCCCAGAAAGTTGGATATGGAACACATGTGTCAATTTGCAATGTTTTGATGTCAACTTATTCTAAATGTGAGGTCCCTAATGATGCCAAAGTTGTTTTCGAGAGCATTAGTAATCGGAATGTAGTGTCTTGGACGACAATGATTTCTATTGATGAAGAAGATGCAATGTCTCTCTTTAATGCAATGAGAATTGATGGAGTATATCCAAATGATGTTACGTTTATAGGACTAATACATTCTGTAACAGTCAGGAATTTAGTGACAGAAGGTCTAATGATTCATGGGTTATGCATAAAAAGCTGCTTTTTGTCAGAACAAACTGTCTCCAATAGCCTTATTACCATGTATGCCAAATTTGAGTGCATTCAAGAATCAAAGAAGATTTTTGAGGAGCTTAATTGTCGTGAAACAGTATCGTGGAATGCATTGATTTCAGGGTATGCTCAAAATGGCTTGTACAAAGAAGCTTTTTGTACATTTTTGTCTGCTATAAAGGAGATAACACCCAGCCAGTATACATTTAGTAGTGTGTTAAATGCAATTGCTGCTGCTGAAGATATATCATTGAAACATGGGCAACGTTGTCATTCTTACTTGCTCAAACTTGGTTTAAACACCGACCCAACTGTTTCAGGGGCTCTACTTGACATGTATGGCAAGCGTGGACACATTATTGAGTCTCAAAGAGTGTTTGATGAGACGCTTGAACGAACCCAGTATGCTTGGACAGCAATAATATCTGCCTATGCTCGCCATGGAGACTTTGAGGCTGTGATGAGTTTGTACACAGAGATGGAGAGGGAAGGAATCAGTCCTGACTCCATCACTTTTCTTTCTGTTTTGGCCGCTTGCTGTAGAAAGGGCATGGTTGATGTAGGCCATAGAGTATTTGAGTGTATGGTGAAGAAACATTCAATTGAGCCCACCTCTGAACATTATTCTATTATGGTGGACATGTTGGGCCGTGTTGGACGACTAGACGAGGCAAAAAAGTTGATGCACCAGATTCCAGGAGGGCCTGGATTGTCTGTGTTGCAAAGTTTGCTTGGATCTTGTAGAATACATGGGAATCTGAAGATGGCCGAGAAAGTTGTTGCTACTTTGGTAGAGATGGATCCTGCAAGTTCAGGTCCATATGTGTTAATGGCAAACATGTATGCTGAGAAAGGGAAGTGGGAGAAAGTTGCTGAAGTGCGAAAAAAGATGAGAGGGAGGGGAGTAAAGAAGGAAGTGGGATTTAGTTGGGTGGATGTTTCTGATGTTGATTCTTTATATTTGCATAGTTTCTCCTCAGGGGATAAGTCACATCCAGAGTATGAGAATATTTGTAAAATGGCAGAGTTTCTGGGATTGCAAATGAATTTTTTGAAAGAGAGCAGAGAGAGGGAAGGAGAGTGGTGTCATGAGTAACAAATCATAAAATAAATGAGGAATTATATTACTGAGCTCTGTACTTCTAACTTGATCTTACTCATTCTTATTTTTTTCAGGTTACATTATGTTAAAGAAGTATGCCCTGTAACTTTCCAAGTTTGGTTTTGTTGCTTTTGCATTAACTAATTTTCTTGCAAAAAGAAAAGCATCGAGAAAAATATATTAAACATTTCTTTTTATAAATGCATCATAGGGTATGTTCTAACCTATACTCTGTTATTTTATTCAGGGAATTCAGAAAAATTAGGGATTTATGTTATGGCCTTTCATATATGTATATATGTATGTCCAAATGTGTCTTAGAAAATATAGGAATTTTTGTTATTGCCTTTAATATGAAACTTGATATGTACCAAAATTTCTTTTTATATATATTACATTTTAGTTTTAACTTTGAAAGGTTCATCTTTTGTAATGACTTGAAGATAGATATTTTAATTATGTAATTTGAATTTGAATTCTAACATTGAAATACATGTAAGAATGATATCTATTATGAATTTAATTATGAATATTTACTTATGAATATTGTTTGAAGTGTTGATATTATATGATGTCTAATTATGTAATATTATGATTTGAAAACATATAATTTTTTTTATATTGAACTTTGTATAAGCAATCTATCCAAAATTAAAATAAAAAATTGTATATGTGTGATTTAAACTCATTTTAGAAAGTTTTGTCTAAAGTTTAGGTCACACTTTTATATTATTGTTTAAAGTAATTTTTGTTTTAGTTATTATGTATGATAATAAAAAATTAGGAAGAGCAAATTGCTAGAACTGAGAATGTTTCTTATTACCATCCATGAAAGCAAATAAGTAAATAAGCATGTCAATCTTCAACTTGTTGGTCAGAAAGGAAAGGAGGAAAATAGATCAAACAAGTGATTAACAGTGAGTAGATTATCCATCTTATGAGTGTTCAACTTTTTTCAACAGTAGTCATTGTTTCCTACTATGATTAATATACGATGATCAATATCATGATTTGAGAAAATAAACTAGTGATCAATTTGAATTTGAGAGCAACTTTTAGCATTAATCGAGTGCTTATGGGGCCCTTTATATATGAGAGTTTTTACACTATATATAAACTGTTACAACTTTTAGTACAATAGAACGATTAAATCATTTATATAACAACTTTTAGTACAATAAAATAATTAAAATTTTTATATATCATTGTACAAAATTTAGTATAACTTAGAGTGATTAAAGTTTTAATATAGATCATTGTACTAACTTTTAGTACAACTTAGAGTTATTAAAAAACTTTTGATATAAAACATTGCTCATATTTTAGCACAACTTAGAGTGACTAAAGCTTTAAATATAGAAGGTCGTACAATGTTTAGTATAATTTACAGCGCTTTATAAATTATTACATAACTTTTAATATAACTTAGAGAGATTAACTCTTAATATAGATTGTCGTATAAGTTTTAGTGCAACTTTGAGTGGTTAATATCTTACATAGATCGATGAGCAACTTTTAATAATGAGAGATTAAACTGTTACTAAAAGATTGTTCAACAACTTTTACTGTAACCATGGGTGATTATTATTATTTACTTAATTGTCATATTTATTGATATCATATTATAAGGTTTTGGATTAAAATTAAAGGCTTGTTATTATAATAAAGATTATAATAATAAAAAGGCTTAAATACCTTTTTGTCCTCATTTTTGTAGTGTTTGTTGCGAATGGTCCTCATTTTCACAGAATGTTTAGAATGGTCCTCATTTTCGCAATTCGTGTTTTATTTGGTCATTTTCTGTAACGCCGTTTAAATCATTAACGGAGCATTGTACATGTGGCACGATTTGTATTAGGGTGTATTACGTGTACTGTACATGTGACTTAATTAGATATTTGGGGATAAATAAGTGAGCTAGGGTTTTGGTAGGGAATGTTTGGGCAGTTGGTGAGTTTTGGCAATCTTGTTCCTCCATTCCCAATTGGTATTGCTGCAATCTTCTTCTTCCTTTACCTCTGGTTGTAATCGTTGGAGGCAACCGTGTTGTATCACTTCGTGCACTATTGGTGGTTCAACGAGAAACGAATTAATCCCGATTTGTAGTTGCAGAGAGATGACTGCTTTGAGGATGGCAAGAACTCCAAAGAATATTGGTAGAAAATTTTGGGTACAATCTATTTTTATTTTTGTGTTAATAATAAATTGGTTTTAATTTTTGGTTTATTGATTTGCAGAGTGGTGGTTCTAATAATGTGGGCTGCAACTTTTTCAAATGATGGTGTTGATGAAAAGGATGTCATGACACAAATGAGGCAGATTAATGATTTGGAAAAGGATGTCCACTTCAAATTCACCTTCCACTTCAACATCACTATTCAGACCACTGGCATCCCCAATCTCTACTTCAGCAGCCTCTTCATGGGCCTCTACTTCACCACCGTGGTGGACAATAACATTGAACTTATCATCACTCATTGCCCTAAAGTAAATTAAACAGATAAAACAGATGTATTATTAAGCCTACTTTAACGCAATGGGGGACCACTGTTACAATCAATTACAAATAAAATAATGGAAACCATTACACCAACATCGACAACCGACAAACAAACCAACTAAAATAATACCCCACTGAACCCCACCTACAGACACAAACTACACAAAATCATGGAAGTAATTTAGAAACTATGCAGAACATCACAACAATCGAAAGACAAAAAACCCAAAAATAGAATTACGAAAACCTTAACCCACGAGGAAACACATCCCAGAAAACCCTGAACCCACTTACCTCGTTGATGATGATTAACTAGAAAATTGAAATGAAGAGTGCAACAATCCAATGATGAAATGGCAAGTATTAGCTGCTTCCTCTGCAAATCTGAACTCAAGAAAGACGAAGATAAAGAAATTTCCCCTAAATTGAGAGATTAACGTTAATTAGCCACCTGTATAGTACACGTAACACACCCTAATACAAACCGTGCCACCTGTACAATGTTCCGTTAATGATTTAAACGACGTTACAGAAAATGACCAAATAAAACACGAATTGCAAAAATGAGGACCATTCTAAACATTCGGTAAAAATGAGGACCATTTTAAGAGGACCATCCGCAACAAACACTACGAAAATGAGGACCAAAAAGGTATTTAAGCCTAATAAAAAATAAGTCTCATATAATTTTAATTTAAAAGTATTCTTGATCATATGATTATTGAGGATAAGACATCATTAAATTGGATAGATTAATATGTATAGTGGTCTTTATATAAGGTAAATATTAAAAGATCTCATTTTTTAAATTACACATATAAATGGTATTATTGAACCAACTCGAAAGAGAATTCATATTGGTTAATATTACCTTTAAATTTTCAATGAAAAATTCTTTTGAAGAAAAAAATATAACTTCCTTATTGACAAGTTGTTTATTATACTTTGATATTAAACATCTAATGCTTCGTGATATTGGTTGAATGATTATTGCCATGATTAAATTCTTGTGGGATTAGTAGTTAATCAAGAAAGGATCCATCAACTATTGACAATGAGTTTGAGCTCTATAGAAATAAAGACTTTGGTCAAAGTCTTATGAATGAAAGAAGAATGAGTTTTTCAAGTCATTCATTATATATTAACTTATTAAAATTTGACAATTGTACCATATTCTAGAGTTGACTTAGAGTGATAATAAAGATAAAAGGAAATAATATCAAGACATAGTCCAATTGTAAATACAAATAACTCAAATAACATAGTTAAGTTTTATTGTAGTATGACCAATGTAATGTATCGTTTGTCTACCACATATCTTTACAAATTTTTCATGTAAAATTTCTTCAAAAAATAATCTGCATAATTATGCTTTGCATCATGGTCTACTAATGAGTGTTTTTGGATACATACATTCAGTGGCGAAACTTAGAAAAAATTCTAGAGGGTGCCAAATTAAATTTGTATATATAATTTTTTTTTAATTTAAAAAAAATCTCCATTTCCTATATTTAAACCATTTTTACATCGTGATTCACACACTTTTCAATTACTAATTCATTGAATTTATGTAACATGGATATTCTAATATTTATTTCTGTTCAAGATTATTCAACTAATTCAGTACGTGCAGCGGTATTCATAATGCAACCTAAAATACATTCATAAAATTTTACAAATTTTATCATATGCAGCAACGAAAATCACAAAATCTCTGGATTTTATAATTTGGAATTTGGAGAAAATATAATTAGAGTTTATGCCAATTTCATAAATGAACCCCTAAAATTATAATTAAGATTCATACTAATTTGAGAGAAATATCTAATGGGAGAATCATAAATTTAATGTACATAATAAATCATACTAGAATATTATGAGAATGCATTCTCCAATGATTTCTAATCTTTCTGATTTCCAATCTCTCTTTCCCAATATGTCTCTTTGTTTTTCTTTTTATTCTCATACTCTCTTGATTGCTAGTTAGAAAAAAATTCAGAAACAGAACCCTAATCTCTTTATTAATCAATGTCCATCAAATTAAATTTTATTTTATCTTTATTTTATTTTTTAAATAATAAAATAATATATATATATATATAACTTAAAATAATAATATATAAATAGAATTTTAAAATATATATAAAAATAAAATTAAAAAACTGTGGGAGCCCTTGCATACATTTCATTTCCTACAGGTATATATGTATGTATTGGTCTATCAACATTCCTCGTTAAACAATTTTCACCACAACCAATGACCAAAATCTTTAGAAAACACATTTCTTATATAGTATTAGTACATGTAATAAAGATAATTTAGTTAAACATAAATTCATGATATTCATTGTGAAAGGAATTTTAGGGATATTACCTTGAATGTAGATTCAAACAATTCTAATATGATTAAAGAGTGTAATTTCTAGTTATCCATTTTCTAAATCCTACCCATATGAATAGAAGTAGTATAAAACATCATTCGTTTTATTTATCTTTTGTCCTTAGTGTGTATACATAAAATGCAATAATACAAGAAATAAAATGAACAATGTTCTGTAACATCTTTACTAAAGTAATGATTTATAAAGTCAATAACTCTAACAATTAAATTGATGTTTGTATCAGCATGCAACTATACAATTAAAAGTGGATTATGAAGCTAAGAATATTTATGGCTGCTTGGGTGGATTCAAGTTGTAAAGCACACTTACCATGTCCTTTTTCATATTCTCTGCATAAAAGTAGCCGCAAAACGTGGTTCAACAAGATAACAATGTTTACCATGGTCGACGTAAATAACAGAACAACCTCTTACTCTTCATTCATTTTCGATAATATCTCACTTTTCAAAACACTCTTCACCTCAACTCTAACATCATCTTTATTGCTTTTTTTTTTCTTCTACAAAAAGAAAAGATACATTGATGGTATAAAATCACTATTAGGAGACCAAAATTCTATTCCAGAGTTAGATACTTATCTAGATATAGTTTGTTATAAATTAGTTATCTGTTGATAGTGCTCCATGATTAATATAAATAAAAGTACTGTGTAATATTTTGTGTATTCTTTAATTAATACAGTAAGTTGTTCTGTGTGGTCACATCAAATGGATATAGTTTGCATCTCCTATAAAAAAAATGGGATAATGATTCTATCATGTAATCACAAAATATCATTATAAAGACTTGATTATGATGAGTGAATAACTTTTTTTTTCTTAAAAGAAAAAAAAAGTAATGATTTATAATGATTATAAGTTATCCAAATGACAATTACTAGCATGCTAATGATACTTAGATTTGATATTATTGAGAAATATTTTGTACTTAAGTTATATGGATAAAAAACTTAATTAAAAGAAAAGAATGGTCAATCATACTCTTAGGTAGAGATTAGTAGATTTTCCGTATTATGGTGGTTAAAAAATCACACTTTGTTCATATCTCTTACAAAAATTGTAATGCTAAAGTTTGAAATTATTTTGGTGAAATAATATGTTATGTATAAGTAGGTAGAAAATTTAATATAAGCAGGTTGATTTAGCCACCAATTTAGTCATTGATTTAGTTATCACTTTAGTCACTAATTTAGTCACCGATATTATATGAATCAAATTAAAAAACGTATCTATTTGTTACCAAAAACTATTTTATTAAATTAAACTTTATTCTTATTAGAGATCGAATTTACGATCGGAAGTTTGGTTATTAAATTGGTCTTCAATACTTGAATGTGACTAAATTTTTAGTTACTGATTAACGACCATAATTTCAATGGCTGTTTAGCCACCTATTTTGAAATTAGTGACTAACTGTTTTGCGACTAGGATTTTTGTCACTACTTATTTTCGATAGCTATTTCGGTGGTTAAAGATGTTTGTCACCGATTTAACTCATTTAACGTTGATTTTGGCGGTGACTAAATTTTTTTTTTCACTACAACATTTTATAGTTTAGACCACATTAAATTAGACAATGGCTAAATAAATGTGGCCTAAACATATAATAAATAACATTTTTATAAATATTGTATAAATATCATAAAAGTCCATGATTATATAACTGTTGTTTTAAACTATATGAGCAAAACTTGTCAAAATGTGGTTTAAAAATATTGGTGAGATCTAAAATCAATCTCAAAAACTATTGTCTATTATTATGAGAGTTTTAAGCAACGATTTTAAAAGTATTGTCATACTAAAAAAAAATCGTTGTTTATTACTTATATCTACACTTACTTATATCACGCTTAAAAAGTTGTGGTCTAATCTTTAGACCACGATTTTTATAATTTTGATTACAATTTTATGTTGTTGTCAAAAAAAAGTAGTGTTCATAGTTGGTAACTAATGTATCAAATATAAAATCAAGTGATTGGTTATCCACTAGGTGCCTCATATATATATATATATATATACATATATATATATATATATATATATATATATATATATATATATATATTTATATTGGCATAAAGGTGGAGTTTTAAAATAATTGCAAACCTATAAGACCAACACTTTGGCAGATTGTTAAAGTACATGACAAAAGATGAAATAGCAAGTGGAGTAATTTGAAACGTTGTATGAGTTATACATATTAAGTCGTAAAGACTAATTTGGGTCTTATATTTGAGATTTTTATATAATTGTATACCATAAAAATTAAGATTCAGCATCTTATTATAAGAATGAAAAATTATTTAAAGGAAGATGGAAAAATGTATGTAACTTTATAAGTCGATAATGACTAAGATTTCTTACATATATATTGATAAGCTTACTAATTTTGGATTTGACACAGTAGCTTTCAAATGATTTGAATATCTTCCTCATTTTACTAGTTTGAATTATTTTCTATGATATACTTCAACTCACGATGTTTTGTTCTGTATTTTTTTAAGAAGTTTATTTTATATTTCTTTGCATGAGTCTGATTTAGTCCCTCATGTTTGTTTTATTTGAGGTGTGCATATTGGCCCAATTGGTTGGTTTAACCCGACCCGCAATTAGCCTGTCATAACATAAAAATGTTCATCCACTTTCTCAAGTACCATGTCAGTTGCAAGCCAACTTGCCAGATTTTATATTTAATTTTTTTTAACTTTGTATTTTGAAAAATTATTTTTAAAACTGATTATATATATATATATATATATATTAAAAACATATTTAATTATATAAATATTTTTTTTTAATTTTTACTTAATTAATTATTGTATTTATTTAGATAAATTAAAATAATTATTATATTATAATTAATAATCAAAATTCAATTTAAAAACGTTAATGATTTAAGTATCGTGTCAAAATTTATAATAATTCTTATAACGAGACTTTTACCAAAAAAAATCTATCTAGCAAATATATATCCACCAATGAGAATATAAATCTTATAAAACTCTTGTAGTGAAGTAAAAATTATAAAGACTGTGACAGGAAACCTAAAAAAGAATTAAATGAAAATCCTATTGCAGTTGATGTTATATTATACAACAAAATTCTTAAATAATAATTAATTTTAATAATAAAAAATATGTTTGGAAATTAATTTTTTAATTAAAAATTAATTTTTTTACTGGTTAAAATTTTAATAATTAATGTCAATAACTAATTTAAATATCAATATATAAAAAGAAACTATTTTAGATAGAATTATCAAAATAAAAATTAATTATAATTTTTTGAAACTATTTTAATTACTAATAATTTTAATTTATAAATTAGTATCTATTGATTATTAACTAATTATTTATTATCATTAAAATTAGTCATTATTCAACGATTTTCTTGTAGTATGAACAAGACAACATTAAATTTTATAAAATAAACAAAAAGAAATATGAAAATTTCTATTAATAGTGGCCTAAAATACTTTAAATTTAAAATACATATTTATAAACAGTCTTGTAGTTTTGAAATTATGTGTCTCTGAAAAGCAATTTCTCTAGTATACTACTCTATTGAAGCACATGCAATCCTTCTAATCTAAATATCTCATGCACAATAAAATTTGAGATAAGTGAATAATGGAGAAAAGAAATCTAAACACACGTCATCCATGATTAAAATGAAATATTTGAATGAAGAAAATTACTATTTATAACCTCACGACCGACATGAATGATGATAATTAAAAAGTAATAGTTAATGAAGTCCATTTTGTGGAACAGCACAACCACAGAATGTATGAAGAAAAAATGTGGTTCGATTTTTTTATCCAAATTGTCAACTATTGGTGGCTGCCATGGCAATGTCGTGTTCTTCTTCTTCTCCTTTTTCATGAGATTGAATCAATAATTCATGAACTTTATCACAAGATGCCTCCTTCCAGCTGGAAAAAATGGTGATGTGCGATAATTTTTAAGAGAGATGTGGTTCGTGCCATATGCTACATTCTTTATCACAACTAATTGGGTCCCTTAGATTTATCTTTCTCCTTTTAGGATTTGGAAAAAAATTAAAATAAAAAAAATTAGGGTCTTTTCTTGTAGCTTTATCAACCACAACACAATCTTTTTACAATTATGAACTATATCTTTCTCATCTTACTAATTGGTGGAATCGACATCATCATGCTCCTTCAATTCCAAACTCTCATCTCAATAGATACTTGTTGAGTTCATCACTTCACAAATATTACAAAATCATTCACCAAAAGAGAGAGAAGAAAAATAAAATAAAATACATATCACAAAGTTGCATGACTATATAGAATTTGTCCCTTGATTTTGTCATTTTCATTCCTTTATTGTTTTTTCATCCAACATTCCTTTTATTTTCTTTTGATATAGCTTTATCATTCTTTTTTTTTGCCAAAAACAAAAAAAGTCAACAAATTTAGGGCGTTAAGTAAAAATTGCATTATTTTAAATATGTTTTTATATATACGTAAATGAGTGAAATTTGGTTTTAATATCTTAAAATGCTTTTTTGTTTTTATAGTTTAGCTCATAGTCATCCAAATCATGATTATAACTCTTTTTTTTTTTCAATTCGTTGTCTAAATTTTTTAAATAACAAATCTTATGTATAAGTTATGATTTTTCATTATTAATTAAAATCATTTTTGTTATCTAAAATTAGTCGGAGACTAATTCATACACTCATTCTTTGGTAGTTAATGTTAGAGGTTAATTCAGACATTAATTCACAAATTAATTATAATATTTTATTCATAAGAAAAAAAATTACGTTAGGTACCAATCATTTTTAGTTTATAAATTGATATATAAATTAATCACTATAACAACTAATTATTTTTTGTCTCTAAAATTGATTGTTATTTAATGATTTTCTTGTAATGCTGATACATCATCAACATATATTAGTAAAGTTGTGAATGATTTATCTGTTTTCTTGATATAAGGAAGAAGACTTATAAACTTATTAACTTATTAAGATTTTGGGCTTGAAAGTGGTGTGAAATCTTTTATGTGAGTTAGACTCAAATCTCATTGATATTGTATCTTCCTGATTAATTATCCTTAAAAGACCAATTAGGTTCAGTGTTAAGGAACATCTAATGGTAATGTTGGATAAAGTGGTTGATTCTCTAAGAAAATTCCTTCTCCATCAACAATAAAAGGTCATCCTAAGGTAACATAATCTAAAGGAAAAAAATGAATTGGAAAAATGTTAGAACATGCACTACAAGAAATTGCTAAATTATTGACAAAATTTATAGTTAGATCTTATAATCTTAATCTGTTAGCAAATTAGAATTTTTAATATTGAAGAATATTCTTCGCTAATGCATCTGTCAATAAATTAAGTCAGTAAAATTTATTAGTAATTTATAATTTTTACTATTGACAAATATCCGTCAATAAATTTTGTATGTAAAATGGTTCTCAACATTCTCATTTTGACTTTTCACCATTTCGTGATAAAATTCGTCGATAATTGAATTTTTTGAAAAATTCTCGATAACTATCTTTTTTAAACCTTTTAGTACATTAATTAATAATTGAATTTAAAAAAAAATTGTAATCTCATCACTTACATTAGTTAATTTGTCACTAAAATGAGGATCGATTTCTTCACCAAATCCCACAAAATATTTGTTATAAATTAATTAGAGATGAAAAAGAAAAAAAAAGGAGGAGGAAGAGGAAAATAAGCTGGAGGAAAAAAAGGTGATAATGATATGGGCAATGACAAAGTTGGAAGGGATTCAAGGAAAAAAGAAAAAAAATTATCAATAGATGATCATTTATTAGCAAAATCCATCGATATTTAAAACATTTATGGTTAAAATATGTTGACATTTCATAAGTTAGCAAACATCCATCTCAGAATGAATATTAAAGATTAACTATAATGATTTGAAAATATGGAAGAAAAAAAATTCAAAAAAAGTTAATTTATAAGGATTGAAATAAAAATTCATATATTTTACAAAAGTTAAAATAATTATTTCAATTTTATAAGGATTTAAAACAAAGAAAACATTTTATAAAGATCAAGACTAGAAATTAATTTTGTAATAACTAATTATGTTTAACTATTGTTTTTTCATATTATTAAATATGGATAGTAAAAACAATTACTAAATACTATTTTATTAGAGGTCTTGAACTTGATATAGATAAGGGATAACAATAGGGCAGGATGAGGTGAGACGGGGATAAATTTCACTATCCCATCCCATCTTTGAAGTAAAAATTCTTACCTATCTTCATTTTCATACCTAACGAGCATACAATTTGTTCTATCCCATTCTTATCGGGTAATAAATATATCCATACTCGTGCTCATACCTGCTTTCTTATTATTTTAAAATTAATTAATTAATTTTAATAAAAAATTCCCAAAAATAAAAAAATGATATTATCAAATATTCAATATCAAAAGAATTTCACGCCAAAAATTTAGAAATAAATGATAATTGTATAAATTTAAATATGAGAATCATATATGCACTTATACATGAATAAAATTTGAGAGAAACCAATACATCCATTAATTTTGAAGAAAATTTAATGAAGTTAATAATACAAAATTTCAAATTGATAAAGTTAAAAAATATTTTTAAGAAAATTAAATTAAAATATTTTAGTTTAAAAATATTTCAAATGTCTCTTAGCTATTTAATTCACTGAAATTGATAATACAACATTTCAACATAACTACACAAAGAAAAAAAATATGCAATCAAGATTATGATAAGAAGAAAAGTAATGTGAGTGAATTTTATGAATATAGAAAAAGTCAAACAATTAGAAGAGAGAATGAAAAAGTGCGTAGCAAAAGAAAAAAAAGATTACAAAATTAAATACTAAGTGAATAATATATATATATATATATATATATATATATTTATATATATATATATATATATATATATATATATATATATATATATTTGTTTAGCTTACTTAGTAAGTTTGGATATTTTAATAATTGAAACAAGAACAAATGGATAATGGGGAGAATATGAGAATGAGGACGAGATAAATATTTACATGTATATTCTTGTTCTCAAACTTAATTAAAATATCAGGTATTAAACATATATATATATATATATATATATATATATATCCTAGTAATGCAGAGATTTTCTAAGAGACATGTTAAATAAACGAGTTTATTTTTCCTCTCTAGATCAATTTTGAAAGCGTTATACGAGGAGATTACATTCTTCTATATATAGATAATTCTTTTTAATAATGTTTCAACTTGGAAAATAATTTTAATTTTCAACATTTAAAATAGAAAAATCGAAAAAAAGTGTAAAAAATTATTCCACCTAACTATTCAAATTATTATTTTTTACATGTGTAAAAAATTACAAGTGGAAAAATGTAAGAAGAACATAACATGATTATTTACGGAGTGATTTGATGTATAAATTATACAAAATTATTTTAACATGAATATATAAGTTGTAATTAAGTTTAATTATTAATTTGGTCTCAAATTTGAGAGGACAAAATTGAATCATTTAAAAAATAGGGGGAGTAAATTGAATCAAAATTCTAAATAGAGGGACTAAATTTAAAACAACCACTGTTAGCTTGACACATGACACAATCATGACTTACCACATGGTAATTTTTTTAAAATTGAAAAAAATTAAAAGTAAAAAAGATAAAAATTTCTCGAATTGACACATGACATAATCATAACGTTACACGAGATAGTTTATTTTTTTTAAATAAAAAAAATAAAATTAAAATTTCACAAAATGACATGTGGCATGTACGAATACGGTATTAACATTAACTTAACGAAAATAATCAAATTGAACCTTTTTAAAGAATTAGGAGACCAAATTGATCCAAAAAATAATAAGAGGACCAATATGAACCAAACCAATATATTAGGAGACTAAATCTATAATGAAGGCTATTTTAAATTCAAATTTAACTACCATTTTATTCTAGTTATTTACTAATTTGTTTTCCTATTTAATAGCATTCACAATTTAAAAAAAAAAAAGTAGATACCGGAAGAATACTACTTTTTTGAACTATTATTAAATAACAATCAAATTTAACTATAATCGTCTCGATCATTGACCCGATTTAGCCCCTCTTAATCTTTAGTTTAGACTTACTTGTCTTGACCTTCGACTAATGGTGTAGCCGAATTTGGGTTTGTGTCAACTCAACCAAATTTCGGTCAAGGCTGACTCGGTCAAATTTTGACTTTAGGCCCAAACTGACCTGTCTCGACCTTCAACCCCGTCTAGTCCTTTGGCCCAGGTCGTCCCATATTGATCTTTGGTCTGTACTTGCTCGTCTCGACCATCGACCTTGGCCAACTGATCCCGACCTTTAGTCCTGGCCAACCCATCTCTTTCTTCAGCACCAATCGACCCTTCATGATCCTAAATTTGAGAGAGTCCATCTCAAATTT
Organism: Vigna unguiculata; assembly: GCF_037176805.1. Taxonomy (NCBI): domain Eukaryota; kingdom Viridiplantae; phylum Streptophyta; class Magnoliopsida; order Fabales; family Fabaceae; genus Vigna; species Vigna unguiculata. The sequence continues at coordinate 2,222,209 of NC_140799.1, read as the reverse complement.
TCATTTGAAATGACCCTTCTCGACCTTCGTTCTAGGCTGACCTGCCTTTGGAATGAGATGACTTGGCTCAATATATAACCAAATTTTAAGATTTAGTTAAAGTCTACTACTAGAATGAAACTCACCTTAACCCTGATCCTAACCCATTTGAGAAGAGGCTTTAATTGTTTTTGGGCTCCTCAATTGGGGACTTTTTAAAAAAAGACTTATTCAAGGGTAGTTAAGACAGACTCATGGGAAATAGCTAAGTTTACAAGTCTAATCACCAAAATAAAAAAATTGTGAGAACAATTTAACATAAATTATTCGTAAAGTGACTAAATTCTTCAACTTATGATATATCACTATCAAATGAAATGCAGAGTTTTGGAGAAGAAAAAATATATTGGCAGGCAGGTTGTAGATGGTACAAATGTTAGTGAAAGTTGGAATGAAAATAATTTTGAAGACAAGAGTTAAGTTCATAAGAATGTGGTGTTTGTGTCCTGATGAAGCGTTTCATGCAGACAAAATGAATGAAGGTGGATCCTCTTTCAAGACAAAGGGGGCAATGTACGATGACACTGCTCTTACCAGTCACAACCTATCTCTCTCATGCGACGCAACATGCCAACACATGTTGCCACCATGAAATGAACACACTAAGTCTAAGTCTCTGCATTATTTCAACTTTCAAAATTATAATCCTTTCTTTTCTTTAATTTCCCAGATGCTAAATATAGACCAAATCTTTAGCTAACAACTTTCCTGCTTTGGAATCAAATTAATCAATAACGACAAAGCTAAACAACAATAATACACCTCTCCCATATCATCATGTTTATGTATAGATATATATTATATATAAAAATTATTAACTTTAATTTTTAAATTCAAATAAAAACTGAAATTAAACTGCCTACTTAAAAATACATTAAAAATAAAAATTTTAAGATATCAATATATATAGAATGAAACCACTTTCTACATATCAGATAACCCAAGAACAACCATCACACTTGTTAGTTTGATTCCACGTATCCAGGTAAATTGTTTCAATCCAATTCCAACAATTTGTTTGAATTGTCTTGATTTGGTGAGTAAATTGAGGAATCTTTATTAAGCTTTACACAGGACACAAAGAAGATGAAAAAAATTATGGCAATGTTGACTTCTTTCTAAAACAAATTTCAAAATAAAAAGGAAAAACTGTTTGCATGTCTTCAACCTAAAATATATATATATATATATATATATATATATATATATATATATATAATCTTTTGGATTATTCATAGAATTTATAATCATTCTGGTAAAGAGGGACACAACATGTTCAACCTAAACAATATATAGTGTGTGATGAAGAGAGATTTGACCGAAAAACATATTATAATATTTGATGTATCATAAACCTCTTATTCAATATTGTTAGGAATCTAAATGTGAGTCTAAGTTCCACATTGACCAGAAATGAGAAAGTAGAGCACTATATAAGAATAAAAGACCCATAAACTCATTGTCTTAAGGTTCTGGATTGAGAGTGGTGTCAATGTCTTATGTGGTTAGACTCAGGTTTCATTGGTGTTGTATCTTTCCAATTATACCCTTCCTTATAAACCTAACAAGTGGTATCAGAGCCGATGGTTAAAACCGGTATCTTCCTAGTGATACTCCTCCTTATAAACCTAACAAATATTACACACCTAAATAGGAGTTGTTTATGCTTGCAAAAAGGCAAAATTTAGCATTGGTGTTAGGTTTGAATTAATGTTTAGTTTTTTTTTTCGTGTGTAGATAGGGAGATGAGTTGGCATTTCTTTAAGATATCTCGTTCTCGACATGATGTTTAATTTGGGTTTCCTTCGTACAATCTCATAATCAACATCGTTGAAGGAATTTATATTTTGTTTTTTTACCACTAGTCCACCATGGCCATCATTTGTTTTAAAGATTCCTACATCATTCATTCACAACGGTGAAAATACAATCCCAGAAGCTTCCTATCAGGTTAATTCAAATGTATATAAAGAGAAAACTTTCGAAACAAGGTGTGATTATCGTAATGCTAATCCCACTGACGATAGATAGTTAGAAAAGAAAAACACATTGGTATTTTACTAGTCTTCATATTCCTCGAAGATATTCGTTCCAAACATTCCTTCTCGTTTGCCGTTCCTTTTAACGGCATATTATACTCGTTCCAAACACTCCTTCACGGCATATTATACTCGTTCCAAACACTCTTCTTGTTTACCGTTCCTTTTAACGGGATATTGTACTTGTCTGAGACGATCACTAAGATTAACCATCGGCTCACCACTTGTTAGATCTAAGGAAGAAAGAGATTTATTAGAAAGATACAACATCAATAAAATCGAATTCAACCATATAAAGCATTGATATTACTCTCAACTCAAAATCAAAAATAAATTTATAGGTCTATATTTCACAACTTAGACTTATACTGTATTCTGAACGTGTTACTATAACATGTGGAGACATCGATGAATTAATGTTGTTGTTGTTGGTGTGGTGCAAGATGAGTGAGAGGAGGTCCCACGTACGAAATTGCTTCATTAGTTGAGGTATATCCATGCAAGTGATGGAACACTTTTTCTTGTTTTGAAGGTATAATGTTGAATGAAACATACTAAAACAGGGAGTGGAGGGAAAAATTAGTGGCATGGCAGTGGTACGTGCAGGGTGGATGGTGACCACGCCCTCATCACAGGATTTGAGAAGGTGACAAGTGTTCCTTGTAATTGATACCTCAGTATCTCCATAGATTACCCTGTCACGTTGAACCATTCTCCATTTAACACGTTCAAACCATGAGAAAAACATCAGGAATCTAAACCTGACACCTATGTGAATCATACCATCACCATCACCCATGCATCATTCTGCACGTTCAACCACCATTCCAACAAATCTAAATTCATTAACCTTCCAAATATAATCTCAACTTCACAAAAGTCTTCACCACCATGTCAAACTACAACCAGAAATCTATATTCTGAACAATTACTATGGTAGTTTAGTGGACGAAAATTTTTGAGAGATATTTATAAGGACAATGCTACACATATCACTTAACTATTATCATTGTCAACATGTTATTAATTAATTTTGTTTCTTTGTTAGAGTAACATAATTGTTTAGGGTTTTAATAAGGTATATATATGCAAAAGAATAAAGTGTTTATAAATATATTAATCATCGATAATAGTTTATTAGGATTAAATTTGTATCATAGTTAAAGAGTGTGTGTGACCTTAGAACACTTCTCTGTCTGGTTGTTATTGAAATTTATAAAGAGTGTGTGTGAGGTTTGAATATCCATGTGATTGTTATTGATAAAATATGTGCCATTAGAATGTTTCGTTGTCTAGTTTTCAGGTTGAACTGAACTAATAGAGTCTTTCGACGTTTTCAATTGGTCATTATTGCTAGACAAAGTTTGTGACGTCTATCTTGTCACTATGAGAACCTTTACATGATGTCCAAACAAGAGATAACAAAAATAATCCATACCTACATATGCAACTAAAATATGTAATGGATACTAAATGAATATCCTTTATGGATATCCATGTATCAACTCACAAATATTTGTTAGTGAATTTTATTTGACTATTTTTATTAAATTCAATTTAGAAAATAAAATTATATGTAAGAGAAATATTATTAATTTTTTAAGAAATGTCTAGAATTTGAATTTATATGTTTTTTATTTAAACCAATGAAATTGAAGTTATTTTTAAAAGGGTTGATTTTTTTAAACGTTATACTTTAGTGAAATTCATTTAAATTTATTTTTTAAAAAATCCAAATTATTTACATTGATATTTTAGTGTGCAATTTTGGTTGAATTGTATTTTAAATAATTTTATTTAAAATTTAAAAATGTTAAAAATTTTGCTCACTTTCATGGATATCCATAAGAGTATAAAAAATTTGTAGATATTTTTTCACATATACGTAATGTGTAACATTGTAAGAAATGGAACAATATTTTTTTTCAATAAGACGAGTAGTGGTTAAGCACTAGCCATACTCATCTCAACCTTGTTGTCATCCCTAATCCAAATAACCTTCTTTTTAGTTGTCATTGAAAGCAATAGAGTGTGTGATATTCAAATATCTTTCTATTTGCTTATTATTATTGCTAGACAAAATAGATTATATATAAACGCTTGTTTGTCTAATCATCATTGGAACAAATAGAATGTGTGACGATCAAATGTCCTTTTGTGTAGTCATCATTAGAGATAATATAATAATATTGAGCCACCCGCCATATTGCTTGAGTATTTTTTTTTTCCAACACTTGAGCTATATGCTTCCAAGGAAGAGATACATTGCAACCTTTTCTTTGAGCTATACAATACTTCGCTTGAGTGACAACTGCATTGGTCGAGTGACATAAGGTAGTTGGTGCAATTAATTCACACTTTTTGAACCTTTCTTAAGTGATCATATGTCAGTCAAATGATATATTCTACCTCATTTAGTCAGACCTAGAGAATACAACATTCTCCAACATCTAGCAAAGATTAATGTGCTAAAATTTAAAGAATACATTGTGTATGTCTATGAATATGAATATAATGAAAATGTTGAATCATCAATTTATAATCTAGCTCCCCAAAATCTTTACTTAATTTTGTGAACTTCTTAAAGTTTCTCAATTTTTAAACATTAAAAGTTTTATAAAAAAAAAAAAAACGCATTCTGTGGACTTCGTTTTTCTTAAATGTGAGGCATATTAGACAAAGTCAAATGGATTTTTGCACTAGTGTCCAAAAAGTATATATTATTTTTTTAAGTTTTCTTTTTAGTTTTAACTAACAATGAGGTTAATTTTTAAAATCATTTAAACTGTTCAAAATAATTGTATATTAAGTTTATAAATAAATCCTCATATTTATGTACCTCTAGAAAAACTAAGACAAAAGCGTGGACGGTAATTTGGAGAACATAATAATGATCTTAAATCACATAATTAAAAAAAAAAACATAATTAAAAAGCCTTGTGTTTTTTTTTCTCATTAATATTACGTTTTTTTTATTTAATATTTTATATTCTATAGAAAATAATTTTTTTTAACCTCGAGAAATACGTAAAACATTTTTTTTTTCATTTTAAAAAATTTAACATTTTCTCTTAATATATCCATATGTATTAGTTAAGTTCATTTGGATATAAATAAAATTTCCTATGACGATAAATAAGTATTACATCCAAGAGTTTTTTTATTCTCATAAACTTGTAGAGTTATAATTAAGAGTAACTGATTTTTGGATGGACCATATAAATTTATACACATGGTTATTTAGTTATAAATCAGTATATTTAAGTTTAATAGTATATACTAATCGATAGTGTCTCTTTTTTACATTTATATTTCACTAAAATTAGTTTATATGTTTATAAAATGATATTTTGAAGACAAATCCAAAATCCAAAATTGTGGTACCAACACTCATACATAGTGGAAAAACTACCGTATATAATATAAACTAACTTTTTATATTGCGTCTGAAATTATGAAAACATTTGTAATTATACAACCATTATATTTTAACAAATATACATACACAAAGTTTGTGGGGGCAGTTGCCCCAACACTCCACCAAATAGATTCTTCTCTGGTCTGAACGTTCAAACTATCATTTTCAAACTTCAATCAGAATCTACATTTTATTTTTAAAGTTTATGATAAGTATTAAAAAATTGTAAATAATATTGAAAGTCATGAAAAAAAATGTTATCAAGGACCTAGAGGGTTGGAAGTTCTACATCGAGTGGAGGATGAGAAGTTTTGTGCCGTTGAATTAGATTTAAAGTCATTTTTTAATATGGTATTATAGTTATGAGTTAAAGTCTATCTTAATGAGATTTATTGTTTGTTGAATTTATTGTTTTACCCATTATTGGACCACCATCGACCATCCATTAATGTTTAACCTCGTACCTCCACATCAATTTTATGGATTTTAGTTAGGTTTGCTCAATTTTTAACATAATATCACAGTCATGAGTTAAAACCTATGTTAATGAGAGTTGAATCTATTATTTTACCTGCTATTAGATGATTATTGAACTTAGTCTCACAGATAAAATGTATATACATTAACGTGAAAATTAAAAATAAAATCAATTCATTATATACAAAAGTTGATGTAAATCTGAATGATTGAATATAAGTTCTTAACAAAGAAAGTATAACTTTTGACATATAAAAATTAATATGTTTAAGAGTATGATGAATATTTTTTTAATAATAAGAAATAGTAAGATGATGTGGAGTTTGGCAGGTAGAGAGAGGAGAGAATCTGAGTGAGTGGAAATATGCTTTATTTTTGTTGAAAGCAGAGATGGTGATAAAGGACCCTATCCAGAAGAGCACAAAGATCAACACGTTGCTATGGTGGGCTTCCCTTCCAACAACCATGATTGATCAAGTACACATAACCTTATAATAATGTTTCCTCTCATCACACAACTCGGTATCATTGGGTGTCAACTTTTGTCTGTTACAAACTAGTAATGCTAAATTTTCCATAACCATTATTACATTCTAAATATTATTTTTCTGTTCTAATTAATTAATGGAATATTAAAAATATAACTTCTTAACTTTAGAAACCTCAAAATGTTTAATGTGACGTATTTATTCAATAAAAGAAATTAAATTAAACTAAAGACTCACACTACAAGAAAAATTTATTAATGGTCTAATTATTAATATCGACAAATATCTTTTGGTCATTATTGATATATTTTGTACATTAGTGAAAATGTATAGATTCGGTATCCTCTTTCCTCTTCCTTCTCTTCTTTTCTCCCTCTCCCTCTTTTTCTTTTTCTTCTTCTTTGTTATCTCCTCCTTCATCGTCGTCATAGTATTCATCGTTCCAGCGTTGTCATGTTCAACGTTGTTACTATTGTCAAGTCTCTATTATCATTGTCATCAAGTTTGTTATCATCAGTGTTGTTGAGTTCACCATCACCATCAGTTTCTACTGCTTCTGGCTCCTCTTCCTACTCTCTTTCTTCTTTGTCTTCTTTCTCCTCCTCCTTCATTGTTGTTGCTACTGCCTCCTCTTTTTCCTCTTCCTCCTTCCTCCTCTTCTTATTCTCATCAAAATCTAATTAATTTATAACGTATATTTTATCAGATTTAATAGAAAAATTCACTTATTTTAACGATAAATTTACCAACAAAATTATTGGCATATTTTATAAAATTACAATCATCGTCAAATTCACATACAAATCTTTCAAAAATTGTTGTCAACATATGTACCAATGAATTTTCAAAATATTGAATTACCAATTAATTTATCGATGAATTTAAAAAAAAATAATTACTGACAAATTTACTAACAAATTTTAAAAAATAAAATTCATTACTACTATATTTACTAACAGATTTTATAACAACATAGTCAAAACCCAAACAAAAAATTTAGCACCCATTTTATCACTAGAATTTGTTAACAAAAGTATCCATCAATAATAAACATTAAAAGTTATCAACAAATTTTACCAACAAATTTATTACCGACGAATATTTCTATGTATTATAATAATTATAATTTAATGATCCACGGATATATATATATATATATATATATATATATATATATATATATATATATATATATATATATATATATATATAATCATAACAACTAATTTAGTTTGGTTTAATTTTTTTAACGTTGAAAAGTAAACAAATCAAACTACATATGGTTTTATATTTGGTTGAAATGTGTATTTAAACAAATATTGGCTCCGGTGTCTAAATAGATACAATAAAGTTTAAGGTGGAGAAGAGTATTTTAATTTTTTCTTTATGTAGAGTTTTAATTGATAAAAAAAAAGAAAAATGAGATGAAAAAATAGAGAGAAGTTTGAAATGGGGAGTGAGTGAAGAAGAAAGTGGGTCCGAGAAGGATCATAGGTGGGGACATGGAGGGTGATGGAAGTAGAAGGCAGTGAAGTGGAGCCTCGGAGATCTTAAGAATTCCATATCTGGTTCCTTAGCTGGATGCCACTGCCCCTGCTCACCACCAACCAATACTCCACTCCCTCTTTTTCATCTTCTCAATATCTTCAAACAACAACATCAAAAACATCAAACTTTTTATGCTATTTTCCTCTATTACAACCTCTATCTCGTCATATCAACTCTGTCTCTTTGCAATTTTTAAATCTTCATCATCCTAACCAAAAACCTTCACATTCTCATCTAAACAAAACAATCATTCAACTCAAACCATACCTATTTCACACCTCAAACCTCACTTCAATACCCTTCAAAATCATTGTTTTCCCCGGTTTCAGCAAATAATAAGTAGAACCCAATCTTCCCTGACTAATAATACCCTCAAGCCATACCTTCTCCTATTCTTATCGGAAGTCTCATCTCGACTAGACATAAAGTCAATTCGCAATATATAAGTGGGTGCAATCCTCACCTTACAAACTGATTTTGTGGAGTTGAGTTAGGCTTAAAACCCACATCTAACATGATATCAAAGCCAAGTTAGAGGTCATCCTAGTGAACTTTCTTAGATATTGTGTTCCACCCAATATCGGATTTTTCTTGCTTTACGCACGAGATGAATATATCTCGGCGTGAGGAGGTGTGTTGAAAGTCCCACATCTTATAAGCCGGGATCATGAAAGGAACAATTGTTTCAAACCAATCTAATTTGTTTATATTTATGTAAACAATAATAAGACAAAGATCCAAAACATATAAACTTTAAATCTAATTCAATCTTATATAAAATAATTTATATAAAATAATTTTTAAGATCATATAATTACATTCACTTATATATATTATATTATAAAATTATCTTATTTTATCATTAATTAATGAATTTCTAATTATATGTAACAAATTTGACATGAGACTCAAAATTTTGAAATAATAAATTTTATATTTTATCTCACTCATTTAGATATAAGAGACTCTCAATTCAACATTTTATTACAAAGATCTAAGTCACTGGTAAAGACAAACTAACATAATTATAATACTGCATTACATAAATATGATTTGACATAAAAAAATTGATATTAGTTTCGACATAAAAACTTAAAATAATAACTTTACCGGTATTTTTTGTTTTATTACACTCAACTTTTCTTTTTACTCTATATAAAATTTTGACTGATATTTAAATTTATAAGAATTGCGACCTTCTAAATGTTTCACCATCCAATCTCTTGATTACTCTTCACATTAATTATTAGATTCTACAAGTTGATATAACAGAAAGAGTATATGCATGATCCAAAAGATTTGGATCCTATGAATACAAAATAACCAGATCATCTTCTATTTTTATTCTTTTGAATCAATCATAACCAATTGTAAATTTTTTTCATTCATTTATCTTCTCGTACTCTCAATACAAACACTTTTCACTTTCCGACCTATTTTTTTATTTTTTATTATCACTCCTTCGCTTTTCATGAGCCACCTAAACTAATGAGATTTATGTTAACATTAGAGGTTTCATACACATTTGTCTCACTTCTATGTTGATAAAGTTAACTCCTTAGTTGGTCGGTCCCACATGAACACGAAGGATGAGAATGTGGTGTTATTGTTCTATATAAGGTTGCTTCTCCCCCCCTTGATGACTCCAAATTAGCAGAGCTCAAATTATTCTGCAATTCTTATTTCTTTTATTCCCTTTTTTATATGAAAAGCCTAACATTTTGACTTTCCAAAGAAGAGAGTCCAGTAACACCCTCAATGGATGCAATTTTCGCTTACATCATTGTCATTTTTCTTACCTTATTTTCATTCATGTTCTTACCAAAACTAAACAGAAGAAAACCTCAGAACCAAACAACCGCAAAGCTCCCTCCAGGTTCAATGGGTTGGCCGTACATAGGAGAAACCCTCCAACTCTACTCCCAAGACCCAAATGTCTACTTTTCCACCAAACACAAAAGGTTTACTTCCATTTCACACATGCATATATAATATATATTATATTATATTACATTACATTACATGAAAAACGTGTTCAGATGTGATTTTTCATGTTTTGAACATAACTTGAAGGAGTTATGTTTGTTCACATTTTAATGCACACGACAGAACATTAACTATGTTTGATTTTAGGTTTGGTGAGATATTTAAGACCAACATCCTGGGTTGTCCCTGTGTGATGCTGATCAGCCCTGAGGCTGCACGCTTTGTGCTAGTGACTCAAGCTCACTTGTTCAAACCAACATACCCGAAAAGCAAAGAGCGTTTGATTGGTCCTTTTGCTTTGTTTTTCCATCAGGGAGACTACCACACTCGTCTGAGGAAGCTTGTTCAGAGGTCACTTTCCTTTGAAGCACTTCGCAACTTGGTGCCTCATATCGAAGCCTTAGTGTTATCTGGCATGAACTCTTGGGGTGATGGTCAAGTCATCAACATGTTTAAGGAAATGAAAAGGGTAGCTTCACTTTTCCTGCAACATTATATATGCACTGTTGTTTTGTTTTTATATTGCACGAATGATTGGATCCATTATTATATTATTCATATTCTAGCACTGTGAGTCTGGCATTTTCTGCGTTTTTTTATGTATACTTTTGCTGTATGGTGTAATAAGGGTCAATAATTTAAGTGGTCCACCGTTGAATGCTTTCTTGCAGATTTCTTTTGAAGTTGGAATCCTCACTACTTTTGGCCATCTTGAGCCACGTTCGAGGGAGGAGCTAAAGAAGAATTACCGTATTGTGGATGCTGGTTACAATTCCTTCCCAACTTGCATTCCAGGAACACAGTACCAAAAAGCACTTTTGGTAAGTAATACTAATTCTCTTCAACAAATTCATGTCTTGATTACTGTGTTTAGAAGGTTTTAAGACGTGTTTTTGACTACAACTTCAAGGTTTTTCTATAAGGATCACATTAGTTGCATCAAGAACTGTGATTGGGTTGAATGGAAGTATGAAAAGGTACTCACTCACTCACACACACACGTGTATATGTTCTTTGTAGGCTAGAAAGAGACTCGGGAAGATTATAAGTGAGATTATCTGTGAGAGGAAGGAGAAGAAGTTGGTCGAAAGGGATCTTTTGAGTTGTCTGTTGAATTGGAAAGGTGAAGGAGGAGAAGTGTTATCTGATGACCAAATTGCAGATAACATTATTGGGGTGCTTTTTGCTGCTCAGGACACCACAGCTAGTGCCATGACATGGGTTGTAAAGTACCTGCATGATGAACCGAAACTTCTGGAGTCAGTAAAGGTATATAAAAAAAGGAAACTTTAACTTGAGCTTATCTTCTTTGTGAGGAAAAGGGTGTGTAGTATTTGATGTTTATGTTAGTAATAATGACTATAATTTGTGGTAATGTTGGCTTTGCAGGCAGAGCAGAAGGCTATTCACAAGTCTAATGAAGGTAATAATCTACCACTGAGTTGGGATCAGACTAGAAACATGAGAATCACTCACAAGGTAGGTTATTCAATTAAGTAAAAGTCATATATTTTACATATTCCAAGATTAAAAGCAACCATATATTTCACTTTTGGAAAAGTTCTTTCATCTTATACATTCACAATTGGTCCAACAAAACAAAAAGTAAAGGTGTTGAGTCCGTGGTGATTCCTGTTGTTTAAGTAAGTGTTGAGTGAGTTTGTTGCAAGTGACTGATAATGGTAAACTGTGACCTTGGTCAGGTTGTGTTAGAGAGTTTGAGAATGGCAAGCATTATTTCATTTCCTTTCAGAGAGGCAATAGCTGATGTGGAGTACAAGGGTAAGAAGAATATTTAACATATATGCAAGATTTCAAACTTTTTCTTAGGGGTCCAAAAATGCACCATGCAAAGTGACTCATATTATGAGCTCTTAAAAAAACCACATTCTGCAAAGGCCTAAAGTGAAAACATATTCGTTTTGAAAACTTATGGTCTGATCATGGAATTTATCTGACCACAGGATTCTTAATACCAAAAGGGTGGAAAGCCATGCCTCTATTCAGAAATATTCACCACAATCCTGAGTTCTTTCCGGAGCCTCAGAAATTCAACCCTTCAAGGTTTGAGGTATATTTGCTGGAAGAAAAAACAGTAATGGTTTATGCATGGATAAGGCTGATTAATCAATGTTATCAGCAAAAGACATTTCATCATTTTGAAACAGGAAAGAACAACTATTTATGTTTTTTTTTGTTTGCATAGGTTGCACCAAAGCCCAATACTTTCATGCCATTTGGCAGTGGAGTACATGCCTGCCCTGGCAATGAGCTTGCTAAGCTGGAGACACTGATTATGATCCATCATTTGGTCACCAAATTTAGGTACTGTTGTTTAATTAGTAGAGAAGAATATGCCAAAAACAGAGAAAAAGAGAAGAATAATCATACGGATTATTATTATTATTATTAACACCATGGAGAGACAGCTTAAAAGCATCTATAGCAGTACATACTAACTGATGAAAAATAATGACTAAAAGGGCCCATATAAATCACAGCCAAAATCAATTTTTCAGTATCACTCACACATTTAACTATGTTTTCAAAATACTAATTTTTAATTTGTTAACTGTTATTTCATACTCTTCATTTACAAAATTTGGCATATAAAGTGATACTTTTTCTTATGACAGATTCGAAAGTTTTATGTTGGGGACCAATACTGATATATAAATTTGTGGGGAAACACTCTTATTATTGATTGACTTTTTATACTGAGTTTCAAGTTATGAAGACATTTGTATTAACACATAAACATCACATTAAGAAAAAATAAAAAAGTTTCAATTGCCCCCAGAACTCCACCAAAGATTTGTCTCTGCATTGAACGTTCAAACTATCATTTTCAAACATCACTCGGAATATTCATTTTATTTTCTAGAGACATATAAGGTTCAAAGTGGAGGGAGAAAACTTGACATAATCTAAAAATGTGATGAATATGAAAATATCAAGTTTTTGCATGATATGCATTCGTACAAAGACTGTAAAGAGAATATCTATTACTTTTAAAATAGTTATTATATATACTGTAACAAAAAAAACCATAAATATTGTTAGATTAAAAAAAAAAAATGAAGAATAAGAACGATGAGAGAATCTGAGTGTGCAGAAGTAGAAATATACCTTTTTCTTGAAAGCAAACATGGTGATATGACCCTACTGGTAAGAGCTAAAAAATGAACACGTTGCTCTGGTAGGGTTGAGTTACATGAGACCTGTTTGAAGAATTACACGTATCATCGTAATAATGTTTCCTCACATGACAGAACTGGGCGTCATTGAGTGTAAAGTATGTCTGTCAGAAAAGAGAAATGCTGAATTTTCTAAAACAACATTGGTACGATTTTATAAAAACTAAAAGGTACGATTTTATATACACTAATTGTTTTGTATTTTAATTAACTCATTAATTATTAACAATGAAATGAAAGTAAAATAGGCACTGATATAACAGGTTTACATGCATCAATATATCACACCAATGGACAATTTTATCAGTATATAAGGTTTATACACATCAACCCCACTGTTATTAATTATATATTGCAATGTTGAAGAACTAAACAAAAGCTTCAAGAATGTGTAGTTTCTGCTTTTGGAAATGAATCAAGTGGTGAATAAAGCAGAACCATAAGTGTTAATTTGGACATATACTAACATTGAAAACAAAAGAAGATGAGTATGTTAGTAACATGAGATGTGAATAAAAGCATGTAGCATAAAAATGAAAGATAATCGGTTCGATCTTCTGCTAACAATTTAAAGAAAAAAGATTGATTCGATGAATTTAGAAAAAAATTCAAAAAAATTACGGATTCAACTATGTTCATTAACAAAAATTAACCATTAATATTTGTCGATAAAAATAAATGTGATATGTGATTAGTGTGTTTGTGTGAACAGGTGGGAAGTGGTAGGATCCAAGTGTGGAATTCAGTATGGTCCATTTCCTTTGCCACTGAATGGACTCCCAGCTAGATGTTGGAGAGAATCTACCAGCTAGAGAAAAAGTAGCATGGGAAGAACAAGCAACCCACTTTTCAACCTTTTATCTTTTTTTTTTTTTTTTTCTAGTTTGACTCTTTGATTTTTATTTTTCCATGTTGGGGCACTTCAATTGTTACCCCTCTATCCTTAATCATTTTCCACCCCTCAAACAAAGAACAAAAAGAGGGTGCTGCTGTATTTCTCGCTTCAAGCATATCAGTTTCAATTATCTTTTTGAGCCAAAATACTTTTTATATGTTTCTGTTACATATAAATGCAGTTAAGTTATGTGTGTGCATTCAGAATCAAAATTGGGAGCAATAATGCAACAAATTAAGGAAAAAAATTTGTATCCAACAACTCATGTACATAAGACGTGCGTGTTTGGATCACATGACAAAGTAACATGTAACATATATCTGGCTTTGGTCATGTTCTTCATTTATGTAGTTGATAGATGAGTGCAAAATTTTTACTGATTTTTTATGGTGTCATCGGTTATATATTTAAAATAGGGTGACAAAACGACTCGGTCCGATTTTTTTAATCCAGTTTGTTTGTGATTTGTCAAAAATAACACAACTGGATTGGTTCGTCAAACAGAAATCGATCGATAATCATAACTCGCTATGTACAAGATGAACTAATAAGTCAGGTCGGACTGATCCTTCGGTTTTTGTTTTTTCTGTGTTGATATTTTGTTTTGAGTCATGTGCAACACATAGATATTGCAGTAGTTGTGTTGGTGAAGGAGCTTGGCAGGACTTAGCTACATGAGCTTGGTGGCAGCTTTATGAAGGCTTCTCCTTGTACTGTCTCTTGTGGCAATGTTTTGATATTTTGTTAATGGGGACCAGTGTTCTAACATTGTTATCAGACTTATGAGGACCAGTCTCCCAAATAATATGGGGTGGACCTCAACCTGCCCTTGTCGTTCAATTGATTCCCATTGTTATATATTACTTGTTTTCTTTGAGTCAGGTTTTGGTCCTCTGAACATGAAATATTGTCTCCTCCTCTTTTCAAACTCACCCATCTCCCGTATTCTTTTCTTCTTTCTTTTGTTTATGGTTCTAAACTAGAGAAACTGATATTGCATTCAAAAGTACTAATGAGACGGACTTGTTTATTTAACACTTGTAACAGATATTGTTTTTTTTTTTAACTTTCCGAAATGAGTTTCACTTAAAGGAGGGAACCTATACAGGGGTGACAAAACGGCCCGTTTTGGCCCGACTCATTTTTGGCGCATTGAAAATAGGTCCGGACAGGTTAACCCGTTTACATAGTACGGGTCAGAAATTGGAACTCACCCCATCCTGTGTTAGGTTGATGAGTTAATGGACTAGTTCGTTTAGTTTATCCTTTTTTCTAAAGAAAAAAAATTGTTTTTTTATACTTGATTATCTACTAAATTATTAGGGATAGTGGCAATGCGTGCCAGCTCGGGCCGTTTATGCCCAATTCGCACTTGGCCTGCAAAAGGCAGACTAGTTGGCCTACTCCGCATTTAAAATTATGGCTCATCCCGCATAAGTACAATTAATTGGAAAATTTTAACAAGTTCATAAAATTAAACAAAAACTTTGGAAAGTTGGATGATGAATTGATAACTCAACATTTTCATCATATTCATATTTGTACTTTAACATACACAATGTATTATTCAAATTTTAGCACTTTCAAAAATACATAATATTTATTGTTTCAAGTCATACAAGAATTTGGAACGTTCATGCAAAAGTCTAGAAAGAAAGTAACTAATATATACAAGTGCATTTTTTTTGCAGACCAACGGTCCAGCCGTACGAGCTGTGCGCTCTTGTAGGTGGGACTCATGCGGGCTAGTGGGCTCAATGTCTTGGCCTACCCTACATTTTTTTGGAGACAGGCCAGCCCGTCGGGTCAAACCCATATTTCCACCCCTATCAATTATTGATTAGAAGATAAGAGATGAAGAGCAGAACACTACATTAATATATAGAGATAAAAATCACATATTCATTCATGAAAATAAACTCTTAAGAACTTGGATTTCATTATTCATGTTAACTACTAATGAAAGTGAAGAAGCAAAAAAAAAAAAAAAACATTGATACAGGCCACAGGCAGCAAACCCGTTTTACTTGATATTGAGAGGCCAACCAACGTCAACCCGTCCTACAGCCCAAAAGGTTGACGGTCCAAACAAGCCAGATTAATATGGATTAACCAACCAAAATTCTTGACCCAACTCACCTTTTTCTTTACGGGTTGTCCTGTTGGACCCAGTCCATTTTATCACTCCTAAACTTATATGATCTCGTCAAAGTGAATCAACATCATTTAGTTCACATATATTGAAATATATTTAGTGAAAAAAAAAATGAATCAAATGCTAATTAAAAATTAAAAGAGTAATAAAATATTAATAATCAATGATAAAAAAATGTTATACTATAAAAGAAAATAAATTTGGAATAAATCTGTAATTAAAATTATTTAATTAATTAACACAAAAATTAAAAGAGTAACAAAATATGAATTGATAATGGTGAAAAAATTTATGCTATAAAAGAAATAAAATTTATAAAATTTGAAATAAATATTTTCTTATAATTAAATATTTTTTACCAATAAAATTTAAATGAATTAATTAATTAATTAACTCAAATATTAAATGAGTAACAAATTATCGATAGATAATGGTGAAAAAATCTTATACTATAAAAGAAATAAAATTTGGAATAAATATTTTCCTATAATTAAAATAATTTTTACCAGTAAAATTTAAATTAATTACTTAATTAATTAACACAAAAATTGAAAGAGTAATAAAATATCAATAGATAATGGTGAAAAAAATATCTTATACTACAGAAGAAATAAATTTGGATTAAATGTTATCCTCTAATTAAAATTATTTTTATCAATTAAATTTAAATGAATGAAATAATTAACACAAAAATTATAAATAGTAAAATATCAATAATTAATGGTGAACAAATATTATACTATGAAATAAAAGAAATTTGGAAAAAAATATTTAAAATAAAAGAGCAATAAAATATCAATAATTACAAAAAAATCTTATACTATAAAAGAAAACAAATTTGGGACAAATATTTTCCTATAATTAAAATTATTTTTATCAATAAAATGAATGAGAAAAATATCTAAAAGTAAAAGAATAGTTGGAATAAAAAAGGAAACAAATTGATGATGTCCATTACAAGTAGTAATATAAGAGAAAATCATTATGATTGTTTATGCTCTTCAAAGGCATGAAAATATAAATAAAAAGATTTGAATGAACTACTTACTTAAGAGAGAGATTAGGAAGATGAAGGGGTGAAGGGTGGTAGACATTATTATGCATTGAAACATATTAGAGATAGATGATTTTAAAACTTAGAGAGAAAAAAAAAAAAACAATACTTAAGGAGACAATAGTATAGTATTTAACAAAGATCTCATTACTTACATTTTTATTTGTGAGTGCTTATATGTAAATTTTTCACAAGATAGGTATCACAAATTAAGAGAGTCTTCATTTGGTATTGTAAATAGTTAAGATCTACACCTTAATCTTGTACTTAAACAATCTATCATCTCATGTTAAGGTTAAGATTTCCTACAATACTTCATTCAATGCATTAAAACATGTATATTGGTATGTTATTCATTCTCTAAAATTAGACCTAAATATTTATTTATAAAAAACTGAGATCCAATTAGTTAAATATGTTACAAGAATAATTACATTGAGATATAAATTACTTTTAACCATTGTAAGTTCTTTTGAAAATAAGATAAAAATATAAATTAAATAAAAGGGTATACGTAGGTAGAAAAATAAGTAAAAAAATAAGTAAAGAGATAATTTGAAATGTACGAATAAGGTACTTTTTTATTATTCCAATAAGGTACTTTTTATTATTAATCGTTAACTAAAGAGGGAAGATGTACAAATCTCCCTCTTTAAATTAGAGATTCAATTTACAATATTAAGAGTGGATAACATATGTTAGCATAAACATTTTTATAATAATATTTTAGTTTAAACTAAGAAAATTAAAATCTATAAATAAACGAATATATAATATAATATAATATAATATATAATTAATGCAGAGTATGGATCTATCTGATCCACATGGAAACGCGTGAGCTAAATGGGCCTCATTCATTCCCGAACCCATTCTTATCCTTTCATTACAACAGTGTCCAAAACTGTTCAACGCTTTTATGTCTAATCCTTTCAATGCACAACACCGTAACGTAACGAAACAGGGAGAGGACTATAAATGCAGAGGTTACTGGAAAGTTGAAATCAGATGGTGCCGGTCCCACTCCTCCAACCAACAAACCCGAACTTAAACCAAACTTGAACTGGTAGGTTTCGTGTGATTGTTGCGTCGCGAAGCCATGGCGGATTCTTCGAACCTGAAATCCGACGCGATTATGGAGCAGATGAAGCAGCACATCGCCACTGACGCTGGCAAAAAGCTCACGGAAAAAATTGGACTCGTTTATCAGTTTCACATTGCTCCGAAGGTAACCTTCCTTCTTCTCACTCTTCGTTTAACCTAATTGTTGTGAATTGCATTACCGTCTCGTTGAATGGCTTGGATTTGTAGAAACTTGGATTCGATGAGGTCGTCTATACCGTTGATCTCAAGAAAGGAGAGGTCACCAAAGGTTAGCATGCTTCCGTTCTTTCGTTTTCACTTTTCAATTGTTTTTGTTTATACTTAGGTTTTCGATATGAATTGCAATCGGAGACGTGCACGTGTCTCCCGAATCATGACGATGGACCTTTAAATTCACTCTCAGACGTGAAATAAAATGTTGCTGCTATGCATGCAATGTATTGTGATCTCAATGATAATCAATGTACAGTATTCACCGTATTGATTATGGTGAAAAAATAAGGAGAAGAAAATGAAAAGAGATTCTCCAGAAGTTAACAAATTAAATTTTACACAAACTAAAGAAGAGAAAACTTCTACAAATTAATTGATGCATAAACTCATTTTAATTTAAGTTGAAACTAATTTCGGTTTTTCTTTTTATTTTTATCTTTGAAATTCTTCGAGAAACTCGTTCAAACGCACTGTTTCACCTTTACACTGTGGCACTGTGGGTTACGGAGGGAGATCAGGATCGTAGAATTTTCCTCTCATCTTTTGTGATGAGTATCGAGGCTTGCTGCCTTATCTTGTGATAAGTAACAAGAGCAGACAGAACATAGTATACTATCTTAACTTGTTAGAGCTTTGAACTTTTGTTTGAGTAAACAGTCTATTCCAGTGTAAAATTTTATGGACGAATTGTTATGTACAATTTGTTGTGTTAACTACATTAAAAGTCGCACCTATCATTGATTAGTAAATTGACTGTGTAGTTTCATCGTTATAGAGTTTAATTGCTAAACTGTCCTTGTGAATTTTTTGAAATGTATTTTTTCTGGAAATCAGAGGATTTTTTAGAACTGTATTTTGACAATTCTACTTGATTTGACTAAATTTTATTGCGTTCTCTGACAATACTATCCTGTATGAGTATTTATTGGGTTTGTGTGTATTTAGGGCCATACGAAGGAGGAAAACCTGATGCAACCTTTTCATTTAAGGATGAGGACTTTGTTAAGGTTGCCTTGGGAAAGATGAATCCGCAGATTGCTTTCATGAGGTTCAACTTTTCAATGGATATTTTCGTTCCAATTTACTTTTCGTTGTTTTTTCTTCTTTGTTAATGCATTCATGTGTTTGATGTGTGGTGAACGAATGTAGGGGTGCGATGAAGATTAAGGGAAGTTTGAGTGCTGCTCAAAAATTTACTCCAGATATCTTCCCAAAGCCTTCCAAGCTGTGAGCTGAGATGCTTGAGCTGAGATGCTTTCAACTACTTAAGATTGTAAGAATTATCGTTTGATGCAGTCAACCAAAATAGATAGCATCAACATTTCAGGAATATAATTATATATCTTTAGGTAATACATGGATCATCTTTACCAAGGTTGTAGGCGGTTCATGATTTTAATTTTGTTCTGAATATTGAAGTATATTTACATTGTCCCGCAAATCTGCCATATCTTTATTGCACTGTAATTCGATGTTTTATGTATGAAAATAGTACATCATGCATTGTTTACAACCACTTTTCTATTCTTTTTGCCATAAATTCTCGGATCAATGCATTGGTTTCTGACTATTTGTTGGATTTTATATCATGTGTCTACACGCTACATAAGTGATTTTGCTAATGCTAATTTTATCAACCAAATTTACTAATGTTTTTTTTTTTCTATCAATCTTTATCTTATTTCCGCACGATATATTACAGTTAAGTTTTCTTCAAATGACATTCCAGTGTCAAGATCTACGCAGTTGTTATTATAATCTATTGTGACCTAGGTGGTGCTGAAAAATACTAACTAGTATTATTCTGTCATTCATTTTCCTGTTGGGAGTGAAACCATTATGCAATTTCACTGATGAAACGTATTATTAGGGTGCTAGCACTAAGTCTGTATTGAGCTTATGGTGGCACTCAAATGATCCACGTCGAACAATTCTTTAGCGAAATTGCGGTGATTAGAAATTGAAAACATTCTAACCTTGATAAAAATACAAGTTTATTGTTTAAGGAATGAGGGTTCATATATACATGGTTCATTTTAATTCAAATATATTATATCTCTTATGGTCTATCCTTATAAACTAGGAGAAATCTCCATCTCCTTGTGTCGCACAGCATACACCCTGTCGATATTGATAAGGGGTCACTGCCTATCAGGCAACAAGAGTTTCAAATCTATTTCGTACACATTTCTGGGGCTGATAGCTCGAAATTTGCAATGTTGTCGGCACAGTGAAAGCTTTAACTGGGTCGGGTGTTGTGAAACTTGTCCTTCTCTTCCGATAGTTAAATTGATTTTGTTGTCAATTGGTTCATTATCTTGTACTGTTCCTTTCTTCATTACTCACTCTTTCGTTTCTTATTCAAACTGCTACTTCTACTCAATAGCTTACATGCGTTGAACAGTAAAGTTTACTTTCTTGTTTTGAACCCTTGGAGCCAATAAAAGCTAATATGATTATGTTCAAATCGCAGTGAGAATGACCACAAAACATTGATGTCGTGCATGCTAGAAAGGTAGGATAATATGCATCAAAATTATTGAAATGGACAAAATTTTAAAAAAATTTGTATATGAATAAATCGTGTTTACATTGTCGTTTCATGCAATTATGAATGTAGAGTTTCCAAAATGAAGTTGTGGTAGTCTAATATGACTTTTATATGAATGGAGAAGTTGTCTAGATAAAGCATGATTTTGATTTGTTTTAACACCCATTTTTTTTATGGTTTGACTAAAAAAAAGTTGTTGAATCTTTGAGCTTTCAACTTTTTATCTTACCTGACTTGATTCAACTTTTGATTATGGTTGATTCATCTTAGTTTTCAGTTCAAATCAATTTGTTTCGACCATTAGTTTTTGAACCGATTCGATTCAATATTCGATTTGATCAACACGTTTTGAACTTAAGTCTAAGTCGACTTATTTTAACATTAGGTATATAAAATATTTTATATGACAGACTTGTTTTAACCTTTAACATGTGTTAATCTATTCTAACTTTCAGCTCATGTTAATAAGTCTGGATCTTTACCTCATGTCTGCTTCAACCTTCAACTCTAATTTAGTCGACCTACCATCTAAATGATCAAAGATTCTGCTTAACATTTTTTGTCTAAAAAAACCAGAGATTGAACTTTCATTCATTAAAATTAGAGAAGAAACAAATTCAAAAACCTTATTTGATCTCTTATTTCATGAAATACAACAAAAACCAACAAACTTTATGACTTTTTCTTACATTATTTGTAAAACACGTAGTGAAGAGACATGGGAAAGAAACAAAATGAAGGTGGAAATTCAAATCATGCATGACAAAATAATATAGTGACATACGACGTGAATCATCTTTATTAACTCTATGAGACACAAATATTTCTATCACCGTACCAATCACCATTAGTTTTTCTTTTAGTAATATTGACACGTTAATCTTTTCTATACTATTCCAGTTCACCAAAATTTGAAAATATGATGTAATCAAAATGTTGAAACTTTGAGATGCATGTATGAATATAAATACAAATATGTATCTTTTTGAAAAGAAGTAAACGTAAATATTTAATTTTTATGATGTTTTTTTGTGGTTTATGATGTTCTGTCCTCTCTGCATCTCTTATTTCAGAGATATCATGTATATTGCTTTAAAAAGGTTAAACCACCTTACAAGTACTTTACTATAATTATTTATTTATTTTTTACTGATAACTTCTTTTTAATTTTTATAATAAAACTATTAGAACAAATAAATTGTGACTTTCAATTGTGGCCGGGTAGGAGAGATGAAGAAAATATGATGTTGATAGAATAATTGTTTGGAAAAACATTAGACTCTATTGTCTAATGAACACAGTTTAAATACAATCATCAATCACACGATTAAACTTACAACTATTTATGATGTTATGATAAAATAAGAACCTTACTTCTAATGTAAATAAATGTGATGAATAATTAATATGATTTTACTTTTATGTACTATATCCTAATCTAAATTTAATTATGAGAATCATGTTTTACATGACTATGATATAACATCACATCAAGAATAAAATCTGATGTTATGCTGCAAAATCTATACCACAGGAAACAAAAACGAGAACAGAAAAGAAAATAAAAAAGAAATCTTGGCAAAGAAAAGAAAACAGATGCGAAACAGAGCTCGCTAGGCGAAGAACTCTTATATATTGAATAACAAAGGTATCACTGTTAAAAAGAGAGAAAAAAAAAAGAATACAAACAGGAAAAAAACTGTTGTATTATCGTTTCTACTATAGAATAGAATAAAAGGAGAATATTTATTTAGAATGAAAATATGACTAACTAAAAACTGATTTGAACAAAGATTAAGTAACAGGAACTAGCTAACTTCATTAAAAAAAAGACAGAAGACAAAGATGTAAGAGACAACAGGTCATATCTGCAAAACTAAGTATTATTCCATCAATCAAAGATCTAATGAACAGAGACAAATCCAGATTTCAAGTTCAAATTTTGGAACTAAAAACATAAAGGTTTGATTACCATATTAGTTTAATATATTTTCTTCTGATTATGTTGGATCAAATATAATAATCCACATTTTAATATCGACGCAATTAGTTATCTTGTTTTACTTCCCCATATTATTAAGTTTAGTGAAAATTATTAAGTTACAGATGCTCTAGTTCAGTTCTTGTGCTTTGTTTGTAAGAATAATGCAATGCTTACAAGATATTTACCATCATTTTAGTTTAGCAGTTCACAAGATGAAGAAGGCATTTAAACGATGATATTTTCCATTCATCAGAAAGATCCAAAAAGACCATCTTACTAAAAAGAAGAGAATTGGAACCATGTAGTGTATGTTTGTGTTTACGTGCCATTCAAAGTAACACCTTTTGAAACGCAGCCTTAGAATCTCTCCTACTTGTACCAGCTGAGTGGAATGACATGTTTCCAATGTGCCATTCATATTCAAATCTCAAACTCAAAATTCTTGATTTGATGAAATCTGATACATAACTTTACACGGAGGTTCAATATATCAGAAGCCTATACACAATAGAGAATGATCTTATTTTTTGTTTTCTCACCAGTGATGAAGAGCTTATTTTCATGTTGTCATAAATCGGTGAGTTGAAGACCATTCACAGTCCTCTCTCTCTCTCTCAGAGAGATGGAGTATGATGCAATCAACCATACATACAGCAATGACTAACATGTACAAGTGTGTGATATAGTTTTCAATAATCTCCAAAAGGATCACATGTTCAGATAAGTGTAATGGAGCATCACAATGCATGTATCTTCTTCCATAGTGGATCACCCTGAATGTGTTGTGTGAGACTTTTTCTTCCCAAAGAACATCAAAACCCATGGGAAGAATGACTTCTTCTTCTTCTTTCCGCTCTTGGAATCCGGCGATGACACCGCCGCTCCACCGTTAGAATGTACATAAGACTTTGAACTGGAAAAGTAACGAAGAGGCATAGGTAAACGATGAGTTTTGTGTCTTTCAAGAATACCGTCTGAACTTTTACTACTTTGATGCTTAACCAATTCTTTGCCTACTGCTGAACCAGCTTTTCTTCGTTGCTCATGATCAGCCCTCCATTTTCTTAGTTCTTGTTCTACACCTAGTTTTCCCTCCCTCGCCTTTTCAGCTTTCTCCATCGCCATCTTCAGAGATTCTCTTCTTGCAGCCATTTCTCTAGTCACACCATTCAACTTCTCCAAGGTTCTCAGTTCAGACTCCTTCGCTGCTTCAATTCTAGAATTTGCTGTTGCAACCCTCATGTTGGCTTCTTTTTCTGCATCATGTGCTTGCTTGCTCAGATTATAGTACTCCTCCACTGAAAGTGTCACCCAATTGGATGAATCCACTTCAGTTTTGCTGCTCTTAGGTGACTCACTCTCTTGCAATGCTTTACCTGCTGCTATTGCCAACCTTTCAGAAGCTCTTGCAGCTTCTATCTCCATTTCTGCTGCTAGTAATTTGCTCTGCAATGTGCTTGCACTCGCCTTCAATTGTTCAGCCTCCTCCTCCACTCTCTGCAACTCTTCACGAGCTTCTTGAGCAAGCAATTTGGCCTCGTTGTTCTCTTCAACTGCTTCTTGTAGTTTCTTTGGTAGCACAGCAATTTTCTCTCTCGCTTCCTTTTCCTTCATCTGAACCAAAGCCGTTTCTGATACAGTGTTCTCCAGTTCACCTTCAAGAGATGCAGCTGCGATGGAAGCCATTCCCTCTCTTTGCCTCATGGAGGCAAAAGATAGTTTCTCATTTTCAAGTTCTGTTTTTAACGAGGCTACGGCCACCTTCAAGTAATTTACCTCAGTGGTGGCTTTCTCTATGTTAAGCTTTACCTCCTCAAGTTCCTTTTTTGCTGATGCAACTGCTTCTTGTATTTCACTGTGTGTCTTCTTCGCTGGTTTATCTTGCCCTTCTTTGGAGACTCCTTCATCACCACCTTCTGGGTCAGGCTTTGATTCCATATAAAGACTTAATTCAGCTTTCAAATTAAGCAGCAAAGCTGAGGCTGCTTGCAGTTTAGATTTGAGATCCTTAGCAGACAAAATTTTCTGGTTCAGACTCTGGACTTCTTCTTCTGCCTGGTTAAGTTCCGTCTCCCAAAGAAGACAATCCTGATCTTTTGCCATCACTGTTCCTATTCTCTGCTCCTCTGCTTCCATGTGTGCAGCATGTGCACTTTCCAGTGCCTCCTTTGTTGCTATCAGCTCAATAGTCAAGTCTTCCACCGTCTTCTCCACTTGCTTTGATGAAGCAATAGCCTCTTCAGATTTCTTCACAGCTTCTTCTTTTTCAACAACTAATGATGCATATTCGCCACGCAATGCATCCAACTCTTCTTTTATAGATGTTAACTCTGTGACAGCTGATGAATACCTTGCTCTAGCTACCTCAAGCTGTGCCTTGGCTGCAACACTAGAGTCATCTGCAATGCCTTGCTCCATCTCTTCCACTCTCAGCTTTGCAAGTTCTGAGTCCTGTCTTGCTTGACGCTCTTCTGTTTGAGCCCTCTCTAGGTTCAGTTTCAGCTCTTCTATTAGTCTCTTAGTGGTATCCAGCTCCTGCAGCACTCTCATTTTCTCTTTCTCTGCAGCCTCGGCCTTTTTTCTACATTCCGGGATCAGCTGCTGTGCCTTTTCATGTTCATGTTCTACATGTTTGCGTCTCTGTATATCAGAAAAACTGAAGTTAAAACCGATTTTCCTTAGTTCATGAAGCTACCATAGTCATTACTCATTAGTATAAATAAATTTTGTTCCATGTTTGAAGAAAACTATTTGGTTTTTCACATAGTATAATGGCAAGAAAAACTTCCAATGGAACTCTTTCCTCAAGAAGTTATAGAGTTGTATAGAAATGTATATTTGTACTAATGCATTTTAACAAGTTGGAAAATTTAAGCAAATGAAAGACATGTATACCTCCACTGTCTGGATTCTATGAGCCTTCCAATCCACAATGCCTCCAAATTTGGAAACAGCTTCCTTGACAGATTCAAATGGAGCAGCTGTATCAATTAGGGTTCTTCTTACAGTCATCTGCCTGACAAAACTAGGTGAATCTGTGGCTCCCACAGTAGTATCAGTAATACTGGTTTGAGATGGATCTGTCTTCTGTTCTTTCTGGTCATCCTGCAAGAGTTTCATCTCACTATCATCACTGGCAGATGGTGAATCATCACCTCTCAAAGCAACATCAGTAACATTGTCTTGAGAAGGATCTGTCTTTTGTTCTTCCTCATCATTCTGCAACTCTACTTGTTCAGAAGAGGAAGCCATCTCATCACTGGCAGCAGGTGGCTCAACAGCTTCCACCTCGGTTTGAGGCAGTTCAATCTTTAGCTCTTTATGATCGTTTAGCAACTCTATTTTTTCAGAAGAATTATCAACATCATCATTGCCAGCAGCAACAGAATGTGAGCCAACAGCTTCCTCAACAACATCAGTATCCACTGTTTGAGGTACATTCTGTAACTCTTTTTCCTTAAAAGAGGAAGTTGAGGGCTCCATCTGATTATCAGCATCACTGCCATCCTGTTGCCTGTTTGACATATCTTCTAATTTTCCAGCTTCAGAATTTGCAGGCATGGCTCCTTGGTTGCTTTGTTCCGTTTCATGAACAGAACCTTTTGAGGTTGAAGCTGAATTATCTTCTGCAACATCAGCAACCATGGTTTGAGGTGAGTCTGTTATTAGTTCTATGGAGCCACTCTGCAACTCTTTTGTTTCAGAAGATGATGTTGAGGGATTCATCAGATTATTATCAACATCACTGCTAGCAGTGACAGCAGAAACTCCTTCCTTCTGCCTGTTAAAGATATCTTCTTCTTGGTGGGTTTCTTCTGTTCCATGAATTGTAGCTTCAGGAGTAGAAGCTGAATCACCTGTGGGAAGATGTTCAACTTGTGCAATAGTTTTATCGTTAGAAGCATTTAGGGACACTTCTAAGTCAGAGAACTCTGTGGGAAAACCAGTGCCAGCCATCATCACTTCACTGTTTTCTTCAGGGGTTTCTACCAGCGGCTTCTGCTCAGCCATTATTACAGAGGTTTCTGGGGGTGGCTTGTCTTCAACGTCCTCCATTTGTAAGAAGCAACTGGAAGAGTTAAAGGCATCTAAAAGGAAAATGATGAAGAATCAATCAGTGACAAAAAAATGAAACAACCTTTTCAGAAAATTCAATCAGATTCAGAATAAAATATGATCACGCAGAGGTTTCAAATTCAAGGGTGATGACGACATTGACAGCATCTAGAAAAGCGGTAAAATGATAATCGATTCCCATATGTAATCTTTACTTCATTTTTTTCATACCCATCATATCAATCGTGCTTGAACATCATCAACCAATGATAGAAATACAGAATCTTATGATGCATGAAAAACTGAAAGATCCTTTCGTTTCAGACACGTTGACATTGAAATCAAGATTACAATCACGCGAAGAAAGTTGTAAGAAAGACAACCTAGGTACACACAAAAACTAACATTTCAGGTAGTAATTACCATGCATCCGACACAAGTTCGCCAATTTTTAACTGGGCTGATGAAATTTGTAAATTCTTGTGGTACATGTATATGTCAATGGAGAGAAAGAAACCGAAACAAAAACCTTATGGAAAAGGCAATAGATAGCAAGAAAATTGTATTGGAAACAATTATATCCAGCCCCAGATACAGAAAAACATTAATCAAAACTTTGCAAACCAAAAAAGTTATTATAACAAAGATGGTTTTTTTGTAACAGTGTTGATGAACATGCAAACAGTGGATGGGGGAGGAATTGAAGGGCCAAAGAGGGTATGAAGAAAAGGAAGAAAACAGATTAATGGTGGTTTGAGAAAGAAGAAAGAAGCAAAAACAAAAGAGAAAGAAGAGAAAAGAGAAGGAGAGGAAAATACCCGGATTAAGCAGAAACAAAACTGATGATTGAGAATAGAGACATATTAATGATCAATGAAAAATCATGAGGAGGAAATGTAATGTGAAAATTAAAATTAGATTGAGAAAAAGTTGGAGCTAAAATTAGAACAAGTGAGGAAAAGAACAAGAAAGGGTCAAGAAGGATGAACAGTTAGTGGAACCTACCTTGTCACATAAACTAAACTTACAAGGTCCACTCTGTACACTCTTTTCTTTTTTTTCTAAATTTCAAACATCATACTTGTCATTTACAAGAGGAACACCTGTTTTACAAGTTCAAACAAATAACATTATGGTTGCTTACATACTCAATCTTCATACATGTAAACAAAGGTTTAGAACTAATTGTTTTTCCATTTAAAATAGGATTTGAAGTGGTCAAATAAATAATACTAGATAAAAATAGTAATAAATATTAATATCTTCATGTTGAAACATTTTTTTTAAATATGGTTATCATTTCAACTTTATGCATTTGCATTTGTATTAAATAAATAAATAATGATACTTTGATAAATGAAAATGGTAATAAATATTGATAATACAACTGTCGAATATTAATTGTAAAATTTTAGTGAGTAATTATTTGATTTATATAATTTCTACCCTTCTACACCGTAAAATTTATACCATTCTTATATATATATATATATATATATATATATATATATATATATATATATATATATATATATAACAAGGTTGTTGGAACATTTTGCAAAGTATAGGTAAATTGATGTTTTAATGTAAAGTATTTATTATGTGCAAGTAAATAATTATTTTCTTATGATAAAAAGTTAATAAATTTTGATAATAATAATAATAATAATATTTTAAAAATTCTTAATGTGAAATATTACTTCAATAGATACTCTTTTTTTTAAATTACACAGTCTTTAAATAACGTATATTTTAATGATTAAATATTTAAAATTGAATATATTTTATTTATCTAAGTCGTATTAAATATAAAATTTTAAAACATAATACAATAAATAAAGAAAACTTTAAAATTTTATAATAAATAATAAAATATCTTTTTTCCTCTAGAACATGTAATAAATTAATTAAAACACTAAATTTTCAAATATATTATTTTACGAAAATGATGCTAATTATCAAGACTTCAAATTTATCATGAATATATAGAGAGAGAAGAATAGAGAGAAAAGGTACAAATATTTTACATTAACTTTTTTATCCTGATATCATAAATTACAATTAATAGTCATTACTTCTAACTTTTTCTTTTTTATTACCAAATGTGAATAGTTAGCTTTTATTATTTTGGGAGTTGAATTTATAAATTTTTTTCTATTTTTTGCAAAGTTTTTAATCAATTTTATATCTCTTAAATATTATTAGAGTTATTGAACTTCCAATCTCTCTCACCTTTGGTTTTAATTTTTATCCTAAATCAACCTTATATTTTTTATTACTTTTAAATTATACTAGACTTTTATTGAAAATAAATATTTATATTTTTTAAATAAACAATAAAATAAATTTTAAAATAATAATTACATAAATATAAATTAATTATAAAAAAGAGTAAACAATTATACATAACTACAAAATGTTTTTTTTTAAAGATTAGATTGATTTCTTTCTAAATGAAACTAAACCGACGATGATAGTAAAAATAATAATAAATTTATTTTACATTATCAAATATAAAAAATATTTTATTATTTTTTAAAAAAAGTAGACTAAAAAAATATATACATCTTGTCTTTGCGTGTATTGATTTAAAAAAAAAAAGTTATCATCCATATTATACTAATATGAATATTTCTATTATAACTAGACCATTTGATGAATCCATGCAACAATGAGCTTATTTGTTATGAAATTTATTTTTACTTCCATTTATTTGATAATTAAAAAAAACATAATTCCAACATTTTAAAGTTATTTTATTTCTTTATGTAAGAAAATTGTTCCCTAATTTAGTTTGTCTAATATCAGCACGTGTTTTTTTTTATTCGTAATATCCCATGTAAAAATGTTGATCAAGTAAAGGACAATAAATAATGTATATTGATTATTAGGTGTGAACGTGTGGCAATGTCAAATAATGTGATATCACAGACATAAAATCAAACGTCAGAATCAACACGTCACAACCAATACTATAATGTTGTGTTGTAGTCCAAGTATTCAATTTTGCCATCTTTTAACTCAATGGAGGTTTAAAAAAAATATATACTTATTTTAGTCTAACTTTTTTACATAAAGTTATTTTAATACAAATTAAAATAAATTTAGATACTCTAATTTTGAATTACGTAAGAGTACCTACAAAATTCAATTCAATTGATAAATAATTGATAGAGATTTGTATTCTAATTATGCATATGAATAATTTATTAAAAATTAAAACTCGTTTTAATAATTCCTAACCAGAAGATAAGAAATCATAGAAAAACCAATGGTAGCATGGCATGGCATGCTTTCGTGTGGCGCACGTAGCATGCATGTGATTTTCAAGTTGGGCCGTGGCCCAATGGTTTGAAAGAGTCCAACTCATATAAGACAAAATGGTATCCGTTGGATTGGGTCCATCCATGTGTACAAGGAGCACCGTTCGATGATACCTTTCAAGCTTCAATAATGTAATTTTATGTTAGTTAGTAACTTGATTAAGACTGTTAGGTACAGTACAATGCAATTTAGACTGTTTTTTCTTCTTCTTAAAACTATTCTTGTTGTATAAAGTTTTTTATTCATAAATTCAAAAAAATAATCAATATACTTTCTTTTTTATTTTTTTTTGTTCAATGATGACTGAATTTATTCTTTCTAGAAAACTAAAATTATAGTTATTATGAGAGAAAATGAGTGAATTATTTTTAAATTTATTAAATTAGCACATTGTGTAGTCACACATTATGAGAAAAACTATGTAGTTTGAAACATTTTTGTCTGATCCCATGGCAACTTTCAAAACTAGAGACAAAATGTTTATAATTTAGTGAACTTTTAAAAGAAATTCATATGCTTTTTTCTTTATTTTGGTTGAGGTAATTTAGAACTTTATTGTTCTCTAATTAAACATTAGATCCAATATATCAATCTAAATCCAACAAAAAAGATTTAATTAACTAAATCCTAAAAATAAAAAAATGCATGCGAAACAAACGATCAGACTAAAATTCCATAAAATAAATAGAGTGCCAAATTTGTGAATAGAAATAATTAGCTTGTTCACTAAAATATACTTTTTATACGAAAAATTAAAATTGGTATGTGTGTTTTTTCATAAAAAAAAAAAAATTATAAGATAATAGGATGACGTAATACATTAAAATTTCAAGGACATGATGGTAGTCAAACCGTAACACCGAATAGCAACCATCATCTTTTTTATTTCTAATTATTATTATTTATATTTTGCTATCACACAATATGTATTTGAATTGTGATATTTTATTTAAATGAAATAAAATTTATTTTTAATTTAAATTTAAATTGTTTTTTTTATTATAGATTCAATTAATATTTTGATTCTCATATTTAAGTTTTGATTTGTTTTGTTTTAATATATGTTTTTTTCAATCAAGTATCGGTTTAATTTGATCATTTGTGTTGTGAATATTGAGTTGGTACTATAAAAGAAATAAATTCTAATGTCATTTACCTAACGTGGTACTATATTTTCTTTTTCTTGAAAGTTATATCCTTTGTATCGAAACATTATTGTAAACAATCCTCTTCTCATGAAATTTTATTTTGTGAGTATTGTTTTTCTTTTTTATAAGTTGATTTTCTTTGTCTGTAGTTTATTTATCTTCAAATTCAATTTTCTTTCGAAATTTCAACTTTTCTGGATCCCTAGTTTCAATCAATTATGTGGTTTTGAATTGATTTCGAGGCAAAGTTGAATCCGCCGATTCCCTACTAGATCACCAAAAGCTTCGATATTTTAGTTGTAAATGTGTTACCGATTACATATAAATTATTATATTGACATCCTACATTCGGTTTTATTAATATTTTATTTAATATTCAATAATTTAATTTATATTTCATTTAATTTCTTAGTTTAATGTTTTGTTATTACTTAGAGTTGTTAAACAAATACTTCGACCCAAAACAGATTTTTTTTTTCGGGCTTTACGTGTAGTAGGTGCATTAATGGTGGGTTTGCTCAACCTAGCTTTCACAAGACAAACCCTCATGTTGTATTACAAGAAAAAAAAAGTTTTTGAAATTGTGTTACTAATTATAGTTGATCATAAAGGTAGAAATTGTAACACCCCATTTAATTAATAACGCTAATTAAAAGAATGTCACGTGAAATAGTATTAGAAACAAAGTCCTGGAGTGTAGACACTACTCCCCACGATTATCCAAGAGAAAACCCGAATAAAAAAAGGGCACATACGATGCCATAACAAAGTATAAAATATAAATCATCAACATTTAGAATTTTAAGCCTAAAGACCAGCGGTACATGGGCCATAGCCCTAAAGGAAAGTCCAAGTAAACCTAGATCCAATCCAAGCAGACTATGCAGCGGAACCTCCATTACCTTGATGATTACGGGGAGTTCTCACTTCTGCTCACATCAACAAGTTGATGATCATTACAAAAGAAAAGACCACACCACAGAACATACAACAAACAACAGAAGGGTAAGCTAGAGCCAAAATTAGTTTTATCATGCAATCAGATGTACTTTCACAGTCCAATATACATACATCATCCAAGCATGTTATGACCTTCCAATCAAAACACTAAGACTCGACTCGACTCATCCGGATACATATAATTTGGTCGGATTCAGCGGATGCTTGCACTTGTGGTGGATACCTCTGCTCACTCCCGAGCTGCTCACCCCCGAGCTATGTGTTACAAGTGTTACAAGTGTTACAATGAATAAATCCCTCACACATAAGGTTAGCCCTTAGTGAGTTTCAGGTCTCCTGCTACTCTCACCACAAGAATCAGTCTGCTCTAAGTGAGACTAACTGACTCCTTAGAGTGTCAGGATGCAACCTTACCTTGAATCCTTACCAAATTATACAGATGGGGCACCACCATGGATACCCACTAACAGGGGTCATGGAATTACGTCCTGACCACTAAAGCACGACCCTGAAATCCCACCTAGAGATCTCAAGGAATTATGCACTAACCCTCGACCAATCATGCTCAAACAATCGAATAATATTTATCATGCAAATAATCTCAGACCAACCTTTATAAACCATACTCATTCATATTCGAATGTAGAATCAATACCAACTCATCCTTCCCAAACCATGAATATAGAATTTCATCTCATACCAATACCATGCCACTTTAATTACCAACCACCAACCATCTCATACATGCCACATGCCAAGTTCATGTTAAACTTATCAATCATAGACCATAAACCATTCTACTCATACCCATTCGCCCAATTCATGATTTTAAAAGTAATTGAATCAATCCACAAGTTCAAGTTAAAGTAAGGAATTAAAATTCTGCAGCAATTCTCGCTTAAGCTAGACTGATCTCGCTTAAGCTAGAAATTCTCGCTTAAGCTAAAATCTCTCGCTTAAGCTAAACTGACAACTTTTCACTGATTTCAACATGTAAGAACACAAAATCCCAAACAACAAAAACTAAAGAAAACACAAACATGTTGCATAAAACGTTGGCATCATATTTTCAGGCTTTAAAAGGGTAAACAAATCAATCATGGGAGCATACAAGTATTTAAACAACTATGCCGCCAATCTTGCTCAAGCTAAGGAGTTCTTGCTCAGGCGACAAGGGTCTCTCGCTCAAGCGAAAAGATTTTGCTTAAGCGAGATTGAAAACAGAGAGCACTTTGAGTTCTCGCTCAAGTTGGCCCATCTCGCTCAAGCGAGAGGCCTTCGCTCAGGCGAGCACTCGAAACCAAAGGGGGGCGAGTTATTGTCATTCTCGCTTAGGCGAGAGCTCCTCGCTTAGGCGAGAGCTTCTCGTTTGGGCGAAAAACAGCTCGCTTATGCGAGCATAGCAGATCTCACTTGCTCTCACGCATGCCAAGGCAAAAATCCATCTATAAACAATACACAAATTATTTTCACACCATCAAAAGCACATCAAATCATCAAGAGCACCCAACAGAACCAAAATAGGCACATTATTTATAAAAGCATAAAAAAACTAGCTTCCCTTACCTGGAAAGGAGCTAATATCGGGCTTTGACTCTTAAACCAACGGGAGCGGCAGCTCCAAGAGCAGATCTAAGAAGTGAAGACGAGCTGAGTTTAGAGCTAGCTTGACCAAGATTGGGGCTAAACCCTAGCAGAGCCTCTGTGGGGGTAAAGGAGAGTGTGAGAGTACTGTTTCTGCAAGAATGATAGAAGTGAGAGGGGTTTGACTGCCTTAGGGGCCTTGGACACCCTATGGGCCAGCCCTTAGGCCCATAAGATTAGGGGCAGCCCTTTAAAAATTAGGGCAGAATAAAAGAGGGTTTTACATTCTTCCCAACAACAAAAATTTTCGTCCTCGAAAATTCACTGATGGGATAGGAAGAAAACTACGTTTTCCTCACGCCCTACGACAATCACCACCTAGACATGACAGGTTTGATGACTCCAACACCTATAGCCATTGGAAACTTTGCCTTTGTGTTATGCGATATATGTTCAACAGTGTAGATTGGTTTAGTCACTACGCTCGAACTAACTTCCAACTTGGAACCTTAACACTGGAATGCTCATTCATACTTGCCCAACTAACTTGTATCTGATATACTGACCCATCCACCATATGCTCTCCACTACCTCTTGTAGGTGTTTATCAAAGTCTCAAATCACTTTAAGTCTCAAACTAAAGCACGTTCGTTACCACTTCCCTTCACCTTGTCCACTCCTTTATGCATCACTTCACTGACTTGATCACGATTGAGTTTTGGCCTATTGCCTCACCATCAACACTCTTGACCACTTTTATGCATAACGACACTCATAACATCTAGCCTCCTTTACTGACTTCAATCAATGGTAACAAGTCCACAACCAAGTCATTCCATTTCCAAATTAAACTTTCTTCTGTCACAACCACCAAATTCATTTCGACATCTCACCTTCATTTCTGATTTACTAACTCATAATCATCCTTCCTCAAAAGCCTTAGAACCATGTCTTTTCTTGACTTGAAATTTCTAGTGTGATTCATGCCTATCAATTCTAAGATACTTCTCAAACTAAGATTTTTCTGAATTGCTTTTTTCCCAACCTTGTTGAGAGATTCACTAGTTCTAGTCAGATGACTAGACCAATGAAATCTCTTCACATCTTCTCCTCCTAACTCAGACACTTACTTATCCACCAAGTCCTTACTCTCACCTCGTCAAACCCCGATCTTGAGTTCCCTTCTTTGGTTAAGCACCTACCCTTACTTCCTTACTTTCAGGTTGGTACCCTAACTTGAAATCATAACTCAAACCATCTCCTACTTCTCTTGCCCAACTTTCTCTAAGTAACTCCATAATTCCAACTTTAAATGATCACTGAACATCCTTACTTAATACTCGTAAGAACGACACTTTCACTGTTCATGAAGAACTGGTTGTCGTAGAAATCACTAGGTCATGAGTAAGATAGTTCTTTCCACGCACCTCTGACCCTTCACATGTATCACTTCCCACCATCCCGTTGTGCCACTCTGATCAACACACAAGTCACTCATTCGTTCACTCAAAATGATGCTCCTTTCATATCTGCCGTGACAAGGAGGCAATCATCGTTGAGGAACCTTCCTCCAAAACCTCTATGGAACTTGCAAAACCCTTTGGACTCACCCTATTATAGTCTTAACGTCCCATTTTCTCAACATCGTATCCACCCTTTTTAAACCATATGTCATACTAGTCACTTCAACCTTTGTCAATACCCTCCTTGCACATTCTAAAGACTCTGTTCGCACTTGGAAACTCGCCGCTAAGCCTTGAAATTCCTTACCTTCATCATGTTTCCACTCTTTACAACCATAGGCCCGAAAAGCCAATCTTCCATTATCAAACATTTACCCTTGAACAGTCTATCCTACCACTACCTCTCCTCTAAGTTTCACCAAACTTGCAGTCATCCTTGTGGTTATACTTAGTATAAGCCACTACTTCTCCAACATCTCCTCCACTTCTGTATTTACTTCAATTTCACAGTAGTAACCATTCCATTAGAAACTATTATCATCGGTTCTTCCTCAGACACCCACACAGAAGTGAACTCCACCACACCAAGGTCAAAACTCTAGTACTTGTTTCAGAACACGTCTATAATCCTTTTACCATTTAGATCCTCTTTGTCTATTATTCACTTTCCTTCATCAGATGTCTTTGATTCACATGAAGCTCTGCCCCCACTATTTAGCTTGATCCATACTTCATACGCAATCACTGACTTATCTCTTTTTAATCTAAGAACATCATCTCGTTGGTTTTCCCAGCTCATCGGAGTGAGATTGAGAAAACAACTGATTCACCCTTGAGACTATGTTCCAACCTTGCCAAGGGAAGAATTCGAATTAGGTTTGAATTTTAATACTTTGATCACCACGAGGCACCACACCCGAGCGAGTCTCCACTTGGTCGCAATTGTAGTAGAAACCATCATCTCAACCGCAACCCCTTCTTAAAGACAACCATGACTCCTTTATCATACTGGCGACACCAAGGAGTACATGATCCCAAGAAATCTGGCTCTTAGTCCAAGCATCTCTTTGTAAGGTGCATCTCTGGATGAGATTTATTCGTGTTAACCACTTTAGCATCAACCATCGTAGACACCCTGTCAACCACTCAAAACTTTTCTTTCCATCCCCTCCTTCTGGTGCGTGAAACCTTCCACTTTATACCCAAGGTCAAATGTCCTGCTCATGGGGACTACTTTTCCTTGAAACACCCCACTAACAATTTGAAAAGATCCATCCTCACCTGCTGACTATTAATCTTAGTATGAATCCCTTATGCCACTTCTTCCCTAACCATAAATTCTTCTTTCCCCTACTTAGGAACGTCACCTTTCCTGACTGATAAGTAAACCCCTATCCATCTCAGCCTCTCACTAGAGGTTCGTTATCTTTTCGCATTTCACGGTCTCCTCCCTTCCTAACTTTCTCGTTGTCAAACAATCTCTCCACATTTCGTAACCTAGAATTTGCCAATTGTTCCCACTTCACCATTCCAAGAAGCGCTAGGTGTGACCATATGACTATATTCAATGAAACTTATCCTAACACTATGTATTTGCATGACTCTGAACTTCAACATTGTCGGAATGTAGAATCAGGTTGATTTTCCTCAAACGATGTGGCACTTGCATGCACTGATACCTTTCAGTGTTCTAAATCTTTGGATTCAACTCCTTTTAGAAAACTTGTAGTATTTGTTTCCGAGAGTCTATCCTTAAAGCCCCCTCTGACCAAACGTTATTTCGTGAACTCTAGCATCTTCTCCAGTATATTAACCAAAGACTTGGCTTTCCTTGCTCAATTATATACATCCTACATCAACTTCCTATCTCTAAGGCAAAAAGTTGTCTCAGAGACCTCATCCAACACTTGTAAAGGAAAGCAGGCCAAGTTAACATTGGATCTGCATTCCCTTATTCCTATAGGCACCAGACGTAGAGTACAAAGGCATAACAAAACAAAACTAGAACATACGAAGCAACACTCCATCATCTATAGACAACCAAACCTTTTCGTCTGTCACCCTTCTTTCCCAGTCAATAGAGTTAAGAAAGGAAAAACAACCTTTAATCTAGTCATGAGTGTGCACCCTCATTACTTTATCAAGGCGTTCTTCCGTTCTTAAAACTTTTGGTTTTACTGACACACTTGACTAGACATGACTACTCACGCTTGCTAGGCATGACAAATCCACAACCTCAGGTCATCCTAAGGACGAACTGCTCTGATACCATAAATGTAACACCCCATTTAATTAATAACGCTAATTAAAGGAATGTCACGCGAAATAGTATTAGAAACAAAGTCCTGGAGTGTAGACACTACTCCTCACAATTATCCAAGAGAAAACCCGAATAAGAAAAGGGCACATACGATGCCATAACAAAGTATAAAATATAAATCATCAACATTTAGAATTTTAAGCCTAAAGACCAGCGGTACACGGGCCATAGCCCTAAAGGAAAGTCCAAGTAAACCTAGATCCAGTCCAAGCAGACTATGCAGCAGAACCTCCATCACCTTGATGATTACGGGGAGTTCTCACTTCTGCTCACATCAACAAGTTGATGATCATTGCAAAAGAAAAGACCACACCACAGAACATACAACAAACAACAGAAGGGTAAGCTAGAGCCAAAATTAGTTTTATCATGCAATCAGATGTACTTTCACAGTCCAATATACATACATCATCCAAGCATGTTATGACCTTCCAATCAAAACACTAAGACTCGACTCGACTCATCCGGATACATATAATTTGGTCGGATTCAGCGGATGCTTGCACTTGTGGTGGATACCTCTGCTCACTCCTGAGCTGCTCACCCCCGAGCTATGTGTTACAAGTGTTACAATGAATAAATCCCTCACACACAAGGTTAGCCCTTAGTGAGTTTCAG
This sequence comes from Vigna unguiculata, assembly GCF_037176805.1. NCBI lineage: Eukaryota > Viridiplantae > Streptophyta > Magnoliopsida > Fabales > Fabaceae > Vigna > Vigna unguiculata. Next base: position 2,183,588 of record NC_140799.1, on the reverse strand, counting down.
GCCTCCTGCTACTCTCACCACAAGAATCAGTCTGCTCTAAGTGAGACTAACTGACTCCTTAGAGTGTCAGGATGCAACCTTACCTTGAATCCTTACCAAATTATACAGATGGGGAACCACCATGGATACCCACTAACAGGGGTCATGGAATTACGTCCTGACCACTAAAGCACGACCCTGAAATCCCACCTAGAGATCTCAAGGAATTATGCACTAACCCTCGACCAATCATGCTCAAACAATCGAATAATATTTATCATGCAAATAATCTCAGACCAACCTTTATAAACCATACTCATTCATATTCGAATGTAGAATCAATACCAACTCATCCTTCCCAAACCATGAATATAGAATTTCATCTCATACCAATACCATGCCACTTTAATTACCAACCACCAACCATCTCATACATGCCACATGCCAAGTTCATGTTAAACTTATCAATCATAGACCATAAACCATTCTACTCATACCCATTCGCCCAATTCATGATTTTAAAAGTAATTGAATCAATCCACAAGTTCAAGTTAAAGTAAGGAATTAAAATTCTACAGCAATTCTCGCTTAAGCTAGACTGATCTCGCTTAAGCTAGAAATTCTCGCTTAAGCTAAAATCTCTCGCTTAAGCTAAACTGACAGCTTTTCACTGATTTCAACATGTAAGAACACAAAATCCCAAACAACAAAAATTAAAGAAAACACAAACATGTTGCATAAAACGTTGGCATCATATTTTCAGGCTTTAAAAGGGTAAACAAATCAATCATGGGAGCATACAAGTATTTAAACAACTATGCCGCCAATCTTGCTCAAGCTAAGGAGTTCTTGCTCAAGCGACAGGGGTCTCTCGCTCAAGCGAAAAGATTTCGCTTAAGCGAGATTGAAAACAGAGAGCACTTTGAGTTCTCGCTCAAGCTGGCCCATCTCGCTCAAGCGAGAGGCCTTCGCTCAGGCGAGCACTCGAAACCAAAGGGGGCGAGTTACTGTCATTCTCGCTTAGGCGAGAGCTCCTCGCTTAGGCGAGAGCTTCTCGTTTGGGCGAAAAACAGCCCGCTTAGGCGAGCATAGCAGATCTCACCTACTCTCACGCATGCCAAGGCAAAAATCCATCCATAAACAATACACAAATTATTTTCATACCATCAAAAGCACATCAAATCATCAAGAGTACCCAACAGAACCAAAATAGGCACATTATTTATAAAAGCGTAAAAAAAACTAGCTTCCCTTACCTGGAAAGGAGCTAATATCGGGCTTTGACTCTTAAACCAACGGGAGCGGCAGCTCCAAGAGCAGATCTAAGAAGTGAAGACGAGCTGAGTTTAGAGCTAGCTTGACCAAGATTGGGGCTAAACCCTAGCAGAGCCTCTGTGAGGGTAAAGGAGAGTGTGAGAGTACTGTTTCTGCAAAAATGACAGAAGTGAGAGGGATTTGGCTGCCTTAGGGGCCTTGGAGACCCTATAGGCCAGCCCTAGGCCCATAAAATTAGGGGCAGTCCTTTAAAAATTAGAACAGAATAAAAGAGGGTTTTACAGAAATATTTTCCTAAAAAAAATCTATATTTGGAATAGAAAAACTCCTGGCACACTTACTTTATCATTTTAAAAAGTAAAGAATTGCAATGAGATAAATATATTGATGATAAAGAAATTTTGTTAATTAGTGACAATAAAAATTTATTAGTATTAACGATAAATTTTATGAACATGTAAGAAAATTTTATCAATAATTTATTATTGATGACAAAAATCTATGGATAATTATTTATGAATTTTAATGTTAATAATTATAACGATTTGATTCTCATTTTAGCAATAAATTTTTAAAAAATTATTCAACTATGGATGAAATTTACCAAAAAAAATCGTCAAAGTTTAAATACGAGAACTTTTATGTCTATTTTATATATCAGCAAATTTTTGTTAACAAACTTTGCCATGAATCTTTTATTCACGGATATTTTACCAACAAAAATATTAATTAATAATTAAAATTTATCAGAAAATATCGTTTAAATAGTAATTTATTTTTTCAGCGATAGTTTTGTAGTGTGTATTTTTGTATGCAAAACTTATTTTATCTATACCCTACCTATCCTCTTAAAAAAATTACATTAAACAGAATAAAAGTGCAACGAAAATTTGTTACATAATCTATGTTTCCATTATTGAGTGACTACACTAATAAATAAACTGGCATGAAAAAAAAAAAAAAAAACTCTGCACAAGTAAGATGACGAAGTACACTTGCAGAAAACAAAATAAAAAAAGAAAAGAATGAAAATTGGAAAATGTGGTATAAAAATTGTACAACTATAACCTAATTTAGGTATAACCTAATCAATCAAAAGCGAGCCTTGTCTTCTGGGATCTGTCACATTCATCTTCCAGTGCATGTCCGGCAACCCAAGCTTCCCTGCCTTCCGCCTCTCCCAGTTCAGCTCCGTTCTTCTCTTTCGGGTCAACCGGCAGAGCCTCTGCAGCCGCTCGTCCATGGCGTCGTGAACCTTCCACCACCGTCGATGCGCCACGTCGCTGGCGTACACCCTCTGATCCTCCACGTCCCAGTTGCAGTCATAGTCCCTGTAACAGTGCCAGGGCTTCAGACCCAGGTAGTGGATCGAATAGAGCTTCGGAGGGTCCGCTCCGAACATCGCGTTCTTCACACTCGCCTCCAGCGTCGTGTTCGCCCAGAAGTTCTTCAGAAAGTTCACGCGCCGGGGAAGCCTGTGCCACCACACGAATATCTCGTTCAGGAAACCCTGGTCGCCCCTGCAATCAACAGATTAAACCCATGCATGTTACAAATTGTTCATAAACTGTAACTATTAAATATTTATTTTATATATAATATTTCTTTTAAAAATGAGTAATTAAATATTTAGCAAAAATTAAGTTTAGAACGATAAAAAGTAATTTTTTATGACTAAAGAAATATTTTTATTAAAAAATAATGTTATCAATTCTTTTTGAAGAGCAGCTCTTTAAAAGTGCTCACATTCAATATAATATTCTAATTTAAAGAGGATTTTTTTAAGAAGAAGTAATTTGCTAACTTGTGTAAATTAAAACAAGAAGAATTTTAATGATTGTACGTATATATTTTTAGTTCAGTTTCTATATTTTTTTTCAAATAAAATTAAAAAAGGGTATGTATTTAAACTAATTAAAAAAGGAAGATTTTAAGTATAATAATTAAAATGTAAAAATTATATCAACATCAAGTTCAGATGATTTATTTTATTTTTAAATAGCATTTATTAATTATAACAGTAAACAAAATCATAAGAAATGTGAGTTTAAGATTTACGAGGGAAAATAACTTCGTACCCGTTGTAGGAGACGACATCGTGGCGGCGCGACATGAGAACATCGAAGGTACAGTTGGAAGGTTCCAGAACCATAATGCCGGAGTTGAAGATGGACTGGTCATTACCGGTGGCGGACATCTGAGGGAAATTGAAGAGGATGTCGAGGTTGCGTAGGACGATGATGTCGGCGTCGATGAAGATCACTCTATCGTACTCCGTCAACTGCCACAATCTGAACTTGCTGTAGTTGTACTCGTTGTAGGTGCCGTTCTCGGCCCGCGGGTTCCGGATCCGGGTGATGAGTCGGATCTTCCAGCCGGAGAGCTCGAGGGCGCGGCGCTTGTCGGCGGAGATGGAGCTGTCGAGGAGGAGCACGAGGTCGCGTTTGGTTCCCGATCGGAGAAGCGTCTGCGCCAGCGTTATTGCGCCGCAAACGTATCCTTCCGACGAATGAAGAACCGTAGCGTAGGCCTCGCGTTTCGCTCGAGCTTCGCTTTGAACGTTCTGTTCCAGTTTTGACGTGTCGTACACCTTGTCGATTCCTAAAAATTGCAACAAAAATTCACAAGGTCAAAAAAGTGATAAAAAAAAATTGATTTTCGAAAATATTTGTTAATTATAATTTCTTTATTTTCCATGCGTACGAAAAAGTATTGTGTTTTAAGAAACCCTTTCCCTGCATTACAATCAAAGTTTGTTACCCTTTAGCTTTCAACTTTCCATGCAAAAAATACATTAAATTAAAACTCGGGTAGCTATCGTAGTTGTTAGTGATATCCAATAAAATTATTTAATAAGTTGATAAGTACAAAATAAAATATGGTTTACACAGAAAAAAAACAATTTTCCAGAAGAAGCTGCAAACAATATGATTAACGGTTGGACTGTATATTTCACAGGAACATTGCTAATGATGACTTAAGATTAATGGAGATATCTTCTTCGTCTTTAAGGTATACTTAGCAGCAAAGTCACCAAAAAAATATATTTGCATTTTTTGAAGTTCCATGCAAACTCCTCAAACATATAAAACTTTATTTATTTGCTTTGAGAAAACTTGATATAATTGGCACTATTTTTTTAATTTTCCTGCTCCGATGAATTTGTTTGTACATGTATTTTAGTAAAAAAGAAAATGTTTTGCACCTCTTTTCAACATGTCTTCTTATGCATAAATTGTACCAACTTTGCGAAAAAAAAAAACAGAAAAAAGGTCTCTATAATTTTGATCCCAGTTCGGGATAAATTGGGAAAGAAAGGGGAAAGATACAAGAAGAAAAAAAAAAGTAAAATAAATTACGTGAAAAAAAAAATAAATGGAATAAAAATGTTTATAAAATACAATAAAATGTATCAGAAATGCTACCATAAAACACTTTGGTTTATGGGGACAATAAATAAAAATAATTGGCAAAAGATATAGTTGATGGTCTTTGTTGTTATTCATGTCTTCAAAAACAATTTAAGCTGTTAGCTATGCTGGATGTGAGATATCACCTAACCCAAAACCTTCAACTACAATGCTATCTATATGTTCACCAAAAAAATAAGAAAAATGAAAAACATAGAATATAAAAACATTTATTACTATCTATGTGTCAGAAGGTATCAACCAGGCGCCTGTAGCTCAGTGGATAGAGCGTCTGTTTCCTAAGCAGAAAGTCGTAGGTTCGACCCCTACCTGGCGCGATCATTTATATTTTTCTTCTTTTCGTTTTTTTTTTTGAATGTTTGCTTATTTTTCAATGCACTTAGCTTATTATTACAATTTACAAACATAAAATCAGAAAAAAAAGGTTCCTAGCTTAATTAACACTAATTACTTTTCCAACTATAATTTTATTAGCTTATGAATTAATTCCTACCCACTTCTTGACGAATATGTAAGCAACTAAACATACCTTGTACCCAAAGAGGCAGAGCCAAATTGCATGACCCAATAGGCAAAGACACCTTCTCCTCCAACCACTTTACATCAACCTCATAATACCACCACTCATTTTCCCGCTTAACCAAATCGTTGCACCTAAACACCTCCATCATTGGCCTACACCTGCTCCACAACACCACTTTTGTCTTCCAATTCCAATCCCTCTTCCCTTTCTTCACCACCAAATTCGCCACAATCATATGAACTTGTAACCTAAAAAACAAAAACAATGAATATGTACACACAAGTGTGAAAGGATATTTGACAACGGTTATTTTTACTATTTTATCTCAAGACATATAAGAGCAAGACCGAAAACGGTTAGATTTTGGTTGATCAAACTATAGATAAATGGTAGTTCAGAGTTTCCAAATAGTTTCTCATTACTGTACCTGAAAACATCCCTTCCCCACCCTTCTTCAGGGTACTTGCATGGCAACTTGGCTATGATCATGTCCATGTTTTCATATGCTGCAAACTCTGGCATCGGTATCTCGGGGCATGATGGAACATCACTCTCTTCCTCTTCGTCTATCCATTCCGGAAACAAATCTGTCCAATTGAAAAACCGTGACACCCTTTCGAAATAAACCTCTGTTGTTTCTCCAAGGTTGCTCCATTCGCTCACATCATCTTCATGCATGTTCACCATTCCCATCTTCAATCCCTTCCCCATTTCACCAACGAAGCTAGGCACCTCTATCTTAGTCGCATTCTGCTTTCGCATTCTAGTTTTCAGTTCTGGTTCCTCCATCACTGCTTTCATCTTCATGCTTTTCTCTTCCTACAAGTTTCAATATCATATATAAAAGTTATGCATACACATTTTCATATTTATAACTCATGAAAACACTTAAAGAAAGTGACATGGATGAAACTTCATTTAATGCAAAAGGAGGGGAAGAAGAAGAGGAAGTAGAAGAAAAAGAATGAAATGCCATTAGAGTAGGCTCACCTTACCTTGTGATGGCATTCTCTCAAGGAGCACCTAACAAGAGAGGCTGCATTTTCAAAGTAGACTGAAGAAGATGGTTGGAGAAGAAGGGTTGCATAAACAACCAGAAAGATGGCAAGACACACCAAATTGAATCTGATGACCAATGCTTTAGATGGTGCTGTCTTCAACAACTTTTGAAGACTTGAAACTTCCATAACCCTTGAGCAGCAACGTTAGAGGCAGCAACAGTGGCTTAAATGGAGGGGACCTATATGAACTATATATGCAAATGATTTTCTCCACTACCAAATACAGATGTAGTAGTTGTGGTTACAAAATTGGATGATTAATTTGGAAGGAGTTGTTAGAGGATTATATACATGAGTAAATCACAAAGCAAGAAAGAACCTTTACGAAGCTCCATTTGTACTTCCTTGAAGATTAATCTCCTTTTGTGCAAGATTACAGAATGGAAGTAAAAAATTTGTTTGCTTAAATTTGAGGTTTAGTTTTGACACATGTGAACATTTTGTTCTGTAGACAATGTTCCAAAATGACATAAATGTCTCATGTCCCAAAATCATTGTCTGCAAGAGTGAAGGGATAGAGTAGTAAAACAGCAATGTGAATAATTATTGATTGAGCATGGAAATATGAAATTGGAAGAAAAGATTTTGAGGGCAGTTGAGCAGACTCACCAACACCTAATCGGTTACCCTGTCAATTTTGATCCAAAGTTCTTGTTCACAAAATTATATGCTGTGAAACTAGCTCCACTAATTCCTCATATATGATTGTAAAGTCATTTAGGTTATTATGTTGATGCATAAAATATGAGTTTATAGGTTGCACGTCTTTACGTCATAATCCAAAATTGTTCGAGAAAAGAAAAATATTTTGCACGAGAAGAACAATGAGAATGGTGAAGCATCACATTTTTGTTGGGACATAATGATTTTATACGATTGGACTAACTGGGTAGGTCCTAGCCAACCAATCTCATCAACAAATACAACACATTAGGTCAACTATGACTTTTATAGGACCATCTCTTACCACTTAAAAAGGTGTTACTCCTTTTTTTTTCGATTCATAAAACTTGCAAGGAGAGTGAAACAATGCATAAACAATCTTGATGAGAAATGAGTTTAATCTTAATTCATTATTACAAAATCGACAAATCTTATTAAGAAATTATAATGCCGTATTATAAAGTAAGCTTAAACTTAATTTATTTTCACAAATCCAACTTATAAATAATTTATTTTTATTAATATAATTTGACTTTTTCTTTAACTAACATGTAATTTTTAACAAATCTATGTAGATAATTGAGGACGTTACTTTATATGATCTACTTTATGAATTCATGGTCTTACTTACTACAAACTTTTATAGGAAACGGTATCATTCTAGCAATAATTAGTAGTATGTGATTCACATGACTATGTAAATAGGGATGTAAAAAAGTTCGTATCCGTGAGTATCTGTAGATAAAACTCACAACAGATAAGAAATGAATATTAAAAATGAATACCCACGAATAACAGATATGAGTATTATTTATACCGCATGTTAATGGAGCAGGTACAGTTATCATAGTATTCGTACTCGTGGATACCCGTACTTGCTATACTATCATTTAAATTAAAAAAAAACGAATAAAATATTAACACATTGATTTTAAATAGGTTATTTTTTATCAATTGATTTTAAAAAATCTTCATTTATTTATAAACTGTCACATACAACACTATTTAAATGGATTATTTGTACTATGTTTGAAATTTATAAATGTTATACATTATATCTTTATTTGAATTTATAGTTAAAATTTGTTGTTAAAAATTTAAAATTTTTCTTTTTGTAAATATTCGTGGGTACCCGTGAATATCCGTGGATATTAAAAACATATGTAGTACCCGCATAACAGATACCCACACAGATATAAGTATGGGTACGGAACAAATATTTATCCAACGGGTAAGGTACGAAGAAGTTACTACCCAGTTATCGACTAAATGAATAAAGATTGCAAGTAGTTGTAAAAGCTTAATTTATTGAACGAATAACTGGGCTATATAAAGCCAATCAGTCTTAACAGAAAAGTTGCCCATGATTTAATCAAGGCTACAATCAAGGAAATAACAACTGTAAATTATAAATATCTACTCCTAAATAATAGGAACCAGATTTGTTCTGAATAACAAACTCTAACAAATCCCCCCTTAAACTGAACTATTTTATACATTCAGTTTATCTCCTCAAAACTGCATATTCCCAACCTTTTTCTAAGCTTTGTGTATGCTTCCAACGTTAATGCCTTAGTCATGATGTCAGCCAATTGATCTTTGGTCCCACAGTGTATTAGTTCTACTTCTCCTTGATTTGCTAATTCTCGAAGAAAATGAAATCGAACATGAATGTGCTTACTTTTACCATGCATAACAAGATTCTTTGACAATTTAATAGTTGAACTGTTATCACACAAGATGATACACTTTTCTTGCTTTACTCCCAAATTTTCAAGAACACGTCTCATCCAAATGCTGTGAGCAGCACAAGCTGCTGCAGAAATAAATTCTGCTTCTGTGGTGGATAACGATACAACTGGTTGTTTTTTCAAACTCCAAGCAACTACCCCATTTGGCATTTTAAAGACATATCCCGAGGTGCTTTTTCGATCCTCAATGTCTCCCGCATAATCACTATCACAATAAGCAATCAAATTCTCCCCTGCTTAACGTGTATAGAACAACCCTATGTCAGTAGTTCCTTTCACATAGCGTAGAATCCTTTTTACAACTTGTTGATGCATTACTGTGGGAGCCTCCATGAAACGAGCAACTAGACTTACAACATACATTAAGTCTGGTCTCGTTGCTGTCAAATACATAAGGCTTCCTACCATTTGCTTGTAACATGTTGCTTCAACCTTTATCCCGCCAATGTCTGTTGTAAGCTTGCACCCTGGAACAATTGGATTTTTAACTGAAGAACAATTTGCTAAGCCAAACTTCTCCAAAATTTCGTTGGCATATTTTTTCTGACAGATAAAAATGCCATTTGGAGTTTGTGTGACTTCTATACCAAGAAAATATCTCATGCACCCTAGATCAGTCATTTCAAACTCCATTTTCATTGAGTTCTTGAATTCTTCTAGCATTTGCTTACTATTTCCTGTATAGATAAGATCATCCACATACAAATTGACAAATAAAACACTCGTTTCTCCTTCTTTCTTTGTAAAGAGTGTGTGTTCACTTGTGCTTCTTTCAAACCCTTCTTTTACAAAGTATGACTCAATTTTACTGAACCATGCCCGAGGGGCTTGTTTCAGTCCATAAAGAGCTTTCTTGAGTCTATATACTTTGTTTTCCTTACCTTTGACTTCATATCCTTTTGGCTGCTCTACATAGACCTCTTCTGTTATCTCACCATGTAAAAAGGCGCTTTTGACATCAAGCTGATAGACTTTCCATCCACGACTGGCTGCAATGGACAAAGTTAATCTAATGGTATCCCATCGTGCTACAGGTTCAAATATCTCATTGTAATCAATCCCAACTTGTTGTGCATACCCCTTTGCTACCAACCTAGCTTTGCATTTGTCTACCTCTCCTCTTTCATTAATCTTAGTCTTGAAAATCCATTTGACACCAATTTTCTTTGCGCCTATTGGTAAGTCTGTTAGCTCCCAAGTACCATTTATGTTTATTGCTACAATTTCAGACTCCATTGCATTCCTCCATACCTGACTTTTGACAGCTTCCTCAAACGTAATGGGATCATTTGACACGAACATGGCCAATTGTTGCATCTCTTGTGTTAGTTGCTCAACTTGCTTTTCTTGAACAATTTGTGCAACTTCTTCTTCTTCTGATAGTCCTTCTGCAGATTCATAGTCTTGCATCCAAACTGGTTGCCTTCTTGTTCTCTCTATATTTCTTGTTCTCTGATTCTAGGTGAATCTTCATTTTTCTCTTTTTCATCAATTTCTGCACATAAGAAATCTTGAGATGTGGTTTCTCCTGATTGATTCCAGTCCCATTTCTCCATTTCTTTGAAGATTACATCTCGGCTGATAATGATCTTCTGAGTTTCTGGATCATACATTCTGAAGGCTTTAGACTCCTCATTGATTCCCATGAAGACACACTTGATGCTCTTGTTGTCCAACTTTTTCCGTGAAGCATTTTGAAGGTGAACATGTCCAATGCATCCAAATACTTTAAAATGCTGCATTGACGGTGTTCTATTCTTCCAAGCATTTTCTGGAGTAATGTTTGCTAGAGCTGTAGTGGGACATCTATTCAAGATATGTATAGCTAGATTAGCTGGTTCTGGCCAATATTGCTTTGGTACATCACGTGCTATCAGCATGCATCTCACCATGTTCATCAATGTTCGATTTCTCCTTTTTGCCACTCCGTTCTGCTGGGGTGAATAGGTTGCAGTTAGTTGCCTTGTGATGCCATGAGTGCTGCAGTATTCATTAAACTCGGATGATGTGAACTCCCCACCTCTATCAGTGCGCAGACACAAAATCTTATGACCAGATGCTTTTTCTACTAAAGATTTGAACCTTTTGAATGCATCAAAGGCTTCAGATTTTTCCTGCAGAAAATAAGACCACATTTTCTGCTATAATCATCAATAAAGGTAATTACATATCGTTTCTTACTATGCGATTCAGGTGTAATTGCACCACATAAATCTGATTGGATGAGTTGCAATAGTTTAGATGCTCTCTAAGTGCTTTTCTTTGGAAATGAATGATGTTGTTGTTTTCCTGCCATACATATGGAGCTCATTTGGGATGGATTCTTTAAAATAGGCAATCCGTAAACCATCTTCCTATAGACAAGTGTCATTAGCCCTTTCATATTGAGATGACCAAACCTTTGGTGCCATAAACTTGTGATATTGTCAGAGGTCACATTAAGAGCCGATGAAAAATTAATAGATACAGGAGGAACTGAAGCCAAAAGCACAAACATACGATTTGCAGATATCATAGTTCGCATAAGTAATCCTTTGTTTTCATGATAGATACTACAACAATCAGCCTTGATTAATATAGTCAAGTTTTTCTCTTGGAGTTGACCAATACTAAGCAGGTTAGTTTTGAGATCAGGGACAAAGAATACCTCAGTAATCACCAAAATTTGTCCATTCACCTTCATGCGAACATTTCCTTTGCCTACTACCTCCATTCTGGAATCATTTCCCAGCTTGACACTATGTTTGAAGGATTGATCTAGTTCGCTGAACCATTTTTTGTCGCCACTCATGTGATTACTGCATCCCGAATCCAGGAACCACCTCTCGTCTTGATTGGAGTGTTGCATTTCCACATATGACATGAGCAACATCTCCTCTTCCTCGTCTATTTCCGTGTGTTCTGCATACTTGGCATAAGTGGGACATTCATATCGAAAGTGTCCCAACTTATGACAGCCATAACATTCAATTGTGGATTTATCAAATGTTCTTCCTCTACCGTGACCTCTGCCTCTTCCTCTGTATCCACCACGCCATTTGTTGTTGCTGCCACGATCATCAATTCAAGGAGTGAGACTTTCTCCTGTAACCTTCAGGACTTGTTCAGTCATCTCCTTCTGCTTCACCTTGTGTTCATGCACTAATAGCGAACTATGTAACTCATCCACGGTCATCTTGTTGATATCCTTTAATTCTTCAATAGAGCATACAATATAGTTGTATTTATCGGACAAAGTACGTAGGATTTTCTCCACAATTTGTCCATCCTCCATAATATCATCGGCACTTCTTATATTATTGGCAATTAGCATAACACGAGAGATATAATCATTGACACACTCATTTGCTTGCATTTCCAGAACTTCAAATTCTCTATGTAGCCTTTGAAGTTGAGCACGTTGCACACGGACATTACCTTGGTACTTTTGCTTCATGGAATCCCATAGGGCTTTGGAAGTTGCTTTGTTGGTTATCGTTTTCAAAATATTTTTATCAATAGATTGAAAAAGATAATTCTTTGCTCTCAGGTCCTTTAATGTGAGCTCCTCCAAGGACCTTCTTTCTGCACTTGTAAGGGTCTTCGTGGGTTTGTTCTCCTCAAAGCCTTGTTCCACCACACTCCAATACTCCTTTGATCTCAGTAGATTTTCCATAAGCATCGACCAGTGATCATAATCTCCATCAAATTTGGGAATACAGAGAAAACTGTTACTATCAGCCATGGTTGGGAATGGTTTACGCTCTCGCTCTCTAAATGTTTAAGTATCAGGCCCCGTGTGAAATGAAGCTCTTGATACCACTGTTATCGACTAAATGAATAAAGATTGCAAGTAGCTGTAAAAGCTTAATTTATTGAACGAATAACTGGGCTATATAAAGCCAATCAGTCTTAATAGAAAAGCTGCCCATGATTTAATCAAGGCTACAATCAAAGAAATAACAACTATAAATTATAAATATCTACTCCTAAATAATAGGAACCAGATTTATTCTGAATAACAAACTCTAACAATACTCACCCATTGACATCCCTATAGTTATAATCGGTAGAGACAAATTCTCATGGACAATAATAATAATAATAATAATAATAATAATAATAATAATAATAATAATAATATCTTAAAAGAATATACTTCCATCTATTAAACACTTACGTGATTCTAGCTCGTATTATGACGTAAATAATTTTGTAACTCGACAACGTGTTATTGCTTCACGTAAGAAATTGTATAACGGGAAAATTAAGAATCGAAGGATTTAGTAGATTGCTGTCTTATAAGAAAAAATAATAACACTCGGTAAAATAATTTATACCCATTTGTAATCCTTAATAAATATGTTATTTTATTTGGTTTAAAAATAGGTTATAATAAATTTAAAAAATTGAAAAATAAAAAAATACTGTTTTAAACTGGTATTCTATATTGCTTTTTGACCCATTTTGTGCAAGTTTGACCGGTTTGTATGGTTTCTGAAAATCCTTAAGTTTTTTAGTTAACACGTTCTCACTCCACAAGATTTCTTTTATTGAATAATAGACCAATTCGATCTAATCTATACATTCGTTTACTTATTTTTAGTGTCATTTTTAATTAAATTATTTTACTATATAATAAATTAGCTAATTGAATAATCTATCTACTTAAATCAACTTAAAATTATATATATATTTTTTTTAATATCATAAAAACATACATATGTAAGTGAAATAGCACTTGTTCCCCTAGTTTTAATATAAGAACAATTTTAAATATTATCAAATACTACATCAAAAATATAATTATAAATAGTTTATTTTTTATTATCATTAAATCATAAATAATCAGTGTAAATATATACGAAATGATAAATAGTCGATTTTATATAATAGGTATTATTATATTTTATTTTTAATTTAATAAAAGAAATTACAATTTTAATAAATTAATACAATCTTAAATGTAAGTTAAAGAAGGAATGTATTTATAAATGATTCTTGATATCAACATTAAGTCGCTTTCTATAACATATATTATCAACAAATAAAGTCACACGTCTATTTATCTATCTCCTTAAGTAAAAGAATAGATCATTTATAAACCTGAACACTACATATGAATGAAAAAGATAATAATATTAACAAGCTGAATATGCCTCATCATACTAGAATTTTTTCCTTTCAAAGATGTCAATTTGTTCCTAACTCTATCCACTAAAAGCTATAAAAAAAAAATGAGATTTTAGCACACCAATGATGATAAAATACCATGATAAAAAAAAAAATATTGAGTTATGCGTCAAAGTACCACAAAATTAGTTAGAATTGATTTTGGAATGTAAAATTAATTAAAAGATAAAAAATTTACGTAAAGTAAAAAATAACTAATTATTACTTTTATGTTGAAGAATTGATTCAGTTTCTTATTTGTGATAAAAAGAAGAAGAAGATGTCATTTCAAATGATTTATCTTTTTATTAAAGGAAAAACCGTATAAAGACATAAACTTCATAAGATTAGACAAACTTCATAAGATTACATGAAACCAAAATGTTACCCTTATATGAGAAAGAAAAGAGCAACATTTAGAATGAACCATAATTAATGTTAAATCAACATTAAAGTGTCTTAAAATACCTAATAATGTGATTGAGTCAATCTCTTTTATGTAATTGAATCATCGCATTGCATCCATTGAGCATCTTGAAACACTATCTCCATAGAAATGATTTATGGAATTAGACAAGGAAAAGGAATACACAACAACTATAAACACATCAGATTCAGAGCTCATGACATCTTACCATTTATTGACTTACATGTTACAACAACAACATCGAATTTTCTTGTGGGAAGCTGCATAAAAACCAGGGTAGCTTAACTTTGAATTCTGGGAATCTACCATTTGCTTTATTTTCTTTTTGTGTTCAAAGTCAACTTTTCCTGGGAAAATAACATTTAAATTCTAGTAAGATACATCAAATTAAAGTTTCATTAGAGATTCTTCCTTATCTTCTGTGTTTTTGGCACAGATACTTTCAATATTCTTAACCATATATATGATATATATTCTTCCTTATCTTAGTTTCACTATTTATGAGATGAACAAAATCAAATACTCACCCATATAATTGGGTTACTTGGTCCCATCTCTTAACAAAGAATCATATGCTACATTCACAAAAACGTATTTGGACAAAGTAACAAGAATAATAAGACAACTCTACAAAAATACATCTTGCATATTTATAATAAAAAATTGTTCAAAACTTTCATTTATTTTTAAGTTTAAAGTTTGATGATTAAAGTGATCGACTCAATAAATAAGACTGCCAACAGGAACATTTTATAACCTCAGCTCACTGCAAAAATGTATAATGAACCATTCTTAAATTATTTGGTATTTTAAAAAATATTTTTAGTATATTTTCTTTTTTATTTTTCAAATTCGTCGATAATCTCAGTTATCTATCTTTTAATTTTGTTTTGTTTTGGAGAACAACGATATTGGCAGAACAACAAGATATCTTCTAAGAGACGCTTTGGTGAGATATACATGCATACCTCATTGGCTAAAAATATTTCAATAACATATAAATTTTGTTACGTATTAACTCAGACTCACATTCTTCTAAACATTTTTAATAACAATAATTTTTACCTAACTTCTCAATTATTTGGTTGAAAATAAAGTAGTAATATCCATACACAATTTTATAACTTATTTTACCTTTTAATAAATTAAAAATAAATAAATTATTTATTTATTTATTTATTTAATAAATTAAATTATTTCTTTTTACTAAATATTTTTTTAAATAAAGACCACATAATTTTTTCCATATTCATAAAAGTTTTTTTTTTGTAACAATTTTTAGTGTATATATTTAGTTATCAATTTTGTTTTATTAATATAAATCATTTTGCTATTTTATCTTTTATATTTTTATAAATTTTTAATCTAAATTAAATACTGACAATAAAAATTTATTTATAACAAACTTATAAAAATGTATTTTATAACTACTTTTTATAAATATATTTTCTTAAAATTTAATAGTATTTTTTATTGTTTATTTTTATGAATAATTTTGGAATATAAGTCAAAAACAAATGTACGCCAAAATGATTTTGCATAATGACATTTTTTGAAACAACTGTGTATGAGAATTGATTGGAGTACTGTACTAATATACTTTGGTATTAAGTATCATTTTCTCATTTCCTTTACTTTTATTGGTATTTACATGTACATGAGTTGAGGTATTCCTAATATTTTATTTTTTTTATTTATATATTAGTTATTATTGATAAAATGAACTAATATCTTTTGGAACGTTTGTTTGGATCGAAACATTTTGTGTCTCATTCTTTTATTTATATATTAATTATTATTGATAAAAAAATTAATATCTTTTAGTGCATTTGTTTGGTCGGACGGAAATAAAAATAATAAATCAAGAATTTATCTAGTACATAAAAATAAATAAATAAAATTTCAGAAGTATAAGTTTCACCGGTATTTTCTTGAATAATTTTTTGATCATTTCTATTTACGTTTCTATCTTAATGTTCTTAAGAATTTTATTCAGACACTTTAGTTTCTACCAATAAAACAAAACCCTAAAAATGGATCATCTTGTTTGTGAATATCAACAAAATGTCCTTGTAAATAGAGGGTAGTGAGTATTTTAATACCCACTTATAACTGGATCGGGTGCGGATATCATACTATCCGTACATGTAAGTATCCGTTACTTGCAAAAAATTAAATTAAAATTATATTTATATTTTATTTAATTTAATTTAATTAAAATTAAAATTAACAGTATATTTTATTATATCAAATTTAATTATAATTATAATTTTATTTTATTTTTATTTTATTTTATTTTTATAATTTTATATTAAAAAATTTATAAAATATTTTTTAAATATTTGCGAGTTCGAATATCCACGGATTTTAAAAATATTCGCAAATATTTTTTAAACGGATATTTGACGGGTAAACGAACGGATAATAGACAGATTTTTTTTGACAGGTCAGGTTGCGAGTAAGCACTATTTGTACCCGACCCGACCTGTTGTAATCTTATAAATATATAATTTTGTTCTTAAACCCTAAACACAGTGATAACACCGCACCCACAATACCCTATAAAACATCCTCTTTCTTAATTGCATCTGATGAGACCATAGCCATTCATCTCCTCCTCTCACTCTTTTGAGAAAAATCAAAAGAACCAAAATGTCTAATATTGTTCGTTGTTCCAATTCGCCACTAAAGAAAACACCTATGTCGAGTAGAAACAACTCTCATGAAATGGATTTTCCGATCGATTTAAACAAAAACAAAGGAAACAAAGGTGGTTATTTCAAGAAGGATCAACTGAAGAAGCAAGCCCTAGGTGCCCTCTTTCCTGGGAAAAACATCAATGTTTTGGAAAAATTTCTTGCCAACAACTACGATTAAATCAACGGCGACAAATATCTCCATTCTCGCGGGTTTGGAAAATAGGTTATCTATTATCCAATAATTAATCATCCCTTATATATACTCATATATCCTTATATGTTGTCATATTATGTGTTATACATGATAAAGTTTGTGTTGGTGTTTTCAGATAACATCTATGTCTACATAGTCAAACTTGAAGATGGATTAATGATCGATTTGTAGATAATTTTGTTTTTCAAAGTATCTAAATTAGGGTTTCCATATGAAGAAATTAACACATAATTGGTTAATAACATGACTAATATAAAAAAAAAAAAGGAACAATTAATACGGGGCTTTGTGTATTAGAAAATTTGAGTTCTTTTCCATAAATTACGTACTTTGGGGAATCACTCTTAAAAACATGCATAAAAAAAATCCTTAACTTGTGTAAATAAAGTTTTAGATTATAATTTTATAAATGAAAGAAGTTTAAATTCACTCCTAATCCAACATAAAACCCAAATATATTGAAAAATAAACCACAATCCCACATTTTACTACACTATAATGTGATTGAATCAATCTCTTTTATGTTAAGTCCTTCCTACATCTAATGCTGCATCGTTGCATCCATTGAGGAACTTAAAACACTGTCTCCATAGAAATCATTCATGTCATTAGACAAGGAAATAGAATACACAACAACTATACATAAATAAGAGAGTTAAACAACAAGGAAGTATTGTTCTTCATGTTTGCATGGACTATGGGCAGCAAAACATTCATAATGGAATATATCGAATATACCAAATTGTTGTTCTGAATACACATGGAAATGAGATGAATATGTGGCTGATATGTTTATTGCATCGGAGGAGTGTAGAGTAGTGTGAATGAGGGACTGTTGCAGTCAAAGAGCTGCTCGGAACGCTGGAACCTTTAAAATTAGGATGCTGCTAATGGAATGAAACAAAAAGATTTTGGACTTGTGCTGGTCACGCAGGAATATGCCAGACGTATATTTAAGAAGACATACATACCGCTTTTACTCTTTGTTGGTGAATCACAATGGTGATTCATATGATTTTGATTTAGGTGGAATCTTTTGCTTTGGTGGAGTTAGGATGCTAAATTAGAACATCAATGTGTATAACAATGCTTTTTATATAAGGGTTAAAGTACCTCCTCGAATGCTCTTTTTAATTAAATTTATTTTTTGTTGATAAAAAAAAAAACATAAATCAGAGCCCATGACATCTTACCATTTTTTGACTTGCATATTACAACAACAATATCGAAATTTCTTGTGGGAACCTGCATAAAAATCATGGTAGCTTAACTTTGAATTCTGGGAATCTAGCATTGCTTTATTTTCTTTTATCTGTCCAAAGTGAACTTTTTCTTGGGGGAATAAAAATAAAATTCCATAGTAAGAAACATCAAATTGGATTTTTCCATACTTAACGGACCTCATTCAAACAATTGGTTGTCCAAATTCTAAAGCTAATGTGCATTTTGAGTGTATATATTACGATTCTTTATGCTGTTCACGCGTAGAACAATGAATTTTTTTTTTTCACGTGTTAAGTTGCTTATGAAGATCATTGTGCATTCATGCTACATTGAATCTGAAATTAGCAGAAACCTTGTAGTGGATGACATTATAGCAGAAACCTAGTACTATACCTTTCATTTTTAATAAATAAATAATATATATATTTTTTTTTTAAAAGAGGCATGAGTCCTGAGTGATCCTCCACATCACTCTAGTATTTAAAATGTCATTCGTTTTGTTCAAAATGTTTTCCAGAAGTTGTGACATATATAGATTATTTTCCAAATTCAAAATGAATTTGAATCCTATTTTCAGAAACTTTATTTTAAAATATTTTGACTTAAAAAATAGTAGTGATTAATTTAGAACTCAATTATTAGCCAGATCTTCCTTCTCATATCTACAAATGCTCTATCACCTTTAACTTAAAAAGACTGAAATGATTAAGTTATAATATAGATAAGATTTAAGTGTAAAAGAAATTGTGTGAAAAAATAGAGTTAAATATGTTTTTGGTTCTTCAACTTTTTAATAAAAATTGGAATTAGTCCTTTGGAAACCTTGAATCAATTTAGTTCCTCATTCTTAGAAATGCATAGATTAAGTCCTTAAAATTAATTTTGTTAAGTTTATTTTACGTTTGAAACGCGTTTATCAACTAACATTAAAGAAAAACTACGTCAAACGATGTAAACAAACTAAAATACAATAATGAAATGTATTTGAAAAGTCAAATAAACTTAATGAAATTTTATTAAAATGACTAAATTCACGCATTTACAAAGTTGAGAAACTAAATTGGTTCAAAGTTTGTTGAAAGTCCCACTACGACTAGAGATAAGGCCAATTCACAATATATAAGTGAGGTGCAAACCTCACCTTACAAACTTCTAACATGGTATCAGAGCTAGGTTAAAGCCTATCCTAGCGAACTTTCTTGAACATTCCACCCGATATCAGGCCGCTAACGGACCACCCACTAATTTCTTGTCCCACGCACGAGATGAATACCTCGGCGTGAGGGGGTGTGTTGGAAGTCTCACATCGACTAGAAATAAGACCAATTCACAATATATAAGTGAGGTGCAAACTTCACCTTATAAGCCGGTTTTATAGGGTTGAGTTAGGCATAAAGCCCACTTCTAACAAAATTTTCAAGAAAGATTAATTTCAATTTTCACTAAAAATTAAAGAATTAAAAACATATTTAACTCCAAAAAAAATGCATTTTAAGATGAGATTTGTGTCTGATTTAGTGTAGTGCAAAAATATGGCACTCTCCCTTTTGGTTTTGTTTAGTAGTGGCAATAGTTGGATAAGGGAATAAGGCAAGATTTTTATGCTATATAAATTCATATCTTTAGACTATGTAATTTTTTATGCTCTCTATTCTTGTTTTTTCAGGCAACCATATTAAAAAAGCATCTTATCCTTCAAATAGTGAAGATATTAGAATTTGAGATTTGGATTTTATTCAAAGAACTACTTTGTACAATAATTTTGTATACTAATTATATGTTATAGTTTGTTTGAATTTAATAAGGTTGAAATTTGTCAAAAAAAACTACCGATTTGAAAAAAAAATAATGATGTATACAAACATGATAAAAAAAAAAATCATGATTTAAAATTAGTTTTTGGCATATTATATATGATTCAGTTTGATGTAGATTACAAAAAACAAACATGATGTAAAATAATGTAGTGATCATTTTTAAAAGATTATCAAAAATGTATAAGATAATTAGAATTTATTTGCAGCTTCCCCACGCATATATATAGTTAATTATTTTTAAAATTGAAACAAATTCATTGATTTTTTTTTCTTTTAAGAGAGGTGATTTTTTTTTTTCTTATAAAAAAGTTATAACAACAAGACCAAAATGACATGCATTACCTTAGTCCATTTTTATTGATGTGTAAGTGTAACCGTATTTTATTTCAAAAGAATCTTGTTGATTTAGTGAATATATTAGATTCTATTAGGGATAAGTTTGGTCTTGGATAATGACTTGCACCAAGGGAGGTGCTTTCAATTTTCAAATTCGTGTTCTTGCTTTTTAGAATATTGCATCTCTATGTGTGCTTAGAATTTTATTTTATTTTATTTTTGTTTACTTTTTCTTGATGTATGATTGTATTTGAGTTCGGTCCCTTTGTATCCACTTTAATATAACTATTTTGCCAGTAAAAAAATACGTTTTACATTTTTTTCTACTTTTAATCTCAATATTTAGCTAAAGTATGTATTATATAAATATTGGATATATTTATTTGTTGGGTTTATATATATTTTTACATGGGATTATAGTCTTCGAGAGATTATGATTTTATATATATGACATTAGTTTCACACACATAAGACATGTGACATCATTTTTAACCAAAAATCTTAAGACAATGTCTATTATATCCAATATGAGACTTTAACTCACACTTTGACTATTCCTTACAATCTTTCTTCAAGAGTGAGTACCTTTTTTTTTTCAAATGATATATTTTCATAGTCATATGATAGATTGTGATTATATATATATATATATATATATATATATATATATATATATATATATATATATATATATATATATACACGCACACGACATTAGTCTTATACATATAAGGTATTTAATACCACTTTTAATCCAAAACCTTAAGGGGCAATGAGGTTATAGATATTTCATTTTATATAATGTTTAACTTTGTCTATTTGATCTAATCTGAAACTTTGACTCAGATAAAGACTATTACAAACTTATTTTTAACCACAATAAAATATATTAGTACAACAATAAAAAACTTTTATGCTATGTCTGTGTCTGTATTGATATTTTAGATGATATTGTAATTGTGGTATAAGTACATGAATTCAATACAAAAGTTAGATACCTATCACGTTTTAGTCTGTGTTGCATTTGATCCGCAAAGAGAAGGGTTAGGTCAGTTTGATCTACATAAAAAATATTTATTTTGTAATATATTAGTATGTAAAATTTTAATAATTTTATTTTTATTTAATTAAATTGGTAGCAATAATAAATTTTATAAACCTACTTTTTAAAATAATTAATATTCACAATTTTATAATTTTTAATTTTAAATATAAGTCTGCTGAAAATAAAAACACTTTTAAATTAAATTGACACATAATAAAAAAATATAAATGAAGGATCTACTTTTGAATTGATTAAACATGAACGAGTGAGTCACTTTTTGAATGTCCAGGAGGAAAAAACACAAATAAAAATTGTTTAGAAGAAATACACATAACTTATTGTACTAATGCTGCTGGGTTTTAGAAAAAGCGAATATTTTGACTCAATAACTGGTTGGTAATGAGTATATAAAAAAGTTAAGGTCGAATTATTAATATTACTTTTAATGAATCATATAGGTATTTATTTCTGAAAAAAATCAAAATCAAATTTTAGAAAAAAAAGTATTCTAAAATTGTAAGATATAACAATTTGTCTGTTGGTTGATAAGTTAACTCAATTCATAAGTTTAACTTGAGTGAATCGAACTCTTGAATAAAAATTTAATAGTATTAAAATTTGTAAAATTATTTTAATTTAATCTGATTCAAATCTATTCAAATTTATGATAGATCAGATTGACTTATGAGTTCTGATCCATTTTAGAAATTCTAGAAATATGATTTTCGTTCCTTTTCTTTTAACAAAACAACAAAACACATATTATATTAAGAAATATAATCAATATATCTGTTTATTTAAATTTTTTTTATTTTAACACGAATTTTTACTTGTTTTCATGATATATACTTTTAAAAATAAGGGTTTTGAAAAATATTTATATATTTTTCTTTATTTTTTAAATCAAACGTTTTTTTTTTCCTTTTCTATCAACACAAGTTTATTTAGTTCTATAAAACATAGTAAAAAAGATGTTCCCGTTCAAAGCAAATTATTAGTCCTGTGCTTTCACCTTTTGTCATTTTCCATCTTCAAAAAGCAAACAACATATTCTAAAATATCAATCATGGAAACAAGAATATCTTTTTGGTCACTCTTTTGTGTTCAACATATGCTCCTCTACGTCGGGTCAGAGATTCCATTTAATTTTTTGTGGTTATTTTTTTTATATATACATATTCATTGGGATAACAATTTTCAAACTTTGAATTCTTGAAAAAAAACAACAAAAAGTAACATCCAAATATAATTATATATCCCTATCTAACTACAAATTTATCATTATATAAATATTATATAAATATGTATTTTATCTAAATGGTCCAATCTATAAAATAAACTCTCTTTGCAAATTCGGGACATACAATCAACAACTTATGATGAAATCAATATTGTGATAACAATTTTCAAACTGTATGAAATGAATAAGATTATGATTCAAAATATTAATTCATATGCAAAAGATCTAATACAATCCACACAATAAAAATATGATATCAATAGTGTGTACACAATTGTCGTGAGGATCAACATGATTAAGCCCATATACTCGCCCTTTAATAATGACTCCTTAGTCTCTCCTCCTCAGGGTTTAGGGGAATGCATTATGAGGTACCAACAGAAGATACTCATATAAAGCTTAAGACAATCTATACTTTCAAACTCTTCTTGTTCAAAATATGAATATTTATTATAAAATAGTAACTATAATATACATTTATAATGAACTTGAAAGAAAAGAAACTAACATATGTTGTCTCGATCCATCATCAACAAAATCCCCAATACTCTTTTGTATATGTGTTTCTTAAATATGTTTACTCGTGATCTTTACATATAAAAAATTTAAGGTGAAATATGTTTTTACTCTCTTAATTTTCAATAACAATTAAAATTAGTTTCTCTTCAAAAATTTGACCTAATTTAGTCTCTAATTTTATAAATATATGAATTTAGTCCTTTTAACCAAATTTTATTAAATTTATTTGACGTTTCAAATGTGTTCATGATAGCATTTGAGTTGTTTACACCGTTTGACACATATTAGTTAAGAAAAACGTTTGAAATGTTAACTAAACTTAACAAATGTAGGTAAAATGACTAAATCTAGTTAAGGTACTGAATTAGGTCAAAATTTCAAATAAAAACTAATTCTAATTTTCACTAAAAATTAAGGCACCAAAAATATATTTAACACAACAATTATATATATATATATATATATATATATATATATATATATATATATATATATATATATATATATATATATATATCCAGTGAGTGAAATAAGGAAATGGGGTCCATAAATGCAACATCAAAATTGTCCAAGATTTCAATATTAAACTATGTACTTTTGTTGTATTAGTAATAATGATCAAGTATATAAATTTTGGTCTAAATATGTCACTACAATAATGCTACCAAACATCTTTTATGTCATCTACCTATGTGTCAGTAAATTTAGTGATGTAATTTAGTGATGTAGAATACTATTTTTTTAGGGTAATTTAAATATTATTTAATAAACTAAAAATTATTTATATATAAAATGGTCTCTTATAAATAAAACATTATAATTAGTTTATGAATTAGAGTTTAAATTGATCTCTAATATTAACGACAAAGATTTTAATTACTTCCTATTTTTTATTCTTACTTAGTCTTTAATTTTAAATTAGAGAAAATTTAGACACTAATTCATTGGTAGGATAGTTAAAACCTTAATTGTTAATATTGACTAATTTAAAATTTAATTCAGAAGATCAATTATAATTTTTTATTCATAAGAGAGACTATTTTAGATATCAACAATGTTTTTTGTTTATAAAATGATATTTAAATTAGTTAATATAATAACTAATTATTTTATATTTTTAAAATTAATTACTAATTAATAATTTTTTTGTGTTGATATTTTTATCTTAGTTATTCTTTACCTTCCCTTTCAAAAATAAAAGATAAGCATATATAATATATTATGTAAAAGGGAGATGAATCCCGTCAAGCACAGAATATTTAAGACCTTTGTCTCAAGAATCTGATTTGGACTGGGTGAGTGAGAACAATAATTATTGCATCTTTAGAATAAAAGAACTAATTACATTATGTACAATCATTACATACGATAATGTTAAAAAGTATAACTTTGGAATCATATCTAGCTACAAGTGTCACTATAGTAAATGATAAACCTTCAAGCAAAATTATCTGATAATTTCTTTTCCATCGATAATATTTCTTAACAAAAGTTAACGACTAACTCTTTTTAGTTATATATAGAAACTTAGTTCTTCTCTCCTAAGTTTCAATAAAGTGTTTTTTCATATAATAATAAAAGAGAACAATAACATAATCTTTTATTATCAATTATAGTATTCCTATGAAATATTCATGATAAAATAATAAGAACGTATATGATATAAATGCTTAATTTATATTTTTATGATGATAAATAACATAATCAAAATTATATAGAAACTACCAAATAATAATAAAGATTGATGAGAAGAAGCATGAGACTCTTGTGCTATATATAATCCTTTCATCTTGGGTTTTCCAACATAAACACAATCAAGCTTGAGAAAGAAGAAAAAGAAGATCAAAATGCCTGTGTTCATCCCTACTACGGATCCATACAAGGTTCTGCCTCCAAAGATAATAATGGCAGAAAATCAAATAAGAGAGATTTTGAGAAGAGCAGATCGTAATGGAGATGGTTATCTGAGCAAGGATGAACTGAAGAAAGCTTTCAAGGAATTTGGTTCCAAGTTACCAGGTTGGAGAGCAGGTCGTTTTCTGAAGAAAGTCGACAATGGAGGACAACTCAACATGGAAGAACTCGACATTGTTGTTGATTATGCTCTTTCTAGGTACAACTTTACCAAGTAAAATATAATAACACCATCATGGATCATGGATCATAGATCATCACGCCCATATATGCAAATTTTGGAATTTACTACATCCAAAGGCATTTCATGTGGCGCATATACATATATGTTTATGTGTGTGTATGTAGATATATGAATAATGGTAGAACTATAGTTAGATTAGTTCAACTTTCTGTAATGAACACTAGGATTCGGATGGGAGCATGTTTTTGCTTCTTGTTGGGGTTAATATAACTTAACCCTAATTAGGTTAGGTTAAGTGGAATCATTGTAGTGTCTGTTATTTACTAAGGGTGGGTTTAGAAGTTGGAGAAAGCTTAGTCTGAAATGATCTTATGAGATGTGAGTGTTTGTGTAAGTGTTTGTTTATGATAATTCTAGAAGTTATTTTTCCTTTTATTTCGATAACTTTAAAATAAGGGTTAAATATGTTTTTGATTCATCAACTTCGAGTAAAAATTGGAATTAGTCCCTCCTCAAAACTTTGGTCCAATTTAGTCTCCCAACTTTAAAACTGCGTGAATTAAGTCATCTCAAGCAAATTTTGTAAAGTTTATTTTAACGTTTTAAATGCATTTCATAATAGCATTTGATATGTTTACACCGTTTGACACATATTTTCTTCAATATTAGCTAAAAAACTATGATGAAACGCATTTGAAATGTCAAATAAACTTAACAAAATTTGTTAAAAGGACTAAATCCACACAATTTTGAAGTTGAGGGACTAAATTGGGTCAAAGTTTCGAAGAGGAACTAATTCCAATTTTTTTAAAAATTGAGGAATCAAAAACATATTTAACCCTTAAAATAATTACCTAAAATTTTTAAAACTTGGATTAAAAAGTTAAATATTAATTCCTCCTTCATTATAGGAACAACTTAAGATTAGAATTTGCATGATAAACTTTGTTTTTTTTTTCACTTTCTAAAATTTATTTGATTAAAATGGTCATATTTTAATTATTTCAAGTTTTTTTAAATATTTTTTTCTCGCTCTGTGGTCTTCCAATTCCATATATATATATATTAATGTAAATGAATTTTTTAAATATTTTAGTTATCCTAAGGACCGAATGTAAATGAATAATTAATGTTTTCTAATATGAAAAAAAAACATTAATCCAAACGGATTTCATTCTGGGTTGGAGCAAAGTTCAAAGTAGCTTCAAATAGTAAAATATTCAAAAGGAGATTGACATATCCATTGAAGAAAATAGAGAAAGAAATTAGAGTAAAAGTGTAGCAAAATGAAAAAAAAAATTACGATTTTATCTCAAGTGAACTTTGAAAAAATACGTATCAAAATATTACACTTACCCAAGTTAGCCTACGCTTACGGGCTAGCCCAATTTTGACCTGTTTGGGCCATTAGCCTGTACGGGCCAATCCAAAAAAGCCTAAATGTATGTAGGCTACAATTTCTTGAGTCCGACTTTACCTTAAGTTCATTTTTTCTGGTCGAACATATTTCAACGCCTATACCTTTAATTGATTTAAAATATAAAAAGAGTAATTTTTTAATTTATTTAATTAAAAACATTAATTAATTTATTAAAATTTTCCATAATATTTATATAATTGAATATTATCTTTTAAGTGGAGTGTGTTATAACTTTGAACCTGTTAAATTCTAAAATTTGATTTGTTTTAGCGTTTTGAGTTTCAAATATGTTTAACTACAACTTTTATTACTCTGCTTTAGTTCGTTGAATATTTAAAAGTTTTAGATTTTTTAATTTAATAATTGTGATTTAATTTTTTTGTTAACCGAATGATATACTTATTGTTTTATCCATGATCGTGTTAAACAACTTATTTTCATGAGTTAATGTTGGGTATTGGGCTCCCTTCCTATGTGGAGAAAAGGCCCAAAATTTGAGAAGCCCATGTCTCACTTAAACCTAGTGGAGAGGAGGCTATAAAATAAAGAGAGAGGCAGAACAATAGAGTCAGAATACACTGAAAGCCCTAACACATAGAGGGAGAGGTAGAGGGAAAATTCTGTTCACGTTTTTCATAGAGCTGTCGCAGTAAATTCGGCGCTGCGGATTCGTTCACCGTTGGATCGGGCTGAAATTTTTACAGCAGGTTCGGAACTCATTGCTCTTCATTCTGACCGGTCGGATCTTTGATACGAGGTCTGAGTTGGGAGATATTAATTTCGCACTGCAGCAGTGATTTGTAGAGGTTTTCCTCTCTTGTTCTTCTCTATTTGAAAGCTTTGTTGCTTTGTTATTTGGTTGGGTGTTGGCACTAATTTGTGCTATTGATTAAGACTCTTTTGTACTCTTGTTGATCATAGTGAAGCTATTTCTTTGGTCTGGACGACTCGTGGTTTTTACCCTTGATTTGAGGGGTTTTCCACGTTAAAAATCTTGGTGCCTTTATTTGTGCTTTTGGTGGTTTATTATTGCTGCTCTTTGATTATTGCTCCTCATAGATTCTTGCAAGTTAGGGGAAATTATATCCGCTGCATTCTCTGGTATATTGTTTGTTATTGTTTTCCCCATCAGAGTGGTATCAGAGCTCTTGGTTGGGCTATATTTACTTGCTTGAATGATGGAGGCAAATGCAAAGATGGTTGCTTTGAATGGTACAAATTATCATTTGTGGAAGGGCAAGATGAAAGATTTATTATTTGTCAAGAAATTGCATCTTCCGGTCTTTGCTACACAGAAGCCAGATTCTATGTCTGAAGAAGAATGGGACTTTGAGCACCAACAGGTATGTGGTTTTATTCGGCAATATGTTGAAGATAATGTTTATAATCATATTGCTAATGAGACACATGCCAGAGCTTTGTGGGAGAAGATTGAGTCTTTGTATGCTTCTAAGTCGGGCAATAATAAATTGTATTTGTTAAATTGCTTGATGAATTTGAGGTACATGGAGAATTCTTCTATTTCTGATCACTTAAATGAGTTTCAAGGGCTCCTAGATCAATTGTCAGGAATGGGCATAAAGTTTGATGACGAAGTTATGGGATTATGGTTGCTTAATACTCTACCAGAGTCTTGGGAGGTATTTCGGGTTTCAATTACAAACTCTGCCTCGAATGGTGTTGTTTCTTTTCAGATGGCAAAGAGCGGTGCTCTTAATGAAGAGATGAGAAGGAAGGCACATGGTTCTTCATCTCAGTCTGAGATGCTTGTTACAGAAGCTAGGGGGAGAAGTCAGAAAAAGGAACATAAAGGTGGTAGAGAGAAGAGTAGGAGCAAGTCCAAGTCAAGATACAAGAATTTAGAGTGCCATTTTTGTCATAAAACTGGACACATTCAGAAATACTGTTTTAAGTGGAAAAAGGAGAACAAAGACAAGAAGGGCAAACAGAGAGAGAATGATCATGATGATGATGATCGTGTCACTACTGCTACAGATGGTGATCTTGTTCTTCTTCGTGACTTTGAGTCCGTTAATCTTGTATCTGATGAGAGCATGTGGATTATTGATAGTGGTGCTACACTGCATGTTACATCTAGGAAGGAGTTCTTCACATCTTACACTTCTGGTGATTTTGGAGTGTTGAAGATGGGTAATGATGGTGAGTCTAAAGTGATTGGTGTTGGTGATGTTTGCCTGCAAACCAACATGGGAGTGCAGTTGTTGCTTAAAGGAGTCAAACATGCTCCGGATGTCCGTTTTAATTTAATCTCTGTGCAGTTGCTTGATGATTGTGGTTATGACAATCACTTTGGTTCTAGTAAATGGAAGCTCACCAAAGGTAACTTGGTTATGGCCAGAGGGGAGAAACAATCTAAATTGTATTGGACTAAAGCTTTGGTTGCTAAAGACAGTGTGAATGCTATGTATATGGAGGCATCTTTGTGGCACCGGAGGCTTGGTCATATAAGTGAGAAAGGGCTTAACTGCTTAGCTAAAAAGGATGTGCTTATGGGATTGAGAAATGCAGAATTGGAGAAATGTTCTCATTGCATGGCTGGTAAACAAACCAGAGTATCTTTTAAGAAGCATCCACCCTCAAGGAAGTCAGAATTACTTGAATTGGTGCATTCTGACGTTTGTGGCCCATTAAAGGTAAAGTCATTTAGTGGTGCAGTTTACTTTGTTACTTTTATTGATGATTGTTCCAGGAAGCTATGGGTCTATGCTCTTCAGCGGAAAGGTCAAGTACTTGAAAAGTTCAAGGAATTTCATGCTATGGTTGAGAGGCAATCAGGCAAGAAGCTGAAATGCATCCGTAGTGATAATGGTGGTGAGTACCGTGGACCTTTTGATGTTTATTGCAGGCAGCATGGTATTAGACACGAGAAGACTCCTCCTAAAACTCCTCAGTTGAATGGTCTAGCGGAGAGGATGAACAGGACCTTGGTTGAAAGGGTTACATGTATGCTTTCGGAAGCAAAGTTGCCTAAGCACTTTTGGGGAGAGGCATTGCTTGCAGCTGTGCATGTTATTAATCTCAGTCCCGCAGTTGCTTTGAATACTGAGGTGCCAGACAAAATTTGGTTTGGTAAGAATGTTAGCTATGATCATTTGCGTGTCTTTGGTTGCAGGGCATTTGTTCATGTTCCTAAGGATGAAAGATCCAAGTTAGATAAAAAGACAAGGCAATGTATCTTTATTGGCTATGGTGAGGATGAATTTGGCTACAGGTTTTATGATCCTGTTGAGAAGAAGCTTGTTAGAAGCCGTGATGTACAATTCATGGAAGATCAGACCATTGAAGACATTGATAAGGTGAAGAAGACCACACCCGAGAAAGACAGTAATCTCACTGATGGTAATCCGATGAGGTTGCCCACTCACAATTTGGAGAATGTTGAAACGGAAGCTCAAGACAATGAGCAACATGGTGATGTTGATGATCAACAGTTTGGAAGTGGAGTAGAGGTTCCAATTGATGATGCTCAAGAGGAACATGATGATGATGACGATCTTGGTGATATACCTGAATCACCTCAAGTCCAACTCAGGAGGTCTAATAGACAAAAACAACCTTCTACAAGGTATTCCTGTGATGAGTACATAACCTTGACTGACGGTGGAGAACCTGAGTGTTTTGAAGAGGCTTTGGATAGTGAAGAGAAGAAACAGTGGCTGGATGCAATGCAAGATGAGATGAAATCTTTGCATGATAATCACACTTACGACTTGGTGAAATTGCCTAAGGGCAAAAGGGCATTGGAAACTAGGTGGATTTTCAGGGTGAAACAAGATTCAAATTCTACACTTCCAAGGTACAAGGCCAGATTAGTGGTGAAAGGTTTCAGACAGAAAAAGGGTGTTGATTTCAATGAGATTTTCTCACCTGTGGTGAAAATGTCATCCATCAGAACTGTGCTAAGTTTAGCTGCTACTCTTGATTTGGAGGTTGAGCAGATGGATGTGAAGACAGCTTTCCTTCATGGTAATTTGGAGGAAGAGATATACATGAAGCAACCTGATGGTTTTCTTGTTAAAGGCAAGGAAGAATATGTGTGTAGACTAAGGAAGAGTCTATACGGTTTGAAGCAGGCTCCAAGGCAGTGGTATAAGAAGTTTGAGTCTTTTATGTGTGAGCAGGGTTACATGAAGACTACTTCTGATCATTGTGTCTTTGTTAAAAGTTTTTCTAATGATGACTTTATTATCCTGTTATTATATGTTGATGACATGCTTATTGTTGGAAAAGATATTTCCAAAATTGACAGGTTAAAGAAGACACTTGGCGAGTCTTTTGCCATGAAAGACTTGGGAGCTGCTAAAAGGATTCTTGGCATACATATCTCACGTGATAGGAGAGAAAAGAAGATTTATCTATCACAAGAGCAATACATTAGGAAGGTGTTGCAGAGATTCCAGATGGAAAATGCTAAAGCTGTGAGTACTCCTCTTGCTACTCATTTTAAACTGAGTGTTAAACAGAGTCCTTCAAATGAAGTTGAGAAGACCAATATGAGTAGAGTTCCTTATGCATCTGCGGTGGGCAGTTTGATGTATGCGATGGTGTGTACAAGACCAGATATTGCACATGCTGTTGGTACAGTTAGTCGATTTTTGTCAAACCCAGGTAGAGAGCATTGGAATGCTGTGAAATGGATTTTGAGGTATCTTCATGGTACAGTTGATATGAAGCT
Source organism: Vigna unguiculata (assembly GCF_037176805.1). NCBI lineage: Eukaryota > Viridiplantae > Streptophyta > Magnoliopsida > Fabales > Fabaceae > Vigna > Vigna unguiculata. The sequence goes on along the minus strand of NC_140799.1, from coordinate 2,152,019 downwards.
TTGTTTTGGAGGTGATAAACCTACTTTGATGGGTTACTCAGACTCAGATTTGGCTGGGGATATTGATTCCAGAAAGTCCACTTCGGGCTATTTGATAAAGTTTGCAGGGGGAGCTGTGGCTTGGCAATCAAGACTACAAAGGTGTGTAGCGTTGTCTACTACAGAAGCAGAGTTCATTGCTATTACTGAAGCATGCAAGGAGGTGTTATGGTTGAAGAAATTCTTGCAGGAGCTTGGTTTTAGGCAAGATAACTATTCATTGTTTGTTGATAGCCAAAGTGCTATCCATCTTGGTAAGAATCCAACTTTTCATTCTAGATCCAAACATATTGATGTGAGGTATCATTGGATACGTGATGCTTTGGATGCTAAGTTGTTGGAGTTGAAAAAGGTTCATACAGATGATAATGGTGCTGATATGATGACTAAAGCATTGCCAAGAGGAAAGTTTGAAGTTTGTTGTGAGATCGCCGGTTTGGCGGTTATCTCCACATAGTTGTGAGGGGGAGATTTGTTGGGTATTGGGCTCCCTTCCTATGTGGAGAAAAGGCCCAAAATTTGAGAAGCCCATGTCTCACTTAAACCTAGTGGAGAGGAGGCTATAAAATAAAGAGAGAGGCAGAACAATAGAGTCAGAATACACTGAAAGCCCTAACACATAGAGGGAGAGGTAGAGGGAAAATTCTGTTCACGTTTTTCATAGAGCTGTCGCAGTAAATTCGGCGCTGCGGATTCGTTCACCGTTGGATCGGGCTGAAATTTTTACAGCAGGTTCGGAACTCATTGCTCTTCATTCTGACCGGTCGGATCTTTGATACGAGGTCTGAGTTGGGAGATATTAATTTCGCACTGCAGCAGTGATTTGTAGAGGTTTTCCTCTCTTGTTCTTCTCTATTTGAAAGCTTTGTTGCTTTGTTATTTGGTTGGGTGTTGGCACTAATTTGTGCTATTGATTAAGACTCTTTTGTACTCTTGTTGATCATAGTGAAGCTATTTCTTTGGTCTGGACGACTCGTGGTTTTTACCCTTGATTTGAGGGGTTTTCCACGTTAAAAATCTTGGTGCCTTTATTTGTGCTTTTGGTGGTTTATTATTGCTGCTCTTTGATTATTGCTCCTCATAGATTCTTGCAAGTTAGGGGAAATTATATCCGCTGCATTCTCTGGTATATTGTTTGTTATTGTTTTCCCCATCAGTTAAGATATGCGAGATTTTGAAATTAATACAAACAATGTTATAATTAATATAAAAAGTTTGATAATAAGAGAGTTATATCACTACTTACCTAACTATAAGAATTTCTTAGTTTCTATAGGCAATAATCTGAAAGTCATATGGAAACATGATAATTTTATCATTCAATACGTATAAAAACAATCGGTTGTTATTTTAAATTAATGGTGATATAATTTTATAGTAATTACAAAAATTACAAGTAAACAAAAAATAGTTAATAATTTATTTAATTAAAGAATATTTGTTTAAATTGTTTAACGGTCTTCCTCATCCTCTATGTTTTCACCAAACTTATTTTCACTTTCTAACGCAATTAATTGGGTTACAGGTCCATCTTGTGAAAGAATCATATGCCACAATTGACAGAGACGTATTTGGACAACTTAACAAGAATAATAAGACAATTCTAGAAAAATGAATTTTTTATTTTTAATTTTAAAGTTAAATATATTTTGATCCCTTAATAAAACTGTTAATAGGAGGATTTAATAATCTCATAACTCACTGTCAAATTGAATAAAATGAATCATTCTTAGCTATAGTAAACTATATTTGGTATTTTAGAAAAAATGTTTTTAAAATATTTTCTTTTTTATGGATATTTAGAGAAAGGGTCTATTGAACATACACAATATCGATAAAACTTAAACTTAACCTACTTAAGGGTCGATACTATTTTCAACACAATAATTTAAAACAATGAATATATATACCAATCTTTGTTGCGTTACACAATTAATTATTAATTGTCCCAAATCGCAGAAATAATAAAGTGAAAAGTCTAAATATTGTTTGCTAAGACTTAATAATGTTATATTTTATATAATTTTATTATATAAAATTATTATTCTCTATTTTATTATTATTGTGGATTAACATTAATAAATAAATAATATTATTTATATAAAATATCAATTATATTGCACAATTGTTATTAATTTATGGATAATATATATTGGGTTTCTGATGAACGATCCGTGATGGGTTGGATTGTTCAATGAACGGTCTGTGATGGACTTAAGTATTCAGGAACTTGTTGAGAGGTCCCTGTGGTCTCTGCTGGTAAGGTTATAAAACTGATACCCATTAATCAGTTTTTTATGAGACGACGTCAGAATATATTTGTAAGATGCGCTCTAGAAAAACCTACCAGAAAGAGAGCAGTATAGTCTCACACGTAAATAATTTCTAATCTTTCATTGATTTGATTTGGAAGATCAGGTATCACTTTTATCTATATTGTTCCTAATTACTGATCATCAGGTACGCTTCCGCATACTGCTCTTGTTATTAGGAACTACTCTTAATATTACAATAATATACTATATCGATAATTTGATGCTTCTTATGATTTTTTGAATTCATAATCTAACAATTGGTATCAGAGCATGTTAGAATTATGATTACGTATGGTATCCAATTGCATCAACTTTAATCTTTTTTTTTTCCCCAATTTTGTGATGAACCCTAATTCGAAATTTAGGGGTTTCATCCCAATTAGTATTCCCGATTAAAAGGTTTCAAACCCTAATTTTGGAAAACCTTTTGCACACGACCTTGTTCATCTTCCTCGCGGGTCTTTTATATCATCGATCTCTTTCTCGCGATGTGTTCTCCTGGTTTTATCTCCAATCCAGAGCGTTTTGTGGCCAATCTAGTTTCGGACCTTCTCCTTGCATTCTCGCATTCCAGCAACGGCGCGTTTTTGAACCCCCTCCGTCAATGTTCGTAGTGCCAATCAAGGTTGGTTCGCGACGACTTTCCACACTCGTTTTGTGAATCTCGCTTCTTGCGTGTGGTGGTGTGCACGGTTCGTCCAGTGTTCGTTCCGGCGACGAAATCGTGACATCACCAGTGGTGGTTTAATCTCCTGTAGTGGTGGCGCACGGAGGATCTGCGACTCGCGACATTGATGCGCTAACTTCATCGTCCAAGGTTCACAGTGGTGCGGTGATTAACGATAGTGACATTTTAGTTCGTTGTCTGTGATGCTTCGCAATTTGCAGTGGCTGCTGAGAGGCGCTCTTGCAGATTTGGTTCGTCACCGATGACGGCAAGATGTTTTCCCTGATCTGTTATTGCGGTCTCGAAGATGAGGCGCGTTCTGCAGTAGGGGCGATTTTCGTTTGGTTTGCTGCGATGGTCTCCATCTTTATCACAATGGAGACCGGCGGTGGATCTGTTGGCATCCCTATGTTATTTCGGGGTGATGGTTCGTGATATGGTTTGAGAAGTTTTTTTTTTCGTTTCGCGATTTGTAATTTCCATAAGATTGGTTGTGGTGTTTCTGCAATGTGGTTGCTTGATGGTCTTTTCTATTCCAATGGTGGCCTGAATTGTTACCATGATGCATTGCTCTATGTTGTTAAATAGTCATTATAATGCTACTGTGATGTTGAGCTCTTGGGAACCATGATTGTAACAATCTGTTATTGTGGCTGTTTTGGGTGTTGTAATTACAGCATACGTCTTGTTGCATCCTCTTGGTATCTTCAACAAATCTTTGGTCTGTGAAACTTTTGTGTAATATTTAGTGGTTACTGGTGAAATTGAGGAGCACGAGGCTTGCCTCAATGATAAGTTTCTTGTTATACGACTTATGGTCATTGGTTAGTCATGGAAGTAACATTTCTCTGTCCACCAGAGTGTGTTTGTTTGACTTTATGAAATCCTACAATGGTGAGGTGCATTTCTTGACTTTTTAAATTAATAATCACAAACCTGAAGGTTTCACTTGATTGTGATTTAGCATCAGAGAGAAATAAATTAACATGATACCCTTATGTACTATTATTAGAATCTCTCTTGTTAAGCCATGTGTGAGTAGACTCATTTTGAACTATTTTCATTTCACCATATAAAAGGTTAGATCGAAATCGTGATCATAATGGAGAGGATTGGTTAAAACCATTTAAATGGTTTTATTTTCAATTGATGACAGATTCAATTTCAAATCAATATTAGCCATGACATATATGTGGGCTTTTCTTAAGTTTTCTGTTTACATTACTTTCACATTGTGTAAAAAGGTTGAAAAGGTTTGTGGGCATTCATATTCAATGACCTTGTTTTCAAGAATTATTTAATTAAATACTCAGTAAAAATTGGACAAGTCGTAATGATAGTGATATTTCATTTATCTAAGAGTTATGGTCAACACGAACCTATCTTGGGAAAAATGTTTTTTTGTTATGTGATTTGAAAGTTTAATACCTTGTCAAGTGATTGGAAAATTCATAAAGTTTTTTTTCTATGGAAAGTTTTTTCAACTTTTACGAGAAAGTTTTGTTCCAAGTTTCATTTGGTTTTGGACTATAAAATGTTTTCCTTTTACTTTCACTTGAATGTCATTTTGTACAGTGAAATCCGTGATGGATTTAGAGCAAGAAAATTATGTATTTATGATATATATAAGTTGCATGTGAAAATAATATAATTTTATATGATTGTGATCTCACCTATCGTGGGCACAATTATATAAGATTTTGTGTGAATGAAATAATTTAATTTTAATTATTTCATGAATACAACTTAATTTTATATATCATTCTCTCGACTTTTGGGTATGAAATTTTTGTACAAGTTCTCTACTATTTTGGTGACGTGATATTATACTTGAAATTAATTTTTTGACCCCTATTTGGAAATGTTATTATTTAACGGGTTGTTCATGCATAATATAATTTTATTATATTTTTTTAAGCATGGGTGATATAATTTTATATGATTGTGAACTTACCTATCGTGAGTACAATTATATGAAATTTTGTGTTAGTTAATTTTATATTACATTAATGTCAATCATGCTCATATGTTATTTTAATTCTTGAGGATATGATGTACTTTGAATTTTATCTTATGTCAATTATTTGTCTTGTACCCTATCGGTATTAGATTTCTTTATGACATGAGTTGCGCATTGTCTTTTATTTCTTAATTATATTTCTTATTTATTATGATTCGAGACCCTTAGGCGGGATCATAGTGGATGAGAAATTTGGTATTCTAGGCATGTTTGACTATGTATTCAGAAACATTAAATTTTATTGCACAATAGTTGTGCATATTAGATGTTTCTTTGTCATTTTGATATCGATTTTTTTGCCCATGCAATTGACTTCGGTCAAAACTTTGAACAAGACAAATTTTGAGGACCAGACAGAATCATTGAACTTGTGTTTGAGAGAAGAAAAGCCTCCCACTTTTACTCTTAATTACTATTAAGTTCATTACTATTAAGATAACTTCTCGTAAGAAATGGGAACACTAAAATAAAGTGTGTTTAATGTTGTTGAAAAACACTATAAGGAAGTCTATATGGTTCAACCTGATGGCTTTTGTTAAATAAGGTAAAGAGCATTTAGTTTGCAGGTTGAAGAAGTCTATTTATGACTTAGACAAACTTATAGACAATGACATTTGATATTTGGCCGGATGGTCACTTCTTTTTGGCTTCAAGGAAAATACCACAAATCATTGCATTTACTTGAAGGCTAGTGGGAGTCAATTCATCATTATTGTCTTATATGTTGATGATATTCTTCTTGCTTATAGTAGGGTTAAACTTTTGACTGAGACAAAATTTATGTTAAATAGCCACTTTGATACGATGGACCTATGCCTTTGTTGTTCTAGGCATTCATATTTTTATATAGGTCACGTGGCATTCTTGGATTGTTTCAAAGAGGATACATTGATAAAGTACTCAAAGTTTAACATGCATTCTTACTCCTTATGTCAATGTCCTCAAATAGATAATGATAGAGTTGACTTGGAAAAAGTTCCATAATTGCTTCCGCTATTGATAGTTTAATGTGTGCTGAAGTTTGTATTCGTCCCGATATTGCTTTTGCTGTTAATGATGTAGGGAGATACTTGAGCGACCCAGGTTTGGGTCATTGGAAAGCCGTTAAAAAGTCTTTAAATATTTGCAGGGAACCAAGGATCACATGTTGACCTATAAGAAGTCTGATCAACTTCAGGTCATTAGTTATTCTGATTCTGTTTTTCTGATTCTGGTTTTGATGGTTGCCCTGACAACCGAAAATCTATTTTCGGTTTTGGTTTAATGATGGAAGGAGAAGCTATTTCTTGGAAGAGGGTTAACCAAACTCTTATAGCTGCTCCTAAAGGCAGTATGTTGCTTGTTATGAAGCACTTGTCAAAATATGTGGCCTAAAATTTGTTTTTTGACTTTCAAATGGTTGAAAGTATTTCTAGGCTACTTGTAATATATTGTGGAAATACTACTGCCTTGGATTTCTCTCAAAACAACATACGTTCTAATGCTCAAAGCATCTTGATATAAAATTTATGTTTGTTAGAGAGAAAGTTTTAGATTTTCAGACTCGGATTGAACATATTGCTACATAAGATATGTTCGCACATCCACTAACTAAAGGCTTAGCTATTGGAGTTTTTTCAAAATCATGTAACTCATATAGCTGTGGTTAAGTCTTTTTGATGTATTGGGTTAGTGGGAGTCTGAGATGTACACCCTATATTATTATGGTTTTCATGAGATGTAAATTTATTAATGATGTTATGTTCATCGTATCTCTTTCGGCATATAAAATGCATGAACCATTTGGGATCACATATTTATTATGTTTGTTTTTATTTTATTTTATTTATTATCCATTATTTTTGAAATCTAAGCATATGATATGTATCCCGATCGGATATTATCTTTGTGATTCATGCTTATATTTCTTAATTGGTATTTGTGTTTATGTTGTAATTGATATAATTAATTTATTTATTAATGTTATCCAAGTGGGAGATTGTTATATTTTATATAATTTTATTATATAAAATTATTATTCTCTATTTTATTATTATTGTGGATTAACATTAATAAATAAATAATATTATTTATATAAAATATCAATTATATTGCACAATTGTTATTAATTTATGGATAATATATATTGGGTTTCTGATGAACGATCCGTGATGGGTTGGATTGTTCAATGAACGGTCTGTGATGGACTTAAGTATTCAGGAACTTGTTGAGAGGTCCCTGGTCTCTGCTGGTAAGGTTATAAAACTGATACCCATTAATCAGTTTTTTATGAGACGACGTCAGAATATATTTGTAAGATGCGCTCTAGAAAAACCTACCAGAAAGAGAGCAGTATAGTCTCACACGTAAATAATTTCTAATCTTTCATTGATTTGATTTGGAAGATCAGGTATCACTTTTATCTATATTGTTCCTAATTACTGATCATCAGGTACGCTTCCGCATACTGCTCTTGTTATTAGGAACTACTCTTAATATTACAATAATATACTATATCGATAATTTGATGCTTCTTATGATTTTTTGAATTCATAATCTAACAAATAAATCTTTCAATTCATAACTTAATTAAACAACAAATTTCACAAAAATAAAAATAAAACTCCTTTTTGCTTTTTATCAAACATATGATGTGTAACAATATATGATAAAAGTTTTACTAGGATTGAGTTTCATGATCCAATTCAAATATAAAACGCCAAATAATATTCTTATAATTTCTACTCTAACATTCACATCTTATCTAACAAACCTTAATGAGTTAGTTACAAGCTTAAACTTGAATATAAAAAAACCTAATATGTTAGCAATTTTTATCATAAGTTTACATTAATGATCAAGATTATGATGTTATGAATCACTAATGACGTACTCTATCTCTATATGCATAATTAATTAGTTGTCTATTCTAGTTAAGTTCTAAATAGCCTATCCAATACTAAGATAATCATCAATATGCAATCAATAATTATCATACAAATAGATCAAAAGTGATCGAAACACAATTATAGTAGACAGTAAAATTTATAAAGAATTAAGAATACATTACATCCCACCTCAATGAATAATTACTCTCTAACGTTCTGAATTTTAAAATAATTATTAATCTTCATTCTTCATTCTTATATGTTACTTAAATTTCTCATTTTAACCTGATATAAAACTTAACATACACTTAAAATTCTTAACACTTTTTTGTTTTTATTTATTTTTTTGCCTATGTTTTAATTTTGTTTGTTTGGCGAACTAATCTACTTTTATTCTTGCCAAATTGGAATATGACATCAACCATCCATACGACATAGATTCCTTTTCTTTACATGCTTTGCTGTGAGATATGCACGCCTACCTAAATTGGCTAAACAATTTCAATAATATATCAGTTTTGTTAATTATGTATTAACTACAGACTCACACATTTTTAACCGTTTTTAATAACAATAATTTCTACGTATCTTCTTAATTAATAGGTTTGATTTTATGGAAATTAAATAATAACATAACATAAAATAATGGTTATATGCTATTCATATAATACTAAATCGTTTATTTCCATGAATATTTTTTGGAATCTCACTCAAACAAATATACACCTTATACTTTGCAAAATGGTCATTTTAATAATCACATTTTTTAAACAGATATTGATTTATTGAAGTACCATAAAATTTGTCATGTACTAATTGTATGTTTGGTTGAAGGGGGCAGAGAGAGGAAATAAGAGTTCAAGAATTTATCTAGTACATAAAATAAATACATAAAATTTAAAAAGTACAAGTTTCACCAATATTGTTTTATTTTTTAATCATTTCTATTTACTTGATCATCATTTTATTTTTTTATTAACTTTATTCTCTCTTTTTACCGATAAAATACTAAAAATTCATCACCTTATATTATGAACCAACACCAACAAAACTTTTGTTCAACAACTCAATGAAAGAATTAAAAAAAGATTCTTAATAATTTAGAAGGGTAAGCTTCTTAGCTCACAATAGTCTCTATAAAATACACTCTATCTAACATTTGGTGAAACCATAGTCATTCTTCCCTCCTCACTCTTTTGAGAAAGATCAAAAGAAAACTTAGTGAAACCAAAATATGATAATTCACTCCAACTCATCATTAAAGATAATATGTGTGCCGAGAAGAAAGAACTTTCCCGAGAGTGTCACGATACACAAAGTAATGAATGCATTGAAAGAAGCAGACATGAACAAAGATGGTCATTTCAACAGAGAAGAACTCAAACATGCTCTCAAAGATTTAGGTTCCTTCTTCCCTGGCTGGAGAGCCCAATGTGCTTTTAAAAAAATTGATGCCAACAACGACGGTCAAATCAGCGGTGAGGAAATCGACTCTCTCCTCGAATATCTTCATTCTCATGGTTTTGGAAAATAAGTCATCCATTATCTTATATATGATACCAAACTATGTATTATATAACATAGTTTATGTTGGTGTTTTCAAATAAGATCTACATAAGGTTGGAGACAGACACATGATTTATGAGCAACTTTGTTTTTTCGGTACATAAATCAAAGTTTCCTTCCTTGTGAATTATGCTAATGAATGGATATCAAATTATTAATATAAAAAAACCAGCATCAAACTAGATGACTATAGAGACTTGAAATAGGCCACTTAAAAAAAACGTCATAAAAAAAATTGAATTGACTTAAAGGTCTTCCAAAATTATTTTTGCATCAAAATAAGTTAGGGTTTCTTAGTTCCAAAATTTTGGGTACAATTCATCGTACCTATTTTTAAAAAATAGAGCATATAATCAATAACAACATGCCCAACAAGAGATACTTGTACAACTTTTAAGCAAATATATATATATATATATATATATATATATATATATATATAAAGTCTATGTTAGTTAAAGCCAATTCTATAATTATAATCAGCGTTTTTTTAAGATTTCGATATACTTTAACTGACAAAAAAAAATGTTTGATAATTTATGAATTTATTTTCATATTTAACAAGCAAATTCCATATTGTGGCAAGAGTTCAGTGTAATTTTTTTTCCCGACAAAGAGCATATTACGAAGAGATTAAAATTTCATGTATACGTATGAAAGAGATTCTTCCTTATCCTCCATGCTTTTGGCAGAGTTACTTTGAATTGACACATGAACAAGTTGATGAAAGTAATTATAAGGCAACTTTAGAAGAATAAAAACATTATTAAATAACTTTGAAGATTCTACCTGTATAATAATATCATTTATTTTGTGGTGAGATATATTTATAGTTTTTTAAAGGGTTAAAAATATTTTTGGTCCCTCAAGTTTCAGTTAAATTTGAAATTAGTCCCTCATCAAAAATTTTGACCAATTTAGTCTTTCATCTTTCAAAATGCGTGAATTTAGCCATTTTAACTAAATTTTGTTAAGTTTATCTAACGTTTCAATCGCATTTCATGATAGTATTTAAATTATTTACACTATTTGACACATTTTTGCTTTAATGTTAACTTAAATATTATCATGAAATGCGCTTGAAACGTCAGATAAACTTAACAAAATTGGGTTAAAATGACAAAATTCACGCATTTTGAAAGATGAAGGACTAAATTAATATAAAGTTTTGATGAGGGACTAATTCCAAAATTCACTAAAACTTGAGGGACCAAAAACATATTTAACCCTTTTTTAAATCTAAGAATAACATATAAATATTATTAATGAATTATATTGTATGTTTTATTAAGTATAAAATAATATATCTCTTATATATTTTCTTCACTTATTTCGGTTAATATATTCTATTGTTGTACTCATATTAGCTTTTTTTAAAGTTTTTTAAGGCTTAAAAAAAATAATATTGTAAACATGGACGGGTTGGTACACATACTATATATATATATATATATATATATATATATATATATATATATATATATATATATTAAAGGGTTAAATATGTTTTTCTCCTTCAAGTTTAAATGAAATTTGAAATTAGTCATTTTTTAAAATTTTTGACCAATTTAGTTCTTCATCTTTAAAAATGCATAAATTTAGTTCTTTTAATCAAATTTTGTTAAGTTTATCTGACGTTTCAAGTGTATTTCATGATAGTATTTAAATTGTTTACACCGTTTGACACATTTTCACTTCAATATTAACTCAAATATTATCATAAAACGCGTTTAAAATGTCAAATAAACTTAACAAAATTTTGTAAGAAGAACTAAATCCACGCATTTCTAAAGATGAATGACTAAATTGATATAAAGTTTCGAAGACTAATTCCAAAATTTACTAAAACTTGAGAGACCAAAAACATATTTAACCCTATATTAAATATAAATTTATTATCGAACGTATACTATATTAAACTTAGATTTATAATTGAATCTGAATATCAACTTGACCAACTTAAAAATGATGAAATTCAAATATTCATTAAAATATATCTCTTGAGACATTAAGGAATAAATCGAATCAAAGAAGTGAAAAGTGAATCGACAAGAGGAGGTTTGAGGGGATAGAATGGTAAAAAACAATGTATCAAGAGACATAAGATAAAAAAGGAGAATAAAAAAGAAAGTGTTGACAAGGTACTAAAGAAACATGATCGAGCCAGAAAAATATTAAGAAAAGTGCAATTGAGTCAAAGAATAAAGTTAATCGAGTAAAGAGTTACTTATAATAACTGATACAATAATGGATACATCTCGCATGATATGGGTAGTTTAAGGCAATTACTATTTTATGTATATTTTCTTCTATTTTATTTGTAATGTAGCAGTTAGAAAAGGAAAAAAGGTACTTTAAATGTAATTTAAGCATCACAAATTTTGTTTTCATGTAAAAAAAATAGAACCTATAGAAACAAGACAAAAAACACTCACAAGAATGTGTTTGAGTTCGATGTTAGAATCTTTATCTAACACCACAATATCAACTCAATCTAATCACAAAAAGCATTCAAATAAAAAAATGTAATACATTTTTACACTTTACGAACTTATAATAAACTTATATTTTAGGACAATAAAAGAGGTTGGATTCTCTATGATACACTAGCTATCAGGTTCTTTTAAAGGAAAATATCTCATTAACAATCAAATTTGATAAAAATTATTAATCACTATAATGACCAATTTAGATATTAATTTACAAAATAAAAAATTATTAATTATTAAAATAGTTACTATTATTAATAAAAAATTATAATAATCTTTAAATTGATCATTGACTAAAAATTTATATATATATATATATATATATATATATATATATATATATAAACAAGTTAATAAATAACATATAAAAATGAATTTAATTAAAAATATAAATATTTTAATTATTCAATGTAAAAGAAAAATTAATAAAATTAAATAAAAAATATCTAAGATTTTAAGAAAGCAAAAATTTAAGTAAATTTTATCTCCTTCACAACCCCAAATCACATGAACGACAAGAGTTAAAATAGTTGGGGTAACGGTTTTGCTGGTGCTGCTAATGTAGGCCATATAGTAGAGATTCTTCCTTATCCTTTATGCTTTCACCAAACTTACTTTCACTATTTATGAAGGAATCATATGCCACAAACTTATTTGAAAAACGTGACATATATATATATATATATATATATATATATATATATATATATATATATATATATATATATATCAAATTATTTGGTATTTTATAAAAATCTTTTAATTTTAATTTTATTTTAATTTTGTTCTGTTTTGGAGAACCAAGATACTGGGATAACTGGTCTTGTCGTGTTCTTGCCAAATTGGAAAATATGATATCAACCATTAATACGACATAGATTCCTTTTCTTTACGACAACATATCTCACGCATGCTTGCTCATATACGCATGCATACCTAATTGGCTAAACAATTTCTCTAATATATCAGTTTTGTTAATTAGGTATTAACTCACACTCACACATTTTTAACCATTTTTAATAACAACAACTTCTACGTATCTTCTCAGTTAATAGGTTTGATTTTATGGAAATAAAATAATAACATAACATAGAATAACGGTTATCTACTATTATAATAATAAATTGTTTACTTCCATGAATATTTTTTGGAATCTCAGTCAAAAACAAATATACACCTTATTCTTTGCAAAATGTTCTTTTTAATAATCACATTTCTTTAAACAACTATTGATAATTTATTCGAGTACAATAAAATTTGTCATATATTAATGCTTGGTATGTCTGGCATTACTAAAAATTTTTATATTATATGAGATTTTTCTTGCAAATTTATTAAAAAAATTTTAAAGAAAAGACTTTTTGCTGTCATTTTTTCTAAGAATCTTAATTTGCAGGTAATCTCTTTATGGGTAATTATTTCTTACAAAATTATAAAATTTGCAAGTATTTCTTACAAAATTTGTTGTGAAAAGCGTTTTATATAAATATTTTGCAAAAAAATTGGTAGTAATTTATTGCAATTTTTTTTTCACAACAAAATTTATAAGTATTTCCTACGAAAAATTTTTCGAAATAAAATTAACAGGAAATATGAATTTTTTTAGTAGTGTGGTTAGACAGAGAAGTGGAAATAAGAGTTCAAGAAATTGTCTAGTAGGTAAAACTAGTCACATAAAATTTAAAAAGTAAAAGTTTCACTAATATTGTTTTGTTAACTTTTAATCATTTCTATATATGTTGATCATTTTTTAATGACTTTATTTATGTATTTTTTACCAACAAAACCCTATAAATTCATAATCTTACGTTAGATATGTAAAAGTCATGAGAAAGAAAAGTATTCACAACAGGTATGTTAGATATGTATAAGTCATGAGAAAAAAAAAATATTCACAAGAGGTGTTTGATGAAGAGCCACTTAATGAGAATTTTCATGCTTTTTATATGGAAAATAATTTTTTGACTACTAAATTTTGACAACTTTCTCTTACAACCTTAGGTGGCATCTTCTAAGTGGTTTTTTATTTTTTTATTTTCTCATTCTCAATATTTCAAAACTACTTAGAAGATGACACCTCATGTTATAAGAGAAAGTTGTCAAAATTTAGTAGTCAAAATATCATTTTTCTTTTTATATTGATCTATCAGAAATGTGTTCAATACATAGGGTACAATATCCCATGATATAAAGGGAGAAGTAAAACCTAATATATCATCATAATATCATAACAAGAGAGAATAAAATATATTATACCTCCATCAATAGAAGACTAGGATATGATATCTCTAACTTATGAAGACTCAACTTGAAAGTAGCAATTTTGGAAATGGGTCAGATGAAGAGAATCTTGAGAACTTGAGAAGGTCGACGAGAGATTGGAGAAAGTTGGTGAGAACTTGGAGAAAGTTACAAGAACATGGAGAAAGTCGATGGGAAGAACCTAGAGAAAGTTGACGAGAATAACCTGGAGAAATTCGACGAGAACCTGGAGAAAGTCGACGAGAACTTGGAGAAATCAGAAGAACATGAGAAGAACCTGGAGAAAGTCGATGAGAAGGTGTTTTTTCCCTCTGATATATGTATAAGCCATGAGAAAGAATAAATATTCATAAGGTATGTTAGATATGTATAAGCCATGAGAAAGGAAAAATATTCATAAGAGGTTTTTGATGAAGAACCACTCAATTATATTGATCTATTAGAAATTTGTTCAATATATATGGTACAATATCCCAAGATATAAGGGAAAATTAAAACCTAATACATCATCATAATACAAAATATTTGATATTAATAAGAGAGAATGAAATATATTATATCTTCATCAATAGAATTAAGGCCAGAAGATATAGATATATATATATATATATAATATCTCTAGCATCTTATTTGTGAACCAACATCGACAAAGCTTTTTAAAGATACCCTTACAAGTAACTTTGTTATTCAAGAGAGTGAAATAATTAGAAAGGGAGTGTGATTAATTTAGAATAAAGAGAAGATTCTTCACCTGACACACAATGGCCTTTATAAAACGCCCTCTATTTAGCATTAGTGAAACCATAACCCTTCATCCATTCTCATTCTTTTGAGAAAGATCAAAAGAACACTTAGTGAAACCAAAAATGCTTGTGATAATTAACTCACCACTCAAGCATGCTCTAAAAGACTTAGGCGCCTTCTTTCCTAGATGGAGAGCCAATCGTGCTTTTAAAAAAGTTGATGTCAACCACGACGGTCAAATAAGCGACGAGGAAATCGACTCTCTTCTCGAGTATCTCCATTCTCGTGGGTTCGGAAAATAAGTGATACATGAGACAAATCTCACTTTACAAGCTGATTTTATAAGGTTGAGTT
The DNA here is from genome assembly GCF_037176805.1 of Vigna unguiculata. Classification (NCBI taxonomy): domain Eukaryota; kingdom Viridiplantae; phylum Streptophyta; class Magnoliopsida; order Fabales; family Fabaceae; genus Vigna; species Vigna unguiculata. Next base: position 2,136,696 of record NC_140799.1, on the reverse strand, counting down.
AGGTTTAAAGTTCACTCCTTAACATTATCCAATAATCTACCATCTCTTATGTATACTTATATGTACTCTAAGATTATGTGTTTTACATCATATAATTGTTATTGGTGTTTTAAGATAAGATCCATGTCTACATAATTAAGGTTGAAGATGGATTCATAATTTATAGATAACTTTGTTTTTCAAGTATCTAAATTAGAATCTCCTTCCTCAACTTCTTGTGTACAAAAAATAATTTTGTTAATTAGTTATTTGAATGGATCTCAATTTCTTTAGTCGAGTGGAATATATATATATATATATATATATATATATATATATATATATATATATATATATATATATATATATATATATATATATATATAAAGCCTTGCAATATATGTGTCAAAGTTTCTTTCCTTCTCTATTTACACTTCCATTTTGTCTTGTTATGAAATGATATCACTATCCAAAGTTTTTATCTTTGTCATTTGTATTATCCAAGGTAGTATATATAAATTGAAATTTTATTGTTCGTTGAATTTATATGATTTATCACAAAATAGGTAGAAGGTACTCCGGCTTTATGTGTAAGCATGGCTGGTAATTATAATTTCAAATTATGTTCTTTTAGGAAGGGATCTACATTTCTAAAATATTGCATCCCCTCTATATATTTTTATGCTTTTTCATATGAAGACCCACTATACATTTCAAATATCTCATTCTTTTATTTATTTATTTGTTATTATTGAAAAAAGAAATCCACACTTTTATTTTGTAATTTTAAAACTATTACCTATTGAAACATTTTCGATTTTCAAAAGTCTTTCAAATAACTTTGAAGAAAACATAACAAGGTTTTTATAAACCTTAACACCATCATCTATGAAGTTATTAATTTTCTTTTATGAAGAACTTGGAGGCAATAAATATAGTTTTTTGTTGATAGTTTATGATTGTTTTTCGTATTTAACAAGAAAAGTTCCTTTGTGACAAGAGTTCAGTGTAATTATTTTTTATTTTCCGACAAAGAGCATATATCAAGAGATTAAAATTTTCATTTATACCGTATGATAGAGATTATTCGTTATCCTCCATGCTTTTGGCAAAGTTACTTTCAATATTTATTAACAAAATCATATATATTAATGCAATTAGTTGGGTGAGTGTCCCTTCCCATAAAAAAATAATCATATATGCCATATTTGTCACAAACATCTTATTTGGACAAGTCGATGAGAGTAATTATAAGGCAACTTTAGAAGAATAGAATCATTAGATAATTTTGAATATTTTACGTCTGTAATATATAATTTATTAATTTTTCCTTTCAATTTTAATTTTGGGTTAAATATGTTTTTAGTCCCTTAAGTTTCAGTAAAATTTGAAATTAGTCCCTCATCGGAATTTTTGACGAATTTAATCCTTCATTTTTAGAAATGTGTGGATTTAGTCCTTTTAATTAAATTTTGTTAACTTTATTTAAAGTTTCAAATATGTTTTATGATAATATTTGAGTTAGTATTTAAGCAAAAATAGGTCAAACGATATAAACATTTCAAATATTATCATGAAATGTCCTTAAAACGTCAGATAAACTTAACAAAATCTGATTAAAAAAACTAAATCTACACATTTATAGAGATAAATGACTAAATTAGTTAAAATTTTTGAAAATGGATCAATTTCAAATTTCACTAAAACTTAAGGGACAAAAACATATTTAACTCTTTAATTTTGTTATAGTTTGATTAAGGTGACTGAATAAAGGGAGATTTAAACCAATAACTCTTGAAGTTAACTTAAGCCTTATATAACTCACTCTCAAAGTGCAAAGTGAATAATTGTTAATGATAACAAATGAATTGGTATTTTATAACCACTGATATTTCTAAAATTTGTCGTATATATGTATGAAAGAAAATCATTTTATATTCGAGGATGGTAATACTACAAATTGTAACAATCTTTATTATTGTTGGTTAATTTAAAAAAAAAAAATTCAAAATCATGAGTGTACTTAGCTCATTAAATAATAAATGAAATTAAGAACATTTTTGTAATTTTTAATAAATTTCAGTTGATAATAAAGAATGTGTTTAAAGAGCATACATTAAAATTTTCTCCCAATATTTATTTCCCACCAACTTTCTTGTTAGTCACACTTGTCACTCTACACCACAAAATATAATTTTCTATCATCCGTGCTTTCCCCAAAGTTACTTTCACTATTTATGAACAAAACCAAATATTAACCCAATTAAATGGGTTACTGGCCCCATCTTATCAAAGAATCATATGCCACTTTTGAAAAAAACATATTTCGACAACGTGACGAGAATAATAAGACAATTCTAGAAAGTATCATGATAATTTAATAAAAACATTTGATAAAATTTAATAAAATTTACTTTTAACGTATATTAAACTTTTACTTTTTTCAAGTCACATCAATTTCTTTTTAATTTACTGAAGTATTATCACCGTAGCGGACTTATATAGGGACTAAGGCGCCATGCCCCCAATTTTTTATATTTATATATATATATATATATATATATATATATATATATATATATATATATATATATATATATATATATATATTAATATATAATTTTAAATATATTTTTTAAAAAATTAATATTTGTAATATATTTTATATATTTGATATTTTAATAAATTTGTATATATCTATATTTCTGAGTAATGAAAAGTTTTTTTTGTTGTCCACATTTATTTTATAATTTTATATTTTAAATATTTTTTAAATAAAAATAACTATTTTATTAATATTATCTTTTAAATGATTATTTGTGTAATTTAACTATTTTTTTATTTAATTTTTTTTAAATTTAATCATTATAAATAAAAATTAATTATAATAAATTTTAAAAATGATTTATATTTAATTTATAATTATAATAATGACAATAATTATATTTTTTTATTTTTTTATTATCATGAAAAAAGTGAATAGAATGTTTTTACTAGTTTATATAAAATCTTTGAGGTTATTTTTTTGTTTTTATTTTCGTTCAAAAATATTCATTATATAAAAAGTTGATCCTCCATTTTTTTTGTCTCAATTTAGTTTTGATTTTTGAAAACATGATGCAATTTTCTCATTTTCGTTAAATTTTTTGAATCAGATATTTTATCAAAATTGAAGTTGTAAATGAGAATGATTATTTAATTTGTTGGTGTAATTGACATAATCCTAATATCAATTTTTTACGAAAGATCTTTCTTCGACTTTAGAAAATTAAAAAAAATTCAAAGTACTTCAATTTTTAAAAAATCACGAATAAATTGAACGAAATAGACCAAAAGAGTAATTCAACCAAAATTTTGACACCTCTAAAATTTTGGCTGAAGATCCGCCACTGACTATCACGTGTGAATTCTAAAAAAATTGTCAATTAATCATTTAAACATCTTGCATATATAATAGTTTGATCAAGCTGATGGACTCGATAAATAAAACTGTCAACACTGTCAACAGGAAGATTTAATAACCTTAGCTCATTGCAAAAGTGCAAAGAATGAATCATTTTTAGCTATAACAAATTAATTATTTTACTATTAAAAATTCTTATATTATATGAATTTTTTTAATTTATTAAAAAAATTTGTAAGAAACTTTTTTTTCTGTTATTTTGTAAAATATTTTGTAAAAACAATTTGTAACAATTTTTTTACAAACTTTTTTTCACAATAAAATTTGTAAAAATTTTCTATAAAAGGAAATTCAAAACAACAGGAAATATGAATTTTTTTAATATTATTTTTTATTTAAAAAAAAAGTTTTAATTTATTTTCTTTTTTATTTTTCAAATTCACCCACGATCTCAGATTTCTGTTTCAATTTTGTTCTGTTTTGGAGAACAAAGATATTGGGATAACTGGTCTTGTCGTGTTCTTGTCAAATTGGAACATATGATATCAACCATTCATACGGCACAGATTATTTTTCTTTACACATGCTTTGCTGAGATATGCATACCCACCTCAATTCAATTGGCTAAACAATTTCAATCAGGTATCATTTTTTTTAATTAGGTATTAACTCAGACTCACATTTTAAACCAATTTTATAACAATAATTATACGTATCTTCTCAAAATTATTAAGTTTGATTTTATGGAAATAAAATAATAACATAATATAGAATAACGGTTATTTATTATTATAATAATAAATTGTTTATTCCATTAATAACTTTTGGAATCTCAGAAACAAATATACACCTTATACTTTTGAAAAACTCTCTCTTTAATAATCACATATTTTTAAATAGCCAGTGACCTTTTTATTGGAGTACCATAAAATTTGTCATGTATTAATTCTTGGTGTGTTTGGTTGGAGGGGAAATAAGTGGAATATTAGTTCAAGAATTTGCCTAAAACATATAAAACTAAGGTTTAAATACTTTTTTGTCCTCATTTTCGTAGTGTTTGTAGATGGTCCTCATATTGACAGAATGTTTAAAATAGTTCTCATCTTTACCCAAAGTTTAAAATGGTCCTTATTTTCGCAATTCGTGTTTTATTTGGTCTTTTCTGTAACTTTGTTTAAATCATTAACGGAGCATTGTACAGGTGACACAGTTTGTATTAGGGTGTGTTACGTGTATTGTACATGTGTGCAGTGGCGGATCTTGACCAATAATTTTGGGAAGCCAATATATTATATTCAAAATTCAAAATTTATATATTTAATTAGTGTCACTAATACAATAAAAATAAAAATGAATAAATAATTTATTATAATTGTACATACAAAAGAAATTACACATATGCAAAGGATTGTCCTTCGTTCTTTCAGATTTTTGAACTCATCAATAATTGAATTAAAACTAAAATTGTCAACTATTTATTTTTCAATGTAAATATAAAAACATTCCAAATAATTAATATAAAATATGTTCCTCTAATTGAACAATATGATCATTTGTATCATGATTCATGATACGTTAAGATAAAATATTGAATTTGAATTATTTTCATCGCCACAAATAACTTTCTTTTTATCACTTTTAACAAATAAATTCATTCTTTTATTCTTCATCAATATATCTATTTCTTTTTTAAGTTTAAGATTAAAAAATAATTTATCATAATTTAATTAAAAAATCAATGACAACCAAGTTCCAAATAAAAGATAGTTATAAAAAACACATAGAACAATCATTTTTTTCTCTCATAATCATAAAAAATGAATATAAGACTCATATGGTAAAAAATAATGTTAACTATTAAACAAATATTTCATTATCAAGTGATATCAAAAATTTACTTTTTTTTTTCTTCACGAATGAAAAAAAAAACAAATGAGAAATGAAAGCAAAAATAACAAATTTGTATTTAACTGTTTTTTTTTTCAAAATAAAAACAAAAGATGTGAGAGTGTGAGATCATAATAAGTTGTGAAAAACTTAAAAATACAATGAAAAAAATAAAAAAAATGTTAATAAATATTTTTATTCTTTATTACATTTCATTTTATATTTTATTATTTATTAATATTAAATGTTATACTTAAAATAAATAAAAAATACTAAATTAAACTTCTATTACACTATATATTACATATAATTTAAAAATTAAAAAAAAATTAAAAATAATTTATATATATAATATAAACAAAATTAAAAAATTAAGGGGGGCCATGGCCCACCCCTGCTCCAATAAAGCTCCGCTATTGCATGTGTGGTAATTAGATATTTGGAGATAAAGAAGTGAGTTAGAGTTTTGGTAAGAAATGTTTGGGCAGTTGGTGAGTTTTTGCAATCTTGTTCCTTCATTCCCAATTGGTGTTGCTACCAATCTTCTTCTTCTTGCAATCCCATTATATATGTATGTTACGGTCTCAATCTTCTTCCTTTACCTCTGGTTGTAATCGTTGGAGGCAACCGTGTTGTATCACTTCGTGCACTGTTGGTGTTTCAACGAGAAATGGATTAACTCCGAATTGTAGCTGCGGAGGGATGGCAGCTTTGAGGATGACAAGAACTCCAAAGAACATTGGTAGAAAATTTTGGGTACAATCTGTTTTTATTTTTGTGTTAATAATAAATTGGTTTTAATTTTTGGTTTATTGATTTACAGAGTGGTGGTTCCAATAATGTGGGCTACAACTTTTTCAAATGGTGGTGTTGATGAAAAGGATGTCATCATCATGACACAAATGAGGCAGATTAATGATTTGGAGAAGTCATTGAAGGTTGCTGATAAGAGAGGCTGCAATTAGTAATAGGGTTCACTTGTGTTGTTATTGTATTATTCGTATTGTTATTGTGTGTAATTTTTTAAAGTCCAATCTGTTTTGTACTATTGTTAAATGAAGAAATGAATTAGTTTGATTACGATATTTATCTAAGCTTGGGAAAAATTAAATTGATCTAAGTCTGGAAGAAGTTAAATTCATAATATTAATTCATCCTCATCAAAATGCACTACATCAATGTTTGGCAAAAGTGAAATTGGACGAAGTTTAAGGAAAGTCAAAATGCAGTACATCAATAATGAATTCTACATCAGAAATTCCAAAAAATAACCAAGACGTTTGTAGCTGCTATCATGGCCTCCTCCTAATCTGTAATTTCATCGTAAACTGCTGAGATGGTTCTTCTGGTGTTGGTAGTGGTGCTGCTTGACTCTCCACTTCATTCATTGGTGGTTGAGTTGTTTGAGTTTCAGCAGTTGGTGCATTCTCAACAGTTTCAATAGTTAGTGGATTCTCAACAGTTTGGGCATCTGGTGTAGTGTCAACAGGTGTTGTAGTCTGCTCATCCACAGACTTATCTGGGAAATTGTTTCTGTTATGTTCAATCTGACGGCATATGCTACATTTTTTTTCTATGACCTCCTTTGTTGATTTGTGTGTTATCCTTTCTCAACTCCCACCCTTCCAACCTTCTTTTTTTCTTGGGTCTTCCTAGTAAGATCCTCTTATGTAGTGGATGGACGTCAGGGTAGGGAGTTCTTTCCCATAAGACTTCACCATTGACTGGAAAGATGATGAATTGATATATTTCTTCGTAGACCCACGAGCAAACACAACCCAGAAAACCCTAAACCCACTTACCTCGTTGATGATGATTAATTGAAAAATTGAAATAAAGAGCGCAACTGCAATCCAATAATGAAATGACAAGTATTAGTTGCTTCCTAAGCAAATCCGAACTCAAGAAAGACGAAGATGAAGAAATTTCCCTAATTACAAAATTTCCCCTAAATTGAAAAATTAACGTTAATTAGCCATATGTACAGTACATGTAACACACCCTGATACAAGTCGTGCCACTTGTACAATGCTCCGTTAATGATTTAAACGGTGTTACAAAAAAGGACCAAATACAACACGAATTGCGAAAATGAGGACCATTATAAACATTCGGTAAAGATGAGGACCATTTTAAACATTCTGTCAAAATGAGGACCATACGCAACAAACACTATGAAAATGAGAACCAAAAAGGTATTTAAGCCTAAAACTAAATAAGTAAAATTTAAAAATATGAGTTTCACCAATATTATTTTTCTATGCAAAATTATCTTTTCAATAATCATATCTTTTTAAACAGCTGGTGATAATTTATTGGAGTACCATAATTTTTTTCATAAACGTGTTTGGTTGGAAGAGACATAGAGAGTGGAAACAAGAATTTAAGAATTGGTTTAGTACATAAAAATAAATGAATAAAATTAAAAGAATAAGTTTCACCACTTTCTTTTTTCAATCATTTTTATTTACATTAATCATTAACTTGGCGGAACTTTGACAAAAAATTCAGGAGTGTCAAATTAGATTTTTTCAAATTTATTATATTTAACTATAAGAACTTTAGAAAGTTATTTTTTATTGTCTTTAATTATTGGATTCACATGAAATTTTTAAAGTTTAATTGACGTACATGCATTTTTTTTTTCATCTTTATCACAAGTCTTCCTTCTGAAAAAGAAAGAATCAATTTTTCTACTCTTTATTATAATTTTTCTAATATAAATTAATTACTACTCATCTATTTAGAAAAAGATAAACTTATCACCTCCAAGTGATACACATAGTGATACACAATAAACAAATTTATCACATACAAGAAGAAAACATATTGCTTTAAAAAAAGTAGAAAATGAATTTATTCAAAAAAAAAAATTGATTAGTCCAAAATGTTTCTTAACTTCTCAAATCTATCCTAATAATTTTATTTTGAAAATTATGTGAGATTGAGAGTGAAAATTAAAATGAAAAGGTAAAGGAAAGAAAGAAGTAGAAGTACATAAGAAAGAAAAAAAAAAGAAGGTATACATGAAGTTTTAAGCAAAAAATTAAAAGTTAATATATATATATATATATATATATATATATAATTTTAAAATAAATATAAAAAATTGAATAAAAAAAATGGGGGAGTCGTGGCTCCCCTATGTCATATTTAAAGTTCGCCATTGATATCACTCTACTTTTATTATTCCTTGTTTTAAAAAAAAAAAAAACTAAAAATTTACCACTTAATTTGTGAACCAATATCGAGAAAGTTCTTCAAAGATTTATAAATAACTTTATTCTTGAGAGAGTTAGAAAGAGGGGGCAATTAATGTTGGAAGGACAAGATTCTTCAAGTGGCCCACATGGCTTCTATAAAACATCCTCTATCTATCATTTGGCGAGACTATAGCCATTCATCTCCACTCATTCTTTAGTGAAAGATCAAAAGAGCATTTATTGAAACCAAAAAGCCAATGAAAATTGTCCATCGTTCCAACTTACCACTAAAGATAATACATGTGTCCGATAGAAAGGACTTTCCTGCGAATGTTATGATGAAAAGAATAATGAATGCATTGAATGAAGCAGACAGAAATAAAGATGGTTGTTTCAACAAAGATGAGCTTAAACATGCCCTCAAAGACTTGGGTGCCTTCTTTCCTAGCTGGAGAGTGAAGCGTGTTTTTCACAAAGTCGATGTCAACAATGACGATCAAATTAGCGGCGAGGAAATTGAACCTCTACTCGAGTATCTTTGTTATCGTGGGTTTGGAAAATAAATGATTCATTATCCAATAATCAATAACCCCTTATATACTTGTATATCCTTATATGCGTTGTGAGTTATGTGATCATTGTGTATAATATAGTTTATGTTGGTGTTTTCAAATAACATATCCATGTCTACATAAGGTTGAAGATGGATTCATGATTTTTAGAAAACTTTGTTTTTCAAGTATCTAAAAAAGTTTCCTTCCTCAACTTCTTGTGCATGAAAAATAATTTTGTTAATTAGTTCTTTGAATGGATCTCGGTTTATTGAGTTAGGTGAACTATGTATGGTGTATTAATCCATAGTATCATGAAAATAGCTTGGATTAAATAGAAAAATATTTGTAAATCAAATGAACAAGATAGTTTAGAAATTAAGGATATCATGCTATTCAATAGAAGTGTGCTTGTGGGCTTATGGAAGATAGAATCTAGATATGGGACAAGAAGGAATTTGAATAATGGAAATAACCCCAAACAAGTGTCTCAATGGTGGAGAGATTTAAAACAAGCTTGTGTGGAGAATGAGGATGAAAACTGGTTTGATGAATAGAAATTATGATCAGATAAAAGAATTATGTTTTGGAAAGGTATGTGTGTATAAGAATTACCACTTAGGGAAATTAGGAAATCGTGCTTCGTGTGCACGACTTACCCTTATCCCTAATTTTCTTAAAAATGAACTTAAATAGGTAATATGAAAAAAAATTAACCTCTTTAAATTAACCAAGTTATTTTTAATATTTATTAAAAAAAATCAAATATTAATGCAATTAATTGGCTGAGTCTCCCATCTATACTACATAGATTCCTTTTCTTTACATGCTTTGCTGAGATATGCATGCATACCTTAATTGGCTAAACAATTTCAATTACATATCATTTTTTGTTAATTAGGTATTAACTCAGACTCCCATTTTTAACTATTTTTATAAAAATAAGTATACGTATCTTCTCACTTGTTATGTTAAGTTTGATTTTATGGAAATAAAATAATAACATAACATAGAATAACGGTTATTTATTATTATAATAATAAATTGTTTATTTACATAGTAACTTTTCGAATCTCAGCCAAACTCAAATATGCACCTTATACTTTGAAAAATGATCTTTTCAATAATACATATTTTTAAACAGCCAGTAATCTTTCTTGGAGTACCCTAAAATTTGTCTTGTATTAATTCTTGGTGTGTTTGGTTGGAAAGGGAAAGAAATGGAATAAGAGTTCAAGAATTTGCCTAATACATAAAATTAAATAAATAAATAAAATTTAAAAATATGAGTTTCACCAATATTTTTTTATATACTTTTTAAAATATTTTTTAATAATCATATATTTTTAAACAGACTAACAATAATTTATTGGTGTACATTGCTCCTAATAGTATCACCTTGATTAAAAATCGGGATTTAAGGCGGTTTAAGTACTTCTTCCTCCTTCCATCATTCGAGAAGTCTTTTAAAAGATTGTGACGAAACACATGCACCAAAGCGAACAGATAGAGTAGAAACAAGAGTTTAAGAATTTGTCTAATACATAATAATAAATAAATAAAATTTTAAAAAATATAAGTTTCAACATGTATTTTTTTTTTGGAATCATTTCTATTTACATTGATCATTATTTTATTTTTATCTTTCTCTGTTTTCTTACTAAAAAAAACTAAAAATTCACCACTTTATACCAATATCATCGAGAAAGTTCTTCAAAGATGCTTTTATAAGTGAAACTTTGTTCTTGAAAGAATTACAAAGGTGGTAATTAATGTTGGAAGGACAAGATTCTTCACATGATCAACAATGACTTCTATAAAACACCTTTTATAAAGCATTTGGAGAAAGCATACATCTCCACTCCCTCTTTTGAGAAAGATAAAAAAGATTACTTAATGAAACCAAGCCCATGAAAATTTTTCATCGTTCCAACTTACCATGAAAGATACATGTGTCAAACAGAAAGGACTTTCATGAGAGTGTGATGATGAAAAAGATAATGAATTTATTGAAAGAAACAGACACAAACAGAGATGGTCGTTACAACAAGGATGAACTCAAGCAAGATCTCAAAGACTTAGGTGCTTTCTTCCCTCGTGCTTTTGACCAAGTTGATGTCAACAATGATGGTCAAATCAACGACGAGGAAATTGACTCTCTACTCGAGTATCTTTGTTCTTGCGGGTTTGGAAAATAAGTGATCCATTATCTAGTAATCAATAACTCCTTATATATTTATATATCCTTATATGTATTGTATTCTGAATTATGTGTTACACATTAGAATAGTTTGTGTTGGTTTTTCAAATAACATCCATGTCTACATAATTAAGGTTGAAAATGGATTCATGATCAACTTATAGATAATTTTGTTTTGTTTTTCAAGTATCTAGATAAACTTCTTTCCTCAACTTCTTAGTTATATATGAAAGATAATTTTGTTAACAAGTTGTTCAGTTGCAAGGAGGGTGGGGGCAGGTGAGAGCAGCCAGGGAAGTTGAGGGAGGGGGAAGAATGACCATGGAGAGTGGAAGGGGAGAGAAGAGAGTGAAGAGAAGTGAAGGGAGAAAAAAAATCAGAAGAGTTCCAAGATAGAATATAACTCAGATTTTAACCAATCCAAATAGAATAACGTCAATTTAGCGGAAGAGATCATTATGAAGTCGCCTAATTCATTATGAGAACATAGTATTGGTTTAAGTAGTTCAAAAATTATAAAATTTAAGTATTTGTTAAAATGTAACAATATAAATAACCCTAAGTCAATCAAATTTTAAATAATTTAAGTATAAGTGTACAAAATCACACAAGTAAGTTTAGGTATCATTTTTCCAAGGGACTTATGCAATACTAGCCAATGATACAATTGATAACTAATTTAGAAAAACAAATAATTTCATAATTTGTTATGTTTAGGAAATTAAAATTGTTAATAAACAATTTAAACACTTTTGAAAGTCTAACAAGCACTTAAAATATAGAAAAGTTTAGAAATAGTATGGAACCACCTCCCAACGCAATTCACTCTCCCATTTGACAACCCAACAAAACATGGCCCCGGTTTAGAGTGACGCCCAAAATGAGTCACCAAAACTTTTTGGCCTTGACATAAAAGTTTCTTGTTCAAATTTAAGACAAAAAAAAATTATGGGATTAGTGTATAATTAAATTAGAGTAACTCAAAATCTAACTATTTACAAAACAAGATAAACATGAAGAATAAGTAAGTTAAAACTAAACAAAAGTTGATTTTATTAATAAAGTAAATAAAATAAACAAAGTTGATTTTATTAATTTGTTTATTTTCTAAGCAACGTGAAGGAATCAAAGACTAACTTTCAAGTGGATCCACTCATTGTAGTAATTGGTCCCAATCATATTCTTGGTCAATTAAATACTCAGATATTGAATGTGTTTGCCTTGGCAAACGAAACCTATGATATCATTCATTCACTCGAAAGATATTCCTTACTTTTCAACAAGATATTTGTATCCAAAGAAAGATATCTCAAACATATTTTGTTGAGATATACATTGATGATATATAATTTTTAATAACAAGAACTTTTATCTACTCAACATTTTATATTGTGTTTAGACCAGAAATTTTAATTATTTCAACAAATTTAAATATATGATATTTAAATTATTTAGAATTAATTTTTTTTCATTTTATAAATTTGTTTATGGAGTAATTAAAATATCTTAAATTTTATTTTATTTTTAAAAAAAGTAATTAAATTTTTTCTTTTAAAATAAAATTTCATTTTGAAAATATATATTTTAGAAACAAAATTTACAAAACATATTAGCTAAATTTAAATATTAAAATAATATAATTTTTTTTTCTATGTGTATCGAGAGTAGAGTTGTCAATTTGGCTTAATCTACAATTCTTGACCCTGGTCCACGTAGGTCGGAGCCAAAAACATCTACAAGACCAAAATGCCCACATAAAAAACTCATAGGACCAAAAGAGTAACAAAAGCCAAAATAGTCAGCCCTGTCTTAAAGTCTAGCTGAGTTGGCCTCGATGGAAGATCGACTCAAGACAGCTCGATCCAAAAGTTGAGACAAGTCGATTGAGAATAATCAGGTCAAACCAGATCAAGTCAAAGGTTGAGTCGAGTCAATCTAGATCGAAGGTCAAGCCTACTCAGTATGATCGAAGAATCGAGTCGAGATGAATATCTTGTAGATTGCTTTGCTTAAAGACCTCCTTTTATGATGTATATCCATCCATGCAAATTTAACCGAGCATATTTTTAAACTATCCTTTTTAAATTATTGTCAAATATTTGTAATTGTGGCTTGATTATAAATATAACTTGCATAAAAATCTTCAATAATGTTAAGAAGTAGACTTTAAATTTAATTCAACTTCACAAAACTAGTTTATATCAGTAGTACATAGGACAAAATATACAATAGAACAATTGAGATAACTTTTCTCTTTATAAAATTTATCTTTGTTGGCAACCTATTAATCAATATATTTATGCTAAATGATAACTTTTATATTCTAGAATATTACTCTATCATATTTATGCTAAATGATAACTATTATATTCTAGAATAATTTATAGAGTGTTATGCTTATGACCTCCTTTTTTATTATGTATCAGTTCATGCAAGTTTAATTGAGATTTTAATTCTAATTCTAATTCAACCTTAATGACCTTATAAGATATTTACACTTATTTATATATTATAAACTTATTTTTATCTGGTGTGACATCTCTAACAATTGTCTCTCTCATTTTAATAAACTTCTCCTCCACCACAAACATCACTCCAAATTCCCCGGTCAACATTCGATTTCTCTCATTGAACTGAATAAAAATCCACCAAGGACACCCGTTCAAAAATCAATGATTAATATTCTTACCAAGGTAGACCATATGATAGATATTTTTCCTTATCCTCCATGCTTTCTAAAACTTACTTTCACTCTTTACGAACAAAATAAAATATATTAACGCAATTAATTGAGTTAATCATCCCATATTATCAAAGAATCATATGCCACATTTGACCAAACATATTTGGACAAGGTGATGAGAATAATAAGGCAACTATGGAAGAATAAAAGTATTACATAATTGGATAATTGAAGATCATGCATGAATAATATAATTAGTCCACTCCCTTTTAGTTTTGAGTTTAATGTTTGATTAAGGGTGTGTTTGTTTCAATGTCAGAGAATTGATGAATCAATTCTCCAACACAGAAGTAAAAAATTAGTTGTTTTTAATTTAACGTGAATTTTTGACTCTTTAATTGATTTTGAAAACTAAACACGTACTGATTTTGTGTCAGAAAATCAATTCTAATCAATTCTACATCAATTTGACGCAGAACCAAACACACACTAAGGTGATCAACGCAAAATAAATAAGACTGCGACCAAAGAGATTTAATAACCCCGTATCTCACTGCCAAAGTGTATAAAATGAATCATTCTTAGCTATGACAAATTATTTGGTATTATAGAAAAAATGTTTTTAATATATTTGTTTATTTTGCAAATTCACCGGTTATCAATGCTTCAATTTTCTTTTGTTTTGGTAATCAAATGAATGAAGAAAAAAAATCAACTGAATTCAATCATTCAGGTGAACTGGTGGAGTCGTATTGTTGACAAATTGGAACATATGATATCAACCATCCATGCGACATAGATTCCTTTGCTGATGAGATATGCATGCATACCTCAATTGGCTAAACAATTTCAAAAACACATCATTTTTGTTAATTAGGTATTAGCTCGGACTCACATTTTTAACCATTTTTAATAACAATAATTTCTACGTATCTTTTCAATAATTAAGTTTAACATAACATAGAATAACGGGTATATCATTATTAAAAATTATCATATTACATGGAAATTTTCTTGCAAATTTATTAAAAGAAATTGCAAGAAAAGACTTTTTCCTATTATTTTTTCTAAAGATATAAATTGGTAGGTAATTTCTTCGTGGGTAATTATTTTCTACAAAATTATAAAAATCGTAAGTATTTCCTACAAAATTTGTTATAAAAAGTGTTTTATACAAAATATTTTACAAAAATATTGACAGCAATTTCCTGCAATTTTTTTTCATAACAAAATTTATAAGTATTTCCTACAAAATATATTTCAAAACAAAATTGACAGGAAATATAAATTTTTTTAGTAGTGTATATTATTATAATACTAAATTGTTTATTTCCATTGATATTTTTTGGAATCTCAGTCAAACAAATATACACCTTATACTCTCCAACATGATCTTTTTATATTTTTAAACAGCCAGTGACCTTTATTGGAGTACCACAAAATTTCTCATAAATGTGTTGGGTTGGAGGGGGAAAGAGGTGGAATAAGAGTTCAAGAATTTACGTAATACATAAAATTAAATGAAATTAATAAATAAAATTTAAAAAGTTTGAGTTTCACCAATATTTTTTTCATTTACGTTCTATCTTCTTCTTCTTTTTATTATAATTTTACAAGACACTTTAATCTTAATAAATTTCGTTAGTTTTATTTTTTTTTACCAATTTTATTTCTCTCTTTCTTATCGACAAAACCCACAACGGCCTGTATAAAAACACTCTCTATATGTCATTTGGTGAGAGCATAAGCATTCAAAAGCTCAAAAAAACACTTAGTGAAATCAAAATGCCTGTGAGAATCCCTCGTATAATACCCAAGCCGGATCAAAAGTCCTACCCTGAGAGTGAAAATGCCATAATGAAGAAAATAATGGATTCGTTAAAAGAAGCAGACGCAAACAATGACGGTCGTTTCAACAAGGATGAACTCAAGCATGCCCTCAAAGACTTAGGTGCCTACTTCCCTGTTTGGAGAACAGACCGTGCTTTTGATAGAGTCGATGTCAACAAAGACGGTCATATCAGCGGCGATGAAATCGATTCTCTCCTCGAATATCTTCGCTCTCGCGGCTATGGAAAATAAGTCATCTATTTCATCCAATAACCAACCACCCCATATATATATATTCTTAATTGTATGCGTGGTGATATTAATGTGTGTTCTGCAAAATATAGTTTGTGAAATAACATCCATGTCTTCACAACTAAGGTTGAAGATGGATTCATGATTTATAGCTATAACTTTGTTTTTCAAGTTTCTAAATCAGAGTTTCTTCCTCAAATAATCATGTTACTGAGTTGTTTGGATGGATCACAGTTTCTTGGTATAAAGAAACCAATACTGAGTGAGCCAGATACACTATATATGCATGAAGTCTTGTAATATATGTGTGTGGAAGTTTTTTTTTTTTTTCCTTCTCTCTTATCTACACTTGTGATTTTAAAATTGTTTACTCGTTAAACAGTTTCGTTTCTTTAGATAACTTTGAAGAAAACAATGTTCTTGCTTGTTGGATGAGAACTTAATGAAATTATTGATTTTCTTTTGTTATGAGAACTTGAAGACAATGAACATAGTTTTGTTAAGATTATAACTTGCGTATTTTGTTAAGATTTGACCACCATGGATAATTTGTGATTTTTTTTCTTAATATTTAATGAGCAAATTCCTTATTTTGGCAAGAGTTCAGTGTGATTATTTGTATTTTCCGACAAAGAGCATATATGAAGAGATTAAAATTCTTGTAAACCGTATATGATAGAGATTCTTCCTTATCTTCCTTGCTTTTGGCAAAGTTACTTTCAATATTTATTAACAAAATCAAATATTAATGCAATTAATTGCGTGACTTGTCCCATTAAAGAACCACAAATCTCAGAAACCTACGTTAGGACAAGGTGACGGAATAATTACATCTGAGATCTACAATAAAATAGAGATAAAACAAATTTATATTATATAAATGAATATAAATCTCAGTTTATAAATTGTCTTATAGGATAAATTAGATTTAAAAATAATTTTATTAGAAAAATAAAGATATTAAATAATGAAATAGCTTTATTTTACATGAATAATATATAATTTATGAACTCCTTTTAAATTTGTTTTTGTTTCTGATTTTTTTACGGTTATATTATATTTTATATTCATTTTTTGTTATTATCAATAATAATATAATACATTTTGAATATATTATTTTTTCCTTCTAAAATTATTGTCGAGATATGTCATTGTGTAATACTAATATTGTTGTTCAATGTGTATATATATAAGATTTCTCATGCTGTGAATATATATTTTTTATCAATAAAAAGGATTATATAAATGCAACACTTCGGTTACCAGAGAAGATATATGTATAAAGGAGAAAGAAGAGAATGATTGAAGTGGTGCCCAGTGGGTAACATTTGAAAATTTCCAAATTTGGTCTTCTGTGTATACTTCCTGTTTAATTATTTAGAAAAAAATAATGGAAATTATAGTATAATTAGATGAAATAATCAATATTAAATTACTTACAAAAAAAATAAAATAAGGATTGAGTTAAAAAATTAATTTTATTGATATAAAATAACTAATAATAATTATAAAAATTATTATCATCAACTCTACTCTTACTCTTAGTATATATATATATATATATATATATATATATATATATATATATATATATATATATATATATATATATATATATATATATATATATATATATATATATATATGTGTGTGTGTGTGTGTGTGTCAATATATTTTAATCTTGATTTTCTTATTGAAATTAAATTTAATTTTTTGTTAACATATAACCTTTTTATTTATCCTAAATTATTATTAAATAGCCTTTCTTTTGTTACGAGTTTTCTTTACTATACAAAAACTACTCGAAATATACTACCTGTTCACCTAACGAAATTTCTACAAAAAAATTAAATATGAATATTTCACTACATTAATATATAAAAAATATTATATTAACAATAATACATATTAATTAAACTAATATATAATAAGAATGATAATTAATCAATAATATAACTTTAGAATAACTTTTATTCTTTTTTTTTGTTTTGGCTAACCAAATAAAATGAATCAAATGCTAACTTCTAAGTGAATTCTCTCGATCGTGGTAATGGGTCCCAATCATATTCTTGGTCAAATAAAGACTCATACACGATTGTGTTTGGTAAAAGTTCGTCGAGAACATTATAAATAGATGATGTATAGGCAAAGTGATTTAGACTCTTCTGATTTATTAGATTGTCTGAAATCCAACATTTACTTGAAAGTTGGAATATTTTTCCAGATACTATCAACCCGTCCACTGGAGGGGGAGTGTACCAATAAGGGACTCACCCTTAAGGGAGAGATTGTTAGGAATCCAAATGTGAGTCTAAGTCCCACGTTGGCTAGAAATGAGAAAGTATTACACAACAACCTTTTTTCATGACAAATATAATTAGTGTCATATGTGTCTATACTTTCCATGTGTCAATTGGTTAGAAATGAGAAAGTAGAACACAACAACCTTTTTTTCATGGCAAATATGATTGGTGTCATATGTGTCTATACTTTCCATGTGTCAATATATTTTTTATGAATCATATTTTTCACATGGGTGAAATAACATTGTTTATAAGCACCAAATAACCCACACTTTTTGTTGAATTATAAGAGAAAAGGTGCATCTAATTGAAGGAATCAAATCCAATGGCATACCAAACTTGAGAATATTGTTTGTTCAAACTGTGCACCAACCTAACAACACAACATGATTATTTATATGCTTCCTAAAGTCCTTTAATCTAATATTTAATATTTAATTTGAATTTAGAATTAATTAATGCAAAACGGATACGTTAATTACGGAAAAATGAGACACTAGCTAGGATATTTTTTATTCCTTTGAGATACTTATGTGCAAAGGAAGGAAGGTATAAATGATAATAATAAAATATGAAAAAATATTCTTTTAATTATTCCTTCCTAAATCAAATTACAACTTGTTTGTCTCTCATTTCACCACAACCTTCATATACCTATTTATTTATTCAAAATATCGAATCACTATTTTTATATTAATATTCGCTTTAAAATAAATATGCAAAATTCAGTTTTTGAAAATCTAAAAAAAAGGCATCACGTGCTAATATATTCATGTATAAATAAATGTTGCAAGAGATAGTTACTTTAAATAAATAAAAAGTGGTTTAGCAGGTGTTAAATGGGATTAATAAGAACAAACAATAATATTATTTAAATGTTTGGGTGGAGGGATATTATTCTTTTTTTCCGACAACTGAAGTTAAAATAAATTCATGGTAGAAGAACTTAATCAAGATAATTTTAAAAGTTAAATATTCTAATGTTAATGCTTATTCTGTGTTAAGCCATGATTCATTAACTTTGTATTGGAATAAGCTTTCTGTTTTCAATTAATTTATATAATTGTTCTTTCATGCAACAGTGGTGAGGATTTTAACCATACTCGTTTTCGTTTTTCAAGTAAAAAAATGAATATATATTCTTTGAAATATGTATTAAATATAAAGAAAAAATATAATACTAATCTGATTTCGAAAAGAACATATATATTTTCTTAAATATCAAGAAGCTATAATTATATGAATTTTAAGATAAATTACTAAACAAATTACAAATATTTTAATAATTTAATATGAGAACAAAGACAAAAAAAATCTATATACTCATTTTGTTTCATACCCGAACCTGATCTATAAAGTACATATTTCATATCAAAATGAGTTAAATGCAGTTAAATGCAGTTAAAGGTTTATTTTTCTTTCTAAGTGGTATGATGTTAATGATAGCATGATTCTTTTGGAGTTTTGCGATAATTAAAGAAAAATTATTTCTTAACAAAGGTTTGTCAATAAACTTTTAATTATACATACGTAACGGGATTGATAGTATCTTAATGGATGAAATAAATGTTTGATGTGATTCAAAAAGAAAAAAAATTATCAAAATATCATAATTCATGATTAAAAAAGGGGTTAAATATATTTTTGGTCTTTCAACTTTTAGTGGAAATTGAAATTAGTTCCCTTTTGAAAATTTTGAACCAATTTAATCCTTCAACTCTGTAAATGCGTGAATTTAGTCATTTTAACCAAATTTTATTAAGTTTATTTGACATTTTAAACACATCTCATTCTAGTATTTTAGTTTGTTTACACCGTTTGACATATTTTCTCTTTAATATAAATTTAGAAACGTGTTTGAAACGTTAGATAAACTTAAAACAAATTGGTTTAAAAGACTAGATCCACCTATTTCTAAAGATGAATGACTAAGTTAGTTCAAGGTTTTCAAGAGGTACTAACTTTAATTTTTACTAAAAGACAAAAACATATTTAACCCCTACAATATTATTGTTGTGAGTGAAAAATTGAGCAAATGGAAAAGAAGAATTTAGTTTGGTGCTTGGTGACGAAATATGCGTTACTTCATGGCTTTACAAGCATCGACGTGTTAGAATATAGTAGTTAGCATTTGTGCTATGGCATATAATTAATTTCCTTAATCTAAGTTGATTATGTAATTTAACCCTTTTATAAAATTTGAATATATGTAATTATGAATCGTAAAACTGAGCAAAAAATCATTTCCACTATTCAAAATATTTGTTTCAACGTCAGAAAGTCTCTATATTACTCAAACTTATGGTTTCCAAATCACATAGGAATAATTTTATTTAGAACAATACCACTCATTTTCCTTCATCACTTTATTCACTTTATATGTGTTTGGTTCGGTGTTAGAATAATATACGATTGATTTTTCAACACAAAATGCGAATAATTTGACTTTTAAAATCAATTTGAAACAAAAAAAAATCACTTCTAAAAAAAACAATAATTAGTTACTTTACAAATCGATTCGACCAAAATTGATTTCAACCAAAATTAATTTTTCAAAGCACCTCCAAATATGCATTATGAATTTATGATTGTCTAGAATTCTCCTTGTGATTTCATTTTGAATAGATAGATACAATAGAAGACTTACATCCACTTTTGATCGTAATTACGTTAAAAAAAATCTCTTATTTCTATAAAATTATAAATTTATTCAACTTTTCAGTTTTTCGAATTAAACAATTTTATTCAACATTAGTATATTCTCTACGTGAATGTGTTTCCTATGATTACCTATATTGAAATTTATTTTACATTATAATCAATATTCTGTAAATAAGTAACAGTATTATTATTAACTACTTAAAAAAAATTCCGACAAAAAGCATATGAAGAGATTAAAATGTAAATATGATAGAGATTCTTCCTTATCCTCTATACCTACTTGCAATGTTTATGAACAAAATCAAATACTAATGTAATTAATTGGGTGAGCCTCCCATCCCATCAAAGAATATATGCCACATCTAGCACTAACTTGGACAAGGTGGTGAGATTAATTTGAGGAACTTTAGAAGAATAAAAATATTAGATAACTTGATTCTCTTAAAAAAATTACAAAATCATGAATGTATTATTTAAAAGGAAAAATATTATTCGAGAGAAAATGGATATTAATGAAAGACACTGTTAAATGGTAGTAAAAATAAGTGTGATGCCAAAATATCCGTGACTTATTTAAAATCATTAAATAAAAATTGAAATATATAAAATTTTAATTTTTTTAATAATTTTAAATTAAAAAAAAATGTATTACTAATATTTTTCTTTATTCTATGGGGAATTTGAACACATTTAAAAGCAAAAGAAACATATTTATTATGCTATATTTTGCTGGATTTAATTTCTTACTTATCTACAACTTTCAAAACGAAAAATTTAAACTAAAGTATATAAATTGTTTCACCAGTGACCTCTATATAACTCCCTGCATGTTTGTGGCATTTGGTGACACCATAGCTATTCATTCATCTCTTCCCACTGTTTTCAGAAGAACAAAACAATGTCTTATGTCTATGAAAGCAGAAGGCCAGTGAGAATAATCCCTACTCTACCAGGGAAGACAATAGTGGTGTCTGGTATACAAAACAAGACAATTTCTGATAGTTTCACACTGCAGAAAATAATGGAAGCACTGCATAATGCAGACAGAGACAAAAATGGAAGTTACGACAAAGATGAACTCAAGCAAGCCCTAAGAGACTTAGGTGCCTACTTCCCTGGTTGGAGAGCCTTTCGTGCTTTCGGAAAAGCTGATGCCAACAACGACGGTCAAATTAGCGGCGAAGAAATCGACACTCTTGTTGAGTATCTTCATTCTTGTGGCTTTGGAAAATAGTCATCCATCACTATTTCATCAAATAATCTAATAATCTAAGTGTGTTCTGTAATCATATATTACGTAATATAGTTTGTGTTTGTGTTTATATACCCTCATGGCTACACATATATAAGGTTGAAGATGGTTAATAAATCATGATATATAACATGATTCATATCAGATATATAACTTTGTTTTCAAGTATCCAATAAATAAGATTTCCTTCCTCAACTTTGTTTGTGTGCTTGAAAAATACTTCTGTTACTCCTTTACATAGGATCAGTTCCTTATTTTTTCATTTAGTTCTATTTTGCTCAAATTTAAAAAGTTCTATTTTTCTGCTGTGCTATTAGCATTGTTTTTTCCATAAATGGGTCAATTTTTATGTTTAGTTGATTCTTACATACTTACTCATCAACAAACAAATTATTGCTTGATTTTGAGAACAAAAAGATATTATCATCAATGGTTAATAGCATACAAGTTAGTTCCTTTTTTGAACTTTTACATGAGCATGTGTTCATTTGTTCACAAGTTGAGAAAATGAATCTGAAGATAGAACCTATTAATATTACATACATACAAGGTGAAGCCACTCATTGACTATGAGAAGACAACAACGTTAAACTGATGTGATTCTCATCATACGATTATTATTGCCATGTCCATGACAATTGAATCAAATAAATAATCACTACAACAAACTGTACAACGAAGAAAACAATGTTATGTGTCTGATGTTACACCTTTGAGGCGAAGTTGTAATTCTGAAGCAGGAAATTGTATTCTGTGCTGTCATAAATCCTCTGTCCATCGAATTCCACACAATGATGCTGATTTCGTCAGGCTTAGCTAATACACATCACTTATACAAGCAACATTAAGATCAAAATGAAACATATTGCATGCAAACTTTGATACTTGAATCATCTTTTTAAGGCCTAAGTTCTGAATCTGTGGCATTTCATATTGAACAATAGTCACACAGCAATCCAAACAGAGATACCAAGCAAATTATTGCAGATAAGCTTAAAGAAATCTCCCTAAACAGCTTAAGAAATCTGTTTAATGAAAGAAAGAACACAAGATTATAGGAAAGATTGCAAGTGCATCATCACTCAAATGAAAAATTCTACTCAAGTCCAAAGATGCTTAAATTTTTACCTATAAAATTCTTGGAGCAGCACAGTCTGCAGTCCTGCAACTATCTACACCAGAACTAGATAAATGCCAAAAGATCCTTAATTTATAGCAGAAGAGGTCTCGGGTAATTTCCAGTAATTCCATGAATTAAAATCTTCCTGCAGCCAATATTCAGAAAGAACAAGGCCAATAAATAATGTACATCAAGAACAAATCTTTATATCATCAGACTTGCTACTAAATTCTGGGAAGACCCAAAATGAGTTTGTGGGGAAATAAAATAAAGAAAAAGCCTTCGGAGTTGAACCTGTTCAGATGAGTTTGTAGGGGGGAACATTCCATTCACAAGAGAATGAAGAGAGGTGTATGAATGTGTGTCAAAACAACGACTATTTACAACAATCTCACCCTGAAAATGAAATTTTGCAAACTATGAGTAACTCGGGAAGTTTTAGCATTTATACATTTTCAAATATAATACTTACCCTTGGATTAATGATGAAAATTTTTCCTTTTGGGATTCCGACCTTAAGGTAGCTTACTTCATCAGTATCTCTATTTCCAAAACCAGCATAGAATGGATTGCAATCAGGAGGAAAAAGTGCCTTAATGTCCTGCATGCATTAAATTTTCACGTATCTTAAATAACATGAATATACTGAACAAAAGAACATTTTTTTACCAATTTTAGTGCAGTGGGAACCTAACCTCTAAACATGCAATTTTGAACTCGTGAGGAGCCCTCCGGATAACTGGAAAAGGAGAATAAATGCATCATAATCCCCAATATTATAAAGGCATCATGATCAAGGTTTCAGTTCCAGTCTCAAAGCCTTGACAACATATTGAAAAAATCTAATGCATCACCTAAGATAACTCCTACAAAAACTAGTGTGTTTTAAACCTAGTATTGGACCACAAGATGTTTGAATTGACAATTTTAAAAACTTTTGTTAGTTAGTTCCTAAATAAGACGACATTAAACAATCAAGTAAAAAGGGATTAAAATGGATAATAGGGAATTTTCAAAATCTAAGGGACTAAAAAGAGAAAAGGTCATACTTATACAAGTGAGCAGAGGAACAGCAAGAAGAAACAGAAAAGAAAGATGAGCATACTAGTTACCTTCTCGATATAGAGAAGGAAAAAGTCCATCAGGGGAAATAACAACAGGACCATCTGGTAAAACTTTCCCATCCTGCATCATAACAAAAGGAATTTGATGATGTAAACTGTTTTCTTTATTTCATGATCTTGTTTTGTCCATACTTGACATTCAAGATTGATTTGAAAATTGTGTATCACCTGCTTAAGGTTGCAAAGAAATTGTCTGGTGTGATAGGCCTGAGATATTGCGCGAGCACTGAGAAAAAGTAGCTGGTAGCCATTTTCCTGTAGAGCGTGTATTAGACTAGAGAAGATTCATAATTGTTACAGACAGGGTAATGGACATTTTCAATCCTAGAACTCCCTAGACAATGAATTGACCATTAGAATGAATGAACAATTATGTAAAATACAAGTCATGAATCTTGTGGCCTTAACAGATAATCACTTATTTGTTTTGGGAAAACCTGCCAAAGAACAGTGCTGATATAAACAGTTACATTGATGTATAAGAGCAATGAATTTTCATGTTGCAGTAATCTCAAAACACCTTAACACACAGGCAAGACAGACAAACCTTGATATCTGAGAATAAATGAGCAACGCCTGTTTGCGACCAGTCGATTCCTACTAATGGCATGAATTGACCTAGAACATCTGACCTGTTGGTGTAAAACAAAAGAAAGAATTTAACATTGTTTTGTGCTTTGTTCAAGGATATCAGGACAGAATTGTTTCGTGCTTTGTTCAAAAGAAACAGGATTCATGGAGCATCTTGTTCAGCACCAAAAAATAGAAGTTTACTTTGCTAACTCATAAGAAGAAAGAGTTTGGTGTTGTGTGTTTTCTCATTGATTTAAGAAAATAAGTCAGGGAGCTCTCCCAAAATAGATTATAGTTCTGACTTATTGTTGTTGGTATAGGCAAGATACAGTTAATTAAAGTTGAGTGATCGATTCAATCATTGTTGATATTTCAGTAAAATTGCTGAAGTGCATTTTTTGGTTATATCAAATTAGCAGTGAAAAGGCAAGAAACTATTATAAGAATGAATAGTAACTATAATTCTGTTAGAGTACAATATGTATTTATTTGAAAAACTGTTTCCTTTGCACTAAGATATATCCTCACCTTGTAATTGTTCCATCTACATCTGATATCACTATACGAGTATTCCATTTCCACAAATATATTTGAGCATCAACCTGAAAGTCAAAAGAGTATTTTAAAATAGAAAAGAAATAACAATAAAAGAAACAAAGTGAAAGGCAAAGTAAGCTTCATGTATTGAAATAAAATTGATTACTAACCTGCTGGTTCCCCATAGCTGTGGAGAAACTGAAGGTTATTGTGTTCCTCCCTTCCCTCAGATTCAAGGATTCAAGTTGTTCAGACGTTGGAGTATTCTGTCTAACATTCTTAATCGAACAATCTCTTCGACCAATATTGACAGTATGAGATTTTCGAAACATTGGTTTGTCTCCAACATTGCCGGCAGCACACATACCAGAATGGGAACATTCTCTTTGCTGAGACTGTAACACAGAGGCCTCCATTTGTGTTCTCCCAATGTCAAAATCCTTAGTCACTTCCTCACTTTCTTTAACCTAAACAAGAACTAAAGCACATCAGTGGAGAAGTTTGCAGCAATGGATACTTCTGACAAGACAACAACTACTATGATAATAGACATATGATAGTACTAACAGGTTCAAAAATTCAAATTCTAAGAATAAAAGCTCCAACAAGTTCACCAAGAAGAATTTAGCATGATTTACCTCAGGTAGAACTAGAGTTGCAGGTTGCAAAACCTCCTCAGTAGTGAAACGAACTTCTCCACATCCTGCACTTGCAAGGCGCATCTCATTAGACACAGGCTTTGATCTGGTAGCATCTTGCTCACTGCAAGAATAAGATTCCTCCTTCATGTTACGTGGTGGTAAAGGTAAACCATTGTTCAAGGCCTCACCCTTAGTTTTCTTCCTGTCTTTTCGTGGAAGTTGATGATCAAAACTGAGATTTGTTGACCACTTCAGCTCCAACAAGTTGGCTGCAATCTCAGCACGCTCCACGGAATCCACTCCATTCACATCACCATCTTCACCCTCTCCTCCTCTCAAAGACCGTGACACAAGACCAAGAATTCGAGAGCGGCGAGACCTGGTTCTACCAACAACCTTAGCCTCTGCTTTTGAATTGCCCATAGAATCATAGTTCCAACTTATGGACTTGAAATGCCTATTATTACCACCACCCTGTGGCATGACACCATCACTATCACTCGTACTTTCACTTTCACCCTCAACTATCGATTCCCCTTCTTGTTCTTCTTGTGTGTCTCCATGGTTGAAAACAACTTCCCCTTTGAGGTTTAAATACAAATAGAAATCAGGCTCTACACCGTTGACACTGATATGAACCTTCACCTTCTCCTTCGAAACCATGTGCAATTTCCCAAACCTAACATACCAAGGAGAGGATTTGAAGCTCCCATCTTTCTGCCGAACCACAACAATGTCCACCGCCCCACCAAAAGGAAGAAACGGCCCTGAAACAGTGTACACGCCGCGGCTGATGTAGCTGCCAAGCCTCCCCACTGCTTGCATGCTAATTTTTTTTATATGAAACCACAACTATCCTTCAAAAAAACTAATCTTGCTGAAACCCAATAACAACACCAATCTTGTTTTTTCTGACTGCGAAAATTTACGATGGCAAAACTCATACAAACGTTGATCCGATTATAACACAATCATTTGGTGATTCTTTCGCCAACCCGTGTAATATGTATTGTGTTGTTTTCTAAATTTGGACAAAAATTGCAGCAACGGAATTTCGTGATACGATGAATTTGCAGAAGGGGGAAAATTCTTAATTAGAGATCTGCTGAACCTCGTACGTTAAACAATACAGATGATGCTGTGTTGTGTGGGACACCGACTTACAAAACTTAAAGAAGGTACCGCCAAATGCAAAAATGGAAGAATATTCGGTTGGAAAGTGGAGAATGTGCTTAGATTTTGAGAATATTCTTGAGATCTAATAATCCTAATCCAATTGCATTAAATCAATAAAAAGTAAAAAAATAGCCGTAATTGATTGAAAGTTTGAATTGAAAGTTGTTGAAAGCACTGCGTTGGAGGTTCTGAAAATGCCGGTGATAGCTACGGAACGCAACGAAAGTTGAGAATTTGCAGGGAAATATAGAAATAGCGTGTGTTGGGTGCTACCACCATTACTAAATCAACCATAGATTAATCATAATCACTTTATTATTCAAAACAAACCGTATATATGAGATTAATTAGAGCTGTAAAAATATACTTCATCCATCTATAACGTCTGAAAACCCACAAAATTTTTATCATCGACAAGAGAAAGAATTGTAACACAAATTGGATCGAATGATTTTTCTTTTATTTAATGCTTAAATACCTTTTTTTTCTCATTTTCGTAATGGTAATGTTTGTTGTGGATGGTCCTCATCTTGACAGAATGTTTTAAATGGTCCTCATTTTTTACCGAATGTTTAATAGGGTTCTCATTTTCACAATTCGTGTTTGTGACATCGTTTAAATCATTAAGGGAGCATTATACAAGTGGCACATAACACATCCTAATACAAATCGTGCCATTGTACAATGCTCTGTTAATGATTTAAACGGTGTCACAGAAAAAAAAAACCAAGTAAAACATGAATTACAAAAATAAAGATAATTATGAAAAATGAGGACTAAAAAGGTATTTAAACCTTTATTTTATTAGTTTAGTATGTATGGCTCGTATAGATCAGCATTTTATTCATAAGAATGAAATTAAATGGTTGTTTAGTATAATAAATATTTTTAATATAATTAAAAAATTATAATTATAATTTAGTACAATAGTTATAATTATAATGATTAATTATATTATTTATTAACGAAATTTAAATAAAAGCAATAAAATTATAACTTTTATATTAAAATTGTAATTATTTTATTATAATAAAAACTAAATATGTCAATACTTATTATTTTAAGTTAAGTATATATTCTACGACTAATAATTAATTTTTAAAATATATATTATAGTATATATTTATTTGTATATTATAGAGTGATTTAAATTTTAAAAATATATTTTATTTTAATTTTTTAAGTTATCTTCTCAACCGAATGTGATTCAATCAGAGCAATCCAGTTAATAATTCTGTATAAGATAACATTTATCTTACAAAAATTTAAAAAAAAAGTATAATATTTCTTTTCATAAATGCATCTTTAAATTAACTCTAAAATATAATATTATATGAAATTTTAATAAGAATATATATATATATATATATATATATATATATATATATATATTACTATATTACTATATTACTATATTATTATGACTAATATCTTATATTAAAACTACATAGCATGTTTCTCGGTATTATTTCTTTTATGATATCTCTAAGTTTAATATAGAACCTTATCATATTAACAATTTAATAAAATAATAAATATAATAATTTTGAATAAACAGTTTAATAATCCAGTAGCTACATGTATAATAGTTTTAGAAGTTCAATGAATAAATGCGCAACATCTTTTTTATAACTCGAAGTAATACATTGTAACAATTTTTATAACTCAAACAAACATGTGTAAGACTCTTAAATATGTCATGTTATATTTACAACAATAATTTGTAAATAGATACCCTTCTATAATTATATAATTATTAATTAACTTTTATTAAAAATATGTACTACCCAATTATATATGTTATTTAGTTATATATATAATGAGAAATTGTATGGGTTTTATTTCATGGTCTTTTTATATTCCTTTTCTTAGATTAAAAATCTTATTCACTTTTAATAACTTCATTGAAATTTAGATGTTGCAATGTATATATGTCCACACTCTTCACTCAAATAGAATAAATCAATCAAAATATAAATAAAGGCACTTAAAAGACAGCAATATATTAAGAAAAGAAATTCACATTTATTTTGGGATTTACTTCTCATGTTATAAAAGAAGTTGGGTGTTTTTTTATTGGAATACATTCCAAACTCTTTTTCTTTTCCATTCCTTTTACTTTATTGCTTAAGAGAAAAATTAAGAGAATGTTAGTTTTTTCTTTTAAAGTTCTTATTATATTTGTTTTTTCCACTTCCGAGAGGATGTCATTATTTTCTCTGTGGACTAGAGAGAATGGTATATAATTTTGTTTCTTTAATAAAATTAAATTATTTGTCTATTATCTCTTTTGTTCCTTTTATTTTAGTTGTAAATACTTGTGATAGTGAATATAGTGTGGTAGTATGGAAGCAAGTCTCTGAAAGTTTTGGTTAGGAAAGACTTGGTATTTAAGTGTGTCCATTAGTGATTCACCTCTCTTTCTTGAGAATTATCTGGTGGTGCAGTGGTTCATGGTATGTCTTCATTGTTCCAATAGACATTATTATTCATAATGAGAAGTGCATAAGTCACTTTTAAAGTCATGGCAACAAAATATGAGCTGGAAAAGTTCAATGGAAATAATTTCTTATTGCGGAAACTGAAGATGAAGACAATTTTGAGAAAATACAACTATCTAGCAGCGATTGAAGAAAAACCTGTCCATGGACATCACAAATCAAAAGTGAAAGGAAATGAATGATAATGCTATTGCAAATTTGCACTTAGTATTGACAAATGCAATTTTATTCAGCATTGTGGAGAAGACTATAGCAAAGGAGGTTTGAGATATTATCATCAAATTGTATGAGGTTAAATCACTTCAACGACTTCTTCAAAATAAAATCGTGCACACAAAAGTACGACTTAACCCCTTTTATAAAATTCCAAGTAAGCTACTTATCTCCCATTTCACTCAACAAAAAACATCTACATTTAAAAGTAATAAGAAAATAGTAAAACTAAAAAACAAATAAAAGTGGTCACCAACAAAATCATCCATAAAAATGATAATTTACATTCAACTATTTTATCAAATGATTTTATTTTATTTTATTTGATATTTTATAAGAACAATATTTTTTCAAACCCCTTACTAGAGTAAACATATGAATAATTCTAACCTTATTTCTAAACAAATGATGAGTTTATTTAAGTTAGAACTAGTTATAAAACATGAAAATAAAAATAAGATTATTTGTTAGAAAATCCCGACCTAGCCTGAAGACGGCCTGACCCGGATGACGGTCAAGGCAGGTCGGATTGACGTCCTAGACGTGTCGACTTCAAGTCGATGACGAAAAGTTTAATAATATATTTTTCATATTTAAGAAAAAAGTTGATGGGTGGATCTTGGTCTAGAGAGTAGTTTTTGTGAGATTTTTAATCTTGTAAACTTCTTTAATTGGAGCTTTTTTGTTCTGCAAGTTTTATTGACTCTATTCCACCGGGGTCATGGTCTAACCCTATGAGTCAGGCTAAATTGACAGCTCTATTAACAACTATAAGTTAATGTAAAAACTTGTAGTGAAAGAAGTTGGCTAGCATTTACAATATTTGGATCATTAAGAGAATTAAAGTCCTTATAAGAATATTAGAGAAAGGGACGATGCAAAGGTTTTTATATAGTCCAGCCAAATTTTTTTGCCACTATAATCGTTAGGCCTTAGTTTTCTTTTTGCGTTTTATGAATGATAAAAGAAATACATATCTAACACCTCTATTAACAAAACCAGTTACACATCTTCACACTCTTTTTGCATCGTAAAACAAACATAATTTATGTTCGATGAA
The DNA here is from genome assembly GCF_037176805.1 of Vigna unguiculata. Classification (NCBI taxonomy): domain Eukaryota; kingdom Viridiplantae; phylum Streptophyta; class Magnoliopsida; order Fabales; family Fabaceae; genus Vigna; species Vigna unguiculata. The sequence continues at coordinate 2,105,547 of NC_140799.1, read as the reverse complement.
GTTATGAAATCTACTTAAGAATAATGTTACGTAGGAGTATTGACAAGCCATCTCTAACACAACGTAACCATTTGAGAAATTCACACAATAGCTGAAAAATGAGAAATAAATTTTTAATAACAAACGATGAATTAATAACACAATTTGAGAAAATCTATTGTAATTAACTCATATTAATAATAAAAAGTCAATTAATAGGAAAATTTTGTAACTTTTACCAAGTTTAACTAGTTCAGGAATAGTTTAACGATCCAAATTATGCGTTCATGGTCTATGACCTAATGTTTAACTGCAAAAACAAGTCGTTTTCATGAAGAAAAAGAAAAAAATCATTGTTATTGGTAGAATAGTAGCCATTGACATTAGTTAAAGAAGCTGACCAAACGAAAGAAACTAAGGAAGGGATTAACAGTTACGATGCATTGAAAATATCTGAAATATTTGCTTAATTGTTTTTTTCTTTTCAAACTTTTGAGTGATTAAAATATTTTTTAATTGGTAAGACTAAAACCGGAGTTTTCACTCCAAAATTTAAATACTACAAGTATAGTTAATTATTTCTAATTTTACTTAAATATTAATGCAATAACTTTATTTCAACTAATTATTATATTTTTAAATTAAAGGATATATATATATAGAGAGAGAGAGAAACGTGTAAATAAATAATTCATAAATTAGTGGAAAAAGTATTGATTTATTGTTTTGGTGATGGACTATTGAAGGGTTTGGTTAATGTCTTGGTGATCTTTCTCTTGACCAATGGGCTTTAATTTCAATTGGGCTTTTATTGAAAGGAGTTTGTGACTAACCCTTCTCACATCTATTCTATATATAGACTTCATCATTATGTTTATTCTTCATCATTAGTATGATGTTTGTGACTTTCACCACCATTTCTCTATCATCAAAGTTACACATTTCAAATCTCAACATTCACAATAAATATATATATATATATATATATATATATATATATATATATATATATATATATAATGATTCTCTATTAACTTACCTTAATTGTTCTTCATCCATTCCCATCTCTCTTCAATCATGTCTTTCCTTTAATTTCAGTAATAATTATTTTGATTAAAATATATCTCCACTTTCTTGTACCTTTTCATTGCCATTACGTGGGGTCGATTTTATTTTATTTTTAACTTTATTGATTGTTGGATCAACTCAACCAAAGTTGATATTTGATTCAATGTTGGTGGAGAAAATCACACACAAATAAGACAAAAAATATAATTCCCAACAAAGTGCATCTTTAAAAACAATAATGAACTTTTTTTTAGATAATTGTTATCAAATGATAATATATCACCAAAAAAATTAAGTCCCCGAAAGATTTCTTTTTCTTTCTACCCTCTCTTATATATTCTCATATATTTAGGTCTAGGACCTTCTCTTTTTTGCCCAAAAAAAATCATGTATTTTATATCCTCCATTTATAACTATAATTGTTTTAAGTTCATACATATTAAGAAAATGATAATTGGTATGTTGGTACATTAAAACACCCATATTTAATGAGTTTGGAAGATGTTAACAGTGTAGTAAAACATAATAAATGTTATTTTAAAACGAAGCGAACGTAATCAAAGTTGCAAGTAATTTATAAACTTGGATATTTGTAGTTGTGTTAAAAAAATTATTTTATTAATTAAAATTCTTTGTCATTTTTGTTTAAATATCCTAATTTGATTTTTAATTTTGTTATTTGGAAATAGACATGTTATTTCTAATCTCTTTTTAGTTGGCAAGTCAACTTGATGGGTGAAGACAACAATATAACAAATGTATTTTGGACACACAAGAACTTATACGAAAATATTCGAATTGATGAAATGCTTAAAATTTAATATACCATAAAAGAATTATATTAATTTCGAATTACTTTTGCTAATTGTTATATTATTTTTTAATTCTTTTTTTTTAAATTCACAACTGTTTCGTATTAATTTATTGTGCATGAGAACCTAGAATAAGTAATGACATATATCTTTATATAAAAAAAAATTACTATAATTGACATTCCCCCACTAAAATAATATTTCAACTTTGTCTTGAATCACAATTCTTTGAATTGTACGAGTTAAAAGCTCCTCAGATTCAACGAGTTAGGTTTAACTTTGACTCTTTGCATCCCCAAGTAGGAAACTCACTTTGAAGTTCTTAACAAAGAATCCAAACACCATAGAACACCCCTTTCTCTTTTCACATGTTTCCTTTTTCCTTCTTTGTTTATATTATTGTTGAAAATCTCAAACTAAAAATAAAACAAATTCACACTATATTACTAAATCAATAAGTTAAATTAAGTTTAAAGTTGAATTTTTTTTAATATAATTTATTGTAATTATTTTGTGTTTGAAAGTATAAGGAGAGAATGATGATTTTCCCTATGTTGTTTATAGGAAATAATTTGGTTGGTGAATAGACTTAGGTTTCGTCACTGTTAGGTATATCAGGAAGCAATTCGTTCACACCCTTTAAACATATGTATGTAGTTTGTGATTTGTCACCAACAGTTGTGACCTTACTCTTCACAAAAAATTTGATACAACTTTTTCTTGACATGATTGTGACAGGGTAGAATTAATTATTTGGCAAGGAAATTGAATGAATCAGATATATGATATATCTGGTCCAAACACGTCTCAATTGGATATGATTTTGAAAGAAAACAAAATACCAACGCAAAGGAAAAGAATGGGTCATCATCGTTATGGAAGGACAATCCAGAGAAAAACATTGGCCCTTAAATAAGATCAAATCTCACATTTCTCACCCTTTTATTATAATGTCAATGTGTTTTCAGACGAGAAAGTTTCACCGACAACAAACATTAATGAGATCTGAACTCAACTATATAAGATATTAATATTACTTTACAGAGGAGATGGTTTCATTAGGGAAAACAAACATTAATGAGACATGAACTCAACTAAATAAGACATTGACACCATTCTCAACCCAAAACTTTAAGACAATAGATATATGGGTCTTTATTCTTATATAATACTTTACTTTTTCATTTCTAACCAATATTCGACCTAGATTCACACTTGAATTTCTAAGAGTAAAAATAGCCACGTAGAGAATCAGTACCATTTTCTTTAACAGTTTCGTGTGGACACTTCTCTCTTATCAACCCTTCTATTATGCATACTTATCAATTATTCTATCATTCATCTCTAAATGGAAACAGAACATGACAATACCTGAACCTTCCAAGAATCCATACATATATAATACAACTTCATCTGCATTCTACAACTTATAATCAAATAATTTGAGATACTGGTTTTTTCCCCATCGCATTATTATGGTACACTTTTTTATGTACACGCTCATTTAAACTTCACATACAAAATCAATGCTAGGAAATAACACTCTAGGGAAAGAAAAGTAAGAAAAATAAGAAAAATTCTCTGGTATCAATAACCGAGGTAATTTGAGTGTACTAGTCTTTCACTTTCACCGTGTTAATTATGAGTCGTGGTGGTTCATTGAGAGAAGTGTCTGTGTCTGAGATGTGTTTAACAGCAAAAAGATTCAGCATTTGAGTTTCTCTTCTTTTGAAATTGAATTTTTGCAGTGAGCAATTGCGGCTTGAATGGCTGCTTGCAACTCTTCCATGGTACTGTCTCTAGCAGAAGAAGGGAGAGGTGTGGTTGTTGCAATCAAGAGACCACTGTTTGTTGGAGAAGTTCTCATTGATGCTGGTGCTGAATATTGTTCTCTCCAGCTCTGCTTATAATTTCTTGGAGTTACATTTCCTGAATAAGAATAACTCTGTCCACAACTGGGTCTAATCTTCTTCTCTCTTTCTCCTTTGAAAAGCATCTTCGGTTGAACCATTCTCAAGTACTTTTTGATTGCATGGATCACATCAAACCTCACCTTCTTCTTCTGCTTCACTTTATCTTCCTTGCTATCTCGGCACCCTTTGTGGCCCTTGGCTAATCCAAACAATGAAAATGTAAACTTGGACTTACCTTGTACCTTGTTTTTTCCCATGTTGTTGTTGTTGCTGGTGCTGTCTAAGGTGGTGCTGTTGCTGCTGCTGCTGCTGCTATCCTTAATGATGGGGTGGTTTTGGTGTTCTAATAAGTCTGTGATGGGGAGGGTGAAGCTTTCCATGGAATTGGTTGAAGAGCGAGGTGAAGAAGGGAGGTGTGAAAGGAGGTGCAGAGGGAGCAAGTGACCATGGAAGAAAATGTCATCAGCAGGAGATAAATCAAGTGCAATGGAAGATGGTTGAGCTTTGGAGTTATTATCTTGGGGGAATGTGTGGTGGAGGGAGATTGTGAAGGAGAATTCTTGAGAAGGGGAAGAGGGAGTTGAAGATTGTGGTGATGATGAAGCTTCTTCTTCTTCTTCTTCTCTATTTTCTTGTTGCCATGATAACTGTGCTGGTGCTGCTTCAATTTGGTGCTGATGAGTCTCCATAAGAGTGAGGTTGGCTTGAAGGCTAACAAGATTTGATGCAATATCTGAAAATCTTGGTGTTTAGTCTTTTCTTTTTGGTAGGAAGAGAATTGAAAAAGCTTTGTGATCTTGTGTTGTGTGAGTGTCAAATAAACCTTTAGGAAGGTATAAAGGAATCAAAGAGAAGCAAAAGAAAGAGAAGGACTCTTTGTCAAACCGCATTTGGTCTTTTGACGATGTATTGTCTGAAATTACTCATAATTTTGTTTTTATCTTTAAAAGTTTAGAAAATAAAAAAAGAAGTATTTAAACTGTATTTGATCTCGACTTTTAAATGAGATATATCTTTATAGATTTACCGGAACATATTCATGACCGGTGTCATTCTTTTGCTTTATGCTACAAAAGTTGGTGTTACTTACAAGAGTTCTGTGTAATGCTATAGAATTGAACATCTTTTATTTCTGGTTTGATGCAAGTGTAAGTTACACTTTAAATAAAGTTATGAAAGTGGAGTGCTTAATAAAAAAAATTATAATTTTTTTATTTTAAAAAAATTAAATTGAATGTGTTATTAATATTTTATATAAAATATACTCGATGTAGTATCTTTTTAATGAATTCCCATAGATGTGAAAAAGAAAAAGAAAATGAATGAGTGGTGAGTGGTGAGTGGTGTGTATAGAAAGGGTTGGATCCTTCTGAGGAGCAATTGGGGAAATAAGGTGAGAAAGAGCCAAATTTAGGCACCAGAACGTGATGGGATTGGCCACGCTGCATTTCACATCACACGTTATAGATCAAAACTGGCCTTTATTTTGTATATGTTATACACAAATTTGATTTTTTATTTACAATTATAGTTTATTTTAATTTTTATAGTTTCTTTTACTTAGTTGGATTTAAAGATTTCAAATAAAATCATTTTATTTTATTTTATTTATTAAATTAGTTTTAATCATTTAAAATATCATGTCTCAATCTAAAAGGTGTCATATATCAAATTCTTTAAAAATATTATGTGTTAAAATTTAAAACATGTTATATATTAAATTAGAAGAGATCTAAAATAAAAAAAATTCTAATTCTAATACCTGATATATTTCAAACAATGTTAAATTAACGAAAAGAATTAAATTAACTTTATTTTATTGAAACTCGAATGAGTATAGAAATCAAAATGAGTCATAAATCTAAATATAAAACAAATTCGTATTTTTGCAATTTACCAAATAAACATATATAATATTAGTTTGTTTTGTTTGTTATATACTTTTAAGTATTTACATGTAGTGCTTTATTGAGAAAAAAACGCAGCTCCTTTTTATTTTATTTATTGTTTCACATGTTTTTTTCTCTTTTTTCTTGGAACGGTTATATATATATATATATATATATATATATATATATATATATATATATCTCTTTATTCTCATAAAAATAACCTCTTCATATTTTAAAATCTTTCTATTACAATGAGAATGAATAGGTTTATGATATTTTTATGGGAATGAAAATTACTGTTTATAATAACTATTTATTTACATTAGACTTTTCTTTTTCTTTTAATTTAAAGTTAAATAGTAACCAACCAAACACGTTTATAAGAATATAGTTCTTGGATATAATAGTCTAAATAATAACATTCCCATAAATACAAAAAAATATGTGAAACAAAAGTTCTAGACTAATTTCGGTCTAGATTTCACACTTATTTTTAAAATTGTTTTTTTATTTAATAACTAATTTAGTTCTTGTTTTTATACTTCAAAACCATAAAATATTATTGAGTGAGTAGATTAACAGATATAAAATTATTTCAGTTAGTATCATTCAAAAAAATTATATATTCTTGAATTATTCGGAACATTTTAGAAAGTATAATCCTACATGTGCACCAGAGTTACTATATTTGGGGATAAAGAAACTTATAGTTCATCCATTAATTTTTATTTTAACTATCATGCTTAATTTTTATTATATTAACAATATTCATAAAAGAGAGATTTCTGAAGTTCTATTACGTTTAACTTGGCTGTTTGAATTCAAACCAAATAATTAAGATCATTAATTTAGAGTAATAATTTCTTATTCAATAATCTATCAATAGCTTGCAGACCTATGAAATGAAAATAAATGTTAATAGTTATTTTGTTTATGTAAATGTGTGCAAGATGAATAAGTCATAGGTTTGATTATTCAAACACGTTTTTTCTTTTACTAATATTAGCACAAACATAATCAAACTACCTTTATTGACTAAAATTGGTTTCAACAGTACAAAACTATATTATAAACAAAATATGACAACTTACGTTTAACATTATGATTTTACTGATGAAATGAAATGAAACAAAACAAATAAAATTGAGTTAAATATGTTTTTTTTTCCTTTCAATTTTAGTGAAATTTAAATTTAGTTTCTTTTTAAAAATTTTGACTAATTTAGTCATTCATTTTTAAAAATGTGGAAGTTTAATCTTTTTAACTAAATTTTGTTAAGTTTATCTGACGTTTCGAGCGCATTTTATAATAATATTTGAATTATTTACACTATTTGACACATTTTCGTTTCAATGTCAACTCAAATATTATCGTAAAATACGTTTAAAATGTCAAATAAACTTAACAAAATTTGGTAAAAATAACTAAATACACATATTTCTAAAAATAAATAACTAAATTAATATAAAGTTTCAAAAAATAACTAATTTCAAAATTCACTAAAAATTAAAGAAAAAAAAAACATATTTAACCCAATAAAATTTGTATACTACATTTTAAACACTATAATAAATTTTGATATCAATTTTATCCACAGTGCATTTAATTTCATTTTATGGCCTTACATCATCACACAGATTTATTCGTTCTATATTAAAGTTCACTCACACGTTAATATTATTAAACATGAAAATTTAATTTAATTTTGAGATACTTTTATAAATGAGTCGATTCTGATCTCTTTCAAAATATAACTTATACAGTAATATCATTTACTTCAATGATAATTTTTTTTTTTAAATATTTTTTCCCTAAATTTAATTAACTTTTGCAAATAATAATAATAACAAGATACAAATAAAACTATAAAAAATATGTATTTCAACTTACTCTTATATATCCTAATAACATTTAATAAAAATGTTATATCAATTTTAATTAACAATGTATTTTTTGTAGTTGTAAGAAAGTTAAATAAGAACAATTAATATGCTCCTATTAGATTTGTTAGCATGGATACAAATTTAAGTTTTTAAAGCATTTGGAGATAACTGTTTATGTGAGTGAGTCTCCTGAAAGAGAAAGTTCGATGTGCGTTTATACGAAGAGTTTGAAAATTGCACCGACTAGATCAAAAGGAATCTTTGAATATAGCAAATTTATTTTTGGACCCTTGTGAAGAGACAAGGATAAGAACAAAAGTAATTTAGATATAATTAAGTGATATTTATAATAAACAGAAAAATTAGAAGTTACTAACGATCTAAATAAGTTTACTAAAATGAATAAATTTAAAAATTAAATATATAATTGTTAAATTTATTTACTTTTGTTTCTACCACAGTTCCAATAATTTTACATTGCTTAGAAGGTGAAATCTAAAGTAATTTAAATATTTCTTCTACCCTTCGCTTCGAGATACCTTTTAAAGACAAAACTTTGACGAAGTCGAACCCCCAACAATATCTCAGATATATAATAATAGATTAAATATATTTTTGGTCTCTCAAGTTTCAGTGAAATCTCTAATTAGTCCATCTTTGAAATTTTAGACCAATTTAGTCTTTCATCTTTAAAAATACATGAATTTAGTCATTTAAACTAAATTTTGTTGAGTTTATGTGACGTTTCAAACACGATTTACGATAATATTTGAGCTAATATTAAAGAGAAAATGTGTCAAAAGATGTAAATATTTCAAATACTAACATGAAATGTGTTGTGTTTGATATGTCAGATAAACTTAACAAAATGTAGTCAAAAGGACTAAATCTACGTATTTGTAAGAATGAATGACTAATTGGTCTAAAATTTTATAAAAAGACTAATTCCAAATTTTATTAAAATTTAAGAGAAAAAAAACATTATTAATCCTATAATAATTGACAATAATTATATCATTTAACTTACATGAATCAGAACAATAACATCCACTGTGCACCGATGATAAAATTGGAATGGTTAGGAATATTATTAATTTATTTTGGATAAAAAAAAAACTTAAAATTTAAATTTAATATAAATAAATATTTATTAGTTGTGTGTGTGTTTGGTCCTTGTGATTGAGTTCCCCACGTGCACTCAAAGGTGTTTGGTGTTAACAGAGCAAAGAGTCAAAAAAACAAACACAACTCTCCAAATTCTAATCTTTCATTTTATGTCAACTAGTGAATGGCCCTATTCCTTTGCAATTCAAGATTCTATTCCTATCATTTTCTTTCATTTTCATCACTAACAATTCTTTTATAACACTTTTAATAATCTCTTACTTACATATTTTTCAGTGTAGTTACATGTGATGAACCAAATAATATCCAAATAGTGGATTACTATTGATGATGATCTTGGAAATATAAAAAGCACACACACACGTTGACCCAATAATTAACGTAGTACAATCATATAAAGAGTGAAAGTAATTTGTTGCAAACCAGAATGAGATCATCATCACCACATTGAGTTTCATATTTTTCTTATCCTCAATGGGAGCTAATACTAACCATACGTATTCAACTTTGAAATTATGTTGAATACTAACCATACGTATTAGTTAGATTACAAAAGGTGATAATAGTCTAAATTATTTATTTATTTAGACAATTAATTGAATTAATATAAATTAAATTGATGCTAATTTTAGAACGGTGTAACACATATTTTATTTGTAGAGTTAAATATGATTTTGGTATTTAAATTTAAACATGAAAATGAAAATTGTTAATGTTGCCATCTTTGATAATTTTAGTTCTAAATTTTAAAATAAATTGATATAATTTTTTTAATTTAGTTATGTTAATTTTTTTTTTGTTTTAAATAGTATTTTAGGACAATATTTAAAATGTTTACGCAATTTATCATGTTTAAACTCAAATGTTAATTTGAAATTCCGTTTAACATGTAAAAAAAAAATTAACATCAATGATTAAAAAGATTATATTCATTCATTTTTAAAGTTTAAAAATTAAAATGTATTAAAATTTAAAATATGGATAAATTCCAATTTTATACCGAAGACACTATAAAAATATATTTAACCTTGATTTATTATATGATAATGTTTCTTTTCCATTGGAAATATCTTACTCTACACACATTTTAATTAATATTTTATTTGATTGTTGATGTTTTTAAGATAGAAAAATTCTTTTTATTGTTATGGCTTATAGTTTTATTTAAAATTTAAGTCTTATATTTTATAACATGTTAGCATATTTTAATATAAAAAAAAGTGTTATAAGGTATAAATTACGATCTAGAATATGACTCATACAATGAAAATCTTCTTAAGCATTAAATTATTTCTTTTCTCTTATTGGTCACTTTAGTTATCAAGGGTGTTTCTTATTTGTTCTTAATTACAGCTTATTATTTTCATTTGAAATAAAGATGTACGTACATCTTATGAATATAAATAAACAATACATATGTTATCATCTTTTGCTTTTTTATAATATTTTAATAAATAATTTATTTAAATAAACTTTAGATTTTTATTTTGTAACTAGGCATAGTTATACTAAAAGATGTTGTGATTGATAAATGGGGCTATCTAAAAGAAATAGTACCTTATTTCAAATCATAACTTGTATCAATGAGAGTGAGTAATTTTCTTAATCATTATATAAAATTTTGTCAGCAGTTTTTTTTTCATGGGTTAAATATGTTTTTGGTTCCTTAATTTTTGGTGAAAATTGGAAATAGTCCATTATCGAAACTTTAGACTAATTTAGTCCATCAATTTTAGACTAATTTAGTCCATCAATTTTGAAAATACGTGTATTTAGTCTTTTTAATCAATTTTTTTAAAATTTATTTGACGTTTTAAACGCATTTCATAATAGTATTTGAGTTCTTTACATCGTTTAACTCATTTTCGCTTCAATGTTTACTTATAAACGCGTTTAAAACGTAAAATAAACTTAACAAAATTTGGTTAAAATGACTAAATTCACTCATTTATTAAAGATGAGGAACTAAATTAGTCTAAAATTATATAGAGAAATTAATTCCAATTTTCACTAAAAGTTAAAGTTAAAGCACCACAAACATATTTAATATTTTTTCATTAATGAAAGAGTGGCCATGTGAATGAGGGTGAAATTTGTGTGTCCGTGTGGCTATGGCCCTACATTGACTGAGAAGGACATTGATAGATAGGGAAAAATAAAGAATGAAAATGCAGAAAAGGAAAAGAAAGAAGAAGACTTAGGGGTTGCATTGTGGACCTAAACACACGTGTATAGGGTTAAGAGGGTCCATCAACCAAACATGGAAGAATTTTGTATGAATGGTTTAGGTCAACATCTTAATCATGGTGCCATTATTTGCTTGCAAACGCTCACTCATCCATATTCTAAGTCCCTTTTTTCAAAGATAAGAGAGAACTAGTTGTTAAAAAAAATTGTATGCTATTTAAAAGTGTAAAGAGTGAGAAAAATGGATATATAAGACAAATTATAATACTTTACCCTCATGTCATCAATGGAAAACCATTCTTTCATTTTCTTGTATTAATTCAATGGTGGTTTTTCTTTGCTTCACATTCTTAAATTATTATTTGGCCATCTTAGATTTTTATATTGATATTATTTTGTATTATTTAGTGATCACTCAAGAGTTTAGAATATTTAAATCAAACTTAAAAACGAGCCTTTTTATTTATTAATAAAACAATTCATATTGGAATGTATCTTAAATTTATTTGAAATTTATTTTTCAAAAAATTTTTGATGTAAAATTATCTATTAAATTGTCGTAATTAATTTCATTTAGTATTTTTTTAATAGATAATAAGGTCAATTCATTTAATTATTATATTCTTTTTTTATATAATTAAGAGTGTCAATTGGTTTATTATTTTTCATCCTATAACTTTGTTTAAGATATTTAATTTTGAAAATAAATTCAATCCATTAAGATTCAACAAATGATCATGTTTCAAAGATTTTTCAAGGTTTAAAAATTCTTCTTTCAAAATTATACACACTAGTGACTTTAATTTTTTAACACTAAATAAAGAACAAGTTTTAATTTTTTTTTTTTACTTTAGGCTTTTACTTGATATGATGTATTGTCGCAGTGATAAGGAAGAAATGTCAACTAGCTCTTTCTACCACTTTGAAGAAGTAGAAACTAAGAGACACAAGGAATAGAATCTGTGGATCAGAAGCCACGAAGAGAGAAAAGAACAACATAGAAATAAGATTTAATTAGTAAGAGAATATAGATAACTAATCAGTCTCTTTATCCTTAACCAAATTATGATTTATTGAACAAAGTTGTTAGTTCATTAAATATCATTTTTAGTAATTATAAAAATTAATAGTAACTCATAATATTTTAATTAAATTTCATTCTCAAACATAATTTTACAATAAATTTAATAGAAGTATATTAGTGTTAAAAGAAGTTTTTGGAGGTTTGTTTTTAGAGGGCCTATAACAAGGGCTTTACCTGCTTGAGCCTTAAGCGAACCTCGAGTCTTAGATTTTTAGACATTTGTTATTAGAGTGTTCTTACAAAACTGAGATAGTTCTATAAGACCAAAGTTTGTCCAATATGCTCCTACTCTTCTTCGTATGACCCTTGTCTCTTTGATCCGGCCATGTTCCTTGTCCTTACCATGTGGTCTGACATGCAGAAGAAAATACTCAGGGAAGCCAAATTATATTTTTTATATATAAATTATTTTTTCTAATTAAAAAAAATTACATTTTTTCTCTCTATTTTCTCTACTTAAAATAAGCATATATGTGACAATAATATATATGTATGTATGTATGTATGTATGTATGATGTATATATATATATATATATATATATATATATATATATATATATATATATATATATATATATATATGAAAATGTAGCATAAAGTTTATCATCAACAATAATATAATAAAAGAAGCAAAAACTACCTTTAGTCAAAGTGTTGCCCTATGCTTTTTCAATGATTTGAAATCTTCAATAATTGAATCAGAACTAAAGTTTGTTGTAATATCCCTTTCAATATAGACTATCACACTACTTGCTAAAAATCCAGTCTTCATCTTATTTGTCTACCTGTTTTTGATTATTTTCATTGTAGAACAAGATCTTTTTTTCAGTTATAGATGTAGGAACTAGAAGAGTCATGATAAGACGAAGTAATTTATCAATCAAGTAGTCTACTTCAGACTTTTTTGTTGTTGCTAAACATGCATATAATTCTTGCATTGTTGATAAATTCTTCACATTTGAATCTTCACGAGCATAAATAATGAAATGTTAAAATTGAAAATTCAAATTAATCTTCTCTTGGTCATTGAAATCCATGTGATAATATTTGTCTATCAATTCACGAGCATCAATTCTTTTACTCTTTATCATAATTTTTCTAATATAAATTTATCACCTCTCACCTATTTAGAAAAAGATAAATTTATCACATCCAAAATTAAATATCAAAACCAAGACTCAATATTTCAAGAAAAGTAACAACTTTTAAATGATTAGTCTCTCTAACCTTAAAGTAGATTCCTAATATTGTTCTTCCCTTACATAACTTCAAAGCTTAAAATAGCTTTATTTATACAAAGTAGAATTCGATAGAGCATGATTTTATGATCTCTAAAAATAGAGATCTACTTAGATCATAAAGAAGTCACATGCAAGATGAAAACAAATTGCTTAAAAAAAGGTAAAAAATGAACTTACTCAAAAAAAAATGTTCGTTCAAAATGTTTCGTGACTCTAAAAAAAATGAACTTACTTAAAAAAAAAAACTAACTTAATATAAATAATATAATAATATCTAAATATAATTTTAATACATATATATTAAAATGAAAAAAAATTAGGAGAGTCGAGACTCTTCCTATCACTCCTATCACTACAAAGAATCGCCCCTGCTGTCATAGTTGTCATCAGCCTTACGATAAGTGTTAAAATGTTCTTACTTAGTCCAGATATACAATATATTCTTGTTGTTGCTTGTCCAACTTCATTGTCCAATATACTCTTTTCATGCTATTTAAAAATTCATTTAACTCATTTTTGTTTGCTTCTTACATCTTATTAGATTCATATACATTATTTACCCTCACTGTTCTTTTATTTCAATTAATCTTTATCATTTTGTATAACTACTTTAGTTTTTTCGTTTAAACTGTTATTTTTCTCCAATTTCTAAAATTTTTATTACAAAAATAAAAAATAACAAAAAGTAATCAAATTTCACTCATATCTATTTAATAAAAATAATAAAAATAATAATAATATAATTTTTAATCTTATAGTAGCGAATTAAGTACTGAAATTAATTATTTTTAATTAAATTTAGTAAATCAAAGAATTTTTTTTTCTATATTGAAAATGTTAATCCAAAAAAAAAAAAAAAACACTTACAATCATACTTACTTTTTAGTTAAAATATTTTATTTATATTTTCATCCAAAACACAATATAAATTGAATCAATCTTTAATAACATTCCAAAGTTAATCCAATTTAATAAATACATCCTCTGCGCAAAAGAAACGTGTTATAGCCGAGCATGGGTAATCTCCAATAGCTGGGAGCGGAACCTTCCCCTCGAAACTTGTTGGACTCGAACCAGCACCTCTGCGCAAAAGACAGACCAGATGAACTACCTTTCTTCGACTCGTGGCTTGACCTGGTTCGTTGCGCGACCTACATCCAGGGGGGGGTCCTTCACTTCAATATGGGTGTGATTTTGACCCCGTTCCAACCTAGCTAAAAATCCAATGGGACGCCCCAATTGTTCCAGATGACTAAGCACATAAGGAACGTGTGATAGGTAGTATAGAGCATAAGGAACACAAATAGATATTTGTTGAGCACGCGCAAAAAGTAAAGGACGATGATCTCTGATTTTGCACCTTCTAACATCTCGAATTGAGAAAGTTTCGTCACGCTCTTTCATTCACGATTTTATGTTCTCGTCGCTTCTTCCCCTCGTTCCTTTTCTCTTGGACATCTCACTTGAAATGCATTCATTCCTTTCGATTTTGTACTCAAGTACACTGAACACTAACCCAATCTCAATAAATACAGGGAACGCAACTAAATCTTTGAACTCGAGTATCCTTTTAGCATAGCTTTCATCAGAACTAGGCAACTTTCTTTTCTTCTCTTATGAAATTCAAGATCTTCCCTTGAGAACGCATATCTGATACCCTTTGGTCCTCACGGACCTTGTTTTCTTTAGAGCCTTTTCCTACTATCATACAAATCTTTTACTTACCTTTTATTTATTTCAAAATTTCATACACATACTTATTGCTTTTTGAAAAACCCATTTTAAAAATACATGACATATTTGTGAGCTGTAGAAAGTTAGACTTTTTTTAATTTTCTTTATTATGATTGTTTTCAGTTTGTATTGGACTTGATTGAAATTCTTGTGTGACCCATCATTTGTGTATAACACTTTTCCTTCCATTTTGGGAAACACAAAAAAGTATTTAATTGGATTCAATAACATCGTCATCTAGACTGTTTATTGCTACACCTCCCTTTTTTTTTCTTCCTGTACCTCATAAATTTCATAAACCCTAAATTATTTCTTATTAAAATTATAACAAAAAGAAATAGTTTCTAAATCGTATAATCTAAAATATATTAAAAAAACCCATTTTGAATTATACAACCTGAGATATTTTAAAATATCTTTCGATCTCAAACGTATTTAAAAAAATTGCATTTCGAAATACATATTTGAAAAGATATTTCCGGCGGATCGGTGAATTCGGAACTTTGATAATTATTTAATCCGGAAGTGTTTTATAATCCGGAACCGTTGGTCATTCATAGTAAGTTGGATTCTATTAAAAAAAATAGATCAAGCGTTGAGGGTGGAAGAGTAGAGATGAAGAAATTTTATTATGATGTCTTCATTTATTGGACATATTGCAAATCATAACCAGTAAAATGTTAAAGTGACTGTCAGATCAATATCCAATTCTCCATTGGTTTTCTATATCAATCTCTTTTTGACAAATAGCTTATGCTCGATGTGAGCACTTACATGTGACAATTCACTGCCATATAAAAAAATTACACAGTGCACATAACATTTTCTTCCAATATCATAACTCAATAGGTAGAGTCAATATTCTTGATAGATGATGTTTTAGTTGCCTTGCTGAATGATCAAGTCCAAACTCGTGAATCATTCTCGGGTAGTCCTTTCAAATTGAATATCGGTATTTATAGTTACCTGTTAGATTGCAACTTTTATGCTTATATCTTTCCTTTTTTCACATTTACATTTGTCTTCCTCTCAGATGTCCAAGTGTAATAGTTTTAAAACTTTTAGTAAATGGACAACGGAATGTTAAAAATTGTGATATTTTAAAACTAACTTTTAGTTAGCAGAGAAAGTAACTACCAAATTTCTATTTAGAGTACAATTCAAGCGATACAATAATAGTAAACAAATTGCTCTTATTTTTGGTTCCTGGATTCTAATATAATTCTCCAAAAAGGAAATGTCGTAAAAGCACACAATAGTAGTAAAAACGTTTTTAAAGAGTAGGGTGTATTTTACAATATTTATTTTGACAGTGGTAATTCAAATGCGTGCAATGATGCTCATATATCTAATAGGTAAACAAAAAAAAAAAACAGAAATGATGGGTGGGGTGTAAATGTGTAATGTACTAATGTGGTTTCGTTCCCTCTTTTTCTGGGAGACTTTTGGAGAGAGTAGGGGAATTGAAGAAGGTAAGGGGTACTTCTACCTAACAAAATCTGTTACAAAAGACCTAATGTTAGCGTGGAAAAAGGAAATGTCAAATTCCAATGAAGGAACAAATCATTCAATAGACTTAAACACACATCTAGCCTACAATAAATTGATTCCATGAATTCTAATTAAACTTCCTATATTACATTACAATAACAAAGGCCACTTTCATTAAAGGTCAATAGTGATTCCAATAGATCCGTATACAAATGAACGGATCCCAAAAAAAAAAACGATATAAAAAAGAATGCATTACCTCAGACAGCTTGGTGTGCACTGCCACATTTAACACAACCGCTCACAACACTTGGTTGTTGCTATTTCATTACTTTCAAGTCAAGAATCTTCTAACGGGATGCTATTCGCTTTCATATGCATTTTCATTTGGAATTCCAAATTATATCCATAAAGCCCCTTTGATAATAGAAGGGAATCTTTCTTGCTTGGATGGTTGACCTTGCCATCATATTAACAATTTTTATCACTCTCAAAATGCAAATGTACATGAGAGCTCAGTCGTCACTTCCACTGCTAACTCTACCTGAAATTAGAATAACAAATATTGGGTTATATTTGGACACGTCTATCAAAGGAAGATAGGCAACATCCAAGGGTTATCAAAACACCTAATGATCTTTTCCCTTCCATGGCTTCTTTCTTCTCTTGGCAACTTGAGCACAGAAAAGGACCATCCCAGGGACGAAATTTTCCAGAGTTGGGTGCACCCTCATGTATTGAAATGCCCTCTCCAGGTTTTATCTCTACTTGACACACTGCACACATAAACAACTTAAACATGTTGCAGATTGGATATTTAGTATGGAACCTGCGATTTAGACAAACATTATACTGTCAGGAGAAAAAACTAGAGTGCAAGTGGTTAACTTAGACGAGTTGTTGCAAAAGTAGACCTCTCAGAAAGCATGGCAGATCCTTCTTCATACAATTCCACAACAACATCTGGCTCAACGTAATCTTTGTCGTTATAAGAAGATGATTCAGAAGACTTTCTACGAAACATGGACTTGAGCATTCCCTTCTTCTTTGTATGTGATGCAGAAACAGATGGCTTTTCCTGAGGTAATATATCAACAACGATGCAGGTTGTATCATCTCTAAGTCCCTTTGCTTGTACAGCTTCCTAAAGATAGAAAGAGACAAAGTACAAACGGGACAAAAACATAACTACCGGCACCATATAACAGTTATCAAGGAAGCTAAGCAAATCTGCAAACAATGTATCTTATGATGTTTGAGTCAAGATTACTATTACACCAATCAAGAAACCAGCCCCAGGAAGCAAAATGATTCAGAATTTGTACATTAATCTCACTTTAACAATATGTGGTGCTGCGGCATCAGGTGGCATTCCACGACAACAATCAAGTGCTGCTTCTGCAGGTAGAGAATCCCAAACACCATCACTGCAGATAACAAGCCGGCCTCCAGCAGTGGACAACTAAATAAAGATAAAAAAAAAGATGGGGAGAGGAAAAGGAATAAATTAAATTCTTCGTTTAAAAAAAGAAGAGACCAATGGATAACATTGACACAAAAGATAAATTCACAACAAAAGAATCCAATAATTTGATCCACACAATGTCCTGTACCATCATGCCGATGGCAGAAATACTTGCTTAGAAGAGTTGAAGCAAATGAAAATCCGAGTAGAATCGAACAGAAGAACATAAAGGAACTATGTAAACCCTTTAAAGCAAAAAGTGTGCAAGAGAAAAGTTACTGATCAACAAAAGTAACTGCTTGAAGTGACGTAGTGTTAGTGACTAACCTTCACTTGCTTTACATGCGGTACAGGGACAATAAATTCACCAACATCCATATCTCCAATAGATCGTGAGAGACACAAGCCACCGGGCCAACATCTCAAAGGACCAACCTAAAATAAAAGTTAATCTAGTCAGGCATATTGGTATGACAAACACTTCTTACAAAGAGAATATTGGTAAACAACAAATATCGTCTGTATAGTACAAAACCTAAACAGTGTTCCCAAAAGATTGTAGAAGTTTTAATGAGGTACTATGCTTTTATGTTGATATGGTCTTATCACCCAATGTACCCTTGCCTCTCAGTTCTCCAGGTTCGTCTAGTTTACTTCTTAACCTCTTTTTTATGTAGCGTAATAGGGCAAGTATATGTACCAAAAATAGAAGGAATCGAATACAAAACAAGCCGTTCTCTATTTTATTTTATGGCCATAGGGAGCGTAGTTGAAGCTTATTATGGAGTAAATACCACTTAAGTTAAAAGGGCTCATGATTAAAACGGAATGTACCTCTGCACCTCCCCCTGTATTTAGCCGACCAACTTCACCACCGCTAGAGGTGATCCGCACCCTTCTGATGTAAGTAAAAGAAGGCAAGTCTGTGTTATAACAGAGAAATTCCAAATAGTTGTTGAAAAGGAAAAAACATTCAATTAACAACGTACTCCTCTTCATTCGTGTCTAGCCTGTGATCTGCAGACAAGTAATAAATCTCACCATCAGAAGATTCAAGTACACAACGGGAATCGCCAACTGATGCAACTGTTACAACCCAACCTTCTATAATCACAAAGGTAACAGTTGTTCCAGATTTTTGTCCTGAAAAAAACATTATAGCAAAGAGGAAAATTTAAATACTATCATCAGTCAAGCTCAGGTACTCCATACTAATTACTTTTATTAGTAAATGACATTCTTTATCAACAATCTAATACAAAATATGCAAACAACTAGCATTATGTTTTAGATCTTGGTCGCAGTGCAATTGTAGTCACAATCATGTTGCAGTTTGATGCAAATCAAACGGTGCCAGCAACTGCAGTGTATCATGTGATGCAATCTCTAACTTAACTCCTAAGCCAACTCTACTGTCCATGTAAATAAACAAATAACAGTAATCATGCATTAGACAATCTTAATGGTCAAGCTTAAGTAAAAATATTACCAATATGGCCAATTAACCCCCCTCTAACAACATAAGGCAATTACCGCCCCTCTCCCAACAAGAGCTAGGGGAAAAAAACTTGGGAAAGATGTTACAAAAGCAATAAATGAATTCAGTATGTTCAATTCTAGAATCTCTCAATCTGAAACTAAGCAAAATTCATTAAAATTCCAAAAAGGGGAAATTACGTAAATATTTTTCACAAAGGTAACAACACACTTAACTAGCAGACTCAAGAAAGTATGAAACTGCACAAGTTGCACCTATCATTGTTTTCAAGCAGCGCCAGTAGCAAACCTTCTTATAGAGGTTAGAAATATGAAATTTACACCAAGGTTTCAAAATAAGGTCAGCATGTTCACCGTATATATCGGCAAAGCTTTTCCTTATCATTTATTGTTTAACATTTTAACTTCAAACGTTGGATGAAAATTCAAGTGAGAAATATGTATAAATATTTTTAGTGATAGTAACATGGATATTGAAGTTGCTGTACATGAATTCCCTCTTACACAAATACTTAACAAAGGACAAATCAAACTAAAAGGAATTAACAACTCGTACCTTTCTCTTGAAAATCTTTATCAGTTTTTATAAAGCCAGCAACTAAAGCCCTGGGCAATGCCGCTACCCACTCACTTCTGTTAAGATCTGGAGGAATTGCGCTTAAAACATTATTTAGAAGATTCTCCTTAGTATAAATAGCAGCAGCAGATCCATTGTGTCCATCAAACACCTGTAAAACCTCTACATCAGAAAATGAAACCACAGAAAACTGAAAAAAAGAACAATAACAATAAATAAATAACAGTGCAAAGAGTTATAAACGTTCAGAGGGTAAATGGCTATAGTCCTTCCTGTGATCCAACTAAAATCACTACACAAAAACAAATCTGGAAAATAAAATGAAAACTGAGGCAAAAACACCTTGAAAATGTCAGTCCTTCACATAAACGTGGCCATAAAATCAATATGTAACTTACTAAAGTCTTTCCACAGTCTAATTCAGCCATAAACTCAAGTAAATCAAATATAAGAATGAAAACAACATAATGGATTCTAAATAAATTTACGAAAATAAGTCAAAGTTCATAAGCCTGAAATTATAAGGATTCTCTCGTTCATAATGTCCCGTGCCATAGAATGATATATCATATTAAAATCTAGTGACAAGTTTCAGGCCTCAAATCCTATATAAAAAACATGTCATTCAATCTGGAAAGGAAGGCCGTCAGAAACATACCCCAAAAACTGAATATGTAGACACCCCATCCCCCACCATCCTTTGGCATTCTGTTTTCACCAGGGTTAAATCCTCCCCTTTCTTGCTTTGGCCAGCTTGACCATGAGCAATCTCAGGATTCTCAATTTTCTCATGAGCCAATTCACGCTTCAGGAGCACCGAAAGAGGAACTGATTGCTGTTCACTCCTGGCAGCCATTTCTCTCGCTCCCACTCAATCTTTAAATTCCAAATACCTCTACCACACCACAACAACAATTATAAGAAGTAGAGCAGCAACAACACCAATAACAACACGTCCTTTGCAACTTTAAACCTCCTCCATTCCGTGCAATTAAATGCAATCCTAAATAAGGAAACAAACAAACGCGCGTTAATTAATAAGCAAATAAATCAAAACTTTAACGGCAATTTCTATATTTCACAATTAATCCAACATTTTCATGCAAATTAAGAGAAAAACCTATGTGGCTACAATCAAGATCGCAATGCATTCAGAATGAAGAGAGTGAGGAAACAATCATATCAACACCACCACATGAAAAAACATAAATAAATTAATAAACAAATAAACAAATAAATAAATAACTTCGAACGTTCATCGTTGTTCGAGCAGATAAAGAGAAACGCAACAAGAGATTCAATTAAACCGATAGAAATACATCAATGAGGCAGAAATAAATTGGCGAAAATAGAATATCTTTGAATTGCAAATCGGAATCGAGGATTTACAGTGGAGAACAAAAACGGCGATGAGGTTCACACGCAAAAATGTGGAGACACGCTGAATTGGATTATTCTGTGTGATCGAGAAACACGGATCCCAACGTCCTGCAAATATTCCATTGTTGGTTTTCGTTGATACAGACAAAGAAAGAAAGAGAAGGAAAAATAGAAGCATAAAAATGAACCATTTCATTTTGAAAGAAGAAAAATTACACAAAGCATGATGCAATGACGTGGCAAAAACGCATCGTTTTCACTTGGCTCGGCTCTGTGTGAGCCAGAGCTTAGAGATTGGAGAGTATTCACTTTCTCTTGCACCTACTTGCTAAATATTACTCATCATTTTTATTTGTTCAAAAAAATTAATTTAATTTATTTATAATTTAAATTTTATGGTAATATACAGATATATATATTTTGTAATATAAAAAGAAAATAAAAAATTGTTATGTTTCTTAAACTTTATATTTTTTTAAAAAAAATTAGATAAAAAGTAAAGTATTGTGTTCATTTCTTGTAATGAAGTTAAATGGACTTTATTACTAATGATTTTCTTAAAAAATGTGATATTAGTTTTTTTATAGATTATTAGAGGATTCATATTTATATATCCACTATTTAAGTTTATCGATATGATTAAATATATTTTTAATTCATAAATTTTGATATAAAATTAGGATTCGATTTTATTTGTTTTAATCTAATAATACTCCTTTTAATCTAAATGTTTAATTTTTGTTTTCAAGTGATGCACGGTATTTCAGATTAATTATTTATCTTTTTTATTTGGGTTAACTAATTCTAAAAGTAAAATATTTATTTAATGTACCGTCAAAAAAACTCAATCAAATAAAAAAATTAGAAAAATTATATATTAGAACAAAATTATAGATTTTCTAAAATACATGTTTATATTTTAAGAGAATGAAAAAAATATTCAAGTGAAAGAAAAATGTTTATGTGGATTGTTGTGACTTGTGTACTGAATTCTTGGACAGTTTGAAGGCTGAATTGGTCCTAAATTTGCTTCTGACGTGATTCCTTATAATCAAATCAAATGAAAAAAAATAATAATAATGGTTCGGAAACGTGCTTTTGATTGCTTTGTTTTTGTTGCTTTATTATCCGAATTGGCGCCAGTTAAGGCCAGAAGGACTTATTTGGCAGAAATCCATTTGGCATAGGGTGTCATGCAAGACACAACCTTCTTGGAAAAGTATGTATTAATGTACACATCAAAAGTTTATTTGGCCGGATTAGAAAAAAGTTTCTTCAGAAATAATCACGGTTGTGGCGTTGACTGAAGTGCTTTTGTGTTTTACTGTTATGTGTCAGGCTGTTTGGAACAAGGAATTATCCGTAAAAAAAAAAAAGCAAAAACATGATTGCATAACTAAATAGATGAAAGGTAAACATTTAAAGTAAATATGAATAGGGATAAAATAATTAATTTCTTTATATATATATATATATATATATATATATTTCATATTTTTTATCAAATTAATTTAATATGAATTAAGTAATGCAGGATTGTTCTAGCTTAATTATTGTGTTTTGAACTAAAGAATTTGCGGGTTGTGAACTAAACAGATATTTAATATTGAGAGTTTCTAATATATAATTACATTACTTCTATCACCTTTGATTGTATTACTCAACTTGAGATAATAGTTTTTTCGTGAAAAATCATAGTCATGCCAAACAAAAATTAAGTGAGAGTGTATTTGGATAATAAATTTTATAAAGAAATTTAAATGTAACAAATTTGAATAATTTTTATTTTAAATATTTTATTTAAATAAAATAATTTAAATTTGTTATATTTTTTATAAAATATTTTAGCTACCACCAACTAAAAAATGAATTTAATATTAAATAATATTCAATTATTTAAAAACATAAGTTATATATTTTAGTTAATATTACTTGAAATTATTTGTTAGCTAAATATAAAAAAAATATTCAGTAAAAGAAGTTCTAATTGAAATGAATAAAAAAATAATTGATAATGCCTTAAAGTTAAAATTTTTCAGTAATATTTAAAATTAACTGCTCTTAAAAATAAAAATATATGTTTATACTATTATTAGTTTATTTTATAAACTTAATTTCTCAAATATTAATAAAAATATTACTTAAATAAGTTTTAATATGAATGATTAAAACGATAAGTTTATTCGTTGAATTATGTCAAAAGAGTTTGATAACTTATTGTTATGTTTGAATTATGTTTGGATTATTTAGTGAAATACCAAATTATCTCATGTGCTTTAATTTAGATTTATGCTCTTATTTGTGTGTTTGTGTTTGAAGATATTACTTTTTTTTTTATTGTGTGATTGTCAACAATAGTATAAAATTTTAACTTTTGATCAATTGAGGAAGATGAGTATTTTAAAATGTTGACCGTAATCAATGTTGCGTGTGTTGTGTCTTTGGAGAGAGGTTAGTCTTGATGATTTCTTTTTTATGCAATGACTTTGTTGATGCATGTGTAGTTTAGTTTAGTTTGACCGAGATGATGTTGGTGATGGATTGCACCTTGAGCATCTGTAAGTTGTCAGTGACAATGACGTGGACGTATGTTAAAGGAGCATATCGGTTGGCAATGTGTCAAATGTTTGTTTCAAAGCATGTGAGACTTGTAGTAAATGGAGATGTGTTGGTTGGTAAGTGGATGTTCACCAAAGTCCCACGTAAAGTAATATGAAGAAAGGTTGTAGAAGAAAGTTATTATAAAAATGAATAATTGATTTGAGAATGACTACCATAACTCAATAAGTTTCTTGAATGTATGGGAAGTTTGAGTTGTTGTACGTCATCAGAGTGTTTCCAATCTTGTCTTGAGAAATTGCACTAGAAGGTTTGCAATTTTCTCCAAAAAAAAAATTACATTAAAAGGTTTCCAATTTTTGTTTTGGAAATTGCATGAGAATGTTTGCAATTTTTTTTAGAAAATTTGTATGAAGGTTTGCAGTTTTTGTTAGAAAAATTGTATGTGAAGTAATAATACTTTTGTTGAGTATTCGTGGATGTAGGCTTCGAGGTGTCAAATCACGTTGGAGTTATGTGCTTTTATTTTGTTTTTTGTTCTTATTCGTAGATGTGTTTTTGTTTGAAGTTATTTTTCCATTCCGTGATTTCTACCAAAGAGCAACAAAACTTGAAAAAATGTTATATATAATGTTATAGTTGTAGTATTACCATCTACTTCAAAGTCCAATGAAATAAACTTTGGAGATCATGGTATAGAGTTGTTAGTCACATCCTTGGCCATTATGAATTTTATTGAGTATGAGATGAGTATGTTAATGTAAATAATTTATTTTATATTTTTATTATTCAAAACACATTTGTAGTTGTTCATATTATTATTGACTTATTTATTGTTGTTTTCAAGTCTTATAAAAAGGCTAGATATAATCAATTCAAAACAATTTCAAATTGGATGATATAATGGGTTGGTGTGCTAAAGACATGATTATTCGCCATTATAATTAAGAGTAGGAATGACAAGTGTAACTCGTTTTGACTCAACTTGTAATTGGTCTGTCAAAAACGAGTAGAGCAAGTTCGAATCACCGTAACAAAACGGACTACATTTTGTGACCCACCCCACCAAAATAACATTAAAAATATATTTAATCATATAAATATTTTTTAAGTTTTTAATTGATTAATTAATGTTTTTAATTAAAAATATATTTAATCATATAAATATTACACTTATATGTTAAATTATCCTATTATAATTAATAATTAAAACTTAATTTAAAAATGTCAATAAATTAAATTATAATATTATTGCATATTTTCATCTTAAAAAATTAATTTGAAATTATTTTTTATTTTAATTTTTAATTAAAAATGGACTAATTGGTCAATCCGACCACTCTGACTTTTTATAATTAAAATAAAAATCAATAATATAATTATTTTAATGTAAAAAATAAAATGTTACTTATTAAAAAGTAAAATTGAAAAAGAGATGTGTATACAAGAATGCTGAATCACATTTATATAAATGGTATAAATCTTGAGATTTTATAATAGTAGATAACTATTATAATTTTCTTTTTGGTGTATGTATCATTTTCTTTAGTTGTAGAACATTTTGGTTATTTTTTTATACAACAAATATGTTGAATATGATTAAAATAAATGTTGAAAACTTATTAATTGAATAATAATCGATTGCAAAACACACATTAAACAAAACCCCATTAACAGATACACTACGAAAGTGATTTTACATGTTTATATTCCAATTACGGACTAAATTATATTTACCAATGGATTTCACTTTATGTTATATACGATAATTATGATTTTCACATTTTCTTTTTTAAATGGATCAATACTAATATAAAAACATATTAATATTTATATTTTCAAATTATTAAATATATTCCAGTATTAACAAAATCGAATTATTAAATATTATTTTAGTGTTTTAAATAAACTAATATTTCTTTTTTTAGAAAAATTTAATATTAAACTTTGCATTTTAAAATGAATTTTTATGTTAATGAAAACTTAATTACTTTAATTAAAATATAACATATTTTAATTATTTTATCCAAATAAACATTCGAAGAAGGAAGATAATCCTTTTCCTAGTTATTCATAACTTATGAATTTAATTTTTTTGGAATTATTTAAATTTTCTTATCCAAATAAAAGAGATAAGGAAGAGTATTAAGGATTTCAAATTTTAAACCAAGCTTAACTTTATTTAGTTGTAAGTAATTAAATTATTTTATTCGCCTATGCTTTTTAAAATTTTCACATATTTTTATCATAAAATACTTTACAAATTGTAGAAAATTAAATTACTTTATAAATTTTTCCCACAGAAAAAGCTTTGCAAATATTATTCTTTATACCTATTTAACTTTTATTAGTGCTTTTTATGCTTTTGATAGTCTAATTTTGCGGAGCCGTGGTTTATGTGCTGAAGCTGAAGTTTGTACCAACCAACTAACTTTTCATGGCTCATCTCACACAGTCATGGCTATGCTTTTTAGAGAACAGGGGCAGTGTCCCAAAAAAGTAGGGTTTGTAAACTTGACGGTAAATAAAATTAGTTACTTTCAAATGAATATCGTAATATCGAATGGTAATTTCTTAAAAAGGTTTTCAGTGGTATGAGAAGCATTTTTAGTAAGATATATGATATTTATTTTTAGGTTAAATATGTTTTTACTCTCTTAACTCTTAACTTTCAATGAATTTTGAATAGTTCATTTCGAAACTTTGAACTAATTTAGTGTTTGATATTTGAAAATACGTGGATTAAGTCTTTTTAATCAAATTTTGTTAAATTTATTTAACATTTCAAACGTGTTTCATAATAGTATTTGACTTAATATTAAAGCAAAAATATGTCAAACAATATAAATAACTTAAATATAATCATGAAATGCGTGCGAAACATCAAATAAACTTAACAAAATTTGATTAAAAGAGTTAAATCCACGTATTTCGAAAGATAAATGATCAAATTGGTCCAAAGTATAATTTCAAAATTCATTGAAAGTTAATAGACCAAAAACATATTTAAACCCTTTATTTTTTTATTAGACTAAACTCTAAACAAGTATTAATAATAGAAATTAGACATTTTTTCTTCATAAAAGGTTAGTGTTTTTTGCTAACCATGCAATAAATAAAATTGTCTACTAATTTTTTTTTTTTTTTGTGATTCCATCCTTCTGTAACGCATTATAATGAGGATGAGATGAAGAGGGTAGACCCGAACCCAAAGTTATGATATTCTTCTTTTTTATTACTTTTAGGCGTATAAGATGCTCCACCAACTAGTCAAGCCAGAAAGGCTTGGACTTGAACGTGCTTTTTGGAAGCTGTAAACTTCCACATTCTCAAGCAAGTGTTGCCATCAAAATTTCAAATACGCGTATTGGGTACAGCTCACTACACCTCATTCATTGCTTCTGCTGCTTTCAGACATCATAAGCCAAAACCAAGGGGTTGAATCATGTTTTTTCTGCTTATTAATGTGCGAACAATGGTTTGGTAATACATGTCTTCCATGAAAATGCAGTGATTATATTGCCATGCAGGGTAAGGGTGAGACCGTGTCAAAACCATGAATTAATAATTCATTAATGAATACATCCTCCCACGTTATGTGTGATTTGGATTCCAAAACACATGGTCTCTACTCTCTTGACATGTTGCCCCCATCCAACAAGGTTCACAAATGGGACGCGTTTCTTGTTTTTTCTTTCTTTTTCTTGTTATGTTTCAAATTCCACGTCTTATTACCACGGCAGAGAACGTGGCTGTAGCCACACTATAATTGTCTCTTGTTTTTCAATGATATCTACACAATTATTATTATTAAAATTAGTATCTCCAAAATCTGTATTACTTGTGTGTGAGATGTTATCAAAATTAACATGTCAATATTTTTAATGTAGAAATAACAATTGCAGGACCAAATTAATATATTTACTAAACATTGAATATCAAAAAGATTAAAACTTTTGGAAGTACCAATTTCAATTTGGAGTTACCAAAATAACTTATTTAATAAACCATTGTCTTTTATACATTTTCCCAAAGTTAAGAACAACATCCTATGAGTATCACCTTTGTTCTCCGCCTAAAACTTGTGATATTCAACAATCCTACAACCTTCAATTTGAGGAGACAGACATATTTGACCTAAATCTCCATGGTTATCATTGATTCATAAACAGAGCCTGCTTAATCATCCAATAGTGGAAATTTTCCATTTAACTAGTTTGCTTCCACATTCAATTTCATTTGAATTCACTAATTGATCTCAAGCACCACTTTCTGAAGTGCTTCTGCTGTCAGTGGGATGTGCAAGCAATCTTGACCATCAGAATGCTTTTTAATCTTGACCAGCTCATGGTCTTTAAATTCAGTTAGATGAGAGTTCAGGGTAACTTGACTGCTAACAAGGAAACGTTCTCGACACACTGAGTAGAGATCACTAATTGGCATTCCTATAAAATAAAGAAAAATATTTAACAAATCTTGGGTTTGAAAAGAACATCAAATCCAAGTAAATGATATAAACTTGCCTTCGTCAGGGTGAGAGAGTTGATGTTCAGCAAGAACTTTGAATACACTCTGAGCATTACGTGTCAAACTTAGCAAAACTATTGTGGCTGTTTTGACAGTTTGGCTGGCACTGCCATGAGCAAGAATCATAGGATAAAACATGCCTTCAACCTTGTAAGGGGCAAAAGTAGGAACGTGATACCAGCACCAATTGAACTGCGTGTGGGCCATATTTTTGTCCCAAACTGCATCAGAAGATGAAATTGTTAAGCAATAAACAGAGACTACAAAAAACCTTTAAGTGAAATATCCGTCATTTCTATTGCTAAAAAGACATAAAAAACTTCCCACAGCCTTGTATTATATCAGAATCAGGTCTTCAAAGAGGCCATTTAGATCTAAGAAGTCCTTTTCAATGTTTCTACCGAGTTTCGTTAGGTATTCCACTACCTCTAATTCTAAATATTGGACTACTCCCCACTTGATCGACTCTTCTTATAAACATTTCTGCAGGTCCTCTTCTCACATGACCAAACCCATGAATTATTTAACCATCTTTTCCTCAGACAGCGGACTCCAAATTTTATTACCTGATCATTTTCTTTTTCCTACAAACAACTTCAAAGAAGTGCACGTTATTAACAGTTTCAATTTTATGTACCATGACCAATAAGTGTTTGGATTCTTCAACTTTATGAAAGGGTGATATTAGTTAGTCCTATTGTCAGTTAAACATATGAAATATGATCAGAACCTCAGACGACCTCTAAGAATGTGCAGTATAGATAAAAAAAGTTATAGCATTTCATTTACAAAGGCATTTATACCTTTATTTGCAAATTAATATTGCATCATTCAAGTTCTATTCAAGCACTCAATGAACCACAAATAGAAAATATAGCAGAACAAAATAAACCTTGAAATAATAATATATAACTATACCCATGCTTAAGGCACATCCAAGATAACACTTACAAATTACAATTTACAAGAGATAAAACATTCTGCAAAGACAGAGTAACACTGCTGACTATACTTACACAGTGGAGCATTGACGTGGTCAATAGTGGCAACAATGCGAATACGGGCACAGGCAGCTAGTCGAGCAAGGTACTGTTGGGTTTCAGAGTCCCTCAATCCAGGTCCATCAATATTGTGAATAACGACACAAACAAAAAAATCAACATCATCTATTTCTGCTTGATCCAAGAATGTGAGAAGTTCTTCCATTGATTGAGAATTAAATTGGTTCTTTGGCAATTCCCGATGTGAAACCCTTCGTTTTGTTTTTATTTGGTCCCACAGAACTTCAGCTAAAGCTATCATAGCCTAATATATTTTAAGAAAACATATAATGTATTAGTGATGTACGACGAGAAGAACATGCTTAGAAGGGCACATCACACTCATCAACTTCATACAAGCATTTACTATAGAACAAGACTTCCCTTGCGTGCTTTTGGTGTTGTTCTCCTATTTGATTTAGAGTTTTACCTTAGTAACCTATTTTATTTTTTAATGCAAAGTGAAACTGAAATTCTAATTGAAGAACAGTTCCAAATATGCTTAAGGAGCAAAATATAAGGGCATGTTTGATTCTATTCTCACTTTTTCTTAAAAAAATTGTTTTGTAAAACAATTCCACAGTGCTTAACAGCCAATCTCCCATCCAGAGTGTGTATTTAAGTTTTGAAATCATTTTAAAAAACAAAAGCAGAACTGGAGGATATTTCATCATCCTCTTCTGTTTTCTTCACATGTTCTACTCGAGTGCTCAGGAACCAGACATTTAGAAAAAAATAAAAAAATCTGCTAAGGAGAAAAACACTTGCAAATATGCTCTAGAGACAGACAAATCTTACAACAAATGCTTTATAGTAAACAAATAATGCCTAAGTTTGATCTTTTACTTTTCTCCTTCTTTTTACACAACAGAAAGAGTTCTATTCAAACATATCATATAAATGGAAAAAAGTTAGTGAAGAAAAAAAAAAAAAAACCTGTTTTAAGTTGATGGATTGAAGATATCCATTAATAACAACTACAGAATACTCAGTCAGAGCCGTCGAAGCAAAATCTTCAATCAAAGTCTTCTTAGATCCAAATCCATACATTAGAAGCCCGAAACCACACCTGAATCATCCATGTAGCAAAAAACAAAAAACAAAAAATAAGAAAAAAAAACAAAATTCACTTTTGGAAAAAATAAAACCACATTCAAACGAACCTTAGCGCCAAAAGCCATTCAGGGTACATAGTTTTATAGGAGTCCAATAAGAGAGCGATCTCGTCTTCATGCTTGGGTTGAATTCGCGATGCAGCTTCCCTCAATTCCTGGTAAATTGTGAAATCGCAGTGATTGGGGAGGATAATGAAGGGGAATGGAACATCATTTTAAAAATTACAATTATGAGTGATACCTGTTCGTCAACAACGTCGATGTCTGTGAGTTTGTGCTTCGATTTTTTGGCCGAGGAAGCAAGCTCCTTCGCCAGAAAATAGTTTCTTGAGAACTCGAACTCTTCGTCCTCGTCCTCGTCCCAACTGCCGTTGGTATCCATTCTTCAATCAACGAAACAAAGGAAACAGTGTTGACGAAAATTTGTGATACAGTTTCTTTCTTCTCTATGCTCTTGTACCCTAGGCGATTTTCCCGCCATATTCCACCGGGTCGGGTTTCCCTAAATCATTGACGGTTCCTTATATATACCCGATTTGCGTCTTTGACAAAACTTTCCGTTTTATTTGAAAATGAAAAATATAGGCTATCCATGGTTTTTTTTTTTCGATCAAAATTACCTGATGATGATTTATTATTTTTATAATAAATAATAAATATCGTAGAAATCAAATTAATTGTAATCTATAATTATATATAAAGGATTTCATTTTTTGTGTTTATTTTTTAAAATATCGATTTTATCCTTTAAATATAATAATTTATTAAATTTTTAAAAATTGATTGTTATTTTTATAAATTTTTTATAAAATCAGATGTCTCTGCTTCTTTTCTTTTTTTTTATTTATCAATGGGTATTCTTTTATCTGTTCTGATATATTTTACTTTATTTTTAATAAATATAATTTTAATATATATATATATATATTAACTTAATAACATTATAATATTACCACCTGCTACTAATATAATATTATGCATATTTAAACAATCATACACACATACGGGATAGCGTTACGCTAGTTCTAGATAATATTTTTACATTGACACTGTTTAACTATTAAAGTTTTTGTTTTTATTAGAATAATAGCTAAATTGGACCTATTTAACAAAGTTTAATTTATGTATATCAATGCAAAAATTTACACAATTCACAAATGAAAAATTATCATAAGTATGCATCTTAAAATAATGCTCTTTTTTTAGGCCTCGTTCCCGAAAATTGACTTGCTAAAAAGATTAGAATACAATCGTTTTATCTTATTCCCAGTCCCTTAGGTGAAATTATCGGACGAAGATCTACACTTATTAATGGTATAATTATCGAAAAACATATTCACCTGTAAAAAGATATTAAAATGTTCTTCTGTTATCTATATAACATTTTTTTTTTTATTTAAAGTTACAATGACTCACTTCTTACCACCATGATTTTAAGATAAAATGAAAATGAAGATAAAAGTTAACTAAATTCTTCGTGTAGAGTTTGTCTTAACTAAACCTGAAACAATATTAAAATTAAATTATTTGTAAAAGTTAAAGTAATATATATATATATATATATATATATATATATATATATATATAATTACCATATTCATGTTGAATAATATACGTGTTACTTAATTAAATTATGCATACATATTATCTAATTATCCAAATTTAAATTATTGTTTGTTAGCTTAGTAATAAAGACTAAAAGAAAACAATTATAAAAGGTTAAATATTTAAAATTAATAAATACTTTTTAAAAGTCAAAAACGAAATCATGTATATTTGTATAATTTAATGTTTCAGTTGATGAAATTACAATTTCTATAAGATAATTAGTCATGAAATGGATGGTATGATTAAACATACACTTATTTATTTTACATTATTCAATTAATGTTTAGTTACGTTGCATGTGTAACTAATCATCCTAACAAACAAATGAAATAGATCATAATATTTATTAAAAAAAATGAAAAATATCACATCAAAAGTGGAAAACGTAAACTAGAATAAGTAATTAAGCCAATATATTAATTACTTTTCAACATAAATCGATACATAAAGTTTAATTTTGACAAATTATTGATATCAATGATGTTATTTATCGTTGTTTTAATCAATGACAGCAATTAACAAACACAAATACAATTATTTTTATAGCTAATAATAATTAAAACTAATTTGATCAAAATAAATAAAAAGCATGAAAGTAACAGAACTCCATCAATGTTTTCAGATAGGCGCACGTTAGCTGCCATGCACAGGAACAACACAGTGCTTTGAATCGGTGTGCACCTTAGCAGGAGCAGCAGGTCCACCACGAATGATGAGGGGGAACCACCGAAATGATTGACTGATCCATCCAATTCCAACCGTTCTCAGACGACAAAGCGTACGTTAGCACACGACCAGTTCTGTCTTAATGCTCCAGCACCCACAACAAAACTAGGCACCCACGATCTAATTTCATTTTGGGGTCGCAAAATCTTGCCAAAGTTGCAACCTTTTCCTGGTTTTGATTCGGAAAGAGAAAGTGGGCAATGGTGGGATGAGGATAGAAGGGGAACGGAAGAAAAAGCGAGGGAAATGGCGAGAGGGGAGTGGAGGCTTCAACTTCACCATAGAGGGAACTGGAATTGTTCCTGCACGAAAATAACTCTTTTAGTTTGCTTTTTCAACATTGTTGTTGCTCTCTACACTCTGCGTTCTCTCTATGCTTCTCTTTATATCTACTCTGATAGAGTTGCACGAAACAGTAAGTCATGTCAATCTTTTCAGGATGTTTTTCTTTCTGTTTCTCCTAATAACACAAGAAATGGTGGCAAAAAGTTTATCCTATATGGAAAATTTTGAACCTTCCCTACAAGGTCTTTTGTTTGAGACAGGAAAATGTTCAATTTCTTTGTTTTCAACACTTTTCGCTTTTAATTTGGTTTGTGTTTTCAGTTGCGGTGTATAAGCCAGATCAGATTCGAAAGATGGAAGAGTCTAACCGAATCAGGAAGGATTACAAACCGGCGGAATTAGTGAAATTGGTATGAAGTATGAACCGTTTTTTTGTACCTGCCAGGAGCAAACATTTTTTGTGAAGTTAATCTGAAGTTGATGTTGTGAAACTTCTGCAAATAGGTGGAGGAGTTAGGAGGGGAGTTTTCAAGAGAAGATGTGGTGGTTGAGTTGCCACGGCATTTGAAACAGAAAATAATTGATGAGGTTATGCAGAAACTAGGTAGCTTGAAGGGAAACAGCGAAAATGTCTCCCACTCCCAGTTCATGGCTAAGGAGCGAGGTGAGTGTGTGCCGATAAGAATTTCTTGTTAGAATTAATGTTGTTGCCATGTGAGACAAGAGGAACAGGATCTCAGGAATAGTATTGTTAACACTAGTTTTGTCGTTTTTCTGTCCTTAAAACATTGAGTTTTTTATCGCCACTTGCATTTATAACTGATGCATTGTAAAAAGCTCTAGAGTAAACTTGAATTTTCTCAGATATGATGCGTTAATAGACGTTTTCTTTTATTTAAATGTTTGTTTCTTGCTGATTAGTCATATAGTATGTATTTTGTTGTTTAATGAGGAAACTAGATCTTTGTTGTTTAAAATTTAGCTGAAGGGGTAAGGATTGTCCAAGCCTGATAATGAGTACCTTGGCCATATTCCTAATTTGGTCTGGGACATTTTTAACACTAATGAATGTCCAAAAGTTTCATTATGCCTTTGATTTATGAAAGAACGAAATTATTCAGTATTTTCACGTTATATTTACAGAAATGATGTATCTATCATTTCTTTTGGGGTTGGGAAGGGGAGGATGTAAAACATTCATAAGAGCAATTATTTTATAGCTTATTGCAGGAGGCCTATATAACTGTTTCTTTTCCTCATACTATTGCATGTTATGTAGATTTGTACAGATTAATTCATTTAAAATGACTGTGTTCATGGTGTTGAAGGTAAAAACCTCCCCTTTTGGTTTCCTACTGTAAACCCCTATAGACAACAGCCTTTGGTGTTGGGCCAAAAAAAAAATAAGAAAAGGAAATCTTTCATTTTGTTGTATTGAGATGTTTTATATATTTTTTTCTGAACATTTATATGTTTGTATTTTGTTTGTTTTATTGCATAACTAATCATTTATTTCACTGTCACATGGTCAAATTATGCCTTAGAATGCGATTCATCTTCTGCATTGAAGGCCATTTTATATCAAGTTGTTATGTAAATGGTAATTTGTGTACAATGTGGAAGATATTTTGATGCTGATATATTTTTAACATTAACTTATACAGAAGCAGTTGAAAATTGGCGCAAACAAAAATTGGAAGAAGTTAAGTTGGCTGTTGTCAAAGGGACTTCAAACTCGATCATTCCACATGATGAGGAAGGTATGAACAAAATATTATGTTCCTCTTTGCCGTTTGAATGGGTTGCTGACACATTTAGGCGAAGTTTGTTCCTTTACACATTACCAATGAATGCTTTTCGTATATAATTTTTTTTTTCAATTTCGTAGGAATGCTACTAAGAGCTTTGGAGTCTGATTGGGCTGTGGTTTCTGAAGAAATTGGCCTTTGGATACCTATTGAGGTTGCTAATGAAGAACATAATGACAAACCTGAGGATGAGTCAGAGATAGGTAAAAAAGTTGCTAATTAGAATGTGGAAGTGTGTACATATTTTTGCATGCAGAAAGTTAATTTTTGTATGTACTAAGTCCACATTCTCTTCAGAGGAGGAAGTTCTTCCTGGTAGGCCTCTTCCACCTGAATGCAATAACGAACTTCATACGGATTATGGTGGCGCCGCCGTGAGATGGGGCCTTACTCATCATAAAGATAGTGCAGCCGATTGCTGTAAGGCTTGCTTGGACCAGGCTAAACGTGCCAAAGAAGGTGAAAAGAAATGCAATATTTGGGTTTATTGCCCATCAGAATATGGGTGTCATTCACCAGATATCTATCAGCACAAATATCAGGAATGCTGGCTCAAATATGTAAGTTGCAATCTATGAATGTGATTCATACAAAATGCTCTTGAATTTTAAAGTTGTTGATGTTCAACAAAGTCACCTTACAATGCAATTTGTGATTGAATGAAGGTATAAGAAGCTTCATACTGCACTCATACTGTAATAGCTTTTCATACTAACATTCAATGATGTACTTGGTATTCTGAACACAGGCTGAGAAACCCAAACTAAATTTTAAGGATGAGTATCCTGAATGGTATCGAAATTCACACCCAACTGCACCATTGGTGGTTCCATGGGCCTCTGGAGTTGTCAGCACATGAGATAAACAATCAAAGTTAACATGATCAAATAGAGTGCAGACCTACCTTGTAGATTGCAGACACTCAAAGCTGGCTTTGACATGCTTTGTGGATTGTACTGTTTGTTCTTCATGTTTATGCCTTTATCATCAATGGTTGAGATGGGGATCAAAGAGTTCTCCCTTATGGTCATTTACATATTTAAGACTTGGTTTCTGTCTCATTGCCAAGGATTTTTCCCTCAAGAAGACCAGTCCAAGACTGAGGTGGGGTGAATTAGGTTTGTTTGTTTTATTTCTTAGATAGATTCTTAGATGATGTAATGGGATTTGTAGATTCTTGGTCAAATATTTCGTTCCTTTGAAAGTGCTATGGGAAGTGTTGTTTTCCTGTTGAGTCTTCACCAAAAGGTGAAGCTAACATGCACTAACTGATGAGGAAATTGTTTTGTTGTGAGGTAGCTGAAATCATAATTCACTTGTATCTGGGATTTATAATGTTGTTCATGTTGGTGGTGATCATCAAAATCCTCTGTCTCTTCTTTGCCTTTCATATGATCCATTATAATCATAGTTCATGTATGTGAATATATAAATAGGTATTCCATTTATTAGATATTTTTAGGTGTTTGATTGTTTTGAAATTTTTATTTTTATGTATTTGTCAGTTACAATGTTCATGTAACATTAATTACTTTTTTTTTTATCAATTATATCCATTTGTCTTCTGCTCTTTAAATAATCGTGTGGAATAGAGAAAGAAAGTAATATAATTATTTTATTGGAATCAAAATATTTATTATATTTCTTGTTCATAGAAGCATTACAAGAATTTGTTCAGTCAGATCCTTAATGGTTTCCATTATAAGATTTAGCTCTTTAGGAATGAACTGTGGGTTGAAGACTAAAATATATTTGAAGTTCTTGATTACTCTTTCTCTTTTGTTCGTTTTTAATTGCTGTTTTTTTATAAAAAAGTTGTTTTTATATTTGTCATTTAAAATTTGTAAGATAAAATAGTATTATTTTAAATTATAATCAGTTTAATTTACATGGTGAAAGAATTATTAGTTGTGGTAAGAGAAGAAAAAAAAATATATTAACACACTTAGATGTACATGAAATATGAAAACTAAAGCAAGTATGATAGATTATTCACTTAAAATTGTATACAAAAATAATATTCTTTGAATGAAAAAATATTAAATAATTATTATATAGGAATGGAAAGAACAAAAACATTTTAATTAAAATTAAGTACGTATAGGATAAGATGTAAAATTGTATAATCTGAATAAATTTCTATTCAGGTGTTATCTATACTATACTATTATATATAGAGAATTTTCCGTTTTAATACACATATTTGTTTACTGTTTTTATCTTTTAAATAAATAAATACTATTTTTTAAATTAAAAGAATTACTTTTGTCAATTTTATCAGATGATCATAAAACAGTTTTAGAATATATATATATATATATATATATATATATATATATATATATATATATATATAAATCTCTATGGTTATTGTAATTATTATTTTAATAATCAAAACTTGTGAAAACTGATTTTCACTTGTGTATTTATATGTTTTTTATAACCATAAAAAGAAATAATTATTAAAATTAAAAAATTATTATTATAATTATTTTAATAAAAATAGTTACCATCGTATAATATAAACAAAATTTTTTCACAATAAATAATTCAGACCCTTTTAAGTTAAGCAATATTTTCCCTTTGTTAAACGGTTTTCTATGCAAGAAACGCAAAATACTTTCTCGATCGTTTGTCTCTTTTTCTCACCAACACTCTAACCGCTTAACGGGATCTCGTGGACATGGGTTCTGTTTCGGGTTCGAGTAAGGTTCACCACTGGAACGTTTTCGACGGCGTGAAGATAATCGCGGCGACGCCGGAGGCGCTGATGGCGGAGATCGACTCTGCGATCTCGGCTATGGAACACTCACGCGCCACCGCTATGCTCGACGCAGACGAGGGATACGACGCGCACGTGGCCGACGAGGCCTACAAGGCGGGCTGCGCCGCCCTCGCCGCCGGGAATCTAGACGAGGCGCTCCGATCACTGAACCTTTCTCTTGCGAAGTGCCCTCCCGACAAAGCCTCCGCGCTCGCAAAACTAAACTCGCTGATCGATCTCGCTTCTCAGCACCTTCAAGCCTCCTCCAAATGACAACGCGTCGTCTCGTTTCGTCGCGATTCTTGTGAATCTTGAACTGTAAGTTGTTTCGAATTGATCTTGTTTTTCTTTATCAATATTGTTTGGAATATGATTGTGATCGATGATATCTGGTTTTGTTACTTCTAAATTCTAACCAATAGCAACATTGACAGGAAATGGATTTTTCCAAGTAAGAACAAAATATCCCCGTTCCTATCAAAGAGAAACAAGCAATAATGTAAAATTCATCATAATTTCATATTAACAACATCGTAGAATGTAGCAACCATGAAGAATCAATGACAAATACAGTGGGAGACGCTGGTCTTTAACATAAAAAAAATAAAACGAAGATCATCGCAACATACCTAATAATTTCACATTTAAGTTTGACTCAGAAACTCAATTTTGCAGAAGAAAAATTAGTTTCAGAAACTCAGTTTGTAAATATAAGTTAAATCCATAGTTAATTTTACAAATTTAGCTTTGGATTAGAGATAATTGTAATGGTTTGTTTGAGCTGATTTTCAGGGGATCACAAAGGATGTTCTGAGGGTTTTCACTCGTGGTACTTTTCGTTGATTAGGAGTGACACTTGCAACCAAAGTCAAGCTGGCGTATACATGTTTTGAGAATTATCCCTCCAACAATGAACCCATCCCTTTTCATTTTCACTCCTCTAACTCCCACACTGAAGAACAAAGCTTGCATTTCTCAATCTTCAACAACTCCACCTTAATTCTTTTGCTCATCTATATTTTTATGGCTTCAAAAGTGAATTTCATAATTTTTAATCATGCACATTGTCACTCCATCTCCCGGTC
This sequence comes from Vigna unguiculata, assembly GCF_037176805.1. Taxonomy (NCBI): domain Eukaryota; kingdom Viridiplantae; phylum Streptophyta; class Magnoliopsida; order Fabales; family Fabaceae; genus Vigna; species Vigna unguiculata. Next base: position 2,066,701 of record NC_140799.1, on the reverse strand, counting down.
AGTCAGGTTTGTGATTGTTCCTCCTCGTCTTCATTCGCCCGAATGTGGGCAATGGCTTACCTATATATATCCACGAGAGTGGAGATGTGTATCTCCTGTTAAAATTATAGTATCTGAAAATTTTTTATTTTCTCCTCCTAATCTTATATATTTGAGTCTGGTGCTGCTCTATGGTAGAGACCTATAGTTGAGAATGTCAAATACATGACTTTGACTTGAATAAAAGTGTCCCTGACTTAGAGTCTTAGATCACAGTGTTATGGGGGTATTTCATTTTGTGGTTTTGTAGAATATTGTTTGCAATTTGTTATTCACTCTCCCCTTGCTGTTGAAGATGGTTGTTAGGTTGTAGGGCGTGTTTCCGGATTGTGGTGATTTGTGGCTTGCATTGTTTTTGATGGATTTTGAGAGGATTTGCGGTGTGTTTGTTTTTGTTGGTGGTATGTGTGCTTCGGTGGTTTCATTGAGTGGAAAAAAAAAATCAGGTAATGATTTTTAGAATTATACAGGGTTTCAGTTTTGATTTGATAATAAAAGATGTAAATGGTCATTTATTTTTGTGAAAATGTTTTGAAAATTGTTATGATTTTGAGAACTGGTTTGGAAAATTGTTTTTTAAGTTGAAAATGGATATTTCAAAACAGAGGGAAGGATGACAATGTTTGGAAATAGTGACTTATATATAAAAATATAGTTAGATGGGGATGGATTTTTCGTATAGGATGTTGGTTTGTGTTTTGATAATATTTATGAACACTTTTTTGAAAAAAACCAAATGGATGTTGAAAGTAACAGTTTGGGTGAGCAGTGATTTCCAATATAATTTTTTCGAAAAGCCTTTGGTGTGAATTTGTTAGGAACCAAAACATACGGTAGGAAGACATTTGAATTATTTTTGTATCAAGTAGTTGGAAATTAATAGTTAACATTCTTTTCAATTGATAATGTTATTTTTAAGTGTTGGTAAATGAATACTTTAGTACTTTACTATTGATTGTTGTTATTAATGTGGTGTATGCAAGTTTGCAGCATATACTTTAATAGGTGAAAGAGAAAATAATGTAAGTGTACTGAAATAGTTTAGTCGTGTATTGACGATTTGAATGTGTATTTAAAATATTAAAATAATATTGTATGTATTTCATTTTGTGAATTTGATGATTGTTGTTTGCAATCCGTTGGAAGACAATAGAGATTATTGTTGTATTAGTTAGTGGTTGGAAATAAATAGTTAGCATTCTTTTGAATTGATAAAGTTGTTTTAAGTCTTGGTAAATGAATATTTTAAAATGTTTAGTTGTGAATTAAAGATTTGTATATGTATTTGAAACATTAAAATAGAGAAGAGACAATGCAGAGCTTCACTGTTTTGGGGTGTGCAGTGCTATGACATAAAAGGACACACGCAACTTCAATAGAGAAGAACAACAATGCGATTTGAGCACCACAATACGATTTAGGGACTATACGATTTTAGGCCAAACAAAAACAGTGCAATCCTAACAGCAATACATAGTCTTTTATAACAATATCTTACACTATAATGACATTATTGCTCTTTCACTAAAATAATGTAATGGGACTCCCATTTCCTTAAAATATTAATAAATGAATGCTGTCAATACCCTATTCTAAAAGAACTTCAGTCACTTTTTTCCATAACATAAATCATTTTTTTTCCACATTAGTTTAAAAGAACTTATGGGTAACCTTTTTTTTTACTATATTATTCTAAAAGAACTCAAGTCTTGTGTCTAGGGAAAAAAATGTCAATTTGGAATCTTTTCTACATTTAATGCTTGAAAATAATTGGTCAACTACAGTATCTTGTTGATATAAGGAGAAAGCATAACAAAAACAAAGGCGACAGAATCTTCCATGTAATAAAAAAAAATCAATTGAAAATCCATACTACTTTTATTTGAAAATTTTATCATTTAATAGAGATAAATTTTAATTATCTTGTAATTTTTAATTAAATAATTTATCTTCTTCCTTTTCTTATAATAACAAACATAACAAAATTATTATTATAATTTTTAGAATAAGTATAAATAATTGTTATAATTTTATTAGATAATTTTTATTTATTTATGGGTAATTTTTTATTATAAATAATTATTTTAATTTAAAGGAAAATTTAAATTTAAAAAATGATAAATTTGAAAAAAATGATTAAATTTAAAAAATAATTCCTTAAAAGATAAAATTAATAAGAATTTATATACACAAAAAGAAGAGAATATTTTTTATTTAAATTGCATAATCTTGAAATTTAGTATATTAAAATGTAACGTTTTCAATTATAAATACTAATAATAATAATAATAATAATAATATAAAAAAATTATATATATTTAAATATATCTTTATTTAAAGGAGATTTTTTATGCACACTTTTTTTTTTTACTTTTATCTTTTAAATAAGCGTTATTTTAAACTAAAATAATTACATTCCATTTTATCACTTAAATAATGGTTAATATAAATTTAATTACTTTATAAATAAAATTATTATTTTATTATTTTATCTTTCAAACACTATTTATTTTACAATAATAAAAAAAGAGGTCATGTCCATTAATTAATATAAAAAAAGTTCATTTTAATTTCTTTTACTGAGTCTAAAAGATGATATTTTCATTCGTTTTTTTTTCTTCTTTCTTCTCCCTTTTTCATTAATTATCTCTTTTTATATTAGTAATCCAAATAAGTAAGGCGTTCCTTACTACTTTTTTTTTCAATGACTCATCAGAACTTTTACTTCTCTCATTTTCTCGAAATTAATCTTTTGCACGTACAACAGAATCAGTTTTGATGTCATATCATGCGAGTCAATTTTAACTTTGAAAAGCATGCAACAGGGTCACTTAGGGCAAAACGTAGCGATTCTCCTGTCCCTTTCTGGATTATTTTTGTACCAAATAGCTTCAATTGGAAGATTACTGTTACCATTTAACTCAAATTTATGAGATATAGCAGTTCCTTTTGTTGGGTGGCACGTCCTGTTAAGCATGACTTTAGCTTCAAGTGTTACTCTGAATAAGCACCACTACTTACACAGAGAGACAATTAGATAAAAATAAATACAACAAAGTTTGCAAGAAGTCATTGTTTTGAAACAAGAAGTGGGATTGATCTTCTTAGATAAGATTTCTGAATGTAAGAGTCAAGGGATAAAAAAAAAGGTGTTTGCAAGAAAAAAATTCACTTAACCAGTTATATTTCTTGACAGATATTAGAAATCAATAAAATTTACAAATACTTGGTTAAAAAATATAATGGACCAAAGGGTTTGCTACTTGAAGCAGTCAAACTTAGATTTGAACACTGGGTTGATTTTCTTGCCATTTATTGAAAGTGTTTGTAGCCCATTTAACTTTCCTTTACCTTAAAGAACGGAAAGCTTAGTGGGGGTTTCAGTACCAGGCCACTATCAGTGAAGCATATTAATTTGAGTATCAGCACATACAAAGTGTTTGTATTATATATCCTCTCATGTGAAAAGTTGATCAAGTAATTCCAACAATGGGTGGTGTCTTCTACCATGAGGAGCCAGCGAACCAGAACAAGAGATGCAAATTCCTTGCAGGGTCTCTGAAAGAAGTATTTTTCCACTGTCAAACTTTTACCCGGAGGCTTTCAACTGCAAGCCTTGAGGAGGAATGCCCCATCATCGATGATGTTGATGAGGTACATCAAGTACCTTCATCAAACCCTTTTGAATAGTTCTTGAGTGATATCTGCTAAGTTGTTTCAGCTCAATCAATTCTCAATCCAGAATCATTTCTTCTACCTTAAACCAAATATGTGAACATTTGGGTAAAATCATGTTAGCTGATATTTCAACATGATTTTGTATCGCCTGAAATGAATCCGAGTATGTTAATGTAAGGTGAGTTCCATGTTGAACTATGAAGTAATCTGAGTTGTTCTGTTGTGTACTGTTTTCTCAGATGGTTGTTTCGGCAGTGAGAAGCCGAGCTATGGAGAAACAGAAGCTGAAGCCAAGCCCATTGAGAGATGGTTTTTCCTGGACATATTCTCCTGCAACAAGAGAACTGTTTGTCACAGTGGCACCACAACCAAGGGTGGTGATAGGTGATGGAGAAGATGAGGAAAGAGAAGAGTTTTTTTCCGTAAAAAGTTGTCTGTCATGCTGTTCTTCGAGTGCTGTGAGTGACAAGGCATTTTTTTCTGTGAAGACTAACCTGTCTAGATGTTCAAGCATGAGTGGGGTTGACATGTCAGAGCATTGGAGGCGTTCGATAATTCAAGAGTTTTGCCACTGCGAAGGATGGCCTTTTGGGCTGTGCCGTAAAGCTGTGTTACTTCCACCGCTGCCTAAGTCACCATCTGAGTCATGGTTGTCACGCAAAATACAAAGAAGTACCAAAGTTATCTGAATTTATTTTACTTGCTCTGTCTTTTCAGTTCCAGTTGTGTCTCTTGTAGACTTGTAAGAGAAGTTGGTTGAAGATTTTGGAATAATGGATGTATGGCTCAAGATTCATATATAGACTACATTTAGTTTTAACATATACGTCAAATGAGATAAACAAACTCTTGCACAATTGCGTAATACTTGACTACTTAATCTTGACCAAAATGATGCGAACTATTTGCTCATTCAATCAGATCGTTTTATTAAAAGAATATCAAGCTGTGTTTGGCTCAAACAAATGTAATTTTAATCTTTTTCTCTGATGTATTGACACAACTCATTAATATGTCCATTACAATCCCAGTTTGTAAACTTCATGATTATTAGGAGCAGTTCTTCATGCATATGGTGTCTCCCAATCTTTAATAAATACGCATTCCAGTAAAACCATTATAGCTGCTTCCATGTACGATGTATACTTTTTTGTTACGAGAAGCAATTTTTTTGTGGATTTCAATTAATTTTAATCGATAGCATAAATATGATGAAAAAGTGTTGCTAGCTTTTCTTGTTCTGTTCCGTGTTTCTTGCAGACTAGATGCATATACAAATGAGTAGCTCGATATAATTAGTTAACTTCTTGACTTGTCATTTACTTGTTAACTTGTGGAAATGACATTCAAAATGAAATATAACGCTGTTTAAGGATATTCCCAGTTAACAAAGTTAAGCGCTCTTATTTCTACGCTATCAAACGCTTGACAGCAGAAAGGTCAGAAGAAAACCAATGGAAGGGTCTACGGACATCAAAAGCAAGATAGGAAACACGAACAAACAATTACATGCACTGTTTCTTGAATATTTCTTCTAAGCTCTTTGCTCAACGTATGAACCGGCAAGTCCAGAAGTTCCAAGAACAGTAACCTGCAACAGTAACCTCGGATTAGACAAGGGAATGGGAATTGGTATGCAATTTTGAATGTAGCAATGCTATTTGCCATGGAAGTAACTGAACAAAAAAAGTGAAGTTGAAAAACACAAATAAAAACGCAATTGACTGATCAAAATAAATTTCCTGACATTTTTTCTTTTTCTTTAGTTATTTTCTGAAGGCATATTCTTGCTACTTATATTTTTCTTACTAATAACCATATAGGATAGACTACCGAGTACAAAATGCATGGAGTAATTTAAGAAAGCACACGCAAAAAGTTAAAAGACATTCCAGCAAACAAGACACAATAACATTTGACAACACATCTTAAAAGATCTAAAGAACTAAACCATGTTGCAACTTGCAAGTGCACACAAAAACAGGAAATCAGACTTTTTGATGATATCTGCCATGATGGTTTTGAGGAACCCTCATCAAAAACTTCCAATGGTGTTACCATCTTCAAATGGCAGTGCCATGGTGTCGACCACAGGGAATGACAGATGCCAATTATCATGAAAGTGGCAGATTTTGGGTATGTCTCACCTCATATTCCTCATTCAGTGAATGGAAATAGAATGTTATGCCCAGGTCATGTGAAAAAAAGAGAGAGAAGCAATGCAAATCCCATTGGCTACCATGCACAAACTACTACATAAACGGGCAATAACAAGTGAAAATATAAGATGATACCTTTCCCCACTCAGCACCAAGGCCACTGCATCTCATCTTTAAGTGAATCATGCTTGCGCCCAACTCTACCTCCACCTTTTTCCGCAGATAATTCTCGTCGGGTCCAAAGGAATTCAAATAGGTGGAGTAACGATCAAAAATGAGATTAAGAGCACTTTTTATATGAGTAGGTAATGGCTTTACATCCTGCAAAAAGAAATCCAATCATCAGCAGCCAAATGAGGTGGGTAAATTAGAATAGAATGCAATGCAATGGTGCAACATTTTACAGGTACAAGTTTAAACGAGAAATACCTCGCCACTCACTCCAATACTGTCATCAATTTCCAGTTTCAAGCTGACTAGAATCCCACCAAACTCCTCAACAGCTTGAGCTGCCCGGAACACATTCTCCACAACCTCCTTGCCAGCCTTGTCATCAGTGTTTCTAGACAACACTTTCTTAACGTCAGAAACAACAGAATCCGGAAGCTCACTCCAATTTACTGCCAACAAATCTTTGAAAACATTGTAAAGTTCAGGGTCTTTAATATTGGGCAGGTGAGTCACATCTTCGCTAAAGAATCGCATGCTCCCTAAACCCATCGAGAAAGGAGACCTGCATTCTGTGTATATTTTTCCAAGCAAAACCAATTCAGCATACAACAGCCATCCTCGAACAGAACACTCTAACTCAATCAGCAAAGATTCTATTTCGATAAATTTCTCAACAAACACTTGCAGAAGAATAAAACAAGAAGACAAACTGAACTAATCTTCTCTCGTTAGTTAAAACTAATTTATGCACATTCTCATTCAGCTTCTCCAAAAGTTGATTTTATCTCATGCAAAACCAATTTCAACTCGTAACAGAAACTTAGCAACTTCATTTTCTCTTCTTATTTTCTTTTCCAGCATCTTCTAATTCTAATTGAGAAGTCCACCAAACAAACCAAAGTCTCAAAAAAACCTCAAAGCACGTCGAGAGTGAACCAGATACAACATTTTTTTTTCTTTAATGAAGATGTGAATAACCAATTTCATCACGAAAAGAAAACGGTGCCACTAACAACATGAAAATCACTGCCAATATTTTAACCAGCATACAAAGCCGATACTATAACAACGGAATGATTCAATTGTGGAGTCAGATACCAATCGAAGTATCGAAAATAACGGAGACATGCTATTCCAGTCACAATAAACGGAACACGAACACTATTACACTAGTTTATTGTCCGTACAAGCGTCATCTACCAGTACATTGAAAATGAGTCAGATTAATCCAATTCGATAAAAATCGTATCCAAATTGTGCGGGAAAAAGTGCAAACGACGTCGAATTAACAATAGAAGATGCAGAAGGAAAACCTAACAGAATATAAAAGACGAAACGGTAGGATAGAGAGAGAGTACCTGAGGAAGAGGGAGAAGGAAAGGGATTGGGAGAAGGAGAGAGAAGCGAGGTTGAACGAAGGATATGGTTGGTGGAAGAAAAAGCGTGATAAGATCTGCAACTCAGTGATCGGAACAGTGATCTGAGACGCATCATTTTCTCCATCTTCGTTTGTTCGTTCTTTCTTTCTTCGGTTCACAGTTCAAAGCCTGCAAAGGGAAAACTCAGAAGACACACGCGACCTACCAACACTAACACAACAAAACTTCTGCAACTATTTTTTTTTCGCCCTCTATTTTTTTCTGTAGTGGAAACGTATTTATATTATTGGTTAATTTTAGGCTATGTAAGTATATATTTAGTATAAGAATATGTTTGTATGGAAAATCCTTAACTTACATTTTTTTAATGATAATTTATTCTATATTTAGAGTTAAATTAAGAAAATTTGGACACTGAAACACTTAATTAAGAAGCACAAGTTGTTACTACTGTACCACCCAATATTAATATATTGAGAAATTAGTTTTTAACAACATATTATAGTTTCTCTCATCTCTCTATTACATAAGGTGGTTGATTATAATTAAGTAAAGGAAAATGGTAGGAATTATAATACTAAGAACTTGTTCACCTTCAGATCAAGAACCATTAACTCAAAGGGTGAGAGCAATTCATGTAATTCATTTATACTGATTGATCATATTAATACCAAACAATTTAAAAGTATAGGTTCACATCTTATTGATACTAAATGATGTAAAACTATTGGAGGTTCATGAATTAAACTTTTCCAAAAAAAAAAGTCAAATATTTTTGTAAATAAATAAATAATAAACTTTGAATCAATCAATTTTTTAAAGAAAAAATGGTTTAGGTTTTTTACAATACTATATTAAAAGTTGTTTGAATTTTCAAAGCACATAATCTAAGTTTAATATAGATGAGATTTGTATGAGATAAAGGGGCAAGAGAAAAATACAAAAAATTATATAATTACCTTCACTTTTACAAGGAAATGTATCTTCTTGTTTACTTATCACCATTAATTAAATTTATTAATTTTTAACTTCTACTTTTAAAAAATTACTCTTCAAAAAAAAAATCATGTGTGTTTAAGGATTACAAAACAGGTCAGTTCAATCATTTTGATCTGATCTGTCCGTAATCCGTGAAAAAAAGGATAGGATCGATATCAAACAGAAACAGACCAATAATAGTAACACACCTTATATAGGACGACCGAATTGGTCTATTCTTTCTCAATTTATTTTCAAAATTTTTAATTTTTTTTTATTTTAAAATTTGTTTATGTATACATATAAATTATATTAAAAACATATTTAATCTTATAAAATATTTTCTAAACTTTTAATTGATTAGTTAATATTTTTAATTAGAGATAAATTAAAATAATTATTTCATTTATATGTTATATTATTATATTATAATTAATAATTAAAACCTAAATTTAAATTACAATACTATTATATATTTATACCTTTTCAAAAATATGATAAAAAATAAAAAAAAAAAATTATTATTTATTTAATTTTTAATGTAAACTAAAATCAACCAAAATCGGGACAGATTGCTATGGATTTTAGTCTGTCAAATTGATAGATTGGACAAATTAAGCCAAAATAGATTGATGGATTAAAATCTTAAATCGACTCATCCTTTTTAACACGACCCAACCCATTTTATTATCCCAAATGTATTAAACTTATATCATATTAGAAAAGTAAACAAGTAAGAAAAATAAATGTGTTTTATTTATTTAAAAACAACTTAATTAGTTAAGACAACTCTTAAGAAGTTGCACAATTTTTTTAGTTGATCAAAAAAATATTTTAATAAACTAAAACCACTTAAAAATTAGTAACTTTAGTCAATTAACAATATAGTTTAATGATCAAAACGAAGTCAATTACATTTATTAAATTTTTAAACAGTTTTAGTCAATTAAAAAAAAAAGGTTAATTGGTAAAAGTATTGTACCTTACAAATCCATCAAAACAACATTAAAGTACTTTCTAATGAACTAAAATTGAATAAAGGTTCTTAACATTTCTAAAATAATTTCTATAAAATCTAACCAAAACCAATGAATGAAAACTTATTTATAACACTTAAAATACTAAAATTATAACAAAAAGATAATATCACCTATAATATCAACTTTTCAATATACTTAATAATAAATAAATTTATTCATGCATAATGAAAGAAAATAAATAAGAATTAATGCCTTAAACACTGAACCAATAGCCCTAATTTAAAAGAAAAAACAATAAAAAAGACTTATTATATTTTGGACTAAGTCACAAATTAAATGTCCAAATATTATTTTTCTTTGATACTAAACACACAATCACTTCGATTCTTAAAAGTATCCGTGTTAATCAAATGCTTGAAAGTATTACAATTAAAGAAAGAAATTCGGAAAATGTAATTCATCTATTTGTTTAGTCTTGTCGTTAGAAAAAAAAAATTCTATTCAAGTGCTTACCATTATTGTCATTTTGATTCATGAAGTTTATTAACTTAAGTCATTTTCAACGTGGAATTATTCATTTGTCAAAATAAGTTCTTAATCATAATCCCTTGTTGTCATTTTAATCTCTAAACGTGTAAGGAGACTACAATAATTAGGTTTAGGGATTAAAACATATTAAAGCAAGATGATTAAGTGACTGGGATTCACTAATTGAATCAGAGTAGAAGCTTCAAAATTCTTCGAAGAGGAACACCAACACTGTTTATTCAAATCCTCAAATTTCTTCAGAGCTTAACGACGAAGAGGAAGATATAAGCTATTAATTTCAGAAATGAAATCTTAAATTCAAAAACAAAAATAATCATTCGTGAGACAGAGTGTTTTAAAGATACGATGGTAATTAATTCCAAAATATTATTTGAATTTGAATGTGAGTAAAAATATTGTACTTTGATATTACTACATGAAGAACATAAGATATGAAATTTTGCATGATGAAACCTTATCGTAATAGTGCAAGAAGTAGCCACAAAACATAAGTGGATGGTGATAGTTCTCCATGTAGTTTATCTATCGCCATTTCTTTCTCTCTCTCAATCACTCACTCACTTCAATGGACAACGACACTCACGCGCCGGCCACCGCAGAGGCAGAAGTAGCACACGATTTCCCCGGCCTCATCCGTGTCTTCACCGACGGTCGCATCCAACGTTTCAAAGGAACCGACGTCGTTCCACCCTCCACCCCCACCACTCACCCCGTTTCATCAAAAGACGTCACTCTCAACCCTCATTCCACTCTCTCCGCTCGCCTCTTCCTCCCGACACCTCCATCCACCACCACCAACCAGCGCCGCAGCCTCCCTCTCTTGGTCTACTTCCACGGCGGTGGCTTCTGCACCTCCTCCCCCTTCACGTCAACCTACCACCACTACATCGCAGCTGTCGCCGCCGAAGCCAAGCTCGTCGCCGTCTCCGTCGAGTACAGGCTGGCCCCGGAGCACCCTATTCCGGCAGCGTACGAGGATTCGTGGGCTGCACTGCAATGGGTCGCGTCACACCGCAGTAACGCTGGACCAGAGCCTTGGTTGAATGAAAATGTAGACTTCGGAAGAGTGTTCTTGGCCGGGGACAGTGCCGGTGCCAACATAGTGCATAACTTAACAATGTTACTTGGGGACCCGGATTGGGACATTGGAATAGACATCCTAGGAGTTTGTCTTGTCCACCCGTATTTTTGGGGTTCGGTTCCTTTCGGATCCGAGACCATGGATTTGGATAAGAAGGCCGTGCTGGACCGGCTGGCCCTTTGTGTGTCCGGAGTCGCCGGACAATGATGACCCACGGGTTAACCCGGTGGGGGAGGAAGCACCAAGCTTGGCATGGCTAGGGTGCAGGAGGGTGCTGGTTTGTGTGGCGGAGAAGGATGTGCTGAAGGAGAGAGGGTGGATTTATTACAATGCTTTGAGTAGGAGTGGGTGGATGGGGGTGGTGGAAATTAAGGAGACTCAAGGGGAGGGTCATGTCTTTCATCTTCTTGACTTGGCTAGTGACAAGGCTCAGGATTTGATCAAACGCTTGGCTCTTTTCTTCAACAGAGATCAGCCTCCTTCAATTTAATGCATTGGTTCCAATTCATTCGTGTTTTAAGTATGCTTTCAAAACTGTGAAAATGTCTCTAAAATTGATTAGTAGTAGACTATTTATAAATTTCAAAGACTGAACTAAAGCTCAAATGCAGTTTTAATGGATCCGTGTTTCCAGATACACCTGAATCAACACGTTTATGTAGAAGATCCTACTCTTGGCAAATAATAAATAAACAAATAAATAAAACTTTTAGCTCATGATCAAGAAGAGGGATTAAAATATGTTTCTTTCTCATCCTCTAACATGTAACTCCTGCATTTTAAAGAACACACAAAAATACGAATACCCGTGATAAAACAATTTCTGTTGACAAACTTGTCAGAAGTATTTAATGAAATGCTGCTGTAAGGAGGAATACATTGGACAATGCTAACTCTAGAAAACAACAGTGTCGAGCATCATTCCCAAAGTCTGAACAATGTTTGATGACATCAAATTGGAAACGTGCTCTTCCAGGTGCTTCTTCGCATCTTGCCTTCCCACATTTGCAATTGCGAGTTTTTCAGGTGGCAACTCATCTTCTTCCTGCACTGCCTTGTTGTACTTGGATGCTAAATTTAGCATCTCCTGCATCACCAGAAATAAAAACATTATCTCCTGAATTTCTCATTCAGCTTATTTTCTGAATAAACGGTTGCTAGTTTCCCCCCCTTTACTCATCAGAGAGAGGATCTTTGAAATAAAGGCAAGTATTTCCTAAAAATAATCCCAACCTGTAGTTTAACTTATTTTGAAATTGTCAGCTTTTAACGAGTTTTTGAAAAGTGATAATTTCCTTGATTTTTTTTTTCAACCAGGCAGTATTTATATATACGTTACGAGCAGGTTTCAACTTATAACAGAATATTTTCCTGGCAGCAGGAGTTTTATCTTGTTTCTTTTCAAATATATTATATATTTAATTCAACGTTTTGAAATTAACACTTAATAAGTGTCTGTACTCTGTCACAGAACAAGGCTGCTCCGCACCACTACACTGCTATTGCAACATCTTCATGTCGAGGATGGAGCTTTTAATACCAAAATCACTATATTTCCATTCCAAACTCTATGTGTCTCAACAGCACCAAAGAAAATTCTAAAACAAAGCTAACAATGTATGATGAATTTATTGTTCTTATTTCAAAACACCTTTAGTTCGTCCAGTCATTCGACCTCAACCTATTGGTATAGTTCATTGAATTGCACTTTAACAAGAATGATTTATATAATTCAAATGGACATCAACAAAAACGTTTTGTATGGCACTCTCTCCTTGAAGATAGATGTCTAGCAGACTAACCAATAGGTTTCCTTGATCTAACTTTATTGAACCATGCTTATAAGCTCAATAAAGCTATGTGGCCACATTGATTGATGCCATGCCCATCACTAAATCGATGTCCACAACTAGTCCCCTTCTCCCCTTAATCTAATGTGTATTGTGGTCGTGTCACTTATCACCAGCTTAATATTTGTTTCCTTCAATACCTAACCATAACTTAATGTAGTGCATCCAATGTCCTTTTCATTCGTATAGGGAGATTAAAGTTTGTTAGCTAATTTTGTATTCTCATGTTCCTAAATGTTTCTATAACTATCATGCACCTTATACGACAATAATCAGTGAAAACCATTTTATTTTATATCTCTTTACGAGTGAGAGGGGAAAAGAAGTTGAGAGACAAGGAAACGACAGAAAGAATAAAAAAATCAACCAATTAGTATACTAAGTTTCTGAAATTTACTAAACCATGTCACAGAATTTCCAATTGAGAGCCATATCAATCCTTTACTGCAGTGTGAAAAGTCAAGAAAGTGCGTGGTAACATTTGAACAGTATTTTGTCTTGTGTATTATTTGTGCAAGGCTCATGTATGCAATAAATTAAACAAATAAAAAGTTAAACTGGGGAGAAGAAAACAGAAATTAAAAGGTTGAATGATCTACATTCATATTTCACAATGAAAACTCTTAACTAACCTGAACAGTCTGTTCATTAGTTTTCGAATGTGAATCAAAGCGTCTGAGTGTCAAACCATCGGTCCACTTCTTTTTGTGAAGGTTAAGCAACATCTTCTCTTCAAGTTCATTCTTTCTGTAATTGATTGCTATGGAGTAATAATGTCTATTCAATCCATGGATCAGAGCCTAAAAAGGAGATTGCAAAAACAATTGCAAAAACAATAAGTAACAACAAAAGGCAAAAACAGAGCAGCATAAGGAAGTAAAGGAACACTCACTTGGATAGATGGCTTGTTTAAATGGCCTAAGTTGGAAGTTGTCTGTCGTGGTTCCTGACCCAGCATCATAGTTTGTGGATTAATCAGCCGGAAAGCATCAATTACCACTTTGCCTTTAACACTCTGAATGGGATCCACCACCACAGCCACTGCACGTTGATTTAAAGCCTCGAAACTCTGCATTAGAAAGTACATACATATTACATATAACTATGTAAAACCAAAATCCCTAATGGAACAAGGGTTTATAATGGCTAACTTAACCAAATCCCATGTGTAACCTGTCTAAAACCACATTAAGTTTTAACCATTAATTGTCCCATTCATTCATTCATTCATTCATTCATTCATATCACAGAGTATATTGTGCTAACTTTTCTTAATTCCATTGTACCTACTTAAATTGCAAGAATGAAAATACTAAGCATTCTTCTATCAATATTTAAGTACAGTAAAGTTTTATGACTCGAGCATTATTTCTTCTCGAGTTTCCAACCCTCACAACTAGAATCATTCCAATCTAAGATTGGGATGCAATGAGATACACATACAATCCTACACCAAGCAATCCATCCCTCTCCCCATTAGCACTTCCCAAGCATCTACTTAATATATATTAGTTTTAATCAATTAATGCTTCTTTATTTGAGCCAAAGCACAGATATCACTTGTCTATACATCCATATTACCAATAACAAAAGGTAATTTTCCATCTTCACTTTTACATCACAAGTTCCACATAAATAAAGTTTTAATTTGTATAAATATATAAAAACATATTTGTTCACAACTAATGCACTATCAAGGATCACAACAAAACCGTGACTGAGATCATAGCTTAAAACCTTAGATGTATCACAATTAGCATGTGCCTCATTTTTTCGTAAAGAACAACAAGAAAACAAATGTTATATGGATAACACAGTGTCAGTCAGCTCAATTACAGATCTTTCATTTCAGAAAAGGAAGTAAATGTCATACACACCTATTAATTGCTCACTTAGTTTCAAATTTAACTTTTAAGCACAAACATATGCCACCATGATGAACTAAAGATCAAAGAACCAGCCAAAAACCTGTTGGGTGTTAATATCCACTCCAGAAAGCCAACACCCGAATCCCGGATGCGAGTGATACCACCCCACAACCATCTCCGGCCTGCAACGACAAACCAACAGCGTTTCAACCATCCATATGTGTACCACAAGCAAATCCTCTCTCACAAAAACAACGAAACTTTAAACGAACCCAAAAAGTACCTTCCAGTCTGCTTCAACATATCAAGCATATTAGTCTGAAAAACATGATCAACGGCTTCAACGCTCACACCGGTCCCACTCTGAGGCATCGCAAACACATCCACAACGCGCACGGTGTACTCATCCACGAACTCCCCCAACATCAGACCCATCACTTCCATGGGTACCCCAGCTCTTCCTGCACAGAAAATTAGGGTTTTTTATAAATTCGGGCTAACGAAACAAGAAAAGGGATCGAGAAAGAAGAAAAAAGTACCGTGTTTGAGCATTTTGAGAAGCGCGAGAGAGGAGATGTAAACTTGCTCGGAGGAATCAAGGGTGGGGGAATCTGGTGGGGGGTGCCCTAGGGCTCCGCCTGCACCGGCGAACATCCTCTGAAGCCTCTCCATCCCCGACATGACGATGATGATGATGGAAGCTAGAAGAACCTCAAATCTTAGTTTTCTTTTGTTTCACGAAAACAAAGATTGCTTCCTCTCTTGGAAACTATCCTTATGTTACTGATAATTATGGTTCCTCAGTGAAGACGGAGATATGATTAAATACGACTTACGTTGACGTTTCGATCAAGAAATTGTTAAAAGAAATAAAAATCAAAAAGAAAGTCTCATACGGTAATTGGGTCCGTATGCAAAAACGGCCCATTTATAAATTTTGTTAGTACTAGAATGTTATCAATTTCTTTTTGTACCCCAGATTTTCTTGTACACGCCAGATTTTTTAAATTACTTATTTTGTCCTTTGTGATTTATACATCAACCTTCGTAGCCCCATTTTTTTTTTCTGCTTATCCGCTAATTTTTCTGCTTTTCTTTTCTCTTAGTTGCATTGGACATTAAGGTTTTGACAAAGGAATTAGTTGAAGATTAAGGTTTTTAAAAGTTTGAGGGTCAGGGACTCATTTTGTTACCGGTATTTTTTTTCATAGTTTCTGAACAAAATGATGATGCTTGCATTGGTTTTCAATAAAATTTTAGATTGTGCAATTTTTCAATAACTCTTTGGTTTTTTATTCTAATAATTATTATATAACTACTATAATTCATAATGTTGGTTTACTTTACTTTTAATTTTGTTTTTTATTTAGTTTTAGGGTATACCGAATTAAGAATTTGGGAATAACAATGAAATCAAGAATAATATATACGAATTTATATTACTGCAGTTGATTTACAACTGATGTACAAAAGGCAAGCAAAAACAAAAAGATAATAAACCAGTCCTGAGGTTATAGTTTTTTCCCTCTACGTCAAACACGAGTTCTATTAAGAAATGCCACAGAAAAGTTACGAGAAAGAAAAAAAAAAACATGATGAGTACAGAATGAAGAGAACTAGAAGGGGTTCTTAGTGTGTGGGGATCTCATTTGACGGAGCCTCCTCTCTTGCGACAGTATTTTTGAAAACCAGAAACCATTAACAATCGATGTCATTCTAAACCAACCAGATGAATGTAGTTGTTATGAACAATGTTGTTGTTTTTGAACTAACCTTGTAAGAGCTTGTTGATTAGTTTCCCCGTTTTTGAGTGGCTCAAAGAGACCATTCTCTAAATTAACCCTAGAGACTGCTTTCTTCAACAGATTTTCACCGATTCTACTAAGCTTCTCCAGGTTCTCCTTCGTAGCAATGTCAACTGAAGAATCCGTTCCAGACAATGTGTCATCCTGCAATTTATGTTCTTCATCCATTAGCTTCATAATATATATATATAGTATTTGACCAATTATGCATGCATGCTCATAAAAATATTAATTAATTACCTGAATTCGAAGGTAATTATCTTCTGAGCGAAGTGCTTGAGTGACAGCAGATAAATGGAAGTCAACCATATCTGCACTCGACTGAGTAAAAACATCGGTTAAGGGAGTGCTGCCATCGTAGGTTAGCCAATCCAACAACCCCCATTTGCTTGCAATTTTAGCATTGAATTTTTCCTCATTTTTTGCTGTTCCAGTGCCTATTGAAATTATCAGGAACCGATTATATTCCATAGGCTTCATGGGAAAAAAATCAGAGTTTTGCTTCATGATTTGCTTTGTAACTTCGTTCATGGCAACTAAGGTCTGCATCATCGTCAAATTCGGAAAACAAAACAAGTTACTGATACATTCCAATATACAGTAATAAATGTGAAAACAAGAATTGATTAGTGAATAATTATGGTTATACGTACCGGGTTATTTGCACAGACGCCACCATCAATGAGATTGAATTCGTGTATGTTCCCTTCAGAATCTTGGTTCTTGAAATTGTGTGCTGGGAGATAAGTTGGTGCAGCGGAAGTGCTTATGCATATGTCTGAGAGTTTAGCATCCAAGCAAGTAGACATCTTCATCTGCATCAATTCATTTCAAACCTTACTCTGTTACTTTCTTTCTCACCTTTCTATCAATTTAATTCTCTTCGGTGTTAATATATATATTAACATTGACATATACATTTAAAAAAAGGGAAAATAAAAGACCGGAACCAACTTAGTTTTACTTTTTCCTAAACTGATATCATCAACGTATTTTGAAAAACTGAAAGACAACTATTTTTGTTTTATTAGGGGAAAATTGTTTAGTCAAAATTTCAACCCCAGGAGTCCAACGAGAACCATAAACAAATAAATATATATAGGTCCCAAACACCAGGAAAGTGGAAAGAAAATTCCTTTGAAAAGTGAAAAGAAAAGAGAAAGAGAGAGGAAGGTTAACCTGATAGGAAGAAAAAATAATGGGTTGCATAGATTTGATGTCGAAGGTGGGAATGACAACGTTGGTGAGAGTCTGATGCAATCGAATCTCTCCAAGTTTCTCTCTGACCACCTGATGAAGGTATTTGCCATCGTATTTGGGTCCTCCCAAAGATCTTACCAAGTTTGCTATTATAGTCCCACCAAGGCCACTGCATATACAAGTACATTTAAATGATCAAAAAAATGAATAAGGAAAGACAGAGATGCATGCATGATGCAACAACATTAATGAACGACAATGACCTTTGCTGTGGGAAAATCTTAGGACAGTGTTCCAAGTAAAAGGGCCTGATGTCTTTGGCAGCAAAAAGTGGTCGATTGTTTTTTCCTGGAGCAGTGAGCATAGCTGTTACAAGACCTCCCGTGCTTGTTCCTGATATCACATCAAAATAATCTGCAAGCCTTGCCTCTGGACCATCCAACTCCTGCATTTTCATCGTGTACATGTATATATCAATATCATTATTTATTTAACATGTCAGTTAATTTCATTTCTCATGAATGGAACTTGATTAATGAATAATTAGTATAGTTTGATGGGTAATGAATTAGGTTTTGGATATACATATACCTGAAGCTGAGACTCAAGGAAATCAATAATGGTGGCGGGGATGATGCCCCTGATGCCACCACCATCGATGCTAAGAATGGTTACCAAGTTTCCATAAGTTGGAGGCTGAATTTGTTCAACGGATGACTCTGATATCTGCATGCTTAATTTGTGGCTGCGAAATCAAAGGGTGTAGTTTGTTTATGAACAGAAAGCAATGTGCAACTAAAAAGATTGAGGGTAGCGAAGTAGGCACGGGTGCAGTGGTGTATATATAGTGGGAGGTGGAGGCAGTAAAAAAGATGAGAAAGTATTTAATATTGAAGGAAGACAGAGTCAATGTAGAAATGTTGTGCCTAATTTTGATGGTAAAAGACGACTGCATAACTTTCCTAGCTGACCCTCTGATGGAGATGGCGATAACTATTTATTTACTAAAATATTTATGAAACCTGTGAATGCCATACAGAGTGAAGCATGAAGCATTCTTTAGATTTGAAGGAGACATGTGAAGAAAAAATACACACGGCACTTAGTGACATCAAAAGAATTTATAGCAATCTATTTAATTCCAAGCATTGTTATTATTATTCATTTAAATCTGTTTGATAAAAGCCGTATAAAAGTACTCATTTTTTTCAAGTATATTATAGCAGAGAGTCACCACCCATAGTTCAGTTCCTTTCAAAGTGATTTAATTAGATGTTGTAAAATGGAGATGGGAAAGTGAGATTGAAAGAATTAGAATAGTACTAACTAATAGAGCATTATACTAATTTTAAAAAGTTTATTAGTGCTTCCTGCAAAGATTGAGATATATGTTTTTGCAACTTGTTACCATCACCAAAACTTTACATTTTCCAGCCGCCTCTCAAAACACTTCTAGAATCTTATCAAAGTGCGCAAATTTTTAATACTTAACATGAAATTATATATCGAATGATTTCATCCCTTTCCAATCTTTAGAACACATAAATAAAATCACAATTGTAAAAGAGGAAAAAACAAGAAATTATAACTCTTTATTCAGTACAACGAAATACAATTCATCGATAAAAGAAAAATTTTCTTGACAGATTATGAAATTTAAAATATCTTTAGAAATATTCACTGACAATGAATTTGTTAGCAATAGTTAGTAAATTAATTTTTCATGCAACAGAACTATCTTTTATGCTGCGTTCAATTGAAAGACAAGATTTGAGAGGTGGACAGATTTGAGTGAATTTAAGAGTGAATTATATGTTATTTTTTAAAGAAATTTAGAGGTAATTGTGAGTAGATTTAAAACGGATTTTTATAAGTTTGTGAGATATTTGATTGGTGTGATAAAATAAAAAATATGTTTTAATAGGAGTACTTGTGATATTACGATTTTTGCTCTTTATGTAATAAGCAGTATAAATTGATATTTATATGAGTAAAACTTTTTTTAACCGGTAAAATTGAAAAAACAAAATTAACAAAGAAAAATAAGGTTCACCCATCAAGCAGCCACCAATAGTACATGATAACATAAAGTTCATGTACTTAGGATTCGATCTGCACATGTGGGATTGAATCCCCTCCCTTTAAAGCGCACAAATATGTTTCATGTCATGTAGGATCAGATCTCTCACTTTCACGTCCACATAGATCCATTCCATTTGAGGTATGATCAGATCTCTCACTTTTATGCCCACACAAATATGTTTCATTTGAGGTGGGATAAGATCCACCTCTTCAACCAAAGAGGGTAAATTGTATTTCATTTATGAATAAGCTTATATGACCTCCCAATACGCAAGATCGAAAAATGTTAGGTTTATAAGGAGGGGGCATCACTAGGGAGATACAACACCAATGAGATCTGATCCCAACCACATAAGTCATTGATACCATTCTCAACCCAAAACCTTAAGGCAATGAGTTTATGGGTCTTTATTCTTATATAGTGCTCCACTTTCTCATTTCTAGCTAACAATCTCTCCCTCAAGGGTGAGTCCCTTCAGCCACATTGGTACAGCCCCCTCCAGCCCTTGCCAGGAAGACTTTCGATACTAGGACCTGCACTCGTCTTAGTCGGTTTTAACCATTGGCTCTGATACCACTTGTTAGGATTACAGAGGAGGGGGTTTCACTGGGGAGATACAACACCAATGAGATCTGAGCCCAACCACATAAGTCATTGACATCACTCTCAACCCAAAACCTTAAGGCAATTGATTTATGGGTCTTTATTCTTATATAGTGCTCCACTTTCTCATTTATAGTTAATGTAAGACTTAGAATCACACTTGAATTCCTAACAAAAAAAAATTGATAAATCTCGTATCGTTTCATTCTCTTACTTTTAATTCTCTTCAAAAGAAATGTTGAAACTACCACGTAACACAACATTAATAAATTCTACTGATAATTTGAATATCCATTATCAACAAATATTTACGTTGGTAAAGTCTATCAACAAATTCTTTTGAGCTTTGATCCTTTTGTGGTAAAATATGTCGATAAAGTTTTTAAAATTTTTTGAAAATTTGTTGGTAAAGTGAATGTCAAATTTTATGTCAAGATCGGATGATATATTTTTATAAATAATTGGAGTTGGGTGAAAATAAGAAAAGAAAGATAAGGAGGAGAAGAACTAAATCACAACATTTATCATTAGATAATTATTGATTACCAAATCTCATTAATATTTATTTATGGATTTTTATTATTTGTAATTAGTAATTATTAACAGATTTCTCCTATCAATTGGTAAAATTTATATTTATAGACAACCATTTTTCTAATGAATTTTCTATCATTGGTCACTTATCAATAAATTTTTATTTATTAACAATATTTTTGGATTACCGAAAAGTTTTACCATGATAATCCAAAATTTTCTTATAGTGAATTAGTTAACATTGATTTTTATTTGTTATTATTGAATTTTGACTGACACGAAATGTTTATTTCAGTCTTATTAAAAGAAAATTTATTATATGATTATCATACAATATGCTTTAAATTTATATATATATATATATATATATATATATATATATTTTATCTTCATAATCCATAACATTATTTTTATCATATAATATGCTAACATTATATTATTTTACTAATCTTTATTAGAATAACAAAGTACATCCTTATAATGTTTATTCTCTCATGTACTATCACTTTAAAATTCTATCCTGGTATATAATATTTTATTCAATTTAAGATACTTTCTTCAATATTTTAAATTATTTTTTCTCATTTATTACATCATAACTTATAGTAGAATTATGTTTCTTTTAAATTTTAAAGTAAAATGAGAGGCACCCACACTAGTCGTTATTTAGAAAAACAAATACTTACGTTAATTAATGAGGTGTGACTTTTCTGTATAACTATATTTTCACTGTATAAAAACGCGACATTTTTCTAAACAATTTGAAGATTCAGGTCCAAGTTCTAGGGTGAGTACATTTCAAACACCATTTCGAAGATCAGTTCCACATAATAATATTTTTTACCATATTCTTCACTTCTGAATTTGTCGTTCTTCAATTTGACTACAAAAGACACGGCATTCAAAACTATCTCAAACAGTAACTATTGACTAATAAGATCAAAGTAGCTGTCTATTCTATATTTAAATCTATTGTCTTAAAAGTTTTGGTGGATTAAAAATGGTGTTAATGTTTTATGTAATTGGACTCAGATCTCATTAATGTTATATTTCTTTAATAAAACTTTCTCTATAAACCTAACACTATGTTCATCCAAACAAATAAAGAAAAAAAAATGATTTCATTTGTTTTTACTTTTAATTTTCAGTTACTGAATTAAAATTACCTATAACCTGGTACTTATATGTGTTTACTTATTCACTAGTTAAGTGTTGTTGTTGGAAGTTTTATTTAATTGAGAAGTGATCGGTGATGAATCATGTTGCATTGCATATGTCTAATGACTTGCTGTTTTTGGAATTTCATGATGGAGGACTTTGGTGGCCATGAATAGTAACGAAGCAAATCATTAAGCAAACTTTCTGATTTCTTTCCCATGAAGCCTCTGAAATACGATAGCTAAATAATTTCAATAGTTACTGGGTCAGCCACAAATGAAGAAATATTCAATGAGGTTAAATTCGTATCTTCCCTTCGAATTCAGGTAACTCCTTAACACATCATATATTATTTTTTTAAGAATTTGAGAATAAATTGAAATTCTCAAATTAAGTAACAAAAAAAAAAAAGGTGGGTGACACATTGAAAAACCAAATAATATTGTGTTTTAAAGTTTTATGTTGGAAATATGGTTGGATTTTTTTATGTGCACAATCTCTTAACCTCTCTCACGAAAAAACATTCCAACAAGTATACAGGTTAAGGATTAGACTTTAAAGTTAGGCTTAATATTATAAAATTAACTTTGTAAAAAGAGGATTGGTCCATTTATATTTCGTAAATTAGTTTTATTATTAGTCAATGTGGATATCCAACTGTATAAAGAATATATATGCATAAATGATCAAATTAATTTATTCAACAATTTGCAAGATGACACATCAGTACAAGAAAAAATTGTTTTAACAAAGATTTGTTTTTATATTATCAGGGTTAAAACCTTTGTTAAGTTATTTATTCAGGATTTCGATTTTTTCCGCTAAACTATTCTTGGAAAATGTGTTTGTCGGGATTTTTACGAATCTCAATCAATTGCAAGGGTTTCTTATCCTCTTATATTGAACGAAGGTTTTTAAAACCTCCATTAAGTTCTGTGAGTTTAAAACTCTGGTTAACTACCATGTATTTTGAAACTTCTGTAAAAAATATCATGGTTTCAAAAACTCCGTAAAATATCATGAGTTTCAGAACTTCTGCAAAATAATTACTTTCATAAATTATCATAAGTTTCAAAATTTCCATTAAGTTCCATAGATTTTTAAATTACTAATACTTTTTTACTCATTTATCATTTATGCATTCATATATTTTTTTTTCAACCACAATTATTTACATTTTATTGTATTTGTTTATCTATATTCAGCTATAAAAGATAGATATAACACTTATTATAGATAACTAAATTATATTAAAGTATAACAAATATACACATTAAAATTTAAATTCAAATACAGTATTAGTCAAGAAAAACTAGCAAAAAATATTCATCAAGTACTACAAATTATTCTCAAAGCTCACAATTGTTATATGAGTTGGTAACATGAGTTGGTACACTCTGAAATCTGTAATATAAATATGTACATAGCAATATAAATTCTGCAAAAAAATAAAAGAAGCTATGTAATCTTTTGTATTTGATAGCTAAAAATAAATTTACAAAAGGAATAGAGATTAAACTCATAAATCATATGCAGAAACAAGAAATCCCTCTCTTAAGCCCCAAAACACTGAAGTTCTGATAGAGACCTGCATCTAATAGGATTATAATGGAGTAGTTCTTCGAGAACATATTTTTGAACAACTATGTTTTATCTTCTTTTACACTTTTTTCAACTTGACTTTTGTGATAAAGTGGAATATTGTCTATAAGTTGTTTCCTTTTTCTTTTTAATTGAAATAATGTAACTTAGAGAAATAATTAGTTACATCTTTTAATAACCACTTATTATTAAATATTTTATTTAGACAATTTAAAATTCGGATTATTTATTAAAGGACTGCCACGTCTTTAATAAAATGAGAAGAAATTGAACAAATTTTAATATTTTAAAAATAATTTTCATAACTTTAATATATTTATAATTTAATAATCATTTGATACCCCAATCCTAAAATTATTATATAAATTCCATGAGCTATTATTAAACTAGAACTAATTTAAGAGGAAGAAACCATTCTAAACTTAAACAACACTACATTATTGTACTCTAACATTTTCTTAGTTAAATTTGTTCGAACCTTCACAATTAAATATCTATCAATGGCGGCTTCAAAATCAAAGTCCTTGCCTTGATTGATGAATCATATATACTAATAAGTTGACAACCTCCAAAATAATATATTTAAACTTTCAGATAATCACTAATCAATTTACAAATACTACGTTATATTCCTTATTTCCAACTATTCTAGCTTCTTTAATCTCATTTTTCCCACGTCAATCTAGAAACTCTTTCCGATAATATATATTCACTTCTTTTATAAGTTTTACATAAGATTAAAATATAATACTTAGAATTGAATAGATTGCCCTTATATATATATATATATATATATATATAACATAACACCCATCACCTTCACGTAATCACCAATGAGACAAAGTTATGGCGTCTGTGTTCTTCTTCTTCTTCACAAATCTCCTTTGAATCCAAACAAGGATTCACACATATGCTAATTAAAGGTCCTTATCCCCACGAGTAATTCACGTCATCATAAATATATTATTATACTATCATATAATAATATATAGCCATCGCCATCGGATTCATGCATGTTTAGGTCTACACTAGGAAAGTTGTGCAGTCGTCTTTTACTGTTTGGAGCCATTTAAAACAAAAGAACCAATGTGTCCTATTAGGCATAACATCTCAGTTTTTTTGACTATGTCTTCCTTCAATATTAAATACTTTTCTACTCTTTTCAATTCAATTCAACTATGCACTATAATATAAATATTTATTATTGGGTCCAGCTCCCACTATAAATACCACTACAACCATGCCTATTCGCTAACAACAAACCACACAACCCTCAATCTTTCTTTGTTACCCATCACATCTCGTATGGCATTCACAGGTTTCATAAATATTTTAGTAAATAAATAGTTATCGCCATCTCCATCAGAGGGTCAGCTAGGAAAGTTATGCAGTCGTCTTTTACCATCAAAATTAGGCACAACATTTCTACATTGACTCTGTCTTCCTTCAATATTAAATACTTTCTCATCTTTTTTACTGCCTCCACCTCCCACTATATATACACCACTGCACCCGTGCCTACTTCGCTACCCTCAATCTTTTTAGTTGCACATTGCTTTCTGTTCATAAACAAACTACACCCTTTGATTTCGCAGCCACAAATTAAGCATGCAGATATCAGAGTCATCCGTTGAACAAATTCAGCCTCCAACTTATGGAAACTTGGTAACCATTCTTAGCATCGATGGTGGTGGCATCAGGGGCATCATCCCCGCCACCATTATTGATTTCCTTGAGTCTCAGCTTCAGGTATATGTATATCCAAAACCTAATTCATTACCCATCAAACTATACTAATTATTCATTAATCAAGTTCCATTCATGAGAAATGAAATTAACTGACATGTTAAATAAATAATGATATTGATATATACATGTACACGATGAAAATGCAGGAGTTGGATGGTCCAGAGGCAAGGCTTGCAGATTATTTTGATGTGATATCAGGAACAAGCACGGGAGGTCTTGTAACAGCTATGCTCACTGCTCCAGGAAAAAACAATCGACCACTTTTTGCTGCCAAAGACATCAGGCCCTTTTACTTGGAACACTGTCCTAAGATTTTCCCACAGCAAAGGTCATTGTCGTTCATTAATGTTGTTGCATCATGCATGCATCTCTGTCTTTCCTTATTCATTTTTTTGATCATTTAAATGTACTTGTATATGCAGTGGCCTTGGTGGGACTATAATAGCAAACTTGGTAAGATCTTTGGGAGGACCCAAATACGATGGCAAATACCTTCATCAGGTGGTCAGAGAGAAACTTGGAGAGATTCGATTGCATCAGACTCTCACCAACGTTGTCATTCCCACCTTCGACATCAAATCTATGCAACCCATTATTTTTTCTTCCTATCAGGTTAACCTTCCTCTCTCTTTCTCTTTTCTTTTCACTTTTCAAAGGAATTTTCTTTCCACTTTCCTGGTGTTTGGGACCTATATATATTTATTTGTTTATGGTTCTCGTTGGACTCCTGGGGTTGAAATTTTGACTAAACAATTTTCCCCTAATAAAACAAAAATAGTTGTCTTTCAGTTTTTCAAAATACGTTGATGATATCAGTTTAGGAAAAAGTAAAACTAAGTTGGTTCCGGTCTTTTATTTTCCCTTTTTTTAAATGTATATGTCAATGTTAATATATATATTAACACCGAAGAGAATTAAATTGATAGAAAGGTGAGAAAGAAAGTAACAGAGTAAGGTTTGAAATGAATTGATGCAGATGAAGATGTCTACTTGCTTGGATGCTAAACTCTCAGACATATGCATAAGCACTTCCGCTGCACCAACTTATCTCCCAGCACACAATTTCAAGAACCAAGATTCTGAAGGGAACATACACGAATTCAATCTCATTGATGGTGGCGTCTGTGCAAATAACCCGGTACGTATAACCATAATTATTCACTAATCAATTCTTGTTTTCACATTTATTACTGTATATTGGAATGTATCAGTAACTTGTTTTGTTTTCCGAATTTGACGATGATGCAGACCTTAGTTGCCATGAACGAAGTTACAAAGCAAATCATGAAGCAAAACTCTGATTTTTTTCCCATGAAGCCTATGGAATATAATCGGTTCCTGATAATTTCAATAGGCACTGGAACAGCAAAAAATGAGGAAAAATTCAATGCTAAAATTGCAAGCAAATGGGGGTTGTTGGATTGGCTAACCTACGATGGCAGCACTCCCTTAACCGATGTTTTTACTCAGTCGAGTGCAGATATGGTTGACTTCCATTTATCTGCTGTCACTCAAGCACTTCGCTCAGAAGATAATTACCTTCGAATTCAGGTAATTAATTAATATTTTTATGAGCATGCATGCATAATTGGTCAAATACTATATATATATATTATGAAGCTAATGGATGAAGAACATAAATTGCAGGATGACACATTGTCTGGAACGGATTCTTCAGTTGACATTGCTACGAAGGAGAACCTGGAGAAGCTTAGTAGAATCGGTGAAAATCTGTTGAAGAAAGCAGTCTCTAGGGTTAATTTAGAGAATGGTCTCTTTGAGCCACTCAAAAACGGGGAAACTAATCAACAAGCTCTTACAAGGTTAGTTCAAAAACAACAACATTGTTCATAACAACTACATTCATCTGGTTGGTTTAGAATGACATCGATTGTTAATGGTTTCTGGTTTTCAAAAATACTGTCGCAAGAGAGGAGGCTCCGTCAAATGAGATCCCCACACACTAAGAACCCCTTCTAGTTCTCTTCATCATTCTATACAATTTAATCACTCATCATATTTTTTTCTACTAGTTTTTTTGTTTGACATTTCTTAATAGGCTTTCTTGTTGAATAAACTTGTGGGGCTAGTTTATTATATTTTAGTTTTTACTTGGCTTTAGTTGTAAATCAACTGAAATAATATAAATTCTTTTTCCTGATTTTATTGATATTCATCCTATAACATATTTTCTTTCATTAGTCAAATTTCGTCATTAACTACAGTGATGGTAATAGTATATACACATAACAAATTCTGGCAATATATGATCCTAGGATTATGGTTAGCATTAAGACCCTGTAACAAATAAGATAACAGTTAATATGTTTATAATCATTGAATAACAATTACACTAAGGAAAATGTTTTTTTTACAATTCTCGTACCATTTGACAACCCACTTTTTGTATTTTGGTCATTAAAAGGTTAACTTCTGTATTTGTAAAGAAAGAAAGAAATTAAAGGGTAAAATAGTAGATGCAAAATGTGTATTGAGAGTCAAAATAATAGTACTCACATTAATTACAATAATTAACATTATTAAAAAATAATATTGAATGAACACATCTATAGGGACCTTTATTTTTTTTTAGTGGAAGTTTAACCTTAGCTAATTAAAGACATTCCATAATGTAAATACTATTAATCTATAGTAGAAGCCATCTCATAGTGATCGATATAGTAATTACTAAATGGTATTACTAATGAACCTTTTATCAATGAAATTTTTTCTGCAACGTTTACCTACATATTTTAAGTGCTTCTTTTTTAAACTTTGACTGTAGCTGAAGTTGGTTTTTCTTGAGAATTATTTGAATAAGTTATCGAGTAAATAATTCATATACATTGATTCGACTAAGTTCTTAATTTATTATCTAGTCATATAAATCATATTGTGTGAAGCCAATAATCAAAATGTTTTTGTAATAAAAAGTATTCTGAGATTTGTAGAATTAGTTTCAGAACTCAGTTAATTTCATGAATAGTAAAATTGAAGGTGTGGCATAGACTTTTTGAAATTTTAAATTGTGGTTCCATGTCCTTGTATTTAGATTTATCAGAACTAAAACGTCAATTAGAGATAAAATAATTTACAACATATAAATAAAGTCAATTTTATAGAATTGAATTAATTTTAAAATCTAATTTTAAATAATTAAAAAAGTCTGCTAATAGGTGGAATCAGAAGAATGTTAAATTTTGGCTAAATATCCCAAGTAGGAAAAATATTAGGGAGATGCAAAGATAGTGAAAGAAAACACAAGAGAAGAAAAAAAAATCTGTATATTGGGAACTGTATCAGAAAAGAGTTACAAAAGACCAAAAATGGCAGCATAAATCTGTGTAAGCCAACTCTGTTTTGCAGAAAAAACATATATATATATATATATATATATATATATATAGATAAGAGTTTTGGTACACTTTTTATTGATTGCGAGTTGTTTATTGCATTATTTTTTTATTTTATTTTAGCCACAAGTTGCTGTTTGGTTATTCTGATATTCAACTTAATATATATATGCCATGTTTTAAATATAAAATGCACTCGTGTAGTTGAAGGGCAGATTTAAAAATAAGATGCATTCGTGTACTGGAAGGTCAGTGTAACCCAAACGTAACCATGGTATAGACTTTTATTCATTACAAGAAACCAAAGAGATAAAGTACATAAGAATTTCTTAACCCAAAATTAAATAAACATTAAGTTTACATTCTTTAACATAAAAATTATAATTAAATACAAAGCGTTTACATCACATAATTCAAGCTTGCAACAACACTCAATTTATTTGGATTAATTACTGTTAACCTAAGAACACCTATGAACCGTTGACCCCGGTTCAAGCACCTAGGCTTAAGTCACATGCACTATATTTAACACAACACTGGTAATAAAAAAGATATATAACACAGTACAAATCATAATATCATATTCATCATACAACTGTCTTTTGAGAATTTCCATTATTTGCAGACATCTCAGATTTTCGAAATCGCTTCTGTTTGGATAGTCGTATCGCAAATCTGTAGTCAAGCATAAGAGTTAGACAAGCTCATTCAAAATATCATACTAAAATTCAATATTTTAGGTTTAATTATTCTTTTGGTACATGTTTCGTAAAAAACTATTAAGTTTAGTCTTTTAATTTTTTCTAGTTTCAATTTAGTTTTGATTTCTTAAAAATTGATATAATTTGATCTTTTTTATTAAATTTATTGAAATAGATAAAAAAAATTTCTGTAAAATTAAAAATGTTGATAAGACTAATTTGTTTTACCGATATAATTAACATAATTTTAGTGTCAATTTTAATAAAAATCTCGATCCATTTCAGAAAATTTATCCAAAAAAATCAAATTACTTTATTTTTTCAAAAATCTAAATCAAATTCAGACTATAAATAATTAGTGTACCAACTTAATATTTATACCTGGTCAAGGCTTCTTTGTTTGTTTCAGAGGGTCTAGCAGATTCGTAAACTCCAGTCTTCAAGTTAATCCTGGAAACTGGTTTATCCAACAATGATTCCCCAACGGAGACCAGTTCATTCAAATTCTCCTCAGTGGCCATGTCCACAGAAGATAAGTTCCCAGTTAACGTATCGTCCTAAGAAAGTTGAATATTGGTGAATATGAGAAACACTATTTGTATATATTTCATTAAGTTAAAATAAAATTGATGAGAACCTGGATTCTAAGGTAGTTTTGTTCAGAATTGAGTGCTCGAAAAACGGAGGAAATGTGAAAATCAACCATGTCAGCACTGGCTTGAGTGAAGGCATCAATTAAAGGGGTGCTGCCACTGGTTGTGGAAACCCAGCTCAAGATACCCCAATCAGCAGCTTCTTTAGCACTGTATTTCGATTCCTGTTTCTGAGAACCTGTTCCCAATGATAACACCAAAAACCTATCGTATTGCATGGCTTCCACCTTCAAGCTACCACCTTGCCCTTCGTGGGAAATTTGGTTTGTCACTTCTGCCATGGCCACCAGTGTCTGCACCACCCAGTTAACACCAGATTAATTTGGTTCATTAATTTGGTTCATGTTATCAGGTTTGTAGAAAGATTTTCGATACAAGGATTTGTACTCTACTGAGTTAGTTTTTTATTAGGTTTATATAAGAGATTTTACTGGAGAGATACAATACCATGGAGACTTGAGCTCAATCACAAGACATTCACACTGTTCTCAACCCAAAACTTTAAGAAAATGGATTTATAGATCTTTATTTTTATATAGTGTTTCACTTTTTTATTTTTATCCAATGTAAAACTTAGACTCAGACTTAAATTTATAAGACATATGGTTTGAGATTTTAGTTTTTTTGGTTTGAAATATAGTTAAGATTGTGCATGTACCGGGTTATTTGCTGCGACGCCACCGTCTATTAGGTCAAACTTTCCCATGACATGACCATGTTGGGTTTTGGTTTCGAAGTAATGTGCTGGAAGATAGGTCGGAGCTGCTGAAGTTGAAATGCATATATCCGACAACAATGCATTCAAATCTGGCCTCTTCCTCAACTGTTACATAAATATTTTATATGAATGATAGAAAAAGTAAGAGGAACAATATTAATGTTAATCTAAAGTCTTTCTTACAAATATGAAATCACTGTTACAACAAAAATCACTCTAGTCAACAACATAAAATATTGAGTTAAACCACAAAAACTAAGTAAAGTTTGGACAACAATTATTTAGACGTAGTCTAGGTGAGCGTAGCTGTAGGTAATAGGTAATGTTTTTCAATACGACAATAATTTTAGAATCGTTGCTTAAAATTCTCATAAAAGACAACGATTTTGATGTACGTGTTTTATAAAACTTTACAATTTCAATATTGTGAGTTTTTGCCATTTTCAACCTAAAATTAAAGAAAAGGAAGAAAATTAAATTTTTTCATTTTTGGAACTAAGTTTTGCGCTTTCAGAAAAAAAAAAGAATGAGAAAATATTTCTAATATAAAAACTTTAATTTTTAGTGTATTTTAGACCACACTTTTATAAATAAGTCCATATTTATATAAATGTTGTTTAAGATAATTTTTAAGTCACATCTAAAAAAAATGTTACCTTTGTTATGTTTAAACTATATTATTTTACATGTTGTCTTGTTTTTGGTTGTTTAAAGTCATTTTCATTGCCGTGCAAATTAAGTTAAAAATAAATAGAAAAAAAACATTAAATCATTGGCATTATATAACAAAAATGGGATTAAACTTTTTGATTTTCAAATAAAACTCATTTTTTCCACAATAAATGAGTAATATATTTGATATAATAAATTAATAGTGTTGCGGGTGGCAGCAATTGTCCTGTGACGGAGGACGGGTGGGCCGAGTCACAATCGAATCATGATGCTTGGACTCATAAGTAGAAAGAATTACGTTATGACTAAAAGTTATAACTTTTAACGAAGTGGTAAACATTTTAAAGTCAGGAGTTCAATTCTCAACTAGCTCTTAAATAAAAAAAGTTATAGTCCGATTCAAAACTAAGTCATTGATGAAGTAGTAAACACTCGGTCGAGCAAACAGAAAGAGAAAGAACCTGGAAGGTGGAAAAGATGGTAGGTTGAAGGCGTTTGATGTCAAATGTTGGGATGACAACATTGGTCAATGTCTGGTGCAACCTTGTTTCCCCTAGTCTTTCCCTAATAAGCTGGTGTAAATACTTCCCATCGTACGATGGTCCAAACATAGTCTTGCTGAACTTCATCACAGAAGCGATTAAATTCCAGCACCTATATTAATTAGATTCCATTAAACTTAATTAGTACATGTTGATTTTGGCATGAAGATTATGGTAAAGTAAGGAACTTTTACTTGTTCTGTGGGAAGATTTTTGGAGAATTTTCAAGGTAGAAACGCTTAAGATCTTTGGCTGCATACAATGGTCGATTATTTTCATTTGGAGCGGTAAGCATTGCAGTGACCAATCCACCAGTGCTTGTTCCTGCAATCACATCAAAGTAATCTGCTAATCTTACATCATCATCACCATCAAGCCTCTGCACACACCATAATCACACATTAATTTAATCTTAATTAAGCTCCAAGAAATAGACTAAACTTAATTGGGTTAAATACGATTCCGATTCCTTAACTTTCAGTCAATTTTGGAATTAATCAATTTTGAAATTTTGGATCAATTTGGTCTTTCATCTTTCGAAATATGTGTATTTAATCATTTTAATCAAATTTTATTAAGTTTATTTGATGTTTCGTATGCATTTTAGGATTTTATTTGAGTTGTTTATACTGTTTGACACATTTTTACTTTAATGTTAAGTCAAATACTATTATAAAACGCGCATGAAATGTTTAATAAACTTAACAAAATTTGATTAAAAGAACTAAATCCACGTATTTCAAAAGATAAAGATTAAATTAGTTTAAAATTTCAAAATTGATTAATTCCAAAATTTACTAAAAATTAAAGGACAAAAAGATATTTAACACAACTTAATTTATAGTTTACAATAAGTTGCACCTAACATAATACTAAATAGAATTCCAGAAGGTATAACAATCAACCAAAATTGTTGCTTTCATGATGTGATAATAATTAATTATATTAATATAGCAATAATGCACGTCGTTAACCAATAGCAGACTTTAGTTAGCATTGTATATGGAAGGGATCAAATCCCCTTCAATAAATAAATGAATATAAACTTTTAAGCTTAATTATTATAATTAATTTGGTTTTGGTTCCTCTGATGCGGACAATTTTGGTCCTCTGTTGGTTTAATTATTTTATTTTTATTCGTACATGGCGACTAATAATTTATGTCTCCATAGTTTTAAATGACCATTTTTTTTCTTTGCATCTTAAAAATGAACAATTTTGGCTTTACTACTGTACTTTTCCTTTCGGTTTTTCTATTATACGAAAATTTAATAAGCTAATGGTCCAAATCTCTCAAAAACATTATTAGCTGACCAGTAATGTTTGACCTAAAATGTCTGCTTTTTAATTTGTGGGCGATAATGGAGTCATTAAAACTATGATAATTAATTTTTTTTTTAAATATATAAGCCAAAATTTGAACAATTAAAATTATGAAAAGAAAAATTGATTATACACTAATCTAAAGGACCCAAAAGTGAGATTAAATCAATTTTTTTATAAAATATAGTTTTATAATCTATCAAATGTCATATATTGAAATTTATATTTACTCAAACCTTCTCTATGATGTTATTTATTTTGTCTGGTTAAATAACAAGTACTTCTAAAACAATACAATAATAAAAATTTAAAATAAGTCTTCTTATAAATTAAAAAAAATAATAATAACAAATGAAAATGTGAAAAATTCTCATATATGTAACTATTTTTGAAATTTAATATTTCATTTATGTATAATAAGATAGTTTTGAATTAGGTTGTGAAAATGTTTAATAATATTCTCCTTCTTTTTGACAAAAAATTTATCCAAAAACACACACATATATTTATTTATTTATTCATTGGTTGTTGAAGATATTAATTACCTGAAGCTCTGATTCGAGGAAACCAAGAATGATTCCTGGAATGATTCCCCGAATGCCACCACCATCAATACTAAGCACAGTAACAAGGTGTTTCTCATCAGATTCTCTTGGAACTGGAGATACATGGTTTTTCATTGCTGCCATGGATTTGAATATTATGAGTATAAGTGAGAGAGAAAGAGAGAGAGGTTGAACTTCTCTGCAAGCTTATTGGTACTCAGAAACCCTAGTTTTCATGGCTAGGTTTGATGAGGAGAACCTGTATATATAGACTAACCAAACTTCACCAACATGCAGGGAAATCCTTCTAATTATTGACTTTTTTTTTTATAGCGTGTTAAATCAATTTTCAAATAACATGGATAATATCATTTTAAACTAAGAGATATTGACGTTGAATACTTCCACACTTCATTTGTTTATTGAACCTGCTATACTATTCTCATTTTAATCATGTTTTTTTATAGTGTCCACTGGCCAATCCAGAAATGCATCGATTTCAAGGGATATGAATCTAATATTTAAATTAACAATGATTCATCTAGATAGGTACTAAAACACTGAAAACGTGTATCTTTTTAAGGCTTTCAACCTCATAGTAATTTGAATACATCGACCCTTTTGTTGTTGCCTTGTTTCTAATACACATAGAAGATATACATATACAGAGTAGTTCTTCACATGATAATCGTGTCTTTAAAGTGAAGATATTCAAGAGGAGATGCGTGAGAGAATATTAAACCATTAAACTTAGATTAGGAACATAACTCTAAGTCCAACTCAATCCCACAAAATTAGTTTGTAAAGTGAGATTTGTACTCACTATACTATAAACTCGTCTTATTTGTATATACCATTGGTGATCTGGTAGTAGTCCGATAATGG
Source organism: Vigna unguiculata (assembly GCF_037176805.1). Classification (NCBI taxonomy): domain Eukaryota; kingdom Viridiplantae; phylum Streptophyta; class Magnoliopsida; order Fabales; family Fabaceae; genus Vigna; species Vigna unguiculata. The sequence continues at coordinate 2,031,843 of NC_140799.1, read as the reverse complement.
ATAATATGATAGATCAACAAATAGCAAATATAGCGACAACAAATAATACAATAGACCCAACAGACAACAAATCTTGTTAGGATAAGTTTTAACTCAGACTCTTATATCACATTAAGAAGCGAACTTTGTATAAGGAGTTGTAAGATACCTCATGTGTTTCATCTATATATAATATATTATTTCCTGATAAAAAAAAAGTTAGTGTATAGTCACAATTCCCGCTGAGTTTTGATGATAATATAGTCAAATCCATCGATAAATCCACCAATTTGATTTTTTTTTCTTTTTAAATTCATTAATAATATTTTTTTAATCTGTTTGTAAATTTGTTAATAATAGAATGTTTTGATAATTCGTTTATAATTCAATTTTTTACAAATTTATCAATAAATTCGTCCATAAAATATGCACCAAAGTTTTCTCAATATTTGTTATAAATTAGTAGGAAATGGATAAAAGGTTAAAAAAAGAAAAGAAAAAGAGAAGAAAAGAATAAGAAAGTGAAGAAGGAAGAAGAGGAGAAGATTGACAGAAGCGACAACAACTTTGACAAAAGAGAGAGGAGTGAAAGGAGAAGAGGATAGATGATGAAATAGAAGAAGAAAAGAATGAAAAAAAAAAATCAAATCATAATATTTACCTAACACTCAAAATTTGTCATTAAGAGAGATAATTGCCAACAGACTTTGATGGTAACTAGTTAATACCGAATTTTGATCATCAATAATTATCGACAAATTTTTCTTAATTATTGTAAAAGTTTTCGACAATTATTTATTATTATTATTATTATTATTATTATTATTTATTTTGGAAATTTTATTTCCGCTTTATCAAACCCTTGCTTAAAATTTGGCTTAAATCACTTTTGGTTTATGAACATGCAACTTTCATTTCCCATTTAATATAGTACCTGTCGAATTCATTTTCAAAACAGTTGTCTATTTAATAATACTTATTTGGAACAATTGTCTATTATTTAATACTTTATTTGGCTAATAAATAAAATAAGGCATGCTTTTAAAATAAAATGAATTTAGGTATAACCCAAAATGATTACATTACAATCCTTTGGTAACAGGAAAACAAAGAAACACAGAGCGTTTACAGCACATGATGCAATACTGTAAAGACACTCAATTTATTGTGACTCAATAACACTATGAAATGGATCATCACTCCAATCATATATCATATTGACCAACCAACAAGTTTTTCAAAAATTCCCATAAGCAGACAATTCAGATTTACGATATCTCTTCTGTTTGGATAGTCGTTCAGCAAACCTGACAAAAAAAATAGTCAAAGTGTTCGTAAAACTGTGATTTGAAGCAATACATTGTTGATAAAACATCGGACATATTTTAACTACTAAATTTTAATAATTTTCTTTTATAACATATGTCATGATTTTTAAATATTGAGAATGAAAAAAAATTACTTAAAAAAATAACACTTAAAATTATAAAAAAAAAATTGTTAAAATTTAATAATTGTAATTTTTATTTTATAAAATATTACATCTGTGTTTAAGATTACGAGATATACCTCTTCAATGCATCTGCATTTGTTTCGCCAGAATCAACAGTTTCATGAACACCAGTCCTCAAGTTAATCTGTGAAACTGGTTTCTTTAACAATTCTTCCCCAACTTGGACGAGACCCTTCAAATTCTTCTCCGTGGCAATGTCAACCGAAGATAATTCCCCAGGTAAAGTATCGTCCTACAAGATTTGAATACAAAGAATTCAAATGAGTTTCGTTTCATTTGCACACACATGATGAGAATCACAGTAGGTATATTTTTGAAAGAACCTGGATTCGGAGATAGTTGTTTTCAGAATGGCGTGCTTGGAAAACGGAGTAGATGTGGAAATCAACCATGTCAGAACTAGCATGAGTGAAGGCGTCGATGAGAGGAGTGCCGGTGGTGGTGGTAACCCAGCTCAACGCACCCCAAGTAGATGCCTCAGCAGCACTGTATTTCATTTCTTGTTTCTGAGCACCCGTTCCCAACGATAGCACCAAAAACCTGTTGTATTGCATCGCTTTCACATTCATCTTTCCGAATGAACCTTCACTGCAGATATGGTTCGACACTTCTGCCATCGCCACCAGTGCCTTCAAAACACCAAATTAACTTATCTATCAGTTTATTATCATATTATATTCTCCTTAATGGCATTGAAAAATGCATAATTAAGAATAATTAATGAGAGTTTATACAAATTATAATACCGGGTTATTTGCTGCTACACCACCGTCTATGAGGTCGAATTTGGAAGTACCATCGGGGGTTTTGGTTTCAAAGGAATGAGCTGGAAGGAAGGTTGGTGCTGCTGAGGTTGAAATGCATATATCAGACAACAACCCATTCAAATCTGGCCTCTTCTTCAACTGTCACATCATAGTAATAATTTCGTTACACAAACAATCATATATATATTCCTTGTTATCTACGAATTTTCTTCAAATGTTGTCTGTTAAAAAAAAAAACTGCAATTTTTATTTTCAAGTGAGTGACTTTTTGCGACCCCATAATAATTTAGAGGGAGAGACGAACCTGGAAGCTGGAAAAGATTGTGGGTTGAAGGGTTTTTATGTCAAATGTTGGGATAACGACGTTGGTTAATGTGTTTTCCAATTTTATGTTCTTGAGTTCTTCCCTAATGAGCTTGTGTAAATACTTGCCGTCGTACTGTGGTCCGGTCAGAGTTCTGCCGTACTTCATCGCCGTTGCGATTAAATTCCAGCTACTGTATTTGGGAAAATCACACGGTAAATTAGTACACAGTGTATTTAGGTTTGAATGATTTGGTACGAAGTTTATGGTATATATTTACCTGCTCTGTGGGAAGATTTTTGGGGAATGCTGAAGGTAGAAGTTCTTAAGATCTTTGGCTTCATACAAGGGTCGGTTCTTTTCATTTGGAGCAGTGAGCATTGCAGTGACTAATCCACCAGTGCTTGTTCCTGCAATCACGTCAAAGTAATCTGCGAGTCTTGCATCAGCACCATCCAGTTTCTGCATATGCACCATTATTAGTTACTTTCCTGCATTAATTCACATATAAACGTTTTCTCTTGGTTACCATAGATTATTAATTACCTGAAGTTCTGATTCGAGGAAAGCAAGTAAAATTCCGGGAATGATTCCCCGAATGCCACCACCATCAATACTCAGCACAGTAACCATGGGTCCATCGTCACTTTTGCTTTGAGCTTGAGATGCTTCCATGGATTTGAATTGATGACTTACTAAGACGAAAGAGAATGAGAGAGATGGAATGAACTGAGCTTAGGAAAGGGCAAAGAAAACTATGAAGTGTTACACAAAGTTACTCAGAAAAATCTGATTTTCATGGCTTAGTTTGATGAGGAGAAGGTGTATATTTATATATAGCTAAACCATGGAAAGAATGAACAAGTTGACGATTGATTATTGCCTTGTTCTTGGCGCGTTGAATTAGTTTTCACGTGACATTACGGTGTTTGATGATCACACGGTAATCAATAAATCTATGAATTAAGATTTTTTTTTTTTTAAACAACTGGTAAAGATTCTATATTGATCCATTTTGATCTTGATCTAGATTATAACTATTTCTTATTCAAAATTTTAATACAATTGAATTTTTTTTTATTAATTTTTAACTTATTTATTTTTATTTAGTATGAGAGTCGGAATTATATTTAGATTTATATTTATAAGAATATTTTGGTCAAGTGGGTGTCTTTTATTTATTGGTATACATCTTATAGCAGAAGAGGTATTTTAAGTTAAATATTTTTTACTTTTTATGTCATGTAAGACTTTGATATAAATGTACGTGAAACGTAAACCTTACGAATTTATATTAGACTTGATTGGTCCTATATAAATTGATGTTGGAATTCAACATAAACTTTGGAGATTTTCCTTCTTTTTAAAATTTATTTCGTTTTGGCTCAAAACAAACATAATGAAGTATTACAAAAAAATTTCCATAAAATATGATTTTCAAATAAAATTTCAGTAAAGAAGTATCATTTAAGATAAAAATGAGTTAAATAAGAAAATAATCTAAATTATTTTGTATAAGCTAAAGAGGAGGATTGTCCTTTATCCTATATGACTTAAATAATCAGTGTATTAATTTAAAAATAAAATAAAGATTTAGACCACTAATTAACTTCAATGAAGAACGCTAAATCACAATCCAATTGGACAGAAATATTTCTCATGCAAAATTACTCACATAAATAAAAGAAGAATGTCATTTGACTTATCGATACAAGAAAAGAAAAATGATGTCGAAATCGCGAAGGAAAAGTAAGAAAGAAGAAGATACTCATAGAGAATATAAGACATTTATGTTGAATTTTAAACTTTCTCATGCAAAATTACTCACATAAAAAAGATTGATTTTTTTTGTAAAAATGTCACGACCCATTTTTTAACCCTTCAAAATAAAATGTTAAATCTATGACCTAAATGAATCTTTTCTCATCCATTAATGATTATCTGAAATTTTAAGTACTTACATAAATAATCAATTATTAACTCGATTAAAAAAATAAATCATAAAGATTCTTCGTAATAAAACATGGGCTCATGTAATTATCCAAAAATTTTAAAAAAATGGATTGTATTTATAGTATTAAACTGATGCCACAGAAACTTTTTTTTTCTTTTATTACCAAGAACAAAACATATAAAAGAATAGATAAACATGGAAATGGAAAAACTATTGACATTTGAAAAAAAAATTCAGATTATTTTAAGGAAAATGGTAGTTTCACAAAATTTGTCTTAACAACTTTGACAAATTACCTATTATTAGATAAAAAATTATTATTTTATTATTTTATTATAGTTAAAAAATAAATAAAAAATTATTTAATTCTATTTATGAAAATTTCGTGAAGTTTGTCCATACAAAAGATTGTCAAAAGATAATTTTCTTTATTTTAAATCGTTTTCACGTGTTACTTATGTTTTTCTTTATGGTGACAGGACAATGAGTAAACGTATGGAATTTTTTATATGTTTTTTTATTATAAGCGTGGAATTTTTTTATACGCTAGCTAATACTAGAATTCAAACCGTACATAGAGAAAGAAAATAATAAGTATTGTTCAACCTTAGGCTGCTAAAAACAGTATCTTTGACCACACAGCTGAATCATTTTGAATGCTTAGGGCAACCCTTGTGTTCTTGTTTTTGCACTACATAAAAGGAAGGTTTTGAGAGTAATTTTTCACATTGTAATCGTGTATTCTAGAAGAGTGGAGAAATAATTCCAAACAACCAAACCCTAAATTCAAAATCTTTCTTAAAGTTGTTGTGTGTTTGGTTCGTCCCTAGATAATTAATTTTCCAACACAAAAATAATAATTAATTATTTTGAACATTTTTATCTTTTAACAGGTAGTGATTTTGTGTTATAAAATCAATGGTTAAATATGTTTTTGTCCATCAAATTTCAGTAAATTTTAGAATTAGTTCTTTTTCTAAATTTTATATCAATTTAGTTATTCATCTTTTAAAATGTGTGAATTTAGTCATTTTTACCAAATTTTGTTAAGTTTATTTGACATTTTAAACGCATTTTATAATAATATTTGAGTTAATATTAAAGCGAGAATGTGTCAAATGGGGTAAACAATTCAAATACTACCTGAAATGTGTTTGAAACGTTAGATAAATTTAACAAAATTTGGTCAAAATAACTAAATCTACGTATTTTTAAAGATGAAGGACTAAGTTGATCCAAAATTTCGAAAAAAAATTAATTTAACTTTAAAGACTTTAATTTGTCTTTCGTTAAAACTTTAAAAATAAAAAACATATTTAACTCTAAAATCAATTCTAATCAATTTTATATCACGCATAACCAAATAAACATTCTGTTAAATATACTATATATACGTGTTTATGTGGTAAATCAAGTTCTTGATTAACTCCACTTATGTTTTGTGACACAAGTTTTTGTTTCAGTGTCTTTTTTTTTTTTTTTTTTTGATAGAGTATGAAGATTACTTATTTCCATAATAATAATAATAATAAAAGAAAAAACTCATCATTAACGACAATAAGTGATATTCATTGTTAATACCTACCATCATGGACTTGAATCAATGACGAGTCAATGAGTCAATGCAAATACCTAAAAAATTGGAATGAAAGTTACAATATTCCAACCATCATTCATTAACTAATTTATTGACTATTATTTTATAAGGCGCGTGCTGGGATAAAGGACTTTTTAATTCTTGTTTTCTGACTTGTTTAAATGATAACTAATTCATTAAATTCTCAAGAATTATTGATTATTGGTTTATATTTTTTCCATCGTACTTTAATTTTATACACAACAAACTGTGAGTTGAAAAGACTAGTAGTCTTGAGGGAAAAAAGAAAGAACGGTTGAAAGCAAAATAAATATTGTTCTTATAACATGCAAGAATAAATGTCTTATCATGTCAATCCATCAAGTTTAATTAATGACTTTTGGTAATTACATCAATTATAATCACATTAGTATAAATAAAGATCAATTTTGACACAAATGTAATCATTTGTAATTTTTTAAAACAGTGATGAATTTAAAAGTATCAATCAAAAATAAAAATAAATAATACTCAAACTATTTTCAAATGGATCTAAATACAATATTATCTCTATCATAATATAAAAAGCAAAATTATATTTCATTTAAATATTTAATAAAATTGATACATAATACAAAAAAGTTTTATGTCCAACACCTCTAATCGGTTTAAATATTATTATGAAATTTCATATAACAAAATTTGATAAAACTGATAATATTGAATTAAAAATATTATATTCATTAATTAAAAAACTGAAATGTATTAAAATTTTGAATAAATATGAATTCAAATTTAAAATTTAAAATTACAATTTACCTATAATTGTCAGTTTTTTTTCCATGTAAAGCAACATTTTCCAACATCTATAGAGTTACTTTATCAAAATAAAGATAACAATAAAATTTCAAAAACAAAACAATATTATCCCAACGGTCATATGAAACAGCTAGAACTAAAATAATGGCCGATTTGAATTTTATGTTTTTTATTAAAAAAAAATATTGAATACATATAACTATATTTGTCGTCTCGTAACAAGTTTTAATTTTAGATACATAACTGTGTAAACATTCGTAATGAACATATTTGACCCCCGAAATAATTTTAAAAAATGTGAAATATAACAAAAAATAGGGTTAAATATGTTTTTGTTTTCCAAAATTTTAGTGAAAATTAAAATTAATCTTTTTTGAAAATTTTAAATCAATTTAATCTCTCATCTTACAATATATGTGAGGATGTAGTCTTTAAATGATATTTCTTTTAAGGTGATTTGATGTTTCATACGCATTTCTTAATTAACATTGCATATAAAATATGTGAAACATGTAAACAAACTAAAATACTATAGTAAAATATGTTTAAAAGTCAAATAAACATAATAAAATATTATTAAAAGTACTAAATTCACGTATTTATAGGATTGAGGAACTAAACTAATTTAAATTTTTTGAAAAAGATTAATTCTATTTTTTATTCAAAATTAAAGTTAAAGGAGTAAATGTTAGGTCGTCGTTCTTCTTAACGGGACACGCTTACCTGACCCACCTGACCCACACTGTCAGGAAGACTTTCGATACTAGGACCATACTGGTACTGCACTCGTCTAAGCCAATATTAATCATCGGTTTTGATACCACTCTCAACCCAAAACCTTCAAACAATGGGTTTATGAGTCTTTATTCTTATATAGTGCTCTACTTTTTCATTTCTGGTAAATGTGGGACTTAGACTCACACTTAGATTCCTATCAGTAAAAATATAGTTAACCATATCAAAAATATGTAAAACTCGTAACAACAAAAATGTGTTAAATTATTCGAGAAAGTATATACTATCTAACCTACATTAAACTCTAATGAAAAAATAACTAAATATAAGAAATTAATCTCGCATATAATACATTTATAAATGTTATTTCTTATATGATTCAATACTTCCTTTTTAACCGAACATATTCTTATTTAGATTTTCAACAATATCAACAAAATTAACTAAACATAAGGATTTCTTTTATAATGATATTATTACGTTATATTTTATATAGTGTGTTAAAATTATAAAATTTAATTATTTTTCTTAATTATCACACTTAAATTTTCAATAATGTCACACATTTATTTAAAATATTTATAGAATTATTATTATGCTATACTTTTTATAATATATTAAAATTATAAAATTATAAAATAATATTGACTTACATTAAAGAATATATGTTTATTAATATATATATATATATATATATATATTATTTTTCATGTTATAAATAAATTATTTTTTCATGCTATATTACCTATATATAATTGGTTATATTATAAATGTGAAAAAAAAACTATTTTTAATGAGTTTATTTAGATTAATAATATAATAAATTCACATAAGTGATATATACTTTTATGTAAAATAGTTTGATAAATAATAGACCAAAAGCACAAGGTAAATTGTTTGAAAGAAACTTTTAATACAACTATAATTATGTAAACTATTTTTTTTTTCTGGAGTATGGGCGTATAGAAACCCAATTCATATGAGATATATAACCCGATAAAGTAAAACCACTAATTACTATTTTAACGCACACGCGTCTTGCATGGTGAGTTTTATTAAAATTAGATAAATACACTAGGCTAATATATATATATATATATATATATATATATATATATATATATATATATATATATATATATATATATATATTTCTTCTTTTTCTGTACTTTAGTCATAATCCAAAGGGTTCTAAATAATTTTGAGTTGATTAATGTGTTTGGATAGATAGTTCTTTCGTAATTTTTAAGAAATTTAAATTATTTAATTTTGAAATATTTTTTAAAATAAGATGATTTAATTTTATAAATTTTAAATTTAATATCAAGATAAAAAGAATACTAAACTCAAAATATAGTTATTTCTATTTTGCATAAGTTATCATCAATAAAAAAAATATTTTTATCAATATTAGTTGAGAAAACGGTAATAAATAATAATTCAAAATAGTTAGTCATGTATCAACCGACATATAATCTTAAAAATATTAATCAAAAGATAACTTATGCAAATTGTTATGGGACTTCTTTACGAAGTCAGAAGAAATCCAAGATCACTAGTTTTGGGATTTTTATATTTTGCTTAAATATAGTTTTTCTTTTTCCTTAATATTATATGAATAGTCTTTTTTATTTTCATTTTAAACTAAATTAGTCTTAAAATTTTTTTATTTTAGTCATTTTTAATCAAATTTTTTGTTAAATTTATTTAAACTTTTGAATTATTATTAATAAATTAATATTAAAATATAAAATTCACACATTTATAAAGTTTGATTATTAAATTGAATTAAAGTTTGAAAGAAATATTAATTATAATTTTACTGAAAATTAAAGACAAAAACATATTTTACCATGTATTTCTATTCACATTTGGATAAATTAAAAACATATAAAATATTATTATCACCTTTTTCATTGGTTTTTCTTGATGGAAAATTATGACAGTAATTAAAAACTTCTTTATTATTATAAGATTGACTTTGCAATAAAATTAGATGAAAAAAGTTGCGGATACTTTTCCACTAACATACATTTAAGAATTATAAAATTAATTTGATGGAATAAAAAAAATGGTAAAAAAATTATGAGTTTAATTCTCCCACAAACATAATATTACTAACAAGGAATATTTATTGATTAAAACAAAGTTTTTTTTTCCTCGAGTCACACAAAAAGACGTTAAAGTAAAAGTAAAAGAGTGATCACTATAACAAAGAATTTAAAAATGATGATGTTTTCAAGTTGAAATTTATTTTAGCAGTAAATTATATAAGTGTGATGATATTTATGTGATATATATTATCTTTATATGTTAACCACAATGATTATATATCCTAGGTTTTTTTATTGTACTAGGTAACTTTTGCTAGTGAAAGTAGATAGACTTGTCTTGTTCTATATAAAGCCAATGTTGTACTTATTTATTTGAAAAAAATTTAGTTGGAAAATAATCCAAAACAAGACATAACTCCAACTTATCCTAAAAATTATCAACATTGTTTATTAAAACTCCCATCAAAATCAAATATATATATAATGGAGCTAAAATAATGGGATGGTGTGCTAGCACACTTATTTATGTATAAATATATACAATAATGCTATTTTTTAACTCATGAATGACAACTTGTGGAAAGCAACTTGTCTATATTATAAGTTTAGGGCACGTGCTAGATAAAATTGTTTATAAAAACTTCTAGAAGGAAACATTAACAGAGTAAAATTAAGTTATATTTAAGTAAAAATATAAAAATTTATTAAATTATGTTTAAGTAAAAAAATTAAAAAAATATGACAAAATTTGTAAAAATTAGTTATGAATAACGTGTATAAAGTTAGTTTATGTTTCCTTGTGGTTCATGTTGTAAAAGTTTATTTAAACATAGTTTATATTTTTTTTTTAAAGGACAACTCATGAACAACCGAAGCTGTGTCCTATGTTTATTGTTTTTATTTATAAGCTTATGATAGTTTCATTGATCATTTTTACAATTAAGAAATACAAATAGCATAGTATACGTACTAACAAAAAGAACATTATTATAATATATTGATACACATTAATTATTGTAAGACAAAAAGATTAGATTAAAATGAAAAACCTTTAGTGCATATAAAACAAGTAATTTATTCCCAACATTATTATATATTTTTTTTATCATTTCAAAAGTAAAATGAAACGTATATAAGAAATTTAAGCAATCGTGTACGTAGTGCAAATGCTCCATTAAGATGACTTTTTTTTTCTTTCTAAGATGTTGTCAATTATATATACTAAAATATCGAATGTTTAAATATATCTTTTACTTCAAATGTTTTACATTTAACTCTTCCAATTTTTTTTCACTTTTTTTGTGTTTGTAAAGTTTGTTTTTGGTTTTAGTCTTTAGTGTTTAATATTTTTAGTTTGTCTAAAATATTAATTTTTTATTTTTCCCTTCAATATATAAATTGTTTTCCTTTTTGTTTCTATTAAATGTTTGTCAAAGAAAATAACCTAACAATATAAAAACCATAAAGAAAAAATAGGACTAAAATAAAATAATAAAAAGTTGTAGATCCAAAAATAAAATACAATAATATTTCAAGAACTGAAACTTGTTATAAGTCTAACATAGACCAGTGATAATATCAGTTTAGAATACATAAATAGATGCAAACCTACCTAATAAAATATATTTGTTGGGATTGAATTAAACTTAAAGTTCATTTTTTTAACATCATATCAAAACTATTCTAGAAAAATTTATTGTTTGTTAGACAAATTGGTTCACCTAGTACTATCAAACTACTAATCAATGTCTAGTTTAATGTATATTATATCGGAAGTTACACTTCTTAACCAAACTTAATTAAATATAACATTGTCAAATTGTATATATTCAAGTCAATAAATTAAAATACACAGTAATTATTATTATTATTATTATTATTATTTATCTTATAGAAATTTAAATACAAATTTTAAAATTAGTTATACAAACTTGTATTCATAAACTTAAAAAACTCGTCGCTTACAATTAACTCTTTCTTTATCAACTATTTTTGTTATCATTAGTAATTTCTTTTATTAATTTTAATTCTGAACTACTTACATCTAATATTATTGTTTTATTATTAGCTAGAGTTTTGGTTAAGTTTTAAAAGAAAAAGTTTATTATCTTTAAATACAGACACTACAACAAGAATAGTCTTAGGCAACAAGAGGTGGAAGCCCAGTGCTCATAATTAACACAGTTAATGCTCGGTGATTTCTTTCCGCACCCCGTAGTTTCCATGTGCATACAATATGTAGTTAAAAGACCAAACTGCCCATCGTTGCCACAATTCATTATCGTCGCCACCCTCTTTCTGTCGGTGCCTTCATTCATTGTCATCGTCACCCCCTTTCTGTCAGTTCCTTATTTCCATTGTTGTTGTTCTTGTTTGTGTGTTGTGTTTGAGATAAACTCAAGGAAGAATGCATTTACGAATTGTGCAATGTAGATTATGTAATTTGAAAATAATTCTTTTTGTAAAAAAATATTTTTAGATTGTACTATTTAAATTTCTTTTCACAAAAAAAAAATGAATCTTACCATTCCGAAGTCAAGTACACCTCGAAAGATTTATGCTATTTTAAGTAAGGAAGAACACTTTCTATTTTATTTTGTTGAACATAATGTTGTATGGGATTTTTTTTTATTTTTAAATTGCTATCATTTATGATGTAAATTGAATTAATATAAAAATACATTTTATTTTATGTAAGTCAGACCTTATTTTAATTTAAAACCAATGATAAATTAATTAGTGGCAACTTAGTTGACCTTGGAAATTAATACCAACGAATTAATGTTTCATAATTTTAGAGTTTCACCCAAGTTTGATTTGAATTTGACTCTAATAATTAATGGTGTCAACTTTTTACCAACAATAAATATATTTTCTTAAAGGTTATGTTTTTCTTCCAAAGTATTAGGATAAGATTATGAGGAAAGTCCAACGTTAAACTTCCCACCTTTTACCATTGAGAGTGCAACTAAGGACGAATATAATTAAGGAAATAAATACAGGCACAACGGTACCTGAATTTTTATCAAAATTAACTTCAAAATATATTAAGGAAATGTGATGAGTAGATGAGAAAAAGTTAAAACAAGATCCATATAGATAAGATATTTTTAGCATAAGGACGAATCATTTTGCAGCCTGTGAATTCTGTGATGAACATATATTAAATGTGGACAAAGCAATGTTATTATCACTCCATTTCTTTCTTTTTCAAAAAAACTCCAAAACCTATACCTTCTTTCATTCAATCCTTACTTAAAATTTGGCTTAATCCATTTCTGGTTTATTAACATGTAATTTTTATTTTTCATTAATAGCACCTTTTAAAGGGTCGATGTATATTCATCTCGTACGTGTTTACTAGTATAGGTTCTAACCTAACTTTGATTTCATATTAGAAATGGGTTTAAGTCTAATTTAATCTCCATAAAACTGACTTATAAAATAAAGATTGCACCTATTTATATATTATGAATTAGTCTTATATCTGGTCTTGTCTGTATATAAATAAAATAAGGCATGCTTTTAAAATAAAATGAATTAGAGACAATATAGTGAACCAAACTGATTACATTGGTAAATGAAAACAAAGAAACACAAAGCGTTTACAGCACATGAGATTTAATATTGTAGGGACACTAATTATTGTGATTCAGTACAATGAATATATCTTCACTGTAATGAACACTACGAAATATAAAGAAAAATATATAAAATTAAGATAAACACTACACCAATCATTTATCATATTGGCCAAGCAACACGTGTCTCGTATATCTTCATCTTTCGAAGATTCCCATTCTACGCAAACGTTTGAGATTTCCGAAATCTCCTCTGGTTGGATAGTCGTGCCGCAAACCTGATATAAAAAAATAGTGAAGTGAAGTGAACGTGAAACTGTGATTCGAAGAAGTTACAACTCAGATATGGATTTCGTTTGATAAAAAATACGTTGTTAATAAAACATTAGTACGATGAACACATGATGTTTTTATTGTATATATACTTTAATTTCTTACACAGTTTTTCTTAAATTCTTTCCATTATCATGTGTGTGTATGAGTAGGGTTTTGATATATATATACCTCTTCAAGGCTTCTGCGTTGGTTTCGTTAGACTCAACAGGTTCATGAATACCGGTCCTCAAGTTAATCTTTGAAACTGGTTTCTTTAACAATGCTTCCGCAACTTGGACGAGGCCATTCAGATTCTTCTCCGTGGCCACGTCCACCGAACCTAAGTCCCCAGTTAAAGTATCATCCTGCAAAATTTGAATATAAAGATTGAACTCATGAGTTTTCATTTGCAAGCACGAGAATCATTGAAGATGTTTATATATATGTTCGGAAAGAACCTGGATTCGGAGGTAGTTTTGTTCAGCATGGCGTGCTTGGAAAACGGAGGAGATGTGGAAATCAACCATGTCAGAACTAGCATGGCTGAAAACATCGATGAGAGGAGTGCCACCGGAGGAGGAAAGCCAACCCACAAGGCCCCATGTCGATGCCTTATCAGCACTGTATCTCATTTCGTGTTGCTGAGAACCTGTTCCCAACGATATCACCAAAAACTTTTTGTATTGCAACGGTTTTACTTTCAAGCTTGCACATGACCCTTCATTGCGGATTTCGTTCGACACTTCTGCCATCGCCACCAGAGCCTGGAAAATGCCAGATTATAACATATCTATCACCTTCTTCTGTTATCGATTAAATTTATACTTGTTAATTATAGTGTTTGTGTGTGTGATTATGTTATGAATGATTAAGATTAGTTCTGAGACTGTATAATACAATACCGGGTTATTTGCTGCTACACCACCATCTACAAGGTCGAATTTGAAACTAGCAGTGCTGGTTTTAGTTTCAAAGCAATGAGCTGGGAGATAGGTTGGTGCTGCCGAGGTTGAAATGCATATATCAGACAACGCCGCATTCAAATATGGCCTCTTCTTCACCTGTGACATCATATTCGAGAGTAATAATTTCGTTAGAGAAAAACAAAAAGCTGCAATTTTTGCTTTCAAGTGAGTGACTTTTTGCAATTGAGAGGAGGAGGGGTGAACCTGGAAGCTGGAAAAGATGGCGGGTTGAAGGTTTTTGATATCAAATGCTGGGATAACGACATTGGTTAATGTGTGTTCCAATTTTGTGTTCCCTAGTTTTTCCCTAACGAGCTTGTGTAAATACTTGCCATCGTACTGTGGTCCCATCAGACTTCTGCCTTTCTTCATCGCTGTTGCAATCAAATTCCAGCTACTGTATTTGGGAAAAAATCACACTGTAAATTAGTACACAGTGTGTATTTAGATTTGAATGATTTGGTACGAAGTTTATGGTGTAAAGTGTGGTATTTACCTACTCTGCGGGAAGATTTTTGGGGTATGCTCAAGGTAGAAATCCTTTATATCTTTGGCTGCATACAAGGGTCGATTATTTTCATTTGGAGCAGTGAGCATTGCAGTGACTAATCCACCGGTGCTTGTTCCTGCAATCACATCAAAGTAATCTGCGAGTCTTGCATCAGCACCATCCAGTTTCTGCATATGCACCATTATTAGTTACTTTCCTGCATTAATTTACATATAAACGTTTTCTCTTGGTTACCATAGATTATTATTACCTGAAGTTCTGATTCGAGGAAAGCAAGCAAAATTCCGGGAATGATTCCACGAATGCCACCACCATCAATACTCAGCACAGTAATCAGTGCTCCATCATCAACTTTGCTTGGAGTTTGAGTTGCTGCCATGGATCTGAATTGATGACTTACTAAGTCAAAGAGAAAGAGAGAGACACACACAGTGAGAAAGAAAGAGAAAGAAAGAGAGATGGAATGAACTTAGGAAAGAGCAAAGAAAACTACTGAACTCTTACACAAACTTATTCAGAAAAATCTGGTTTTCATGGGTTGATTTGATGAGGAGAAACTGCATATTTATATATAAAGCCAAACCGTGTAAAGAGTGAAGATGTTGGTGAGTTTACTTGTCTTGTTTTTAGCGTGTTCAATTAGTTGCCACAAAAACAGGGAAATGGATAATATGTTTCCATGAAACCTATTTAATTGTCGAGAGCTTCAACATTATTTTAGTCCGTTTTCAAACGTGTTACTTATGGTGTTTGTTGGTGTTCCAGGAGTTGGTTTTTTTTTCTTAAGAGGGATTAAACTAGTAAAATTAGGTATAGTTTGTCTAAAACCTCAGTTAAAAACACTTTCAATGAATAAGAATTCTTCACTCACTTCAATCATAATTAAGGTAACCTATATAACATCATCTCCTATACCAAAATCTTAGCACCATGTTAAGTTAATTACCACAAAAACGTCGAAATGGATAATATCTTTTTTCTGTGAATAATATTGAACGTTCAGAACTTCTATGCTGACGTTATTTTTATCAGTTTTCACGTGTTAGTTATGGTTTTTTGATGGTGGGGCGATCAATAAATGTATGGAAGAGTTGATAGAGAATGTAATACTAGCGTTCAAATCATATAGACACAAAAGACAAGAATTACTATTGTTGGATGTATAATAGTAATATTCAAATCATATACACACAAAGTGTTTTGGACCACAGAGATTAATGAGATTGAATGCGTAGGGCAACCTTTGTGTTCCCTTGTTTTTGCAGTGTACATACTAGGAAGGTTTGCAGATCTGTGTTAAAGTCTCTGTTATGAGTTATATATGGTAAATCAAGTTTTGGTTTAACTATACTCATTTTTACTTATGTTTGATTAAAACTCTGCTTTTAACGGTCACATTTTCTCATGTTAGTCATATATACCATATATAAAATACATAAGGGGTGACAATTAGGATCTGGCCCGTCGGACCGGCCCGTAAATCCGCAGAAAAACGCATGGATTAGGTAATGTAAAATATGTTTATTATTATTTAACAAATATTTTGGACACACATTAAAAATTTCACTTTTAAATTTATTAAATATGTATTTTCTTTACCTCAAATTTTATTTTCACTTAGTTTTGATTTATCCCATGAGTATGTCCCATCGGTATTTCTTTCTCGATACAAAAATTTGTCTAAATAGACTATTAACCTTCAACTCTAATATGTATTTATGAGTTTTCATCTTTATATGATACTCAACTTTATATTTTTTTATTTTTTTTAGTGTAAGACTTAAACTTATATTTAAATTTTTAATTTTTTAATGAACAACAAGTTACTTTAAAATATCATATTTCAAAATACTACAAAGGTATTCTTTTGCAATGTAATTATCCATTGTTATAATATTTAGTATAGTTAATTCACCTTCAATTAATTATTAATAAAACCCATTTTTCCTGGACAATATTTTTACTTTGATAGAGTATTAAAATTATAAAAATAAATTATCATAGACGACAAAAGGTAATATTCATTGTTAATAGATGGATAGCAATGAACCATGTGTCAATGAGTCAATGAGAAAATATCTAAATAATTGTGTCAATGAACATTCCAACCACCATAATTAATTATTTTATAATAGCATGACTATTATTTTATGAGGCACGTACTAGGTTAGAGAACTTTATAATTTTCTTGTCTGACTTGTTTAAATTATAATTAATTCATTAAATTCTCAGAACTTTTCAGAGTCTCCTTAGTTATTATTATTGTCACATTCCCACATACCTACTTTAATTTCATACACAATAATTTCAAAAGACTGTAATTATAAGAAAATACTTAGAAAAGGATAAGAATGTCATAATTGCGTTTGTTTCTTTATTTGTCATATTCACGTATGCTCTTCACCACTATTTCAACCACAACTTAAAAGCATAACCATCAAATAGTAGTTGTAAAGTACAAAATTAAGGTTTAATCGTATTATTATTATTTTTTACTTATCTAAAATATTTAGAAAATATGAAATTTAAAAAATTAATTAAATTGTTTTATGTTTAAAAAAATGTTAAATTGAAACAAAATAATAAATACAAGGATTATATTAAGACTTTTCACATTCAATAGTGACATGTGGTACTATTACTGTCACATCACATTATCTCTAACATGTGACACAATGTCAGATTAACACATGATAATTTTTTTTTATTTTTTTCAAAAAAATTATAAAAAAAAATCACTTGCTGACACATGACACATAGTTAACATCGCTAGTGTAGTACTAACGAAAATGATCTAATTGCAATGAATTTTCCAAATTAGTAACTCAATTGAGTCAAATAAAAATGAGAAAACTTATTTGAGATTTCACTACAAAAATGAGAACCTTTATTTATTATTGATGCAATGTATTAATAATTAATTGACAACTTTTTTTTTCTTGTAATATAATTCACTATATATTTTTCTTCTTTGTTATCATTTTTCTATTCACAGTACTTTTAAGAAATTGAATGTAATTTTCATTCATTTATAAACGTTATTTCTAGTGTAAGTACCTTTCTTTAATTTAAAACAAAAATAAATGTTTTAGTATGTAAAAGTTATATATAATGTAAAACTAATTCACTTTTCAATTATCTAAACTATTTTATCTCTATAAAATACAAAGTAAAATAAAAAGTAGTTGTTTCTTATCCTTTCTTTTATTAAAGTATGGGGAATAAAATTTAACAGAATATAAGAAAAGTTTATCTTATTAAGTTTTGGTTTTGAGTAAACTTTTTATTTATTTTTTAAACTTAAGGCTTTTTCCTTATTTTGGTTGCATGTGAGATATTGAATGGTCACATTTGTGATTTGAAACTTTATAGGAATCTTTATTAATCTAGAATCGTAATGATATATTTTGAACGTGAATCAAATAATTGGAGAGTAGGTCAAGTATTTTCTAACTTCCTAATGTATTATATTTTATATAGAATTTGGAAGTTTATGTGGACCTGATTTGTTCTAAAGAACAGAATTTAGGTGCATAATTGAACCTTATAGGATCAATAATAGATTTTGGAGATTAAATGATAACTATTTGGAAAGGATTATGTGATAAAAAGTAATAGTACAAGTGTACATAATTGATGAATAATTTGTTTAAGTAAACCTTTGAGCTTTTGTGATATATAGTTTATTAGTTGAATTGTTTAGTGTTAGTTTGATTTGGTTTTCACCGGTAGAATATTTAAAAGGATAATACAACTTTATTTTTTTTATTTTTTGAAATATTTTAATATGGATCGTTGATTATTAATGTATTTTTATTTCTTGTTTTGAAAAATTATAATTAATATTAAATCACGTAAAAATAGTGGAAAGGAAAATAAATTATTATTTTTTAAATAAATATTTACTATAACTTGCAAGAATAAATGTCTGATCACATCAATCAATCAAGTTTATAAATGACTTTTAATAATTAAATCAATTAAAATCACATCAATATAAATGAAAGATTAACAGAATTATTTTGATACAATATAACCATTTATTATTTTTTAAAGCAGAAATAAATTATAGAAGTACAAATAAATAAATAAATAATACTCACTGGAATTACTTTCATCACGATGAAGATAACACTAATACATCAAAGCATTAAAGACGACATTAATGACACACGTCAAAACAAAAACAACAAAAGCTTAGATAAAGAATCGAGAAACACGAGGATTTCAATATATCCGTTAAAATATTAGGTACATAATTTATTTTTTTTTAAAAAACTTCCAATAAGAGTTAAAAGAATACGCATTTTCGGTAACTTTTATACTACTCTATTTATTAATTTTGATATTTAAACTGTTCCGACAACAAGTCTACAATATGATTAGGATTAATCACTATAAATGTTTTTTTTTTTTCATAAACGGTTAATATTTCGACCATAAGTTCAGTAACAGTATTATGATCAATGCCGCTGCGGTTTTTTGTCTCTATAGACAACAATAATGTTTAGATCACGTTTATAAGGTATCCTACGTTTTAAAGCGTAAAATTTAATTTTCACTGCCTTTCCCAGTCTAGAAAAACGCGGATTTAGATGCACTCAATGGAATTCATAGTTACAGGAAGAAGCCTTGTCAAATAGGGATTTTTTCTTTCGATCATTTTTTGATTGTTAATACACCATATAAGGACCGTTACTACAAAAAGTATTACATACTTGATCGTGAAATATCGATTGTTTATTGAACCTTGTGAATTACGTGAAAGTAGGATATTTCAAATTCGGGAGTCCAAGAGTTTTATAAAACTCTCTTGATGGAAAAAAATATGAATGAAAAATCCCGCTAAATTGAATTGGGTCCATGAATCTATTTGTTTTTAAGAATAAAGTTATATTCTAACGGTAAGTTAGACGACATTCTTAGAATCAATTATTATGTCTATGAGATATTGTTTATCTTAAAACATAAAATTCCGTTCAGACAATAAAATTTTAAAAGACGTTTCAGACAATGAAAGGAGTAAAGAATATTTAACTGTGTTTGACATCGACTCATGTACATAAGGTATATCAAAACAACAAATAATTATACAAAACAACTAAAACTAAAATAAAATCTTAAAATTTTGGACAAAGACAAATTTCAAATTCACGTTAAAATTATATATTAAAATTGTATTTAACTCTTCTTTTATTAATTGTTAATAGTGAAATACTTAATATTAACGTTTTATTTTTAACTAAAATTTTGATTAATTTTTTTTAAAAAAGTTTAATATCTTAAATTTCCAAAATAAGATGTCACAACCAATTAATTACTTATTTATTAACATTTTATATTATAGTTTTGAATTAAATTATAAAACATATTTTCATAGTTTTAAATATTTTATTGAAGTTTCTACGTAATCATCGAGTAATTTGAGTTTACTAAATTATTAAAACTTTTTTAAATGAAATCACAAGTTATCAGAACTTGTATATGCAAAATTTCACAAAGTTAAAGAATGTCACATTTAATCCTAGGGCCTTTTTCAGCAGATTATTTTTCTATTTCCTTAATAAAACTATATCTCCTTTTTAAATATTTTATTTTACTGTAATTCATATTTATATTTACTATCTTTGCTACTTGTGAATGTATGACAGACCAAGATATTTGACGGGTTTTTCTTATGCTGGGAAAATAAGATACTTTACATTTAATTAGACTATTCTTTTTAATAAGGCTCGATGCATCAAATAAAAAAAAAAGTGGCCTTAGCCCAAACAGCACAAAACCATAGCCTGATATAAATTTCGGGCATTTCTTTCTACTCCTCCATAATTTCTTCATACACCTCCGTAATTATTTTATGCACCTCCCTAGGTCAACTGAAAGACCATTTTACCCATATCTTATTCCAATATTCTTCCTCCTTGCGCACCCCTCTCCTCTCTCTTCCTTCTTCTTCACCCTCTTTCTCCTTATGCATTTTATAATATATTTTTTATTTTAGATTATGAATCGTGTAATTTGGAATACAGATTTTGTATTCAGGATTGTACGAGATTGTGTAATTTTAAAGTGTTGTGTATTTGAGGAAAAGAATATTTGTTGTTGTGAGAATATTTGTTATAAATTCTAAGGATAAAACTGGAATTCTAAAAAAAAGGGGCAGGTAGAAATGGACGAGGGTGGAGGTGGAAACTGAGGGGGTGCAGAAAGTAATTTCGTAATCTGTATCTACCTGGACAGAGACAAAATCGAAATCATTCCAAAGCATATTCCTCTAAGAAATTGCTTTATATAGAAAATTGAATATCATCCATGTACCATTTTTTTACGAAGAAGTGCAAGATATGCTCCCGCCATACTCGCCGCTTCCACCTTCTAAATCATCTTCGAGTCTTCTCTTTCTCATCCCTTCTCTTCGCAATACGCGAAACCAAAAATAATTATAAAAATTAAAATAAAATGTTTCGAATCTGTAACAGAACGCGATCACTTCTTCGCCACCATCTTCCTCGAACCATTTCTTCTTCGACAAAAACTTGCAATTCAACGAAGAAAAGCGTAGAGAATTCTCAAATTGCAGCAATCCACGATCGCAGCCACAAGCTCTCTCCTATCGCTCAGCATTCTTCCTCTCGTGCTCCCGTCGTCGCGCTCTCCGCCGCCGCCGCCATTCTCACCTCCGCCGCCATCCTCAACTCCGACTACGTCCGCCACCACTCCGATCGCGGCGGAGAACCCAATCTTCTCTACGAGAGAGCCGAGAACGCCACGCGCAAGGCGGCGGACTCCTTCGACCGGTTTTTCCACCACGCCAGGCGCACGGGCGTCGCGGCTGCGGTCCTCTGGCACTCTCTGTGCTCGGTGCTGTCGTCAGCAAACCATGAGGTGCGCTCCGGATTCGAGATTCGCGTCGCGGCCTTGCTCGCCGATATCGCTGCCGCGAACTCCGGCCGTAGAGCCTCGATCGTTGGGGCCGGTGGCGGCGCTGTCGTGGACTGGCTGCTGGAGGCCGTGACAAAAGAAGGCGGCGGCGGCGGCGGCACTCAGGCGGAGTCCGCCAGGGCGCTTGCTTATCTCATTGCGGACCCTAACGTGTCTGCGGCGGTGCTTGGGAGACCTCACGCGGTTCCGAATCTTCTGAGGTTCATCTTTTCGTGTCAGCCTCGGCGTTCTAAGAATAAGAAGGTAAATGATTCCTTTTGTTAATTGCTCTTTCTGTGTGAGTTGTTGTGCTCGCTTATTTTGCATTCGCATTTGCAAACTGAGCAATCAATTGGACTTTATTCCTAGTTTGCTTGATTATAGAGCCTCTTGTCTCATAAATAGGGTTTAATCTCTTAAATGTGATGAAAGATTAAACGAATAGTATCACGTATTTCGGTTGCGAATATATTAAATGTTGTACTTCTCAATAAATACATTTAGTTTGTTTATTTATTCATTGAGGATATTTTGTAAGAAGACTGAGAAGTTATATGCAATCCTTGGAGATGTCTTTTGAACTATCTTTCATGCACAGCGTGCCTAGAATAAAGTGTATGACCGTCCTTTTGTATATTTCAGATCTCCTGTTTAACATAATGTTGTTGCGTTTGAAATGATGTATGCCAAAATCTGATCATTGTTTTGTTTTTAGCTTGTATTTTCTTAGGGGTAGTGATGAACGTACCCCCAATTGGGGACCCGGGGGTGGGGGGTTTGTAGGTGGGAAAGAAGAGAGCAAGTAAAAAGAAAAGGGAGAGTAAGTAACAAATGTGATAAGTGATATGATAGGATAGAAGAGAAAGCGAGTGTATCACAGTAGAGCTATTGTTCTCTTAGTGCTGTGGCTATTCTAGATCTATTATATAAATGCAAGCTTCATTGAAGATGTTGACGATAGTGTCTTTTTTTTTATTCTGGCATTGGTGACATTATGCAAATTTTTGTGGCAGCAGCATTCAAGACGTAGTGCATTTGATATTTCTGATTCTTTGAAAGGCAGGAGCATGCTTGTGGCTGCCATTATGGATATTGTTACGTCCAGCTGTGACAATGCACAAGACGTGTCTTTTAACCCATCATTGCCTGGAAATGCTGAGACTAGAGACATCGCTGCTGCCCTACAAGTAATTGAGGAAGGGTGTTTGCAGTTGGATGAGCCACCTGAAGGTGAGGATGATGGTGGTGGGACAGGAAAGAAAGGGATTGGGATCAAGATACTTGAAGGTACCTCTGTTTTAGGGCTTTCAAGGACCAGCAGTGATTCCTATAGTGAAGAATTGAAGCATCAAACTCCTAAAACTATCACATATCAAAATAAGTACGACAATTCTCGGCAACAAAATCATGTATCCTCTTCTGTTGTTCCTGGTCTCTGGGACGATTTGCACTGTGAACATGTTGCTGTTCCTTTTGCCACATGGGCATTAGCAAATTGGGCAACAGCATCGGAATCAAATAGAACACATATTCAGGAACTGGATCGAGATGGACAGGCAGTCATGGCTGCTTTAATGGCACCCGAGAGATCTGTAAAATGGCATGCAAGTTTGGTGGTGCGGTTGCTATTAGAAGATCGCAATACACCTTTGAATGAATCTATTTCTGAATGGGCTTCGAGTATTCTTTCTACTATATCTCAGGCATCCAAGAATGAAGATGTTTCTTTGGCTAATGTAGCTTTATCTGCTCTTCTCTTATCTGTTGAGAGGAGCCCTGCAGTGCAGAATATACTGATGGAGAATGGTCTTAACCCAATGAGAGAAATCGCCAAACAGATGACAAAACATAAGCAGGTGCAAGAAGCAATGGCGAAGGCATTAGAGCTACTTTGTACTGGAGAGCTGCACTTGTCGCTTGAAGAGGGTCAAAAATGGTCAGGCATTCTTGTACCTTGGGTTTTTGGAACATTTTCCTCTGATACTATACGGTCTTCAGCCATAAAGATTCTTTCTCAGATCATGGAAGACTACGGTCCAATATCTGTACCACTTTCTCAAGGATGGTTAGCCGTGATGCTATCTAAAGTGCATAGTTCTATCAAGAAATCAAATGATAATGGAACCAGTCAACCAAAAAGTGATAATGTAAAGGTATGCAAATATTTTTTCTCATTCTATCTAAATGACCTTTCACAACATCTGATAGTGCTACTTCAATTCCAAGTCTTCTTTTGATGCACATTTTAGCTGTGTTAACCTTTTGCAGACCTTAATCAATAATGCGAATATTGCTTCTGCTGCACAAGTTGCCAATCAACTGTCCACTGCTGTTGTTAATCTCGCAGCTAAAAGAATGGGAGTTGCATCTAATTCTGGGGATGCATCCCCACTGGCAGATTTTCTGTCTCTGGAACCTTTAGCTGGACCATTTAAAAATTTAAAAAAAGATAATTTCCCTAAATTAGATGCTGCAGATTCTGCTGTGGCAACGCTGAAAGGAATTAAAGCTCTGACCGAAGTTTGTGCTGAAGATTCTGCTTGTCAGGACATGATAGTTGATTTTGGGATTTTATGTTTGCTGAGGCGCTTTATGTTGAGTGATGATTATGAGAAACTGGCTGCTATTGAGGCTTATGATGCATCATCTAGAGCACATGAGGGGAAGGAGCGGATATCAAATGTAGATGGCAAACCACCTGTATCAGATGTGTATAATTCAGCTAGTGTCCGAGTTCCACCCACTGCTCATATCCGCAAGCATGCAGCTCGGCTGTTGACCATCCTCTCACTGCTTCCCAAAGTCAAGAAGGTCATCACAGCTGATGAAACATGGTGCAAATGGCTTGATGATTGTGCTAATGGGCGAATTCCAGGTTGCAATGATCTTAAAATGCAAAGCTATGCTAGGGCAGCACTTTTAAATGTGTTTTGCAATAACCAGCCTAATAATGGAAGGAGTGGAAGTGGAGGTCCTTCTGACGGTGGTGTAAAAAGTTATAGGAATGCATGTCCTCGCTATGATGACATGATATTATTAATAAATTCTCATCTTCCCCACTGGAAATGTCCCAAAGAAACAGATCAACAAGAATCATTCTCAAGTATATCTCTGGCTCCTTCTGCTGATACTGACAATGGAACAGAATCCTTGAATAACAGCAACTGCTCTATTTCTAATGATTCAACTAAAATCAACCGAGATAGAAATTTGCCTCCACTAGACATAGTTTTTGTCCATGGGCTCCGTGGTGGGCCTTACAAAACTTGGCGTATAGCTGAGGAAAAATCTTCAACTGCATCACATTTGGTGGAGAAGGTTGACGAGGAAGCAGGAAAGCTTGGAACCTTTTGGCCTGGTGAATGGCTTTCTAGCGATTTTCCGGAGGCTCGGTTATTTACCCTAAAATACAAGGTTTGCCTTAGTAAAGTTGGGGCATATTTGCCTTAGTAAGATGAGATGTTTGGGATATGAATTGCATTCTTTTTGTGATGTTAGTTCTATCACCTTTTCTAGAGTTTGTTTCATGCGTGGTTCCCTTTACCTCCATCTAACTCTTTAGGTGAATGCTTTATGCAGACTAATCTCACACAGTGGTCAGGAGCTAGCTTGCCTCTTCAGGTTACAATTTTAAAACACCTCATTATTTATTATCCAGAAACAGCATTAGCTTTTATTTCTCTACCATGCTCTGCTTCTTAGTCATATAGGAGGTTGCTGATACTTGAATTTATAAAAACGGATATGGGGTCTTCATACTATACGAGTCTCGTTAAGGTTAAAGAAATTTATCAATTTTTAATGCTACAGTCATTTCGACCTGCATTACCATACAGACTTGCAAATTGCAATTTTCACATCTTCGTGCCTGGGGGCTGAAGCACCATTACACAGATTGTATGATCAGTATTGTTACCATTTTATGAAATATAAATACAGACATCATACTAACATTTAACCTGTACTTAAATGACTGTCAATGAAAGCTGTGCTTAAATGAACTCTTACTAAGTGAGATTTTGTGGATGAATATTTTCATGTTTCTGGTTTGCCTATTAGGGTCACGTATCATAGCTCTTAAAATTCTCTAAACTATACATTTATAGATCTACAATCAAATACTGAAATTCCTCCCTGCATATGGTTGTAGTTGACAATTTCTCTTGCATCCATACCAATACTTTCCTTTCACTTACCTACTGCCAGGCCTCTTTGTTTTGTAGTTGATGATATACTTGTTTATTTTGAAATTTGCAGGAGGTTAGTTCTATGCTATTGGAGAAGCTTGTTGCTGCAGGAATTGGGGATCGACCTGTTGTTTTTGTTACTCACAGGTTAGTCTAGCTTCCTAATATCTATATATGTATATGTGTGTGTGTGTGTGTGTGTGTGTGTGTGTGTATCTAAGCAATCATGAACTGTTAGATTAGGGAATTCATGCATCTCACTTGATTATTGCTTGTTTTCAGGTATATCATCTTAATGTTTTTTTGGTTTGATATGCTTTTAGTGTATCAATCCATCTAATGAACTGTTACATTGTTGTATCTTCTTCTAAAACTATTTTCTTAAAATTTTCCTGCAATATTCAATTCTTTGGCATTTTAGTTTCTGCCTATACTTGGTTTTCATTAACAGCTAATTCAGATATCTTGTACTGACAATCTCTTTGTACAATTTTTAGTTTTATCCATGTAAGCATGCCTTTTTTTTATTTTTTTTATTTCAATTTCTTTGTCCCTGAATCTTTAGCCACACCAACCGTTAATAGTAACCCTGTTTAATGACAAGGACTAATGCTAAAAAATTGAATATCACATGTAAGGACTATTTAAAAAAATTTAAAATACTGAAATAGGAAAAAGTAGTTACGTTATAGGACCTAACTCATATTTAAGGCATGCTTTAATCATAATTTGTTCTTCAATCACTCTTTCAATGGCACCACCGCAAAATCTTGAGGTTACTTTCGTTAGTGGTTATATACAGAAGGGTTTTAAATTTAAAAATTTAATATCATGATGATTCACGATCATACAGAGTTTTAGTTTGCAACATTTTTTTTTTTGATAAATATTGATAAATATAAACATGTCACATACTTGTACACCTTGCTTTGAAATAGAAGTAGCAAAAAAGATGCAGAACACATTAGTACCTGTACGTGTTGGTATGTAATCTATTTTGTTCTATTTTTGGAAAGAATTGTTGTGAGGTTGATGGATGTAGACGTCACTTTGTATGTATTAAGCACATGTGGTGACAAGTATTTTTGTGGTTTGTGTCCCAGCTGTAACTGCTTTTATCTTTCAGTATAGAGTTTAGCCTAGAAGTCCTTTTGGACAATGACAAAATTAATTGTCTATTTATCTATATATGTCGTGTAAATTGCATTTTTTTTCAAATGTCTTTTAGTCACCAAGTTATTTGTTTATTCAAACTTTACCTCACTTTGTTTTGTATGTGTGCTTTCCTATTGTTTGCAGTTTGGGTGGTCTGGTTGTGAAGCAGATTCTTCATAAAGCAAAGGAGGAAAGATTAAATAATTTTGTAAAGAATACAATGGGAATTGTAAGTATTGATTCTTTAATTAAATATATGCTTAAAGTATGCAGGTTTTTTAATGTTATTTTGGTTGCAGGTTTTTTATAGCTGCCCACATTTTGGTAGCAAACTTGCAGATATGCCTTGGCGAATGGGCTTCGTGCTTCGTCCAGCTCCCACGGTTAGTATTTGAAGTTACATACCCTTTTTCAGCAGTAGATTTTGGTTAACGGATTTCCTATTTCAATAATAATTTCTACAATTTGAAAGAGCGTTTTTCTCTTGGTTTTTAATGTTTAACAGATAGGAGAGCTGAGAAGTGGATCTCAAAAACTGATAGAGCTTAATGACTATATTCGTCACCTTCATAAGAAGGGGTTGGTTGATGTTCTCAGCTTTTGTGAGGTAATCAGCAATTAAGCTATTTGCTAGTATCTGTTCCGATGTCTTTTCATGACTTTGACTTGTCAGTGACTGCTTTTTGCAGACCAAGGTAACCCCAATAGTTGAAGCTTATGGTGGATGGGCCTTTCGAACAGAAATTGTACCAATTGAGTCAGCATATCCCGGATTTGGGGACTTAGTTGTAAGTATATTGTGAAATTCTATCTCATTTTATAAGAAAAAGAAAATGAAATGAAGATGTTGCCAAAGGCAACTCTACTACTATGATACGGAAAAAGGTTGCTATGTATTTTGTTTTCCTGATTTAGCGTATAATTTTGCAACAGGTATTGGAGTCAACAGATCATATAAATTCTTGCAAACCAGTGAGCCGCTCAGACCCTTCGTATACGGAGACGTTAAAGTTCTTGCAGAGATTAAAAACATGCCTTGACTCAGCTTATACTTCCGGAGAAGAGCTTAGCTAGGTGTTCCGGAGTGGTATTTGTATGTGAAAAAATGCATGGGAGATCCATGCCTTCAACTTGACTCATCTACAAGTTTAGCATAGTTAATGAAACTTAAAGGTGGACTAACATGTGCAAGCCTTGTATTAGATATGGCTTGCCTTAGCTTGTACAGTTTCCCATTCATCAACCATTCATTTTCTATTCATTTTCTCCACTCACCCCTCCTAGGGATTCTAATCAATCAATGTCCCTTGTACATAAATAGGAAACCCAAATGTAATTACTTTGTTGTATCTTCTTCTCTCATACTTACGGTTGACAACAAATTTATTATGTGAATAAACTGATTTATAGACTCATATTTACAAACACTTCGTTCAAGCACTTTCTTTTACGTGTATATTGTTTTTGTTTTATTATAAATTTAATTCAGAATATTTTAAACACTAAACTTTTAGTAGAATTTACAATATAAAAGTCAAATAATTAAAACTACGTGATATGAATTTAAAGTTAATTAAGAGTGACAGTGCAATTGAACAAGAAGATATTTATAAGATACAGTTAAAATTTGATTAAGAAAAAGTTTAAATCCAATCTGTTCTATCACGAACTTCGGAAATGAACCAATTTATTTATATTCATTTTCAAATAAAAAAAAAATTGAAATTAGCAATTTGTGATAGGATTAAACAAATAATTATCATTTAAAAGTCATGAGAAAATGAACAAGCATATTTAAAACTAAAATGAATATAAAGATGAAAATAATGAATACAGAATAGGGATAGTGAGTGGAGTTTGAAGGAAGAAGATGGGGTTAACAGTGAAAGCGATGCCACAGATACGATTCTCACTCCCAATCTCAGTCTCAAATAAGAGCAATTGCATTTGCAGGTTTTCCATAACAGCAACAAGCTCCACCAACACCACTCTCACTCACTCTCACACTACAACTCCAACTCCTAAACCCAAACCAAAGTCCCCGCTCAAGAAGAGGAAGAGATATCGGAAGTTGTATCCCGGAGAAACCACCGGCATCACCGAAGAGATGAGGTTCGTCGCCATGAGACTCCGCAACGACGCCGTTTCCCACGACCAACCGAATTTCGACGAGTGGCACGCCTCCATGGAAGGCTTCATCGCTTACCTTGTTGACACTCACCTCATCTTCGCCACTCTCCAGCGCATCGTCGACGAATCTGACGACGTTTCGTGTGAGTCCAATTCCAATTCCATTTCACTCATTGCATTGCATTGCATTGCACCTTCCTTTTCAGATTATTGTCTTCAAATGTAATTTTTATACTATTTAGTTACTCTTTCTTTTTCAAATATAAAGATTCATTATACTGTTCATTAATCAAAATTGAGGTTTCATCTGGATGATAATATGTGTAACAAAGGTTGACGTTGAGAGTCAGAGGTAGTTATCCAGGGGAACTTAAAATTAATGCCGAAAATATTTGTTCTAAGTAAACAGATGGTAATAAATGTTATATTTGAACTTTTAAAGGTCGGAAACGAATTATTTCTTTTTAGGTGGACAGATGAAAGGTGAAAAATAGAAGGATACGTGATTTGGATTTGAATTTGTTATGATGAGAATTTCATGAATTTGCAGATGCATACATGAGGAAAACTGGGTTGGAAAGATCAGAAGGGCTTTCGAAGGATCTGAAATGGTTGGAGGAACAGGGAAATGTGATTCCAAATCCCAGTTCTCCTGGGATTACATATGCCAAATATTTGGAGTCACTTGCAGAGACAAGTGCACCTTTGTTTCTATCCCATTTCTACAATATTTATTTTTCTCATATAGCTGCTGGTCAGGTGATTGGAAAGAAGGTGTGTACTCACTTCCTGTCTTACAAGTTGTTTATGAGGGAATACTATCACATGTCCCATTTTGGTGTTTCCTTTCTCTGTCTATCTAATTGAAAAATTAAATGCCTCAGCAAGATATATACGTTGTCGTTTGAAAGAAAAATGTTTTTTTTTTCTCAGCTATCATTTTTCAATCAGAAATACAGACAAATAAAGGAGATAGGTCAGGAGATAATAGAATAAACATACTGAATGATAGCTTGGTGTTCAATTTGTTCATAAAAATATGCTTGTAAGTGTTAGGTTTATAGAGGGAGTTTCACTGGGGAGATACAACACCAAGGAGACCTGAGTCCAACTACATAAGGAATTAACACCACTTTCAACTCAAAACCTTAAGACAATGGATTTATGGGTCTTTTATGGTGTTGAAGTTCTGTATTCAACATTGAATTAGAGCTGAAGAATTCTCTATCCAAAGAATTCAATTAAGTGCTTTTTGTGACAATCACCAGGGGTTGCTTGTGATTCTATTATTGTTGCTTTTAGGTTTCTGAGAAGCTATTGGAAGGTAAGGAGTTGGAGTTTTACAAATGGGAAGGAGATGTGCCTGAATTGTTGAAAGATGTCCGCGATAAGCTGAACCAGCTTTCCGAGGTTGATTACAAAGAATCCTACTATTGTGGCTTTAGTGTTATATTAGATGCTATGCCATTATTTTTATTGATGTGAGATTGTTGTTCATGCAGCATTGGTCTCGAGATGAAAAGAATAGATGTTTAAAAGAAACTCCAAAGTCATTCCGGTTTATGGGACAGATTATCCTTCTTCTTGTCTCATAAATGGACATTTTGTTCTCCTTTTCTTTTCCGAACTTCTCTGCCTTCTTTGATGGTAAGTTTTCTAATATTTCCTTTTCTTTCTTTTAACTTCTCAGGTTCGTGGCTTTTAATTGATCCGGTGTATGACTTTGATGGGACAGATTATTCTTCTTGTGTCATAAAATAAACAATTTAGTTCTTTTACATAAAATCATTATTATGAGTGTGTATTCAGTCCCTAAACCCTAAATTGGTTTAGTGTGAAGCAAACTGTTCTCAAAAAGTGATCCGGTTTGGATTTTTCTAAACGGTGTGTTTTTTCGCACACTATGTAAGGAACCAAAACAAATAGTTATCAATGTTATAGATCCTTAATATTAGGGCTAAAATGATTGATAATTGTTAACTTTGAAAGACTACTTTTTTCTCATAAATTTTTAAACTAAAATGACTGGTGATTATAAGTCTAGGGATTATTTGATGGTTTTCTCTGACTATTACTATTATCATGTCTCATCACTACACTAGTTTCTATGTTTTGTAGCTTCCTGGCCAAGGTGCCATACACCTTTGATGGATTTGCAGTCTTTTTTATAGGATTTTTGAAGGGCATAGCACAAGGGAGAGAGACTCGTTTTTTTTTTTTTTTTTCAATTAGAGATGTAGCATAGTAGGAACTACCTCAGGTTCATGAATCTGTCTTAATGAAATACTAATGCCTTCCCTCATATTGTATCCATAATTTTCTACCATTCTTTTTCTGTACCTGTTATTTAATACATTTTTTTTAACAATGCTTGAAAATCATTGTAATTTAAATACTATTCGGTTATGAAAGTTTCATTTTAGACATTCATTATGATCCCGTTAGGTGGGAGCTTGGTATCCATGAAATTTTCCTCAGTAGTTTTTGTTCTGTGTAAAATTGGCTAGGTGCTTTTATTCATTTACTTGTTTTATCGTCAACATCAAACAAGTTAACCGTGAACCTTCCATGGTGGAAAATATTGAAAATTTTGGAAGATTTCTGCGTTTACGTGTTGCAACATCTGTTGTTTATTTGACTTTGTTCGTGCTCCATTACGAGGAAATTTACTTAAATCAACTCCAAATTCTTTGAAATATTAAATACTTGGATCATATTTTCATTGGTTATTTAAAATTAAAGAAGAAATAAGCATTTGACCCAAGTCACGGTCAATACATGGTGTGACGTTTTTCGTGCCAATTACTTATTTTAATAAACCAGAACATAGTATAATTTGTTCAAGTATCTTAACTGTATTTTACGTTTTAAGTCAATATTACGCGAGTTCAATTATAATGTTTCATTAATGTGATGATTCTTTTACACTCTCAATGTATAAGAAATTATCTGTAATAATTATTTAAAAATAATTTTTAAGTGGCTCTCTGTGTAAGATATACATGGAAAACAGAGGTAAAATATTTGTTTC
Source organism: Vigna unguiculata (assembly GCF_037176805.1). NCBI lineage: Eukaryota > Viridiplantae > Streptophyta > Magnoliopsida > Fabales > Fabaceae > Vigna > Vigna unguiculata. The sequence continues at coordinate 1,999,346 of NC_140799.1, read as the reverse complement.
CTCAGCATCGAAAACAGAGGTTGATTCCTGATCCACATCGTGTTACTAAGTCAATGTTAAGTTTCAAAGAAAGACTATGGACCATTGTTTTGTTGTTTCACTTATGTCATGTTATTCATCATCTTCTATACTTTTTTCTGCACACACAAACAAATATATTTAAATCTTAAGATACACTCATGGGCGGATTTTAATGGGGGCAGGGAGGTGCCCGCCCCCCCCCCCCCCCCCAATTTTTTTTTTAAATTTATAATATATAAATAAATATATATATATATATATATATATATATATATATATATATAATTTATTAAATTGTAGTAGTATACTTTAAATATTGATAAAAATTAAATTGTGTATTTTTCCATTTATTTTATAAAGTAGTTAATAGATAATAAAATAAAATTAAATATAATAAAGAATAAAAATATTTAGGCTTAATTTTTTTGTTCCTTTTTTGTCAAAAAATGATCCTATAATAATGTTAATTACACCAACAAAGTAAACCATATATTAAGAGTTTCTATTTTAATAAAAAAAGTCATTAATCTGTTTTAAAAAATTTAATGAAATTTATCGTAAAAGATCAAATTGTATCAATTTTTCAATAATTGGGACCAAATTAAAACTAAAAAAACTGGAGGATCAATTTAACATTTTTAAACCAAAACATGAATCAAAAGAGTAATTAAACCAAATATTTTTTTAAGATAATTTTTATTTTCTTTCTTATTATCTTTTTAGTTCTTCACAAATTGTAATAATTTCTCACTCTAATATTATAATCATTTCTTACTCTCATATGTTTTCTTTCTGTTCTTGAAGAAAAAAAAAAGTTAGAAACAACCTCATTATTTTTGCTCTCATTTCTCATTTATCACATCCTTTTCTTGTTTCTTGTCTCAATAACGAAAAATATTATTTTTTATCTCATGAGCTCTTTTTGGTATATTCATTTTTTTTATGAATATAGAAGAAAAATAAATAATGTATTATGTGTTTTTTCATAACCGATTTTTAATTATGACTTGATTATAGTATATTTTTATTTTAATAAGTATGTGTCTCAATTATAAAAAAATACTATGATAAATTATTTTTTATTGTTATTTACAAAAGAAAAGTATATTGATAAAAATAAAAGAATAAATTCATTTTTTAAAAGTGATAAAAAAGAAATTATTAGTGAAAAGAAGATAAACTCTATCTCTTCACATATTTTGAAGCATTAGACTAATTATCAATTCAGTTAGAGAATTCATTTCTTAAAACATTATACTAATGATCAAATCTAATAATCTCAAAATTATATTACTTTAGTCCCTCCAACATTTTTTGTCAAGATCCGCCACTGATACACCGACACATACTTTAACATAAAATAAGCATATAATAATCTACACGCCGTGTAATTTAAGTTGCAGATGAAAAAAAAGATGCAAAGAAGAGAACCACTGCAAGACCATATTGCTTGAAAAACGCTGAATTTCACGTGGAAACTTCGAAACTCTGAAAACATAGAGAAGATGAAGAAAGAGATTATGGACATATAAACAGTGAAGGGAAGAAGAGGGTCTTTGTCGTTGTCCTTCATTTCCGTGAAACATGATTCAACAAATATTTGTCCTCAAGAAGGTGAGAAAACTAGGTGCCATCAATCATTGCTATTATCATCTTTCTTCTTTTTTTTTCTTTTTTATACTTTGTCTTGAATCATAATCACATTAGCTTACAATATCAGTGTGACATGTGTAACTGCATCATTTTTCAGGACTCCATGGACATTAAAGCTACTAAGAATTTTCCAGCAACATTGAGGTTGGTAGTTTTAGTCATGGCTGCAACATGTGGACTATACATTTGCTCAGTTAATTTAGAGAAACCAACAAGGGTTCGTGTAAATACCAAGTTGTTGGAACAGAAAGTCATCAACCATTCATGTCATACTTCTAGTGTAGAAGAATGGGAAGAACCCTACTTGCACTACCCACAACCCAAAACATACAACAGGTATATTTTAATTTAGTTATATAAATTCGTGCATATATCGGAAGATTTTTTTTCCGTAAATAAGTTGCTGCTTAATGATTATATATATAAAAATATAGTTTGAGGAAGAACAAGTTTTCAATTTGCCTCAGATATTTGTTATGTGGGTTTGATTATTTAGCTGTATAGAATGAATGATTGGTGGATGAACAGGGAAGAGTGTGCATGCAATCCTGTGAGATTTTTTTGCATATTGACAATGCAAAGATCAGGGAGTGGATGGTTTGAGACTTTGTTGAACAGTCATATGAATGTGAGTTCCAATGGGGAGATATTTGTTGTGGCCAAAAGAAGGGAAAATGTAACTTCAATTTTGAAGACAATGGATGAAGTGTTCAATCTTGATTGGTTCAGTGGTGCTTCCAAGAATGAGTGTTCTGCGGCTGTGGGCTTCAAGTGGATGCTTAATCAGGTAACTGAAGAGAGTTTCAATCTCATTGGATTTGGGTTGGTGATGATGATGATGATGTTGTTGCTTAAAGAGTAGATGCATATATTTTTGCAGGGTTTAATGGATCATCATGAGGAGATAGTGGAGTACTTTGAAAGGAGAGGAGTTTCTACAATATTCCTTTTCAGAAGGAATTTGCTTCGCAGAATGGTATCTGTTCTTGCCAATTCCTATGACAAAATTGCAAAGCCACTGAATGGAACCCATAAGTCTCATGTACACTCCAAAGAAGAGGTCTTTCAAAATCTCTCTGTTGCCATTTCTTTTTTGTGTTTGGATAAGACTATTGTATGCATTGATCATTGATCGCATTACTTAATTTACTTTCCAAAGTTATTGTGAGTTTAGACCCAAATGCAGAGGTTTTGGTTGAGAAGTATCTTTTACGTTAAAAAAATGAAGACTGGACATGTGCATTGATTGCAAATGTGAAGAAATGGTTGAATAGTTTTTTGTTGGCAGGCTGGAATTCTGGCGAAATACAGGCCATGGATCAATTCCACGTTGCTGATGACAGAGATAAAGCAAACAGAGGAGACAGTTGCAAAAGCTCTTCAATACTTTAAGAACACTCACCACATTGTTCTCCACTATGAGGATCTTGTTAAAAATGCAACGGTAAGTGTGAACCATGTGTTGTGCCTGCACCATCATAGAATTTTATATTATATTTTGATTATGTAATTATCATAAACTATCTATTAATTAAAAAAGTTTGGATTTTGAGTTGGTAATTCAATGTTGGATTTGGTTTTGGATGTCCAGAAGGTGAAAGATGTTCAAGAATTTCTGGGATTGCCGTTGAGAGATATGCACAGCAGGCAGGTGAAGATTCATACTGGTCCATTATGGAAGCAAATTGGAAACTGGGAAGAAGTGCGGAAAACGCTGAGAGGCACACCATATCAGAATTTTCTCTTCCCAGACTAATCAAATATATGATAGCTGATTTTGACACTAAAATACAAAATTCTTTGACTGGCAATTGGATTACTTTTCGTTCACCAGAGCCACCACTTGGAAACTTTAACCACAGTGCGGAGGAAGATTCAAATTAGCTTCTTGTATCTGAAGTTGATATTTTATGCAAGAAAAATGCAAACATAAGTGACAGAGTGAAAGCCTTTGCATGTGAAATGAATTTCTTCTCTCTCCTCTCGGTCACACATGAAATTAGTAATTACAATCTCAAATCAACTATAAAAAAGAAAAAAGAATATTCTGTCAACACATCATTTTCACCAAGACTGACGAAAACAGTTAGTTGATATCAATAAATCGAAACAAAACTCTTGTGTCTAACACCACAGCTATTGCTGAGGTCTATTAAGTTGTGCCTTTGAGCAATCCCAGTCGCTAATTCATATTTCCAATTACAAAGTAATCACAAAATAATCTTTTAAAGTTCTTATACTTTTCAAAAGAAATATTATTAGAATATACCTTTCTAGAATACCGTTTAAACCTTCTCGTAAAGCTTTAAATTTTACTTTTGAGGAAAAATAATACATAATAAAACACATTTTAAATTGTTTCATAAACATTCCATAGTAACAAATTTTAGTATAATATGGAAATGACTAAAAATCAATTTCCGATTAATACATTATTTTTAAAATACTTCCAAAACATAATTTAAAATCAGTTGACTCCAGTATTTCAGAAACTCGAATCTACAAAATTTCACTCATACTAATTTTAACATTAATTCAGCTTTACCTAATATGAGTCTTATTTTCCACATTTAGACATTTGAAGACGTTTAATTTACCAACTTAGATGGAATTAAAGATTACCACGTGGGACGCTCAGCGGCACCCTCGTCAGCGACTGCAATAAAGACCAATAGAGGTATTGAAGTATCGGCCCACCTAACTTTGCAGTAATAGACAAATATGCAGACACTACCATTCTTTTTTCTTTCTTTCATTACTTCAAATTGCTTCCTAAATAATGTTACAAATAGGATAACCAAATCAACAAATCATATTATTGAACTGGCCCGTTAAATGCAGTATCACAGTCAATGTTTTCAGTCCGATGAATAACGAAATGGTCAACAATTCTGACCGTCTGTACTGGATCCTGGTGGGCGGTGACTGCCCTCCATTTGCTGGGAAACCTTCTAAAATGACTCAACTCTTGTGGATGTTTCGCCTCTCCGTCCCAATCCGGATCAAGCTTCCACTCCTTTGGAACCTACACATTCAAAATGATAGCACTGAATAAGAAACAGAAAAAATTAATCAAATCCCAGCACCACAGCCAAACATTATACATATGAAATTCAATTTCTTTCTTCTCAAAACGCCCAAACATAGTTGCAGTCATCATATCTAAGCAGATCATTGAGTAGTTGGGCACTTGAAGCTTTCATCATTAATTTCGAAGAAAGAACAGTTGCTATGCATGTCTCTTTTTTACTAGAAATATGCTCAACTTTTCACTACACAAAGGAAGTTATTTAACATATGCATACTCAATTTTCTTAAATTTATTAATAATATTATTATTGAGACGTTCTCCGGCAGAAGAGAAGGGGTGTAAAAGATTGAGCCAAAAGTAAAGAGTTACCGAAGAATAGTTGAATAAGTGATGACTTCCTACCTTATCAACAGCCAGAGTATAAACTTCAAGATCACCATCATAATTGATGTGAAATCGAGTGAATGATTTGTAATTAGCTATTCGAAGGGACGAAAAGGCTTCATCAAAGTGTAAGTGAAGCCAGTTGATGCAAATGTATAGGTAGCTCCCAAACACCAAGGAAACAACAGGGGTCGAAAAGACCCAAAAATAAAGGAAGACAGAAGCGTAATATATTACAGCACCCCCCCGGGAAAGAGATTCTAATCCGTTCTTGCAAATATTGCTCCGAGAGACTGCCATGACCTGAGAAAATAATCTCTACGTGACAGGGTCCGTTTCAAGAAAAGTCAAAAATAAAATAATACAGAGAATTTTCTCACCTCTGGCACATCAAAAGCAGACATTAAATACTTGATACATGCCGGATAAAGTCCAAATGTCCATTGTTCAATTCGAGCTCTGAGTCCAGTTGGATCGGGGAAGTGCTCACTTTCCACTGATCTATACCACTGATATAAAGTGTGATAGCCTGAATTACACGCCAAAAGAATAACTCAGACATTATAACCCAAATATCATCACCATCACACAGACACAAGTTACAAAGAATTGAAATATTTTTCCATAATATATTTGTGATGAGCAATAGCAGATAGTCACACAGGATCCTGACCAAAACTCAGTAAATAAAGAGCTTTATCAATACCACCAGATCTATGGTCCAGCAGTTAGTTACAGACCTATTGAATCTAGCTCCCAGCATTGAAATATAAGCAATGAAACATGCCCTTATGGATATGTCAATATGAGGTGAATTACAAAATTGAAATTTTGTGAAACTAAAAGAATCTACAGTAATTAAGCTAAAATAAACAACTTGAGTGTAACAAGTTAACCAACTTTATATCATCATATAGAAAAACCAAACCTGAAGTTGCCAGCAAGTCATGCTGGATGCATATTTCAACGCCTATTTCAAGAAGCAACATAAGAATTAGTGCCGCAGCCAGGTGAGCAGAAACATGCAGAACTCCAATTATTGCTCGTTTCTTCCGTGTCAGTTTGGGTGGAACAAAAGAAAATGCCGCAAATAGTAACAGTATAAGTCCCCCTAGTGACACACACGAGTGCTGCAGAATATAAATAAATCCATTCCACACAGTACCAAGGAAACTCTTTATGTGGCCAGAAAATGTATCATCTTGGAGGATGTGATTCAGCTCACACTAGAAAACAAGTACAGAAAACAATCGTGTCTTTAGCATATAATAACCGATGACTGTACCTTAACAGATAAGCAAAATGCTAATCTCTAATTACTCTATGGGCCAAAGGGAAAAAGCAAGAATTAACATCTCAAAATTATAATTGGACATCAAAATGAAAGCATAAAAATAAAACTATAAATAAAAAGATATGGGGGAACTCACTTGTGGAAACATTGAAAAGACTAGCACAAAATATATAATGCCACCAATAAAATCAAATTGCCAGTTCTTCTTTCGAAATTTAAGAATATTTCCCAATGCAATCTGCATCAAATATAAAAATATATATATATATAATGAAATATATATATAAACAAGGATATGACTACAAGTTAGTTATTAACATTCTACATACCCTGCTCGAATCTTCAAAGGAAGGATATGCAGCTTTGCACTCATAGGTGACACCGTGAAGCTTGTTAAATTTACTGAAAACATGGGTAGGATGTAGAAATGCTCCACCACAACCATTGACGAGAAGATGATGTACATGTACAGGCCCATTTGACTTTACATGAGAATGACGCATGTAATGATGCAAGTCCCCAGCCATTCGAAGCTTACATCTTCCTTTTAAATAATCACAAATCAAATGTGAAATATTCTTTCCAGTAACATCATTCCAATACCAGTCAGTGATCCAATTAGGTTCATGAGTTATAAGAATCACAGAGTCATCCTCTCGAACCTAGACAAAAAAATGGTCACAGTAGATGTTGTGATCAATCAGATTGATTGCTGCAATTACTTCAATAGTCTAAAGACAAACCGTGAATCGAAAGAACAAAAACACCGTCAACAACGGCCAAAGACAGAGTTACAGTGATCCAATTAGATGTGAAATATTCTTTCCAGTAACATCATTCCAATACCAATTGATGATCAAATTAGGTTCACGGGTTAACAATGATCCCAGAGTCATCATCCTCTCGAACCATGATAAAAAAGATGGTCTCAATAGATGTGGTGGTCAATAATCAGATTGATAACTGACATTTACTTTAATAGTCTAAAGGCAAACAGTATGTTAACAAAAAAATCACGTGGCCATGAAAAACACTCGGAGACACAGCTAAAATATAACAAGATTTCAGAAAATACAGTTCAACGAATGAGTGTAACAGTCTGGGTGTTAAAGTTTAGTGTTAGGTTCAAGCTATTTTGAAGAAACCCGATTACTTTAACAAATTCCTTGAGAGCTTTTGCAAAATGAGATTATTTCCCATTTCCCCATAAAAGCATTACTGCACAGTTACTTAGATAAAAACATGGGAACAAAAGCATTAATGATGTAACTTCACAATTTCATAGAAATGAAGAGACAATAGATAACAGGCAGGATATTTACTTTCTTCGTTATCAATTCTGAAAAGAACTTGAATTGGTACACATCAATATCACCATGAAGAGCTAGATCGAGCCCAAAAACCCACCACCGTTTAGGGAGTTGCAAAGCAAAATAACTCTTCTTCTGGGGCATGAGCCATCCACCTAACCAATTTCTATGACATATATACCTCATGAAGGTCTGGAGTCCATCAAACCAGTCTGAGAAGAAAACAATTTTATCATTTATTAACCGCATTGGCATTAGGAAAAAGTGAGATGACGAAAAATAACAAATACAAATATCTCCTTGAAAAATAATAGATACTAAAAAAAGAAAAATATCTCCTTGAAAAATAACGCATGTAATTTGATAAGGCCCAATGCAGGAGCTAAAACTAACCATGGTTTCCAGGAATAACAAAACACTGAGGTCCATTGTACTGTTTTAATGGAGCTCCATAGGGTACCTCCGGCTTGTTCACAGCTATCTGCTCTGCTTTATACCAAGGAGGAGGTTGAAGAGCATACTCGAAAGGAACAAAAAGACGCCTCTCATATGTGAATGCTGATGGATTTGGATACCTACAACAGAAAAAAAAAAAAAAAAGTCATTCAAGGAAATATAGATATAGAACATTGAGATTGCTAGTTACAACTTTAAATGATACTACAAAGAAAAAAAAAACAGTTTTTATCTAAGATGACCTTTCAAACATATTTGGGAAATCTATCTAAATATTATTTAAGCCCCACAAGTATGGGTTATAAATGAGTTAAATTATGCATGAATTATTCAATTTCACCTTTTTAAATGCATAATCAAGCTCATTTAACAAAGCTAAAACAAACAACCCAAGCTTAAAGTTATGTTCCATTAAATGAACCAGCTTAAACTTTGCATAATTGACATTAACAGCCCATGATTGCGATGTTATTTATTTCATTTACCAGAAAAAAGAAAATATTATTGTATCATACGTATCATTTTCATCAAGATTGATATTTTAGGGGTATCCATAAACTAGAAAAATTATCATTGTCATCATTAAAAGTTTCATTCCAGTCTCAAGTCATCTTTTTTTTAATCCCTCTAAAAAATTTGAAATAGCTATTTTTGGTTCTTATAAAATGAGTAAATGTTGGGTTTAGTTTACGTAAAGCATTTTTATAATTCTAAACTTCGATACATTTTGCCTTCAATTTGTACACCATTACTTAATTAAAAAGTAGTTGCCGGGTAATATAAATGGAACATGATATCGCATCTGGTTGGTAGCCCTCGGCAAAAATGTAACGAAATGAAGTAAAGACTTGGAATTTCAATTTTCATGATTTAACTTCAGACCTTGGTATCCAAAATTCTCAATCAAGAACCATGGCATAAATGGTGTCAATGGTGTCAACTTATCATTCCAAAGAAACTAAGAAATCATAATTGACCAAATTATGTGATAATAACCACAATTTACAATAATGAGTGCAGCCAACTTACGCAAGATCACCCCCAATAAGTAGCAAGTCTCCACGTGGTAAGGTAAGCTCAGCATCATCTTTCAGTGTTCGAATGAAAGGCTTGGCAAGTAGTCGTGCAACAGCATAAGATGAGTTCCCACCATCACCAGTATCAGCCATAAAGTCAAACCAAAAATCTTCCTTCTCACTAAAATGATCATATAGAAGGTCATGGTGTTGATTTCCATCACTAACCCTACTCATTGCTGCCTGTCAATGAAAATAGACTCATTACTAGTGACATACAAGCAAAATGAAATTCCAGCAACAAGACTAAGGATGAACATAAGCAAACTTCTTCATATCATAGGAGAATAGTTGACTAATTTAGGTCTAATGCTTGTAAGTTAGTAATTACCATTTACTTAGTTTTGCCAATAAAATTGTTACCTGCATCATGCGCATGTCAAAACGCCCAACGAAGACAGTCACTGATACGAGGAGATCGAAAACAGTTTTGAATAAATCAGCAGATGTTCTGCATCATTTAGCAAGTGTAACCACACATTCAAAACAACCTTCAACACCCCCTTTGCAAGAAATAAAATTAAAAAAATAACTAGAGTAAAGGTATTTTACAAATACGTACATACCCAGAGTACCAAGGAACCATGTCTAAAAAGTCAGGCTTCATTTGCTTCTTCTTCAACTTCTCGTATTCTTTAACAGATAATGGGTGAGTAAGAGCCCACCTGACGATTTTTCAGACATATAAACGAATAAATTAAGAAAAACAATGGGGGAAAACAGTTGATACTCAATAAATGTAATTTGAAAATATGATACCAGCTATTATACTTTCAGTCTTATGGCACTGTTGCACCAAGTCTCATGGCCCCTTTGCACATTTATTTGTGCAGGGAAATATAAATATGATCTAGAATATAACAGCATTACAAAAATAAAATAACTAAATTACCAAAACAGACTAGTACATAAGAAAACTTAACTTGTGTTTTTTTGTTCTGAAAAATATGTTTGGATGGCTGAATAGAAGAAAAAATAATGTTTGCTAAAATGAAAAAACATACAAGAAACAGATGAAAATTTTCAATGCCAAGAATAAAAACTGAGTAATTTCCATTGAAATTTAAGATCAGAAAAAAACATATACTTTGAACAATTTAAAACATCAAACGTACTACAAGTAGGAAGATAAGAAAGTTTAGCACATCATAAAATCAACTCACCCTGTTGACCTCTCCACCACATAATTTGCAATGTAAAGGCCAATAAATGTAGCCCAAAGTGAGTAAATGGGAGAAATTTCATCTGATGAACCATGACACGATCCATTGCAAGCTATCTAATACATAAAAATAATTTTGGCATCATAACTTTTGTGTGTATACACACATACATACATATATATATATATATATATATATATATATATATATATATATTAAGACTGCAGACTTTATAATCAAATAATTGTTATTATAAGTACCTCGCCATAAATAACCCATTTTGACAAGAGAGGATAATCACTCGCAGAACCAACTGGAGCAAACCAAGATGAGCAAACCTGGTCTTTCAATTCATTCATCCGAAGAAACTTTGCAAGCCAGGTGTTCCCATCCCCTTTCTTCCAGAAAGAAAACCAGTTAGAATTTTTTCGGTCAAGTGTTCTCTCTCTTTGCATGGCACGGTTACCACAATGACTGTAAAATACACAGCATGCCACGCTAAGTACCTATTATTCATTAAAAGAAACAGCATCAGAACAATATTGCAACTTCAAAGGGCACAAGCAATCATCTCCAAAAACTTACTGCACAGTTTTGGAGAATCGTCAAGATCTCTGGTCTCTTTCCGGCTACACGTGAAACAAGGCCAATATACCATAGGCCAAGAAATATAATGTGGAAGACAAGAAGAAACAAGATGGAAGAGAGATATATGGTCAAAAACAAAGATAGGTTCATCCTCATATCCACTCCCATTGACTGAAAGCTAGGAAGATGATACACAGCTGCCACTAAAATCCAAGCAATGTACCTGCACAAATGGATGCCTAATTATTTCTAATTTTATAAAATGTTTCATAAAGATACACAATGGCATATACACATAAATGGCAACACATTCACCAAAGAAACTCACCATCGACTGAAATTTGAATAGCTCGGTTTGAAAGTCTTGTGTATAAATGGTGATGAAAAGAAATAAAAGAACCCAAACAGGCAGGCATACATAGACCACCATTTAACATTGTTGTCTAATTTTTCTACAAGAGTATGTATATTGTCAGATGAGATGAAAAAGAGGCAACCGATAACAACAGCTATTACAGCATGACGGGAATGCTCGTGAGGGTATGGATAAGTGTGGGTTAGAATAGTTCTAACCCTCTCCATTTTCAACGTATCAAGAATACGAGCAGACTGCTTGCTAGAGCCCATTCCTATTAAATTTTAAAAAATTATCTAATATTATGTATCAAATTTCTAGCAATGAAGTTCACTTTCGGAGCTCCAGAAAACCATAGAGAGCAGCACGAACAGAATCCTGCACCAAAAGTTCAGAAAAAAAAAAGGCAGTAATATCAGTATTTGTTGCAAAAGGGTAACCACATCATCGACATCAAGAGGAACAATAAAGCCATTCAATAAGCAATTAAACGTTCATTCCAGTAATGGCATAACGAGCAAGCATAAGAGGCTGAACAAAAGCAATAAAAACTTAGTGAAAAAACAAAAAGCAAAAACTGAAAATTGTCGTTTTCTTGTTTCAACAACAAATCAATCAATTCACGTTCACCACCATGACAAACTCTGCCTCACGTCTTCGCCACCCATCCTTCTTCTTTACCCTTCCTTCATTTTTCCTAATAATAATTCATTTGAATTCTATCGCACTTCCATATTCAAACATTCTCACACGTGCATGAACTTCACGCTTCTCATATGATCTCAGCACATGCGCAGAACCCTAACCGAAGTCATCAATATCAAATCAACAACACGAACCGGCAAAACGCAAAGTAAGAGTTACGAAAACCACGAAATCAACCTTATCAAGCAGTTAACTGAACTTCTCCGAATAGTTTATATATAGTTCAATGAATCAAATTAGGAAAGAGAGAACGAAGCCCTAATCTCAATCTCTCTCTGTTTTTTCTTTCTTCTTTCTTATTCTCTCCGTTATCGTTTTCCTTATCGTACAATATTGCGGCAAAGCAGCCAAATAAAGCAACACAACATATAACAGAATATTCAAACCACAAATATACGACGCGAAGCAAAAGCTAATCGAGGAAAAGCAACAATTAACGAAACCGTTGGAAGAGAAGTTGCAGAGATAATCAATTGCAAGCGACGTTCCCAATGTTTGAACGACGAAAAATCATTAGAGAGAGAGAGAGAGAAGAGGTACCTTGAATGGCGAGAGAGAGCGAAATGGAAAAAGGATCACAGGAGAAGAGCGTGCAACAGAAAGAAATGAAAGAGAAGAAAACTTAACAGGGGCGTCTATCTATCTATCTCTATCTCTCTATCTTTCTCTGTTTCTCACTCAGACCCACTTGGCATCTGAGAATGTCTGCGAGGAACATCGCAACGGCATATTCTCTTAAAAACCGTTAATTGCACGTTGACCCCAAACACGCCGCGAAACCAAGCTACTTTTTAATTTTACACATTGGACACGCCAACCGCGATTATTTCTTATTTTAATAACTTTCATTTATTTGGGATAAGATGGGAAGTACAATATAACACATTGTTTGGCTTCGCTTTCCCAAAATCAATCACACTTTCCATTCAAATCTTGTTCAAACTTTCTGCGGCTTCGTTCCGCGTCTCTCTCGCAAAGTCACAACTTACGTATTGCGTTTTCCTTCTTCCATCACCACCGTCCTATTAATTCATTCGCTGAAAATAAAGTGTAAAGCTTTCTGCAACTTGTAGGACGTTAACATTCTCTATTTGGGCCTTTCAGCCCAAATCTTGTATTAGAAGGCCCGAATTATCAACCCATATGCACATTTGTTTATCTCATACTTATATTTCAACAATTTCTTTTTCACCTTCATATATACTTTAACTGTTATGCTATCAAGGGAAAGTGAATATCCTCAAATCACTTTTATCATACTTATTTATACAAAATTTTATTTTAACTATTATTAACTGTAACAAGAATAGATTATACAAACGATTCATTATTAAAATTAAAATAATTCAATTTTTGCAATTATTCAAAGCACACCCATAGTCTATATATACCAACTTTCACTTTACAACTTATATATTAAAATAAGGAATTTTATCACGTCTTAGTCTTTATGTCTTCATTTTTTGTGATAGTTTTTCACATCACCTGACAAAAAAATATAGAATAAAATATAAAGATTAAAACAAAAGGCTAAATCGGGTAAAGAGAATTAATAGTTAATCAACAACAAAAAAATAATAAATGTAAAATAGAATGCCCAAACAGAGCCCATATCCTTTATTTTGATTTTGTCCTGGGCCAAGTCCAAGCCCAGATAGGTAGATCCAGAAACGAGAAAACTGACGGAGGTTCAATTAACAAAAGTAACATAACTTAAAATATAAAATATTTTAATTATAATGTTTTCTAAATATTATTGAAAATGGTTATTACCAATAAATTAATGAAATATGTAACATAAAAAAAGCTGATTAATTCCAAATTAAAGAAACAAAATCTTTAATCAAATCAAACCAAATCAAAACTCATAATCCTTAAGTTCAACCAACAAAACCAAAGCTCTTGAATGGCAAAATACAGAGATAAATACATAAATCATTCTTTCTCTTCCATGTTAATAACATTGGACACAACTTTCCCTGAACTTTCATTCAACACATTTTGACAATAAGTATCCGAAATTGAAACGAAATAATAAATTGAAACAATACAATAGTATGATCAAAGTCAAATAATTACCCTGAAGAACAAATTCATTTTTCTAACTATAAGTGAAGATAATTGCTTTCACAAGACAAAAGTCAATTCTTATATTTGTTAAGTATTTGAGACTCAATGCTAAATGAAGATTCAAATCTCAAAATATTATTAAAATGCTTAACATGTCTTTAACCATTAAAGATAAATTAGAAAATTTTTGACTATTATTTTTTTCACCATCGTAAAATATTTTGGTGCTCCAAATATTTGGTAATATTTTTTTTTCAAATATTTGATAATAAATTTTAAAAAAATATGAGAAGAGAAGGGGTGATATTTGTTCACACTCAACTGAGTGGACTTATATATGAACGAGTTACTAATATATATGATTTGAATTTAACATTATTAAAAGAATCGTAATTCAAATATACCAGCAAATCAACCCTCAAATTGTAAAGTGTAATCACAACTTTAATATTATTTGATTTGTTTTCTTAATAAAAAAAAAAAGCAGAAAACCTTAAATGAAAATTCCTTAAACCCTTCTAAGATTATTACAAAACTAATATCACAAAAACTAAAATCATGATATTGTTAAACTATTTTTCACTTTGTTACTTCTAAGTTCATTAAAATACAATCTCAATATTCTAATTGTTTTGTAAAACTATTTTTTATGTAACAATTTTAATTCTTAATATAAATTTCAAAATTATACTTTATAGTTTTAACTCATTTTATATTATATTATATTTTTTTAAAAATCCTTTAAATCATTTATGATCAATAATAATAATAATATAAAACTTAAAGTTTTTCTTTTATCTTTTATTCATTTTATTTTACAAATTAAACCATTATAGTATTAACAAATTTTATTCTTAACTATATTACAAAAACATAAAATAGGCTAAAAATTATTAATTATTATACCAATTTAGATATTAATTTACAAAATTAAAAGTTTTTTTTATTAAAATCAATATAATATTTAGTCACTATTAACCGATATAATATTTTCTCCAAATTCGATTATCTTTATTTTCCAATATATATATATATATATACATATATATATATATATATATATATATATATATATATATATATATATATATAAAAGAATTAAGCGAAGATAATTTATAAAAGATCATCTTGAGAGCAATGTTAAATAGAATTTGGTCAGTGTTCATGAATCCCAGTGTTGTTGCTTTGCGTTGCCCTAACCCTAGCATCCCTATAAACTCATTGATGTTGTTGCAAAATGATTTGACTCCACAAACATGAAACAGTGTCCACTCTCTCTATTCGGTGGTAAACGAACTTCCCTAGCTTCAGGAACCAACCACGAACTTCTCATGTGTCCTTAATGGACGGAGAAATCACCTTCATAGTAAACTCAAATCATCATCATATTCATTTGACTATATATGTATAACAATTTTGGTTTCTCACAGAAAAATCCTCATATATTCATTCTCAACCCCACAGGATCTAGTGGGTTTCACAAGTGCTTATACCTTTTCCTACCATTTCGTTTTGGTTTTTGCTTTTGGTGCGCAATTTGTTAAAGATAACTTGCACTTTTATAGCATATCTAGACACTGGGAGGACTAGGACAAGAATATTCTAAAGGGACTGTAGTGGCATGTCCATTCTTTTAACATAAGGAGAAATACTTATTGACAAGTAAATTATTTACCTAATTAAATCCGTCAAGAAAATTGTAAGAAGCTCCAAGTATATATAAGTAAGAGAAAGATTTTATAAAATTTTATAAACTAATAGAAAACCTGAATCACGAATTGAAAAGGAATTAAAACTGGTGCTATGTATTTATGATGGATTTGAGTTATAGTGCATTAACCATTAGTGCTCGACAAAATCAAGGTGACGAGTTTTACTAATTAATAACTTCCTCTACATAAGCTCTCCAGAAGAAGATGCTTTGGTCGAATTGCTTCCCGACAAATCTTTACTTAGATTCTCTCATAATGCATAATTAACAGTCAATTAGAGAAGTGTGTTTACGTCATCATAATTAACTAATAACCATGATATTATAACAATTATGTAAATGAAGTATGATTACCAATCCCACTAGCACAAACAAATGTATATCAATAATTAAATTAAGTAAATGCACACCTTCAAATTCTAAGAGAATCAAGAACGTAGAATTATTTTAGACGTATCGAAATAATATTGATGAAGAAAATTAAAGATTTCAAACATGTGAAATCCAGCAACAATGACGAAAAGATTGACACAGGAGGAGTCTAGTTTCTCTACTTCATGTTGTTTTTCGGTAAGCATTAAAAATACACTGTTATTGTATTTTAAAGATAATTTTAAATATATTTTAAAATTAATGATTATCGGTGTATTTTGAAGGTACATCACAGAAACAACAGTAAAAAATTCAAAATCGCACAAAAAATTTCACATTGGTTGTACGGTATCTTTCTCGGTAATTTCTAATTTAAAAGGAAAAAGTTAGTTTCACATTGAATTAAAAAAAAAATATTCATTGTATACTATTTTTAATAATATATATAATAATACGTACAAAGGATCTCCTCTTTTGTGTTCACATTTCCAAATATCAATTTTATCCTTTAAAATATAACTATTTATTAAATTTTTAAAAACTGGCCGTTATTTTTATAAACTTTTAAAAAAAATCGTCTATCTTTGCTTCTTCTCTTTTTCTCTATTAATCAACAACAGTTATTCGCTCATCTGATATATTTAATTTAATTTTTAATAAATATAATTTTATTTTATATATTAACTTAAAAATGTTACATTATCATCACCTACTAATATAATATCATGCATATTTAAAAAATGCATACACACAATCGTTGTCGCGTCTATGTGTACGCTAATATATATATATATATATATATATATATATATATATTAATTTTATATTAAAAAGTGATATATTTATAATTAAAATATTATTAGTTGGAATAGACTTTAATTCATAAGTCCAATACCAGATTAATAAGTGAATTTTAAATTTGACTTAATCTTACCAAATCAGTTTGAAAGATAAGATTTTCATCACACTTATATATTATAAATTGATTTTATCTCTGTTTGATAACATTTATTTTCTGGATATTAAATATCTTGTAATAAGACAAATTAAGCTAAATCACGATTCAACATTAAACGTACGTGAACGCCTATTCCAACAATGACTACATTCCGAACACGATTCTTCATGATTTTACTAGAAACTAGTGCGAATTGTGGTTTTGTTGACGTAGGGTTTCGTAGTGGAGTGAGTGGAGGAAGAGAAATTAGATGGCACTAACATGATGTACCATAATAGAGAGGGTTATGAGATTAGCATTTTGAATAGTTAACCAGCCAAATTGGAAAATGGAGGTTGAATTAAACTTGTTCAAAGTGTGTAGGACACTAACACTTCTCCATTTCTACACTTGTTCACTTGGGTGGCAATAACACGTGAAGTGTGATGAATGACATAGTTACTTTCAATCACAACTTCACTCTCTCTCTTCTCACTGTCTCCGATCTTCCTATGGCTGCCAACAATTTGGAGTATCAACTTGGACTCCCACCAGAAACGTCTCATCAGACCATACCATATAGTGGGGTGTGTAGTGATGTCCTACACTATTCATGGTGAATCCATTTTTCGTATTCTTTCTTATAATTTACTTTCTATATTTTTTTTCAGATTTCATCATTATTGCTTACTTAAGAATCAAATTCATTGAATTTTGTTAATGGTTGAAAATTTCGTTTCGACTAAAAATAAAATTAATTAAAATATAGGTTTAATTAGTCGGATGGTACTCATTTTTGTTTACATGTGTCAGTTTAGTACCCCGCTTTTAAAAATGTGTCAATCTAATCTCAACTTTTGAAAAAGTGTCTTAATCAGGTCCCTCTCAGACAAAAATTACTAAAGTCATTAACTTAATTCATGACTTTTACCACTAAATTTTAATATAAATATCATAATTTTGTAAGTCATTTTAAATATGAATATTGTTAACGATGTTAATAATTATTTACCGAAAAGGATCCAATTGAGACATTTTTTCAAAAGTTGGAACTCAATTGACACATTTTTAAAAGTAGGTACCAAATTGACACATCTAAATGAAAGTGAGTACCATGTGACTAATTAAACCTTAAAATATATAAGTGAGTGTTAACTTAACTTATATTTGTAAAATTAAATTAGATTTATAAAGTTTACTTATATAAATTTACCGTGGCAGATATATGTGTACATGAAGGTGGACAAGTGCACCCCTAATTTTTTAAATTATTACGAAATATCTTTAAAAAAATTATTTTGTTCCCGTTAATTCTTTTTTCTTTTATGGAGATTAAAAATATGTTTAATTTTTTAAATTTAAACTTAATTGTAAAAGATTGGTCACAGAATCAAACTCCACTTAATTGCACAAGACATACCTAAAATATTAGAGCACGTCATGCAAAAGAAATATTCAAAATAGGAAGAGTTGTACTGAAGATACTCTAAAAAGTGGCACCAAAAGAGAAAGTACCTACTGGACTTTTCAGTCAATTAAAGTATATTCTCCTTACATTCCTAATTATTATATAGGCTTAAATTATATTTCTTTATTTATTTGAAGGTTATATATTAATGTTTGAAAATTTTATCAACGCGAACTGCTATTACATATTTAAAAAATTACACTTTCAAAAAATTATATATATTCAAAATTTTTATATAAATTATATTTGTGAACATACACAGTATTTCACATAATTTGATAGTTTGAACAAGAAGTAAACTTGAATCGAATAATGTAAATAGATTGAATTGAATACGCAAAAAAGTGGGGTAACTGTGGTCTCAAGTTAGAAGATTCGCCATTGCTAAAGAGAAAGAATCTTGAGGGAACATAATGATGTACAAGTTTACATTCACCACCATTATGAATATTCTCTCACCGTATATTTCCTACGTTCACATTAAAAAAAAAAAAAAGATAACTAATTAATATTAACAACAATAATATACGGAAACCTTAATGGCCTATAAATAAAGACCCTCACACACAACATTTTGCAACCAATTCGAATCTAAAATAACTCTACAACAGAACCTCTCTCACTCTTTTCACAGCTCAATGGCCAATTTGAAGCACGTGTTCATGATCACTTATGTTCTTCTATGCTTGGTTTTCCTGAATGGAATTGCTTCAGCTAAGGCGAGGGCACTGAAAAAGGAGCACGTGTACGAAATGGGTGCAGTGGAAGACAACATTAATCTCCTGTGGCGGCGCCGCATGATCGAAAACGCCGCAACAGCGAGAACAAGAACCTTAGATTCTCCGAATAATGCTGGTGGATCCGACAACTGGATCGATGATTTCCGACCAACGGATCCTGGTCACAGCCCTGGAGCTGGTCATTCTTCCCCTACACCAAAGCAAGCTTCTAACAATGGTGCCCCAAGGCCATAGGAGTATATATATCATTATTCTCCTGCATATATAAAATTATTAATATTATATTATATATATAATGTTCATGCATTTATATTAATATTGCAGTATTTATTATTATGCAATTAATGTGGCTGATGAATATTAGTCATGTCACAGAAGATGTAGTTTCGATGCTTTGTGTGTGTACTATGTAAATTATGTCCCTATTGTTTGGAAAAGCAGTAGTGTTGCTGCTATATATAGGTCTTCTCAGCTGAATATTTATGTAAACATAACATATGTGATGTGTTAGTTTAATATTGTGTTCCCACTTCTTGGTGCAGTTTCAGCCGCAAGATTGAACTTTATAAAGATGCTTTTATAATAATAGACTATTAAAGATGAAAAAGAAAACAAAAGTAATTGAAGATACACGTGGGTAATAGTCCCAACACAGTTTCGTAAAGCTAAAAAGTTCCCATCAAAATAACTTCAAATGTCCTTGTTGGTAGATATTTATAATTTGAAATTATTTAGATACAATTTAATAGCTTGTATAACATTTTATTGTAATTTTTTTAGTACAAATATATAATTGCCGTGTTCCAATCCAATTAAACGTAAAATAATAATAATAAGCAAAATAATAAAATTTAAGTTTTTAAAAAAAAAAAACTCTTTAAATTTGTTATTGTTCTTCTTTTAGATTTTTCATTATTAGAATATTAAAAGAAAAACCAGATGAAGTGAAAATAGACTTTAACACTTTTACACTGATATATATTATAATTTCTGAGCTCGAGGCTGATTTGTGGTAAGATAATTTTTAATGTTTCTATAATCTATATCAAAAGTTGGATCTATTCTCAAAACCTATTTACATAACTTATTTTTATGCAACATTCATTAATATTCTAAACTTAATTAAGTCAACAAGCTATATATGTCCTACTAAACAATTTAATTACCTATATATATATATCAATTTTATTATATACTTTAACTATAGTTATAAATATAAATTAAGTAGACTTGATTATTTTTTCGTAACTTTCACTGTTTTGATTGGACTGAAGGCTACGCACGTGGTTTTTGTTTCTCTGGACCTTCACGTCTTATGGAGTTGTGTTGGGCTTTTTTTTCTCTGTAGTTAATTGATCTATGTTATACGTTCAGACTGGACCAGGTTTTCCTATTTGCGCCCATCTTTTCATTTCGTAATCTCAAAATTTTAAACATTTAACAATTTAAAAATATGGAATGAGATTTTAGTTTCGATCCTATACAATAAAATGGAATAATAAGTTTCGTAGTGCAAGACATTATAGAAAATAGTTTTCATTTTATTTTGTTAGCTTACAACTTTTTTAACAATGAAAGTACTAAAACTAAATCTAAAAAAATACACCTCTAAAAAATCTTATATAATTTAGCAAAACACTTTTTTTATATTAAAATAACAAAAACATTGACAAAACTTATGGAGTTGTGTTGGGCTTTTTTTTCTCTGTAGTTAATTGATCTATGTTATACGTTCAGACTGGACCAGGTTTTCCTATTTGCGCCCCTCTTTTCATTTCGTAATCTCAAAATTTTAAACATTTAACAATTTAAAAATATGGAATGAGATTTTAGTTTCGATCCTATACAATAAAATGGAATAATAAGTTTCGTAGTGCAAGACATTATAGAAAATAATTTTCATTTTATTTTGTTAGCTTACAACTTTTTTAACAATGAAAGTACTAAAACTAAATCTAAAAAAATACACCTCTAAAAAATCTTATATAATTTAGCACAACACTTTTTTTATATTAAAATAACAAAAACATTGACAAAATGATTTATTTTCCAATTTTAAGTGTGAACCAAAAAATTCATAAATCACCTCAACAAAATGCAAATACATAATATCTTAGAATCGAGCATGACTGAAAAGACTATCAATCAAATCCATAAAATATTTATCATACACATTTTTTTAACCTTGAACGTAACTAAAAAGATTAGCAATTAAGTAAACGTAAGCTCTAGTAATACAAAATCAATATGGTAAATATATTTTTCCAACTTTAGATTATTAATAAAATATTTTTCTTCTATCATAGATCTTTGGTCCCCGTAAAAACAATTCCAATGGAAGAGATGAGAACTAAATATTTCGAGTAAAAATATAAAAAAAAATACAAGAAAATATAATTATTTACCCTTAATATAATATTTTATATAAATATTAAATAATATTATTATTCATTAATTAAAATTAAAATTCAATTAAAATCAATAATATTATTAAATATAGTTTTTAAGAAATATAACTTATTCTAAAATATTAATAAATACTTATTCAATATTACTTCTTTTATTATTGACTTATACATTGAAAACTATACTATTTAATAAATATAATTACTACAACGCATAAACATAATTAAATTAATAAATAGTGTTATTTATTGTATTCCTTATTTAATATCATCTTCACATATGTATTTAATTTAATATTAATATATGAGTTTACAAAATACATATACATTTAATATATTTTACAAATATATTTAATATATCTTTCTTTTTTCGTATTCGATCTTTATTAATTTTTTTGGTTTATTGAGTATTTATAATTTCTATATTCGTCCCATAATTTTTTTTCTCTTTGTCCATACGTGCTGAGAAATATCAAATTTTATAAATAACATTAATCATGATTAATATAAAATAAATGAATTTTATTATTTTAATTAATATCATGTTGATAATGAGATGATCATGTCATCACCTACAAGATTAAGTGATTCTGAGCTTCACCACCATTAATGTAGGTGACCATGATGATTCTTTATTATTCAACTCTTCAATAAAAATAATAAAAACCATTTTGTATTTTACATAAACAATATTGTTTTGTGATTAATTAAGTTTATAGTAATTGATAATTTTTTGTTATTTTCATATAAGTCCCTATTAAATTTTATTTGCTTGTTGAATACTTAACATTTTTATATTCTTTAATTAATTTTGGGTTAATGTAAACCGACAATTTTTTTATTGTTCTCATTATTTTTGTGGTGACAAAAAACTATAATTGTCATCGTCATTGGTGTGACCCTTTCTTTCATTTAACATTGTAAAGAAAATAATAAAAGTCACAGTATCTACCATATTATTTTTACATTAAAAATATAACTTCACGTTACCTTAACATGTGGAGACAAATAAATAAAATAATCATGACACGATTATGTTAAAAGAAAAATTAAACATAAAAAAATCAATTGAAAAAAAAATAAGATTTTTGAATATTTGATCTAAAAAATCTAATGAAAGATTAATTGAAAATATAATAAAAATTAACTTAAAATATTAAAATTTTGGAAAACTTGAATCTCAATTAAACTTTTGTTTAATCGTGACTAATTTATATGTTTTTTTTAAGTGAAGTTTCTCATCCAAACATAATCTCTTCTATTGTTACAACATGTAAATATAACTTTAATCGACAAACAATTCTTATAAATCAATAGTCGTCTATTAATTTGATAGAAGTTACTCATATAATTGATATAATAATTATTTATATGATTCAAATGATTAATAAATATTTATATATTTGTAGATATTAACATGGTTGATATAATACTTACTCATAAGATTGATATGAAATGATGATATATGATTAAAATAAATATTTATGTTAATTATTGAATTTGCAATTTTGTATATAAATGAGACTTTTCTTATCAATAATACATACAAAAACATTGTTTCCTATTTTTTTATTATCAATTATTTTTTTCTATTTTTTTCTATTATTAGCTTTATTTTATAAATAATGATGATATTTTTATATTTTTAAAATTTATTAATTTTATATAGTCAAATGACGCTAACACTTTGTTGATATACTATTTATATGATTACTAAATAATATTACTTATCATATTTAATATAATATTTATGCACCCAATTAGTATTATTTACATATACGTATTTAATATGCTTTTAATCACTGAATATAATAAATACAATGTTGAATTTTTTTTTTCGACAATGATATTTAAGTGTTGGTTTCTGGCCATCTCGTTTTCTCTACGTATATATCACACACACAATTATAAACTAAATAATATCAAAAAGTAATAAGATTAAATTATGTTTAAATAATTATTTTTTTTGTTAAAACTGATTCATTTATGAAAATTACACATATTTTTACAAAAAATTTAATTCTTAATATACTTTTTGTTAAATTAGTGAAGACTGAATTTAACTAAATTATAAAATCTATATGTTATTATGTAACTACTTTATATGATGAAAAGTATATAAGATTTTTTTGAAACTATAACTCAGAAGATATTTAAATAATCACTATTTAATTTAAATCCAAGAGAATAATAATTTAAATTAGTGTCTCACAATAATTAGTAACCTTTTCTTAAACATTATAAATTTTGTGAAATTGGAATAATGATCGATATAAATCTTCTTCTGTAAATATGTATTAGAATAACAACAAAACTCTGACCATTATGTATGCATATAATTCATGCAAGCTTAACAGAAAAAACATTGACCTTAGGTGAATATGTCTGAACGTTAACAACACTGACACCAGATGCAGTACTAAAGATAACAAAAAACAGTAAAAACAAATTTAGATGCAATTTTTTTTATGTCAAAGAAAAGACAACCGAAACGACATTATTATCTAATTAATGAATCTATATATTTTAACCAATTTGTTTATGATGATGTCTTAATTTTTAAAATTAATATTAATACATATTTATTTCATATTATTTTATTTAAATTTAAGATATTACTCAAGCGATTTAAATTTAAATTCAGAGGATAGAAAGGGATTTGACGTCGCGTGTTAAACAGGATCAAATATATAGGTAAAGATATGAAAGTTATATCTTTCGCATATAGTTATAGGTAAAAATTAATTAAGCTGCATTTGATGTCCTTTTAATCTAATATTAACAATTTTTATACAACATGTATTTTTTTAACTTTTTTTTTCATATTTTATTCCTTTCAAGAAAAGAATACAGTTTTGTGTTATATTATTTTGGTTTAACCTTTTCCTAAACCTACACTATTATTTTAAATATATATTAGAATAATTTAGTTAATTAAAATACGATGATAAAATAAATAACTGTATACGGAATTAAAATTCGAGGCTAAAATTATGAATATGAATTTTAAAATTCGTCTATAATTTAGTTTTGATTTTCTTGCTACAAAAGATTAAAAGCAACGGAAATTGCAATGTAGCTATATATATATATTATATTAATTTAAAGAAATATAAGTTTGGATAAAAATGATAAGATGTTGGATAAGAGATGGAAAAAAGAGGAAATAAATATCCGAAGAGAGAAGAGTTAATTAGGGAAAGAAGGAAAGGTGGCGGCGGCACGGAATGAGATAGAAGAGAAAGCATAACAGTGTTGCATTCCAAATCCCTCGTAATTAGATCCAACGGCTGGCATCAAACCCAGTGGAGTGATCGAACGGGGAAAACGAGAGCCGCGTATACGAAGCCAACCCAGGAATAAGAATTCTTCATCCTCTTATACCCTTCCGTGCCGCGCCCACTTCTCTCTTCTTCTTCGTCTTCTCTCTCTCCTCGGAATTCCAGATTCGTTGTTTCTCTCTCTAGAAACCACCCTCGCTCGTTTCTTCTCCTTTTTTCCGTTTTTAGCTTATTCCATATTTGGCCTTCGACACTTCACTCACATCCATTTATAGAAAAAATAGACAGAGAGTGAGAGCGAGCGAGAGAGAAAGAGGAAGTGTTCGGTCACCGTTTATTGATTTTATCGATTGATTGGTTTTTTTCATTCGTCGATTTAGGATGCATCAGTCCAACGGTTCCGATTCCTCGTTGCAGTCGCAGTCGCAGTCGCAGTCGCAGTCGACGGAACAGAATGTTCCGCGGCAGCCGGCGGGGTCTCCGGCGATGGCGCGGCCGCAGCAGTGGCTCCCGTTGCAGTATCCAGCGGCCGTGGTAATGCCGCACCACATGCTGCCTCCGCAGCACTACGCGCCGCCGCCGTACATGTCTTTCCATCACCACCAGTACGCGCCGCCGCACGTCCCGCACCAGCAGCATCAGAACGGATCCAGCGGCGAGAACAAAACCGTCTGGATCGGCGATTTGCATCACTGGATGGACGAGAACTATCTCCATCGCTGTTTCGCCTCCACCGGCGAGGTACACACATTCATACTCGATATACATATAACAGACACGCAGAGAACGAATCTATGAGTACTGTTATGCGTAAAATTGAATGGAGATAATTGCAATTCTTTGTAGTTTAATTTTGATATAATGGTGTTTAATTTCTGAAACAGATAAAATTGCTTATGTTATGACATATATTTATATATATATATATATATATATATATATATATATATATATATATATATATATATTTATGTATGGACATATATGGGTTATAGGTATGATAATGCATTCGGATTTAATTCCTGTTTGTGTTTATTACGTATGCGGATGATTTGTTGTAATTATAATATCAAGTAAGAGTTGTAGTTAGCAATGTTCTATACGAGTGTTTTTTTTTTTTTTTTTTTCTTTTTGGCATTCCTCGTTATCAGCCGATTTCGATAATGTTGGAAAAACTCAATTTGTAACGTAATTTGATTTTTTTTTTCGTCTATTCGAGGGTTTTTAAAATTTAATTAGACTTTTATCTCGATTTAAGTGTCAGAGATTGTATCAGTGAAAAAAATCTAAGGAGTTCATTGAAGTTTTTTTTTTGTCTTTTTTCTTATTTTTTTGGTTGGATTTTGCTGTGTGATTTATTTGGGATGTTTGGCTGGTTACAGGTAAATTACATGTTTTTCTTTTTGTGGTTGGTGCTTGTGTGGGGTTTAATTCCTGTGTTACGCGGTACTATACAAGGTTGTCAACGCATGCACGTTTGAAGTGTCAACTTCATTGATATATTGAAAAGGAAAAGTTCTTTTTAGCACCGAGGGTCTGACTAATAACTTTAACTTGTAAATTTTATATATAAATTTACCAGTTATGTGATATTTTGACTTCTACTAAAGCTATGTATGGTTATGCTATCCAAAATTGTTTTTAGTGGAGTGAATGAAAATTTTTCCTTTGCAGGAATAAAATAAAATGGTCACACACATAATTGATGAATTTAAATTCGTACTTGTTTAATGGATGAAGAGTGGAAATAGAAATGAGGATGTCATTTATTTCCGTACTTGTGTCTACGTTAATGAACACTCATTAATTAGATAAAAAAATCTGCATTTCGTAGGCTTAATTTGTTAGGACAAAGATGTGGCCTGTGCTTCTCATATCCAAGCTTCTGACTTTTATATAATTTTACAGATTTCCTCCATCAAGGTTATTCGCAATAAGCAAACTGGCCTATCAGAGGGTTACGGATTTGTGGAGTTCTATTCACGTGCTACTGCTGAGAAAGTTTTGCAAAACTATTCTGGAATTGCGATGCCCAATACAGAGCAAGCATTCCGTCTAAACTGGGCGTCATTTAGCACAGGAGACAAGGGTTCAGATAATGTTCCTGACCTTTCTATTTTTGTAGGAGATTTAGCTGCAGATGTTACAGATAGTTTGTTGCATGAAACTTTTGCTAGTGTGTTTCCTTCTGTTAAAGCTGCAAAAGTTGTTTTTGATGCCAATACTGGCCGTTCAAAGGGCTATGGTTTCGTCAGGTTCGGCGATGACAATGAAAGATCCCAGGCCATGACTCAGATGAATGGTGTTTACTGTTCCAGCAGGCCTATGCGCATTGGTGCTGCAACTCCAAGGAAATCATCTGGTCATCAACAGGGTATCCCAAATGACATCACTTGCTTCTGATTTCTGATATATCTCTTTTCATTTGGTAGGGTAAAGGAAAAAATATGTACATAATGCATTCCGTACAAAAAAAATGCTTCCAGCCACTTATACCATTCTAAATTTTCAGCTGTTCTTCGGTTTGAGTACTACATTTCTTGCTCATATAAACAGAAATCAATGTTTTGTGCTTTAGATGACGATTTCAATGACTTTCTAAATGGCTGTAAATTCCTTGAAATATATGTCATATGTGATTTTTAGTTTTCACAGCAAAAGAAAGAAAAAAGACAATTACTATGTTTGTTTACTAATGTAAATGAACGTCAAATATGTTTGATGGTTTCATTAATAGGAGTCGGGGCAGTTAAAAATCATCCCATTTATTCATAGGTTCTGATTGTGTGAAGTGTACATTAGGTCCATTATGGTGTGCATGATATTAATTGCTTTTTTAAGCTTCAAACTAAACTATTCCAAACATATACTTGGTCGTTAATTTCCCCTTTTTTTTATTTAGACCCCTTCAATTTCTTTTTGATAATACATCTCCCTCTATTTTCCTCCAAATTTGTTTTTGATTCATGTTTAGATCCTCACCTAAGTGAAAAATTTTAGGTTATTGTTGATCCCACTTGTAGGAAAAGTCTTGGTTGTTGATGTTGCTTTTGTTTTTTCCATTTCTTCCCATGGCAAGAGTTTGAAATATTTCTACCAGCTTTGTATTTATTTTGTAAGTTTCCTTGTTTAGGAGGTCAGTCAAATGGCACATCCAGCCAATCTGAAGCAGATTCTACCAACACAACAGTGAGTTTTCCAGTTTTATTTGATAAAAATTTGCATTCTAGTGATTTGGTACCACTTTCCAATAACTAACCAATGTCTCGTTATAGATATTTGTTGGAGGACTCGACCCTAATGTTTCAGATGAGGACCTCAGGCAGCCATTCTCCCAGTACGGTGAGATAGTCTCTGTAAAGATACCTGTTGGAAAGGGATGTGGTTTTGTCCAGTTTGCAAATAGGTACAAATTCTGGTATTTTAAATTCTTTCCATATTGACAGATAACATACATAATTTTAGAGTCTTTATTCGTGTAATCACAACAACATTATTCTGATAAACTTTCTCAGAAATAATGCTGAAGAGGCATTGGAGAAGCTAAACGGGACAACAATTGGAAAGCAGACGGTCCGACTTTCTTGGGGCCGTAATCCAGCAAATAAGCAGGTAAAACCCTCGATCAGATAGAATCCCACATTCACCTTATCATTTGTCTGTTTATCTAAAACAAGTATTGTTTGATGACCAACAAATTATCCTAGTAAACGCCGTTTATTGTATCTCTTTAAAGAAAGTGGTTTCTATTGGCCTCTTATAATCATTTTAAATATAAATTATACCAACATCATCAATGAATTTAAGCTCAGTTTTGTGAATTTCATTTTCCCATAAAAAACTTTGGAAGTGGTACTGTACTGTATTGACTTCATGCTGCATGTCATTAAATTACATTTGTGATGATTCAATCTCAATTGGTATTTCTTTGGATTGCAGTTTAGAATGGATTTCGGCAACCCCTGGACAGGGGCATATTATGGGGCCCCTATTTATGATGGTTATGGATACGCATTGCCTCCTCGTCATGATCCCAGCATATATGCTGCTGCTTATGGGGCTTACCCTCTTTATGGTGCCCACCAGCAACAAGTAAGCTGAATGCAATGCGGTGCCATGCCGTGCAGTGCAACAGAGAAGTAGCTTTCACAACAAGTTACACAGAATCACTCTTCAATGTGCAAATTAACTTCTCTCCCTTTGTAACTTGCCTGATCTGTTGAATTAAGAATCCCTCCTAATTGTGGAGTGGAAATGAATTTTGATAGCCTGAGTTAGCGCTGTAGGGATTCAATTAGTCATTTGTTTAGGCCTTGTAAGAGTAATGACTAAAGAGGAGCTTAAACTTATTATAGGAATAATTGTCTTATGTATGACAGCTTGTGTGCTTGCGTGTATTTTATTTGTTTTTGACATTGAAGCTTTGCTTTGTTAGCTTTCAAGGGTCATTTCGTTTCTTATTTGCCAAATTTTACTTGCATGTCTGCTTTTCAGAAGCGATTATAGAATTCGAGTTCATCGCATGTAAGAGTTTCTGGATGTGCTTATGCATTATTTGGTTTAGTTTGAAATCTATTTCAAACTAATGTGGTTGGAGAGTGTCCTTAGGACTAGTTAGATCTTCACTTTTGGGTCCTCTAAAATAATTTCATACTCCTTTATTTGATTGTATTTTTTTCTGTTTTCTCTGTATGGTATAATTTGAAGTGCATCATTTTTTAGTTCTGCCCAATCCATGTCCAGAAAGTTTTGACGTTCCATCTCTACACCAAAAGATGGAAACTGTGCGCATT
The DNA here is from genome assembly GCF_037176805.1 of Vigna unguiculata. NCBI lineage: Eukaryota > Viridiplantae > Streptophyta > Magnoliopsida > Fabales > Fabaceae > Vigna > Vigna unguiculata. Next base: position 1,969,533 of record NC_140799.1, on the reverse strand, counting down.
TTTTGTGGGTCAAGTCTATATATTTTTTGAGCATTTTTCCCCACATACTTGAACAATTAAATCACATCTTTAATTTGCATTCCGGAATGAAAAGAGGTGTGTCTCAGATTATTTTGAGGTGCCAGAAACCCCTCATTTATTCTTTCTACAGTACATGGAAATATGGAATTGTTCCACCTTTAAACTTAGAAGAAGTAAAATGGACATTGGCATAAATTTTTGGCCCTTTTTCATAACTCCTTAGTCCTTCTCTCCCACTAATTTCATGTTTATTTGGAAAGAAAGGGGACGGAAGAAGGCAGTGAAGACTTTGTAACTGAGTTCCTTTAGCTTAAACAGTTTAAATTTGGCAGACAAAAGTTTCATATTTTGCTGCTCGAATATTAATAGTTCATATAGGAATAAATGAAGTATTTCTGCAACTTACATAAACTTATCCTTGAATTTTTTTACCTTTATAAGAATATATACTGATCTTAGGTGCTATATTATTTCCTATTTAGAGGCGAAAATCTCATTGATGAATTTGTATGAAACTCATAAAATTTTCGCATCTATTTTAAGGATATTGAGACCAAATAGACCTAAGAGTTCAATTCGGGAGGAAGTTCTCCCCGAAGAAAAAACGAGATCATGGTTAACGCTCTCTTTGGTTGGTAACTTGGAACCATGTGCCCAGCTCCTCTTACAGTGATGAGGGTGAGTCCTTTGTACCCAATCAAGTATCCTCCAACCTGCATTTTGTATGTTGTTGATTACCTAGATGCTCTGCTTGAAATTGTGATTATATATGGTAAATGAAAATGCTTATTAAGTTATTACCTCATCTCCAGAATACCAGGGACGCCATGTTGTCTCCACTGGAAGTTTCAAGGAATTTACTGAATACCTAGATGATGTTATGGGAACGCGCCCATCTGTATCTCCACTGCATTATAGAACAACAATGTTACATAAAAGCCATGACAGTACTGTCTTGGATGTAACAAAGCAATTTGTATAGTGTGTATTATCTATCACCTATATATCCAGGTTCTTATGCCACTTGATATTATCCGATTTATAGTGGGTAGAACTGTTGCTGGGCTATCTGTCCATCCCACTCCACTGAACACAAGCGTCACATGCATATTGATTCAGGAAATACAACAGTTACAATTCACTCAGGAAAGTGTATTAAGAAAACAACACAATCAGAGAATTTTGTGTACCTGCAAGGAGACCATTCTGAGAGTTTTGCATGAAGAGCCTCTTGTACTTGAGCGATGTTTAAGTAGGATTTGGTATATTCGTCAGAACAAGGGTCGAAATTGCTGTCCTACAATGTTCGATATTCAAGAGTTTTATGCCTTAGTTTTCACCCAAATAATATTACTCCATTCATCTTTGCGTTCTTAATATTTTCTTAGTTTTCTTAATATTTTCTTAGTTTTCTTAATATTTTAAAACACTAATCTCAAATGAACTGTCTGTCAAATATTCACAAAGGCAATATACACTATATTAGATTGTATAAGTACTCCTCATTCTCACTATAGGTATAGGTAATTCCTCTGTATATTTGTATGATTAAATTTGTTTATTAGATATTTAAAGTTGCTTTAAATGTATGTAGATAGTTATCAATGTCAAATTTAATTTACATTATTATGGTTGACATAAATATAATAACCTTTTTGAAATTAGTTCTTTGTAAATGCCTTCGTTATATATCATCTTCATCACGCAAAAACCAACAATCAAATAGATGAATAAAAAATACATAGGAGAGGAAGAGCCATGGAACTTACAGAGTTAGGAGCAGAAGTTTGATGAGATTTTGTGGCAGTTGAATCACAAGGGGGACCATATATGTCATAAATGTCAATGACTCCAATCTCATTATCCCCTCTTATTTGGTATTCGTTGCATTCACTTGTCATGTTCCCACTCTCAAAGTCACAATGCCTTTCAATTCCTTCATGGGTTTCATCTGAGTTCAAAGCATGGGTCCAGAAATAGTCATACATTCCCTTTGCACATATATTATCATCTATCCAACCATTCCCAATCTGCATCAACAATATAATACCAAAACAAATGAATTATGGAATGATCTTATGATCTTCTTGGTCTGTCAGAAGCACTTCCAAAACGCAAAAAGTTGACTCACTCACCGCAATCCCTTTGAGGTTGATGACTGTGTGATTTGTAAGCTTATTATTAGTGAGAATAGTGTGAGCTAGCTGAGGAACATAATGTCCAGCATAGCTTTCTCCAGTGATGAACAAGTCTCGAGATTTGTAGTGTGGAAATCTGTGAAGCCAGTTTATAAGAAAAGTGTAAGAGTCCATGGCTGTGCTCTTGTCTCCAGTGTTTGTGTAGTCTGAAGAAGTGTTTGAATATGAAAATCCAACTCCTGCTGGAGATTCTAAGAAAATAACGTTTGCCACTGCCAATTGTTCAACAAAAAAGGTTCATTACAAATGAATAACATCAATTAGAAAGAGAATAACATCATGTCATTTTGTATGTAGTATATATGTGTGGAAATGCTTACCATTGTTCCATGCATATTCATTTCTGCGTAGTGTTCTTCCGTCACTGTTCACTCTGAAAGGTCCCAATTCTTGCATGCCTCCATATCCAAGGGATGAGCAGCCAGGCCCTGAAAATCACACGTTCAGTGATCTTTCCTTTTTCTTTTTCATTGAGGCTTTTGTTCAATTCTAGAAAAGGAAAAGATTTCCATTTTTAAGTTTAACTTATAATTCTTTTCTTGTTAAAAACTCATGAATTTTAATGTCTTATCCAGATAGATTCTACAGGATTCATCGATCCTTTTTTTTATATAAAATATATAATAAAAAAAAACGGAACAAAACCAAATCAAACCGATAAAAGAAATATAAAGCAATTTTCTAAAAAGTATTTAACTTGTAACTTTTTAATTAACTTTTTTTATTTAGTATTAAGTTATTTATGTTGAAGACCTTACACCGAATAAAGATAAATTTATGAATGGGTGCAAATCTTACTTTATAAGCGAATCTTGTAAGATTGAATCCATTTTTTAATATCATATCTAGCGAGATTTATTTTTGTTGAGCTTATTGTGATGGATTGTTATTGGGAGTTTGTTCTTTGTTGAGTTTATCATATCATTCACTATTAGACTTTTATTGGATTAGGGGTGTCAAAACAAGTTTGGCCTATAACAGGACATGTTACAGTTTCTGACCCATTTTTTAGTGACGGATAAGCTTGGTCCAACTCGTTTTTAACGGTCAACGGTGGAACAAGCTAAAATGGACCAACATTTCTATATTGGACAACTCATTATTATCTAATTTCATTTTCTATATATATATATATATATATATATATATATATATATATATATTAGTACGAAAGGTATGTAGAAATCTTGTATCAACTAAAAACAAAAAAAATTACAATATATAAATAGATGAAAATCTTACTTTACATGTTAATTTTATAATATTGAATTAATTTTAATAATTTAGTCTATTAAAAAAAGATTTTTAACTAAGTAATTTAGTTTAATTCCTCCACAATTTTTATTTTTAGTTTACTGTAATAATATAATAGATAATATGTTATGAAATGATGAGAGTGATAAGAATAAATACTAAAGATTACTGTAGTTTTTATGATATTAAGATTGTTGATATAATAATATATTCTTTAGTCCTGATTTGGACTTTCCGTATGAAATATATGAAACATGTTAACTTTCCGTATGAAACAAATAAAAAAGTTGTAAAATAGGAAATACATCTCAAATGGATATTTCCATTGAAGACATTATGACATTCGTGCTTCCAATGTCGCATGGACACTTATAACAATAAGAGTTTTCTAAACTCAAAACTTTTTTGCTAATTAAACTGCTAAATAATTTAATTTCTTTTTCGGTGGCACTCATCAACTATGGCTTCCGTGTTAGAATTCCATTACAGTGTATATATACAAGTTGTGTTGTCATTGTTGGAATCACACGATTGATTGAAAATATTAATCACCAATAAAAAATATTAGCATATTTAAAAAGAAAAAAACAAAAACCCTAATTGCCACCTTTACTATTTATTTCTACAAAGGGTGGGGTCATGGTGTCAAATTATTCATCATAATTGAGTCCACTTTATTTTTATTGGGGGGCAAAAGGAATACTTTTAAATAGGCTTTTTAGATTTTTTTTATTTGTTCATCACATTTTTTTTCTGTTGAAATATTCATTAATCATCTCTTCAATATCATGTCACAGAAATTACCATTTATATGTAATTTCTACTTATTACAGATTTCAAAAAATCTAACCCCTTAACAGAAAGTTGATTTTATTATTATTATTTTTTTATTACAGTAATCTTTCATATCTTGTAATAAAACTTTTTCTATAAATGTTTTAATAACTATCTTACCTTTGATTATTTGATACTATACATAGCATATTCAAAGAAAGAAAAGAAATAGTTATTACCTCCATTGAGCCATAGAAGAAGGGGCTTGTGAGAAGCATTTTGAGGTGACTCTACAAAGTAATAGAACAATCTTCTTCCTTTTTTTGCATCCACAGTTACATAGCCACCATATTGATCAAAATCAACACCTTCTGGTTCTCCTGGTAAACCCTTCACTTTGTCTTCTTCCATCAACACCACCCTTTCTTCTTCAACCTTCCAAAAATCTTCATCACCACCACCATTTTTGGCCACCATTGAAGCTTCTTCTGATGACACCACTTTCTCATCACCCCTCTTTGATCGAATCAACCTATACAGATATTCCCCTTGTTGGTTCCCCTCACACGACCAACACAAAAACATCAACCACACAACAATTTTTGTTGACAACATTGGACTCATCTTTTACGTTGTTTTCTGAGTGTTGTGTTGTGTGTATATATATACCTCTTTCGGGATCTCAAATCCATGACTTTAAATAACATTTTGAAAACTTGGTCCATACCCTTAAATAGTATTTTGAATAGAAAAAGAAATAAGATTCCGATTAATAAAAATATCTATCATTATTTGATAATGTATGAACAAAAATCAATGTATATCATTCATGGCAACTTGTCTGTTTCTCTTTTGCATGTTGTCCATGTAAAGAAAGGTGGTGATGAGAAAGTTATACTCTTGTGATGTGTTTGCGTTGTCAACTAAATAAAGTGATGTTACATGTATTATTATTATTATTATTAACTCTGTTTTTGTTGTTAGAGTATTATATTCAGCATTATTCACAACTTTTTTTTCTTTTAAATTATGCAAAACCTTTTAATATATTTATCTCTATTTAATAAACAATCATTAGTATTTAATGGAAGGCAGTTCAAACTCTGACTTTGTGCAAATACTGTTATTATATATCTTTATTATTTGGTAAGATGAAAGCATATATATAACTAATGAATTTAAATGAAAGCATGTCCCCATTGTTTTCAGTCTTGAACGTAAAAATTATAAAAGTGGTGTATATGTATACATCAATTAATTAGTTTTAAAGTTAATTTTTTAACATGTATTAAATTCATCGGTTAAAACCTATTTTAATAAGGTTTATAATTTGTTAAATTTATTATGTCATACGATATCACTACTAAAAAAAATTCATATTTTCTGTCAATTTTGTTTTAATTTTTTTTTGTAAAAAATACTTACAAATTTTGTTGTGAAAAAAAAAATTATAAGAAATTGTTACCAATTTTTTTACAAAATATTTTGTATAAAATACTTTTCGCAACAAATTTGGTAGAAAATACTTGTAAATTTTATAATTTTGTAGAAAATAATTACCCACGAAGGAATTACTTACAAATTAAAATTCTTAGTAGAAATGACAAAAAAAAGTATTTTCTTACAAATATTTTAAAGAAATTTGAAAAAAAAGTTTCATGCAATATAAAAATTTCTAATAACATATTATACCATTAATTATCAAACTATTTATTAATATCTATATATATATATATATATATATATATATATATATATATATATATATATATATATATATATAAAGTGTAAACATTGACGTGAAGCTGATATCATAAATTTAGGTTTTCAGTTTAGGCTTCTTAATGTTGAATATTCATATGAAAGTGCCATTCATTATCCAAACACAGTGCATTGGTGTCAAAAAATAAACCAAAGAAAATGAAAATTGCAAAACATTAGGCATATATACATGAATTTAGTTTCTAATGAAACCATTGTGTTTATTTTTGTGTCTTCTTTTTGTTCTAAACCTAACTGATATAATAATAATTGAAATAGAAAATGGATGAGAAATCCATGCATCGTGTATGTACATGGACACTATCTGTCCCATCAAGAAGAAACATTATGACTCCAGTGTTTTAATTTTTAAAGAAGAGAGTTATCTTATTATTATCTCAAAACTAATTTCGATTCTACAATATTATGAATTATATTATAAATTGAGTTTAAGTTAATTTATCCTCACATAATTAATTTGTAAGATGAGTATATTGTCCTTATTCATATAACTTGTAAGATAAAAATTGTCTTTTATATTCTGCAATTTAGTCTTATATCTTATAGATGAAATCTTCTAATCAAATTCACATTATTTATGGTAATATCATTCAAGTTTTCTTATATAAGAGTGATACACGTTTTTATTATATGAATAAGTGTTTAATTAGTATACTAATTCATCGTATTATTTATGAGTGATTTTGTCTTTTTCAAATTTTGAGCTAATTTTTGGTAAGCAATTGTTAGTGGAAGATTTGAAAGAGGTTTTGAGATGGGTATGATGATGTAGGCACATGTGGATATGAATATTTTTGGTTTAGCGTCTTTTAAAAGAAAGATTCAATTATTAATCACTTGTCTGTTTTACTTTACGTGTTTTGCTACTTTTATTTTAATGTAAAAAAGATTTATTCCTATTTTAATAACTTTTTACTTATATTTTTTATTTTTTTGAATTAAAAATAATCTTTTTCATAATTGAAAGTCTTATTTAAAATCCAGAATCTCAAATTTCACATTTTCAAATTTTGATACGGTAACTTGCCAAATAAGCTGGTTTGGTTTGGGCTCCAAATAACTTTTTCTTTCGGCCCGAATGATACTTTTATTAATGTTTCTTACACTATATATATAAGTATCTGCCTCTTTCTATCTATCTCTATAATTTATTATACATTAAAATAAATTTGTTATGTATTGGTTCATAAGATTTCTAATTTAAAACATAGAAACTAATATTTTTAAGTATGATACCATAGTTTTAATGATTTTACTTTGGATAAGACATTTCTAAATTTTACTTTGGAACAATTTTTTTTTTCAAATTTCAAGTCATTGGACGTTTGAGTGATAATGATTTATATTTACAATAAAAATTATCACTTAAAGAATGTCGAAACAACTAAAGAATTTTCAATCAATATGTAAAAAAAATTAGTATCTTACACAAAACAATTCTAAAATCAATTATACTATTTTCATATATTCTAGCAAGTTTTATTCTTAAATTAATGTAAAACATTCTATTTAAATGTCGTCATAATATAGTTATTGAATGAATAATATAATAAATGAAAATAGATGGAAGAGGATGATGAAATTGCATGAAAAGGGGAAGAATTACATTATTGGGAACGAAGTTTAGTGTGAATTGTCTAAATACATTTTAATATGATATCAAAATTATAAGTTAGGGTCTATGTTGGAAATAGTTTAAGTGTTAGTCAGAGTCTCACATTGGATTGAATAGACAAAATTAAACAATAGAAAAGGACACCCTTGAAGGAAGATTGTTAGGAATAGTCTAAATGTAAGTCGAAGTCCCATATCCCATATTAGATAGAATAGACAAAGTTAAACACTGTCTAAAAATAAAGACCCATAACACCGTTGCAGTAAGGTTTTGGAAGTAAGAATGGTGTAAAATACCTTATATGCTTATATGTGTAAAACTAATATATATATATATATATATATATATATATATATATATATATATATATATATATATATATATAACCACAATCTCTCGATGACCAGATGACTACAACCCTTACGAAAAAATATAACCCAACAAGTTTACTTTCTACGTAATTGATGAAATTATGTTTGAAAATTACTTCTCCATAAATTTCAGAAATCTTGTTTTAAACTATTTTTGCATCAAGTAATAGAAGTGAGTTTTATGAAAGATAAAATATCATTTTAAAAATTAGGGGATACAGTCAGAAATTATAAGGGTGGAGGAAGAAAAGGCCTAAACTTATTAGTTAGTTCCATTTTTTGATTCATTGGCCCAATTCCTTTTGAAGTACTACGAGGTCCAACCTGCAGTTTCTTTAGCCCAAAAATATTTTTTGATATGTTTGAGTTTAATGAATTGCTTCTATTGGCAACAAAACAACCTATTACTAGCTTACGAATTGAAAATTAAGTTGATGATATTTTTTTTAACACACGCAGTTACCAAAATTTAAATTATGTACAAGTAATTGCATGTCATTTTATATTATTTAAAACTTTTTAATTGGCAAAGTCGATATTACCCTGCTTTACTAAACATTTTGTTTATTATTACAAAAAAGCACTTCTTTAATTAACTAAGTCAATAACTTCAATATTTTACCTCTTTCATTTTTATTCAAAAGATTCTTTAACTTTGTCATAATCTCTTACCCTTTAATTAATAAAAATAATTATAAATGCTCAAATTACAAAACAACTTCAAGACGAACCTTTTCTTATCTAATGCAAAAATTACACAAACACGAGTTAGTTATTCTATACTCATCAAAGTTTTTTCAATATCTAATTTCTAAAATTTTGAAATTTTACAAACTAATTTAATTGATTCTAGATGAAAACAACTCCTTGGTTAACCAGCACCTTTTTTTTTTTAATATCAAACATGTGTCATGTTAGAAAAATACCAAGATACCTAAAAATGAATAAACACATAATAAGAAACGATGGTGAGAATTCAAATCCTCAAACTAAAGATCCATACACACAGAAAGACAAACGAATAATGTTTTTGTAACATGAACAAACAATTCAATCGAGGAATAAAATAGTGTGTTGAACCAAAAAATAAAGGTGAATGGCCTAACCACATAAAATTTAAGGGTGTCTTTGTTGATTAGGGTTTTATATTTTAACATTCAAAGTGTGTCTTGAGCTATTGACCTTTTCTGGACTTAAGAAAAAGGGGACCCTCTTTTTGGTTGTCCCAAAATAAAAGCTGGCAAAGTCCAAGGTAGACCCATACACAAGCTGACAACCAATGGTCTCACCACAAATTATCAAACTTGTGTTCTATTTTCTGTCGCTTTGTCTCATTTAACAGTCTGTGCATGCCCCCATATAACAATTATCATTCTTATTTAACAACTTTTTAACCGGTATTATATCGATTAGAGATAAGATAGATTTATAATATATAAGTGAATGAAAATATCACTTAATAAGTCGGTTTTGTAAGATTAAATTAGACTTAAAGTTCACTTCTTAATATAGCATCAGAGTTATGAGTTAAAAGTCTATCATAACGGAATTTTTGGCCAGATCGTTCTACCGACTATCAGATCATTCATTAATATTTAGTCTCACTATACATCGACATGAAGTAGGTATATTGAAAATCTCGTGTCGATTAAAAATAAGATTAATTTATAATGTATGTCGTAAATAAATATATGTTTAGAACGATTTCGTTAAGGGGAGACATATGGTTAATGGTTAGGTAGATGAATATGATTAAGCTATATATATTGGTCACTGAATATGGTACAAAACAATAGATTGTTTACATAAATGAAAAAAGGTGATGTTTATTATTTAACATGTAGTTTGTTTGTTAATGAGCTTATTCACCTAAAAGTTGCATCTTGCACATGAAATTAGTTAGTGAACACTAAGTATATGCAACTCCTTTTGTTAAAAGTTTAGTATTATATATAATTCTTTGTTTGTTTACTTCCATGTTTCTCAACTTTTCTGATATATAAAATTGAAAGAGAGAGAGAGAAGGTGCAAAATCATGGATGAAAGTGAGTGATGAGGACAATGATTTTGAATGCACAACGATTTAACTCATATCTTTGTCATCAAATCAGTCCCTACCAAGCCAGAAAAAGTTTCAGAAGAAAAATAAAGTATAATGGTTCAGTTTTTACGACATATATGTGTGGGGTATACTACACAGAAACTCTTCACTTTCACTGGCATAGAACATGTAACATGAATCGAGATACCAATGTTGGGGCAATAAAAATAATACTGAGAAACTAATTTTATTTTAGAATCATCTATTTTTTTATGTTTGTGGAAACTAATTTCTGTATTCATTTACAGATTTTTCAGACACCGACACAAATCAGAGTACGCAAGAAATCCAACCAATACTATGTTTTCTTAATATTAAGGTAGTAATTAATATTTTGGAAGGAAATGGTAGGATGGATTAGGAGGTGAAAATTAAGTTCGTTTAAGTTGACTGCAGAACGAGTGAAAGGAATAATTTGTAGGATGTATTATTTTTATAATTCCATTTATTGGAAGCAGATTTGAAAGGATTGTTTGAGCAAATACTCTTTTATTCTCGAGAGGGATATGATTCATGGACATTAGAATCGATCTTGAAAGAAATTTGTGGAAAAGGATCCATGCACTTTGGAACCAATCCACCTAGAGGTTTGTGACCTGATCCCATTTGATGTTGGAACGGATCTAACCATGGAAGAGATCCAATCCAACTTTCTACATATCCGATCCCATAGCAATATTTTTTTTACAAATTTATTATTAAAAAAATTAAGAAAATAAATGTAACTCATACAAATATCAATTTATACTACTTTTTATTTAAAGGACAATATGGTAATATATCTATTACTTCTACTAAAATATTTTTTTCACAATTATCATATCAATCAAATTACTCACAAATTTTTAGAAATTTTACTTTCAAATTCATTCATTATCAACTCTAAATCTCTTAAGAAAAACAACACATCATTTATTTTCAAATTCACTCAAATCCAACCACTCCCTCTCTCTTAAACTCATCCACTTATGTGAACGCAACGTTAATATTGTAATTGAAATGTGTTTTTACGCAATAAAAGGTTTTTTTATACAATATATTATATATTTGATTGTGAAATTAAATATTTATAAATAATGGATAGTGATCCTATAGTAAGAATATAAGACTCAGCAAAATTGTTAAAATATAAATTCTTTTAACCTATTAAAATTTGATATTTAAATTCAGTCCAATTATACATAAAGATCTATTTATGAGACGATTATCTTCACTTTTCATTATTTTGAGTATATTTGTAATTGATGTTTAACTACAAATTTCATATTAGTTAAGAAACTTTAAAAAAAAGTTGCATCAATAATTTCCTATTCCACTATATATGAAAAAACTTGTGATTAATTTAAAAATTAGATTAACTTTGAGCTCACTATTTCTTCAAACGAGATAAAAAAAATATAAATATTATTTGAAATTGGTGTTTGGAATTTCATCCCTTCTTCCAGTATTTTTATATATGACAAAAAGTAGAACTTAAACTATTACTTGTTCATTAATTCTGAATTAGTATAACACAATGAGGAACATTTATATGTGAACTTTTAGCAAGTATTTTAATTTAAACTTTTTCTTTTTATTGAATTAGTTGCATCAATAATTGCATCAACATTTATAAGTAAGTTTGACATTACTTTCAAATTCAGTTAAAAGCAATATTCTCCTCAAATTCCAATTACTTTAAAGTTATAATAAATTACTTTTTTTATCACTTTTAATTAAATTCAACCAAACTTAATTTTCATTTAAATCCAAAAGTTTCCCCATTGTGGCCACGTAAAGATGACAATGAAGAGGTGATATTGGTGGGTGTCAGTGTCATCAAATGTGTACGAAATAGCATGCTAGCAGGACAATGTTTTCTCTTTATATATATATATATATATATATATATATATATATATATATATATATATATATATATATATATATATATTTTAAACTTAAAAAAAATGGATTTAATCCTTCTAATCTATCACTATCAATTTTCTTTTATATATTTTACATATATTAAATGATGTTATAAATTGATATTTGAATTGTCAAATAATATAGATAGTTCAATTATTAGTCTGAAACATATAAAAAAATTTATACAATTGAATTTAAAAGATTTTATCTATTTATTTTTAAAATTTGAAAACCCAAAATATTAAAATTTAGTACAGCAACGAATTCCAAGTTCAGAGATTAAAAATTATATTAAATAGTGTGAGCTACAACTAAAACTAATTTCTATTAGTTTACAAATTGCAGAGATGGAAACGATTTTTTTCCCACAATGGTGTAATTTATTTATGCAATTATCAAAATGGTGCAATTTTTTTTTAAATTTTAGTGAAGGGTAAGTCGTGCCAAGATGGTGCCGTTTCACAATAAAGAAGTCGTGCCAACATTAGGCGATTTTAATTAAAATAAGTTGAAGTCGTACCAACATGGAGAGACTTCTGTGTTGTTGAGAAGTCGTGCCATATCGAGACGGCTTTAATTAACACTCTAAGCAAAGTCGTGCCAATATGGGAAAACTTCAGTATTAAAATATCAATGAATAAGTCTTTTCATATTAGAGAGACTTCAGTATTATATTGATAATGAAGAAGTCGTACCATATTGGGATGACTTTAGTTTCGCAGACTAAAAATTAAATATTTTTTAGTCATATTAGGACTAAAAAATTTTTTAGTCATATTTTTTAGTCTACGAGAGTTTGTGCCACAAGGAGGTCTTCTTCGGTATTGTCTAGGTCTTATTTGAGGGATCTGAACTGGATCGTCATCATTATCATTATCTTCATGTTGTTATCTTTGGTTTATATCTTCCACCATTTGTGGCGACATTGTAGGCCGATAATATTGCTGGAAGGATGTGGGATATGCGGATGGAGGTGTTGACGAAGAAGCTGCAAAGAAAAAATTACCGACTTTGTTGTTCACTTTTATTTTAATATATATCAACCAAAAAATTATTGGATCTCATATATTTGTTATTAAAAAATTCTTTTCTTTTTCTTTTCTTTACCTTTGTATATCTTGTATAATTTATATATACACAATAAAAATTTTAACTTCTTTATTCAATTTAATATTATCATAACCAAATAATTTTTTCTCTTTTTTAACTTTTATTTTTTTTCTTTATTCACTTTTATTTTACCTACTTGCTGCATTTGTTAATATTAACAATGAAGTCGTACCATTATGCTAAGACTTTCTTTATAGCCCAACACACTAAAGTCGTGTCATAATGGCAAGACTTTTTTTTGATAGCTCAACACACTGAAGTCGTGCCACTATGACAAGACTTTCCTAATAGCCCAATACTAAAGTCATGCCATTATGGTAAGGCTTTCCTAATAGTTCAATACTGAAGTCGTGCCATTATGACAAGACTTTCCTAATAACCAAATATTAAAGTCGTGCCATTATGGCAAGACTTTCCTAATAGTCCAGTACTGAAGTCGTGCCATTATGGCAATACTTTCCTTGTTATGAAATCGTTCCATTATGGAAAGACTTTGGTTCGATAATAATTAATTTAAGTGAAGTCGTCTTTGTTTGTGACGACTTCATTAAATATATTGAAGTCTCTACAGTTTGGTATGACTTCAACACAATTTAATCAAAATCGTTTCACTTTGACACAATTTGTTTAGGACAAAGTTGTGCCATTTTCACACAACTTACCTCTCTATCGGGAATTTAAAAAAAAAAAAACGCACCGTTTAGAGAAGGAAAATTACCTCTTGACAAAGAAACTTTTGACAAATTTAATAAAGTTTCTAAAAATAGAATTAAAACAGATTATATTTTTATTTTTTAATTAAAATAAAATAATAAAATAATGTTTTTTTACTTGAATAGGAAACTTTGTCAAAAAGTTTGTTAAAAAGTTTGCTAATCTATCATAACTCTTTAGAGAAATAACAATTAAAATTGCACCATTTGGGGGAAAAAAACCGATGGAAACAGTAGGGTCCTTAATCGTTATTGTTACATATATAGTGATGAACAGTTGTTATATACAGTTGATAGAGTTTGATTCTATTTGCACAGCTACAGTGAAAAGTGATACCCTACTTGTAGGTTAATAGACTTTGCTTTGTAGGGAAACTATGCTACATTCATTTAGATTTTCTTTATACAGAATATAATAAATTTGAGAATTAAATATATTTTTGTCCTTCAAGGTTAATAAAACGTAGAATTAGTTTATTTTTAAATTTTTGATCAATTTAGTCATTGATCTTTAAAAATGTGTAAATTTAGTTCTTTTAATCAAAATTTGTTAAGTTAATTTGACGTTTCAAAAATATTTTATGATAATAATTAATTTAACATTAAAGGAAAAATATATCAAACACGGTAAACAATTCAAATATTATCATGAAATATGCATAAACATTAGATAAATTTATAAAAATTTAGTTAAAAAGACAAAATCCACACATTTATAAAAATAAATGATTAAATTGGACAAAAATTTCAAAAATAAACTAATTTTAAATTTTACTTAAACTTAAAAACAAAAAACATATTTAATCATAAATTTTATTCCAAACTACCCAAAGTATATATACATGCATTTATTGGCTTGATTTGTGAAAAAAAAGAAGATAAAATAATATATAAACATTTTCTTATGCATGCAGTAAATGTTACAGATCTTCATTATTGGGGCAAATCATTTTTCTGCAGAGGTACAGATAAGAGAACTTCAGAAGAATTAAAGACATTGTCAATGCACAAGGAATTCATACCATGTAATCATACATCACTCAGATATTTAATATTCATTAACTGTGAAAAATGCAAGTATTTTTGCTTAAATCACTCGGAGGATGAAGTTGTGAGTTTTTTTATTATATTATAATTCAAATTTCTTATTTTCATTTAACGTGAGATTTGTATTTACACTAAATTTTTTAACGTGATATAATTCATAGAGATGTTCAAAATAAATGGTAAAAATTTAAATTAAAAATTGAACAATTTATTTGTAAAACAATTAATTTCGAACACGGAGTATTCTTTTATTAGATAATTCAGTTTGTTTATAAAAGAATACTAACCATGCATAATCCAGATAAAATAAATAAGGTTTTTCTAAGGGCAGTTTTTTGGATTTCGATTTCTAAAAATGAGTTCTAAATCCATAATTAAAGCGAATATGATTTAGAGCATAATGATTGGTGATCCATATTTGCACATGCCTACAAAATTTATTCTTCGTATATTTGTGTATGTGTCACCTATAAAAATAGATATATTGAATGAATACTTACAAGTAATTTAAATGTTTTTTCTATATATGCATTTCTAAACAAAGTAATAACCTTCCAATATCCATTATATACATTTGCTTAAATATTTACTAATATAAAGTTCCTATGAGAAAACTATATTTTCAAGAATTATTTCATTATTTAAATTGGTGTTTTAGAGAAAATAACATTTGAATACTTTGAATAATTTATGAAGGTTAATCAATCTTTCAAAAAAAAAAAATACAGAGATTCAACACCAATGAATCTAAATCAACTTATATAATAACCTATTGTCATTTTCTATTAAAAATCTTTAATGTAATATGATTATGAATTTTATTTTATATACACTTTTGATGTGATTCAAACTCATACTTAATTACCGATAGTATCTGAAGCACTTTTCAATTATAATCTAATTAGTGGATATCGAACAATAATTTTATGTACTAAAATAATATATTTAAAATCTATATATTTAATCATGGTCACTAATATAATAAAAATACATAATTTAATATTAAAATTTGTATTTTTTTTTTGAAAAAAAAATAATTTTGAAGTTATAACATGAATCTTGTTTCTAAATAAGTTTTTCTAATTGGTATAGTACCCAATTTGGGACTAATGTGTCAAATAGGTATCCGGTTTTAAAAAAGTGTCAATTGCATCACAACTTTTAAAAATTCTTTCAATTAGGTCCCTTTCAGACAGAGTCTCAAGGAATTTTTAATTATTTTTAATCTTATAAAAAATGGATTACAGAAATATTTTAATTATTAAAAAAAAATTGGGACAAAATTGAATTAGATACACATACTTAGGTACTAAATTGAAACAAAAAGACATATATGTGGACTAAATCGAAATCAACACAATGACATATGATAGTAACACTGACACGTGGCATTACAATGCCGCACTAACAATGTCACGTGTCACACACAGAGACTTGACACGTGACATTTTTAATTTTTTTAAAAAATTAAAAAAAAAGTTTAAAAATTTAAAAAAAAATTAAAAATAAAAAAAAAACAAAAAAACCACAGATTGACACATGGCACATTGACTAACGGCGTTAGTCAACTCTGTCTGAAAGGGACCTAATTGAAGCAATTTTCAAAAGTTAGGATGCAATTGACACTTTTTAAAAATCGGGTACCTATTTGACACATTAGCCCCAAATTAGGTACTATACGAGTAATTATACCTTTCTAATTTTATGTTTCTATTCATTCGATATGTTCATATATTTTAAAGACAATAATATGAGATTTTTCATATGTAATTCTTTAAATCTTGACGAGATATTCCTCTATTCGAACAATTAAATCTGTTTTGTTTTTATATTGAGATATAACTTTCTTTTATTACTTCTAAAAAATGAATTTCTATTATTTATCAATATACATATTTAAATATAATTCAAAATTTAAAAAATAAAATTTTAAAATTAAACACGGATTATGAAAAACACATAACAATTAACTTTTCCTCTCATATTCATAAACGATAGTATATAAAAGACTCATTAAATAAAAAAAAACATCGTATTATGAAAGTATACACGAAAGACTCATGCTTAATGACTAAATATATCTTTCTCTTCAATAATGGAATAAATAAGAAATAAAAGCAGAATAATAAATTTACATTTAATTTTATTTTTTTACTCAAAAACAAAAGATAATAAAAATCAGAATAACTCAAACCATAAGTAACTCAAAATTTAAAGAAAATAAATAAACATCTTAATTATTTTTTATTATATTTAATTTTATATTTTATTATTTATTAACCTTAAATGACATACATTTATAAAAATAAAAAATAAAATAATTTTCATTGTAATTCACATATTTTGAAAATTTGAGGAGGTCAAGACATCCCATGATGCTTCGTCCTACTAACACCAATTTTATGATATTTTTTTTCCATAATTTTAGTAGCAAACCTTTCATTATTATTATTTTTTAATAATTTTGAAGATAGAGTGAAATTATGTGCTCTTAACTAACTAATAAATAATAGATTGTGGAGATGTGGCATGAAGAATAGAATTTCACCAAACAATTAAAAGGATATTATAAAATGAATGTTAAAAATGTGTTAGTTGTAGAAGAGGAGGTAGCAGCACCTTAATCCACCTACAAAATTGATATGATGAATTATTGATGAAACTTTGATTAAGAAATCATATGAAAAAGACAAGGAAATTACTTTTAACCATTTTCTTTGTTAATTATTTAACGTCATTTTCAAATGATAATTTGGTGATGGAAAATTCATCTGAGAGAAGTGTGGAGAAAGATTTTGTTTGATGATTAGGAACCTCTCACCACCGTATTCGGACCCAACCTGTCTTAAATATCATATTGAACATTACTCAAATTTCTAAGTTATAGTCAATTCGTGAAAAGACTTCCAATACAATAATTGGTTATAATTACTTTTTTTTATATATATATAATTTGATTTATCATGCGGTTTGAGAGGAGATAGGTTAAAATTAGAACTGTCAAAATGGATAATCTGACTCGATCCGGTTTGATTTATTAGGGATTGATCACTTAGTGAGTCAATCTAACCCGATTCACTTATTAACGAGCCAAAAATATTTAAATTCGGTCCGGTCCATTGCGGGTTAGTGAGTTAAACGGGTTGACTCACTTAAATAAAAAAATATAATTTATTTATTTATTTTACAGTCAAAACTAAATTATAATTCTAATTAAAATCTAAATAAACTTTAATACAATCCAAATACAAACCTAAATCACAAAAATACAAATCATCTGTGTGTTGGCTAAAAAAAACAACCTAACATGATCGACCCAAATGCAAAGCTCAACTTAACAAAAAATACTTGTGCGATCCTTTATTTGCGGGTTGGTGAGCCAACCCGACTCGCCACGGGTTCAACTCTGGTGAGCGAAGTCAAAAATCGACCCGTATTGAAATTTGTAAAAAAAATTTAACCCAACCCAACCTGAACCTGTGGTGAGCCGAGTTGGCTCGCGGATTCCAACCCATTTCGACAGCTCTAGTTAAAATACTTATTTTATATTAATAATTATATTTAAAATTATAACAAAATATAAAAAATACACATTTCATCATATACTCCATGTGTACTATGATTTATATAGAAAACCATTTTTTTTTCTTCATATTTTTCTTTCTTAAAAAGTTAAAAACTTCTATGGTAAAACTCGTCTTAGTAAATGAACGTTTGGTAGAGAAGGAAAATCTTTATAGCTATCTATTATCATTTCTCAAAAGTCCTAAGGAAAAGGAAAAGAAAACTATTTTAAAATAAACTTTTTTAGTATGAGAATAACCCCAACACTATCATTTGGCCACGTAATTACTATACATAGAGAAGCAACTAGTTAGAATCATTCCAATTAATTATAGTGTCTAATTATTTCTGAGTATTGAAAATATCTTTCATCTAACCATAGCATACATAATTAACCTTCTACAGTCAGAAAAAAAAAGCAAAAAAGAAAAATCAGATTTAATGAGAACAAATTAAGTTTGATTATTATTTTTTTTTTCAAAATTTAACTCAATTAGCTTAATGTGAAACTGCAAACTAAAACCATTCTAATGTATAAACAAGGCTGAAGTTTCCAAAATCTTGATTATTACCAATTAAATAAGCTTAATTAGAGAAGAAAAATTCAACTGGCACCTAATATTTATAGAAACTAATTAATTTAAGAATTAAATTATGCTTATAGTTCTTTGTCTTCACTCTGCTAATTTTGTAAATAATCATCAAACTTCATTTTATACTTTTGAATCAGCTGTACTGAAAAGGTTGAAAAATAGTGTCTTCACAAAAAAAAAAGCTGCTTTTAATTTCGAAGATTAAGACCTTACATATATAATTATGTGTGACTAGGACCTTTTTGTGTATTTTATTTTTGGGTAAAAGTGTTGATTTTTTTTTTCTTTTCTTTTTTTAAAATTTATAGAGATTCTTTACATGAATAAATCGAGAGTAAATTATAACTTTACATTAAAATACAATTATAACCTTAGATAAATATATTTTTTATGCACTTTCTACTTATCTATTATTTTTATATTTAACATGATGAAATAAAGGATATAGAAGGAGAAGTTTAAAATTTATAAAGTTTTTCTTTTTCTTTTTATTTATCTAGATTTTTGTCTTTCTTTCTTCTTCGCTGTATCTTGAGTCAACCAATAATTTTTTTTTTTTTCTGACAGGAGCTTCGTGAATCCAGCATGATTTCATATTTTAAACAGTTCAGCTGAGTTTTTCTTATTATTTAGTAATTATTTTATGTGAACCTAGTGGAGAATACGGATTGAAATAAAAAAAAAAAGTTATTCTTTTATTTAGCACTATGCTCAAATTATTCTATTTCTTTTATATCAGAATTACCTCCAGTAAGAAAAATTAATTATAAAAGTAAAACAAATAAAATTACTGTGTTCAGTATTCAATAAAATTCTACATTCAGAACTTGAGTTTAAAATTCTGGATTAAACTGATTAATTTTTCAGTGGGTGTTGGTTTACTGTGTTCATCTCTGATACCATGATTCTACCATTTTGGTTCTGAACTGAAAAACAAAACAGTGAAAAATACATGATAGTTCATTCAAAATGGATTCTTAATCTATCAGATACAAGAAACAAAGTTGCTACTCGGAAACGCATGTGATTTGTGCAGCTTTTGCCTGAAAAACCAGCACCCCATAAACTTATGTACTGCATAAAATAACTGCAACACATTATCCACAGTAAAAAGTAATCAATCCCCATCAAAATCTGCTTTCTAATGAGGCTTAAAAGCACCATGAAAGAAGGTTAATCATTACTTTGAGTGCACTAATTACACACTCACACACCATGTGAGGAAGAGAAGATGTTAAAAACAAAGGGTGAAGGTGAATAGTTATGAGTTAAAGCGCGAAGATTTTGGAGTTAAAAATTGAAGACAGGGAAATATGCATGTCGGTTCATGATGACATAAGCTAAGATTGGAGGCTTTTCATGGAATTGATAATTGAATCTGAGAAGCTAGCTGTGTCTTATTCTGCATCCAGGACCAGGTTGGAATTGGAAGCTCTTTTTTATCTATCTCTATTTTCTACTCTTTTTCACACAACCAGCCATTTCTTCTTTCAACTTCCATTCACCATAACCAAACTAGTGTACCTCCATCACACATCTCTCTCTTTTCTCTCTCTCTCTCTCTCTCTCTCTCTCTCTCTCTCTCTGTCCTACCACTCCTCTATAATATTCTTTTTATCTCAAGCGGTGGAACACTCTTCTCCACCACCATCCATCATTATCATCATCATCTTCTTCTTCTTCTACAGACCATGAATAGTATTTGACAGAGTTTGGCTTCTTCTGATGGTGTTTCAATCTCATTCTGGATCACTGAGCTGGTTGGTTCTCTTAATGCCAAGATAAAAAAGAAAAGGTTTGATCTTTAATCAGCCGGGGCAATTGGGCACAGTTTCAATGAATCTGGCTATGGAATTTACTAGTGGGTATGAGTGAGTGGTAGTGTCAGATTTTTAGCATAGGTTGAGAACATGAACATCAACAGAAGGGTCGGGACTAGGAAAGCTCGAATTCCAATAGCGCGAGAAAAAAGTAATTGAAGTTTGCTAAAACTCAGAAGTCAGAGAAGGGTACATCCATGTCGTTTCTGTGTTTGAAAAACAGTTTGCACAGTAATAGCTAAAGATCACTTTTTTTTATTATAAAAGTGTCTGAGGAGCGTAACAGCTTTCTTCACAAACTTTTGGCTTCGGTTTCGGTGAGACAAAAACAACATGACACAGATCATTTAATGGTGTTAAAAGAGGGTGTGTTAAGAGAAAAGAAAAGAAAAAAACTGTTTCATAATCCACGATTAGTTATTCGTTTAAAAATCCATTGTTTCAGCCTCTGTTAGCTTTTTGGATTGGATTTGATTTGATATTTGCTCTTGTCTTTTCTTTTTCTTTGGTGGATTCTGACTTGTTTTGCATTGAATGAGAAGGCAGATGATGCAGGGAAGCTCGAGAATCGCAAATAAATGTGGAAAAGCCTCAAGCAGAGAAAGAAAATTGGCTTTGAAACAAGATGTAATGCAATGTCACTGTTTCTGTTCCTTGTCCTTGTTCGGGGTATGATTTTGTGGTCTATTGTAGCTTGCAACTGAGCTGAATTCTCCAACTTTTCAGGTGGATAGGTTGAAGAAGAAGCTTAGGCATGAAGAGAATATTCATAGAGCATTGGAGAGGGCTTTCAACAGGCCATTGGGAGCTTTACCTCGTCTTCCTCCATATCTCCCTCCATGCGTTAGTATATGAATTCCTCAAGTCCTTTTTCTGAACACAAGCATTTTAGTGTTTTGATATGTAAGAAAGAGATTGGAAATGAAATTTGAGTGTTGAAATTTGATGTTGAAAACTATAGATACTAGCTCTTCTGGCTGAAGTGGCGGTTCTGGAAGAGGAAATTGTTAGGCTTGAAGAGAAAGTTGTGCATTTCAGACAGGATTTGTACCAGGAAGCTGTCTACATGTCATCTTCTATGAGGAAACTTGAACATTCAGTTTCAGCTCCTCCAAAGAAGTCAAATTCAACAATGGATAGTCCCAAGTTGGAAAAATTGAAGTTTCAATCCCAAACAGTTGGTAATTCAGCAGCATCATCTGCAACTATGCCTACCACAACTCTCATAGGTTAGAAACTCAATTATGTTTCACCGGTTTTGATTAATTAATTGCTGCTTCAGATTTGATTCTTCATTTAGTTCAGTTTGTGCTGAAAAGAATTAGTCAGTCTTCCTCTTGTTTTTTTGGATTGCCAGAGGATAAGGAGAATCAAACATGTCGCAATTCTTCCAAGAGCAGGAATCAATCATCCAACCATATGAACAAATATCCAATGAAAAAACTTCACAATAAATCCCCACAGAAAAGGTTGGATCATCCAAAAATAAAGGTGTGTCATGTTTAGTATACTTTATAAATAATTTTGAGTTGTGTGATATTGAAGAACTATTTCTAAGTCAATGAATGTGAGCTTTCATTTCACAATGTGCAGCAAGAACCAAGGTTGAACGGCCAGCAAATTGCAGATTTGAGAAACCATAGTACACATAAAAGTTCATCAGAAGCTGAGCGACCAAATATAATTTCAGAAAATATTGTGAAGTGCTTATCAAGCATTCTCTTGAGAATGAGTGCTGTGAAGAATCCAGGTTCTGCTTGTGACATTCCACACTTATGTGATCTAAGAACTAAAAATTGTGATGAAGGAACAGAGTTTGTGGATCCATATGGCATCTGTTTGGAATTTGGGAAGAGGGATATCGGTCCATACAAGCAATTATGTGAAATTGATGCTAAATCGTTCAATCCAAAACGAACTGCAAATACTTTGTTTTTACAGCATCGTTTGAAGTAAGTAAAATTTTTCTATTTACATTCAAATACCATGTCTACTTTTTCCATGACATGAATTTGATATTGTTTGTGAAATTAGAAGTTTTAGTTTTTTTACTCTGTGAAATTTGCAGACTTCTTTTCAGGAAACTAGCCTCTGTCAACCTAGAAAACCTCAACCATCAGGAGAAGCTCGCATTCTGGATAAACATCTACAACTCCTGTATGATGAATGTATGTAGGCTATGTTCATTACAACAACATTTAGTGTAATCTGTGTCTATTTTTTTTTTCTTACACAATTTCAATGATCTAAAGTGGTGAACTTAATTACCTTCTTAAACCATAATAAATGATGGTATTTTAGTTCAACTTTGCTTCAGGCATTTATAGAAAATGGCATACCAGAAAGTCCTGAAATGGCTGTTGCACTTATGAGGAAGGTATACTATGAACAACTATAGTAGTTTTTGTTTCTTATTTTTCTTCTTCTTTCATTTTAGTACAACATAGCATAAGTGTGTTGTTATCAACAATTTATGTTGTTCTTTTGTTACTCAGGCAACAATAAATGTGGGTGGACACGTGCTAAGTGCAACAACCATAGAGCACTTCATTCTTAGACTTCCTTATCATTGGAGATTTGTAAGTGTTGTCCATTTCAACTCTAGCTTTTCCATGGATGAGAATAAAGAGTTAACCTCTAAGTTTTCAAACAGACATTTTCCAAGGGAACAAAAAACCATGAAATGACAGTAAGAAGCATGTATGGACTGGAACTGTCAGAACCCCTTGTTACATTTGCTCTCTCTTGTGGAACCTGGTCCTCTCCTGCTGTAAGTTTACACAGAATTATGTAATCTTTCATAGCCCCACATTTGATGCTGTTCATTCATGATTAACATTTTTGTCTCTTTGCATCATTAGAAATTTGAAAACAAGACTAATTTCTACTCATTTTTTATAAAAAAATCCATCTTTGACATGACTTTTAAAGCAGACTTATAAACTCTGATATACTTACCATTCAACAACTTTGCCATTAGGTGAGGTTGGCAACATGCATCAAACAAAGTCACAGTATCATGTTAATCATGTCAAGATTTGACAACTTTATCCCCTTTTTCAATTTATAGATTTTCCATGAACTATTCCAAAAATGCAGGTGAGAGTTTACACTGCATCTCAGGTTGAGAATGAACTGGAAGTGGCCAAAAGAGAGTTCTTACAAGCAGCAATTGGATTTTCAACTTCAAAGTTTGTTCTCCCTAAGCTTCTGGATTGGTATTTACTGAACTTTGCAAAAGACTTAGAATCATTGCTGGATTGGATCTGCCTCCAGTTACCAAGTGAACTTGGGAAACAAGCCATAAAACTCATAGAGGAAAGAAAAACTGAGCCCCTCTCACAATTTGTACAAATAATGCCATATGAGTTCAGCTTTAGATACTTGATATGCACATAATTTCCCTTCAGTTCCATTCCATGTACATTGCTTCACTGCAACTCTGTATACAACTGTAGATCATACATACAGACAATGTAGATGACAATCTGTTCTTCTCAACCCCTTTGGGTAGAAATGCTCAGATTCCTTCTTAACTAAAGTGAATAAAAAATACAAGCCATGGAATTTGAACTATGAAAAGCGTGTATCTTTTCCAATTAAACTTGAGTCAATGTTAAACCAATATGATATCAATCACTTAAAACTACAAGTCCTGTTATGGGACCAAACTTAAAACCTGAGTTGAATGCTCTCTCTCCCTTGAGACTCTTGAGATGATTTTTTTGTGGGCAAGCAAGCACATGTTGATCCCTGGCTGCATTGAAAGACATATAGGGTTATGAGGGTCTGCATTAAACCAATCTGTTTCATGTCAATGAATGAACAAAGGTGCGTTCGCATGTACTGAAGATTATAGAGTCCAACATTAAAACCAATATACAAACACCTTGTGGTCCACTTCATGGCAGGTTAGTTATGGTGAGGCAGAAGAGTGATCTTCAATTAATGAGTATACTTTTGATACTGCAGAGTGCTCTAACTGCAGTTCCATTATGGCATTCACCATGCTTTCATTGCTTGGCAGCAGCAAGCATCGTTTGCCACATAAAAAGATGAATCATTAATTGAGTTTTCTCTTTGTATTCTTGTGTTTCCAACTACCAAGAGAACCCCTACTACATATGGATTCCTTAAGATTTAACTGGTCCACACCCACATGCTTTAAGATGGAACCAGACCACATTTTTTTATCTTCTATGAAAATTTTTCTGTGAAGTTGTAGTCATAAACCAGACCATAATTTCTGTTCTGCTTCACACTGGTCCCCTCTAGTTGTACACACACACACACACGAAGGAATCAAAATTCAGAAACCAAGAGTTTAAAACATCGAGTTAGAGTAGGAAAGTTATAGAATAGCTTTGGAGATGTTTTGTAACGAAAGCATAAAAAACGAATAGGTATTTATTTATAGACTAATAACATAACATGTGTTGTGTTGTAAAGTCATCACAAAGCATTAATCAAATATACAATAATGGATTAGTGTTTAGTGTACTTAATGGTTGGTTAGAATCTATATGAATATTTGGGAAAAAAAATCAACCATACATTGATTACTACTATGTTTACAAGCAAATGATATGTCAAAAGATTAATGAAGACCTCATTTTTAATATTATAGTAAGATATGGAATTATTTAGTTTGATTCTTTATCTCTTATGACTTCATATTATACTAACGTAAACATTTGAGTTAATGCCCATGATGATTCTTAATTGACCAATCTTATAAGAGTTTTCAACATACCCTATCATTGTCCATAAAAGTCAAAACACGTTGTAGTTTCCAAAACTTAGAAGCTAAATTTTGTCTCAACGAGTTATGCTAAATATATGATAAGAAATATATACTAAAAATTATGGATGCAAATGATTCAATATTTATGTTTCTTAATAAAAGATTAAGGTTTCATATTCACTTGAAGAATGGATTATGATTGAAGGTACCACTTTATTCTAAATTAAAATAATTAGTAAAAAAAGGTTAGTTGGATGCTTATTAATTTTTTTGATACATCTTAAATGATGATAACAAATAAGTGAATATTAAGTGGTCCTTATTCTCTTTTGCAACAAAATCATCTCTTAATGTTTACAAAAGAACTTGTGGAATGAGTAACTTTTAACCTATTACTCTAATCATTTTTAAGTCATCACATAACATTATAAAAAAATCAAATCAAAATAGATAATTTAATCAAATCAAATCAAAATAGATTAATGTACGTATTATACTTGCCTTATAATGTATATTGTCATGTAAAATATAAAAATAGTTTTATACTTAACTTAAATGAAAATTTAATTATCAATATATTTAAAAATAATTTTAAATAAAATAGATAATTTAATTATTTATTATAAAATAATTTAAAATATTTTAATAATTGAAATTTTGAAATTTTGAAAACTTAAAAAAATATTTTAAATAATTTGTGATAGTTCTAAACCATTAAAAAGTCTTAAATATAATTTGTGAGAATTTTTAATTATTAAAATATGATTAAAGATTATAAAGTGAGAATAAATTTTGTGACGGTTTTAAATTTTTAATTTTTTTTTTTGTTTTTCTTAGAAAAAATCACCGGTAGTTAAGATATTTTTGTACCAGACGGTTTTTCACATAAAGATTATTTTAATTGATAAAAAAATTATTTATAATGATTTTTAATCGCTAAAATTTATAATTTTAGCCATTATAAATATCACCTTTTTATTTAATGACATCATTATTTTTTATTTGTAATTTAGAAATCCCTTAATTAATTTTGAATCTAACTTAAGTGCATTAACTAGGTTAAACAATTTGAAATGAATATTTTAATTAAATTACAACTATTAAAAAAATATTTTTTGTTAACTTTGTTTTGAAATTTTTTTTATAGGAAATACTTATAAATTTTATTGAGAAAAAATATTTGCAAGAAATTGCTATCAATTTTTTTGAAAAATATTTTGTATGAAACACTTTTCGCAAAAAATTTTATAAAAAATACTTGCAAATTTTATAATTTTGTAGAAAATGATTACTCACGAAAGAATTACTTGTCAATTAAAATTTTTAGAAAAAATGACCGAAAAAAAATGTTTTTCTTACAAACTTTTTTTATAAATTTGCAAGAAAAATCTTATGTAATATGAAAATTTCTAATAATGTACTTAAAAGAAAAATAAAATAACAATATCGAAATAGAAAAATGTAACCATTATGTCTGGTTCTTCCATATGTTATTTGATAAAAATTAAATATAAATTTTGACTAAAAGAACAAACTAGTGCATAACTTTGAATAAAAAGTAATGTTAAATTATCATGAACTTCATAAATCTACATTTGATTCAATAAATAATTACCAACTTAAGTATGACAGACAAATGAATAAAATATATTTCCATTAGAATAATAAAAAAAAATCATGACATCTCTATCACATTTCACTGACGATTGCCTTTATTTTTTAAAAACATTTTGGTATATCCTACCTATCATATAAGATATGTAAGATTTTCCAAACTAATTAATAGTCAATTAATGTCTAAACATTATAAAACAAAATTACATAAAATAGTACGGGAAATCTTAAAAAAAGTTTAGCAATGAAACTAAAGTAATATTATACTTTACCACAACTACATACAATTTTATCACACATATATAGATTAAATATGTTTTTCTTTTCAAATTATCGGCTAAAATTATATTTTGCTCAAATTTTAAAGTATGTACCAATTTTGTCTTCATACTTATAAAAAAATGTAAAATATTTCGGAGCAAATGATAACTAACATGTTAGTTTCCTTCCTACAACTCTCACTCCTCTCTTTAATGTAATTATGATATAATTCTATTTAGGGGAGAACAGGTCGTTCCTGAATTTGAACCATCAAGAAATACAACAAAAATAAATCAGAACAAAACGTGGAATAAAACATGACAAAGGATTTCACAACACAATCTAGCATATTGACAAGTCAAGGAAGATTCGTCATAAAGATGTCAATCTTTGATAAGAACCTAAGGTCTAAGTCAATAACAAAAATAATCATTTCTCTAATGAAATAAAATTCAATATAACTAAAAAGTATTTAAATAATATTTTGGTACATCTATATAAATCTATATATAAAGCACAAAACTTTAATATCAAAAGTGTTTGCACTTAAGACTACGCATCTTCTATCCTCACCCTTCAATAGAAAATTTGAGAACTTGCAGTGGAGAGAGAGTAAAAGCAAAAAGAGATAAAGAATTACAGGAAGGATGGAAAAACTTTAAGATCGTTAATTGTCATTCATTAGTCATAATATTTTACACTCTTTATATAAGTGAAATAAAATATATTTATTTTTCAAAATAGTTAACTTAAAATGGGCAGAATATTATAGAGAGTAAACGAAAATATGTTACAAAAGCTAAACTAAAATAGTACAATGATCATTTAACTATTTTTTTATAAAAACCAATACAAAAGATAATACTATATTATACAGAAAAAAATATATTTAAATATTAAATTATGTTCGTTCATTTGTTTGAACACGTCTTAATTGTGGTTGGTCTACACCAAGAGTGGTCAAAATTATGCTCAAAAGTGATATTTTTTACACACACGTTCTGTTACTATATAATTTATTATTACCATTTCAAAATGTGCCAAAAAGAAAAGTACTAAGTTGTTGATTTTAATTTCTTTGCACGTGCACTGCAAACAACTTTTGCAAGATTAATTAATAATAATTTGTTGATTTTATATAGTATGACTTCACAAACTATTTCAATTCATTTATGTAATCCGTTAAAGTTCTAAGGAAAATGATGAATTGAGCATGTTATAGTTTTTGATATATATTGAATAATTGGCTTATTTGTCCTTATTTCTTTTAAATATTTTTTAATAAAAATAAGCAGAATTATATTTGTATGTGTTGGTATATCAAGTAGTAATATTGTTTTAAGTAGAAATATCAAATCTTAATAAGTTATTATTTTAATTTTATAAATAAAAAGATAATAAAGTAATAAAAATCAAATTTAAAATTTAAGATAATAAATATAAACTAAATTATCAATTTATTAAATTATTCAAATTTAAACAATTATAGTCATTGCGCAGTATATAATTAACTCATTATATTACATTTCAAGAGTTATTAAATAAGTTTGATTAAAAATAATCTATTTCTATCATTAAATTCAGTTGGATGTTCTTTCCAATATTTTAGATTTTAAACATTACGTTAAAGAACAATACAAATTAAATATCACTTTGATCAATTTTTGAGTTTCATTACATCTAACTTTAATAAATAAATAAATAGAAACATTATTTACTCATAAAAAAAATTAAGAAATTAAATTGATTTGTAATTAATGTTTGAAAAGATGTTTTCCTACCTTCGCTATGAGAACTTTTAAATTTATTCTGTTTGTCAAAAGTTATATCACACATAGATTTTCATTTATAATAGTTTTATTGGGTTCAACTGCTTTATTTACTCATTTTTAACTGGATTTTAGGATTGTTTGAGAAAGAAAAAATGCAATAAAATTTTTAATATTTATAGTTTTTTTATATATATATTAATTACATTACAATATGTAATTAAAGATTTTTTCGATGAAAAATAAGGGTATAAATACAAAACAAAAAAAAGGAACTGATTGGATAACATTATCTTATTGAATATTATCTATTAACCTTATTTTATCTGTTTTGTCTTACAGTTTCAACAAATTATTTAAATTGTTTTACTTATTATTTTTTTAGATAATAAAAACCCAAAATACTAAAATAAAATATATATGTTTAATAATTCCAGCTAAAAACAGGATTATCAAACATAAACGACCTCAAACAGTTCAAATATTAATCGATGCTTCTTTTTTTCCTTTTTTCTTTTAAGAAACATCTTCCGTAAAAGTAATTTTCAGAACATATTAAAATTTTTACATATTCTATAAGTTTAATACATTTTAAAAAGTATATTTTCGGAATGAGTTATCATTTTGATACTTCCGAAAAGTATTTTCTAATATGTGTTGGAATTTTAATTGTTTAAGGTATTTTTTTCAAAATATATATATATATATATATATATATATATTAATAAAATATAGAAATATAAAGAAATTGAAGAAAATTGGGAAAAATCAAATAGTTCCTACAAGACCGCAATACACACATGCTGCCCTCTTCTAGATTACCAAATTATGAGAAAGTCCAACCGTTGACTTTGACTTGAACAATTCCACACCAAGCACATTGCACAACTAGTTCTAATTTTTTTTATATCATCAACTTTTTAAACTTTATGTTAATTGTTGTTAACCACCCTCTTAATTTTATATTTTATGCAATGTATTGTGATCTAAAAAAAATAAAAACAATTAAAGATTTAACTAAAATTAATAAAAATGAAAAAGTTAAATATCCTAAAAAAATCATAAATATATTGTTTTAAAATTTTGAATTAAAAAATATGATATTTTGTATAAAATTAACTCAAGTTTCATTAATACTTATCTATTAAGTGAAATCCTTGCTAAATTAAACTAAACTTGTGTATATATGCTCCAACTTTTTTATTTAAAAATAAATTATTTGATACGATTAATTGATAGATTTATTAAATGAAATAATCGTTATATTATAGGTTGATTTTGTAGGAATAAATTAAATTTAAACTTATTTTCGATATAAATCGTGTTAGTTTGATAATGACTTTACGTGAATTAATCAATGTTATTATTTTATTTGTTTTCTTTGTAGATAAGATGTAATGTTTGTTTTGCACTCACTACAAGTAAGGGGTCAATTCTAGAAGGTTTGTTGTGCTGAACAAGTCATGTTGAGCCATTAACCACACATGTTTGTGACCTCTAAGGTGGGAACGATATTGTCAAAAGCAACACGCCACACAACAATAACTAATACATTAAATTAATAAGGTTTCAATGTTTTTTTTATTTCATGCAAAATGTTATCACCAATACTTTTATTTTTATCATAAAGTCTTTATCATCAAATTGAGACTACTTTGTTTTCTGCATGCAAATCCACATTGCAGTCTATTTCAAGTATTTATATTCATAATATAAAAAAAAAAATTATATCCTCACATCCATATCTCTATATTCTATATTATTAACCGGGAATTTCACAATCATCCTCATCAATCATTATCCAAATTCCATAAAATAGAAGACAACCTTTCAAAAAATTAAATATAAGTTTTTTATTTTGTAATTATTTATTTAGTTATTTTCTATTCATGTTGAATTGGCAAGTGGTTCTAGAGTATAAGAATTTATAAGACACCTTTGCCCTTACCGTCACCGAAGATGATAATAATAATCCATGGTTTTGTGTTCTATTATTTAATAGCAGCTTTCAATTGACCAAGTTAAGGGTAATCACGTAAATTAACCATCAACCAATTGAAAAATGCCCAATAATGTTATATACACCCACATACGTGTACATAAATAATACATTAGGAATTAGAAAAAATAGAAATACCTTCACATCAAATCTTCTCGAAGCATGCAATGGCAACGATATACAACAACACTTCTTTTTCAAAAACATTTTTTTTTCTCTTTACTAAGATTTCACGTAAATCTCATCACTATACAATACGAGACCATTATACATAACATTTATTGGATAATGTTTTTAATATATTTTTATTTATAATTTTGTTTGGTGAAATAGTACTTTTGTTAAATATTTCATTCACTTATATTGAAACGTGGACATGAATTAAATAATATTGGAGCCAGCCACCCAATTGAATCCTTTGTCACCACGTAAATTTCCTATGAGTTTTTATTACATAGATGCTTACCAAACCAAAAGATATAAAATTCAGCCATGTGGGTCAACAATTTTGGGTATTGGTTATATTTTTCTTTACGCACGATTTTTGTATCCAGCTAGCACCAAATGAGACACAATTTTGATATAAAGAAAAACAAACGGTATTAAAAGGCGGCTAAATTAACGTATGACACAACAAAACGGTCAACAAAACAATCCCCAACCCTAATTTTCCCACATCAAATGATCTTTCTTCTCACCTTCCTCCATCCCTTCACCATCACCACATGTCTTATATAAATACAATCATCTCGAACACAAAAATTTTGCTACAAAACCAACACCCAACACACAAACACAAACACTGAGGTAGAGAGATTAAGGTATCAGATACTAATTAGTTATATTAATTATTAGGTTATAAGGTATAGCTTTGATCGAAGAAAGACATGGAAGTGGTGATACAAAGTCCGAGTAGTCCAACAATGGATAATTTCGATTTTGGAAGCAACATGGGTTCGATCTATCACAGTGTTCCTTCTTCGCCAAAAGGTTTCGGAAATTACTTCATGAGTGCACCCACAAGTCCTTCTAGGTTGTCTCAATTGTACTCCGAGTTTGAATATTTTTCGACCACCGCAACCTCTTCATTCGAAGCTGCCAACAAAATCCAAGACGATGACGATGACGACAAAGATGATTACAGTTTCGCGTTTTCCGTGAGTCGTGAATCCGACAAGTCTTCTCGCTCAGCGGAGGAGCTCTTCGACGGCGGAAAAATCAAACCCTTGAACGAATCTCTTGATTCCAAGGAATCTAAAAGTGAAGAAAGAAGAGGAAGAGGAAAAGAGAAGTTGCCGTCGTCGAGCTCCAACCGCAGGGTGACACGATCGCACTCTCCTTATAGATGGGAAGCGGAAAAACAACAACTACAACAACAAGAACAA
Source organism: Vigna unguiculata (assembly GCF_037176805.1). Taxonomy (NCBI): domain Eukaryota; kingdom Viridiplantae; phylum Streptophyta; class Magnoliopsida; order Fabales; family Fabaceae; genus Vigna; species Vigna unguiculata. The sequence goes on along the minus strand of NC_140799.1, from coordinate 1,936,890 downwards.
CCTAAGAGTAACAACAAAGAGGAATCTAGTGTGTTGTCGTCGAGTTCTTCTTCGAAGGGTGGTTCAAAGAGGTGGTGGTTGAAGGATCTTTTGCTTTTCCGAAGTGCCTCTGAAGGGAGAGGTTCGAGCAAGGACCCGTTGAAGAAGTACTATAAGAAGAATGGTACAGAGGAAGTTAAAGGGTCGTCGAGTTTCAGATCCTCGGATTCGTCGAGAAGAAAGGGACACGTTTCGGCACATGAGTTGCACTATGCCATGAAGAGAGCAGAGTCAGAGGATATGAAGAAGAGAACTTTCTTACCTTACAGACAAGGGATTCTCGGAAGATTGGCTGGTTTTGGAATCTAGCTGCTTAGTTATTACTACCATGATCAAGTTTCTTAAGCTTTTCGTAAAAAAAAATGTTGTATTCTTTTGTTGAAATTGTATTATGAGATATAAGTGGGTTTAAGTTGTGTTAACCCAGTCATTTCTCTTTCTTTTTTGTATAGATATATAATTATAAACGATGTGAGCTGCAATTTGCAAATCATCACCATGAATTTAATATACATCACTTCATCCATATGGAATAAAAGTATAATTTATTTATTATTATATAGGTACAAGTATATTCGTGTGTTTCAGAATACTTTCAACATATATTCATCTCCTGTGTAGAACAAGAAATTAGTGGATAATCGGTTAGCGACCCAATATCGGGTGGAATAGAATGTTCAAGAAAGTTATCTAGGATAGTCTCTAAGCTGATTCTGATACCATATTGAAAGTGGATTTTAAGCCTAACTCAACCCCAGAGAACTGACTTGTAAGATGAATATTGCACCCACTTATATATTGTGAATTGACTTTATCTCTAATCTCTAATCGATGTAGGAGTTCTAACATTGTGAGTGTCATTACGGTGTATACATCATTCTGGAAACATAATTTAATCACACTAAAAAAATCTAATGATTTTAATTAGAGTTGCTAAATTTGGATTAGCATAACGCGTCTAAGATGAAAAAGGACTTGGGCCTCACTGGAATAATCTCTTACAAGTTTTCTGCAAATTCTGCACCTTTACGTTTGTGCCTGCAACCTTATATATCCCATTTTGTTTTTTCTGAAATAAATTCAAAAGTCATTTTCCAGATTGAACAATTTATGAGCAGAAAATGACTTCTTCATTACACAATCCATAAGTTAAAAATGACTTTCACATTATACAGTTCAGACGCCAAAAATTATTTCTAGAAGTTGGAAAGGGTTAAAAATGATTAACTTCCAAATTACACATTTGACTTTCAAATTCTACGTTTTTTTTACTTTGATATTACATAATTTAGAAGTTTCTTTAATTCCAAATTATATAATTCGGAAGTTATTTTAAATTTTTAGATTATGTCTTCTATATAAATTCTGGATTGTATAATTTAAAAGGGAAAATGATGGGAATTGTCTTTATAGAGGAATGGAGGAAGAAGCTGCCTACAAGTTGTGTATTTCATGGTCCATTGGATTGAGCTGTATTTGACCTAATTATTTATTATTTAAATTTTAAAATAAATAATAATACAAGCTCAATTCTCTCTCTCTCTCTCTCTCTCTCTTTCTATATATATATATATATATATATATATATATATATATATATATATTTTATTATATTTCAATTAGAGGTATTAATGATAGTCTAATGTTTGATTGTGTCTTATGGGAAGAAGGACTTGGAATCGAAATCAATTTTGAGTTAATTAACTTTTGGTTGAATAGTATGTATAAAGACCATGAAAAAATCTTGATTAACTATCTCCATTAAGACCTTGTTGGAAACAAGAAAAAAAAAATATCAAAATCAATTTGTTTATTGGATAATCAAGTTCAATTATAAACTTAAATATTTTTCATCTTAACCAATTATTACTATTTTTAATCAAATATACGATTTTTTTTTTCCTAAGAATTGCAATGTGAGAAACTAATTGTAGAAATAGGATGCAGTTTAAACCTAATTAAAGCAGGAAAAGAAACAAAGTAGATTCGTAGAGTTATTAACTAGCATTAGATACCACTAATTCAAGCTCATTAATTTGAATAAATAAGTAATTAATTGGCTGTCCTCAAATTAAGGAAAAGATAAGAAAGCAAAATTGTTTTTTTGTTTTTTTATTTCTATTTCTAACACCAACTTCCCTACTAAAATCTGACTCACATTTAACCTATAGTAAATTGAATTAATTTTTACTCCAAACAAAATCAAAGTTTATTTTCTTTAAAGAAAAAACAAAGTTTTCTATTGATTTTTTATTATTTTGTAATTGTAGGAGATCATTTACACAACATTGCAGCACTTTTAATTTGTATATTATGATATGCAAAAATACTTTTGATAACTGTTTATGCACAGCAAAAATACACTTCATTGTATTTTTATTCACATTTAAAAATGTTGGCTTGTATACAAAATATCACTGTCCTTTTGGAATTTAATAGTTATGTAGGGATCATAACGTAATGTTATATGGTTATACTTCACCAACCAATATAAAATCTGTTACTGCAATTATTAATTAATTGTTATAAATTTTTTTTTTGGTGATTAGATAACTGTATAAAACTATTCTACATAAAGAATGTATACATAGCTTTTTTTCTATTTTGTAACAAAAAAGAACAATTTTATTATATATTTCTCGTCTTTTACAGTGTAGATATTTTAATTACTTGATTTTACTTCATATATATTTAGAAAACGGACACTTTTATTTATTGTTTAAATTAATATTTAATTTGGAACATATGCTGCTAAATGATTAATTCATATAAGCATATTCATGGTGTAAACTATTTAAATTTTATAAGTTAAATGGTTTAATTTAAATATTAAAGAATTAATATTGAATAAATTATAAAATATATTAAAATAAAGTAAATTAACATAAAAATATCGTATAAGTTGAAACAAATTAACTAATCAAATTGCTGTACCGTTAAAATCATTAAAAAAAATCATAGTGAATTAAAATTGTACATATTTTAAATGTTGACAATTATAATTATAAAGGTCAAAATTATTAACTTTATGAGATAAAAAGTGCAATAAAATCATATTATAATAAGTTAAATTTGAATTTTCAATATATTTGGACTATAAAAGTGGATTTTGTGAACCCATAATATACATTCTATTTGTAACCCCCACTTAAATTTGGGCATCACAAAACACGCTTCACACAACAACATGAAACTTTTCGGGCGCTTCTCCCTGCACCTCCAACACTTCTTCAGTATCCCCAAAAGTTACAATAATGCCCTTCATTAAAATACAGCTGAGAGTGGGTAAGGACGCAGTAAATTTTATTTACTGCGTCGCCAACTTCTGCACCCCCAAATACTATTTCTTGTCCGTTTGTCTCTCTTTGACCCTGCCGTCATTTAAAATTTCTCTCATTCTCGTTTCGTGTGGTCCCTTTCATTCTCGTTTCATTCTCCTCAGCTTTCAATTTTGTGTGTTTCATTCTTTCATTGTCCGGTGGTGGTGGTCCCCTTTGGAGGTTTGTATCACTTTCATTCAATTTCTTTTAAGTTTATTCTCTCAGTGTCTCAGTATCTCACAGTGTCTCAGTGTCTCACTGTCTGTTGAAGGTTATCTTGTTTGAAGAAAGGTGTTATCGTGAGTAACGTCCATCCTGTCCAAGTGTGCTACTTCCGTTCTGTCCAGGTTAGATCCTTAATATGAGCTGAAGTTTTGTTTTTATCTGTGTATGATGGGAAACGGAATTCGTATTCCGTTTGATAACATATGAAACAGCTTTCACACTCCGTTTCAAAGAACAAGACGTAATTTTTTATGGAACGGAATACGAAATCCGTTTTACACATTTAGGAAACGGATTACATAAACCGTTTAGGAAAAACTTAATATTTTGTAGGAAATGGAATACGAATTCCGTTTCACAAAATTGTGAAACAGATTCTGTAATCCGTTTCATAAAAAAAATTGCGAATTTTTTTCTGAAACGGATTACAGAATCCGTTTCACGATTATGTGAAACGGAATTCATATTCCGTTTCGTACAAAATTTTAATTTTTTCCGAAACGGGTAACGTAATCCGTTTCATGGAAGTCTGAAACAGAATTTGCAATCCGATTCCATGTGTTTTTTTCTCAAACGGGTTTTGGGATCCGTTTGTGCATTCCCTAAACGTTTTTTCATGTATTTGTGGTTGGTTTGTGGTTGGTGAGAACGAGAATGTAAGAAAATAAATTCGAACCAAAGCCTCAAGAATCTAGGTTTTTAACATGGCAATGGATGGCTGGTGTTTGCTAAGGTCCACCAACTTTGCCCTCATTCATAACAAAATTAAACCCCACGTCCAGCAATAATAATTTATCACAAAGGCAATTGAGGATGATACTACCAAAATTACAGGGCTTCTTATCAATACAGTAAACAACAAAGTGACCCTTCCACTCTGATGATGCTGCATTTTCATGAGTCTTCGGCCACAGAAGTCTTCTTCTTTGGTAATTCGTGACCTCTTTCTGCCACTTCGAAGCCATTTGGATGATATTTTTTGAACTAACCATTCTTGCAATTTAGCTTCTACAATATATAAGATACGAGAATCTAAGCTCACACATTTAGGAAACGGATTACATAAACCGTTTAGGAAAAACTTAAAATTTTGTACGAAACGGAATACGAATTCCGTTTCACAAAATTGTGAAACGGATTCTGTAATCCGTTTCATAAAAAAAATTACGAATTTTTTTCTGAAACGGATTACAGAATCCATTTCACGATTTTGTGAAATGGAATTCGTATTCCGTTTCGTACAAAATTTTAATTTTTTCCGAAACGGGTTACGTAATCCGTTTCCTGGAAGTGTGAAACGGAATTTGCAATCTGATTCCATGTGTTTTTTTTCGCAAACGGGTTTTGGGATCCGTTTGTGGTTTCCCTAAACATTTTTTTCATCTATTTGTGGTTGGTGAGAACGAGAATGTAAGAAAATAAAGTCGAACCAAAGCCTCAAGAATGTAGGTTTTTTACATAATGCATTTCATGAAGATGTGAAACTAAATTTGTAATCCGTTTCACCAAGTTCCATGTGCTTCTGTAATGAGTGAATGTATATTGTGTGATTGGTGAATTTTTTAACGTGAATCATGCAATCTGTTTTCAATATCACCATGCAATGAGTTTTGAATATGACATGCAATGAGTTTTCAATTTTTGATACGTGTTGCATTATTTTTTTAACATTCTTATGTATTATGTGGTTACCTTGGTTTGTTGACATATTAAAATATTTTATTTTTATTATAGTTCATTATGGAAGATCATCAATTTAGTTATTTGAGTTTCTTGGATTCTCAAGCGGATTCTCAACTAAATTGTAGTCTCATGTCGGACTTTTCTGATTTTGTTCATGATATCTGCGAACAAGATTATACATCTCATTTTACAACGGATGATATTTTCCCAACATGTGAAGATTTGATTAAGTGAGTTAGAGGGGTTGCTTATAATCTTGGATTTTTTGTCATTATTCTAAGATCAGATAAATATAATGGACAACCAGGAAGAAAGACCCATGTATTTTTAGGTTGTGAAAGAGGTGGAAAATATAGAAAATACAAGTGTGATGCAGAACCGAGTTTATCTGGGACAAGAAAATGTGATTGTCCCTTTAGATTGAGAGGGAGACCCATCTCTCAAGGGGAGGGATGGGTGTTGAACGTAAAATGTGGTTACCATAATCACGATGTCTCTTCTATTCTAGTTGGTCACCCCTATGCGGGTAGGTTGAAGTCTACTGAACAGTCGTTGCTTGTTGATATGACCAAAAGTCAAGTCAAACCTGCAAATATACTTCTCACTATGAAAGAAAAAGATGAGTGTAATGTTACAACTCTAAAGCAAGTGTATAATGCAAGATATAGGTACAAACGTTCAATAAGAGGTTCAAGAACTGAGTTACAACAGTTAATGTTGATGTTGGAACGTGATCACTACATCCATTTTAGTAGATGTCTTGATGAATCTGATGTGGTAAGCGATTTGTTCTGGACCCATCCTGATGTTGTGAAGTTGTTAAATTCATTCAATATTGTGTTCTTAATGGATAGTACCTATAAAACCAACAAATATCGGTTGCCATTACTTGAGATTGTTGGTGTGACCTCAACAGGATTAACTTTCTTGGCCGCTTTTGCATTTTTATCTAGTGAAAAGCAAAATAATTTCATTTGGGCTCTTGAAAGGCTAAGAGGTCTATTTATGACGTCCGAGGGTGGTCCACAAGTCATTGTAACTGATAGGGATCTTGCTCTAATGAATGTTGTTGGCATGGTGTTCCCTGAGTGTTATCATCTTCTATGTCGTTTCCACATTCAAAAAAATGTGCAGGCAAAGTGCAAAATGTTAGTAAATTCTGTTGATGCATGGGATGTTGTATTGCTATTAATTAAAGTTCAACGAGTGTGTTCATCGTCTTGAGCTTGTTTGCCAGCCATGGCCTGTATTCTTTGAATATGTTAACGACTCGTGGATCATTCCTTATAAGAAATTCTTTGTGAAGGCATGGACGAACAAAGTTATGCATTTGGGGAATACAACATCAAACAAGTATGTTTGTATTTTGCTATTAATTAAATTTTTTTTATTAATGGTTTATATGATTTCCTTGTATAAATTGTACTAGGGTTGAGTCTGCTCACTGGAGTCTGAAGAAAGTTCTTGGAAGTAGTATGGGAGACCTTTGTTCGTGTTGGGATGGAATTCACAACGTTATTATCTTGCAACACAACGAAATTAAGGCGTCTTTTGAAAGAAGTTTAAATCTGATCAGTGACTCTTACAAGGCATTGAGTTATAGAAGATTAGTGGGAAATATTTCTAGATGTGCCTTAGAACTCCTTGCTCCAGAGTTGGAAAGAGTAAAGAAGATTGGATTCGATAGTAGTCGTTGTGGCTGCATTCTCAGACAAACTTATGGTCTACCATGTGCGTGTGAATTAGCACGATATGATCCTGGGATTATTCCTCTCCAAGAAATTCATGTGATGTGGACTAGGTTGAGCTTCTCCAATGTCTCGTCTTCACAATCTGAAGGGCAATTATCTATTCAGAGGGAAGTTGATCTACTGCTTAATCTTTTCAAAGAAGTTGATATTGCAGGAAAAGTGACCATAAAACATAAATTACTCGACATAGTTTGCCCTTCCATGACATCGATGTTACCACCACCAAGTAAAGTTAAGACGAAAGGTGCAGCTAAGAGTCATAGATCAAATAAGTCAACCAAACGTGATCCCTCCTATTTTGAGCATGTGGACGCCTTCATTGAGTCCTCAAGACAAGACACATGTGTTGCAAAAATAGAAAACAAGCTGAAGAGCAAACGTGTAATTGAAGAGAAAGTAATACCCATGCTAGAACAGTTCAATCCTGTTTTTCATCCTTATATACTCGATGTTGTCGATGTTGTTGCGGACGACCATTGTGGATATAGATGCATTGCTGCATTGTTGGGTATGGGTGAGGAGTCGTGGCCTCTAATTAGACATGACCTATACAAAGAACTTAGTCAATGGTGAGATGAATATGCAACATTAGTTGGAGGCTATGATCGTCTGGAAGAACTGAGAAAGTCTTTGCTAGTTCACTCACCATCAGGGGTATGACTTCTACACACCAATGTTGAAATTTATGTATTAAAAGTTTTTTATGATTTTGTTTTAGTACAATCTAATTAAATTATATGCAGGCTAATCGAGACAAGTGGATGACTATACCAGACATGGGGTATGCGATTGCTAATCGGTATAATGTAATCCTCGTCTGCTTGTCGTCAGTTCAGAATTTGACGATATTCCCACTTCGTACATCCCCACCTATTTCGCAAAGTCAACATCGACTAATTTGTATTGAACATGTTTACAGTTCTCATTTTGTGCAGGTATATATGTTTATATATATATATATATATATTATTTTTATAAAGAACTTTATATCTCTATTAACTAATTGTGTATTTACAGGTTCGTCTACAAGAAGGTTGTCCATTACCAACAGTGGATATCATATTATCTAGCAATTGTTACCCAAAGGCAAAAGGTTGGGCATCATTTTATAGAGATAGGATGCAAGCATTCCTAGATTTACATGTAGTGGATCGTAGTTATGTAGATCTCATGGAAGACTGATATTTGTTGATTGTATTAAGTATTTGACTGTTGTTGTTTGTCATTATTTTACCAATATATAAAATTCTAACTCCTTTGACCAAGGGACGGATATATTTTGGCCTCATTGCTAACATTAAATAACTTAATATAAAATATCATATATAGATGAAATATCTTAATATAAAAATTCTAACATCAAATACAAATAAATAGTAAATGGACTATCCAGACGTAGATGGTCGTCGGCCTCGAACTCTACGTCCTCCTCCACTCTCTTCCTCTTCAACGCCATCTTGAGCCATCTGCAATAACTCACGAGTGCGATCCCAAGCAACTGTGCCCTCAGTAACGTCTCTACAGTCTATCATCCGCTGAAGACCGCCTACAATGCGTTTCACGAGACCCTGTGATAGTAACAAGTTAATGTCAAATATTAAAAGTTACTAATAATACGAACAACTAAATTTATAACATACCAAGAAACCACTGGAAGATGATGACGTTGACGTCCTCTGAACTGGTATGTCATCTGGCAAATTTCGACGAAGTCGGGGCACAATGACAAGGCTAGGTCGGTCGGCCTCAGCTCCACGTAAAATGTATGGATGGGAGACTCTCCTAAACCACTGCAAATATCCATCTGCACATGAAAAAGGAGTTGGTGCTTGGACCACTTGATGTACAACAAATTGCTCGTGCTTCTTCCACCGATCATCAATAGCCTCAAAGTCCATCATGGGAAGCGAACTGGGCGGCGGTGGAATAGGCTGCATTAAGCCAAATTGTCGCAACACACGCTCCGGCATATGACGGTGTACGAGGGTACCAACCCTCAGGAAGCCAGAAAACATGCCATGTGTTACAAGTTGTCGAGCAGCTCTATGTGCTACATATGGGTTCCAAATCATCCCATCATATGTCAAGCCATCCAACTGGACTCTAACATCAGCTATAGCGGAAATGGCGCGTCCAGTGACATAACGTAGAGCACGGGGTTCGGTCTCCACATATGTATCCCGTACTTGCTTCCTTCCCAATGTAGGGAAGTGCTCGTATATTCAAGCCTGTATCAAATAACATTTCATTTAACCATTGTCATATCAAACTAAAAACAAGTAAAATAAAGAATAAAATGTTATATAAATGGGTACCTGCAGAAGAGGTAGATATCCAGCTAATTGCTTTGTATTTGCAAAGCTGGCATCTCCTAGCTGCTCATATAAGTGGACAAGAGCAGCAACTCTCCAACCATATGTACGACATGTGGAGAGATCTCTAAATAGCTCGAGATAATGTGTACGAACATAGGTCGCGCTTTTGTTAGCAAATATCGTGCACCCTACAAGGTGCAAAAGATATGCACGTGCAGCAAACTCCCATAGCTCGTTTTCACAACAGCTGTCATACAACTCTCTCAACCAGCTAAGTCGGACCTGTGCACCCCGACTTTGATTAAGCTCCACACAAGCCATGGCCCGGTCAACACCAAGAAGTGTCGTCAAAATCTCAACAGACTCTTCATATTCAAGATTTTCAGTGGAGCAAAAGTTTCCACTGATGGAAAGATGGAGAAGTGACCATACGTCATCCAAAGTGATGGTCATCTCCCCAATGGGTAGATGAAAAGTATTAGTCTCGAGATGCCATCTCTTCACGAAACCCAATACTAACCCAAGATCGATATATTCATATAAAATATCGCACAGAGGCGATAATCCAGAAGCTAACACAAAAGGTGCAACAGAAGGATGAGGACGTCCTAATTTCTTCACCTTTTTAATATGAGAGACCACTTTCACAGCTCGATCCTAACAAAAGAAACAAAAAAGAATAAAAATACTTAACAACAACAAAATTAAACCTATATAAAAACTTCTTACTGACCTGACCATCCCATATCATGCGTGCAACATGATCCTGGTACCGGGTCAATAAAGATGTATCATATAGACCACTAGGAAATCCTCCACCATCGTTATCAATGCCCTGCTCGTCCTCCTGAGGAACGTCAGAAACCTCATTCTCAACAATATCATCTTGAACCACATTAGCCTCATGCTGACCCCTTCTACGAGCCGAAGTTGTGGGTCTCTTCCGTGTACCACCCTGTCTGGAACTCTCGGGTGCATCATTTGAACCGCGTCTAGATAAATTTCCTCGTGTCCTAACCATATCTGTAATTCAAAGTTTGAAACATTAGAATCCAATATAAATTTCCTGGAAAAATAACTACATTAAATAAACAACATGATTTTGAATTCCGTTACCAAATGCACTTTTTGTCGTAATAATAGGAAAGGTAAATTATTGATGCTTCAAGGTGATGAAGGCAATTTCCTCTACTGGTTTGTAAATTTTACATGCTAGACTTGGAAGAAATGTTTGTTGGATTTAATGCTTAAATTGGTGACGGACCACTTTAAAGTTAATCATATAGTTCTTAGTACCAACAATGAATCACCTCATTTTAATGCCGAGCTACCGTGTGTTCTCTCTTCTTTATACCTCTCTAACCATTCTTTCTTTTTCCATTTCACACACATAATGCTCCAAAGACTCAGTCCTTAATTACATTCAACAAGTAACTGCTAAAACGGATTTCACGAAAAAAACACCAAAAAAAACCCAAAACGGATACTAAAATCTGTTTCACCACAATTCAAAAAAAAAAAAAAGAAACGGAATGTGTATTCCGTTTCATACACCTCCGACATGGAATCCACAATCCGTTTCAGCAATATTAAAAACAAAAACAAAAATGGAATGCGTATTCCGTTTCATACGCCTCCGACACGGCATTCAAAAGCTGTTTCAATAAAATTGAAAAAAAAATTAACAAACGGAATGTGTATTCCGTTTCATACACTTCCGACACGGCTTACAAAAGCTGTTTCAGTAAAATTGAAAAAAAAAGACCAAACGGAATGTGTATTCCATTTCTTACAGTTCCCACACGGCTTACAAAAGTCGTTTCAGTAAAATTGAAAAAAAAAAAGAACAAACGAAGTGTATTCCGTTTCACCATTATGGAAGTGCACTCTTAAAACGAAGATGCAAAAATCAATTAAAATAAACAGACAACATTCCTGAAATTAATTACAAATTTAAAAACATTACTTGGAGAAGATGCGTCTGTGGTGTTGCGCAAGACAAGACCAGAAAAGGGAGGCAGCAGAGATGAAGACTGTGTTGTGGACGCTCGAGAGAAGAACTGTGTGGTGGAGGATGTGTGCGACAATGCGTGGGAGAAGACCAAAGTGGGAGAAGACCAAACGTGGGAGAAGACGGAGGAAGAGTGTGTGGAGGCTATGTGGGAGAAGAGGAGAATGAGGGAGAACAAACTGGCTAGGTCAAAGATTCCTGATGGGTGCAGGGAATCGGATTCTCGCTTTATTGGGGTTTGTTTTGGGGGTGCAGTGGTGCAGGGGTATGCGGTTAAAATTGGGGTTTTTTAGGGGGTGCAGCGTCAGGCGTTTGGGGGTGCAGGGGTATGCGGTAAAAAAACACAGTAAATCTTATATTTAACTATGGGCAATTATGAAAATAAAATTGATTTTGGGGTACAAACGAGATTCTTGGAGGTGTAGGGAGAAGCCCCCAACTTTTCCCATAGAAAAAAATCTACAACTTTTATCTTATTTCTATTTACATTTTCTATATAAATGATATTATATTTTATTTATACTATGAAACAATAAGATTTCTTCTGTCCAGAGAAAAAAAGACGAGAGCTCATAAAATGTCCGATCTAATAAACTATTGACATTAAATCTGTAAATTTGATCTGATCCGATTATGATCTTTTTATAGGACAAAACGTCTCCGATTTAAAAAAATTCAAGCCAAAATATTCACAAAAATTATGTCGGTTAGACCAATCCATGAATTGGTTTTTTTTAATCTATAAGTGAGCTTTAAGTTTAATGAAACTTCACAAAATCAACTTAAAAAATAAGAATTGCATTATTGTAAATTGACTTTATCTTTAATTAATATGAGATTTTTAATACAGACTGACTTATCTCAACCTTCGTTCTAAGTCAGTTTATCTTGTCCTTCGATCTAAGTTATTTATTTAAATTTTTGACACGATCCATCCATCTTAACCTTTAGTTTGGATCATCCACATCAACACGTCACGATTTGTCTCTACCTTAATAGAGGACTTTGGAAACGGGGTCATTATTTTAGTCCAGTCGTTTGGTGACCTAATTATCCTAAGTGTAAGTGACTCGCATGCCATAGATCAAATTAACGATTCTAATTAAATGAACTGTTGAAGTTGAGGATTCTCATACTCTTCTAACAGTGAAGCACACGTGAAATTGAGTAGGACCAAAGGGGACATCATGGATCCACCGTCATGCCAAAATTGAAATGAAATCCTTTTATGTTTTTCTCTTTTTCGGAAAATAAACAAATGCACACCAATTCAAATCAAACACATCAACGTTTTCATCCAAATCAACAATCACAATCACAGTTGTTGTCCTCCCGAGTTGTACGTGAACCGTAGGATCACATGTTCTATTTTATCCTCACAATGCTCTTTATCATGAATTTTGCATGAAAAGTTTTTTTTTTTTCTATATTCGTAAGATATCTTTATGAGAAATTAAAAACTTGTTGACTTCTCAATAGAGTAATAATAGAGTGAGAGATTTAGTGAAACAAGATTGAACAATATAAGAAATGTTAGGTAATAAGTTACTGCAAAACATTTGCAAGACTACAATAATCAAAATGATCACAAGAAGTGCAAACCTAATTTTAGTTTCACCAACTCATTCCATGATATCTTTAGCATACTCTTTTAAGAAATAATAAACCACCAATAAAACGAGTGATAATTATCCCACCAAAAAAATTAGTGGCTCCAAATCCAGAATCAAATATATGTATTTATTGAAGTGTAACATTAATGCATTTTCATTTACCATTTTTTAATTAATATTCATCACAGTGTTTTACTCTCTAAAATACATTTATTTACTATATATGTTGAAGTCTTATGTTAACTATAGAGATAAACTCAAATTACATTATAAAAGTATGTGTAAATCTCATTTTACAAACCAATTTTATAAGATTGGGTTAGACTTAATGTTCATTTCTTAATATGATATCAGAGTCATAAATTTGAGTTTATCTTAACGAAATTTATTATTTGTTGGATGTATTGTTTCACATGCTTTTATATCGCTAATTTGAGTTTATCTTAACGAAATTTATTATTTGTTGGATGTATTGTTTCACATGCTTTTATATCGCTATCAGACCATGGTTAATGTCTAGTCACACGCTCTAGATGTATTTACCTCAATCTGCGAGATATGTGTTACCATTTATATTAGGGTTAAATATGTTTTTGGTCCCTTAAATTTCAATGAATTTTGGAATTAGTCTATTTCAAAACTTTAGACCAATTTAATCATTCATCTTTCAAAATACGTGAATTTAGTCATTTTAATCAAATTTTGTTAGGTTTATTTGATGTTCCGTACACATTTCAGTATTGTATTTGAGTTGTTTATGTTGTTTGACACATTTTTGCTTTAATGTTAAATTAAATATTATTATAAAACGAGCTTGAAATGTAAAATAAATTTAATAAAATTTGATTAAAATGACTAAATCCACGTATTTCAAAAGATGAATGACTAAATTGATCAAAAATTTTGAAATGGACTAATTTCAAAATTCACTAAAAGATAAGGGACCAAAAACATATTTAATGCTTTGTATTAGAAAACAAACCCTTAATCTTTTAAGGATTTTATTGAAGTTTTATCTATATATATATATATATATATAAATATATATATATATATATATATATATATATATATATATATATAAATATATGTATTTCTTTTTACAAATTTTAGTGTGCAAATAGTTAAATAAATAAGTCTTAGTCTATAAAAAAATTACAACTTTTTCTTCTTTGAAGATTTAACTAATGAATAATTCTACACACAAAAAAAAAAATGAATGCATTAAAACAATCTATTTGAGAGACTTGATTTTTTATGACGGCAGAGTTTGCAACACTGAAGTTATAGCATAGCCATTCTGAAAGCTAGGGTATTAATTAACATTATCGCCATCATGTGTTGCCATGTTTGACAAACTTTATGTTTGGAACATATGAAACAGATAAGAATGGGAGAGAAGAGTTGAAATATGTTGAGAGATGAATTTCTTTTTGTAAGATTGTAATGAGATAATTTTTATTATTATTATTAATTTGATAAAATAACCTTACCCTAAAATGTGATAAAAAAAATTTTACAACTTTTTAATTGAATAAACATGTATTTTCACTTTTTTTCCCATTTGTCTGTTTCTTTGTTTTCTGCCAAATGGATCATAAAGTTAAATATCTATTTTAAGTTATATGAGTATAATTCCTATTCTAAACAGAATTATATATAAATTTCATTTTATAAATCAAATCACTCAAACGCAATTCGGTAAATGTTTAAGCAGAACATATTTATATGCGAGAGTTATCAATTAAAACATATACGCATAAAACAAAGAGTAAAACTATAACTATATGATAAAATATTAAAAGGTTTATAGTTAGTCAAAGATAAATAAAAGAATAATTTGAGTTTTAGGGGTGCAAGATTGAATATAAAGTAGATCTATAAGTAGTACATATGTAGGTTGTGAAGGAGTTTCTCAGTAAAAACTTATAAAAGACAAAAATCATTGAAAGTTTCACGTCGACTCGAAATAAAGTCAATTTACAATATATAAGTGAGTGCAATCCTTTTTTTATAAACCGGTTTTGTAAAATTAAGTTAGATTTCAAGTTTATTTTTAACAAAAATCTAAAGGAAAAAAAATAAAATTAACTAGTCCATAAATTAAAATTAATGTATGGATAAGTGAATTTGTAAAACTTTTATCGCAAAACTTTTTTTAAACTTTTTATTTTTCGATTCATAATGTAAATTTAGCTAATAAAAAAGGTTAATTTTATTTTTTTGGAAATAAAAAAATATTTTTTATTACTAAAAGGCATCCTTAGTTGGAACTCTTTTAGCAAGAATGTAATTAATTGAAAGTCAGTTCTACACTACTGATGTCATTAAATTAAATTAGGTGAAAGTAGTTAAATTTTCCTTTTATATTTGAGATATTCATCATGCTCTATTTTATTAGTTGAAAATTACTACAAGTATATAAATAAAGAGAGAAAACCAATCAATAAAGGTGGTCTCACAATTTCTTATTTTTGCATTTTAATTAGTTTTAACCAATGAAATAATATGAAAAAAACGTTAAAAATTGTTATCACCATTTTTTCATATTGGGATCCATTAAACTTTATTTATTTTTGTTGTAATTGAGTATTAAGAGAGTTTTTATATATACATCTCTTTAATATAGTCATGAAATTACAATTATATGAGATTTTCATATAGAGAAAAAAAAATGTGTTTATTGTTACTTTAACCTTACGTAAGTGTATTTGAATTGGTCTACGCAATAAATTGGAGGTAAAATAAGAATAACATTCCTCACTGTGCTTTTCCTTTAACTTAAGGTAATTGTGTTTAAAAACAGTATCGTAACTAAAGTGGAGACGAATGAAGAATAGTTTCACTGAATTTCCTAAATTATCTCATTATTTTAAAAAAATAATATGTTTTTTATTCTTTAATTTTAAGTGAATTTTGAAATTAGTTCATTTCAAAACTTTAAATCAATTTAGCTTTTCATCTTTCGAAATACGTGAATTTAATAATTTTAATCAAATTTTGTTAGGTTTATTTGATGTTTCGTACGTATTTTAGGATTGTATTTGAGTTGTTTATACTGTTTGACACATTTTTGCTTTATTGTTAAGTCAAATACTAAACGCGTTTGAAATGTCAAATAAACTTAACAAAATTTGATTAAAATGACTAAATCTTCAAAAGATGAAAGACTAAATTGATCCAAAGTTTCAAAATAGACTAATTCCACAATTACCTGAAAGTTAAAAGACCAAACACATATTTAACCATTTAAAAAAATATGATATAGAATTTTAAGCCGTAAAATATTTCAAAGATAGGGAATTTACTAATAACTTTTAAAAATAATGTACGTACTAACTTGTGCTTAGCATCCACGCATCTTCTATAAGTAAGACTTTGTTTCTATAAGTGGAAAAATTAGAGTTTAACTACAAAAGGAACAAAAGAGTATTAAAAGAAAAAAATCTCAAATAGCAATTAATTTTAGAGATAGAAAAGAAAATAGTTAGTATAATAACTAATTTATCTATAAATTTATAAAATTAAAAATTATTGATATCTAAAAGAATTTATTATGAATCAAAAGTTATAATTAGTTCATGAATAAGATTCTAAATTGATGTCTAACGTTAATTAATTATTAAGGTTTTGACTATATAAAAAAAATAGTATTTAAATTAATCATTAATTAATTAGATATTAATTAATTTATTTTTCTCACTCGATCGAAAGAAAACTACAAAATGTGTTTACTGAATATTTTAATTCATTGAATTGTTAGTATTGGTAGAACAGATTAATTGTATATTTTTAATCAAAATTAGACCATCATAGTCATAAACTATATTAATTGATGTGTGTAAAATATGAAATTGAATCTATCTTACCATCTTAAATTTATACCTAGATATTAAGTGCCTCGTCTTAATTATGTCCTTTTTATAAGACATTTTAATTCATTTATTTTAGTTTATTATCTTTGTGTGCCTATTTATCTATATTACACTATAATAAAAATTGTAAATAATGATCTATGTAATTAAAAATAATTGGTCACTATAATAATTTTTATTATGAATAAAAAGTCATAATTTGTCTTTAAATTGGTAACTAAAATAGTTTATATTATGAATTTGTCTCTAAATTAGTCATTAACATTAATTATCAATATTTTGATTACCAAAGAAATTGGTCTCTGATTATAAAATAGATCTTTAAATTGGTTTTTAAACAATTTTTTATCACTAATTATTTAGAACTTTTATTGTACAGTTTATTTTAACTAAAAAAAATAATAGCTTAGATCACTAGTGCAAAAATGGGATATTAGATCGGTTGTGCAGGAACCAATCTAACGATTCACGCGGTGGCAATTTTGAAAATAACTTCATTTACACTAGATCGGTTGTGTGGGGAACCGATCTAACATGTATACATTAGATCGGTTTAGCGGGAAAACAATCTAACGTTCTTTTTTTTAAAATTAAAAAAAAACACCGACGCTTTTAAATATTAGATCGGTTAGCAATATAACTGATGTAATGTTTTCTGCACAAATCTGTGAAACCCTTTCTTCTCTCTCGCGCCTCACTGTGCATCCGCTTCCATTATTCATCTGCGTTTTTCTCCACTGTGCATCATCGCCATTTTGCTCCGTTCATCGCGAAATCATTTGCTTTCTTCTCTGTTCGCCGCACCATGAAACCCTTTCCATTTTGCTGTAACGACCACCTCCTCCGCGCCACCAACGACCACCTCCACGCCACGAACCGCCGCTGTCGTCCCACCACGAAACCCTCGCCGCACCACGAACCGTCATTCGCCGCACCACGAACCGCCGCTGTCGACAGAAATCCCTGTCTCGCGTGGAAGCTATCGCAACTTGATGTTGTCGATGCCGCCACACCTCCGTTGAAGCTGTTTGAGCTATTGTTGGCGTTGCTTGACGTCCTACCTCCATTTTGAAGTTGCTTGAGCTATTGCCGCTGCCGCTTTGTTTGCTCCGTTTTCCGCCGCCGCTCTTACCTCCATTGGAAGATTACCATCACTTGCATTGATAAAGGTCAGTTCCTCCAAACTTCATTCATTACATTGAAATTGTTGGCTGCCTTTTTGGGATTTGAATCTTGGTAAATACGTTAAATTGGTTCTTGGAATTTTAGTGCACATAAAATTGGTCAGTTCCTTAAAACAATTTACATTAAAGTTTAAAGCATAAGAGTGGATTTTTTGCTTGTGGCTGGTTTTATGAACTTGATCTTGTATCAAGTTCATTCATTTATCTATTTGCAGAAACAATTAAAAATACCGATTGAGTCACTAAATATAATAAATCTAAAGTATAATTGGAAGAAATTTGCTGAACTAATTGTAATTTTAGGTGGTAAAAAAGAGTTTTTTATTATCAAATATTTGTAACATTAGTCAAAATAAAATTTAAAACCTAAACTTTAAATTCTAAACCTTAAATCTTAAACAAAACAAGTTATCTCCAATGTTTTTTTATCATTGTGTATTAATAAAGTCTCTTTTGTAAAGATTAAATGTAATCATTCGATTTACATTTATTATCTTTTGTTAATCTAATTTTTATCTATTAGTGTAAGTGTTCTATATATTTGTGATTAATGATTTCTCTATTTTGAAAATCGGAAGCTAAACTTTAAATCTAAAAGACTACTTGGAAGTGATTCCATTATTATTTTCTCTTTTTTAGAATATGGAATCATATTGGGTTAATCTATGAATAAGTTTTTGTCCATAGATTGTTTTATTTTGTTTAACTTAACCCAAGAATTCTTATTAATATTCGTCTAAGAGGACATAGAATTTAATTATTATCAAATAAAAATAGTGTTTGTTATCAAGGCACCCATACTGATACAGAAAAAAAATTCATGTTTATATAAAGATTATTTAAGATAATACATTAATGCTTTATTTAGATTATGGTGGGTGAGGTGGAAAAGAAAAGAAAAGAGGAGAAGGAAACTAGAAGAAGAGAGAAATTGTTTGAGTATAATATAACAAGAGTTGGTGGAAATTAATGAAGAATTTATAATTGATGTGACTGGAAATGAATAAAAATTAACTATTTGATTTAATTATTTCGTAAAACGTTCTTAAGTTTAGTTTATCCCATGCTTAGATTTAAAATTGTGAAATTAAATATCACTACAACAAAAAATCAATTATGATTTAAATTAGACTACAATTTTTTATGTTTGGTATATTATAAGTAATAGATAACAGTTTTTAATACGACAATACTTCTAAATCATCGTTTAAAATCTTCACAATAGACAATAGTTTTTCAGGTTGATTTTATATCTCATATATATTTTTAAACCACAATTTTACTGGTTTTGTCTACATAGCTTAAAGCAACAGATATATAATTATGAACTTTCATGATATTTATACAACATTTATAAAAATGTTGTTTATGATATATTTAGCCACATTTATTTAACTGTTGTCTAATTTAGTGTGGTCTAAACTCGTTGTAGTATATATATGATAATGAATCGGAAAAAAAAATGTCAACTTTTATCAAATACAACATGAATTTTTTATGGGTGATTTTTTTTATAAAGGGAATTTGAATATATGTTTATGAAAAAGGAATTTGCAAATGAATTTAATATAGCAACGATAAATCTCAATCCACTTAATTGGATTTAATTTGGATTGGCCTTAGATTGGATATTTTTTATTTATTTTGAAAATCCAAAATCAATGTGCATTTAACTTGAGCCAAGGCGTTTGGGAATCAGGCTGAAGGTCAACCCGACCCCAACCAAAGGTTAGCTGAGTCATCCCTGAAAGTTGGTGTGAGTTGACCCCGACAGAAGATTGGCTCGAGTCGACACCGACCAAAGATCAGATTGAGTAGATCCTAACTAAGATCAACCCTAGTCAATCCCCAACGAATGTCGGTCAAAGAAAACCTCAACCAAAGGTTGGCCCTAACCGAAGTTGGACTACATTGGTCCTAATCAAAGGTCAAGTCGGTCCTAGAGGAGTTGGGCAAGGCTGGATGTCGACCCAACTTGGTCACGACTAATTCGACCCAGAACGAAGGTCAACCAAGTCGGCCCAACCAAAGTTTGACCGAGTAGCTTGGCCGAAGTTTGATCGAATCGATCCATCTGAAGTTTGACCATGTTGGCCTGATCGATGAACAACCGAGTCGGCTTGACCAAAGATTGGCACTCGACCAAAGGCCAGTCGAGTCTACCCGATCGATGGTCAATCGATTTAGGTCGAATGATGGTTGACCAAGTTAGTCTCGAGGGAAGGTCGACCCAAGTAGGTCTCGAACAAGTTGACCCGAGCCAAATGTTGGTCGAGTCAATCCAGCTGAAGTTTAATCGAGTCAGCCCGACTGAAGATCGACCAAGTTGGATTACCTGAAGATTGGTTGAGTTCTCGCGACCACTGGTCGACTAAGTCTGCCCGACTAGAGGTTGATCGAGCCAACCCGAGTCTAAGGTCAATATGATTCAACCTTGGTCGAAGGTCCACCAAAGTCGGCCTCGGTTGACTGACAACTTGAATAAGCCCCATCCAAAATTCAGTTTGTCTCAATTCTAAACGAAGGTCGAGCTGAATAAATTAAGATCTAAAGTCGAATCAATCTAAATCAAAGGGTCGAGCCGAGTCGACTTAGTTCATATCTAATGAACCTAATAGTCAAGAATATTAGACCGATCTTATTGAATTGAATCTCAAGAACAAAGTGAATTTAATTTAGTTTTAATTCAATTTAAATTGGATTAAAATAAATCTAAATCTAGTTATCTAACTAAAATGAATATATATTAAAATTCGTATCATTTTAACTAGATTTACTATATTTAAATTATATAAACGTGACAACGTATGTGTTTATATTAATAATAAGTAATAACAATTTGTTGTTTAATAATATTATAAGATTGTTTTGCATTATTAAATAACAACAATAAAACTTTTTTTTCAATTTAACATTATGAACAAGAAATTCTTAAAAAACAAACCACAGTTAAAAAAATATTTTAAAAGCTGTATCATTAAACAAAATAAAATGAGTTAAATTTGTTTTGCAAATGACAGTTTTGTTTTTGTTTATACATGCTGAAACTATTAGCAACTATATCCAACAAAAGAAGATAAAAGAGAATAATGATTAATGAGAAGAAAAAAGACGTTTACTAAATAGCAATGCGACAAAACCAGTCAAAAGCAACAACATAACACAAACCGAAATCAAGAATAGTAAGAACAATAATACAACATTGCAACTCTACAACCTAAATCAATCAAATCAAGAGTGCTAGCCAGCCATAAAACTGGATTTCATCATGAAAATTGAGCTTTCTTTTTATTATTTTACTATAAAGACACTATTTTAATTTATTAAAATTATTGCATTATGATCATGATTAAATAAAGCAGAGAATTAAATAAATAAATAATAATTGATGCAAATTTGTAAATATTTTAAGAGTCCGATTTCTCTGTTAAATTTTTTGTACTGTCCTCCTATGTTAAATATTAAAAATATATTATTTTGATATATTTTAAAATTTTAAAAATACAACAGATGATATACAGAAAAAAATGGATAATTCCAACTTCATTTTTTAAGCATATAGAAACCCTAAATAATTGAAGAGACTGTGGAAGACACATATTCCAAACCCTAAATTACATAATCCCTCACCCACCTTCCTAGAAGGTCCCTTGAATTGCACTCGTGCATGAACCTCACATTTTTTTCTCATATATAACCAGAATCGGAGTGACTCAAAAACCAAATCCAAAAAGTAAAATGAGAAGAACCAAACAATGTTCTTCTTCATTCTCTTCTCATTCTTCTGCTTCTGAATCCAATCCTAGCAATAATCATAATAATAACAACAATTGTGTTAGAATAAGAGGGGCATGGAGTGCGGAAGAAGATAGGATTCTCACTGGGCTTGTGGAGGCCCATGGGCCGAGAAACTGGGCCTTGATAAGCCGACACGTAAAGGGCCGGTCCGGGAAGTCCTGCAGGCTTCGGTGGTGCAACCAGCTGAGTCCCGCCGTGGAGCACCGACCCTTCACCACGCGCGAGGACGCGCTTATCTTGCACGCGCACGACCGGTTAGGGAACAAGTGGGCCGCCATTGCGAGAATGCTTCCGGGCCGGACCGATAACGCCGTTAAGAACCACTGGAACGCCACGCTCAAGCGCAGGGCCTCCCAACGACGTCGTTTTTGGGATGAACCGTTGACTGCGCTGACTCTGGCGCCGCCGGGAAGCGGCGGCGGTGGCGGAGGATGGACGGCGGGGTTCCGGGATGTGGTTGCGAGGGAAGTGCGAGAATATGTGTCTTTCTCGTTTTCCGATAAGTTGGGCTCTAACGAGAAATTATCCAAATACTAATTTTTATTCGGTAATGGAATTTATGTCGTTAAGACTTGAAGTGTTCAGAGTAAAATTTATACTATTTATTAATATAAAATTAAATTTGTAATTAATAATAAATTTTAATTATGCGGTAATTTGATATTAATATAATATTATAAAAACTAAGAGAAACTCATCTGTCCACATTACATAAGAAAAATAAAGAAAATAAAATAAAGAAATGGTTATTATGACCTAATCATACTTAGTAAAACAATAAAAATAAACTTGTAGTGACTGAAAATTGATATCCTTTTCATATATAAATTTATTTTATTCCATAAAAAAAACTTTTTTAATTAGTGACATTTTTTTGTTTAAACACAAAATTTGAAATATAAGAAATGTATTATTGAATTGTGCATTGTTATTAAATTACAAACCAATTTATTGACTTCTATAGATAATTTTTCTTAGTTGATAACACAATTTTTTTTTCTAAATGACAGATATATTAATACACAAGTTCACACACGTATATATAATGGCCAATATATTTATTTTTTTCAGATTTTTGCTCCTCTTAACACCAACTTATAAGTTGGGACCTCCTTAAAATAGGACAACAATTAAACTTATCCGAGTTACAACTTTTATTAGTCACATTATACATTATATTTTTTAAGAGTGTTTATAACTAAATCATATTGTTTTATACTACAATAATATTTTTAATTATCAACAAAATTTTATTGATCGAAGTAAATTTGTTAAGAAAATTTGTCAATTAATTAAAATTTAAACAATCTATGAAAATTTTGGTAACCAGTGATCTATTCATAAAATATATCGATTAATTAGAACTTTTATTATTGAAGAATTTGTCTATTATTAAATTTCACATGTAAAATAGTTGTCAAAATTTTTGTTTTAACCATTTTATCGTTAAATCTATTAGTAAATTCATCAACGATGAATTTTGTTTAGAAATCAGTCAATAAATATATTGATAATTAAATATTTTGAAAATTCATTATTAAATTCATCAGTATCTTATTTTTTTAAAACTTTTAAATAAAATGGATACCAAATTTCCAACCAAATCCAAGAAAATATTTTTATAAATTAATTGGTAATGAGTAAGAAAAAGAAAAGAAGTGGGAGGAGGAGGGAAAGAAGGAGGATAAGGAAGAGGAGGAAGAGGTAACGATGACAACAATACAACGACGACAATGATGAAGGAGTGATGGATGTCACATTGATAGCAACAAAGGAGAATGAGGAGAAAAAATCAATGTCATTCCAAAAAGAGAAAGAAAACCAAATCATAATTTACTAACAAATCTTACTAACCGGTATAAATTCATCGGTGATTACTAACAAATTTATAGTTGTAAGTAATTACTAGCAAATTCTTTTATCTATCAATAAAATTTATTGACAAACATTTTATTGTCAAAAATTTGACAAACAATTTTAGTTTACTGAGAAATATTTTTATTATCAAATTTTATCTTTCGGTAATTTCATTTTTCTTATAATGTTAAATCACTAAATTAATAATAAAAATGTAAAATACTAAAAAAAAACCTAACTAGACAAAATTTAACCATCATGCTTTTATATATATTTCTTCTTCTATAATGTTGCCTTATAAGCATCTAACTTCGTGGGGTAAATGCATAAAACTCGCATGATTCACATTTTTTAATATAAGTAATAGTGTTCCCACAATGTGTTTTGATGGGGATATTTACAATTTTTCAAGAGTTTAATTGAATTTTATCTCTTTTAAAAAAAATATTCTTTAGATTATTTGTTTAGACAAACAATTTTCTTTTATGAAAAAGAGGAGTTTAATTATAACTAAATATAAAAGTGTATTTTAAAATTAAACAATATTCAATAGTTCAATAATATAAATAGATGACTTTTTTTTGTCAATATTAGTTGAGGTTATTCTTCAATCAAAATTTGTCAGATATCATCAACTAAGTTAACAAGAGTTTTTTACTGGTATTGGTCGATACTTTTTTAAATGATATCGTCTATAGTTAATTTGATTGACAATAAGTAAAAATATTGTCTTTTTTTTCAACTTTTTCTTACGAATGTCAGTTAAGAAATTTCATCAATATTAACCCGATTAATCATAATTAAACTTTATCAAAAGCTTTTCCATTTGACATTATAAAGAAAGACTTTGATCAACTTTTGACAAAAAAACTAACACAATGATGTCCTTTGGAAAATAATTTTTATCAACATCAAAATAATTATGAGAGACATTAGTCAAAAAAAAAATAAAAAAACTCACATTAGTAGAAAAAAATTAATTTTGTTAACATTGATTGAAAACACTCTAACTAATATAGGTCGATAAATAACTTTGACCAATATCGACAAAAAATAATTTCAATAATGTCAATTGATAAATAACACCTATCAATATTGATAAGAAAACCCTAACTTAAATTGACCAACAAATAGTTATATAGTTATATTATTGTAGATAAAACAACTTTGGCTAACGTGGAATAAAAATAACCCTCTCAATGTTAACTATTAAAACCCATATCTTTGGTAAACAAATAACATCAATTTACTTTGTTAAGAAGATAATTTTGTTTGATATTAATAAAAAAATTCAATAACTCGTTATTTTAAAATTTTGGGTTGAAAGTGATGTCAATCATTTACATGGGTTAGATTCGGGTCTCACTAATATTATATCTCTTTAACGATTATCTTCAAAAGATTCATCAGCACCAATGATCGGTCTTGGTAATCAGTTCAGACAAGTTCCTATATTGGAAGTCTATAGGTTGGACAAACATGTTCCATCATAATGAATGGCGATACAAGTAAAAATCAGCATATCTCTACTGATTCTTTCTCAAAACAATTGATCTGCGTTGCTGGTTATTTAGTTATTTTTTCAACAACAATGATTAAGGTTTTAAAAAACTAAAACCCCATATTCAAAATCATACAAATTTCAATGAATTATTTTATTGATTTGATTTGTATGGATTTTGAGTTTTTATTTGTATTTATAAATACCATTTTCATAAAATAATCTCATGCAATATGTAGGACTTTTGTACTCCAATATTCAGACTTTTCTCGATTTGAACAATGATATCAAAGAAGAATTCTCTTCCCATTTAAAACATCTTTTATAAGTCCAATAACTGTTTTTCGTTATTATTTTGGGTTAATGCTTTATTTTCGTTATCGTAGCTTTGTCATGATTGAATTTAACAACGTGATTTAAACTTGTTTATGGTGAACAAATTGAACACGTACCTATTAAGAATTATATGAAAAACAACAAATAAGGAAATCTTTTCAAAAGAGTTATAGAGTCTTGGAAAATGTTACAGTGCTAAATATTTATGTCAAAAATTATATATATATATATATATATATATATATATATATATATATATATATAAGTTCAAATATTGCTCAATCTCATAAGTTTTCATTATCTATTTTTAAAGTTATAAGTGCTATAAACACTTAAATGTAAGTGAATTTGAACATGCCAAATTGTTGGCTTTTGAAATAATACATAAACATGCAACGTTACTTACCCAAAAATAGCAGAGTTTAGCCTTTTTGATGTTTTGGTATATGAATGCATGAAAAAGAAATTATAAAATATTAAAAACTAAAAATGTGTTATACACGTTTTTTTTTTTTCATTCAAGAAACAAAATTCGAAGCAAACTTTATCTTTGTACCTGATTATAAATTACTACAACAGCAAACCAACGACAGCATTGGAATAACTCTGGAATACATCAAAAGTCAAAGGAATAAAAGAATGTTTTACAGAAATCATACAATGTATATTTACACGTGAATTTCTTACCTGTGAACAAGTCTAAATAACAGCCTCACTTTCGAAACCAATATGAATTTTTACGATTTCTTTTGCCTCTTAATCTTTGAGAGTACATTTAATAAAAATAAAAAATCACGAATGACCAGCTTTTCGATCCCTGGAGTACTTATTCAGCAGTGGAATTTATGCAAGATTCATTCAGCAGTGGAATTTATCCAACTTTTAAGCGTGATGAGATGCTTCAGAAGTTTGTGATCATTCTCATCATGGTGGAAATGTTTCTGGAATTTTCAGCAGACATGTAATTGAGGGTACCAGGTTTCAATGAAGATTGAAGAATGTTCACTTCTGGAACATGAGAGTGACTACAAGGTATAACATGATTACACTCCTTGTCATTGTTATGTTCCGATGTATCGCTGCAAAATTCAAAACAACAAAGAGAATGAAGCTCAATCAGACACTACTGATTATATATTTATGAAATTTACAATTTTTATTCACAAAACTAATACCCCAGTAGTTTCTGAGTCTTGTTAAAACACCGTGAGCTAATAATGGAGGCTTGCATTGTGCCACTTCTGGTGGTGGTGGTGTCTCTAGGACTAGCTGAATTACCCTGCAGAACAAACAATTCCAACAACGTAAGAAACACTCATTCCTGTAGCATTTTTCCTCTCTCTTTTTGCATTAACACCAAGCATGTGTCGGTTTATGTATTATCATTCATGATAAAGTATGTTAACAAGACACTTTCCAACACTGTTTTTTGACATATTCTTTTAATGGATGAATTCAAGTGAATGATTCGATTTCCCATATGGAGTTAAACCTACACAAATTGCAACCAACATGAGGCAATGTATAAGAAAGAGAATATCAGAAACTGTATTGCTAAGACCCTTTTGGACAGTGTCAAGGATTCAGATGGAAGAATTAATGAAATGAAATTAGCACTTACTCCTGGTCCAAGGTCTCCTCTAGGAAAGGATTGTGGATGACCTAGAACATCTTGATCATGCAAATTCTGCACAAATGCATGCTTAAGAAGGGTTGATGAAGATGGTCGATCTGCAGGGTCCCTTTGGAAACATTTTTGGAGGAAATCCTTTCCCACTGATGATAAAGTTTCAGGTATGGGAGGGGACTCTTGCAGTGCCTTGAACATGGCTGAAGCCTAACAAATGAAACACAATGAAGTAGAGTTTTTCTCATTCTTCTTGGAGTAGAATTATAACATGAAGTCATACCAAAAGAAGTGAAAAGAAGAACTGAAACATAGAATATATGATCACTTTTATATTGAACCAATAGTTAACATGCGTAAGGCTTGGCTAAAATGAGTCAACAAGAATAAGGAGGTGCTCACCCATTCAGCTTCACTCCAAGGAGGTTTTCCTGTAAACATCTCTATAATGGTGCACCCTAAGCTCCATATGTCAATTCCCGTGACAACATCAAGATTAGATTCGTTCTTTATGGCACCTTTCACGACCTTCAAGGGACAAACTATTGTCAAAAGGGGCATGTCATTACTACAAAATAGATTATTTGAGTGATAAAATACCTCTGGAGCCATCCAGTAAGGACTACCCTTTAAAGAAAGATCATATGAATTCCCCATCAGCTGGAAAAAGCAGATGGGTCAGATTGCAACCACCAGAAACAAAAGCAGAAGACACAAGCTTCAATAATAATGCAAACCAAAAAAGGCAAATAACATGAATGAGGTGATTACAACCAGATCAGTAGAACAGCTATACCACACTAAAAGTACATGTATATCTAATTAAAACTATAGAACTTAGTAACTTACAATTTTCGCTAGCCCAAAATCTGCAAGTTTCACAATGCCGGATTGATTGACCAGCAAGTTTGCACCTTTAATATCTCTAAAGAACCAAAGCAATCATTTAAAAAAAAAAAAAAAAAAAAAAACTTCAATTTGCAAGGCCTAGCAGATTTAATAACCACAACAGAATAGTTTTTTTTTTTCATAAAAAAATCCTTGTTACCTGTGGATGGTTTTGTTACTGTGTAAGTAAGCTAAACCAGAGAGAATATGCCTTGTAAAATTGCGAACTACAGATTCTGTCATAGCTCCACAATGCTCACGCATAAATTTACTGATTGATCCTGGATGGACATATTCCATATATATGTACAAATGATTGCCAACCTGAAAGTTAAAATGCCTCAAAAGTCAAAACGTCAATCTAATTTACAATCGCAAATACCCTTAAATTTTCATTACTTAGCATAGATTATACTTGAAACAAGAAGTTAACAAACCAACAATTAACTCACTATTTCACTTCCGTAATACCGCACAATGTTGGGGTGGTTTAGTTGATGAAGAATTTTGATTTCCTGTAACAATAAACTTTTATTGATTAAGATCTACAGAAGCATAACTAAATTAGCATCCTAGTCTTGAACTCTAGGCTTCTCTTTACCTTAATTTTCTTTTCTGTACAGAAAACATTTTATGGATTACTTATACTAGATATCAGAACAATGAATTGAAAAACACAATGTAGTAAAAGAAGAAACCAAGACAAGTAGACATGAGGGAAAGATGGAAACAAGCCAGAGCCGTTTCCAATATTACATACGATTAAAGATGAAATAATATTCTTTCGATGTCCCACTATACATTCCAACTTTTCCTGAACAAATATGAATTTTTCTTGTCTAACATTTACATTAGAAATTAACTTCCAGTTGTAGGTGTTTAACTTCAATAGAAACTGTAGAGCAATAGTTAAGATCAATGGTTGACTCTAATAAATTCTTACCACAAGATGGATACTAATTTCTTGTACCGTATTTTTCAACAGATTACTATGCATACATATATAACTAAGGGAAGAACCTGGTCCAGTTGTTTCATGCACTCAGCAGACGTAGGATCATCCGGAATTAAATTGACCTCCTTCATTGCACACGAGGCTCCAGTTTCCCTGTTAGATAAAGTAGTAATGCACATGAGTAACTATACAAAAAGGTATACTTTATAGCAGAAAAACAATAAGAATTAAATAGTTACAGGTTGGTTGCATGAAAAACACTTCCAAAGGTTCCTCGTCCAATAAGTTTTCCTTTCTGCCATTGGCCTTTGACTGAAGGCATATTTTCAGTAGCATGATGGATGGCATTTGATTGATGCAGCACAGATAATTGTGCAGGAGATGAAGCTCTAGGAGGAAGAGGCAAGGGATGTGCATCAACATGGTTATTTTCAGGGCAAACCTTGGAAAAAAATTTATGGTTCTGAGATCCCTCCTCAATTTTAGGATTGAAGTAACGAGTGAGGCTTAGAGGGCAATGAATAGGGGAATGATCTGGACTATGTACACTTCTAGCTGATAACATTTTCAATTTGTCATTGACTTCTGAATAGAAGTTGAAGGTAGGATCAAAGAAGTCTATATTATTTGATCTATATGGACTAGTATCAGGACTATTGACCACACTTGTTGGAGCACTCTTGGGCTTGGCAGCAACACCCAAATTCAAATGGGGATTAACTTCAGAGTCATTTCCATGAGACACTGCTCTTCGGTTTTTCAATGAACTATGGCCTGTATTTACAAAAGCAACATAGGAAGGCATAGCAGTTCAATATTCAATTCTTGAGGCATAGAACAGCAATGGAGAAAAAAAAAACAACCTGTCAAGAAACTTGCTGCAGGAATATGCTCTCTCAGATTGTATTTTGCATTTGCATGAGTAGAATCCAAATGGAGTGTAGGTTTTGTACGTGTCAATGCATCATGAGGCAATGCCTTCCTGATTAATCATTGCAACGAATCAACATGTGGCATAAACATAAAGCACAGTTGCAGACTCCATTAAAGATTAATTACTGAATCAGATCTCAATCATTACATATATATATACAATACAAGTAATACATTTTCCTTGCTCGTAACAAAGCAAGTTCTAGAGATCAACTTCCTTACAAAAATCAATATTAAAAATAAAGAGCCACCAACTCCTCAGAAAACATTCATGTAATTTGACAGCGGGCACATTCTTACATTTCCTTAAAACCTTATTTACAATAATTTTTCCTTCCTTAATCACTCTACACCCATTTCACACCAATGTTATTGCCTATTAAAAACTCAATTAATCTACAGACTGATTATTATATAAGCAACAAAATTGGTATATAGATGGTACCCTGGCACTAAAAAGGAAACAGTTTTCTAA
This sequence comes from Vigna unguiculata, assembly GCF_037176805.1. Classification (NCBI taxonomy): domain Eukaryota; kingdom Viridiplantae; phylum Streptophyta; class Magnoliopsida; order Fabales; family Fabaceae; genus Vigna; species Vigna unguiculata. The sequence continues at coordinate 1,906,504 of NC_140799.1, read as the reverse complement.
CAGTTATGCAAAACTCTAGCAGATTGTGGAATCGATTAGGGTAGGAAAAGTGAGACACAAAAAGAAAAGCAAAAGGTATAATTAACATTCTTTTCCTTTTGCTTATGATAATAATATATGAAAGTTCTCACAATACACATACTTAATTGACACTGTTTGTTTTCTTTATCACATAAAACTACCTATAACATTTCCATTTTCTTCTCTCTTTATCTCTAGGCATAGATTGGCACAGGCTATGCAAGAATCATTCTTCTAACCAACAAAAATATACTGGTTTAATTTCTTTCCTTTTTCTCAGGTATGCATGTGTTATTAAAGTTGAATGTCTAGCAATTTTGTTAGTGACTAATCTATCTTATCCTTTTATCTCCAGGAATAAATTAGCACGAGCTATGCAAGAATCATATGACCTACAAAACATAAACTAATTTGATTTCTTTATGTCTTTTTTTTCTAAGTACTGTCCAAAATCTTGTACTTGATTTCAACCATATTATATAGTGCGAATATCTTCTGAATTTACTGTTGCACACTTTTGAATTTCATTCAAGGACGTTACTGCACTTGCATAATTGTTTTCAATTTTGTACACTGAATTAGAGTACAAAGCATTTCGAACGATGAAGCAAAGTTTACCCGGACGAAGAGAAACCAGGATGTTCTAAGGAAGCAGAGAGGGGAGGATGTACGGAACCAGAGCTGACTGACTTGGCTCGACGGGTCAACGGCGCTTCAGGAAGAGGCAGCGGGTGCGGCAGACTAGAGAGGGAGCGGTGGTCGGAAGCGCAGTGGTAGCGGGGCTCCGGCGAGGCAGAAAAAGACGAAGAAGAGTCGGCGGAGGGGAAGAAGGAGAAGCCAATGTCATGGTCGCTGAGGTGGCGGAGCTTCCTCTGCCTGGTCAAGCGGCGCGGCGGAGCATCGGGTCCTGCGTCGTTGGGGTGGGCTCCGGCGGAAAGCGATTTTCTGGAGAGAGGCATCGGAGAGTGGTGATTGGTGGTGAAAGAGGGTTGTGTATTTAACGATTGGTGGTTGCAATGGGACTAGAACATTGCGAAGCAAAACGATGGAAACAACCTACGCTGTTTTGTGTGGACTTTGGTTGGGCTAATAATTTCCATGTTCCAACGAGGATTCTCTTGTGTCTGGAATAATACATACTGCACTGTCCTCACCTTGACTTTCAGTTGACGTCGTTTTTTCTCTTCTTGGACGGAGATACAAACTCTAACCGTAACTACCTTCTACATTGTCAAAGGTGAAGGAGTAATTATACTTTTCACGACTACAAATTTTTACCCTCATTTCACACTACACATGTTGTAAAAGTAAAATATTATAAAAATTCTTAAATACTCATTTGGTCATACAATCTGATTCTAGTTTTGGATTTGTGATCAATTTGATCTTAAATTTTGTTAATTTCGTTAGATTAAATCCTTTTATCTAACACTATTTAATAGAACCGTTTAGAAGATAAATTGTTCCTATAACGTGTGTCCATTATTTTACTCTGACTTGTAGTTTCATTCTTAATTTTTAATTAAAAAAGTTATGAAAATAAATTGTGTTTAGGGTTTATAATTGGGCATTGGGGATTTGCTTCCATTTTGCGGTCTTAAGAATTTGTGTGGAGAACATTATTGTTGTGGGAGAACATTGTTGCTATATGAACTTGCTTTGGTGGATTGTGTACATATTCATCTTAGAGGTTAGCTTTCTGATTAGGGTTTTCGACTAATCTTTTTTATTAGGGTTTTTGGTTGCATTTTTGTTACCCAATTCTTTGTAGTTCTTTTTGTTTGCACAGTTGCAAGCTCTTCGCATTCGTAAATGGGTGCTATGCCCAAAACCCTACAACCACTACCATGGCATGAATCGCAATTTTGTTGTTCCAACTATTGCAAGAGGAAGACGATGACCCACGGAGCATAACTTTTCACGTGAAGGTGGATCACAAGCAGATTTTTGAATGGGCAACGCCCCTACTTGCTCTCTTGTATAATATAAAAACCCTGACCTAAGCATTTCAACTATGTAAGTTTAATTCCAACTAAAACTACAAGTCACAGTACATCAAAACGGACACATCATACTATAGCGCACCATGTTACAAAAATAGTCCATTATGTACATTGTTTTGTTAGCAATCTAGACGGTGTTAGATAAAAAGACTTAATTGAACGAAATTGACGAAATTTGAAACCAAATTAAACACAAATCTAAAATTAGAACCAAATCGGAAAATAACTAAACTAAAACTAGGATCAAATGAGTATTTAAACCTCATAACAAAATAATTTTTTTTTTATTTATAAGGAGAAAAAATGAAAGATAATATCAAATAAATGTAAATTGTTGCGTGTCAAAGTATTATCATCCTTACAAAAATGTAGAGATAATTGTTTAGTTAGAGTGAAATTTTGTATTATATTAACATGTTTTAAATATAAATATATTGTAAATCATATTGAAAATATATATTTTAGTACTCAAAATAATATATTTAATATTGTCATTAATACAATAAAAATAACACATAAAATAATATGATTATAGTTATTTTCCTTTATTATTTAAGAATTTCATTAATAGTAAAATATAAAAGTAGAAAGTGTTAAAATAAAACTAATTAAACAGTAGATTAAGTAAAATATATTTTGTTTCTTTATTTTTGTTAAAGATTGACATAGTTGATGTATTATGTGTGTTCGATATCATTTTAGTCAACACTCATATATGACCTATCTAACGTGTGATTGAGAACATCTCGAATGTCTACGAATGCATGTTCTATATCATATTATCATGTGATAATCAAGATCGTATTTGCGCCTCATCATATTGCATGGGTAACCAGGTTAAGAATTATTTGGTCCAAGCTCAATCAGATAAAGTTTTTCAAGGTAATTAAGGACATATTTATTATTACAACATTTGTAATCATTTGACGCACACCCCTGACTTGATCGTTAGAGCGACATTTGCAAACATACTCCTTTTCGACTAAAGACAATACTTGAATCTAGAGACATCTCAGCTAAGAGGTTGAAGAGTGAAGAGAGAAGACAGGAAGAACTTCTTGTTCTCATTTTTAAGCCTTGATGATTAAGAGCATTATCAACTAATCCTCTTGTTCATTAAAATCCAAAAAAATAAATTTATTCACAACTATTAAAAGAAAACTTCATGAACAATTGACGTTGAACTAAAAAAAATTAAATATTAATATACGTAGTTATTAAAAAGTTAAATTTGTCAAAATTAAACCACTATTAAAAGTTGATTATGAGAAAGTACATAATAATTAAATTTTCCTTCCATAGTCTTACAGATAATTATTATATAAAAGATTCATTAGATAAAATAACATATTATTAATTTTTTTTCTCTTTCGGCTACAATCAAATACAACATATAAAAATAAGTAAAAATAATAAATTTATATTTAATTTTTTTATAAAATAATGATATGAGAGTGAATTTTTTTATTCATTACAATAATTAATTTTATATTCCATTATTTATTAACCATGTTTAATAGAAAAAAAAAGATAAAAAATTATCTAATTTAATTCTCATATATTTATAATATATACACAAAATTTTAAAAGTTTAAGGATCTCAATTTCTTCAATTTTATAATTTTTTATTATATTATTTTACACGTTTCACTTAAAATATTAATTTAATTGTATGAAAGTTTAAAAGAAGTTGAATTCCAAAATTTTTACATGAGTAAAATTGTGTTTATGTATGAGAGACGTATGGGACATTTCCTGTGGGGAAGATGGAAGAGTCCAGAAAAGGCCACCGACACCTTCACACGCATTCGTGGAAAACGCCTCTCCAAACCAAATACAAAAAAAAACCTTTATTACTTTCAACAAATAAATATATCAAAATATTCAATTTTAATATAAGTACTCTTAACATGCAAAAAAATTATGAGCAAGAAATTTACTAAATATTAATTACTACATTTTTTTAACAAAAATAACTGTTAAACCATTTAAATAATAATTTGTGATTTGCAATGATTTTTATTTTGGTTCTCTTATATTTTTAAAAACTTTATTCTAGTCCCTCGAAAAAGTTTTAATTTTTAAATGTTAAATTTGTTGGACAAAAGTAACTTCTTTAAAATTATTTTATTTCTTCAAGTAAGAAGAGCATAATAATTTTTGAAATCTTTTTGTACTTTGAGGAATTAAAAAATTATGTACTACAAACTTGAGTATAAGTATAGAAGTACAACAAACATCAAACATGTGATGAATTACTACTGATCAAAAACCGTTCAATAACGAGATGAGATGAGAGAAGTTATAACTTTTTCACTAATAAGATGATTATAAAAATAATAAGTTAGTTTTTGAAGAGTTTGAATAAGTCTTAAAATTATTTTTGAAATTTTTCGTAATTTCATAGTCTGTAAATTGTTTTAAAAGGATCATATAATCGTTAATAGTAATTTTTTAGAAACTTTTCGCAATCAAACTGTCCAAATTGAGACATACTTTTAATAATATATATATATATATATATATATATATATATATATATATATATATATATATATATATATATATATATATATATATATAAGAAGGTAATATTAGAATTAAAGGTCAAAAGAATGTTATGATTCGTTCAAACATTTGAGATTATATTTATTCATATAGATTATTGATGACTTTTTTATGCCACAAAGGATTTTTTTCTTTTTTTACTTTTTCTTCACATCATTTGGTTTTTCATCGTTAGTATTATTCATATGAATAATTAACTTATCCAACATAGGGTTATAACTTTGAAATTGCGCATATTATTATCCGAAGTTATGATTTTGTTACAAGTTTGTATGTAACTAAACACCAATACATCAATCTTTTGGGTTCACACAAGAGTGTTCTTAATTTTTACTTGAATGTCAAGGTTTTTAAAATTGTTCAACTTCACATCACAATCATATTCAATTGTAATTTTGTGCAAGATTCATCTAATGTCTCATCAATGAAAATTAAATGAGAAAATGAATCAACTCTAAAAAAAAATACTTGTAAGTTTTTCAAATGTCAAAATTAATACTTTCACACTTAGAATCCAATAACATAAACATTACAAATAACATCCATTTCAAGAGATGTCACATCGAACATCTCAAGTAATGCATCCAGCATTTGTTAATTTTTAATGTATTGTCCATGAATAATACTATATAGAAATGCTCAATAATTACATGTGTCCATAAAATATTACTCACAAATCTTGATGTAGAATAGATAATGAATAAACATATCATACTTAAAAAAAATTGTAAAATATTATATTTTCAGGACATGCCTCTTTGAAATATATATATATATATATATATATATATATATATATATATATATATATATATATATATATATAATTTAAAACATTTTTTTAAAATTTAATATATTTTATATATTTAACCCTTCCAAAAACAATTACACATCTATATAAAGATTTTATCATTCCTAAAATATTTGTTAAAAATTTGTCAAAATTAATTTAAAAAGTAAAAATGTAGTCTAATTATAAAAATTATAAAAGTCGACCCTGGTGAGTTAGATTAGACTAATCCATTAAAGGAAAAATAATCAAAATTTGAATAGGAATAAATATGACACCAAAAGACTTTACTTCATCTTAACCTTAAATTTGTTACATAATTTTGAAGAATCGGACAATTTTTCTAACTAGTCATTACAATTTTTTACTAATTGTTTTTGTGTTGCTAACTAATACTTTTTATATTTTGTAACTTTGATAGATAAGGACTTAAGTTTTATATTTTGTTTAAAAATAATTATTTTATGATTATTTAAAAGTTTAAAATTAGTAAAATATACCATTTAATTTTGTTAAATTTTAGATCTTTGAAAACGGATTCCTAATCAGTCATACCATCTTTTCCAACATTTTCAAATATAGAAGCATACTAACGAACTTCAACGGATTTTGTTGACACCATGGAGGTGCATGAAGAAATTTTGAGAGGTGCAAAAGGTAAAAGCCTCCCAACAAGTTCAGCCACCCAACCCAAAGGGAAAGGGAAATGTTTAAACACCGTGTACCCTACCCTCCAAAAAACCGCAAAGCAAAATTCGCCGGCGAAATTTATGACCGGCGGGAAAACCTGATCGCCGGAATTGGCGCGCTTCATCGGAGCCTATGAAAACAAAGCCGTTCATCTTCACGAAACATTATTCAATTCCATCGATATTTTCACGATATTTTCCCTTCTCCAGTCACAATCGTCATTCCTTCGACGACCCCGTTGCGGGATGCAGCGCCGTTTATCGTCACGCGCTCCAATTCCAGCGTCCCGCCACTATTCGGTGGAGCCCGCGCCTGGAGAACACCGCCAGCTTCATCGGCTCTGTCACGCGCAAGCCGGCGCGTGTTAACTCAAAAACCGGTGACTTCGGAGCTTACACTGTGCTCAAGGTTCCAACATCCAACCAACCTAATAGCTCCTTTATCTGGTGCGAACTATTTTTTCTAAAATTATAATGATCTCAATTCAATGAAATTTGCAGTTTTTATTGATTTTGTTGGGAGATTGTGACAGAAACTACATTGTGCTGTGCGTTTTGTTTACCAGGGTGCTTCTGATGATGTGGAACAGTGTGGCAGAACTTGCAGTGGAACACTTGAAACCAAATGATTTTATTTATGCTTCAGGTTCTTTGGGGTCTTACACTAAACCTGATGCCGGTGGAATCCCTCGGTTGAATTACAAGGTTATTTATACAATTATCTATTCATAGATGTCTGATAACTTATGGGATAATTAATTTAGATGTTAGAGCAAATTAAATTGATACCCGATTTGATGTTGTCTTTTAACGTTCATAGTGATCAATTTGTTTCTTGAATGATCAATGTAAATAGAGGGGTTATCGTAGGAGTACAAGCGGGAGGGGTATCGGATGCAATTTGATGAAATTTCAGGGTGTCGATGTAATTTTCTTTAAAAGTTGTATCTATGAATAATTTTAATTTGATAGATAGAGTAAAAATCTTTACGAACTACTATAGGAAAACAATGGACTAGAATGATAATTAAAATTTTGAAATTTCATTACTTGGTCATGTTATGTTTGTTGGAACCAATAGTAGTCCATCGGTGCAATTTTATCCCTGGATTTTCTGTTTGAGGGACTATTTCATCATAGTATATTTTATGTTAGAAATAAGCTGTACTTAATGTCTTTTGAAGAGACATTTTGAAAGTGAAAAAAACGAAAAAATAAAGCAATCTTCTCTTGTAATTTAAGCAAACCCTAAGATGCTACTAGATCGCTAATACCCTCTCGCTCAATAGATATGCTATCCCCTGTCAATATCGGTTATATGGATATTCCATGCCAAAGCACTCCTCCTTTTCCTATTGCTTCAACGTCTTGCGAATTGCCTCTTAAGATTTAATGTTCGTGTTTGCAAATTCCTATCCTTGAAAATGGATTAGTGGTGTTCGTATGCTTAAATTCCTCACTTATCATTACACTTTTTTTTAACTTGCATACTGTGATATTTTCCCCTCTTTTGTGTGTAAATTTTGCATTTACTTCCCTACAGGTAGATGTGAAGGAGTTCAAGTTTGTTACTCAAAGGTCTGGTTATCAAGGCCACAAGAAGTTGGAATCCGCTAAAGGTATGTTTTGTTGATTGCTTAAGTTCATACAAATGCCAAAAATTGTTGTTTTTCTTTGGTTTTTATCTTGTTTGGAATTACCAAATCATATTTCCCAACTAGGTCAGTAATTGATATCAAAGAATTAAGACAAATTCTTATTGACAAACAAAGTTTCTAACACTGGCAATATTTATTTTCTATTGATGGAACAAATTTTACTTTAGTGAAGAAAAAAAAATTGGATGCAGGTATTCATTTTGTTAATCCAGTGAGTACAGAGGAAAAGGAATCTGGAAAATCTTATGCATATTAAGCAACCCCTTTTTAAATTTTTGCTTGAACAGGCTTCTCTGTTGTTCTTGATTGAATTGGTTGTACAATTTGTGTGGTTGCTTCATTAGTCTTAAACTGATTTATTTTCAATTTTTAATGCATTTTCCTGTTCTTATTCTTCTTATCATAAACAAAAAATAGCAAATGTTGGCATGCAAAATAATCAAAATCGGCTTCACCTCTGGCAAGTGTTTTTTTCCAATCCAAATGAGTGGTGGGATCAAAGAAAGCGCAAGTTAAATCCAAAACAGCCTGATTTTAAGCACAAGGATACTGGTGAAGTTCTGTGGCTAAGTACATATGATCCTCCATGGGTTAGAAGACAACTCCAATTGCTAGACTCAAAAGTGGCAGGAGGACCAGTCGGTCCTCATCATTCTCATGTCTCAAACTGGGTTTACGATGATTAGTCTATATGGATAAAATACTATGCGTGTCGGTAATGGAACTTAGACACTATAGCTTTGTACTTACTCTTACCATTTGGAACGAAATGTACAGCAGAGTGATAGTGGCACCATTTATTAAGAGAATGGGAATCATTATGATAATGATAGTGACCATATTTTACGGGCAAAACATCTCAGCTGTGAGAAAGCTTGGCCCAGTTGATAATTACTCAGAAGCCACAAAGAATGATAGAGGTAAAGTTGATGACTACAATTTTTGGTCTAACCTGAAAAGCTTGTGGTTTGACCAATTTGGTGAAGAAATATTTTAAAATATTTTTGTAGTGTTTGGTTTTAGTTGAGTTATCGGGCTGATAGGCCCGAGACAAGAGCCCACTACTTATCCTGGTCGGGAGTGCGAGGCTCCATCCCTGTGATTTGGACCTTTATGTTTTGGGTTAGGATTTTATAAACACTAATGTAATACTGCTATAGAAATTGTTGTTTTTTCACATCTCTGAATTGTTTCTTGTTAAATTTGTGTGTACACATGCATCAATGGTAAGGTTACGAGGTTTCAAATCTTGGGAACTCCTTGTTAGATAGGTTGAGAACTTAAGATGATGTTTGTCAATTCTCAGATGGTGGAAGCTTCACATACTGTTTTTTTGACACACTAGACTTATGAAAGACATATCAAACTTGCACAGAAACTGTTTTCCCCCTTGTGCTGATTAACTGTGTTGGAGTCCGTTATTATTTATGGCATTACCAAGTGTCTTATTACTTTTTTGTTTTTTTCTTACCACTTCAATTTTCCATGGCTAAATCATGTAGTATCAACAGCATCACAGCCGAGTACCATTTATAAAGAATGTAAGTAATTTCACCCTTGAAGTATCTTAAATAATTCTTGAAATATTAAAAAAGCTTTCAATTTTATTTTTGAACTTGATTAGAATATATTAACTTGAGGATTACAATGATGAATATTTGATATTTCAGAAATTACTTTAAATAGTATCACTACTTTGAATATTACTTAGGAAAGAGAATAATAACTGGGGATCAAAATTAGTGGTCTAAACATTTAATTTTTAAGTGCATGAGAAATATACTTTTAGAAGGACATTTGGTTTTCCTTCTAGCTCCTAGAACATCTTTAGTGTAGCCTTAAATTTAAGACTTCAAGTTTCATAAGAAAATTTTATATAAGCATGTTGATATGATACAACGAGTTCTTAAACATTTAAGAACTAGATCATCTATAAATTTTTAAACTCTTAAGTGTTAAGAATAAAAAGAACAATTTTTCAGTATGGATTATCATATCTTTATAATGCTAAATATTGGAGGGAATTGAACTGCAAATAAGATTTGTAAGAATTGTTTTAAAGTGACATGAGACGGATGAATCCATTTAAATTAGAATAAAACTTCATCAGAGTTTTTTTATAAAACACTTGTATGGTTGATGTTCTTAATTGTAAGTTCCAGGTGTGAAATACCTTACCATCATTTTCATGACAAATTACAGATTTATTTGTGCTGAATTCCTATTATTTGGTTCCTTTTTGATTGCTTTACACTGGGAAGTAGTTGCAATCGTTCTTTATATTCACTTTATTTCTCTTTGCTTTCTGAATTGAAGACTTTAGAGGTGGAAGTGTATCTTGGTGGGTGGTCATCACTTGGTCACATATAGTTAGCATATTTTTCTTGTGGTGGTGGTTCTACTTTCTGTCCTAATTGCTTGTTATGGAAATTTTGAAAAGCCTCATTAAAGCGATTCACATAACAGGGTGCGAAAACTGAGAAAAATAAAGTGTTTTCTTTTCAAGTTTTCTGAGTCTTGAGTGCAAGTGTAACCTTTAAGTTTTCACATTATCAACTTTTGAACGTGGTCATGCTCAATCCTTAATTGACTTGAGTATTATAATGGTGGATGATGTTGCTTCAACTGGGAACCAAATGCAAACCTACCTCCCCCAAGACAAAGTCTTTATATACCACTTTTTCTCGTAAAAATTAAAGCTATCTTCTATGCATGATCCAAATTTATTTTTTTAATTTGGATTCTGAGTTTTTTTATTGTCTCACTGTTGCATGTTCAAAATATATTGACTTTGATATTTTAGAATATGTTGCATTTTTTTTAATATATCAAAATTAGTTTATTTTAAAAGAATAGCAGAAAGACAATACAAAAAAATCAGTAGATATACTTACTTTTCTTTTTTCTTATATATATAATGATGACAACAAATTATAAATTAAGACGTTGTTTATCAAAATCTATTGCTATGTGAAGCCTAGGGGTATTTTAAGGGCAAGTTGAATGCAATCACGACTTGCCATTGGGAAAATTTGAGAAGTTAATGGTGTTGTGGAGTAGTGGAAAACATGACATGGCGTTTACTTTTCTGATGCTGATTACTGAAATGCTATTATGGAAACCCAAATGGGTGTCTTGAAATGAATGCATTTTTGGTTCAAAGTTCGGATTTTTATTTGAAATATCCTAACTTCAATGTGATGTTGAACCAACTATTATATCTATCAATGTTAGGGGGGTTTGCACTTTCATGTGATGTGTGTGGCACTCAAAAAAAAAAATGCTCCAACTTAATTTTGACAGCTACACAATCTAGGGAAGAAAGTCATGTTTTGGATATAGTTGTGATTGAGTAAAATAGAACATGATGAGGTAAAATAACATTCTCAACCTGCTATTTAGGTATGTTACAATGAAGTGGAATTGTTACTAAAAAATAAAATGAGATTAAAAAAAATATCCACTCCGATCATCTATATTAGTTAGGGCAGAAATTTTATTTTACTACTTTATTAAAATAAAAAAAAAAAATCAAGGAATCAAAATCAAAAATTTGTGTAAGTATATCTTAATTACATTGGCAATAGGTTTATCTTTCATAACTTTAAAAGGAAACATCTTATATATGTTTTTGTCCTTAAATTTGTACGCAAAATTAAAATTTGTCATATTTTAAATTTTGATATATTTTGATCTCATACTTAAAAAATAATAGATAAAGTACTTTTAATCCAATTTCGTTAAATTTTGTTAACATGTCAAATATGTTTTGAATTATATTTGACTTATTTATACTATTTAATACATTTAAGTTCAAATAAGAATATATATATATATATATATATATATATATATAAATAAGAGATAAACATTAACTTAATCTTATGATAAAAACATGTTGAAAATCCAACATTAATTAAAACAAAATTAATTTATAATATATAAATATATAAACTTATAACTAAACACATACAAAAGGGTCAGGATAAAAGTTTAAAAGTTTAAAGTAAACAAGTTCAATTAAAAATATCCAAACTAGTTTAACATCTTATAAAATTGTATTTGCATGATGTGATGGATAAGGCTTTGGTTAGCTTTCTCTTATGTTTTAAATTCGGTTTGAAGATAAATCGTTTCGTATCATTTTACAAGGTCCTAATTAAAAGAGACCAATTTGATTCATTAGGGAATAATAGAATTTACATCTAATAAAGTATACATCATATCAAATAAATAACGAAATAATATAAGAAATGTTCCACTAAAAATAAAGAAACTCATAAAACCAATTATTAATGACCATTAAAGACTAAGCTTTGATGTATTTTTGTCTGCATTTTACACATAATTTGACAGTATAATTTTTGTGTATATTTAGTATTTTACAAAACTAAATTAAATATTCAATATTTATTTGGTTTATTATAAAATGGGAGGTCCACATAGGAAACACAAATAAAACTCTCATCTTGTTGTTAGGTATTTGATAATTGGACTTAAATTCCATGGACTTATAAAGAAAAAGACAAATAAAGAATATAGAAAAAAGTATTAACAAACAAATTTATGTCTGCCACTGGAATTTTTCTTTAAGAAATCATGGAAATCCTAATAATAGGTTAAAATTGAATTCCAATATTAAGTTTACTAGGGTTGGTGAAGGGCATAATGGTCATTGTGCTGGTCAACTGGTTCTTTATAGATTCATGACTTATCCTTCAACAATTATGTCTTCCAATAGTTAGTGATAATGTTTTCATTTAACATTTTCTATCTAATGGTACTGATTTTATTGCATAGTATTTTTGCATATTATTATTATTTTGACACCTAACAAAGTTTTAGACACACTTTATAATAATTATTTTATCTTTTAATATTTTCCTTTTATAAATACCAAAATTATTTTTTTTTAAATTAAAATATTTCTAAAAATAGATTGTCAACTTATAAATATGGTGTAAACAAATATATTTTCTAATATTTTAATTATGCACTCTCACTTGTCATAATCATGCCCATTTCAATTCAACTCAACTTTTTTTGTGGTTGTTATGAAAGATGATATATAGTATGAGACAAATTCATAAATATTTTCTTATTTTTTTTCATTATTAAAAGTTCTCTTTTTTCCTCTGTTGAACCAATAGCTTATAAGATAAACATAATAGTAATTAAATCTATTTTTTTCTTTTTCTTTTTAAGTAAGGTCGTGCAAATATTTTTTTTAAACTTTGATAAAATCTTCTAGAATTGATCATCTGGCATCACTATTTTTTCCTTTTTTTTCTTTTATTAAAATTTATCCTTCTTTTTTTCTGAACCAATATTTTTTAAGATTAAATTGAGTTTATTTACTCTTTGGAAAAGTTAAGCCATCTTCTAGAATGTTGCATTGCATCCAGTCTTCATTCAACAAGTACTTACCTAAAAAAAAAGTCCCTTTTTGCACAGAAAAATGAAAATCAACACAATCAAAAGAAAAAGAAAGTAAAGTTATTTAGGCTGCTTTTATTTTCTTAAAGTGAGTCATTGATAATTGAAATCATGAAGTTAGGAAAAATATTGAAAAGTTCACTTCAGATTCTGATCATCACTGAAATTCCAAATCCCTACCTACCTATTTCATAAAAAAGGGTAAATTTCATGTAATAATAATAATAATAAATTGCGTAGAGATTAAATAAGTATAATAATTTTTAAAATAAATTAGTCCGGGTTAACCATTTTTTTCTGTTTTTACTTGATTTATCGTTTATACATTTTTTATTAATTTACCTAAAATTACTTTTGGGTAAATATTTGTGTTTTTGAAAAAAAAAAACCTTCATGTTTTTAAAGCACATTTGTTCATGGTTATATTAGGGTAGATTAGATTTGTTATCTAGTTAGTTAATATATTCTGTTTTCTTTTTTTCACCTTTTGTACCATCATTTTATCTGTGTTGATTTTGCATGTATATAATTTAAGATTTCTTTTATTTCACGTGATGATTAAAGTATTATATTATAAAGAGAACTTTAAACGTATAAGAAATGCATTGCAATTTGCTAAATTGGAGTTAGATGTTATATTTAGTTTAATTTATTATTCTTTTTTAATCTCATTTTTTGAGCTATAAAAGCATCATCAAAAGGCATTGAGGATTTGGTCAATTGGAAAGATAACAGGAAAGTAGTCAACTCACACTAACACTTTTTTATGTATAAATAAAAGATGTTGGCAAAAACTACTTAAAATTAAGTTTGTATAATCAATTTTAGGTTAACAACTTCACATTATTTACCTAGAAGAGATAAAAAAAAAAAAAAAAAGGTCTCCCAATAAATTAAATATATGTTTCAATATATGCTTAGGGTAACTAGTTAGAAAAATATTACATGCTTCCTTAAAACAATTTTTACAAAAAATATCATTTATAACAAATTATTATTTATACCAATATTAAATGAAATGATTTGTTTTTAATCTAATCATTTATTTAGTTTCAAAAATTTTAATCTAATCCTTTTATTTAATTTGAAAGTAGCAGTTTAGATTAATTAACAATAATTATGTGTAAGAAATAAAACTACATAAAAATATGTATATTATCAATTATATATATTACAATTGATTTAATTTTCTCTATTCTCTTCGCTTCATAATAATACATATAAGGTTTGTTAAAAGTAAAGATAATAAACAACATAACAAAAGGCCAAAATCTAGGACATTTTCTTACGCTTCCTATTAATTAATATATATATATATATATATATATATATATATATATAAAAGAAATGAATTTTAAGTTAAATTTTATTATTCAAAACTAATTTATAAGATGAGGTTTGTACATTTCCCATTTATATATTATATCATTTTATCTTTACTTGATGTGGATATACTTCTTACACCGAAACATATACATCTCAAGCGATGAAAATAAACATTAATGAATGATTTGACGGTAATACGATAGACCCAACAAATAACAAATTTTTCGATAAAATAAGGAGTAACACAAATAAATAAATAACAAATCTAAATAAAATAAATTTTAATCCATAACATTTATACAATATTAAAAAATAAATTTTAAACTTAATTCAATTAAACACAATAACCTAAATTTTGCATTCACTTATTTCCTATAAGATCGCATAGAAGAAAAACAAAAATTTGAAGCATATTATACTTTTTCTTTCTCGATTGATGAGACCTATGGTTTGTTTTCTTCCGTGTATGTTTAGAACTTGTCTTTAATTCATACCTCATATTTTTACATGACTTTTTTTTAAATGAAATTATATATGCTAATACAACAATTTATTTTGAATAAGTTATATTACTAAATTCTTTAATTGAATAAATTAATATTAAACCATTATTCGAATAAAGTAAGTTTAAAAAATAAGTATCTACAATCTATAATAGTAAATGAGGAATCCAATTAGATTTTTATGATTCAATATAGTCATAACAATAAGACTTGCAAGAAACTCTTAGTTCATGAATATGCATAGAAAGGAACAATTGTTTTGTGTAGTTCCTGAAAATTGGATCTTTTCGTCTCTTTTATATTTTGATGTCTTCCATCTTAATAAATTATTTATTAAAAAGTAGGAACAAAATATTTTAGAAAAAATTGTTAAATGTGAATAAAAAAAAGGAATGAATTCAAGGGAAAAGAAACTAAGGAGGAAGGATAATTATTTTACATACTTACTGAAAATTGCATATTGTCTAACTTTTTTATGTTTTCTTTTCCATCTTTACTTTTGCATACTTGTATATTTATCATAGGAAAAGAAAGGGAGAAAATATCAAATTAAATATATACACATATTTCTATAGAATATGTTTTTTTTTTCGTAAGAGCAAAGTTGAACACACTTCATTATCATTATTGATAATTACTCTGAACTGTTAATTTGAGATTAAATAGAATGTTTTAGATTAAGAGTAAGTCATTCTAATTATTCTTGAAATAAATAGATTCATGCTCTTATTAATATTATACGAAAATGCTTAATTTTTTTTGGATAATTAAGGTTGGATATAAAGTGTTTAATGTATTAACCCTAATTTGAAGAGTTTCCCATTCTAACCATGCACAGAATAATTGTTTATTGTAGTTTACTTATCTTAGTAAACGAGATTAAAAAAAAAGTCTTGGACATTGACTCAGAGAGAGAAGTTAGTTTACGAAAGAAGAGCGAAATAACGGAAAAGAAACGAGAGTTAAGAATGTTTCAGAAAACAGAGGAAAACAGAGCATAAGAGAGTGAGACAGAGTGTGGCCACTCTCACACCACACAATGGCCCTCAACGACTTCTTCGCCGGCGAGATCGCGACGGAGCTTCTCAAAATGCTCATCAGCATCTCCCGGAAGTCGCTCCTCTGCCGTGCCAGCGCCGACCAACTCATCTCGTACATCCACGAGCTCCTCCCCACCATCGAGGAGATAAAGTACTCCGGCGTCGAGCTCCCCGCCCTGCGCCAGTCCCAGCTCCACCGTCTCTCGGAGCTTCTCCGGTCCGGCGTCGAGCTCTCCCACAAGGTCCTGGCCTCCAGCCGCTGGAACGTGTACCGCAACCTCCACCTCGCCAAGAAGATGGACAAGCTCGAGAAGACCGTTTCCAAGTTCCTCCTCGGCCCCATGCAGGCCCACATCATGGCCGACGTCCACCACACGCGCTTCGAGATGGCGGAGCGCTTCGACCGCGTTGACAACTCCGTCCGCCGCCTCGAGCAGTACTTCGGGAACATTAAGATTGGCGTCGGCGGCGGCGGCTGGGTTGAGGAGGCTGTTAGGAGCGTGGACGAGAATGTTGTTGACGGCAGCTCCGCCGTGGGGTTGGGGTTCGGGAAGATTAAGGTAAGGGAGATGCTTGTCGGGAGGGAGGATCTCTGGGTTGTCGGGATTTCTGGGATTGGCGGCTCCGGGAAGACCACTCTCGCTAGAGAGGTCTGCAAAGATGACCAAGTTAGATGTGAGTTCATAAAGTTCCTTAATTTAAACTCGTCAAAGTTATTCATGCTCAAAGAATCAAACTTTTCCTTCGTAATTCGTGCAATAAAAAAGATAACATAACATACATGATCAGGAAACTGTTTATCGTGGTTCAACTTGTACGATACTGTTCCATGCATAGATTAGTCAGTGTGGAGTTTTACTTCGCATGAATCAAATTTTTTGCAGGTTATTTCCGGGAGAGGATTTTGTTCCTGACTGTGTCTCAGTCTCCAAACGTGGAGCAACTAAGAACGAAGATTTGGGGGTACATTATGGGAAATGAGAGATTGGATTCGAACTATGTGGTTCCACAGTGGGTGCCACAGTTTGAGTGCAAAATTGAAGCAGCTCGAACTCTGATTGTGTTGGATGATGTGTGGACACTCTCTGTGGTGGAGCAGCTTGTGTGCAGAATACCTGGTTGCAAGTTTCTTGTGGTGTCCAGAACGAAATTCCAAACGTTGGTGAGTTATGAAGTGGAATTGCTGAGTGAAGAGGATGCCTTGTCTCTGTTCTGTCACCATGCTTTTGGACAGAAATCAATCCCTTCAGCTGCTAATGAGAGTTTGGTGAAGCAGGTAATGTGTTGTTTGTAACTGTAAAAGATAATGCTAAATACCATCTAAAACATCTTAGGTGAATGCACACATGTTTGTTTCTATGTTAAGAATGATTTTAATTCCAAAACTGGTTCTAAGTTGAAGCACTGAACAAGTAGAGTGTTATGCATGGACCTCATTCACTTTTATGATTCTTGTGTGTGATGGCAAATAGGTTGTCACTGAGTGTGGAAGGCTTCCTTTGGCTCTTAAGGTGATTGGAGCTTCTTTGCGAGATCAACCTGAGATGTTTTGGTTAAGCGTTAAGAACAGGTTATCTCAAGGCCAAAGCATTGGTGAATCCCACGAAATCAATCTGATTGAAAGAATGGGAATCAGTATCAATTACCTTCCAGAAAAGGTCAAGGAATGCTTCTTGGACCTGTGTTCATTTCCTGAGGATAAAAAAATCCCTTTGGATGTACTCATCAACATGTGGGTGGAAATCCATGACATTCCTGAAACAGAAGCTTATGCCATTGTTGTTGAACTCTCCAACAAAAATCTTCTCACCTTAATGAAAGAACATCGGTATGCAACATGAGAAATGCTCTTAACTTGGTTTTCTTGTTTTTCCTGTTGTTGGAATAAGCAATGAGATCACTCTAACACCCTTTTGATGTTTTAATCTACCAGTGCAGGGGGCATGTATAGCAGCTGCTTTGAGATATCAGTTACTCAACATGATATACTGAGAAACCTAGCCATTAATCTGAGCAACCGTGCTAGCATTAATGAACGCAGGCGATTAGTAATGCCAAAAAGAGAAAACACAATTCCTAAAGAGTGGTTGAGATACAAACACAAACCATTTGAGGCTCAGATTGTTTCAGTTCATACAGGTATATACCAATTACTCTCTGAAAAATGGCTTTCTTATCTTTCCTATTCTTGCTTCTTTTGTTCATTTTTGTTGTAAGTTTCACATCGATTAAAGATAAGACCAAGATAAGGTCAATTTAGAGAATTTAGAGTATATATGTAAATACAAACCTCAACTTACAAGCCAGTTCTATGAAGTTGAATTAGGTTTAAAGTAACAATTTTTATGATGAATTTGACATTGCAGGTGAAATGAAAGATGTGGACTGGTGTAATATGGAGTTTCCAAAAGCAGAAGTTTTGATCATTAATTTCACATCCACCGAGTACTTCTTACCTCAGTTCATCAACAGAATGCCAAATTTGAGAGCACTGATAATAATAAACTACAGTGCAACATATGCTTGCCTTCACAACATTTCAGTTTTCAAGAACTTGCCCAACTTGAGGAGCCTCTGGCTTGAAAAAGTTTCCACCCCAGAATTATCAGGCACTGTGTTGGAAAACTTGGGAAAACTTTTTATTGTCCTCTGCAAGATTAACAACAGTTTGGTTGAAAAAGAGGTAGATTTAGCCAAAGTCTTCCCAAACCTCTTTGACCTCACTCTTGATCATTGTGATGATCTAACCCAATTGCCCTCAAGCATCTGTGGAATGAAATCACTTCAAAACTTGAGTCTCACCAACTGCCACAATCTGAATCAATTGCCTCTTGAACTAGGGAAACTAAGATCTCTAGAGATTCTTCGTTTATATGCTTGCCCTGAACTGAAAACAGTGCCTAATAGCATATGTGAGATGATGAGATTGAAGTATATTGACATTTCTCAATGTGTGAACCTGAGATGTTTCCCTGAAGAGATTGGTAAAGTAGTGAGCTTGGAGAAGATTGATATGAGGGAATGTTCTATGATCAGAAATGTACCAAAGTCTGCATTGTCGTTGCAGTCTCTGCGACTTGTAATTTGTGACGAAGAGGTTTCTGGGATTTGGAAAGAGGTTGAGAAGGCGAAGCCTAATGTGCACATTCAAGTATCAGAACAGCACTTTGACTTGGACTGGCTTAAAGAATGACTCATTTGTGTGTATTTTCCTGTGATGTTTTACTTTCCAATTTCATGTGAATACTTGTATATAACTTCTACTTTTTATGGAAATTATCTTTTTCAGAAACCTTTTCAAAATACAACGGTGAATCCAAGTTTTAATATTAAATAAAAATAAAAAAATTGAGAAAAATTATCAACATTATCTTATACTATTAAGAGAGAGGATTTCAATTCAAGTTAAATATATTTTTAGTCTCTAGATTTGAATAAAATTAAAATTTGTCTTTAATTTTAATATATTTTAATTTTAAAATTTTAAAATTGAATAGATACAATTATTTTAATTCAATAACATTCCAATGATATTAATTTGTTTAAGTTTGTAAAACGGTTTTACAAATTAACTTTTAAATTTTTGAATGTGTAAAATAGTATAAACAATTAAAATAATACATCAAAATATTTAATACAACTAAATTAAAAGAATTATAAAGTTTAAAAATCAATATCTATCAAAATTTGAGATATAAAGAAAATTCAATTTTGCCTTCAAATTTGGATTAAAAACACATTTATTTTATTCCTTGAATAAATACAATAGCACGGATAAATTTCAATCTATACGAATACATTTTATGTTATATTTTAAATAATAAGTAAAATATGTTTTTTAGTTTCTTTAATTTTGTAATAGTTTACTTTTTGTTTAAACTTACACTTTCCGAGATTGAACTAAGTTATACTTGATATTTCATTTCTTCTTTATACAATATTTTTTTGTTTTTTCTGTACATATACTTATAAAAAAACTGAGGAATTTTTCTCTTGTCGAAAAAATTATCTCATGCCGGAAAAACCGGAAAAACGGTACGAATGTTATATATTATTATATAAAGTAATTGAAATTTATATTGATAGAAACAAAGAAGGGCATGTGGAGTGAGAACTTTCGTGGAAATGCACAAAGTGCGATTGTAATTTGTCTTCATATAAATAATACATGTGACTTTAATCACTCAACTTTTTCTACAGCACTTTTTTTATTTCTAAATTTAAAAGTGTACGTGTGTATATAACATTTAAAGTTTTAAAAATGAAGATAAAATTTAATAGGGTTAAATATGTTTTTAATTCTTCAATTGAAATTTAGATTTAATTAATTTTTAAAATTTTTAATCAATTTAGTCATTTATCTTAAAAAGTGCGTAAATTTAGTCTTTTTAACCAAATTTTGTTAAGTTTATCTGACATTTCAAGCACATTTTAAGATAGTATTTGAATTATTTACATTATTTGACATATTTTTACTTCAATGTTAATTCAAATATTATCATAAAATATACCATCATGTCAAATAAATAACAAATTTTGGTAAAAAATACTAAATTCACACATTTCTAAAAATAAAAAACTAAATTGGTATAAAATTTCGAAAATGAACTAATTTAAAAAAATTTATGAATCTTGAACCATGAAAAATATATTTAACTCAATTTTATATTATTAGAAACTAATGCATTTTATCCTAAATCTGCTTCCAAATTTGACAAAAACATTTTCATATTGAAAGTCTCTATCAGTGTCATTCATGATTGCAAAAACCAACCAATGGAGTGCATGAAATAGGTCAAAATTACACATTTAAGTCCCTAATCTCATCGTTGAAAATGAAATAAACATTATCAGCTTTTGAATTTGAAGACTTACTTTAATTTAGTTTAGTCAGAAATAACATCCCTTTTATAAAAAATTATTTCCGAAGATAAAAAAGAGACACAGATTACATAATATATCATATACAATTAATAGTGAAAGGAAATGGACAAAGGCTCATGAATATTCTAAGGGCAGAGAGAGAAAGAGGAGCAAAAGATAGTGGGTAATATAATATGAGCAAAAAGAAAGATTAAAAAAATAGAAGAAGCAAATGATATTACGTAATTACTTGTATATAATTATCTGTTATTTAAAGGCTTCTTTAGAGATTTTATTTTAGTCATTTCATATTAAGGATTACTAATATTTTTAATTATTAAGATTCATTAACATCCTGGAAATAAAATAATTGGGATTTTGATTTAAGAATTTCAATGTTATTAATTTTGTTTAAATTTTGTAATGATTAAAGTAATTATTACAATTTTTTTTACCAATTTTGATGGTTACTAGTAAATAAAATTGAAAAAGAAATTATTAAACCTAAAAAGACCAAAGTGTTTCCAGAAACAGTTGAAGTTATGAAGTATACGAGGGCTAAGTTAAGTACGAGAGTTAACTAACAGTTAGCGGTGTTAGTTAAATCTATGTCCCAAAATCCAACGGTTGGAAATGAATGTTGTTGTCCCCAACAAAAGTTGATCACGTCACGTGTGCCTGAACGCTATTGGTGTACTAAGAATTGAGAAACTATGATTGGCAACTGAAGGACAGTACCGTCATTTCGCAAGAGCCACCAATTGCTGACTCCTTTAATACCAAGAAAGAAGAAGAAGAAGAAAAAGGAAGAGAAGAATAGCTCCACCACCACCACCATGGCCCTAACGGACCTTTTCACCGGAGAGATAGCCTCCGATCTCTGGAAAATGCTCATAACAATATCCCGAAAGGCTCTCCGCTGCAAGTCCAGCGCGGAGCAACTCATCACCTACGTGCGCGAGATTCTTCCCACCATCGAGGAAATAAAGTACTCCGGCGTGGAGCTTCCGGCGCCGAGGCAGTCGCAGCTGGACCGTCTCTCGGAGATTCTGCGCTCCGGCGTGGAGCTTTCGCACCAGGCGCTGTCGTCCAGCCGCTGGAACGTGTACCGGAACTTCCAGCTGGCGAAGAAGATGGAGAAGCTGGAGAAGCACGTGACGAGGTTCCTGCAGGTTCCCATGCAGGCGCACATACTCGCCGACGTGCATCACGCGCGGTTCGAGATGGCGGAGCGGTTCGACCGGGTGGAGGCGTCGAACCGGCGGATGGAGCGGTTTCTGGAGGAGATGAAGATCGGAGTGAACGGGGGTGGGTGGGTGGAGGAGGCTGTGAAGAGCATGCAGGAAGATGAGACGTGGGTGGAAGGGTGTAACGGGAATAACGGTTTCAGTGTTGGGTTGGACTTCGGGAAGAAGAAGGTTATGGAGATGGTTTTCTCTAACAATGATGCTGATTGGATTGTCGGGATTTGCGGGATTGGTGGCTCCGGGAAAACCACCCTTGCCAGAGAGCTCTGCAGAGACGACCAAGTCCGATGTAAGTCCACCATTCCACCTTCACCCATCATTAAAAAGAAAAACTTTTTTTTTTTCCTTCTTGGTAATGTGAATGCAGCTGACGAAACACTAAATCAGTTGTTTCAGTTAAAAAGTGATTTGCATGAATCAACTGACACAGACTTGTTTCAGTTTAACAAGCAGTTATCGTGAATCAATTGATACAAAATTGTGTTCTTGAATTTAAAGTTTCAGTATGTAGGAGCAGGATTATTCCTGTGAAAAATATTTAATCTTGTTCAAAAGAATCGGGTTCTGAACAGAACTTTTAAAAACCTCGGGGGAGATTATGTTTATGATGTTAGTTTCACGTTTGATAACCGACAATCCTATTCTTGTATATTCGTGTCTGACAAGATTGCAGTTTTATAACTTGAAAAGGGTGAATGCATTTGTTGTCTGTTTATTTTGTTTAAAAGTGTTTCGAGAGTGTGACAGTTGCTTTTTGCAGGTTATTTCAAGGACAGGATTTTGTTTTTGACCGTGTCACAGTCTCCGAATGTGGAGCAGCTGAGAGCGAGGATCTGGGGACACATCATGGGCAACCAAGGCTTAAATGGAAATTACGTGGTTCCACAGTGGATGCCACAGTTCGAATGCAAAGGGGAAGCTCTAGTTCTTGTTGTTCTTGACGATGTGTGGTCGTTCTCCGTGCTGGAGCAGCTTGTGTGGAAAATCCCTGGCTGCAAATTCCTCGTGGTGTCTCGATTCAGATTCCCAACATTCTTCAGTGCGACTTATCACGTGGAATTGCTGGGTGAAGAGGATGCTCTCTCTCTGTTTTGCCACCATGCTTTTGGAGAGAAGTCAATTCCTTTGGGTGCTAATGTGAGCTTGGTGAAGCAGGTAATGGATGGAACTGAAGTTGTGTTCTATGTCCCTGGTTATTGATTAAGTGCAGAAACCAAAATCCTGTGATATATGACGCGTTTACCTTCTCTTGTTCTGTGTTTGTATCAACAGGTTGTGGCTGAGTGTGGAAAACTTCCACTGGCTCTGAAGGTGATTGGAGCTTCTTTGCGAGACCAGAATGAAATGTTTTGGCTGAGTGTTAAGAGTAATCTGTCTCAAGGTCACAGCATTGGTGAGTCCTATGAAATCAATCTGATTGATAGAATGGCAATTAGTACAAACTACCTGCCAGAAAAGATCAAAGAATGCTTCTTGGACCTGTGTTCTTTCCCTGAGGATAGGAAGATCCCTCTCGAAATTCTAATCAATATGTGGGTTGAAATCCATGACATTCGTGAGGCGGAAGCATATGCCATTGCGGTTGAGCTTTCGAACAAGAACCTTCTAACCTTAGTGAAAGAAGCACGGTACGCAAATTGCAGACTTAGAAATGCATTTCAATGTGTTCATTTTCTTTTCATTTATCTCTTATCAGAAGCATTATTCTAACACCCTTTTGATCATTTTAACCATTCAGTGCCGGGGGCATGTATAGCAGCTGCTTTGAGATCTCTGTGACTCAGCATGACACACTGAGAGACCTTGCTCTTATTTTGAGCAAGCGCGGGAGCATTCATGAACACAGAAGGTTAGTCATGGCACAACGAGAAGAAAATGGACTACTCCCAAAAGAATGGTCAAGATTCCAGAACCGACCCTTTGAAGCACAGATTGTTTCAATTAACACAGGTATGTACAAATATCAACAACTCATGATTATCATAAACTTTCTGTCTGGTTGTGTGATTCATCTGTGATGAACTTCAAATTGCAGGTGAAATGACAGAAATGGATTGGTTTGAGCTGGATTTTCCCAAGGCTGAAGTGTTGATCATCAATTTCACATCCAGTGATTACTTTTTACCTCCCTTCATCAGCAAGATGCCAAATTTGAGAGCACTGATAATAGTAAACTACAGTACCTCATATGCTCGCCTTCACAATGTTTCAGTTCTTATGAATTTGACCAACTTGAGGAGTCTCTGGCTTGAAAAGGTTTCCACCCCTCAGTTTTCAGGCACTGTCTTGAAAAACTTGAGCAAACTATTCATAGTCCTCTGCCAGATCAACAACAGTTTGGATGGGAAACAGTTCCCTAACCTCTCTGAGCTCACACTTGATCACTGCAATGATCTAACATACTTGCCCTCAAGCATCTGTGGAATAAAGTCACTCAGAAACATGAGCCTCACAGACTGCCACAATTTGTCTCAACTACCTGTTGAATTTGGCAATCTAAAATCTCTTGAGATCCTCCGTTTATATGCTTGTCCTGATCTAGAAACACTTCCTCCTAGCATGTGTGAGATGAAGAAATTGAAGTACATTGACATTTCTCAGTGCACTAACCTCACATGCTTCCCTAAAGAGATTGGTAGATTAGTAAATTTAGAGAAGATTGACATGAGGGAATGCCCTATGATTAGGTATTTACCAAAGTCTGCAGTGTCATTACGCTCTCTGCAGCTTGTAATCTGTGACGAGGAGGTGTATGGAACATGGAGAGATGTTGCTGAGATGGCCAAGTCAAATGTTCACATTCAGGTACCAGAACAACACTTTGATCTGGACTGGCTTCAAGAATGAAGAAGCATCACTTCCCACAATTCATTGTATATACTTGTTCATAGAAAAAGGAAATTTTCTTTTTTCCCACAAGTTATGGTATGACACAATCTTAGGTTCCTGTACTTGGTTATTGTCAGTTTAGTTAGATAACCGTAACAGACAGAAAGTTTCAATTTTTAAAAGCATCTTTTCAAAAACCACATTCCCAATGTTGATTGTTTGAGATGAGTTAAACAAGAACACAAAAATCAAAGTATATACACACACACATATACCAGGGGCGGCTAGAAAAAAAATGAAAATGGACGAGTTAGATTTCCAAAAGGAAGTGCTTTTCCCATTTTGAGTTGGAAAGTTGAGACCATAATGTTGGAATTTTGAGACCACCATCATTGTCTGTGTACATGTGTACATATACATTGTACATGTGCGACCAGTTTCCATCACATGCCTCCACCCAAAGGCCATGTTGTGCATTCAGATGAGAAAACGCGTAAAGAGAAACATAAAGACAAAAACTGAAAGCAACCTTTGGATTTTGATTCACCACACTCGCAAAGGTTGCTGTCATGTGTCTACCTTGAAGCTTCCTTCTTATCTTTCTTCTTTTTCACTATTGAGGTTTTGGTCAATGTCTTTTTTTCATTATTTATCCTCACACATTGTTCAATCCGTATATAGTGCAAGTCAAGCCTCCCAAGTCAACATCATCATCATCATCAAAACTTCTAAAATTAATTTTTGCATCACCTGTGCCTGACTTTCAAAGACACTTATACCCTTGTGTATGAGTGTCAAGCAATTTTTTAACGCAGAATATGAAGCATAAGAGAGACTTGTACTTCAAAATAAGAGAAGTTTTATTTATATATATGTGAAATACTACACCTTCAAGGGTGAGTCCCTTTCACACCTACCCAGGACATACTGCACTCATCTGAGTCGGTTTTAACCATCAGCTTTGACACCACTTATTAGATTTAGAAAGGAGATTTCACTGAAAAGATACAACACCAATGAAACCTGAGTTCAACCATATAAAAAATTGACACCACTCTCAACCCAAAATCTTATGACAATAAATTTATAGATATTTTATTTTGATATAGTGCTCTACTTTCTTATTTCTAACAAATATGAAACTTACACTATTCCTAACCCTTATTGGGTATTTAAAAATAAGTGGCTAAGGTTTATTTGAGAAGTTACAATCAGAAATATCTGCATTAAGATTTTTCAAATAATTTTATTTTCTTAGGGTAGCATTACGCCATGCTTATGCCTTATGCATGATGATGCAACTAAGAAATATATATGTCATAAACAGCGACACAATTGACATGAAAAATGTAATCACACCACTCAATCTGTTGATTTTTCTTTCATCCTATTATAGGGTGATAAACTGATTATCGAGGACTGAATTTAAATTAATAGCATTTATTTTAGTTAGGTCACTTTCTTAGGGTAAGACTTAATCAACTTGGACCAACAATCGGATTTAAAACTTAATATATAAATAAAACATATAAATTTGGACATTATATTTAAAACATATAAAACATGTCTGTTTTAAGAAATATATCTTTATGTTCTTTAATTTAATGAATATAGTCCAAAATTGTTTTCAAGTTTTGAATAAAATAAGAAAAATAGACACCAAACCATCAGTGTAAGATAACTAAGAACATTAACCGTGTTCTGATGAGGAAATTGAAAATCAAAGGTTTGATATTCTAGGAAAGTCAATTTTCCTCAAAATTTTATTCCCTGTATGTGTGTGTGTGTCAAACGAAGAGAAAACACAATGCATGATGAACTCACAATTCAATTTTAATATACATAAACAGATAAAGCCTTAAACTTAAGAAAAACAACAATAATAATACTGTCAGTGATACAATTGAATACTCTATTCCAAGTCTTTGATTAGAGCATCAGCATCATCCAACTTGGTGATGAACAAAATCTACCATCTCAAAGTGAACTTTTGCACTAAAGAAACTACTATATAAAGAATTGGAATAATTTGCACTCTCCTGCAGTAAAAAGAAATGCTCATATTACATTTTTCTCACCTGCTATCATCAAATACACATTCTTTTCACTTGAAAGATGAATATCTTACAATTAACTATATTCTTATAGAAGTGAAATTATTAGATTTTTCCTCAACAGAGATAGCAGTAAGTTTGAAAACTCAGAACAAAACAAATGAAACTTTAAAAGCAACAGTAGAAGTATTTAGCAGTTCATCATACCTCATGAAATACTGAAACCAATAACAAAATGTTTCAAAAGTAGCTATTCATCATTCTAAGACCTTAGGAAAAAGCACATCAGCAATAATTCAGTACTGTTAAGTTCATTTGCATTATAAAGAACTAAACTGCATCTCATTTATCTCGTAAAAAAATCAAGAGTATTTTAAATAAGAGGAGAAAAAGTAATTTGAGCATCTTTCTGGAGTAGTTTATCCAAAGAATTACTATTCCAATCCATTTATACAAGGTAAAATTTGGCTTCTGAGACCACTGGAGGAAAAATTTGTTTACCCATATTTTACAAGGTCATTTCATTGTACATGAAATTTTGAGAATTAAGCTCACAGAAGGGGTTAAGTAGAAGCATATATGAGTACTTCAGAGAAATCTGGTGGGCATATACTCATTTATCCTGAGAGGTAAACGGTAGAACTCATCATTTCTAACATCTCCCTTTCTATTCTGAAAAGGACCCCACCATGGAAGTCCTCTGTCCACAGCTTTAGATTTTCCTTCAAGTGTGTTGTCAATTAGGGTTCCAACAATTATAGCCACAGTTGGGGCAGAAGAGAATATGGTGTTCAAAATGTCATTAAACTGTTGTCACATAAAACAAGGTAGGATCAATCAAAAATCACGTAAATCAACACATAGTTACAACCTTAACCATGGATTAAGGAAAGCTGATATGCCTAATAATGACATTGAATGTCGAAAAATGAGATTTTTAAGAGTTACTTACCCATCCACCATCTGTTTTAACTGGACCATGACCATCTGGTGCAGTGTTAGTGACAAAGTATTGTTGAACTGATATAGCTAGAAACAAGGTTATCCCCAGAACATAGATGTTTCTTATGGAGTTGGTATTTGCAAACTGTATAAAAGAAATCCCAACAGAAGCTGCAAAAAAAAATCAATAATGAAATATAAGGCCTGCTTCTGCAGGTCAACTTTATTGTGATTTATGTAAGCATAGCAGCAGCACCTACCCACAATACCATACAAAACACAGTATATAGCAGCAAATATCGGTAGGGGAATCGATGCGAAAAAGGCTCCAAATTTCCCTGAAAGAAGAAGTAAATTGATTACACCAGAAATGTAAAACTGAAAGAAAAATCTAGTAGCCACGTGAGTTTCAGGTGGAATATAGTACCGAAAATAGAGAAGAAGATCATGAAACCACATGATATCTGCACAACTCTGCGGCTCCCTATATGTGTTAGACCAAGTAGGCCTACATTTTCACTGCAATCGTCAAAAAATTTGTTAGATTATTACTCATACAATTCTTAATCTAAGATAAAAAAATGACATGTGGGACATGTGGAGTTCTTAAGACACTGCTTTCTTACACAGATACAGTAGTACCAACAACAGAACCAAATATGCCTTCAATCAGCATGCCAATACCCTGCCATTTGGAAGGGTGAGAAACATGAGTCAGTGATAAGTGTTACATGCATATCAAGATTTTGCAACAATATAAAAGAACAACTAAATTAATTGTTCAGAAGCAAGAATCACCTGAAACCCAATGCTTCGGCTGAGCACATGTGCAGGAGGTGGTGTTGCACCAGAAAGCCTGGCTGCAGCAAAGAAAGCACCAGTTGACTGCATTCGAAATTTCATCAAGGAGAAAACTCCACATTAGATTATCAATTTGATGAAAATTGACAGAAAATAATGGCATATATACAGAAAGAATAATAATAATAATAATTTTCCACAGGGCAAAGCTGTCAAATTCTTCAAAAGTGAGAATGAACATAAATTATTAGAGCTACATGTAGCATTCAAAAAATTAAGGAATAGTTGATAGACCTCAGCAGAAGATACAAGTGCAGCCCCCATCATCCCAAAGACATGACTAGCTCTGAAAATGGGGGTACCCCACTGGAATGGATATGGAACTTTAATCCTGGAATAAAAAATCAATTTAATTGTTGTTATAAAGTTCCAGAAACAGCACTGAAACTCAAATAAACTGTTGAACTGATTGTTTTGTGAACATACCATGGAGCAGAAGACATAAGGTAAGAGCTATCAGTGCGACAACTCACTCGGGTCTGAGCTTTAGCAGTATTATACGCACCTGCGACAGTAAGGATAGCAGCAAATGCCCATATGACAGCGATGCAGAGAAGTAAAGCAAACCTCTCAAGTACATGATGTGCAGCATGATGAAGACGCTTCAAATACTGTCATACAGAAAAGAAAAAGGGCATACTAGTATCAAAGAAAAAACTCATCTAAGAAATTGTTTCGGACAAGATATAAACCTGTTGTGTTATGACAAGTAGAATGAGCATAGGTAAGCCAATTTGCACACAATTTGCAAGCTGCACAGAAGAGGAAAGATGAGTTCACAAATTCTTCCAAATAAGGTCATGTTAGGCATCACTATGAACTTTGACATCTCAGCTATGCTGCACCCCAAAGTCCATCAAGCATTTGCCATCACATGAAAATTTACTAAATAACCTGTTTATGTCTTTTACAATAATATTAAAGGAAGATCATTAGGAATATTTACCAATGGAAAGCCCCTGGAGAACAGACCAAGACCCACCACACATACCACAGGTACAATACTAATGGGACTAAACAGCCTGTTCAGATAAGAAGATTAATTAATAATTTACAATTAAAAATAACTAAAGATGTTACTTTAAACATTGACCATGAACTTAAAATAAAAAGGGAAAACAAGTCATGAGGTTTACCTTGTCAAGTTTCCCCATGTCTTGCTAAACCCAAGGAAGATATTGACGAAAGAAGAAACAATGAGGGATCCTTGAATTGTTCTGATAGTGTAGACGAACCTCTACAAGCGCCGGTGTAATAATTCATTAGCAGTTTGATTCACCATTTTCACGTTAGAGAAAACAATTTGCTCAACAAAAAAGACAAAGTATAATGTTAGCAACATGGCCAATCTAAGATGACTACAAAGAAGCCCCTCAAGGTTGAGACCATTCTGGATTATATCTCTAGTTTCACTACCACTACACCATCCAATACAACACTAACACCACCCTCCTTGCATCATCCTCATATTAAACTTGAGGTTCCACAGTTTGACAGCCACGATCCCTTGGGATGGATGGTCAAAATCTTGCAATTCATCAACTATCAAGGAACCTTGGAGGAAGTGCAGCTCATCATTGCCTCCTTCTATACGGAGGTTCCTGCTTTAAGCTGGTACTGATGGGTGTTCCAGAACAAGGTTTATTGCGGCATGGCTGGGACTTCTTCAGGCTCTCTAAACTCAATTAGTTTCGTCCCACTACAATGATCCTAAAGGCACTTTGTTTAAGCTTGCCCAAAATGGATCTTTAATCACTACCTTACCATACCAAATTTGAGTGCATTGCCAATTATTCTTGCACCAGCATTCCTAATGACCTGCTTTGTATTAGGTCTATCTTCGGAGATCCGCCATGAGGTACAAGCTCACCAATCCCTTTCACTTCCTCAAGCCATAACTTTGGCGAAACTTGAGAAACCAAGCTCAAAGACTGGCGTCACAATTCCTTGGTGCTCTTGTCAATTCCCAGTATCACCTCCCCCACCGATCCAGCTTTTAAATCTACCCTGTACTAGCTTCTGTTTAAAACCCAATCTTAGAAAATCACCACCTCTAACATGAGGAGGGTCTCCGATGAAAATCATCGTCATAGAGGACATTTCCTCCCTCTAATCAGTTAAACAAAAAATGACCCATCATTCCCAATTCTATTTGAAGATGTGGCCTCTCACCCATTCCTCCTATCTGCCTCTCTAGAACACCAGGTTCCGACACACTTCGCATCCACTGCTAATTTCACAATTATTGTGTCATGATCCAGATTGAAAGTGGCAGCAGACATTTTATTGTGCAATCTTGTGTTGTCTAACACCTTGGCCTTCCCAAGGTTTCTAAATCCTCTCTCTATGTTATGTTGGGAGTTGTTCACTTTTAGATCACCAGCACTTGTCCGGCTATTACGTATATACCGTAGTCCCTATGTCTCATGCTGGCCCTTTCGTCCTAGCCCTTTTTCCATTCCATAAGCATTCCAATCCAAACCCTACCCTTGTAAGAAGGCTTACTGCTTTTTGGTTGTTGCAAGGGTCGATGTAATTGAGGGTTGTCTGCTACTAACCTGTGTAATGGTAAGTACTAGCACCCAAGGGCTTATCTTCTTATAGCATCGCCGTAGCGGAGGGGCCTAATGCCAGTCTTCGAGGCAGGCGAATCGGACTAAAAGGAATAGGTTTCCTATCCCCTAGGTGGCAGAGCAACCTCAAACATCACATTAGATACAGGGCCACATAACACAATCAAGGTGGACTTCCATCTCACTCCCTCAGCTTCTGTTTTTAACACATGGGCCACAATGGAATATTTCATGTCAATGTCCCAATTGGGCCCTAACAACATTACCGATAAGTTGGGCTCAACAACATTACGTACAAGTTGGGCCTTCCTTCTGAAAACATGACTTGTGAGAAGTGGGTGGGATGAAATTCATACACTATCACATTGAGAGGACAAGGTCTTTTCCCCAGTGGGAGAAATTGTTAGTGACATAATCCGTCATAAGTCAGTGGTTCCGCATAGTCAAGCTGAGAGAGAGCCATTGATGTTCATCCACTCATTCACTCAGGTATAGAAACATATTTGGCGCTAATTTCGGAAAGATGGTCTACTATTAGAAAAAGATGTTTCGTTGTTGGGGAGATTAGGGATTCCATAATTGAATTCAATTAAAAAAACAGAAAGATCAGTTTTCCAATAAGATTTTCCTCTAAAGCAGTGATTTTCCCAAATGCCTTGGGTATTTAATCTTCAGGCTTCACAGTGAATTCACCTATAAATATGAGCGCAATTTAGCAATTTAGGTCAAACTCACTTGAACTTCGAGCCAGAATTGCTGTAGCTGTCCGCAACAGTTATTTGCAAATGTTCATTATTGTTAAATTTTCTTTTTTCTGGTGGTGTATAAAGAAACCATTTTATGGAATGGAGGAAGAGA
The DNA here is from genome assembly GCF_037176805.1 of Vigna unguiculata. NCBI lineage: Eukaryota > Viridiplantae > Streptophyta > Magnoliopsida > Fabales > Fabaceae > Vigna > Vigna unguiculata. Next base: position 1,874,243 of record NC_140799.1, on the reverse strand, counting down.
GAAAACTATTTTCTATAGCACTAGAGAGTAGAGTAGATAGAATTATCAGTTTGATCTATCAGTAACCTAGCGCATACACCACCAAAACTGTAGTGCAAAAGTGTTCAGTTAAGGGAAAAACAACAAAATCTCAGAACAAACAGTTGAAGAAAGTCAAGCATAATGCTTGAAACAAAGAGAAGACATTGGCAATCAAGTAAAAAAGAAGAGTCAAGGATTTACCCACTACTTAGAAAAATCAATAGATAGAAAGTTTTTCTTGGAAACCAATTTGGAGGAACATAGGTAACAATAAAAATAAAAAGTCACACATTCCAATGTAAATTTTTCACCCTAGAATCTTGAATAATGAATCTTAAAGAAGTAGTTAGCATTCATTTTCTTTCAAATAAAGGTAAGATTCAAATTTCTGAATATCCTAGAATATTTGAAATCAACATAAGTATATCATTAAAAGTTGCAAGTTAAAAGCTACTACCAATATAATCATATACAAACCTCATGCTCAGAAGGGAATGTTCTGTCTGTGTAATCGTTTATAATGGACAACACTGGGAGTAAAAAAGCAAATGATCCACCCATCACAGTTGGAAGCCTTGATCCAAACAAAGTCTGAAGCAGTGTGTTCACCCCAGACATAAATAACAATGACTGAATAACACGGGCCTTGTCACCCTGTCCAAAAATAGCAAAGTTTCATATACTTATACCATAATTTATACAACAAAAACAAGAACAGTAAGTACTATAATACAATCTTTATATTATAAATTTCACTTACATGGTTCCCACCCATTGCAGGAACCAGCGTGGTTGCAATCAGAACAGTTGTTCCAAGCATCACAATGTAGTGCTGAAAACCCAGTAGAAGCGCCTCCGCTATCAATTTTTTTTATGCAATCAAAAAGGTGAAAACTTTAAGAGACATGCATCAATATCATCATAAGATTGAATCCCAGAATTAAATTAATAAACTTTTCACCTAAAAGATTCTCAAAACTGACAAGAGAAAAAAAACAAAGGACCTTTTTTTCTTAAGAGAATAAAATCAGAGTGGAATAAAGGTTAACATAAAGCAATCTGCAAACATACCAAGTTACATAAAATTGTTTTATTTATGATAGAGACACAAAACTGAGTAAAAAAAAAAGGAACTTTTACATGAAGAGATTCCTATTTCCTAACTTCTGTTGACATCAAGGGTATCCTCTCTTTTTTCATCTTGTAACACAAAAAATAAATCAAAAAGGGTGGAAAAAAAAGTGAGAGATACTAACGCCAAGAAGGATTTGAGTGGATGCAATAGTGAAGCTGCAAGAGTTGTTCAGCTGGATTCCACACTGGACCTCTAGAAAGTGCAAGATTCGGTGGTGGTGGACCAGCCGGAGGCGCCTGAACTGGTGGCGGTGCATGGTGGTGCTCCTCACCCATCTTTTTTTTCAAAGAAAAAGAGAGTCTTTGTGAGAATAATTTGTTTCAGTTTGTGGGTAATGAAAAGAAAAGCTGTGAAATGAAAGTGTGGTCTTTTTTTATGCTGAATGAAAGGGGTGTCTTTGAAACAAAGGAAAGAAAGTAAAATGTATTGAAGACAGAGTCTTTTTCTGATTTCGAAAAAAAGGAGTTATAAGCTTATTAGAATAATTAAGTAAAGAGTTGTTTTTTTCCAGAAAAGTACAAGGAAATAGTGAGGAAGGAGTTACTAAGGTTGCGTTTTATTGTTGTCGTGTTCTGGGGGAAGTATTTTTCTCTTCTTCTTTCTTGTTTGGTTTGAGATTATTAATGAGAGAATGGGTTGAATGAACACGTGGATTGCAGTGAATTTTTACAGTCTTCGAGGATGTTCAAACCTCTTCACATTACACGCACTTTGCATTGAAACACTTCTCCAAAATTCAAAATTTACCGTTTGCCATTTTGTGACACATTTTAATCTTTCAATTCAAATGCACAGTGTTCTTCTTTTTCTTTTTCTTCATTCTTCGGATACAATGTCTTTTTCTGTAGTGAATATGAAACTGTTACTAAACTCATGCATATGATGATGCATAAACTGTTATGGTCCACATCTTTTTGCTCTTTTGACAATTGCACAAAACCAGTCAACAACAAAAAAACAGATAAGCATAAAAAAATGTGGTGAGCAATAAAAACTACAGTTACACTTTCAAGAAGTTTTAGTTGTTTGAAACAGTTGAGTGATTAATCTTTAGTCTATAATTCACCCTATTCAATTATTAAGTGAAATTATTTTACATCCTTCCTTTAATAACTAGGATAGATGAAAAGATTATTACTGTTGAAGATTTCAAATTCAGAACTACTTTAGCATTTAATGTTGTTAGAAGTTACAAGATTGAAAAACAAACAGACATTAATATTGCACCTGTTGGCAATAATGAGTTATTTTCAGAAGTGTATAACTAAAGAGTTTTTTTTTTTTAGATAATATATTAGTTATTGTAGTTAGTAAATATATTATATTATTTATCATTCATAATGTTATCTACAATATGTTTATTAAATGTATGACTTTCTATATATTTAATAATTATTAAACTAAAAAAATGGTACATAAATATATTCAATTCAATAATATTATTAAATATAATTTGTTTAGTAGGACATTAATTTATGACTGTTTATATTCAAATATATATATATATATATATATATATTGAAATATTAAGTACTTATTAAAATGTATATTTTAAGATATTATGTAATTTATTTCATATATATTGATATTAATAAAAATATTTTTTATTCGTTTTTAGATTTTTATTTAAAATAGTACATAAAAATATTTAAAATTTGAATATATATATATATATATATATATATATATATATATATATATATAATTCATGTACAGTTATAGAGCTTGATAAAATAAACAAATGAGTGCAGACTATAAAATACTATTATATGTATATAACATATCTTAATATAAAAATAAATTTACCTCATTTACTTGGAATTCAAAGTAGCAATATAGTGCGGCAATGCATTATGAAAAACATCCTTTACTATCTTCATATCATACCATGTATACCATGTTAATTATAAAATATTAGAATAATTTAATATTTTTTAATATATCATTAGCATGCATCAAAATAACACAGAATGTATTTTTTCTTTTTTTGTGTCAGTTTAAAATATATTTTTAAAATATCATAATAGGGGTTATTTGATTATCTATTTATTAAAATTGACACCAAATTATATATATTTTTATTCCAATTAAAAATTTATATAAAGTTATCGTGCTGTAGTTAATATAATATATAATTCATAATAGTGTACATTAAATTTTTTTAGTGATTATTTATACATACACACAAATACTTATAATTATAATTCCTAATTGAGTGAAAAAAAATATTTAAAAATTACTCACACTATTAAAAAAATATAATATTATTAAATGTTTTAAAAATATTATACAAATTTATTTGGCATCACTAAAAAAGTTATGTAAAACATGTCATCATGATTTTTTATTTTTTATTTTTCCTTTAAGTGATTTAGAGTAACTTGTGAGAAGAACTTTTTTTGTTGCATTGTAGTTTGTTTATGTAAATTACTGATTGTGAGAGTTGAAAGTAATATTCACTTGTAGGTCAAAATAGAATACAACTGTTTACTATTCTATATGTTTTAAAGTATTTTTATAAATAATTAGAATATTCATAATTAGTCATAAATCATCATAGTTAGTTATTTTTTAATCTTATAAAATTAATAAATAATCTAAAAATGAGAGTAAAAAAGTACTACTCACAAAAATTATTTATCCAATTTACATTTTTATTTTCATGTTCATTTTTATTCATCATTCCATTTTTGCATGTCATGAAACTTTTGAGTTAATTAAAGGCTATCTACCAAAGTAATAATTTTTATATATTCTGATTTATTCAACTTTCAATGATTAATGTACGCACTAAAGCAACCTCACCCAAGTAATAATGATTATAGTCTTGATGTAAATATTTCTTTTTCTTTTTTACAATATTCTCTAAAAACCAAAACTTTTATTTCTGGTAAGTATTTTAAGAAAAGTTTTTCATACTATAATCTTTTTTTTAAATTTTACTTTACTAATCTTATAAATATTGCATCCAAATATTTTTTATTTTTTAATAAATAATTAGATTTTAATATTTTGATTACCAACCTCTTAATTAAACTTTTTTAGTTGTGCCTTACTTTTCAAAGTAAGAATAAGTGTAGTTGATGCTAATTATATGAGTTTTGTCCTATTAATCCACTAATTGGAATCTTAATCAAGATTTTAATATAAATAAACAAATAAATTGAACCACGCATTAATACAATATAAATAATTAAAAGCACTTTTTCAAAAGATTTGATCTCAAAAGCTTTTCACATCTAAATGAAAAAACAGCAATCAATGAAAGTATGATATAATATAATGTAAGAATTCACAAAAGAACATTTCATCATACATCATTCGTGCAACTTTAATCATTCTCTTATCTTATCTCTTTTTCTTTTTGTGAAATTTTTTTCTCTTATAATCTTCTCCCACATGTACAACCCAAGATCTTCAATTTCTCGATAATGAACTACTTTGTCCATATTCATGATTAAGTGTCCATCCAAATTATATGATTAGATTAACTTGTTTAAGCAAAAATAATAACTTTGAGTTTTATTTGAATACAGTGATAAGATCTTACAAAAAGCTGATAACTTATAAATAAAATCCTTAGAATAAATAGGTATTATTCTTATATTTTACTTTATAATTTTGTCACTTCCACTTTAATATTTAAAAATTAGGATAAGGTGTAACAATTGGTCACATATTCCTCTGCTGTTAGCATTTAAGGTTTATTTTTTATTATTAACATTATCCCCCAAATGCTTAATATTAAAATAATTACAAGACACTTTTTTGTGTATGACTCAGATTTAATGTTATTTTCATTAAAATTTTCATCCTTTCTTTATATTGGGATTACCTTTTATTTGAATATTTATTTAATATTCTAAATTTTATTTTCTACAATATAATCATTTAAATAAATATGTTTTTTTTTTGTATTTTATGTTTATCAGAAGTAATATCTTCTTTATTTTGTAGTGATAGATGGACAATGCATTTTCTTATAAAAACATTTTATTCATGACAATTTATTTGATTTGTATATGAGTGTGTCATCATTTAAAAGGTCTAACTTATCCTCACTAAGAAAATCCACCCTTCGTACACTTTAATCAATATATTTTATATTTAACAAATTTTTGATCGTAATTTACAATAATTTTCAAATAATGTAGAATAAAGATAGTTATATAAAAATAATTACAATTAGATGTGAACCTGAATATCAATCCAAAATATAAAAAAGAAAACATAAGATAGTTGAAATCGAAGGCAAGAACAAGTTTAGCAACACAATATATATTTCAATTATATCATCTCTATAATATTACAATTTATTTTAACATTTTTTTGCCACAATATTGTTATGGAATGTTATTGACATGATAAAATAGTATATTTATTTTCAATTTAATTAATAAACACAAATTCAAATAATCATCTCAATGAATACTGAACAATTCTAAATTATTACTATTAAAGTCTTCATTAATATACTGAGAAAAAACTACATTTTAAATTGATTAAATAAGAAAAATATAAAAAAGTATATAAGTGAGAAATAATTCTCACACCAGAAACTAATTGTGAAATTAATTTAGACCTAAATTATTAAATTATACTAAAACTTATTTTCTTATAGTTATTCCATCATATCTCTCAATATTATATATATATATGTGTGTGTGTGTTCTATTTTAGAAGTTTTACATTCACCTTGTACCAAACATGTTTATAAAGCTTACAAAAATGAGTGGTCAAAAATGTGAATGTTAGGTGTAATATCAGGTTGAATATAATTCAAAATCATTGATTTTGAATTACTTTTTACTGCTCAGAGTTGTGCAGTTTACAGAAAATCCTATATAACAGTTAAAATCAGAAGAGAAGAGCATGCACATGCAATAGTAATTTGATTAGCAGAATGAGGACAGAGAAGGAAGTGAAATGAGACAGAAACAGTCTGTGAAGGATTTAAAATATGAAAGATCACGTATGAGCCATGTGATCCTTGGAAATGCTTCATTCATACCCAGTTATCTGTGTACTACCAAATCACTATATACTCTCTTCAATTTTTTATTATTTTGAGATTTGCAATGTTATTGCCATAAGATATAGCCACCGACCTTAACCATTCACTGCTATTTCTCATTTCTTTATTACACATCTCTGATCTGAATTCAGAGTTTGAATTCAACCAAACACCACACAAATTATCAAATAGTGTGATTTAGATACAATTTTAAAGGATCAGTGTTAGAACATCTTCAAAGATCATTGGTAGAACATTTTCTGAGGTATAAGGAGAGAATTTTAGATTGCACATTTCAAAATAACTTTTCAGATTATTATACAATTAAAAATCTTTCAGACTCATAAACAATTTAGACTTTTCTCACATCTGAAGTACATGCAAAGATGCTAAAAAAATAGTTCACTATTACTATGTCTATAAAACTATTACTCTATGTATAAAGTAAGACCTATTTAAGAAACACACTCTAATTTTATTTTTATTTTTAATTTCATTCAGACCAGTTTGATGAAGGGCCCCAATTAGCTGCTTTCAGTCATACCTTATTATTTGGTTGTTTGGATGAGTTTTAAGTATGGGATTGAAGTTTGGGTGGTACGTACAGTTATGTACCAGCAGTGGCATCCATACTCACAACTCTGCTTATATGCATGGACACATTATTATTATGTCTGGAAATCAATAATATATATTTTATACAAAATTTTCAAAATGCATTATAATTTTGTATAAAAATATATACATTAACTGCATTGTGTGGATATTGAAGTATCCAAACCTGTTGTTTGTCCTATTACTTCTTTTTAATAAATAGTACAACCCAGATTCATATTTCTTTTAATTAGTAATTCTCTAGCCTCAAATGGTACTTAACAACATATTTGTGAACACCTTCTGCTCAGTCCAAACCTATGTAACAGAACCAATAAACTAAGAACCCAACATCAAGGGGTTTGTTTTAATTTCATGTTCCATTTATCTGAGTCATACCTTTTGTTTACTTAAGGTGGTTGAGTATAAAAAGAACTTCTCAGTATTTATTTTGGTCAATGTTTGCTTTTTGAGTCCTTTGAAGCATTTGGACTTGGCAGACATTGATAGAACTTCTAACAGGGGCCATACGTTGAGAAGTGAGCATGGGCCTGTTACTCAACAAGGAAAGACAATAGATGGGGGTAGTTAGGCCCAAAATATGGGCCTGAAGATGGGGAATTGTTGTACTCAACATGGAACGACTATAGATGGGGTAGTTAGGCCCAAAATATGGGCCTGAAGATCGGGGATTGTTGGCCTGTTTTGAGAGGAGAGTTACTCTCTGGAGGAGTCTGTGACTCTGGAGTTACTTTGTTGCTATAGAGCTATACGCTCATCACAGTTTTACTGCATCATCCATCAAATAATGCATACCTAGTTATTCAATTCATTCTTAGTTTCTATCAGAGATCCAATTTAGGTTAGGCTTTTTAGTTCCTAATCCTTTGTATAACCACTTTTATCCTCTCTGAGAAGAATGATAGGAATTACTGATAAAATTTCACATCTTCAGCAGATTGGAGCATATCTGGATCATTCGGCTATTTTCATGACAATTAGAGGGGCTATAGAGACTCGAGCATGGTTTTTTGCATTCTGAGAGTGTTCTAACCTTTAAGTCTAATGACTCTATCACAAATGACTCAAAATGTTAAGAAATGTTGGATTTCCATTATGGTATACTTGGTTGGTGTTTTGGAGCTTTGTTAATGCAGATTCTAGCAGGGATGAAGTCACTAAGCATAGCAATCCCTTAGATAGTGTCATTAAATTACCAAACAATGATCAACAAGATCAGTAAAGGGTGGGTGGCAAGTACGAAGTTGAATAGAGGTCAACTTGAATGGTATGGATTGTATAGTATTCCCAAATCTGGGAACTAAAATTTCAGAAATTGAGCTGTGTCATTAGAAGGTAATCATGCTGGTATTGAAGGTGCATAATTGCAACTGCTCGTGCCATTGAATTTGGGTCTATTTTAAGGTTTTTATGTACTGTTCATTGTGTTCGAGCCAACCGGGAAAGATACTATGAAGTTCTTAGATCAGATGTAAAGACCCAGGGAGAGAAAAAAAGCACAAGACCAAAATCCATGGTTACAAGACTTTCCTAAAAATTTCATTATGTCAACAGTGACATTTACACTAAGGATAACTAAGTTTTTGCAGATTATATTTATAATCCTGCATAAAGCACATTAGAAGCGCAGCCACTTAGCATAAGCAGTGTAGCACACCACCTTAGTCCAGACTGCTTCATCAGAGGTACCAATTAAAGAATTAAGTTCATATAATGGAAGACTGTATAAATTGTGTAAAATCACTTCTTTCTCCTATCCTATGTTGGTATTTACAGGACCAATCATGAGTGTAATATTTTACAAGAATTGGTGAACTCTTGCATATAACAAGATCAGCAGAAGAATCTACAAACATGATCTAGAAACTCGTTAAAAAAGATATCATAACTTGGTTTCTCCTACCATTTCACATCCAGTGTAAGAGGTTCTGGAGGAAGAAAAACGGGTCTCAACTTTGTATATGACATATTCGACATCAAATTGGCCCACGAAACCGAAACAGATCCAGTAAAAGGTTTTACCTTCGTGATTAAAAGAGGCTTGAGCCTGTTTTCCTCAACTCTGGCCAGTATCTCAAACAAAAACCTTTCAAAACCAGGCTTTGTTCTCCAATCAGGAATCGTACGATTAAGAGTGACATTATTCCTTATGTCTCTTTCTAATTCTATGTGGAACTTTACAACAGCTGATGCTTTAATATTTGCTTTGAGAAGGCCAAAAAGCTGACCTTGAAGTATGTTACGACCAAGAAGACTCCTCAAAACTTTCTCCAACATACTTAATTTCAAACTTAAGGAATCAATTGGACATGCTCGCTTTTTAAACATACGACCATGGTAACATTTTTCTGGAAGCAGCTCAATCACATCCTCTGAAATCAATGTAGTTGCTATGTGTGCATAAGGATTTCGAGCTCTATAAGCAACCAAAGATGCAGACCCTGATATGCGAATAGGAATCAGAGCCATGCAAGTTGAATGCAGAAAGGGCCAAATGTCACTCTTCCCTCCACTACACATGGCACTTCCATTCATTGGTAGATCGATATCAGAAGAGTAAAAAAGAGAGATTTCTTGAGCTCCTTTAACTTCTACTGTAATACCCTCACCAACAAGGATTTGTTTCAAACCAGTGTACGAAACATTCATCTGCCAGACAGAGACAGGACTCAGATTTTATTGAAATATCAATACCACTCGTTATTCATAGGAATTAACTAGAACATATCATATATTGCTCAGAAAAAAAAAATCATTTAACAATAGCAGGATAATCATCAAATTTGCCAACTGAACTAAGTGCAGAACTACATAAAACAAAAATAATAGTAAAATATCTTCAACTTTTGAGACATGACTAGCTACAGACGAAAGATTTTATGTTAGGCTGTTAGCAAAAAAAAAAAAAAAACACTGAAGTGGATACATGAATGGTGATTGAAGTGAATCTTGACCATATGTCCATACTTAGATGGGTCAAGATTGTTATAACTAATTTTAATATTAATCATCTATTTTAACAATACGGCTGATATTACTCCTCTCAGTACTTTTCATGCGTAAGTTTTTTGTTTGTTCGTGGATAAGAGTTTCAGCAATCAGAGTAAAACAAACTACAAGTTCCAAATGAAAGAAGAAAACTTTAGGACGTAGCATACTGAGATCTGAACTGAAAAAGAGGAAAAAAAATTACTTACGGGAAGGGATAGCGAAAGGTGATGAAGGGCATCAACACGTAATGAAAAGGGACCTTCTAATTTGAGTGTGGGAAGGAATGGGAAGGAACCGAGACGATGAACGAGAGAGGGTAAATCGGGAAAGGGTGTTCTGAACTTGTTCCACGTGGCAACTTTGTCGGCAAATTTGAGGGTGAAGTTACCAGTGCCGAATCCGATTCGGAACTCGTAGCTCCGGGAAGTTCCGAATCTGACCTTTGCAACATCCAAATTGGCCACTCTCACGTCGTTCGAATCCCACTTCTGTTTCGCCGACACCGCCCTCAGAACATCCTTGGTTTCCACGAATCGTGAAAGTGAATAAGCGAATTCAGAAATTGGAGAATGAAAAAGTGGAGTGTGTGTGTGTGTGAGAGAGAGAGAGAGTACCTGGAGAATGAGGGTGAGGTTGGAAGAAGATGCAAAAGCTGTGAATTGAAGGAGAAGTATGATGAAGAAGGGGAAAGGGAAACGAGCTTTGATCATCCTCGATGCCAAACGTTGGGTAACTCCGATCTCCGATGAAAGCAGAGGTGTCGTGATGTCGTGTTGGGAACTGCTGAGGATGAAGTTGAATTGAATTTCTGAGACCTAGTATATGGTTTTTTAAATAAATTTTCATTCCTGATTCATTCCTATTATATATTTAAATTTTTTTTTTGAATTTAGATTCTTTGTTGGAAGTTGATTTTTTTTTTTTGTGTTGTTCCTATATTATATTTTTTTAAATTATTAATTTTGACATTTAAATTATATTAAAAAATTATATGCATCAGTATATTTTATTATTCGATAAAAATTACACAAACAAATTCAACAGAAAATATGATTTTTTTTTCTTTATATATATTACTTTTACGCATACTTTACAAAATTTGAGTATAAATCTTAACTAATACAAGTATTTTTTTATTAAAATTGAAACAAATTTAGAGATAATGACTATAAATACAAATCTATTTATTTGACTAGTGTAAAAATATATTTAATACCAAAAGATAATTAAAAGTCTGAGTAAAATTCACCATATTGATTCCCTAGTTCACTTATAGTTAAATTCTTAATCAGTTTTTTAAGCGTATACGTGTATGTAGTTTTATTTGTGTAGTGATTCCATATACAAAATTGATTAAAAACAATCTTCAATATTAAAATTTTTTAATTATTAATAATTGTTTGACATGGAAATAACATTTTACATCTCTAATAATTGCAATGCTTTATCTTAAAAGAGAAAACTATAATTTAATAAATTTGAATTATTTAATTTAAACAAAAATATTTAGAAAAATAAAATAATTTGAAATGAGATTACAATATGCTTCAATATATTAGAAAAACAGAAGTATTCTATTAAAATGTAAGGTAGTGTTTTTGTTTATTTAACAAAATAAATTAAGTTCAATATGTCTGTTACCCCTGATTTTTTATTCATTTTTTTACCATCTTTTGATAGTTTTCTCATCATGAATTTTTAAAAGTTTTGAAAATATAATTTCTATCATGTGTCGTTCTAACAAAAAACTATCAAAATTTATCTCTATATTTTCAGACACAAAAGTAAAAGAAACAAAAATATGCTTCTAACTTTTTACTCAGTTCACTAAAGACACCTATATTAGCTTAAAATAAAGACTAATTATTAAATCCAATTACTTCTTGAAGATTAATCCAACTGTGGTGTATCATAGTATTAACATTAAGCAGAAAGAATATCCCAAAATTGTTAACAAACACATGTATGAATACATTCAGCAGTGCACCTTTGTAGTATTGTTTTAAATTGATAAATGTCTATTGACTTAAAACATGAGATTAAAATTGTTATTTTCATATATACCTTATCCAAATTATAACCATTGTCATCCCTAATTGTCTACTTTGACACACCTTTTTTTTATAGAAAGCTATATCTGAAGTAGTGGTAACCAAATACTTTTCATGTTACAACCAAACAACAACCTCAAACTTTCCAATGAGGCAGTGTATTAACAATGTAAGTGAGCTTCATTCACCATCATGTTCATGTAAAACAAAATACAAAAAAACATGCATTTGCTACTCATCTTCCTCAGGATCAAAATCCTTAACCTTCACATCTGCATCTTCTCCATACTGGATGCAGTTGTCAATTTGGCCCAGTACATATTGTATACTGTAGATACAAGAATCCAACAAAAAGTATAAAAAAATAGGAAATCAGGTATAAACTAGGACCATCTTGGTGTTATCTTCAACTATAATAGTTTAATTTATGTTATTCTATCTTTTTTCTTTTTACCACAGAAATAATTTACACCTGTTTCAGTTCATACCATTCAGATTTAATATTTCAGCATCACACCCATGGTAGATATCCAATAGCAGTCTATGATGCACAATTATATCCGCTATATGCCAACTATATAGATATAAGATTATTCAAGAAATGAACCGTAGCTAGGATATGCAAGGAAAAGAGAGAAACATACCTTTTTTCCTTCCTCAAGTCTAGTGGTATAAAACTCACCATGCTATAGTTATTAACCTGTTCAGAAAGAGGAAATAGTTAAAAAAACTGAGGTGGCCTATCTGAACCTCATGAGTATGATTGCACTCAGAAAAAATATGATATTTAGAAAAGGAACATCAGTTCAATAATATTGCCCAGAAATTCAATGACAATTCATGGTTGCTTATTTAGAATTGACACTGTCGTCTACAAAAATCCACTATACTTCATTCTATAGCAATTCTAATAATATAGTTATCTATGTTCTATGTTCCTTGGAAGTAGTCCAACATTCTACACAAAACCAGCACGCATATGATGGAAGTGTAACTTGTTATCAAATTGTGAAAATATAACATGACATGGTATATAACCCAGACATTAATAAACGGTTTAACATTGAAAACCAACATGTACACATTATATTAACTTATAATATTATTGGGAAAGGAGGAAAATGACATAACTTCCATAAAATCATAGACGACCTACCAATTCAATCAAAGCTTTATTCAACTTTGCATACCGAGGACCCATCCGTTGATTCAATTCAGACAGTAAAAAGGTGGGCTCTGGATCCAAAAAACTAAGAGTAAAAGTATATTAAAACTTGAATGAACGAAAATATGAAAACAAATTTGGGAAAGAAAATTCAGTGACAGTGATTACTCATCAAGATCTTTCTTGTTAGTCACAAGGTCCATCTTTGAGAGGATATTAACATGAGGTAGTTCAAGTTGAACCATTGCAGAAAGGCATGCCATGCATCCACTTATAAATTTGGTCACATCTGTCATGAACTGGAAACAATTTACAATCACCACCAGTCAACAAACACGATAGTACAAATAAACAACAGCTAGAAGCCTAAAGAAATACGAGAAATCCAAAAGCTTAAAAGAAAATATGATTTCAGCAAACTACCACAAACCTGGGAATCAAGTAAGTAAACAGCACAAACAGTAAAATTTTTCCGTTTCAGATGTTCCACAAAATTCTTAAGCACTGGAACATGTGAATAAAGTTCTATCTGACCTGCAAAACATCACAAGGCAAAGCTGATTTATCACAACTTGTCAAGCCAACCAAAAATCATGATAAACAATCGTAATATAGACTTCAACATTACAGAAACGGCCATACTACCGATCTGTTTTAAAAGAACAAAACTATAGTTCATTATACCACCCCTTCTGATTTCTAGCCTTCCATATATGTTATTGCATTTTATAACTATAACAATATTATCACCACCTCATAATCACAATATCCTCCAAAAACTTCAAACATCAAACTTTCGCTACTAAAACATAAATAAATAACAATAGAGGCAGAGAAGAGATCGTGAATACCAGGGCAATCAAAAACCAAGTAATCATCATCTAAATAATTGTCCAATTCCTCCGTGAGCCAATCATCCAGGTTATCCTCAAGGTGCCTAAATATAATTATTAAGGCAACCAAATTTTAAATCAAAATCAAAATTTTAAAACAGCAAAAAGCTAACATGGGTACTCATGGAGAGAAACTATACTGCTAAACATAATTGAGGAAAAAGGATACTCCATGCAGTAAACAAGGCCACCATTAGGACCCAATCCAAGTTCCTCCATAACATCATCCAGAGAAATGAGTTCCCTAATATCTGCCAGCATCGCAGCCCAGAAAAGTAAAGCTCCAAGGATAACAAAAATCCAAACCCTCAAAAGAAATAACCACATAATAACACTTTATTTACCCATTGCAACAGGATAGTCAAAATTTTCAGCAGCAGGATCAAGGTTCACAACATGAATCGTTCTCCGCGAAGCCACACAGTGTTCATACAAACTCGAGCAATAGGTAGACTGATTGCACAAAAACAAGACACACAGATAATTGCATTATTGCTAAATAGCATATTTAAAACCTTGGTATGTGGTTTAACTCAGCAAATTTTGTGAAAGCAATAGAGTTACCTTGCCACTACCAGCAGGACCTATCACAAGTTGTGCATAACCCATGGTAACCTTATGAAACTGCAAGGAGGTTTCAGAAAGTACAGAGGTAATTGACTGCTTGAAAGGAAGCGAGAACTGCAACAGCAATGTAAGCAGTACACCAAACCGCAATGGCCAAAAACAAATTCACCACATCACTGTAGGCCATACACCACACACTACTACAAAACATGAACATACCAAATATCAAACGCAAAAAAGAGTAAAATATAAAAAAGAAAAAAAAAATCGCTTCATTTCCACTTTGTGGTTCAGTGTTTGGGTTTTCTGATCGATTGCAGTGCTAAGAAACAAATTAAGTTTAGTAAAATGCAAATAAATGAGTTAATGAATTTGGATGATGTTAACAAAACCCGTGAGAAGCGTGTTAGTTGATTTTTTTTTAATGAATTAGATGGCGTGAGTGCCACTTATACGGAAAATAATAATGAAAAATAAAATAAAAATTCATTATTTATTTATGTGTGTTTTATGAATATTAAATTTACAATTTACATCTTCAAATTATGTCATGTAATTTTAAAATTAATTATTTCTGTGTGTTTTTATGAAAAATTATACAAAGGATATGTAAGCTTTTTTAATAGTTTATGGTGCATCTTTTGTTAGATGGTTGTCGCAACCTAAATGGCCTAGGATCCCTATCTCGATAAAAATAAAAAATACTTTAAAATAAAATATAATTTTGAGAGTCACTATAGTTTATTTGTTATTATAATTTATTTTAGAAAACTATGTAAAACCACAGTAATAAAGCAGAGAGGCATAAGGAGCAATGCAACAAATTAAATACAAAATAGACATTATCATAATCCTGGGCAACGGCAGAGAAATGCATCAACTATGATCACAGTAAACTCACACACTCAATCCAATACGAATCAAAAATCCGGAACAAGAAACAAAACAAACTCAACTACACATTTCACTGATCTGGCCATTATCTATAGTTACACATTTATACAAAACCTCCAAGAATCCATATAAAATCAAACCATCTATCAGACTACATAATTTCACCGACAATTATAGAATTAACAGATGACCTGACCCAAACAGAGTTTCTTAAGAAAACAAGAAAACCCCAATCACCAAACATGAACATCGCATTCATAGACAAACCCAGAATCGCCTCTGCCCCAAGCGCCATAGGCACATACAAGGCGTCAACAATTCAAACCCATATCGAAAGGGAAATCAGTGGAAAAAACAAGAATATTATCAGGACCCAAATCAGACCCAATCATTCCAACCATGAATCCAAAAAGAAAAGAAAAAGAAAAGAAAGAGGAAATGGCATCATATGGGGTGATTACTGTGAATGAGAAACCATTGGTTCACCTTTCTAACTCTAGAAATGGATGACACAGAGAAGGTTGCAAACTCCAATCACTGGTGAGCCGAGACTGCAAGGAGACAACCTTGTAGCGACACAGAAATGAGCTTTGGAAAACGTTGGCGTAGTGATTCCTAGATGATGGTGATTGGGTCTCCGTTGACGCTGTTGCTGGAAGCAGCTTTCAAAAGAAAAAAAAGAAAGTGATCAGTGGTCAGTGAGGAGGTTTAGGTCTCGAAGTGTCTCCCGCGTAAGTATCTGAGATGGGTTTATATTTTGTTTAAAATACTTAGATTCGTCATCGTTTTTTACCAAAATATTTGATTCTCGTATTTTATTAATTTTAATTAGGTTAATATTTTTATAAATTAATATCGATTAGGTTATTATAAAACTCATCCAGTATCAGGTATCAGCTCTTCATTTGTTTTTAATTTTTTTAATTTTTTTATTTTTTTAATTTTTTTTTTAATTTTTTATTAAAAAATATTTATGTCATGTCTCATATATGTAATGTACCACGCGTAAATGTAATATTGGTGACACGTATCAAAATATTGTATAAATCTCAATTTGGTCCTCATATTTTGTTAATTTTATTTGATTTGAGTCCCAATATTTTTAAAAAAATTTCAATTTCAGGCACTCCAAATTTATATCAAATTTTACTTTTATATAATGTTATGATTATTTTTATTAAAATTGATATTTTTATTAAATATTTTAATAATATTAATTGTATTTAATATTAAAATTTTAAATATTTTTATTTTAATTTGTTATAAAATTGTTTTAAAATTTTACATTTGAATTTATTAAATTTTTATTTTAAGCCAACTCTAAAATATTGTTCATATAGAATGTTATACAAATATTTCGAATATAAATTTATTAATCTATATATTTATAATTTTAAAATAAAATTTAAATAAAGTTTAATGTAAAATATAAATTTAAATAAATTAAATATTGTTAAAAATATGTAAATGAAATATAATGTAATAAAAGTATCATCATTACATTTATATAAAAATTAAATTTGGTCTAAATTTGTAGCACATGAAATTAATTTTTTTTTAAATTTGGGACTAAAATCAAATCAAATTAATAAATATGAGGACCAAATTGAGATTCATACAATAATTTGACACGTGTCACCATATTAGATTGACACGTGACACACTACAAACGTGGCATAACTTTTTTTTAAAATATTTTAAAAACTTAAAAAAATTCAAAAAAGAAATAAAAAAACGAAGAGCTGACACGTGGTACCTACTTAACGGTATTAGTTCTATGCTAACAGAAATGACCTAATTGATACTAATTTACAAAAATGTCGACCTAATTTATACTAATAAAAATATGAGGACCAAATTGAGATTTTGATAAAAAACGATGACCAACGAAATATTTTAACCTTATATTTTATATGGTTTAGTTATACTCATACAAAAACTTTTATATGACTATATGATATTAGGTATTTAACACTAATTTTATTCTCAAAACTTGAAGATAATAATGTTATGAGTCAATATTTTTATATAATATTTAACTTTGTTTATTATATTAAATGTGAGACTTTTGATTTACATTTAGACTATTCTCAATAATCTTTTATTGAGGGTGAATGTCCCTTATTTTTTTTTTCACATAATATATTTCTTTGATAATTTCTTTTGTCATAATTATGCAGCTATATCGATCACTCCAATCATTGCCTCTTATGGATTTATTCCCAACGAGGTGTGTGGTGAGTGAGGTTAATTGGTAGAGGTAGAAAAGGGTTGCCAAGTAGCAGGTTGGTAATGGATAAAAAATGTTGGTGGAAAAGGAAGTGTAATAGAAAAATACTGGGGTGTGTGTTGAAGAAAAAATAAATTGGCTTAGAAAAATGGGTGGTGTGAATAGAAAAATAGGGTCCGTGGATGAAAATGAGTTAACTTCTTTTTTAAAAAAGTTGGGGGAAAAGATAGACCAAAATTATTTTTTTATTCTATTTTAAATTCCAATTAACTTAACCAATTAATGTCCTTTTAAAGTTTTAATTTTCTTTTTATAAATTCTATTTCAACCATTTTTATTTATTTTTTATTTTTTAGTTTTTAAAAATATAATTTATTTATCTGGATAAAATTGGATGATGACAAATATTTTTTTTTATTAAATTGAAATAATTTTGGTGTACGATAAAAATACTAGCTGTATGATATTTATAATGCATACTTTTTCATAAGAAAAAAACAATTAATTCTTACTATTCCCTTTACAAATATACTTTATTTTTAAATATATATTTTTTAAATTTATCATCTATCGATATTGTATTAATAAATAATAACTTGAAAAAATAGATAACAACTTCAAAAAAAAGTGCACACATTCATGTTCAATTCTTTTTCAACTCATGTTTTTTCATTTAATTTCTAATATGATGTGTTTATGACTCTTTTGTCTTGATAATGCTTTGTATGTTAGTTAAGAGTGGCCACTATGATTCTTTTGAAATATTTTTATAACAAAATTAAATAATTAATAAATCATTAATTAAAATATTTATTTATAATATATAAATATAAAACAAACAAAAATTATCTGGATATGTGCTAGTTAAATGACAAAAGAAACAACATTAAAAAAATATATATAAAAAAGTGTATAATAGCACATCATAACTATCTTACTCGCACTCCGCTCGATTGAGAATCAAGGTCTCACGCCCTTTGGCCAACAGAGACGGCGTCGTTCCCATGGATGTAAATTTGCACGCGCCCACGTGACATGATAAACTCAATTTGTTGCAGAAGCATAGAATGAGACCCAAAGGAAAACGACAAAGAAGAGAGAAATTAACATTACAAATTTCACACCAAGCTTGTTCCACAGATCACAACTTCTACTCTACCCAAAGGTACCTTCTTCTCACTCCCTCTCTTTCTTTTCTTTATCATTATTATTATTTTGATTGTTTTTCAATTTCGTTAATTGCTCACATTTCTCTCACTTTTGATGTGCGATTTGGCGATGATCAGGACCAAGTGATTATCCAGAAAACGAAATAAGAGTAAAATCAGAGGCTTTGGGGTTGTTGATGTTGAGAAGTGCCAACGCATTACTCAAACTTCGTTGTCAGAATCAAAATCGAGAGAGAAAGAGAGGAATAGGGTTTGATTGATGGGGTGTGACTGTGGGGGGAAGTTAAATTTGAGAAAGCCTCATTTTTATGAGGTTTATTCCTCTGCCTTCAGCTCTCACAGACTGGTAACTCTCCGATTTCTCTCTCTATCTTTCTCACTCTCTGCTGTGTCCGTAGACCTAGCTTCCTGTTCTCAAACTAATATATTTAACTACCCTTCTGAATGAAACCAGGAGATTCAATCTGAAACTTAGGTTTTACAACCTATGGTACTAGTTTTCCTTTTCTGCACAATGTATTATGAATAAGCATCATTCTGCTGCTGCAACAATAACAAGCTAAAGTGTGTTTAAATAGGAACAACTGTGCTTTTTCTTTAAAGAAAATTCTGGATAACATAAAGTTCTTAACTTTTTTGTCCTGAAAGGCACTGTTTGTTATCAGTTGTCTAGAAGAACGACAACGGTAATTTTATTTTTCACAACACTCTTAGTTGGATTATCCTATTCATGTTCTAGGGTTGCCGTGTCTTAAAGAGGGCTTGAGAAATATTTGATGTCGCTCTTGAATAATGTTTATGATAAATTGCTTGTTGGAATATTTTTGTTTAAAAGTAAGTTATTTTTTATGCAGAAAATTCCAGATGGATTTGTGTGTCGGATGGAGGGAAGGACGCACGGCTCATTTTCATTGACTGGTCCCAGTGGAAATGTATGGACAGTGCAATTACTTAAGCAGGACAATGATCTTTTCTTCCATCACGGATGGTCGTCATTTGTGGTGGATCATAGTCTAGAATGTGGTGACCTCTTGGTTTTCAGATACGAAGGTCACTTGCATTTTACTGTCCAAGTATTTGATAAGGATGCATGTGAGAAAGAGGCAGCATTTACGTCTGAATGTAGTCAAAGTTCGAGTGACTTTGAGGAAATTGTTGGACAGAAAAGAGACGCGAAGGAGAGTTCTTCTTTGGATATTGCATTTGATGGTGTTGCAAAGAAAAGGAGAGGTTGTAAATATGACAACCGGGAACTTGAACCAGGGTTTGTTGGTAAAGAACTATTGCGGTATGAGGTAGTAAGACCGATTAGAATGTTCAGAGAAACTGAAGAAACCTCTAAAGCTTGTTTGGCTAGTAATAACCTTGTGCCTTTTCACATGGACAATCGAAATGAAGGTACAGTTAATTTGATCAAATTCTGTTTCTCACACAAAATGAGTTTCTATGCCCGTCTAAAAAAACTTATTTTTCATTAAAATCATTAATTATATGCAACAGTATACTTTTCTTTAGTACTTGTTCCTTTAAGTTTGATATGTGAAAATGCCGTCTAAAATACAGTATATTGACAAAGTCATAAACTCATGATCGCTGGAATTGTTCAATGCAATGCAGGGGCTGCCATCCTGTACAGAAGTGGAAAGGAAGATGGTCATTATTTTCTTGGTGGAGTTTCATTATCAAATGTATCAGCACAAGATGAGAAAAAAGTTGCTCAGTCTTTTACTTCCAATTTTCCGTATTTTGTTAGAATCATGAAAAGCTTCAATGTCAGTGGTTCATATACTCTGGTGAGTTGTTAGTTTCCAAATAGTGTTGTTTTATGACTCTACACTAACTGTTAAGTTACTTTCGTGGTGCTTCATTGGCTTGAGAAATTGAACTGATATATATTATCTTTTTTCCTTGAAAGTCCTTCATCATTCATAAACATAGGATGAAAAGCATTTCAGATGTATATTATTAAAAGATGCCCTCATTGAAATTTTCATCCATACAAATCCGAATTAGTGAATGTCAACCTTGGTCGATTGGAACTATTATTTTCCTTGCACTTAAATGCATCTTGGAGTGATTTTCCCACACCTAGCATTATCTATTTTCTTATTCACTGTGCCTGCCATTAACCTTGAAGTAGTTATTTTTGCTTCTCCCTGCGTGTGTACGCGGATCAATTTCTTGCTGATGCTGTTTTACAAATATTGTAATGCAGAATATCCCATATCAGTTTTCAATGGCACACCTTCCCAATTGCAAGATAAAGATTATTCTTCATAATTTGAAAGGAGAGCATTGGACTGTTAATTCTGTGCCAACAACTAGAGTGCATACTAGTCACACACTTTGTGGAGGATGGATGGCTTTCGTTCGTGGTAATAACATTAAGATTGGAGATATCTGTATTTTTGAGCTTGTGCAAGAGTGTGAATTACGTGTTCACATTGCTGGGGTTGGAAAAGATGATCTAGACGACCAGGTTGGAAGAGCGAATGCAGGACATGCTGGAACTACCAGATATATGCCAATGAATGCTAAAGTAAACTCAAAGTCCATAAGAAAAGTTGATCTATCAGATAAAAAATGGCCCAAGATTGGTCAAGAAACTGTTTTATCCATTGACCTTAAGAAATCTGGCAGAGCTTCAAATACTTCTAAGAAGATGGGCCTGTGCTCTCAGTCCAAAGCTGCCCATAAAAAGTTGGGTAAGTTTTTTCTTTGTTTGCCCAATTTGTGATCCACTCACATTCTAATTCCATTTCGATTTATATCTTATTTTGCAACAAATTTCTATGAAATTCTTTCATTTTTCAGAAAATAAAAAGGAAAACAGCATAACTCAATTCCTTGAGAATTGGAATTGTTTCACTTTACTATTTAAAGAATAAACATTGAATACTTTCCTTCTATTAAGGTTTGTAACTTCCAAATTATGACTTATGTTTTAAACTCTAAACAATGACAGCTAATCCTAGGAGACATCGGGTTGAAGATGAACTTAGCTCACAGGCTAAATCTGGTTTGAGAATGTTGTTTGCACTCGATGAACAAAGAGTAGCTCAAGCTTTTAGTTCCCCTTTTCCCAGTTTTGTTAAAATCATGAAAATGTTCAATGTCAGTGGCTCATACACTCTGGTGAGTTATGCACAACCATTTAGTATCCATATTTACATTTTATTTATCTCTCTCTCTCTCTCTCTCTCTCTATATATATATATATATATATATATATATATATATTTAATATGAATGTTAAGTTATTTAATTGGTGTTACATTGTAGAAAATCCCATACCAGTTCTCAGCTGCACATCTCCCAACTTACAAAACTGAAGTCATACTTCGTAATTCAAGAGGTGAATGTTGGACTGTGAACTCTGTTCCAGATGCAAAAGGGCGAACAGTTCATACCTTCTGTGGGGGTTGGATGGCCTTTGTTCGTGACAATGACATAAATTTTGGAGACACGTGCATTTTTGAATTGGTTACTCAATGTGAGATGCAGGTGTACATATCTGGGGTCGGAAAGGAAGGGCCTGAACATCAAAATGGTCACTTGAAACCTGACAGGTTATCTATCCTTCCATCTTCATGCTAACCTTCTTTTCTGTTTCTCAGAATCAATCTTCACTGAGGATGTTTGTTTTGAGAGTCTCAAACATCTTTTGTTTTATGTACATATTTCAGTAATTTCATCCTCTTTGATATGTGTGTGGTTCTATTTTAGTTCAAATCGAGAGATTTAAATAGTAAGATCCTACATAGTATTTACCAATTAAATTCTACGTATAATCTTACAAAATCGTAAATACACTTGAAATAAATAAATTTTATTTAAATTATCAGTTGCAATACTTTCCAATTAAAAGTAAATAGTAAAAATTTAATTTTTTTTGTTGATTTCAATTTAATTAAAATTTAATACAATTAAAAGTTTATCTTAGTCGGTGGTAATTACTCAACATTCATTTTAGTGAATGAATTTCAATTAAATAAAATTTAATTAAAGCTCATGAATGAAATTTTAATTGAAGTAAAACTAAAATTCAATAAAAAATAAATTGTATTTTTTCTATGCTCTTAATCTTCATTTAATCTCAATCGATTAAAATAAAATCCAACGAGAATAGGAACTTTTTTGCTACACCCTTAAGACTATGAAAATCCAACACACCGAACACTAATCTCAACCACAATCAACTTCATCTTCTTCCTCAATCAACTTCATCTTTTAGTTTTTGAAAGAAAAAGATGATGGAGTTGTGTCATGTTGTTTTACATACTATTTAATTTGACATTTAATATTTTAAAGAATTAAATTAACTCTGCACTTTCTATGAGGATTAGTTCTTTTATTATATGAGATTAAATCAATAAATGCACAACAATTATAATAGGTAAATTAATTAGTAATTATAAAATCTGTTAATTATTTTTAGGTATAAATACACATTTGGTACCCAAACTTTTTCGGAAAGTTCAATGTGGTACCCGAACTTTAGGAATGTTCAATTTGGTACTCCAATTTTCTAAAGAGGTTCAATTTGGTCCTCTCCGTTAAGTTGGAGTTAACACCGTGTCCGTACAGGACACGTGTCAAGCCATGAAATTTTTATTTTTTTTTAATGTTTTTTTCAAAAAATTTAAAAAACTGCCACGTGTCAGTTTATCATCGTGCCACGTGGCAGCTTACAAGCATGACATGTGGCAGTGTAATAGTTGTTTTCAATTTAGTACCCCAATTTAAATTTTTGGTTCAATTTAGTACCCCAATTTTTTAAAGGCTTAAATGGTCTTTTGATCTTAGTTTAGGACGATTTTTTTCACTTTGGTCCTACTTTTGAAAATGTTTTCAATTTGGTCCTACTTTTTGTAATTTTGTTTCAATGAACTCCTTTTCGTTAACTCCGTCTAAATAGTTAACAGAACAGTGCCAGCGTGGTGATTATGTGTGACGTGGATACTGTTTAGTGACGTGTCCGTTTGCACTATGCTGACCATTTAATTGAAAATGTGGATTTGTTTAGGGTTAATCTCTGATTAAATTGGGTTTAGGTTTAGGGATTTCGTCGTCGCACTTTGAAATTGTGGATTTGGGGGTCCAATTAGGGATTTCGTCCTCGCTCTTTGAACTTGTGGATTTGGGGCTCGCATTAGGGATTCTGGCATCCAATTTCGTCGCTCATCTTTGCTCAATCGCTGCGGAGGGAAAAGCGATCATCGTGAAGGTATGTCGTGCTTTAGGTTATTACTGATTGTCAGAATTGATTGGGTTTAGTGTTAATGATTAGGGTTTTGTATAATCGGTGCTGCATTGTTTATTGTTTTCGCTGGTGACCCACCATTTTTAATTGCTTCTGTTGTCGCTATCTGTGGTGGGTGGGTTTCATGGTTACTTGTCGGTTTGTCGGTTTATCGGTTATAGAAAGCGTATTTGTTCCCCCTATTTAAATATTGTTTACCATTTGCAGGTTTTTTTGTGTGTTTTTTTGTGTTTCCAATGTCTGATGAAAGGTTTGAGGTTGTGGTCCACCACCGTGGTGAATTTGCTAAAAATGAGTGGTGTAAGTATGTTGGTGGAGAAACTACTCATTGGTCATGCGATCTTGACCACTGGAGTTATTTCGAAATATTGGGGTCTCTTAAGGAAATGGGGTATCATAGCGTAAAGGGATTATGTTATTGTGTGGAGATGTTGTTGCACCCTTTGAATGATGACAGGGGTGCACTTAATATGCTTCATATCGCAAGACATTACGGTGAAGTGCATATGTTTGTTGTGCATGGAGTTGATGAGGCCTAGGTAGATGATAATATAGTGGAACCTGAAGGAGATGATAGGAGACCTGTAGAGAGTGGAGAAAACAGTCATGCTGTTAGTGAATTTGAGGTACTAGGAACTGAGATTGTAGTCTGGTCTGCTCCACCTGAAGATGTAACTTCTGCTCCAGTTGATGATGCTAGGAACGAAGACACTAAAATTGGATCAGATGAAGGTGAAGTGGTTGACAGTTTAAGGAGGTGTGGTGAAGAAGAAATGGGAGTTAAGAATGTGGGCACAGGTGAAGAAGAAGTTGGAGGTGAGAATGTGGGCACAGGTGAAGAAGAAGTTGGAGGTGAGAATCTGGGTACAGATGAAGCAGAAGTTGGAGGTGAGAATCTGCGTACAGATGAAGCAGAAGTTGGAGGTGAGAATCTGGGTACAGGTGAAGCAGAAGTTGGAGTTGAGAATGTGGGTACAGGTGAAGCAGAAGTTGGAGTTGAGAATTTGGGTACAGTTGAAGCAGAAGTTGGAGTTGATAAAGGGCTGGATAATGAAAGGGATTGTGATGATGAAAGGGTTGAGGTTGATAGTTGGATTGATTCTGATGCAGACTGTATAGGAGATAGTGATGGAGACGAATGGGGTTGTGGTAATGGAGGTACTGAAGGCGTAGTTGATGTAGAAATAGATGTTGATTATGGTCAAGGCGAAGTTGGTCCTAGTTCACAAAACCATGATAGTGAAGACAGTGCAAGTGAATCAGAAAATGATGGTAGGAGTAGAGATAGAGGACTGTCTGATAATAGTTGGGAGTCAGAAGAGTTATGTAGCATTGAAGGCAGTGGTAGTGAGACAGAACATGATGGGATGAGTGGTTATTTTGGTACATTTAAGAAGCCTAAGTCCATGGCTGATTACAAATGGGAGGTGGGGACAACCTTTGTGGACAAGGAACAATTTGTTGATGGGGTACGAACGTATGCTGTTCATGCTGGTAGGAACTTGAAGTTTGACAAAAATGACAAGGAAAGAGTGCGGGTGAGATGTTTAGGGGCGCAAGGAAAGTGCGACTGGTCCCTTTATTGTGGATTTCTGGTTTCTTGTCAAACATGGCAGCTTAGGAAAGTTCAAAACCGTCATAAGTGCAGCAGAGAATTTAGTATAAATTTGATGAATTCAAAATGGTTGAGTAAAACCTTAGACAACACATTAATAGAGAATCCTAATTTGAAGCTGGTTGATATACATAATAAAGCTGCAAGGAAATGGAATACAAAGGTGTCAGTTTCAATGGCTCATAGGGCAAAGCAACTAGCAGCGAAGGTGGTTGAAGGATCTTTTAAAGATCAGTATAGAAGGATTTATGATTATGCTCATGAGATAATCAGATCAAATCCCGGATCTACAGTTAAAGTTAAAGTGGAAGATGTTAATGATGAGAAGATTTTCATGCAAATTTACACATGTCTAAAGGCATGCAAGGACAACTTTGTCAGTTGTCGACCCATAATAGGCCTTGATGGTTGTTTTTTGAAAGGACAATATGGGGGTGAGCTACTCACTGCTGTAGGTTGTGACGCAAATGACCAAATGCTTCCTATAGCCTACGCAGTAGTTGAAGTTGAGAACAAAGACACATGGACCTGGTTTTTGGAGTTGCTGATTGAGGACCTGGGAGGTGATGATGTATGTAGGTTCTGCACATTTATGTCCGACCAGCAAAAGGTTATATGTTTCCATATTTTTTTTTGTTCATTGTTCTTCTATTTCTGTAATATGAAAACTAACTGACTAGTATATACACAGGGTTTGCTTCCTGCCATACAAGACCTACTGCCTGGCGCTGAGCAAAGGTTTTGTATGCGTCATTTGTACAGCAATTTCAGAAAGAAGTTTGGAAGCAAGCAACTAAAAAGCTTGATGTGGAAGGCTGCAACCTGCACGCACCCAAGAGCATGGGAAAGAGAAATGCATAACATTAAAGAAGTGAACGAGGACGCCTTCAAATACCTAATAGCAATACCACCAAGGTTAGTTATCAATATTAATGATTCTCCAGATTAACAATGGATTAACAAATTTGTATTGGCAGATATTGGTCCAGGTCTAGGTTTACCATGCAAGCCAAATGTGACACGTTGGTAAACAACATGAGTGAAGCCTTCAATAGCGTAATTGTGGATGCAAGATCCAAGCCAATCATCTCAATGCTGGAAGACATCCGTTTGTATATTATGAAAAGGTGGTCCAAGAATAGATCCAAGGTGCAGAAGTACGAGGGAGATATATGCCCTAAGATTCGCGCCAGATTGTCAAAAGAGTCTGACCAAACTAAGTATTGGATACCAAGATACTTTCGAATCTGGTCCTACTTTAGGTTTAAAAAATTTCAATTTGGTCCTAGTTTAGGGTTAAGTTCTTTTCAATATGGTCCTACTTTAGGTTTAAAAAATTTCAATTTGGTCCTAGTTTAGGGTTAAGTTCTTTTCAATATAGTCCTACTTTAGGTTTAAAATATTTCACTTTGATCCTCCTGCAGTTGGTCAGGTCAGAAGTTGTTTGAAGTTAGGCATGTCTCATTAATTGGAGACAAGTTCACTGTCAACATAGAAAGCCAGGAATGCAGCTGCAGGAAATGGCTCATTAGTGGGATCCCATGCTGCCATGCAATTGCTGCACTGAACTTCCTCAACTTGAAGGCAGAAGATTACATTCCACATTGGTTCAGACGTACAACATATGAAGAGATATACAACTCCATAGTTCTTCCTGCCAATGGCCAACTTTTCTGGGAAACAACTGCCTTTCCTGATGTTCTACCACCACTTAAAAGAAGGCTGCCAGGGAGACCAAAGAAGAAGAGAAGGCTGGAAGCTTGGGAACTTACAAAAGATAACAACCAAATGAGGCCAGGTGGTCATAGAAAGAGATGTTCAATTTGTCGCGCACTTGGGCACAAGAGGAACAATTGTCCAGCACTTCCTGTCCATGGCTGTGCAGAACGTCCCACTGAAGCTGCAGCAACACAACCAACTCAACCCACACAAAGTGAACCACAAACAACTCAACCCACACAAAGTGAACCACCACCAAGTCAACCACCTGCAACACCCACTCCACCTGCAGCACCAACCCCACCAGTTGCAGCACCAACCCCACCAGCACCAGGACCACCACCCAATACTGCAGTACAACAGCCAAGCCAACCATCTTATGGAATTAGAAAGATGAGGCCAAAAATGCAAATAAGAAGGCCACCACATCCATCAGCAGATTAATGAATGTATTTTGGGGGAGGGAATATTTTGTTATGTATTTTGGGGGAGGGAATATTTTGTTATGTATTGTCAATTGGAAATCATGATGTACTTTAACAATTTCTGGATTTTAATCACTGATATTTTGATGGAATGCTTAAAAGCCTTAATTAGTAATGCATTATCATTTACACTTTTCAGAATTTTATCTGCCTTCTTCATTTCCACTTTTCAGAATTGTTCGTTCATCAGTTCATTCAAATTAAACTATTTTAAACAGCTCAGAATATGTAATTAAAGATAAAGGAATATCATTCATTCATTGAAGTAATTATTCAACATAGTCAACGACAATTACAACCCATAAAACCAACTACAATCATTACAATAAGAACACCTATCACAGCTAATGACATTTGCATCCGTTTTTTCCAAACAGTCAATGCATTTTCAATATAAGCAATCTTCTGCCTTTGCCTAGCGATAATGGCATCTCGCTCATCAGCACCCTCTTCGTAACACCACTTGAAAAAGTTGCATCCCAACACATCTTCACCACATCTCTGCAACACAAAAAAACCATGAACATGAAACTGAAAGACTGAAAGTGATAGAAACACCCAAACCCTCGAACAGTGGAAAACAAACCTTAAAGTTCGCACAGCCCCAAAATTGTTTACCCAAATTCTTTGTAGTTCTAGCTGTGCGCACCACTACAATGTCTCCGCAATCGCAAATTGGGGGTGACCCTGAAACCCTAGAACCACCATGGCAGGAATTGCAAGTCCGATTAACCCAACTGTTGCAAGAAGATGAAGATGCCCCACGAGACATTGGTTTTCAGTTGAAATGGAACCCTAAACTACAATGAACACACAAACCCTAAAATTCAAATTAAAATCTGGGCAATGACAGTGCAAACGGACATGTCAATGAACAGTATCCACGTCACACAAAATTACCACGCTGGCACTGTTCCGTTAACGATTTTGACGGAGTTAACGAAAAGGAGTTGATTGAAAACAAATTACCAAAAGTAGGACCAAACTGAAAACATTTTCAAAAGTAGAACCAAAGTGAAAAAAGTCGTCCTAAACTAGGACCAAAAGACCATTTAAGCCTTTTTTAAAATCATTCAATTTCGTCATCTTCCATTTGAGACCAAATTAGTAAATAAGCTTAATTACAACCTATATATACATGTTACAATAACTTTTTATAATATATATACATCAAATCATTTCACCTAAATACTTAAATTATTTTATTTTTTTCATTTTAACCTTTGTAATTTTTTATACATGAAATTTTTTACACTTGTAAAAAATAAAATAATTTGAATATTTAGGTGTAGTGATTTGATGTATAAATTCAAAACAATTATTTTAACATGTTTATATAAATTATAATTAAGCTTATTTACTAATTTGGTCTCAAATAGGAAAGGACGAAATTGGATCATTTTAAAAAATTTGGGTACTAAATTGAACCAAAAATTTAAATTGGGGTACTAAATTGAAAACAACTATTACACTGCCACGTGTCATGCTTGTAAGCTGCCACGTGGCACGATGATAAACTGACACGTGGCAGTTTTTTAAATTTTTTGAAAAAAAAATTAATTTTTTGAAAAAAAATTAAAAAAAAATAAAAATTTCATGGCTTGACACGTGTCCTGTACGGACACGGTGTTAACTCCAACTTAACGGAGAGGACCAAATTGAACCTCTTTAGAAAATTGGGGTACCAAATTGAACATTCCTAAAGTTCGGGTACCACATTGAACTTTTCGAAAAAGTTTGGGTACCAAATGTGTATTTATACCTTATTTTTATACATGAATGTTGAAATCATGTGTAATGTTAATCTCGAAGAATGTTTGATGCTAGCAAATAAACTAGAGAAGACACATAATTAGGGGTGATCATGGATTGAATTTTTAATGATCTAATTCACATACATTTTGGATCTAAATAATTAGATTAGATTTTCGATTCAAATCCATTTTTTCAAAAAAATAGATTGGATTTTTTAAAAATCTAGATCCAAATATTTAGATCAAGTTTAAATCCAAATCTAAATATTTGGATCAAGTTCAAAATCCAAACTCCATTTTTCATAAAATAAATTCAAATTAAATTTTTTAAAACTTGTATTCATAGGGCTGACATCATAGAATTTGACAGATTTTTTATCGGGGCCAACGAGGCCAAATTTTAGCATGTGATGAACTTCGAACGAATTTCGGTCGGGGACGACATGACCAAATTTAGGCCAAGGTCGACTTGACAAAATTTCAGTCGAGATCGACTTGATTGGATTCGACTGAATTTCGGCCAGGGCCGATTTTACCTAATACAGTCAAATTTCGGTCAGGGTTGACTCAACTAAATTCGTTGGTCGAGACCGACTTGACTGAACATGGCCAATTTTCGATCACAACTGACTAAGTTGAATATAGTCAAATTTCGTTCAGGAATTACTCGACCGAATACGGCTAAATTTGAGCTAGTGCCGACTCGACCAAATTTTGGTCATGACCAACTCGACTGAATTTGGCCAAATTTAGGTAAGGACTGACTCACCTAAATATGACCAAATTTCGGTCGCGATCGACTCTACCGAATACGACCAAATTTAGGTCAGGACCAAATCGATCAAATTTTGGTCGAGGCCAACATGACTGAATTTTGACCGGAGCCGACTCGACTGAATTCGGCCGAATTTCGATCGTGGCCGACTCAATTGAATACGGCCAAGTTTCGATCGTGACTGACTCATTTGAATATGGCCAAATTTCATCACAGGCCGTCTCAGTCGAATACGACCAAATTTGGACCAGGGCCGACTCGGCCAAATCTCAATCGGGACCAACTCGATTGAATTTGACTGAATTTTAACTGGAGCCAACTAGGCTAAATACAGCCAAATTTTGGTCGCGGTTGTCTCGGCCGAATACAGTCAAATTTTGTCTAGGTCAACTCAGCCCAATGCAGTCAAATTTGGGTCGGAGTGAACTCAACCGAATACTTCCAAATTTTGTCCATGACCAGCTGGGCCAAATTTCGATCGGGACCGACTTGACAGAATTTGGCCTAATTCAGCCAACTCAATCAAATACGACTAAATTTGGGCTAGTCCATCTCAACCTTTAGCCTAACCTAACCAAAAATATAAACTAAAAATTTGGATTCGGTATTTTGGATTATCCATTTTGAAAATCTAGATTTAGAGTATGAATATACAATCCATAAAATATATAAAATGTAGATCAGATTGATATCCAAATCTAATAAAATGGATTGAATTTTTAATAAAATGAATATTAAATAGACTGGATCATATAAAAAATGATTGGATTATGAAAATTAGATTTTTTGTCCATCCTTAGTTTAACTTTTCAGATCATCCTCTGCTTCCTTCCGCTCATTTAAGAGTTCAATAAATATAAATTATTGTTGTTATCCTCATAATTTTTATTTTTATAAGTTAAATAAACATTAATTATTATTTTTACCTTCATATTTTTATTCTTTCAACTTTATATGTATTTAATCTTTTTTTATTAATAAATTTTTTTACAAGAGTATAATTTAAATTTGTTAGTACAAATTTATGGATACATTAACTATTCTTTTATTAAACTTCTAAAATTTTCAATTAAATTGTAAGTTTTAAAGCTTATGAATATAAATTTCAAGGTTTAGTGTTTACGGACATCTCACGACTCACGTCTCACATCGCACGTCTCACGACTCACGTCTCACGACTCACGTCTCACGACTCACGTCTCACGACTCACGTCGCACGTCACACGTCGCACGTCACACGTCGCACGTCTCACCTCACACGTCTCACAACTCACGTCCCACGTCTCATGTCGCACGTCGCACGTCTCATGTCGCACGTCGCACGTTTCACATCGCACGTCTCACGTCGCACGTCACACGTCGCACGTCTCACGTCGCACATCGCATGTCTCACGTCCCACGTCCCACGTTCCACGTGTCACGTGTTACGTCTCATGTCTCACGTCCTACGTTTCACGTTCCACGTTCCACGTCCCACGTGTCACGTCGTCTTACATCTCACGTCCCATGTCCCACGTGTCACGTGTCACGTCTCATTTCTCATGTCCTACGTCCCACGTTCCACGTTTCACGTTCCATGTCCCACGTTCCACGTCCCACGTTCTACGTCTCACGTCCCATGTCCATTGTCCCATGTCTCACGTCTTACATCTCACGTTTCATGTCTCACGTTCCACGTCGTTTCACGTCCCATTTCTTACGTCCAACGTCCTATGTCTCACATCCCATGTCCTACGTCTCACGTCTCATGTCGCATGTCCCACGTCCCACGTAACACATCCCACATAACACGTCTTACGTCCCACGTCACACGTCTCACATTATTGCACTGAAATACTTAATTCTTTCATAAAATAATGGTGCTTTGGTTTACTTGTTGCAGTATATCTAAGGTACTTCTTTGTTGTTTATCCTTCTTCAAGTTTCTTATTGATCGAAAGAAGAGAAAGAACATTATTTTACCGAAAATTGTAAAACTAACCTTATGCAACAACAATAATTTGAAGCTTTTGCAAATGTTTGCTATCATTACATGGATGATTTTAGAAAAGTGTTTAGATGTTGACAAACAATATTTTTTTATTGGTTTTCTGTTCTAACATTCAATATGCGAAGAGATGTGTCACAAAATTCTAATCAAGGATGGGCAAAAAAATCAATTTTTATAATCCAATCTATTTTTTCTATGATCTAATCCATTTAATATCTATTTTATTAAAAATTCAATCCATTTAAAATCCATTTTATTGGATATGGATATGAATCTGATATATATTTTATATATTTTATGAATTGGATATCCGTTCTCTAAATCTAGATTTTCAAAATGAATAATCCAAAATATCCAATCCAAATTTTCAGTTTATATTTTTTGTTAGGTCAGGCTAAAAGTTAAGACTGACTAGTCCAAATTTAGTCATATTTGATTGAGTTGGCGTAACCCTATACAAAATTTGGCTAAATTTTGTCAAGTTGGTCTCAATCGAAATTTGGCCTAGTTGATCCTGGAATTAATTTGGAAGTATTCAGTTGAGTTCACCCCGACCCAAATTTGACTGCATTGGCGTGAGTCGACCTAGACAAAATTTGACCGTATTCGGCCGAGACAACCGCGACCAAAATTTGGTTGTATTCAGCCTAGTTGGCTCCAGTCAAAATTTGGTCGAATTCAATCGAGTTGGCCCCGATTGAGATTTGGCCGAGTCAGCCCTGACCCAAATTTGGTCGTATTTGGCTGAGACGGCCTAGGGTGAAATTTGGTCGTATTCAAATGAGTCAGTCACGATCGAAATTTGGCTGTATTCAATTGAGTCGGCCACGATCAAAATTTGGCCAAATTTAGTCGAGTCGGCTCTGGTCAAAATTCGGTCGTGTTGGCCTCGACCGAAATTTGACCGAGTTGGTCCTGACCTGAATTTGGTTGTATTCGGTAGAGTCGATCGCGACCAAAATTTGGTCATATTTAGGCGAGTCGGTCCTAACCTAAATTTGGCCAAATTCAGTCGAGTTGATCATGACCAAATTTGGTCAAGTCAGCACTTGCCCAAATTTAGCCGTATTCGGTCGACTAAGTCCCGAACGAAATTTGACTATATTCAACTTAGTCGGCTGTGATCAAAAATTGCCATATTCAGTCAAGTCGGTCCCGACCGACGAATTTAGTGGAGTCAACCCTGACCGAAATTTGCCTGATCAGGACCTGACCCAAATGTGGCCATATTTGGCCAAGTCGACTTTGGCCAAAATTTGGTCATATTAGGCAAAATCGGCCCTGGCCGAAATTCAGTCGAATTTAGTCAAGTTGATCTCGACTGAAATTTTGTCGAGTCGACCTTAGCCCAAATTTGGTCACGTCGTCCTTGATTGAAATTCGTTCAACAGTCATCCATGTTCATCCCATGATGAAATTTGGCCTCGTTGGCATCGACAAAAAATCTGTCAAATTCTATGGTGTCAGCCCTATCGAAAATATAATTCACATCCATTTTGGATCCAAATAATGGATGTGGATCCAAATTTGTGTCCATAGGACTGACACCAAAGAATTTGACAAATTTGGCCGAATACTTCCAAATTTTGTCCAGGACCAACTGGGTCAAATCTCGATCGGGACCGACTTGACAAAATTTGGCTTAATTCGGCCAAATTTTGTACAGGGTCACGCCAACTCAATCAAATACGACTAAATTTGGGCTAGTCCGTGTCAACCTTTAGCCTAACCTAACAAAAAATAGAAAGTGAAAATTTGGATTGAATATTTTGAATTATCCATTTTAAAAATCTAGATTTCAAGAATGGATATCCAATCCATAAAATATATAAAACGTAGATTAGATTGATATCCAGATCCAATAAAATGGATTTTAAATGGATTGGATTTTTAGTAGAATGAATATTAAATGGATTAGATCATGAAAAAATAGATTAAATCATAAAAATTGAATTTTTTTCCCACCTTTACACATAATAATATATATTTGTTGGTTTGCTTAAAGAAACCAAAATTTTCTATAAACATTAACCAAAATTTTATTTTATTTTTTTTATTCTATTTAAATTTCTTTTTTTTCCCTCACTTTTTCTTCACCATGGTTGAAGTCTCATTTCCCACACAAATAGTCTTTTAATGTATGATTACCACTAGATCCGTGTTTGCCATGTGACTGAGACCTTTTCTTTTTGGTAATTATATATATATATATATATATATATATATATATATATATATATATATATATATATATATATATATTATATTTAACCTTTTTTATTGATATTTTTAAAGAAAATTAAAAAGGTAAATGTATAATACCATGTATTTTTAAAACTTGAATAAAAGCATTTAATGGATCAATCTTTGTAATTTATTCACTGTTTACTTCTTATGAGTTTGAATAAGATAATAAATGCTATAATTTATTTTACATTAAAGCATTGGATTATTCCCGCTCTTAATGGTTTTTTTCTAAATATATTTATATAATTCATTTCTATTTAATTGTTCAAAGAAACCAAAAGATGTTAAATCAACCCCTTTTGCCAATGGCGGAGCTTAGAAGCTCCTCCCAGGGGCTATGGCCCCCAAAATGTTTTAAATTTTTTTCAAAATATTTTTAAAATATTTTATTTTATTTTTTAGATTAATTTTTATTTTTTTATAATAATAAAATAAAAAATTAAATATAATAAAAAATAATAAAATTTATTGAGATTTTTTTTCTCTTTCATCTTAAGTTTTTTATCTATTATAATTATTTATTACTTTTGCATATCTTTTTTATTTTTTGTTTTTTATTTTAAAAAGAAATAAAAAGTCAGACACAAATTCATTTTTCTCGCTTTCATTCATTCTTTTTTAAAATAAAAAGATAATTCTCTTCAATCACGTAATATAAAAATATTAGCTTGATATTTAATTTTGTTTTTTCATCTTAAGAATCTTATGAGTTTTTTGTATATTTATTTTTTTATGAATATAAAAAGAAAAGTTATGTACTATATGTTTTTTAATAACCATTTTTTAAATGTGACTTGATTATCTTAGAATTATTTTAGTAGAAATGTTTTTTAATTTTTTATTAGATTTTGATAAATTAATTTTTAGCCTGAATTTTTTTTAAATAGGTATATTAATAAAAAATAAAATAATATTTTTTTTTGTGATAAAAGGAAAGATAACGGTGAAGATGAAAACAATACAATTTTTTTGTCTATTTTCAAAACAGGATATTAAGAATTTAATTGTTAAACTAGAGAAACTTTTTTAATATTCAAATAATTATAAGTGTAAAATTTGATATCAATTCATTGAAATCATGAGAAGTTTCATTGTCAAATATGAGGATATCCAACAAAAAAGATTAAATTAAAAAAACTTATTTAAAATAAATTATATATCAAATATAACTTCATCACTATCATTTCTTTAAAAAAAAATATAAAAAGATTTCGATACTAAATTATATATATATTTATTATATTAATAAAAATAATTAAATATATACAATTTAAATATATTATTTTTGATTCTTTCAAAATTTTCGATTAAGATCTATCACTCCCTTTTACTAATCATTAACGAACTGCTTATAATTAATTATGGCAACGAAATAGGAATACAATGTGTGTCGACTATTTCATCTCATTCTTTAAAATGAAAATTCATCCTTGAAAGTTTATTTTCATCTTTAAACTAATATTTAAAACTAATATTTAAATGATATATTTTCTTTTTCAAAAACTAACGACTGATACTTTACAAGAAAAAAATATCATTTAAAAATAGGTATATCCTTATTTGGATACCCTTATATCTCTTTGTACTTTTTCTTGACTATATCAACTATTAATTAAATAATATTTTACACAAATAAAAGTCACGACAAATAAAATATGATACCATTAACATTCAATATTTTTTTAGTAAAATATAAAATGTTATAATTACATAATTATTAAATATGATACCGAATAACAATTAGACAAGAGTAAAATAATTATACAGAACATTACAAATGATCAAATGTCTTATAAATAAGTTACGAAAAATAAGTTTCAAAGAAAATATAATATTAATTTTTATATTAAGTTTTAAATAATTAAAATTATTTTATAATTTGAAACCAAAATTATGAGACGAGTATAGAAGAACTAGAAGAATATACACAGTTTAAAAAATTAAGTATTACTCATAATCAAAATTTCTGTGTCAAAATATTTGTCTATCAAAATCGTAATGAGTTTGGACATATTCATTTATCATTCTATTTATGATTATGAACTGTATCATTGTATTTATTCTTGTTATCAATAGAAATTACAATCATTCATGAAATGTGAAGTAACGAGAAAATAATAATAATAAAAAAAACAAATAATAATAATTTATTCTGTGATTTTTTTTTCATCTTATTCTTTTTTCTAATTTTGTAACTTATGACCATCATTCTAGTTTTGTTTGTGAAATTGTACATTACGATAGCTTATTAAATGATATTTTGAACTTTTTTACAATTTTCATCAAAAGCAATTTTAAGAAAAAAAAGAGAGAGAAGATATTTCACAAGTTAAAACAAATTAAAGACCAAACTTACTTATTTTTATTTTTAAAATTATGAACTTTATTTTATCTTCTTCTGCCAAACAGAGTAATCAATATTCGTGGATAAGTCTTCGTAATTCGTTACTTTCAAAATTCTTCACAACCATAATTGCTCGTTGAATTAACACACCCCAACACCAAATTACACTTCTTTTTAGGATACTCTTCTTTTTTTACCATAAAACAACATTTATTGATAGGTCTAAATCGTTTGCAACAGAAAATCTTTTACTCTGTGCTTTCAATTTTATTAACTAAATTTTTCATTTATTCAAAAATATATTTAAAGTTACGAAAAATTTTCCCTATCTTTTTTGTATTTGAAAGGGGTGTGTTTTACACTTCAACCTGTTCATGCAGAAAAAAGAAAAGAAAAAGAATTAGGTTTTGAAAATTGCAGGAATAATAATGTGTTTTGAATTGTAGCATCAATCGCTTACTTATTGAATGCACTGTGCTGTCTGTGACTTCTTCAGATACAGTTTCTGGGAAATCGGACCTGTGTTTAGCTTCTGCCATTTTCATTCAAAGACAAAAGTGATGAGCTCTAGAAATGATACAACAAAAAATAATGCAAATTTAATAATCAATGTTTATTAAAATAATTCCAATAAAAATTAACATGAAAATATTCATTGACCTAATCCTAACAAAATAAAAAAAGAAGAAGAAAAGGTTGAATAACTAACAGTCTTACAGTTATTTCTATTTTTTGTCATTTTTGAAAGATCCTTAACTTAACTTCTATCGAACTAAAGTTCTAAATATCATTTTGTTGAAAAAAATTTCATTTAGCATCAACCAAAAATAATTATAGTTAAAATTAGCTGAAAATAACCATGTTTAACACAAGTTAAGAAGCACTATTGATTGTATTAAGAGAAAAATAATTAACTAAGACCGATTGAAAATTAACACAAATTTATATGGAATTTTTTATGACGGTCATTTTGTAATGAGTCCCACATCGGGGAGGTCAACTCAAAAAGGAGGCCTTATAAGGACTGGGGCTCTCCCACTCTAATAGCTAGTTTTGGGGGTGTGGTTCTCCTAAGGACTTATACTCATTACAAATGGTGCTTTCATTGAGAGCCGGCCAACCGGTGGTTGTAGACCCGCCGGGGATAGAGGCCCGTCGTGGTGGTGAGAGCCGCTGGGACGTCGGCTTTCGAAGAGGGTGGTAATGTAATGAGTCCCACATCGGGGAGGTCACCTCAAAAAGGAGTCCTTATAAGGACTTGGGCTCTCCCACTCTAATATTAAATTAATAACATATTAACCTTGATGGAAGTAAGCAGAGTTGAAAAAATAAATAAAAAGTTTAAAACATTTAAAATTATTTAATTTTTGAATTTTAGTTTATCAATTTTTTATACTTAAAAATATATTTTATCATTGAAAAAAAAAACAGACTTTCTACAAAAAGTAGACCCTTTTAATTGTTTTCATGCACACATACTATAAGAAAATTTTTAATCAACAAAAAAAAATTAAATCTCATATATATATATATATATATATATATATATATATATATATATATATATATATATAAAATTTGTACGACATGAATTCATAACGATTTAAACTATAAGATCGAAATCATCATTCTATTTTGTAACATTCCTACGTAATCTTTTAACATTTACAGAAAATGTATGTCAAAAATATTTGTTTAAATTCCCAATCGATTGCTCTTAATTTTTTTTTTATGATCTCAATGTTTTCTTCCCCAGACAGGAAATTAGATGGAAAGGAGTTTCCCGGTTTTTTCCCTCTCGTTTTATATGTTTTCTTTTGTCGTTGTTTGCATGACAGAAAAGGTATTTAGTATCAAATTCTCAAAATTCAGTTTTAAAAATATTATCTGTAAAAAACCTTGTTTTCTTCAAAGTTAAACTCAGCTGCCTCAGAGAAAATTCAAGTAACATCATCTTCGACCTTCCTTCAACTTAACTTTAATTCTTCCTATTCTTTTCTGATATCGTTTCTTGAAACAAAAGTCAGATTTGAGATCACTGCAGAATCCTTTTCAAATTAAATCTATCCGAACAATTTTTCTCTGCGTGTAAGTTAAAAATCCAACATTCTTTTTTCTTAGTTTGAGAGTTTGAGGGTTTTGTTTTTGTTTGAATTCTTATTAGAGTCTCGTTCCTCCTTGTGATTCCTTGGTTTTGGTTTCTAGAGATTGATTTGGAGTTTTGGTGTTCAGGATCATCTTTGAAGTCTTATTGTTTCAATCTTGGTCTACATTCGAAGTAAGAAAAACTATATTTTGTTGAAATTACGAAATGAATTGCTTATCGTGATCATTAATTATTTTTTAGGTGTTGAATTGATGAGTGTATGCGAATTGTGGTGGTTTGTATTTTCTGATTTTGCATGTTAAGAACAGGTGAAAATGTACTATTTTAGCTTAAGTGATAATTTTTAACTTAAGTGAGAGTCCTTGTTGCTCAAGGGAGAGCCCCTGTCGCTTAAACGAGAATTTGAGAATTTATAGCTCAAGTGAGAATGCTTTAGAATTTTAATTCCTTATTTTTAACTTGTGATTGACTGACTTAATTTTAAAAATATGATGTATGAAGCTATGCATGTAGAATGTTGGTATTTTGAGACTTGACTTGATATGTTGTTGTAAAATATGTGATTGTTTGATATTTAGAATTTGAGATGGAATTATTGATATATGAATATGAAAATATGATTAAGGATGTATATGATTGTGAAACTTGATGAATGTTTGACAAGTGAACCAATCGTTAACGTAGTAATAAAATATCGTCCTCTAGGATTGACTTGTTGAATACTAGATTACTAATGTACGTAATTTTGAGCAAATACGAATCAATAGAATTGCAAGCATAAAATTTATAATAAAAACTTTAATCAGTAGAAAAACTGTTAAAGGATTGATTTCGTACTTTTTCCTATAGGATTCTACTCATTTTCAATCGATGCAAGCAATGTAATCATCCACTTGAGTTTACTGAGAGCTATTTTACCCTTAATCCCCTAATAGGTAAAATCTATTCATTCAATTTGAACCCCTAATTCCTTAGGTTAGCATAACAAAATTCAATAAAATCATGAAAAATTAATAATCATCTTTATTGCAAACTAATTAGATATGCCAAATTTCCCAATTGTGACATAATCTAACCTGTCTTTTTTATAATCGTAAACCATCCCCAATTTTTCAATTGTGAAATTGCTTATAAATAAACGATAAAACCATAAACAGAGCACTGAGATGGAGAACATTAACAAAACATCAAATGTAAATAGTAGAACCTATAATCCAAAGTCTTACATCAATCCTCCAACAAAAGGAAATTAGTTCTACATAATGAAAAGAAAAATTCCAAACTGTAGGCAAAACAACTGCCGAAAATAGACAGGAAGAATAAGATTTTTTCCGTGAACACGCCTCCTTTGCTGAGGTAATTTTCTCTATCCTCTAACCGTTTCCCTTATCTCTTCTCTTTATATTTTCTATTCCTTTTAAATCTTTCTCAGTCCACGTAATCTTTAAATTTATCGCTAGAAAATCCACAGGTTGTGAAAAAATCCACAGGGCCACATGTGGAACACGTTTTGCACATGATCTTCTGAACCAAACTCCACATGTCGTGGAAAGACCCACCAGGCACATGTGGAACACACTGTTGTGTATCCTCCCATTTGAAGCAAAAACCACAGGTTATGAAAAAATCCACCAGGCACTTTTTGGATCAAGCTGTTTTGAAACTCGTATTCTTGAAGTCAAGTTGTGGAAGACTCCACCAGGTACTTGTGGAACATGTTGTTTTGTGTCTAACTTCTCCCTTCAGACTTGTTTACACAAGCAATGCACCAATCCAAATGTATGATCCGAAACTAGATAATACATGATGAAATTAGTCCAATAATACACAAATGAATAAAAATGCCCTAAACTAATGCATGAATATACCTATATATTATCTACTCATCAAAAGTATTATTGTGAAATTGTGATGATAATGAGTTTGTTGGTATATACGAGCATTGCATATGTTTGACATAATTCCATGAATCTCATAGGGGATTTTATGGTGGTGTTATTTTAGTGTATTTATTGGACTATGGATTCAAGTAAGGTGACATCCTGAAACTCTAATAATCATTCATACTTAAATAGAACATAATGATTCATGTGATAAGAGTAACATAAGATTCTAGTTTAAGACAAGATAGTGACCTTAGATGATCATGGATTAACCTTGTGTGTGGTAGGGTTAAACCCATTGGCAATAGCTCTACAAAGCAATGGAGGTTACCACAAGTACAAGTCTTCAGTGATTTCGATTCCAAATGCATGTATCCAGATAATTGAGTTTACTGTCAATTGTTTGTGTGCAGTTATGTGAATTATTTGTTGCTGCCCATGTATGACTTATAATTGATATGATTTAAATGGTCTTATGACAACTATTTTGTATACTAGTTTACCCTTGCACTTTATGGTCTTGTGATGTGTTCTTTTTTTGCAATGATCATCGTTCTAGTGGAAGCAGGATGAAGATGTAGGTTTAGAGACACCTCTGATGGATGATGACTCCGTAGTTAGAGTTGTGAGATTGGGACGAAGGTATGAGTGGTTAGTACTTTTAACATATGGATACATTTAAAGGGTTGGTGTTGTTGTATAAATGATATACTTATAGTTTGAATTCTTAAAAGACTTTATTAGTATACTTTTTATTTCGTTCATCTACCTTTTGAATATTATTATGAAATGTTTTATTTTATTAGTTTTATACTACTAAAACGGGATATTACATTATTTATGGATATATTTACCTTTAAGGTTATAAATATTGTTTTTGGCTCTAATAAATATAGATAAATATTTGCATGGTATTCACGACCAAATTTCGATCGAGACCAACTCGACTAAATTCAACCCAATTTTGACCGGAGCCAACTAGGCTGAATACAGCCAAATTTTGGTCAAGACCGTCTCAGCCGAATATGACCAAATTTTGTGTGGGGCTAACTCAACCCAATGTAGTCAAATTTGGGTCGGGGTCAACTCGACCGAATATTTCCAAATTTGGTCCAGGACCGGCTGGTCCAAATTTCAATCGAGGTCGACTTGACTGAATTCGATTGAATACTACTAAATTTCGTATAGGGCCATGCCGTCTCAGTCAAATACGACTAAATTTAGGCTAGTCCATCTCGATCTTTAACCTATCTCAACTAAAAATATAAATTGAAAATTTGGATTAGATATTTTAGATTATCCATTTTGAAAATGTAGATTTAGAGAATGAATATCCAATCCATAAAATATATAAAATGTATATCAGATTGAAATTCATATCTAATAAAATGGATTTTAAATGGATTGAATTTTTAATAAAATGGATTTTAAATGAATTGGATCAGAGAAAAATTGGATTTTTTTCCCACCCGTAATGAAAATAAGACAAAGATATATGTTATTTTCTTTTATGTTTTCTTACTCAATATATATTTTTTTCTTAAACTAGAAAATGTCACTTGAACTATAATATGGTAGAAAGCATTTTTTTTTTATTTGGCTTAATCAGTGTTGCTTAAGTGACTTTTGTATGATAAATTTTATATATTTGAAGTTGATAAATATTATGTTTGTGTATACAAGCAGAGAAAAATGTTATTTGATTAATGATTAAATATGTTTTTGGTCCCTTAACTTTTAGTGAAAATTGAAATTAATCTTTCTTTGAAACTTTGGCCTAATTTAGTTATTCAATTTTAGAAATGTTTGGATTTAGTTCTTTTAATCAATATCTTTTAAGTTTATTTAACGTTTTAAACATGTTTCATGAGTGCATTTGAGTTGTTTACCCCGTTTGACACATTCCCGCTTCAATATTAGCTAAGAAATTGTCTTGAAACACGTTTGAAACGTCAAATAAACTTAACAAAATTTTGTTAAAAAGACTAAAACCAAACATTTGTAAAGTTGGAGAACTAAATTGGATCAAAGTTTTAAAGAGGGACTAATTCTAATTTTTACTAAAAGTTAAGGAATAAAAATATATTTAACCTTTTGATTAATGATGCGAGATATTATGGTTTAATGATAATAGGTTGTGGATCATTGAATGTGGTGATAAGCTGTGAATATCTATGGTTTAATGATAATAGGTTGTGGATCATTGAATGTGGTGATAAGCTGTGAATATCTAGTGTGATTGATATGTTGTGCATGTGATATGTGTGGTGTTAGTGTGATATTTTGTACATATCAAAAGTTACTAAGAAAGTATGTTAAAGTGTGATGTAAGTATTACTTATTAAGTAGTTAGATAAGATACTCAAATTAAGGGATACATCAAGTAATATAGATAAATGTAAATAAATATACTATTTGAGTCAAGATTCGATGAAAATTTTGTATACTAACTTAAAGGTTGTAAACAATTATACTCAACTAAAGATTTTAAAATCATCTTATTAAAGTTCAGATTTGTTCAGATTTCTGTTGAGTTTTTTATGTTATTTTTCTACTAAACTTTCAACCTACACCTTTTTTATATTAAAAATATACTGTTAAACTTTCAAATTTGAAATTAAAAAAAAAAAAAACTATGAAACAACAATCCTTTAATAATTTAAATACATTTAAACATATAAAATGGTAACAGT
The DNA here is from genome assembly GCF_037176805.1 of Vigna unguiculata. Lineage (NCBI taxonomy): Eukaryota > Viridiplantae > Streptophyta > Magnoliopsida > Fabales > Fabaceae > Vigna > Vigna unguiculata. Next base: position 1,830,623 of record NC_140799.1, on the reverse strand, counting down.
AACATCATCTCCGTCCGTTTCAGTAACTATGTTTCAGTAACTAATCACTCTACCATTTATCATTAATTACATCTCGAATTAAAGAGGTTACAATTATAAATTTAAGAATTAATTTATATTAGAAATTTTGAAACATGTTAATACTATACAGGAAAATTATAAATAAGACTCTAAGGATAACAAAAAATTAATATAATAGTGAAATTAATTTTTTGAATATAGAAAATATTAAATATATTAAAAATTATAAATGATAAGTCTTACAAAATATGTATATTAAAACAACATTAAAAAAAGTCTTAAAATTAATCTAATAAAGCAGAAATATTTATATTCTAAATAAAACTTTAGGTTTTGAAAATAGATAAATATCTGTGAAACTAATGTGATGATGAAAATTATTTTTAAATTGTGAAAAGTAATTTTAAAAAAATTATATACTGAAGTAAAATTTAAGAAAAACAATATAAGAAATTGGACCTAGGGGTTAGAGAGATAGGATTCTTGTGTTGGAAACAAGTGTTATTGAATTTGATGGACACCCTTGAAACTTATTTTGTTTTTTTTTTTTTCCTTACTTTTGTTACATTGTAACAAGTGCTTCTAACTATTAGTGGGTTTGGACTGTGTTTTGTCATTCCAGTTCATACTCTTTGGGCTGTGTGCCTTTGCTCTCAACTCATACCCTTGCACCATCTCTTGGACTCAAACCACTAAAGATTGCAACTTTTTCATCTTTGTCTGTTGTTTCTCAAATGGGGGTTCAGAATTGTAATGGTTGCAGATCCTGGGAGGAGGACATTTACTGGTCTCATTTTCAATTCCAACATTTCGTGCAGTTTCTCCGAACGGGTTATGATCAACACCTTGTTAGTATTCCACCCCACCTCTTACTTTTCTGCTGTGAATCATGATAAATCTGGCAAGTAGTGGAACATGGGGCTTCATTTGAGTTCATGAACTTCATTCTATGTCCACATTTTTTTGGGGGTAACCCTTTGGTTGGTTCGTTCTATCATCTCTTTTGTTTCGATTTTTTGGTAAAAAAAATTGCATGCACCCTGATATGATTGTGGTCGTGTGTGTAGCTATGTCTGCATGGATGAAGGGCAAACATGAAAAGAAAGAACATGTGATGTGGTTGTTGTTGTTGTCCCTGTTCTTGTGTTCCTTGTTTGCAGACACTATCTACTTTGCATGCTTGATATGGAAATGGTTGGTTATCAATCAAGTTGTTGTGATTAGTCTTTGATGTGTATCCTATTCTACCTGCATGTTTTTACAGGTTATTGTATCTCGTTCTCAATGATGAAATTTGAAGTTTGTTTGCAGGCACTTCCGAAGACATTTTCAGATAACTTAAAGAAGAAGCCCCCTGCAAATGTGGCCCTAAAGGGTCCTAGTGGTGTTACGTGGAACGTGGCAATGGTTACTAGAGGAGATACCTTGTACCTTGCATGTGGTTGGGAGCAGTTTGTGAAAGACCACTGTTTGAAGGAGAATGATTTCCTGGTCTTTAAGTACAATGGTGAATCTCAGTTTGATGTTTTAGTGTTTGATGGGGGGAGCTTGTGTGAGAAGGCATGTTCTTATTTTGTTCGCAAATGTGGGCACAAAGAAGCAGAACATGTGGGTGGAAGTCTCAACAAGAAAAGGGACACTACAGAAGATCCTATGAAAGAAGGTCACATCCCTTTAAAAGCTGGTGTGGAATGTGCTTCACCTGGGAAATCGGTGCATGCTAATGGTACCAAGGAACCAATTAATGTCCCTTTTGAAACTCCTACTCCTAGTGAAGAGGCTTTCAATGCTGATGTTGAATCTGCTGGTGCTGAGCAAGTTACATCTGTTGGAGTCCCTCTTTCAGCTGTTCCCAGCGAAACTGCTAATGGGAAAAGGATCAGAAAGCTTGCTTCAGTTGTTAAGCATGTGCAGACCAAACGGAGGGGCAGGGGCAGACCAGCTAAAGTGTCTCATGTTGTAGACAGAGCACTTGACTGGGTTTCTGGTAACATGTTTACTTGTGAAGAAGTGAAAGGAAATGATATTACTACTGTTTAATGGACTTTTGTTTTTGTCTTATGAAGATTAAATTTGAGAATTTTTTATTTACTGACCAGTTTTTTATTCTTCAAAACCACAATATTTTTCTTAGGCTTTGAACTTGATATGAAATAATGGGAGCATATGAGACAGTATGGTTGGTCAAACCTATGATTGAAAGCAAGTTACGTTTGTGAAATGTCTTAATTCAAATTAAGGGTAAATCCAACATTTCTTTCTGAAACTTTGTTTGAAAACAAGTTATATAAGTAATAGCATAAGGCAAGACTCGCTTTTGCATATTTGTGCCCTGAAGCCTACAACAGATATCAACTAATTGATTTGATCATAGTTTGCTGTTATTGCTTGTGTAGGCTTCTTGTGTGCGTGTTTTAAACTCAAATGTTGTGTGATTATTTTGACACAACTTGTTGATGATTTGCATGTACAAAACATGATTGATTATGGAGAAATAATCACTTGTTTTATATTCAAAATCTCAGGGAGTTCAAAAATTCAAGTGATTCTTTCTTGAAAATCAGTTAGACTAGCAGAGGGTTCTCAGTTTGCAAAATTGATTAAAAGTAAAAATGGTCTGTTTTTACATTGACCTTATAACACTGCTGTTTCTGTTTGAATCAATACCAGGACTAGAAGCTGCTGAACCTGTTTCTGCGGTTAGAAGTGCGGCACAAGAGGTATATATTTCAAATAGAAGGCCTGTCACAGATGATGAGATTAAAAATGCCTTAGCATTGGCTCAGGCATCACGCACTGATGACAGTTTGGTTGTAGTCATGCGACCTTCTCACGTCTACAAGAGATTCTTTGTGGTAAACATTTGATTTGTGCCTCACACAATGTTTCACTATTTGATTTGTGCATACATAAGCTATGCAGAAACTCAATGCATTTTACCATGTTGTCTTTCCTTCCATTCCAAGTGTTTGTTATTGATTGTAGTAATCCTTTTGTGTGAGTAGTCAATGCCCAACAAGTGGATTGGAGAACACATCGCTCCAATGTCTCAAGATGTGATCTTGCGCACGGAAAAGGGTGAATGGGTTGCTAGATACAGCTACCATAATATTCGTCATACTGGTGGACTCACAGGTGGGTGGAAACACTTTGTGTTGGACAACAACCTGGAAGAGTACGATGTTTGTGTGTTTAAACCAGCTGGCCAAATGAACGAGAGCTTGGTCCTTGGTATGACCATTTTCAGAGTTGTTGAGGAGATTGTTCCTCTTTCTGCCATGTCTCCAACAGGAAAAAGAGGAAGAAAACCAGCACAGAATGTTAATCTCACTGAACCATAGTCTGCATCATCATGAGGGTGAATGAAAGCATTGCAGTGTAAGTTGATAATTATCTTAGGAGCTCAGACCAAGTTCTCTAGTTGTGTGTATTGTGGATATTGAGTTATATCGTTTAGCCTTATTATCAGTCTTCTAAGGGGGTGTAGTGTAGTTATATATAAATATCTATGTATGTACTTCTTATTGGTGCTGTTAGACCTTGCTGGTTTAAATATGAACTGATATCTGCAGAGTTTTTAGGTGTTGAGTTTGAGTTGAACAAATCTAGTGTGATGGAATTTTAGTCTTTTTTATCAGTGCCTCAAAGTAATATGTATTCAAGATGTTGGTTTTGATTATCTGAGGACATTTATGAAGAGAAGATAAAGTTTATTAAAACTTGAAAAGTGGAGAACTCTCACCAGAGAAATTTCACCAAATTTAAATGAATATGTTCATTTTAACTGACATGAAATGCCTAATTTGTTTTGCTTGTGTTTATGAAGTGCCTTTTGTGTTTCCTGCTGATATGTGTACTTAAAATGGAAATTTGAGTTGACACTAAATTTGTTTTTGGTTTGTTGTGCATCATTAAGGGTGTGTTTAAATTGTAGTTGGAAAAATTAAGTTTGAATTTGAATGAAACTGAAGATCTCATTCAACAAAAAATTTTATGGTTTTGCTTTAAAAGCAACGCATAATTAGAGTTCAATGAAATAAAATAAAAATTTGTCAAATATCGTTTGTAACTTTCAATGTAAAGTAAATTTTGGATATGAGCTCTCAAATTGAAAATCAAATACATAACAAGTTTGTCTTTGAATTGTTATGTGGCATTTCAATGCAATTTGATATAAGAAAAAAGATGAAGTGTCAAAGTTTTCCAAGTCTTTTTAGAGTAACATCCTGAATGAAACCGTTTTTCACATCCTGTATATTTTTTAAATTAATATTTCAAGGAAAGTAATTTTCTTTTTATCTATTTTTAAATTTCAAGCTAACATTAATATTTTTTAATTAATTATACTTTATTATACTTAATTTGTAATTAATTTATACTTTTATCATGCCAGTGGAAAGAAACAACAAAGAAAATGCATTTATTGTGAAAATAAAACGATGAAAGTTAAAGAGAATAGTAACTTCACGACTATTTCACAATAAATGAGAGAAATTGTTATTTTTCTAATTTCTGTATAGAAATCTTAGAAGACACTAAAAACCAGGGTGTTAAGCGGTCAATTTTGTTATATAAATAAAACCCTTCTATTATTTATTATTACTATTTTATTGTTTTGCTGTATTTAACATTTTTCTGAAATGCTGTATTTTCTATCTAAAGATTTAAAAGACTAGGTGCTTAAACTAAATGTCAAAGTAATAAGGAAACTTTAATTTTATATTTAACTTTTAATTTTGTGTATGCAATTTGTAGAATACCTCAAAAGTAAATGACTAAACCAGTTTGACTTTAACTGATTTAGTTTGTAGCTTTTTTTTTCTCTTATTTCAACATATTTTGGGCTGGCACTCTTTTATGGGGCTGGCACTCTTTTATTGGGCTTCTCCCTGCACCTCAAATCATTTTTCTTGTACCCAAAACTTTTTTATTTCTAATTTTACCCACAGTTAAAGTTAAATGAAGAAAGAAAAATAACAGTAAAAAAAATTTAATTGCACTACGTTTCACGTTTTTATATGAAACGGATTACAAAATCCGTTTCATGATTTCTACAAACAAATTTGGAAAGTTGTTTTCTGAATATTGCGTTTTTTTATATGAAACGGATTATACAATCTGTTTCACAATTTCCAGAAACGGATTTTAAGATTTGTTTTGCTATTTGTTTTGTGTTTTTTTTTAATATTCTATTTTATTTTATTTCATTTTTAATATTTAGTTTCTTGATTTCATGGTTAACAGAATGATATATATATATATATATATATATATATATATATATATATATATATATATATATATATATATATATATATATATATATATATATATAATTTTTTTAATTTAAAGTTGAACTCATTTTAAATTTTTATTTTATTTATTTCTTCATTAATTATATAAAAGAAAAATTGTAAAATAAATTAAATTAAAAAATACTTAAGTTGTAAATTAAAAAATTATTCATTGTATTATAACTATTTTTAATTTATTTAAAGTATATGTTTTTTAAATTTCAAAAACGGGATTCGTGATCCGTTTCAGAAAAGTATGAACCGGATCCCGAAATCCGTTTCATAAAAAAACATGAAAATTTATGAAACGGTTTTCGAAATTCGTTTCATACTTTTCTGAAACGGATTACGAATTCCGTTTCTGGAAAAAAAGTTTAAAATTTGTGAAACGAAATTCGTGATCCGTTTCAGAAAAGTATGAAACGGATCCCAAAAGCCGTTTCATAAAAAAACATGGAAACTTTTGAAACGGATTTCGAGATCAGTTTCATACGTTTTTGAAACGGATCACAAATTTTGTTTCTGGAAAAAAAAATAAAAAATAACAAACGAATTTTGAAATCCATTTCGCTTGGAGAAGAAACGAAGAGGAGAAAAAATCTGTGAAAATAATTGGGGGTGCAGCTCAGACAAAATACGTTGTCACAGTAAATAATATTTACTGCTTTTCCACCATTTTTCATCCATTGCCAAGTACAAATTAGTTAGGGGTAACATGGTAAATTTGGGAGGTACTGAAGAAGACTGGGAGGTGCAGGGAGAAGGCGCCCTCTTTTATCCACCCGGTCCACTAAAAAAAGTCAACGAACAAAGCCCAACTTATGGTCCGTGTTATTCTCAAATGCTAAGCCCAATTTTTGGTTAGTTTTTTTTTATATATAATCTATGACTTCGTAATACATAACAAAAACAGTAGAAACACGTATTTCCCTTGGAAACGGTAGTATTTCATATAAATAATATATGACGGAAAATGATTTAACTATATATAAAGGTTACTTTTTCAAAAATACACATTTGAACCACAATTAAATTAATGATAATATAAGTTATATTTTTACTAGTAATGGAATTAATTATATTTTAACCTACCTAATGACAACACAACTATTATTTCTTAATAATAAACTAATAAATTAATGAAAAAAAATCGATTTAATATAATAAATATTTTTTTTAATACAACAAAAAAATTTCAATTTTAATATTAAATTTTTAACTTTATTAATTTGGTTCTTTTAAAAAAATAACATAAATGTAAATTAACTATAAAGAAACAAACACATATGCCAATTGCTAAGGACTAAATATATGTTCAACTACATTAATTATTATTAGAGTTCAAATAAAATTAACCGAGTTAAAATTAAAATGAAAATATAATTTATTGATTATTATACTAAAAACAAAATATATTAATACATACTATACTAAACTAACTATTTACCCATTGATATATAACTTATTTTAAATTAAACTATTATTACTAACTACACAAATTGTCATTTTTTTTACAGTTATAAAATATTCTAGAAATTAGTCTCCTAATTAATTGATTTCTTAAAACGGTCATTTGTATAGCAATTAATTAAGTTTGTATTAAACATTGGCATAAAAATTTATGAAGCTACAAATGGAAGTAATGTAGTAATGGTGGTGCAAAGCCAAACAAAGTTGTCATGGATTTGTTGTTTTCTCGGTACTCTTGCTGGATTTATCTTCATATTTAGTTATCATAAAGGAAAAAGGAATATGACGCGTTTGGAACACAAAAATAATTAAAAACGTTAAAAATAGTAATTTCACACGTCATGGGAAACAGGCTTGGCTTATTCTTGGTGAAAGGGACCCCGTTTTTGTTTTCTTTCTATGTCGCCATTTTGTTGTTTAATTAATTAATTAATTGAATACTTAGTCACGTAAGACTGTGATAATTAATAAACACAATAAATAATGATCATTTATTATCGTTTGGTGTATTATATTTAGGGATGGCAACGGGGCGGGGCGGGGACGAGTTTCGCTATCCCATACCCATCCCCGCATAAAAAATTTATCCCCATCCCCATACCCAAATTCAACGGGTATCAAACTTTTTTCTCATCCCCATCCCCATCGGGTAACGGGTATAATCTCATACCCGTACCCGTGTTCTAACTACTTCAATATTAATTTTTATAAAAGAAAAAAAATTACGGTGAAAAAAACATAATATTATGAAATATTCAATATTAGGAGGATTTTCTTCGATGCCAAATACCTTAAAATAAATTATAATTGTTTACATTTTATATTAGAATACCAAATAAAATTTCATGTGAACCAAAACATTTATTAAATTTGCAAACTACAACATTGATGAACTTAGTTGATAAAATTAAAAAATATTTTAAAAAAATATAAAAGGAAAACAAATATTCAAATTAAAATATATTTTAAATGTTTATTTACTTCAATTTTTTAAATTCTAATGAATCTCTTTTTTATACACTAATAAAAGTTATAATATATCACTTGATCAAAATGACACAAAGAACAAATAATAAAAGGAAAACAAATATTCAAATTAAAATATATTTTAAATGTTTGTTTACTTCAATTTTTTAAATTACAATGAATCTCTTTTTTATACACTAATAAAAGTTATAATACATCACTTGATCAAAATGACACAAAGAACAAATAATAAACATAATAATAAAATTTTGACATAGATTTTGTATCTTTTGAACTTCAATATATATTGGATAGTGACAAAAAAATATTCATAGAAATTACATTAAATTTTTATATTGTAGTAAATAAAAGTTATTTATACAATTAAAGTGAAAAAAATTACAGTATGATTAATAGTGAGTTATAAAATAACAAATAATTAGATAGAATATATCGAAATATTATTCTACATGATGAAAATAAACAATAAATAAAAATATTAAAAAACTAACAAATGTGTGTTTTAGAAATAATTTGAGAGACTATCGAAAGAAATCGCACAAAGGAAATTAAATGTATAATTAAGGTATGATAAAATGAAAAAAACCTTAGAGAACTAATTATTAAATTATGTTTGAAGTGGTTAAAAATAAATAGAAATATCATTAGTGACAAAAAAATTTGTCATTAAATTACAAATAAATTAGTAATTAAATTGGTCACTAAATCAAGTACCGATTCGATCATTGAATCAGTCACTAATTTAGTCATTGATTCAGACAATAAATCAACTACTACCACCAATGACGAAAAATAGTGACTGATATGGGTTACTGACTAAATCAGTCACCATTTCATGTTTTTCTTGTAGTGAATTATCATATACTATTCCTAAATATCATTATATATATATATATATATATATATATATATATATAATTTTAACCACTTCAAACAGAATTTAAAGTGAAAAAATTACATTATGATTAATAATGAGTTATAAAATAAAAAATAATTAGATAGAATATATCGAAATATTATTCTACATGATGAAAATAAAAATAATAAATAAAAATATTAAAAAATTAACAAATGTGTGTTTTAGAAATAATTTGAGAGACTATCGAAAAAAATCACACAAAGGAAATTAAATGTTTAACTAAGGTATGATAAGACGAAAAATATCTTAGAGAACTAAGAAAACTTTTCAAATATCAATATATATACTTAATGGTTGAAAAATAACGAAAGTTATTTTAATGAAACAAAAGAGTTCTTCAAATTAAACAAAAATTAATAATAATAATAATAAGTAAAGAATTTTTTTTATATTACCTTAAATTGAGAGTATAAACATTCTCATGTGAAAGGAAAATTTATAATAAATAAAAATATTAAAAAATAATATAAATATTCAAATGTGAGACATGATTTTTTTTTATTAACATACATCATTTTAACATAATTACATAAAGGTTATGATAAGATAAAAAATATATTGGAGATGAGAATGAGTTTATGACAAATGAAATAATTAAAAGAAAAAAAAATAGAAATATATATATATATATATATATATATATATATATATATATATATATATGTGTTACTTGATTAATTGTGAATATTTTAATAATTTAAACGAGAATGGAGATATGGCGGGGACGGGTATTATGGCGGGTATATGTACATCCCCATACCCATCCCCATACCCAACTGAAAAAGTCGGGGATTCCCCATACCCATACCCATACCCAGTCAATGAGGGATTCCCCGTCAAAACGGGGACGGGTTCGGACAATACCCACGGGGACGGGTTTATTTGCCATCTCTAATTATATTTTGCTTTTCTAAAATACCCTTAATTACTTATAAATTAATAATTTTTTTCCAAAGGGTGCGAATTAGTTAAAAAAAGTTTATAAAACAGATACGAAATATTATAAGTATTTATAATTAAAAAAATATATACAAATTAAGAAAAAATGTGACGGGATAATATACAGCAAGACCATTGATGCATGCAGAGATGGAAATGGAAACAACGTTAATTGATGTCAGTAAAAATCACAGATAGCGATCGAAACTTTTTAACCAGAGAGAAAAATTGAGTTACACATTCACTTTCACAAACCTAAAGACTTACTACTAATATAAAAAGAACTTTAGTTTTTGCTTTTGACAGTGAAATTTCTGTCAAATGCTGAGATCCAACGTTCTAAAATCTCAATCTTCTTATTGAACTTGAATAATACAAGAAGATACACAGAAAATTCAAGAATCAAAACCAGACAGAAAAATGGCAGGTGGAAAGAATAGTCTCTACGTTCTGTTCTTAATATGGGTTCACTATTTTCTGCTACTGTAGTAAGCATAAGCTTATACTCAACCATATTATTAATGTTGAGAAATGTATAATTATTCTGCGGTAGAAGTGAGGTGGGCTAAGTCGTAATCCTAAAATGGGATTTCCAGTAGGATAGTTATTGAATGAGAGATTGTTGCAGATGACATCAATTGTCATGTGGTAGAAGTCAAGTGGACCGAATCACACTCGAATCTTGACACTTAGATTGTTACACTCTTAAGTAAAAAGAGTTACACCCTAACTAATAACCGTAGTTTTTAGTCTAGTGACAAACGTTCCATTATAACAAGAAGTTAAAAAAAATCGTGTTCTGATCAACGACTATAGCTTTTCACCTAGTAAACGCTCGATTTTAACAATTAACATTCATCATTAGTTTTTTGCATGTTTGGTATATCATTAGTTACATTCAAAGCTACTACAACTGTTCATAACAACAGAGGACTCATAATTTGTTTGAGATTTACTGAATATATTACGTGAGCTCTCAATTAAGTTTTGTATTTTGTGAGGAGTTAGGAATGAAAGAAATGGTTGTTTGTGATTGATAATCTGCAAATGTGCAGTGTCTCTCTCTGTGTACGTTCACAATCATGAAACTTGAAATTTGTTGTATTTCTATGCAAAATTGGAGACCGAATTTGTGTAAACTTGAAATGACAGAGAGAAGAATATTGTGATGAATTTGAGGACCCTTACAGTGAGTGAAGTTGAATCATTTTTGTGTGGTCTTTGATTTTGAGTGGTGGAGGGGCCTGAAGGAAACAGGGAAATATAGTTTTAGTGGGGTAGAAAAGCACACAAACACTTACACATAAACACACACATTGAGATACACTACAAGCATATAGCAACCAAGAGAAGAGTTATCTTTCTCTTTCTCTGGCCGAGACCAGTTTTCAGTGGCCACTCTGCAATGCCCACACAATCTGATCTCAGGCACATGATTTTCTGCTTCTCAGTGGTCCCATTACACCAGTACATTATTCAGTGCTTCAGCCACAACTTATTACAAACATATTACAAGCACAACACAACACAACATTGCATATATATTATAAGCTTCTCTGCTATATTGGCATCAAGTGCATACACCTTTTTCTCCACTCTGCTACCTAAACTGGTTTTCAGTTTCCTCTCTTCACCCTTTTTTCCTTTACATACGCTGCCCCATTTGCAGTTTTTGAGTACCAAGTATATTACAAACACTTGTTTTCTTTTGTTTTTATCCCAAAGTTTTCAACTTTTCATGCTTCCACCACACCACATCATAATAGGTAACTGAAAATAAATAACATTTGGCTAGAAAAAGAAAACAAAAGGGTGGTGAATTTTAGCGTGAAGATACACAATGATCTATGTCAGTCAGCAGCAGGTGATATGTTGCAGAGCATGATGATGAAGTACTCCTCTTCAAATTTCTAAGGATCTGATGTGTAAAGCTGCTTGGTATTATTAGTGGAAGAAATTGTATTCATTTTTTTTTTCCTCTTTTTCAGTTCTAAGATGATTTTCACTTATTCTATTTTTCCCTTTCTGGTTTTCTTGATGATTTTCTATTGATGTGAAAAATTTTGTGAGAGTTTGAATTTTATTCATGATGTTAGGACTTTCTTAGTGAATGATTTTATTCATCATGTCAGCACTCTTTATATATTGAAATTTGTGTTTGAGTATTTAAAATTACTAAACTTTAATTTAATGACCAAAACATTTTTTTTTCTTATGATATATTGTTTGGAAAATTCAAATTGAAATATATTCAAATTACATGTTATATTTATTTATATTAAATGGAATTTTTTATTTTATATATTAAGAGTAAAATGACAAAAATATTTAATTACAAATTTTGATAAACAGTTTTGCATCTAATAATAAGAAAAGTAAAAGGAAAATGATAGATTATATTAAAGTAAGATGTGTCTCGGCATTTAACTTAGTGTTTAATTTTACAACTCGTTTAAGAGTAAATCCTCGCTCGTGCCAAACGAATAAAGGGTTGATTAGGTTTGCTATATCATTATTTGGTGTTTGTTTTTAAATATTTGGAAGGCAATTATTTAAATAATAATTTTCGATAAAGTAATGGAACTATTTTTATTATGAAAATCTTATTCAACATAAGGAGGAATTTAATAAAAATTAAAAGTTACCAAATTAATTTCAAACTAATAAACTAATTTGCTTTCCCATTTCATCTAAAATAATTATTTTTTAAATGCTAACTCAATTCCAACTTCATGTTTTCTTTTTACTTCTTTAAGACCATATCTAAATAAAATAGGCTGTTTTAAAATCATTTTTGAGAAAAGCAAATAAATTTCATAATTATTTAATCATCAACATAATATTTAAAAAAAAATACTATCTTCTTACAAGAAATTCAAACAAACATGATAATTGATATCACCCGTTGCATCATCCATAGTATTCAATTTAACGTCTTATAATTCTCTTATGCTTTATTATATTATAAGTAAACCAATTTATTAATTAAGTTTCAAATGTCTTTCAAAACCAAAAAAAAAAAAAAATAGAGTTCAACACTGTGACACACACTGAGAAAATCGAGACGTTTAAATAGATGCACCACTTAGATAAAGGAATTTTTATTGCACAAAGTTTGACAAAATTCTGATTCCATCAATGCATTTTTATAATATAGATAAGAGCGTATACTTCTAAATAGAAACGAAGTTTATTTTTTAAGACTGTGAGTTATTTGCATTTTTCATTTAATTTTATATCTCAATTAAGATTTTCGCATACTCATTTTTAAAAATAATGAATATTTTTTTCTCACTGAAATGTCCTTACACTTCTCTTTATTTCATTGTTTATATTCAGTACATGTTTGAATAATTATATTTTTCTACAAATACACCTAACCCTACATATTTTAATGAATGTCTAAGATTACTTTCCACCCAACTAATTTACATACTTCTGATATTAAAAATAAGTTTTTAAGCTTAATTCAATTCTATAAAATCAATTTGTAAATTGAGATTTGCACCTCACTTATATATTATGAAATTGTTTTATTTCTAATCGAATCATATAATGTATAATTATCGATCAATACTGTATCCGACATAATCAATTTACCATTAAAAACGAAAAGATTTATATTAGTGTGGCTTATTTGGGATAATATTAAATATATTATAATTATTACATTGAAAAGAAAAAAAAAAGTGAATATATAATAATGAATTTAAAAAAATATGAAAATGACACATAAAGCCAAATAGGGTTTGTTGTAGTTTTGAAAAGGAAGGGACTTTTTGACCTAAGTGTTCACTATAATTAGTGAATTATTATCCCATGATTGATTGATTAATCTTGATGGAGGATTTGGCATTTGGCAGCCCTAGTGTGCCCTAAAAGCTGTCATACACTTTACAAAAAAGCACAAAGAATTTGTTGAAGGTTTTGGTTGAACTAGCAAACCAAACTCCTATATATTTATATAATTAGTAGTAGTTTAATGTTGATTAATTATGATTATGTAAGAAGTGAAGTGTGAATAATAAATGTTATGTGAGTATATGGAGTGATGGACCATGTAATGTCGTGGAGCACATGAGCCTAAACGGCGTTGATTTCGGTGATTCCTTGCTTTCTTTTTTGTCGTTTCTTTGATACTCAAAGTAGATGAACTAGGGGAAGATGAAACTCTATTTTCGAAGCAACACATGCTTGTATGGCTGTATTCCGATCTCACGAATAACCACCACGAACCTAATATTCTTCTCATCCACTAATTCACAATTCCTATTAGGATTAATTACCATCAAATCAATGCTCAAATCTCGAGTTTTACTCGTCTTTTCTTTAATAATATTCTATTATTCTTTTCTCAAGACAAAGTGGTAATTAATAATGTCCAAATCATAATAGTTAAATTCTATTTATAAAATATGGATGTATTCGTTGATGAAAATCTACATTGACGAGAGACAAGACAAATTCAAAATATATAAGTGATGTGTAAACCTTATTTTATAAATTGGTTTGGTAAAATTGAATCAAATTTAAAGTCTACTTTCTAATATTGGTTAAGATATAAATTTTAAGTTAATTTAATTCTAAAAAAAATCAATTAATAAAGTATTGTTTTCATCTTTACATATTATAATTTGACTTTATTTTCAAACGACTTACAATTTCTAATGCACTCTCTTTACGTCGAGACATATATCTCTCAAATGTAAAATTAAATATCTATGCGGAATATGAAATCTCCAACAATAACACTATAAATCATACTATTTTTTCTTAATGTAACGTTAATACGTAAAATTTAAATGGTTTACATGTTTAATTTAGTGCTACATTTCATGTTATTTAAACATATTTTATACAATTTCTTTGATTCATTGCAAAAGGGTATATATATATATATATATATATATATATATATATATATATATATATATATATATATATATATATATTTCATTAACTATGAACGCGTTGATCATGTTCAAATTAATTATGTCAATTGACTACTTTTATGGAAATATTCGTAATTCATTAAATAGTTTACTTCAACCTAATTGTATCAATTTCAGAAAAAAAATAATCTAATATGAGCACAAATCTTAACATGACCTCAAGTTGTCAATAAATTTGAATTTTAAGGCTGGGTTACCTTAAACCCTAGAATTGAATATATAAGTGCACAAAGTTCTTCTCATTCTTTTTTGTTCCCTTTGACAACCTTGTTCTTTTTTATAGTTTTTATGACACATCTAATCAAGTGGTGTAGCAGTGCACATGTCTTTGCATGAATGAATGAATGAATGAAATAGTGATATAGCATTCCACATGAGTTAGGTTGGCAAAAAATAGTAAAACGCAAGCATCTTATTAGAAGTAAATCACGAGAAACATATATAGCATTTAATTTTCATTTACTACTCACAACCTACACAATGTGTAACATCATGTCTGTTCTTGCTTCGGATGCACTAAATTTACTTCCCAATCATACACCTCCACTTCTACAAATCACAATTAAAGAAAAAACAATGACCCCAACACACAATCTTCAGAATTTAACATATGCACACCACTCGTCATAAAATATTTGTCCAAGTAGAAAACTCAGAGAGAAATATCATCGCAAATATTATAATCATTTATTTAATTTTTAGATATTTTAATATTATATATAGATAATTAGTTCGTTTAACTCTTTATTTATTATTTTTCTAAACAATACATCTTGTTTTAATGAATTACCTCTATAAACCTAACAAGTAGTATAAGAGCCGATAGTTAAAACCGATTCAAACTAGTGCAGTATAGTCCTTGTATCGAAAGTCTTCCTGCCAAGGGTTTCAGGTAAGTATGTCTCATTAAGAAGAACGACAGTACAAAAAAGACAGAAAAAAAAAGTACTCGTGGTTGGAAATGCTTCCGTTGGAGGGGAAGTATACCAATGTGGTTGATGGGACTCACACTTGAGGAAGAGATCGTTAGAAATCTAAGTGTGAGTTTAAGTTCTACATTGACTATACATCACTTTATACATTAGAGATAAATGCAAACATCACTTTACACATCAATTTTGTAGGATTAAGTTAGATTTAATGCCATTTACTCTGTAATAAGTAGGTGCAAATATAATCTTACAAGCTGATTTTATAGAATTGAGTTAAATTTAAAGTTCAAACCAAATCTCACCTTACTGGACTGATATAGTGAAATTGAGAAATTGAGTTAAGTGTAAATAGGAATAGTTTAATGGAGTAGGGTGGACAAAGTTGATGAATTTGTTATAATAGACAAACACATGGAATATTAATTGGACAGAGGCAACGGGGTGATAGAAGGACATTTTGACCGGATATTCCCAGATCACAAGCTTATAGTTGAATAATTGGAATGAAAAGAGAAGGCATAGAAAATGATAAAGAAAAGGGAAAGTTTTAATTTCCCGGAGAATCTAGAGCGCATCAGGCGCTGACCGTGGCTTCGGAATCTATTAAGAAATGGATTAAGAAAATGGTTTGATTAGGAAGAGAAGAAAGGAATAAACAAAAAGCATGGGGTTCCGAGCATAATTGTTGCTTACAATACGCCATAAATGTTAAAGTTTTGGAGTCATATAAGAACAGGGGAATAACATAACATAACACCAAAACAACACAACAAACCAACAACACCCTATTGCCTACACAAACTCACGCCCATAACTCACGTGACCCTACCCTTCTTGACGCCGATCAATATGCTATTACTATTGCTATTTTCCCTTGATCAAAGTTTAAATAAAGGTTAAATATGTTTTTAATCTTTTAAGTAAATTTTAGAATTAATCTATTTCGAAATTTTGGACCAATTTAGTTCTTCATCTTTCAAAATATGTGAATTTAGTATTTTTAATCAAATTTTGTTAAGTTTATTTCACATTTCAAGCGTGTTTCATAATAGTATACGACACATATTTGCTTTAATGTTAAGTCAAATACTATTATAAAACACGTTTGAAATGTCAAATAAACTTAACAAAATTTGATTAAAATGACTAAATTCACGTATTCCGAAATATGAAAGACTAAATTGATCAAAAATTTCAAAATTAACTGAAAATTAAGGGATAAAAAACATATTTAACTCTTTAAATAAAGTTAATAAAATTTAAAAAAAAAAGTTATTTCTTTATGTTAAAAATAAAATATTCAATAACTGGTCATGCTGAACCGACTATTTCTATTAAAATATTTTAATAAAAAATTCAACTCAGGTTTACTCTTTCTTCGTTTATTATATATTCTTATTTGTATTGTCGACGAGAAATTATATTTGATTTGTGAAAAAAATTGTATTTGTGATAAAAAAAGAAAAAAAAAACATGATGTTGATGATGTGGTATATTTTTTTTAGTTGTCTTGGAAATAGAAAGAAGACAGGTGAGTTGAGTTGCTTAAGGTAAAGGTAGTGTTGGACATAAGACATGGAATATTTGAACACGGAGAGGGAATATTGGAGAGGAGGATTATATGCTACATAATTAGACAAATGCTAGCGTTGAAATTCTTAACGTTAACGTTGGAACGGATGCACTTCTTTATACTATTCCTACTTGCACTTCCTCCCACGCTCCATTCACACACTCACTTCCCCCTTTATTTATAATCACAAATCATATATATCTTCGATTTAAACGCGAAATTGCAATTCATTTTTATTCGGAATTTTAAAAATAAATGAATATAATATAAATAATTCAAACATTGACTGAAACACCACTTGACATGCCAAACAAATATAATGCAATAAGTTATAATGATTATATCGTTCATTTTTAAAGTTTATGAATTGGCTTAAATATTTTTTTCATCCTCATTTTCATAGTGTTTATTGCGGATGATCCTCATTTTGACAGAATGTTTAAAATGGTCCTCATTTTTTTACCGAATGTTTAAAATGATCATCATTTTCGATTCGTATTTTATTTGGTCATTTTTTGTGACGTCGTTTAAGTCAGTAAAGAAATACTGTACAAGTGACACTATTTGTATTACGTTGCATTGTGGTGTGTTATGTGTACTGTACATATGGTTCCGTTACTGATTTAAACGGCGTCACAGAAAATGACCAAATAAAATACGAATTGCAAAAATGACGATCATTTTAAATATTCGGTTAAAATGAGGACCATTTTAAACATTATGTTTAAATGATGACCATTTTAAACATTATGTCAAAATGAGGATTATCCGCAACAAACACTACGAAAATGAAGACGAAAAAGGTATTTAATCCTTATGAATTCTATCAAAGTTTAAGACATAGACAAATTATAATTTTGCATTAAAGTTTAGAAACTAAAAGAACATATTTAACATTTATTTTTTTTTAACTAGAATCAATAAAATATCACGAGGATTATGGGTTTTTTAAAATCAATAAGATATCACGAGGCAAATAAAGAAACCCCTTGATATCTATGAATTAAATTATTAGTCATGATTAGGTAAAAATGCATACGATTTATGTCATAATTTTTATGAGAAAATCTTTATTAATTTAAATGTAATGTTTATTGACAGTCTACTCGAATAAAATGAAGGGTGTCTTCTCGGCCTTAAAATAGATTTTTAAAATGAATAGAAGTGGATGTCTTAACTTTAGTTTCATTCAACCTAGTCATTCTTATGCAAGGGATGTTACTATATAGATGATAATAAATGTAACCTAATAATTATTTGTACAGAGAGCGAAAGAAGTAAGAACGAAAGAAAACATTTAAAATTTGAAAAAAAAAATCTACTGTTAATTTGATAGAACAACAGAAAACAAGGGAAAAATCAAGAAAAGAAAAATTATTTTCAATTTTCTCCTTTTAAAAATTTATTTTTTTCTATCTATCAGGACACAGACTAATAACCACAAGTAAAAGCATATATGAAAAATTACGGTAAGAATATGTAATAATAGGACTAAATGTTCCTATTAATATATAGTTCATACTGTTCCAGCTTACATTCAATAAGTTTTACATCGTTTAAGAGTAAAGGTTAAGCAAAGTTTAAATACTTTTATTTTTTTTTTACCCTCTGAAACATTTTTAAAGATAAAACCGTAACAGAATTCAAATACTATAAAACAGACAATACCTCGAAAACATATCGATTAATCTAACAATCCTTTTTAAGTATAAATTTAGTTTAACTAAAATATCCTTATTTTATGTATCATCCCAATTAATACACATAAAGGGATAATTTAGAAAATGTATTTTGAATAAAAAAAACATATAATTTTGCCATTGTTAAAATTCATTGAAAATTGTGAAAAAGCGCGTTAGAGTAACACGGTGAGAGATATGACAAGAACATAGTTGAGGGCCTCATCAGCATGTTTTTTGCTTCTGCATGTGGTTGTGGGTCTGCAACCTGCTCTCACCTACACACTCTCTACTCATACTCACACACACTCATAATATATATATATATAGTTCCTCTTTCTTAAATCTTTCAACCTTTCAAAATTTCTTCTCTTCCATATCGTGCACCTTCGCACGTGTACAGCACGACCTTAAGAAATGTATACATGAAAATGAGATCTTGTTGATAAAGGAGTTAAAAAACATGTACGAGAATCCAAGAGGTGGGTTAGGGTTGTTCGTAAGTGTTAATTAATTGTCATGGTTTGTTTGATGGGTTCGGAAAACACAGATACAGAAATAGTCATTTTCCTGTGAGGGTGTCCCAAAGCTATGGTGATAGGTAGAAAACGATGAGGTTTTTAATGGCACATATGTGTTCGTCTGCACGTAACAGTAACAGAGAGTGAGAGAAAGAGAAATGAGGGTGAGTTTGAAGGGGATATTTTGGGGTGGCAGTGAATCCTCGTTCATAATAAAAGAGGAATATTCCAATTCAAGAAAAAATGCAATATTTAAAAGAGATAAACTAAACCCTGCTACAAACAAAAAGAGCAGAGAATTTTAACGGGTCACCATCCATCATCTTAAACTACACACTCATTTTCCATTCCAATATTCCATTCAATAGTACCCCTTTTGTTTTTCTCCAAATCCAACCATATTCCTGTCAAGAACCACCATTAACACTTCTTTCTTTCTTCAAACTTCTCTCTTTTTTTTATTTAATTTAATTACCTGCAGATAAGGGAAACCAAACCAGAGACCACACTCTTCCCTTCACTTACTTCCTCTCTCTCTCTCTATATCTATCTGTATCTATCTATATCTATCTATCTACAGTGTTTAGTACTTTGATGACTGATATATCTCTCAGCTTCCATAAATAACTGCTACCCCTTTTCACTAACTTTTGGTTCAAACCACCATCCCCAAAAAACTCTGATCCTTTCTCTTTTTTCTTTTTTTTTTATTTATTTTTTTATCTGACTAGTTGTGACAAGTAGTCCCTGGAAATTAATTACTCTCTCTCTCTTTCTCTCTTTATCTCTCTTTCAGCTTTAAAAATTTTCCCTATGGTGGTCTTCCTTCAACCCTAGTGGGATCCTATACTAAAAGCCTATCACCACACCATCATCACAAATCATAAGTCACTCATGATATAATCACACCCTTAAACCCTTTCAATTCATTCTATCTTCAACCTCTTCAATTCCATCATCTCTTACTATATTAATTTGCTTTTCCACTTCACACCTTCAATTAAACTCTTCATCATTCCATTCCCTTATATATAAACACAGATCTTCTCCATTCTTTACTTTTTATCTCTCTTTCTACCAATCTCCATGTTCACTAATTCACACACGCTAATGCAAACCCTGTTGCCACCTTTGCCGGAGCCAGACCTCTCCCTCAACATAAGCCCTCCCTCTATTTCCGAGGTCAAGGAAGTGGCGCCTTTCGGCAAACTCATTTACAGCGACATGTGTTCGACTTCTGATTCGGGAAGCAGTGGAGGAAGCGATTTGAGCCATGAGTTCCACAACCTTGCTCACCCTCGTGAACCCACCTTGAAGTTAGGCTTCGGAACAACGGATTTCAATCCTCGCCGTCATCAGGCTCAAGGTGACACCAGAAGCTTCAACCACCACCACCACCACCACCTTCAGCCTCACATCTATGGCCGCGATTTCAAACGAACTGCAAGAGTCGTCAATGGCGTCAAAAGAAGCGTCCGGGCTCCTCGAATGAGATGGACCACCACCCTCCATGCCCATTTTGTTCACGCGGTTCAACTCCTTGGCGGCCATGAGAGTAAGTCTTTCAAAACCCATCTCTAAAATTTAGCAGATTCCAAAATCAATGGAAAAAAAACCATTTTTTCTTTAATTACTTCAAAAACCATTGAACTATGATGTTCTATGAGCCATGGGATAATTACATTATACGTGTGAGTATTGTTTGAGGGCTTGTTATTGTTGGAATGCAAAAGGTGAAGGTCGTGAGATAAAACAGATGTATAAATATATGTATATATATATAGAGAAACATATTCTAGGTTATGTCTAATCTTGAGTTTGTCTTGTCACACTTGCAGGAGCAACTCCGAAGTCTGTGTTAGAGTTAATGAACGTTAAGGATCTAACCCTAGCACACGTCAAGAGTCACTTGCAGGTGGGGTAGTTTCTATTCTCTCCCCCATTATATTTCTCCATAGTCTTTGAGCTTAATGAGTGAAGTTCCTATTCTTCCTCTTTGAATGAGTTTCTGACGAGACAGAAGAAAAGAAAGGGAAGAAAAAAGGACTATTGTTAGTCGTTAGAATAGGTTGCCTCTAGTAGTGGGGAAGGTAGAACCAAGGACTAGGGACAAAAGGGGTATCTAGATTATGTAATGCAATCTTAACCTTGTGAACATTTTTTTTTTCTTCTCATTTCATCTTTTATTTGGGGTGTTCATGCAGATGTATAGAACAGTGAAGAGCACTGACAAAGGCACCACAGGTAATTGAATATCGGAGTGTTGTGTTCCTTCTCAAGGACCCTTTTTTTCGTTTCTTCTTCCATTATCATCATCATTATTATTCTCTTTGTTTGAGAGATATCTTTGATGATTCGAGTGTGGCAGAAAACCCCATGATTTGCCTAGTACTGTTCCCCGTTAAAAACAAAAGTCTCTTTGGCTTATAGGACTTGTTTCAAAGTCCCCAAGTGAATTATTAGCCTCTGGTGTCTGATAAAGGAAGAGCAATGGCTCCATTGTTGATGAATTTTGCAGGTCATGGGCAGACAGATATTTCAGTATTGAATCCAAGGCCAGGGATTAACATGGTTCATCTGCATGCACCTTCGCCCAATTTACCAGACCCCATTATTCAAAGGTTATTATTCATTCATCTTTTGCATTAGTTTCCCTAAGATTCCGTCTTTTAATTTTCTGTGCTTTTTCAGATTTCATTCACACACCATCAGGTTTTTTCTCTGTGCAAATTAATGTGAACTTAATGTTGACTTATTGAATAATGCTGATTCAACTGCTGGACCATTAAAAGCAACCTATGCCAATGTCGGAGTACAATGTATATGCACGGTTTTTCAAAAATCCCTTTGTTTGACCCTTCTGTTTATTTTCTTTTTCTTCCAAACTTTTTACAATAACGATACTCATATACCTCATTTTAAGGTGTATTCATGAAAGTAAAAAATAGAGGAAAAAAAAACTGATATATAAATAAGAAATGGAAAAAATAATTAAGTTAATGTTTGCCACAAAAGAGATAAACTGAGTGTAAAGTTAATATTTTTCTAACTTCTATACATCTCCTATAATTAAAAGTTTAACGTTTGGCGTCGGTAAGACTTTGTTTACCAAATCCTTTTTTTTTTAATTCACGTGTGTCATTGGCTTTTTGCTTATCTTATTTTTATTACAACCTTCTATAACGACAGCTTTATAACCTGTACATAGATTTTGACGAGTAAAACCTAGGGTTTCTATAGGTAGGTATGAGGGTGATATAATTAATTTTCTACGTGGATTCTTAATAATGCTTTCACATTCTTGATCCCAATGCATGGCAAAAGTTCTAGCCTGTGGTTCAAATCTCAATGTATTACATAAGCCATATTTTTTAAAGAAACAATAAACTTCAAATGGTATAGTAATAACCTTATGAGTTCCTTAATTGATCGTGGAAACAACTAACCTAATCATTTATTTTTAAGTAGAATGGATGTTTTTTTATCACACACATGAATTCAGTTTCATTATTTGGTCATATATATGATGTTTCACTACCAAAATTGAGATTGCAAACAAAAACTGTTCCTCTCTTTATCTCGTATGTTAAAATCTCACTTGTTTCCATTTCCGAAAAAAGATCACATACATAAAGTTTCAACATCTCAATTAATTCCTTTGAAACTTTTGGATGTTGACCGTTAGTGCATCACATGGCACTTCACCTCATTGAAAAAGCAAACACATGAAGTCGTATATATAGCAATGGAGTTTGGAGTTTTGTTACACACACTGTAATAAAAGACACCATTGGATTAATTAAGGAAGTGGAAGATGTTCACTTTCAACATTAATTTTGTTGTTCCACTTTTCAGGACAACGTGGCAACAATCATCAATAGAGACAAAAACAAAGAACAGTAGACAAGAAGCAGAGATGGGTTTGACGTATTGCGAGGTGAAGAAGGGAAGTAGTGAAAGCATGGTAAGTTGTGACACAAATGGATGTAGCTTCTGGCTTGTAGTTTTGTTGCATGCATTTATGAATATTCTCGAAATGGCTTATGTCACTCACAAGGGTAATAATAATAATTTATGTATGTATGTGTGTATATATAAATAAACAGGTGATGAATGGCTTGGATTGTACCAGTTTGTCACGTTCCGAGGGAATGCTTGACCTAGAATTCAGCCTTGGAAGACCCATTTGGCAAAAAGACCACGCAGAATCGTCGAGAGAGTTAACTCTTTTAAACTGCTAAAACAACGTTAAAAGAAGTAAAGAAAGTTAAGGTTATAAAAAATTAGGTTAAATTTAAATAACCAACCTTTGACATGTGTGGAGGAGATTGATCATGATGATGATGATGATGATGATGTATGTGAATGAATGATTTTGATTGTGTGTGTTTGGGAGAGAGATGAGGAATGGGATAAAGGGATTTTGCTAGAGAACATATGCTTGAGTCCAAAGAAAATTTTCAGGCATTGTCTTTGATGTCATTTTCTGTGGAAGCTATAGAATAGAACATGATGAAAAATAAAAATGGAATGGTTTGGACCATGCATGGGTTATAGTTAGGCAACATAGGACCCATTTGGGAATGCTGATATGAGACAGGTGGGTCAACTTTTCTGCCACACCATCATCACATGTGTACCACATACACATACATGTTATCTATCACCTACATTAATTCACTTTTACAAATTAATATTGCAAACTTTTTTCTTTTCTTATATCTATATATCTTTATATATCTTTGTTGGGTTTCTCAGTTTCTCATATTAATCTTTTATTCATATATTATGAGGACTCGTAAAATTTTCACCCAAAAATTTGGACTCATCCCAATTCAGTATCATTCAAACTCATAATATATATATTAACTGATAAATTAAAACATAAATATAAAAGTTACTGATAATTTTTTTTCGTCTAAACTTAATTTTCTGATTAAAATGAGTGTATATGAATGAATAGAAGTTTTGTTTCTTGGATTTGCTATTTCCAACCATCAATATAGGATTCATATATACTTCATAAAATATAAAATTTGAGCAGACCACTACGATGCTTCTTCACTCTTGACACTATCGAATATCTCACTGATTAATTCTTTTAAGAAGGATTTTTAAGAGTTTAATATTCATATAGACAATCACAAACTTTACCCTATCAACTAATAGAGAAATATTTCTTTAACTGTCATAAATATTTTTAAAGCTAAACTTTTTTATGTTGTTCTTATTTATTAAGTCTTCAAAATATGCTAAAAGACAAGTCCAATTTCCTGTACTTATTTTTCTGTGTCGTCCTCTGACATGGCTTCGAAATACACTATTTTTTGATAATATCAAAAAGATTTTTAATATATTATAAAATACTAAAATGAGTGTACATTTAATCTAAGACACGTTAGAGGATGGTATAAGAAAAGTTTAGGACAAAATCCAAATTTTTATTAGACATTGATTTTGATGTTTTAAAATATGTTATAAATTTTGTTAAGATAAAAAAAACAAAGTACTTTGAAAGTTTAATGGAGGGCAAATATCAAAACCTCAATAGAGAATTTAAACTATTAATAAATTAACTTTAAGTCTAATTTAATTTTACAAAATTAATTTGTAAAGTAAAATTTACATTTATTTATTTATTTATTTATTTATATATATATATATATATTAAATTAATCTTATAGCTTTTAACACATCTCATCATATTAAGGTATGTATATCTCGTATGAGAAGTTAATCATTCAGAAATGTACAAATAACAAGTGAAATAATGGATCTAATAAACTTCAATCAAATGGACTCTACTCTAATACTATGTTAAAGACTAATCTTTAACTTCAACTCAACTTTATAAAATTAACTTAAAAAAAAGTTTATATTTATGTATATATATTATATATCGTAAATTAATTTTATATATAATCAATACGAGATTTCTAATAAAGACTCTTACGACTACCCGAAAAGAGAACCAGAAAAGGTTATCTTTTGTGTTTATCCACAAAGTTTATGTTGCTATATACCTGAGTGCATGTTCAAAGTTTTTTTTTTTTTTCTGAAATACGAAAAATCTTAACAAAAGGCATATTTTTTTTATTAGAAAACAAAAGGTCAATAAACAAACTGGCACTGCGTGTTGCCTTTTCCTTGTCCGCAGTGCGCTTTGCGGAAAGGTGTAGCTCTGTTTATTATGGCCCATTAGAACACTTTTCTTGTGGGCCGAAATTCAGATTTCTGATTTCCATAAACTTTAAATGATTTCATATTGTAAGAACAATCCCATACGTTTGTAGGAAAAAAAATGAAAAAGTAGAAGGCCCACCCATTTGGTCCTACTACCTCTGTTATGACTTTTGATCTATATGAATTTTCACTGAATTATATATATAACTGGAAGGAAAAAATGATAAAAAGATAATACTAAATATAAAAAATAATATTCAAAAATTATTTAAAGAGAAATTACATTAGATGTGATGAAATATATGGTAAGTTGTAAATTTAAATGGCATAAAAATATTTTTTAAAGATTACAAAAACATTGATAGATGATAAAGGTGTTCAACTTTTCCTTTTTCATTTGTTAGAAAGTCACTTTCTGTAGGTATATAAAAAGTGTTGCAGTGTCCCTCTGTATTCCCCAGCCCAATTGAACACTATTGTTGTGGGCCGAAATCCCTTTTGCTGTGATCCATTTTTTCAATCATCTCGTGTTAAGTACGAAAAATGAAAAAGTAAAAGGCCCACCATATTGTCCTAGTTCTGACATGAATCTGTGATTTATGATTTTTTTTTAGGATTCCTAGGAATTAAAAAAATATTTTATAAATCTAATTTATAACATGAAAATTAATTTTAATTAAAATATATTTTATAAAATCAAAATCACTAATTACCCTTAACTATTAATCACTAACTTAAACAAATCCCCCCAGTTTCAGATCGTGTGTTGTGCCTAAAGTGTTCTTCTACTGTAATGTTCTCTTCTTTCATTTTATTTTTGTGTGATTTTTTTAGTGTTGTTATTTATATTTTACTTATTTAAATGATGAAATGTGTGTGGGCCGAGGGATCTACCAAATCTAAATGGGCCGAGGGATATAGCTTGTTAGGTCCAAGCTATACCTTTATAGATGTGAAATCTATATTTATTTTTATAATTATATTTCATAAATAAATAAATAATTAAGAGTTATATTAAAAATTACCATAAAGTTTAATAGATAAATTACAAATTAGAATAATATGGTTTTGTGTGACATGGTCCATAGAAGGAACAGGAAGTGGTGACAAGACAAAGGTGGTCCTTGATCGATGATAATGATTCATTGTCATAATAAGTGCGACCACATGGTAACAGCGATGACGCCCGAAAAGGATTGTCACAATGCCTCGTCCATTTTCTCTGCTGCATCTGAATACATGTTTGTTGTCACGGTTTGTTTCTGATATGTTTAAATGTGTTTTTCTTATATTTGAATATTTTTAATGTTATTTTTAATTATTTAAACGTGAGTATTTCATTTATTAAAATAATATTTCTTTATTTTAATGGGTTATCACATTTTAAATATAAATTATAGATAAATATTGGCAAAAAATTAATAATACATAAATCAATATTGTATGAGTAATACTGTGATAAAAAAAATGCATTAAATCTTATCCAAATAGTAATATAAAGTCTTAATACTATTTAAATAAACATGTGTTACACGGATTCATTTAATCTTATTTATATATATATATATATATATATATATATATATATATATATATATATATATATATATATTTAGAAATCAATAAATAGGAAAGCTATATTTACCAAATGGTTTGTTCCGTTTTGAAAATTCAAATTTAAAAGTCTAGTTTGTCCAGCATATATGATAACTCATTTAAAAATAAAAAATAAATCATAATAAAGATTTTATTGTTAACCAAATTAAAAACTTTAATAAATTCACAAAAATTAAATATAGGCGGTGAGAAATTGAATGACAACTGGATAATTCAACATTTTCATCATAACTATATTACTATTTTTCTTGTTCACATGATAATTGATAAATTTAGTACATTCAGAAATATATAATACTTGTCTTTTCACTCATAAAAGAATTTGGAATATTCAGACAAACGTTCAAAAGGAAAAAAACCGATATACACAATTGCAATCTTTCTTATGTGGACTACGAACCAGTCTGTCCCATCCCGCCTTTGGTCCGCGTAGGCTATGGGTTATGCAACTCGAGTTTTTGCAGGTCAACGAGCTTAATATCATAACATGTTCCACATTTTTTTTTTGTGAGCCTATGGGCCTGCCTGTCGGGCCAAACCCACATTACCATCCCTATATATATTATTAAAAAATATACTCTTACAGTTACACTTTATTTTATTTTAGTCTTTCAATTCAATTGCATTATATTTAGTCACTCACATGTAACATTGATATTTTACATCTCTTTGAATTTAAAAATATTTTTTTAGTCTAAGAAATTAAAAATTATATCTTACTTCCTAAATTTAAAAGTAAATTCTCAATTTTGACTTTTAAATTTGATGTTAAAAATTTGTAACACAACTAACCCGTATTTTATTTGAGAAAAATAATTTTGATTATGGTTGAAATTCCTTGTTTAGTTGTCTCTTTATAGTATCCTCTCATTAAGCATAGATTTTCGTTACAGTTTTTATTTTTATCTTTTATGTTATTTGACACATTGTCATGCATGAAATTTTTATTTAAGTTTTTATTTTTCAAATAAAATATGATGGCTTTTATAACAAGTGATGAGAGTGTAATCATGGAAGGAAGTGTTCGAGGAGGAGAGAAAAAATGAATTAGAAAGATGAAGGAAGAGGTTCATTGTTGAGCAATTTATAAGTTATTAAAACTTGCTGGTCGCACCCCATGCTTATGATAACATCGCCTATATTTTTTTTTATTCTTAAAGCCCAACAATACTAGCCCAGTGCTTCTTTTCTATACCTATTCTTTAATTCATATTCTCACTTTTTTTAATTTAAAGACTACATTTTGTAATTTAAAACTAAAATGGAGGTAAAATTTATACGACCAAAAATATATTTAAATGTAAATGAAAGTAAAATATTTTAAAAAATTATGTTAATTAAAAATTTTATTTATTTTATTTTAAATATAATTCTCACAACTAACTAAAAAACATGTTTCGATCATTTTAATTACCAGCTTTTCTTATAATTAATCTTCCTGATCATTTATTTATTTTTATCTCTAAATAAATTTCAAAAACACAAATAGAAAAATATATTAGTTATATTAAAAATTAGATTGAATGTTAAAATTGTTAATGGATGAGTTTGTTTAAACTAAAAAAAGGAAACAAGAGCAACATTAAAACCGATTTATTCCTATGTCATTATGTCATAACAAAAATTTTATTTTATTTTATTTTATTTTAAACCTACACAATAAAAGACCTTATAATAATTATTTGTGGGATGATTTTTTGTAAGATGTTTTGATACGAATAATGTAAGGTAAAATCCATAAGCATAATGTAACTGACCACATTTAAAATGAGATTATTTGATTACTTTATTTCCATCATTCAAATTCTCCACAATCTTAGCTTTGTTGACTAAAATAAAAAAGTGTGAATTCACCTCCTTTATCTCATATTTTCGCCCATTTAAATTTTTGTTTGCATCTCCAAGTTTCACAAGTAGTCCAAGTATAAAATATAACTAGATGCTTGAATATAGTTGCATATCCTAAATATCTCTTTTGTAACCCTTAATTAAATACTTACACACATCTCAACATGTCAATGATACCTATTAGTTGTTGGCACATACATAAACATCATAATCGGTTGCACGAGTCAAGTTTACGGGTCGTGTTCTTGGTTCGTGTTTATATTTGAATTTACGAGTCGATTGTACGTGTTGTTTTCATGGATTGAGTTTATTATATAGGTGGTCAAGTTTACTGAGTTGAGTTTTTGAATTGAGTTTATAGATCAAGTATATAGGCCAAGTTTACTGGTCATTTTTTTTAGTTGAGTTTACAAATTCAGTTTATGGGTCGATTTTATCAATTGAGTTTAAGAATCTAATTTATGGACAATTACATTTCATACAATTACATTTCACACAATTCTCACTTATAAATTCATCGGTCACACTTCATTAATCACAACATTTTGTGAATCACACTTAATGATTTGTAACAAACAATATATCTCACATCATTTTATACATAATCTGTTTAATTTAACATATAAATTGAGAAATCTCATAATTTTGTCAAATTTTCACTCGATCAAGTCTATTCCAAATCATCTATATCAAATCAATTTAATATATCTAATCAATTTAAATTATTACATACAATAATTAATCATCTCGCATAACCTCACGTTTTATACTTATATAAAAAATTGTCCAAATTATGCAAAACTAAAAAAATTTGAACTTATTACCAGGAATATTACATACTAGCAAAATATATTGCTACAAACATATATTAACAAAAAATAATCTTTTTAATTCATATATTATGTATAGACACAAACTTCATGCATGTAACTACACAATAATCGAGATGTATGAAAACAGAATAAAACTAATTCAAAAATACAACTTGATTGAATTGAATTATCTTAAATTTTGTTATATGCTATTGTAAACAAAAATGCTAAAAGTACTCAATTGGGGTGAAAATGTTGAATGCTAAAAGTACTCAATTGGGGTGAAAATGTTGAATTAAATCGTACTACTTTGAAATTTGATGATGTTTATGGTAAATAATTTTTGGTTTAAATATGTTTTTAGTCCCTTAATTTTAAGTGAATTTTGCAATTAGTTCATTTCGAAACTTTGAATCAATTCAGTCTTTCATCTTTTGAAATATGTGGATTTAGTCCTTTTAATCAAATTTTGTTAGATTTATTTGATGTTTTGTACGTATTTTAAGATTGTATTTGAGTTGTTTATACGTTTATACTGTTTGACATATTTTTGCTTTAATGTTAAGTCAAATATTATTGTGAAACACGCTTGAAAAGTTCAATAAACTTAACAAAATTTTATTAAAATGACTAAATCTACATACCTCTAAAGATAAAAGTTTAAATTGTTTCAAAATTTTAAAATAAATTAATTTCAAAATTTACTTAAAATTAAAGAAAAAAAATATTTAACCCATAATTTTTGACATTTATTTATGCTAATGCCTAAAATTTCCTTTGTGCCGCTTCAGAGACACAGACAGAACAGAACACAACCAGCCTCAGCACCGGGCCCCGCCCAAGTAACAACTAACAATCAACTACCCTGTTCTCGTAACTCTGGTTAGGTTAACCGAACCAGGGTTGGGACATGCCAGTTGGAGACATGGGCTTCAAGTTAAGTCCGCAAAATAATGCAACGATCAAGGTCACTCAATCACACACACACGCAACGCAATGCATACGTGAGGACCAGACGAGGCAACGCACGCACCCGATCCAAACCCAAACCTTTGCTCATCCATCTTCCACGCACCAATGCTAAGAGACGAAACGGTGGGTTCCAGAAGCGCCAGGCACACCGCCGCCTCCGCCACCGTCTCCAACAAGGTTCTCGTCGCCGTCAAGGCGGAGAAGGTGATCTCAAACACCGCATTAGCCTGGGCGCTCACTCATGTCGTTCACTCCAGCGACTCCATCACGCTCCTCGCCGTTTACTCTGCTCAAAAAACCGGTACCTATTTTTCTCTAAACCTTTCGATAAATCTCAATTTGAATCGTATTGAACTGCAATCGCAAAATTGAAGAGTTAATACTCGCAACAAAACTTCGATGTTTTTTTTTTTTTTTCACATGCTTATGGTGTTGTACTTTGAATAGAATTTCTGTAGTGATTTTGTATGAATACTGGAATTTCACACGCTGATTTGAGAAGAACACTGAAATCATATATGTATGAAATTGTGTTTAAGTTGTTCTATATGCCGGTTCAACTGGCTTAGAGTTTGAACTAACTTTGTCCTGATGTGGACTGTTGCAGGCAGAAGATTCTGGCATTTTTCGAGAATTGCTGGAGACTGTACTACCGGACCGGCGGCGAAATTGCCGGAGCGAATTTCAGATATCTCCGAGTCTTGTGCGCAGATGGTGCTTCAGTTGCACAATCAAGTTGAGGTAACCTTGAAATTTAATTTACCTGAACGATTCAGGATTTTAAAGGAAACTGTGATTTGAATATTAAAATTGAGGAATTATTATGCACTCGAGTATACGGAAAACCTGTACCTGCTGTCACCGGTATCGCTTCCACCACCTTTCTCTCTCAAGTTGTTGCCTCGGCCCTTAACGTTTAGTGCGACGAAAAGGACTTAGTTTTCCACCTGGTTTTTTTAACATGATGCGACTCACTGTTTATCAAATTTTTTTCCGGTTTTTAAAAACGTTGTGACTTTATGACCATATTCTCGCTGTCGTTTTTTGTCTCATTCCCTTTCTTACGGGGAGGGAGATGTATTTTTCAATCATTAATGCGATGTTTGCATTACGACTTTATAAGAAATTATTGAAACACATAAGATAAATATAATTAAAATTTATATAAATAAAAATATGTGTTGCGTATATTAAAAGAAAATAGAATAGAAGAAGGTGAATTTTCTGTTGATTTAGATAAGTAGAATAAAGAATGCTGATCCGAAAAAAAAAGTAGAATAAAGAATGAAAATAAATAAATTGTATTATTTTTATACTAATTACGAAAATTAAATTTAACTAAAACAATTTAACATTTTACTATTTTTTATTATTTTGTTAATACGAAAATATTTATTATTTTTTGTTATAAAAAATTATATTATTTTAAATTTTCTTCCATTTTACTTCTTCCCTCAATCAATGAGTTAAAAATTGTATACTTTGATTTAATCATTATTATCTTTATGTCCTCTTATCTGTTTAAACTCAAAAAACAAATTTAGAAGAGAAGCATGGCAAATTATTATGCCTGAGATTTTATATATTATATATTTTCTGTCAAATCTGTATCAATAATTTGTGCTAATAATTTGTCTTTTTTATATCAATCATTTAAAATGTGTCTGTATATGTTGTCTTTTTTTTTTCCACCATAAAAGACAATGTATAAACCACTACGCCCTCAACTTTGCTTTTCAGTAACATGTCAGAGTTGAGGAAGTTTCTGATCTCTTCAAAGTTGTACCAGCTTGACTTAATTCTTTGGATTCGTATATGCTTTTAAAATCTTGTCTTATAATGGACTTTATGATTTATCAATAATTGCACATGCAGAAAGCTTCGTAGGACAAACTATACAAAAATATTATAAACAACTGTCCATGCATGGTAGAGAAAAATGGAAAAGAAATTTATTTTTTCTGTTTATATATTCTTACATACGCGTTAATGGAAAATATTTGACCGTTATTTGACAGTGAAGAGTTAATCCCAGATAGTTTTACTGAGTCAGACTACCCTCATGAGTATAGTCCCTATACATTTTTGCGAGCACAAATAGACGAAGATTGTTTTTTGGGATAAAATATTTGCTTTCAAATTTCCTTTTTTTTATTTTTACGTTTCCTCATGCATTATATCTACTGGTATTAGCGCTATAAAGCTCACCATGACTTCTAGACTTCAATTTTCTAGGTCATCTATCTCCATAAACATTCACTACACAAAATTCCATTTTCTAGGTCACGAAGAAAACACATTTCAATATTATTAAATCAAATTGTACCGTATATAATTGTTGTAAACTGAAATTATTTACTCCAAGCTAGAGCGCATTTACTTTTTTTTTTCTCTCTCCCTCTCTTACAAATCCCCTAATCCTCCTCCTCCTCTCTGTAATTATAGAATTATTTCCCCCCTTTTCCTCCTAATTATATCTAGTCCATTATCAAGTACATGCAGGATTGTATTCAGGCCAAGTCTCTGTCCTGGATATTCGAGGTCTCCAATTTACCTTAATCAATTATGAAAAATGGTTACTTATTTTGTGGGAAGATGGTCAAAGACGAGGGGAGAGTGTCCAACTCCCGAATCCGGAGGGGCCCTAGGCCATGGAAATCAGCCCCTTATTATACCAAGCTAATCAAATAGCATCTTACGACGTATTCACAATAACTAGACTGAACTCTCGAGAATACAGTCTTAAGATACACAATTCTGCCATATACTGATATGATACATCCATGAGGGTACAATAATAAATACAACACACTATATGGATACTTCTAGTCCAAATTCTTTTTCTAAAATGATATATGAATACGCGTTCTCTCATTCCTAATTTGTTTAAGAATGCATTTTCCATAAAATGGTTACTGTATATCAAGGTATGACAGTTTGTATTTGCTGAAATGACATTCTATTTCTCATTATGCAGGTGAGGGTAAAGATTAAGGTGGTCACGGGTACTCCCAGTGGTGCTGTGGCGGCTGAGGCTAGATGGAGCGGTTCCCATTGGGTCATACTGGACAAGTAATTAAACATGAAAAAGTATTTCTTTTTTTCTGAGCTATTAGTTTATTTTGTTGATTGCAAATATGTTTCTCACTTGTTCCATGCACGCCGCAATGAGGACATTTGGCTTTGCATATTTGAAACGTTGATGGATTGGTGATGAGAAATTGTTGGGTGGAAGAGAACCACATTTTTTATTCATGGTTCAGAAAAATCTAAACATGTTTTTTAAAATTTCCAGTTTATGAAAAATTAATTAACACTTA
The DNA here is from genome assembly GCF_037176805.1 of Vigna unguiculata. Taxonomy (NCBI): domain Eukaryota; kingdom Viridiplantae; phylum Streptophyta; class Magnoliopsida; order Fabales; family Fabaceae; genus Vigna; species Vigna unguiculata. The sequence continues at coordinate 1,796,584 of NC_140799.1, read as the reverse complement.
ACCATATATTATATGGGGATAATTGATATTTTCCGGACCACCAAATAATTCATCATGGATGAGACCCTCTTCTGCAATTCATATGTACCACATTGGCTGTTTTTTTATTAGGAGCAGCTGATAAGCCATACTAGAGGACCTTATTTTAACCAACTGCATCAGGTTAATGGTTCAATTGATCTATGCATTGAATAGCCTAAACTATTGTCTATCCGATTATTACCTGCCGGTAAACAGAGAAAGCAACCTATTACATTTTTTCCCACCTAATTCTTTGCTAGGTCCAGTGAACATTTTAATTAATAAAGTAGGTAATATTTTTAAATGTTGAGACGTTATTTGAGATTCAAAAGAGGCATTGCCTTTCCAGGATTTGATTGAACAACTGCTGATAGGTAGAATTTTTCGGACCTGCATTGCCGAATGATAAATATACGAGAAATTTGTTGATGAATGCCTAAGTTGTTGAAACAGGAAATTAAAGCAAGAGGTCAATCATTGCATGGATGAACTCAACTGTAGCATTGTGGTGATGAATGGGTCACAGGCAAAAATCCTCAGACTTAACTTAGGGTGTTCCGATGAACTCCAAACTCCTTTTTTCTCGGCTACTTCTTCACCAGGCATAGAAATTGCAAAGCTAAAAGGCGGAAGATTGATGCATTCTACCCCAGTGGGTAGCCCTGAAGAAGCAGGTACTTCTGTTATAAGAGATATCGGAGTAAATTCAGGGTCAAGTTCGGAGTCGTTGACTTCTCCTTTCCTTGTCTATGAACAAAACCCTCTGTACGAGGGTCAGGGCCCAAGAAAAAAGATACACAAAGAAATCAACGAACCAATAGATTTCAATGTCCAGCCACCATTATGCTTTGACATTGAAAGAGATCGCCCTCCCCCGCTATGGCCGCGTCCAACACCATCCTTGTCTAGTCAAAACAAGACTGTATTTTGGATTCCTCAAAACCACATTGTGGACGAGAAGTTTCGGAAAACTAAAAACAACAGTATCATCCAAAGAACTAAATCTCCATCGTCGAAAACTTTACTTGAGAATTTTATACGTTGTGATCAAGAGATGAGAAGAAATGAATACGGGTTTGAACAAGCTCAAAGTAGAAGTTACGACTCGGGCAACAGAGATAGTTCCATACCTTTGGGCAGAACTACCTCAATACCTCCTCCCTTGTGCTCACAGTGTCAGAATAAAGCACCAGTATTTGGAAAGCCTCCAAAACGGTTTTCTTACAAAGAGCTAGAAGAAGCTACTGATATGTTCTCAGATGTGAATTTTTTGGCTGAAGGTGGATTCGGTGTGGTCCACAAGGGAATACTCAAAGATGGCCAGGTTGTTGCGGTGAAACAGTTAAAATTTGGGGGTTCTCAAGCAGATCTTGACTTCTGCAGGGAAGTTCGGGTTTTGAGCTGTGCACAACACAGAAATGTTGTGCTGTTGATAGGATTTTGTACACAGAGCAATTTGAGGATATTAGTTTATGAGTACATATGCAACGGATCCTTAGACCTCTACTTATATGGTATTTACTAACATTATTTCAAACACTTCTTTATTGTCGTTTCCTTCTGTCTCTGTAATTTGTTTTTGAATGTTCTTGACATCCACCCAAAGAGAGATCAAACAGTATAGCACTTGATTAACAGGAGATGAGAGTATGCCTCTCGATTGGAACTCACGCTTAAAGATAGCAATTGGAACTGCACGAGGCTTGCGCTACCTTCATGAAGACTGTAGAGTTGGTTGTATAGTGCACAGAGACCTTCGACCCAAAAATATCCTCTTAACCCATGACTTTGAACCTTTGGTAATATACTCACCTTCCGCTTTTTTTTTGGCCAAAAGTAGTTGACGTTCAAATGTTTTTGCCTCTGGTAATTATAAACGACAATGCTTCACACATCAAATAAATAAATAAAATAACTGCATTTTAAATCTAATAATGTAACTTTGATATAGGTGGCGGATTTTGGGCTTGCTAGGTGGCACTCAGAATGGAATATAGATACAGAAGATCGGGTTCTAGGAACTTCAGGGTAATAAATATTCTTTAAGCATGTATATGTTCTTATCACCAAGATAAGGGACATCACGGTTTTGATTCTAATCGAGGCTACCTTACATAAACTAGGTATCTTGCACCGGAGTATCTTGACGCTGGAAATCTTACATATAAAGTAGATGTATATGCATTTGGAATTGTATTATTAGAGTTAATAACAGGTAGAAGAATTAGCGAGTTGGAACACTTCAACGGATTCTCGTATCTTCCTGAATGGATTCACCCTCTACGCTTGTTAGAGCCCAGTCAAATCTTGCAAAACGTTCGTTCTCTCAAACCATGCTTCAACTCTGAGGAGTCGTTGGAATTTAATCTTCAATTGCAAGCTATGGCTCGAGCTGCTTCGTTGTGTCTCCGTGTGGATCCCGATGCCAGACCCCCAATGTCAAAGGTATGATTTGCATGGGTTCAACTTGTTACTTAGAAACTCCTTTTACTTTTTTTCTTTTTTTTTATTAAAAAGGCCCTTCTTTGTAACGTGAATGTAGATCCTGAGAGTGCTGGAAGGGGGCGATCCAGTTCATCCTATGGGTTTAGACATCAATTCAATTGGTAACACAAGTGGGCATTTAAGCGGTTTGAAGTCACTCACTCCACCAGAAGGTACAATAACTCATTCTCGTACACTATCTCATTGATCATTCCCTCCGCTCTTGGGCTAGCTACAAGATCTATTGTTGGCAATATAGTTCTATTTGTGAGCTGCATAGGATCAATTATCCGTTTGAAGCGTGGACCTTTCGTACGCTTATTGAAACTTTCAGATATGCAAAGCACTTTTAGGTAAGAACTAGAAAAGAAATCATTATCTTAGCCTTCTACATTTGTAATTTGGTGGGTGTTTCTGGAGCCCTGTAGTTCTAATTCGCCATGTGTTTAATAGCAAAAAATTCATTTGAAAGGGGATGTTTCTCGTTCTTCTATTTTCTCCAAATTGTTTGTACAACCTGAGGCTCTTAATAACAAGTGTCAGTTTCAATATGCAGGACCAGCAGTGTGCATATGTGTGTTATTCACCATATTTTTTCCCATTTCTTTTTCAGGAGAAAATATATTAAATTTGAACCAAATATTCCATTCCTTTAAAATTAGTTTATTTCTATATTTTTTCCGTTACATCATCTATTTTCTTGTAATACCTTGACAGATTACTCCTCTAGCTAAAAACATTCAATGTATATCTCCAGTTATCATCACAGTGAAACTAAGATAGAATAAAATTAGGATTTCTTCTCCTAAGTACACCTGAAGCCTAATTCTAGAACTCAACTATTTTTGACGAGTTACATTACAATTTATGTATGTAAGTGCCATGAATGACCTTTGATGACTTAAGAAGTACTTCATAAGGATCCAGAAGAATAAGAAACTTTAACCAACACTCAAGGTGTATCTTTCATATCAAAACTGGTTGAACCTCAACCTAATTGGGTTTTCAGCCTTTCATGTGTGTGTGCGTGTGTGTTAGAAATAAGTATGATTAAAATAATCATGAAATAAGAAAATAAATGATAATATATAAACATTAATTTTAACGTAAGAGTTATAATTCCAATATTTGACTATAAATAAGATTGATAAGATCATGAAAAAAAGGACAACATACTAAATACTCTAACAAACAGCATTATCATCTCTCTTTACTAGAACAGAATCATTCATTGATATGTTAAGTTGTAATTAGTTAATATCATCATATTCTAGAAACGCAAATTCTAAAAAATCTTCACTGACCTGCATTTCGTGGGAAAAAAAAAAATCTTGTATGCCTTTCACCATTTTCATTTTTGTTTGGAGAGTGTGGATACGATAGCCGAATATTATGCAAATCAGCCCAAACAGTTTGAAAGTTGCATTTTTTTTAGTTGGATATTGACTTTTAGGATCAAATGGGGGAAATGAAGGCCTTTGGTAAAAGCCCACGACCAATATCTGATCAGAATGTGAGAAAATTCAAAGTTTTGAAGTTAATAGGTGGTTAAAGCATTAAACGCTTTTTTAACTAGCGTTTCATATGAAGAAATTAATTACGACGATTAAAATATGTACTTCCCACTTTATTCCAACAATTTCTGATTAAATTAAAGACCTTCTTTTCTACCCTTAAAAATATTTTTCATCATCTCCATGCAACCAAATAAAAATTCGAACCATATATCTCCATATCTTAATACAGTCTAACATATATATTATACACCCACGTTACCAACGCACCATTAATTAATCATCTAACAACTCCTTGGAGAAGAATGAAATCATATGGTATCATACTTATAAGGCTAAAAAATAGAGACATGTTAGAATGTTACCAATTATATTATACACTCGAATTCGTTAAATTTTGCCACATGTTATAACTTGTTTATTAAAAATAAATGCTAAAAGTGCACTCTTTTTAAACCTACTCAAATTAACGTAACTTTCTATTGTTTAAAATTTATAAAAAATACAGTTTTTGTGTGTGAATCGCATATTATTAAAATATTATTATTCCATTGTCATTTCTATTTAATTTAATATATAGTTCTTTTTTTATATGTATAATTTCTCTTTATTATACTTATTAATTGTATTTATTCACATATATACTCTTTTAATATTATGATTTGTATGTTATTTAATTAAAATGATTTAAATTTTTTAGCGATATTATTAAGATGACTTGATATTACTAGGATAACTTATTATATGAACTTAAATGTTCTATAAGTCTAAGCTTGCATGACGACTTGAAGGAGACATTTGATTTCCAACACTACAAACGTTATCTTTGTAAACTTAAGCCTTTTAACTAAAAAAAAGTGATCTTAAATCTCTTCTTATTCGGTTGTTCAGAAACTTCATGCTTTATGTAGAAATACTTAGTATATCTAAGCAATCATTATGTGTAAGTTAGGAGGTTGAGTGTTAGATAACCTCTACACCTAGCACCTAGTTCTAGCCTTTAATGTTTTAACTTCCCTTGTATCTCCTTTATCATTTATATAAATATCAGAAACATTAGAGGGGTCTGATTAGCCCTCAAGCATATCTTTTTCTGTTTTAATCTCAAGTCTTTGCACAATATACTAAACTACTTATTTTTGGGATTTTGTTTTTACTTTGCTTATAGCAATTTTTCATAATATATTCTTTGGTCGAATTTTGACATTTATGACGATCTGTACAACTCGTCACAAATATAATTGTGATGAGTTCTAATATTTGTAATAATTATAGTTGTGACAATATTTAGTAATTTTGTCGATAAGACTCAGGTGATTTTCAATAAGTTTGTCAATAATAATTATGGTGATCTTCAATAATTGTTTAGATACTAATCCTGATGATACTCAATAATCATGTCAACAATAATATGACAAACTTCAATAATCATAATAATAAACATCATAACATGTTTCAAGAAGATTTAGGATGAGTTAGAATGTGGCCCAACAACCGATTAATGTGCAAGAAGAAAGGGAGTATGTATTGAATAACTAAGAGTTTATCATGCGAGTTAAAAGGGATTGCCCTTAAGCGATTAAGTTGACAGGTTTGGGACAATCTCACCAACGAATTTAACAAAAGTATGGAAAATAACATGAGTACTTCAATGTCGTTTGTTTAAAGTTGGTTAAAGTGTCGTCCTACGTGGATAAAGTGAAGACATTACATGTGTGAGTGTGTTAAGTGTGTAAAATTAAATACCAACAAAAAATGACCACAGGGACATTGTTAGTGGAACTAATTCTTCTAGCTCATCATGAACAACCAAGGAAGACTTGCCTCACGTGGAAGTGAGCATCGTTGCAAGTTCAGTGAGGATCTTGTCGACCCTGGTGGGGTGGTTCATGATGAGCCAAAATAACTCACTCACGATGTGTACCTGTAAATATTTTAAATTGATCATAGTATTTAACTATGTATCAAACTTTTAGATTTAACATCCTTACACATTTTTTTTTATCGATAAGTTATTTATTAGTATTTATTAATAGAGAAGTTGAACTCAAAATCTCTTTCATCCTCCCTTTCAACTTTACTACCAAACTAACCTTCTATTTCCAACACTCTTAGATGTGTCATGTCTTTTCTTGATCCATATATAAAAGGCACTCAAACAAGTTTTAAAGAAAGGGAACAAAATAATGCTCAAATAACATTATGTTAATAAGAGCTGAGAACTTATAAAATAATATTAAACTTTTCATCGACAAATGTTTGTTTTCTAGTATCCCGAATTTCTTATTTCTCAAATCTGTTTTCTAGTATTTAGGATTAGTCAATAAACTTCTAAAAGGAGACTCTCCTATAGAAATGGGACTCACTCTCCTATAAATTATAGCAGTTAAAAATTAATAATAAAATTCACAACACAAAATAATAAGTTTTCAGTTGAATAAATAATAGTAGGAAAATATATTAATTATTTTTTTCGTTATACCAACAAGAAATACATTGAAAGGGAGGTAATCTTAATGAGTGATAATCGTTGGCATTATTCACAAAACATGATTTTCAAATAAAGAAAACCGCAGCAATCGAGCAGGCAGCAGTAACAGAAACTTGTTTAAACTACCTCAACAATTCATTCTTACATAAATTACATTACATTAATACATGTTAATTAATAATACAGATCTTTGACCAAGCGACACTCCCAATCTCGTAGAATCAATCAATCAATCAAAGTCAACGAGCAAAAAATACGAGACAAAGAGGAAGAAAAACAAAAGGCACAATCATCCCATCAAAACACGTGGCCATAATAAAACCGAAGCCCAGCAGGTCCGGGCCAGGCCCATCAGTTTCTCCCACTGGCCCAGCCCGAAGATGAGAGGCTACTCTCGGAGACGGACGGCAGCGACTCCGCATCGGAAACCATGCGCTGATGCTGCGACTGATAATTGTTCATCGATTCCGACACGCTCCAAACCTTAACCGATTTGTCCAAACTCCCACTATACAAAACCCAACGCTTGTCTCTGCCGCCGGCGTTTTCGCGGTCCTCCTCCACGGCCAGGCACTTCACGGGACCGTCGTGACCCGTGAGAACCGACACGCACGTGTGGATCACACCTTCTCTTCTCCACACGCATATCGTCTTATCTGCGGACCCGCTGAACACTAACGTCCCCGCCGAAGTGAGGCACAGCACGGCGAGCTTGTGGCCCTTCAGGACGCCGCCGTGCGCGTAACCCTTCTCGCGCTCCCAGAAGTTCACCAGCCCATCAGAGGCGCCGCAGTACACCATGGAAGCATCCGCGTCCACCGCCAGCGCCGTCACCGCGCACTCCTGCTTCAGCAGCGTTTTCACCGCCGTGTGTTTCAGCCCCTTCCCTCGCGGCTCCCGCCGCCACACCTTCACCGTGCCGTCCGCCGACCCCGAAAACACCATCCCTTCTTCGCCGCACACCACCGCGTTGACTGCGTCGTCGTGCGCGTGGATTGACTCCAGGCATTTGGAGTCGGCGATCCTCCACACCTTGATCGTTCTGTCCCAAGACGCAGAGTATAGATACAACTTGTTATCGGAGAGACTCAAGCACGAAACGGCGTCCGAATGTTTTATCCATAACGCCGTTTTGTGTCGCCGAACCTGAAAACCCAAAACATCATCTCTTTGTTTCATTTTGTGCATGGTTTCTATCATAAAAAACTGTTAATATAACTCGATTCCAATGTCTCCATTAAAAATTCAAAATTTTGTTTTATTCGAATCAAACTTAGAACCAATTCAAAACAAAAAGTATTCATTAAAAAATGTATCTTTTTTTTTATTTTAGTGTAATGGTGTGACGAAATGTTGCATGAGCAACAAGAGTGAAAAGAATGTGGAAGCGAAAAGAACCTCAACGTAGTTGCTGGGTTTAATGGAGCTCTTGAAGATGTCTTTAAGCGTGGGCAACGTGCCGGCGCGTTTGTGCACGCTCGGGTTCTTGGGCGAGACCTTCCAGACGCGGATTTTGCCGTCCTGGTGCCCCGTGAAGATTTTCTGTCCCGACAGGATTATGGTTTTGACCAATCCGCTGTTGGATTTGAACCCAGAATACTCCTGCAGGTTCTTCCACACACGAATGTTCTTGCTGTCGGACCCCGTGTACAAGAGGTCACCGGAAGCCGCCAGCGAGTATATGTGTCCCTCCTCTCGGACAAGAGAACCCACGAGCGCGTTCTGCGGCAAGCTCCCGTCCTCGCCCGGAACCCACTCCACCTTCTGAAACGGCGAACCGGCGTTATTGTTCCACGGCGACATCATCATCGGGGAACCCTCGCCGCTAAGCCTACCCTGGTCGTAGAAATAAGGACTCATCGGCGACGCCGAACTGCTACTCCGCATTGTGTACTCGTCGTCGGTTAAAGCCTCCGAATTCGACATTCTGGGCTCCGAATGCATGTACTGTGTTCGGGGAAAGCTTTCACCAAACATAACCAACCCTAAATATATATGTATATATATATGAATTAATCAACTAATGAATTAATTGATTAATTAATTAAGTTAATAATTGGCAATCCTCTCTCCTTCTGTAACGTGTGTATTGTTTTTCATTCACCGTGGAGCAGATAAAAGGCGCGACTTGAACTGCTACAGGGAAATGGAGAGGGGAGAAGAGAGAGAAGGAAAGAGGAAACTAAAATTTGAACGAAGACTTTGATTGATTATTGGTTGGGAAGAGAAAATGTGAGAGAGCGAATGAGGTTAAAGAGTGTGAACAATCCTTCGCTGCTCTGAATTTTAATCGCTGGTTCAAATCATTGCTTCAATCGTTTCTCGACACGTGTCACATCTTTATTTACACTCCCTCCCATCTTTGGAATAGGTTGTTCCTCAATCTCCGCTTTTCATTTCGCCATTTTAGGTTCATAACTTCTTATAATAATCCAAACTTCATCACTTATTATTATTACCTTCACTCTCAATCAAATATCATTTTTTTCTCTCTTGCAAGTTCTTTTCAACATATCCAAATCTTCAAATAATTTATTATAAAATTAAATTAAACTTAAAGTTCACTTTTATCTATCGTAAACAAATAGATTATATATTTTCCCCGTATAAAGATGAAAATACTATGAAACTATGTCGAAGCACCACTTGATAAATTAGGTTATGTGCATATAATAATGTAATTGAAAGAACCATGCGTGGGTTAGGTTACACGTGCACACATGTTTTCTCAAGGAATGCATGTGATGTGGTCTTTATAATGTTAGCTTATGATGTTTGGTGTGAGAATCTGAGTTGGATTATCTATATATATATATATATATATATATATATATATATATATATATAGTTTAACGTTATGTCATTTTTCGATATTGGTTCTTGTTTGTTGAAATTAATTACATTAAAATCCAGTTTTTGTTTGGATAAATTTGATAAAAAATAATTTGAGATCATTCATTTTGTTCATATGTAAAAAAAAAACGAGGGAGAAGAGTGAGTTTTCTTATTCATAAAATAGTATATATTTAGAGGAGAAAAATATGTTTTCCCAAAACGCAATATTCCTTTTACCAACTTTTCTAGTAATAAGATGTGGATACTCCTTAAATATTCTTATATATTATCTGATTTTGGAATTTTCCTCATAATTGTCCATCAAAATTTGGTTTATTTTATTTTTACTTTAATTTGATTATTTTTTAGACTAAGTTATTTCAATTGGAATAATGTAATCTGTTTCCATATCTATTTTTGTAATTAGCTCCTAGTAACGATGAACAAATAAATTTGTTTGATTATAAATGGATTTTTGGTTATACATCAGAACAATTCCTATAATTACACCAACCCAACACACACGTTATTCTTTATCGTAATATTTAAAGCATATCCATAATTATGTATACAAAAAATAATATAGGTATCAATCATGTTAACAAATGAGGAGTAATAGGTTGCACTTTAGGTCTGAAGTCTTGTCAATTAACGTCTTGTTGAATTGAGGACATTTTGTAATATGTAGAATTACTATAATAAAAAGTGACAAAGTACAATTATTAGAAGTGTTATTATTATAGTTTTTCTTCCTGTTATTATTGTTATTTTACCGTTTTATTAATATTGTGGTTATTATTATATTAATCCTGCCAGGAAAAATATTGGTGTAGACACACATGAACATATTAGTCATATGCTAAAATATTATCGCTAATTTTATTTTATAATCTACTAATATATATATATATTAAATCTGAAAGGCTATTAACAGATGTTCACATATGTTTGTCACCCATTTTATAGATATTATTAGATCAAATAGGATATTGATGAGTTGCCAAGTTATTTCATCCGATAAACAATTTAAAAATAGTGCAAACATGAAACACAAAGACGTACCAAAATGAAATTGTATGGAGTCATTGGAAGAGTTCCTTACTACTTAGGTTTTGTTTAATATAATATAAATGCAAATATATTTATAATTATTTAAAATTTGATATCATATATTATTGGTTCACTGGTGCCAATATTCTGTGTGGCCCAACTTACTGTATAAAATGTAGACAAGTTGAATCTGTGATAAGATGATGTGAAATGATGCATTTTGTTCATATTTGTATGAAAATGTTATGCAAGCATTTTACAGAAACAGAAAGAGGAGCATTTATCTTCCTTATATGTTAAATGACATTCTTTTATTTCACAATGTTAGGAGTTATGAGGTTGTGAAAGTGAAAACAAACTATGTATAGACTCTTCAACAGTGAAACCCATGTGATGTGAGACTCTATGGAACCTAAGAGATAGATAGGAATAATGAATAATGTTGTGTTAAATATGTTGGTATTTTTTAAATTTTGGTACATTTTTTATTTTAAATTTTAAAAATTAATAAATATACTCTTTTTAAATTTAATAACATTTTTTTACGTGTTCATCAAAATTTTAGATATATTTAACTGAAAGATGTCAAATATGAGTATAAATAACGCAGACGTTAATTTAAAATGGGAAATGATATGCTGACCCCTTATTTTGACTCCATAAGTGACTCCATGACATGGCATGCAGAGGTGGATTTAATTTTTTAAATTAAAATTAATTTTTTTTAAACATTTTACTTGAGACGTGGCAAAAGCGGAGAGTGGGTTTGGGCTTGAATAATCAGGTCAGAATCCGTTTGTGGAGAGTGGGTTAGGGCGTGAGTATTCGGGTCAGCATCAGTTTTTGGAGAGTGGGTTGACGTTTCTATTTGCTCCTTCTCCCGCGCACTCAGTCTCCGCACAGTCTCCGCACAGTTGCCGCACGAAAACGCTCTTCTCACCGGCAGGGTGTGCATTGTAGATGGCGCAGGGTTTGTTGGTAAAAAATTTTAACATTGTTTCCTTCTCCCCGCGCTCACTGGTATGGTTCTGACTTCACCCCTTATTGTGGTCGCAGTTGTAGGTTGTAGTGTCACCGGCAAGGGCATCAGTTTCTGGAGTGGTTGTTGTGGCGAAGGAAGATAGCAAAATCTGTGTGGCGGCTAAACCTTGAAAGGGTTAGGATTTGCGAATTTGGAGGGCGTTTGCTGCGGAGGAGTTCAACCGTTTGTGTTTTCTCCTTCTCCCGCGTACTCAGTCAAAAAGCGTATTCTCTCCGCACAGTCGCCGTTTTTCTTCCCACCGGCAAGGTATGTAGTGTAGATGGCGAATGGTTTTTTGGTCGAAAATTTGATCTTTCTTTTGTTTCTCCCCCGCGGTAACTGAATTTGGTGTGTTTGGGGTGACTGAATTTGGTTAATAATATGTGATTTGTAATAAGTGGGGTTAAACATGTCCGATATGTTGGTGATGAGTTTTGTGCACTGTGTGTGATGACTTTTGTGCAAGTAAGTGATGACCTGTGCAGCATTTGTTGCAACAATGTGGTTTGAGTCAATTCTTTGAACTCATACTATAGCAGTCAATTCGTGTGTTTGGGGTGACTGAATTTGGTTAATAATATGTGATTTGTAATAAGTGGGGTTAAACATGTGTGATTTGTTGGTGATGAGTTTTGTGCACTGTGTGTGATGACCTGTTTGCAAGTAAGTGATGACCTGTGCAGCATTTGTTGCAACAATGTGGTTTGACTCAATTCTTTGAACTCATACTATAGCAGTCAATTTGTGTGTTTGGGGTGACTGAATTTGGTTAATAATATGTGATTTGTAATAATTTCCATATCCTATATTGAACTTTATAGGATAAAATTTTCATTACTTTATGTCGCATAATTTCCAGGTTTAGTTGATGACGGGGACATTAAAAATATAACTCCACTATCAAACAGGAAATCAATGAATAGAATGCCTTTTGTTGCTTGTGTTGTCAAAGAGTGCAAACCAAACGACCTGGGGGACATGCTCATCACTATTAAGGTTATTTTGGAATTACTGATTTTGGTGCACTCCATTATTTAGTTATTGCTCATGTGTAAAATGAATCTGTCAGGACCCTACTGATACAGCCAAGGCAAGCCTACACAATAAAGTTCTATCAGATCGTGAGTTTGGTAGTGACATTGGTGTTGGATCTGTATTATTGTTGAAAGAAGTAAGTGAACTATGAAATATTGTACTTTTCCTCTTCTTGTACAATTACTCATTAAACTTTATGAATTTTGATTCAATAGGTTGCTACATTCAGACCTTTTGGGTACCTCAACATCACACTTAGGAACATTGTCAAGGTAAATAAGTCATTTTCACAGAAATATGATTTTTTTAATTCATACCGTGCCTTTAAGTCAAAATATAACCATTCATGACATTTGTAGGTTTTCAAGTATGACATCACTCATCCAACTGAAGAAAAAGTTCAAACTTCTATGCCTGTGGTGCGACTTAACTATGTTGTCAAACAAAATGTGGAAACTGATGCCCAGCCTAGTAAAAATTTCAGTCCAAACGCAAATGACAACACAAATTTGGGACCCAATTTGCATCCCAACGTGGAGCCTACTAACACGGCTAATGTGGAGGACATACTGCAGATGATGGTTCCTCCATCCACAACTATTCCATGTGTTGAGGTTGGGGAGAGTTCCAAAGTTCAATCTTCTGTTCTGGATAATATATCACTCACCTAACTCATGAGTGTTTAATGTCTTCAATTTTTAGGTTATTTATTTTTAACTTGAGTGTTTCTGATGTTGATTTTAATTTTCATGGCACTGTTGGAATGATCTACTACATCTATGATATTAAACTTATTTTATCGCTGTCATATCCATTTCACTGTCAGTTTAACTTATTATATGATCATCTATGTACAAATAAGTGTTGACCACCGACAAAGATTTTGCACACCTTCATAATTTCTAATACATGAAAAAGGTTATAGTATGAAACTCACTTACAATCAATCACACAAATAGAGTAAAATTTAATGTAGGCTACTGCCCATGATGAATCTGTGGGAAAATTGTGGTACAACTGGAATATAACATACATGCCTAACACTGACAATAATAATTGGTTAACAATGAAGTATTAAGTGCTGACCTACAATAAACATTTTCCACACCTTCCAAATTCGTGGTGTGTGATAACATAAATTCTACGAAAGTTAACTGAACCAAAGTAGGCATGTGATAATTGATAATAACTACTCCATACTTAATGAAATTTGACACCTTTATTGCGTTCATGAAATATATTAAACAACAACAATACGTGTGGCATAATTCATCCACAACTCCAACATGATATTTTTGTTATCTGTATTCAAATTATATGATGACTCAAGAACAATTAAGTAGTGACCTGGTTCAAAAAATTGGACTTAATCACTCTAACATTTTAAATGTGTATCAATCATATATTAAGTGTTGACCTGTGAACAACATCTTGCACATAATTAATCACTTGTCATCTGTGTGGTAACCAAGATTACTAAATTTTAGACCACATATGTATTCACTATTCACCTGTTATAAAATTTAGTTGCACGCAGTCAAAATTAAGATGATCAACATCCAACTATCACTTCACATAAACCACACAGTATTCCACAAATCAATGAGTAAGTCAAACAAGGAAATTGTCATCAATCACGACAACAATGTCTAAACATAAAAAAAACCAAAGTGACCAATAGAAATCCAAATTACAACAAACATCAAATCTATAAATCTACTACTTATTGCGTTTCCTCCCACTAAATGCTGCAAAAGGAGTTCTTATTGCTATACTCTTAACACGCAACCGAGGACCCTCCCTTCGTCGGACATACATGTTTCTTTGTTCACATTCTTGTGTTTCCTGATTTGGAAAATGAACTTCTTCCACATGACCCCTGTCACCAGAATTGCCAAATTCAATGCAGCCAGTGGGGTGGTTCGAATTAGGTGTTTGCGAATGACCAACACTTCCTTCACCAAAGTCAGAAAAATTCATTTTCCCCTGCTGGTGCTGGCGCTGGTTCTTCCTCTCAATCATCATTGCATTCAAGTCTTCAAGTTCTTTTTGCAATTCCCCTAGCACACGTTCTCATTGTTCGACAGCTTTAATTAAGTCAACTATTTTAGTACCCTTACTTTGACGTCCGTATACCTCAAACCCTTCTTTAACGAAGGGATTGGTCAGCTCTTCTGCAGAGGCAGCAACATCTGCAACAACCTGAAACAATTCACAACAAACTTCAATCAATATAGATGACACATTTAGGAAAAAAATCAAACAACAAAATACCCAACTTACAATGTTATTTGTCAAACTCCTTTTAATTACATTAAAAAGATTGAGTCAACACACATGATTGCAAAAAATGCAGCACAACTCATCACTTGGATGCACACAAGTCATCATCAATAAATCATACAACTTTAATCCACTTGGGTTTGAAACCACATCAAAGAGATAACTACAGATGAATGCATATTACCCATACGTAATCACCCCATAATCAACTATTCAGTGCCATCACATGAAACATGAAAAAATTGATTCATACCACATGGTTCCAAGAAATAAAACACAGGTCATCATTTATGAGCAAATGGGTCATCAGTCATACATCAAACAAGTGTACTCAAGTTGCCAATGAAACCACATCTAAGGAATATTTACAAATTAACTCACATTATCCAAACAGACTCCCCCAATAAGCAGTTGTGGAATAAAATAGTATGGAAGTTAAAAAGATTGAGTCAACACACATGATTGCATAAAATGCAGCACAACTCATCACTTGGATGCACACAAGTCATCATCAATAAATCATACAACTTTAATCCACTTGGGTTTGAAACCACATAAAAGAGATAACTACATATGAATGCATATTACCCATACTTAATCACCTGCATATTACCCATACATAATCACCCCATAATTAACTATTGACTGGTATGAATTCAAAAAATTTAGTCAAACCACATTATTGCACAAAATGCAGCACAGGTCATCACTTGTTAGCAAACAGGTCATCACAATAAAATAAGACAGATTTCATCAACCTAGTTAGAAAACTAGTATTCATGCATCTCTCAAAGCACCAAAATCACAGAAAAGGAAAAATAACACAAACATACCAACCACCGCCTGAATCGAATAACTGAAAGCACCACAAACCCTAACTTCGCAAGCTTCGTGGAGGATTACAGTCTTGTGGTCATTCACCTGTACAAGATAGATGTTAAATTTGTCTTTAAACAATAAGTCACTTCACTATGTCGGCGAAAACCAAAAAAAAAATCTCAGTTCCTTAACCAAAAAACCCACAACGACGACTTTGGAAAAAAATACCACAAACCTGTTGCCGTAGTGGAGAAACGCAGATAACAAAAAAACATACCTACGAACTACGAAGCTGAATCCAACAATGGAGACGAAGAAAAACCCTAAATCTGGCAGGAACATCTTCTCCCTTCGTCTTCTCCCTTCGTCTTTTTCGACTCACTACAACACACGTATTCTCCTTTCTTCCTTTCTTCCTTTCTCCTTTCTTCCTTTCTCCTTTTGAGTGGGTTTTCCCTTTCTTTCTTTCTTTTCCCTTCTCTCGTTTTTGCTCCCACTCTCCACACGAAACCCTAATTTCCTACCCTTTCAATTAAGTCACGCCCTAACCCACTCTCCACAAACGGATTCTGACCCGATTATTCAAGCCCAAACCCACTCTCCGCTTTTGCCACGTCTCAAGTAAAATGTTTAAAAAAAATTAATTTTAATTTAAAAAATTAAATCCACCTCTGCATGCCATGTCATGGAGTCACTTATGGAGTCAAAATAAGGGGTCAGCATATCATTTCCCATTTAAAATATCATTTAATATACTTAAAAGATATAATATAATTAGGTTAAGAAAACTATATTAATTGATTTTTAGAGTTTAAAGATATTATCAAATATTAAGATAAGATCAAATTTTAATTTTATGTGAAAATTTAAAAATTAATATCATATTTATTTAATTTTTTCTTTAGTTTCATGGAATTTCTAAGAATCTGAAATTTGGATCTTCTTGAAGGGAATTGTGAGAACTTTCCTTCTTCAAAAGATGTAAACTGTAAGGTCCATTAATTTTTGGTTTTATTTTCTGCCCTAAAGTAAAGGGCTGTCCTGTTGAAAGTGGGCCTAGAGCTGGCCCAAGAGATATAACCCAATCTCAGGTCTGTCCTAACTCACTTTGCCTGCTCATTTTCAGACAACCCTTAGAGTCGCAGCCGTCTCCCGCTCCGTTAGGGTTTGGTGTTACTGTGACCCAGAGAGCTCGAACCAGTATTTTCTCCTCACGTAAGTATTTCTTCCTCCGTGCTTGAAACCCCTACTACTGTTACTCTGAGTAGCTCATGCCTCTACTGCCATTCTTTTTCCCAGTTTGTTAAGTCGTCCCTGAGCTAGCCTCGGAGCTACTGTGTTAATCAAGTTTGGTCCAGGAGCCTTCTGTTGAACCCTTCCAGGTAAGGGAAGCTAGGGTCCATTTGTCTAGGTCGTTTTTCTGCTTGTTCTACTGCTATTGTATAGTTTTGTGGATTACATGCTACTGTGATGTGATAAGAGTGTCATTTGGCTTTTGGGTTTGGTGTATGTGAATCTGTTGTGTGAACGAACAGTGGCGGGCACTGGTTTTCTTGCCCAAGCGAGCATGCCTCGCCTATGCGAGACTAACAAGGGGCTCGCCCAAAACTTTTGCACGAATGGTCGCCCAGGCGACTTGGCTTTATTTTTGAGCGAGGTGCAATCTCGCTAAGGCGAGAAGGGTCTCGCTTGAGCGAGACGTCGCGGAGCCCCTGTTCTCTTGTCACGCCCTCGCCTAGGCGAGATGGGATTCGTCTGAGCAAGAGGGTCCCTCTCGCCTGAGCGAGGCAACGGACAGGTTTGATGTTATTGTTGAATGATTCACTGATGTGTGGCTTGTTTGTCTGATCCAATTGCTTTACTAAAAGGTTTGCGTGATGATGGTATGATTAATATACAAGTTTGAGATGGGAATGGCATGATATTTTATTGGGTATGAATTGGAAAGCATGAGTTGTATGATTGGTTGAATTTACATGATATTGATGCTATGGGAAATTCTTGATTGGTGGGTGGAACATGTATAAAGTATGGGTAGGGCATAATTCCATGACTCTTGTAGTGAGAGATCTTGGTGACGCCTCATCTGTTGGACGTAATTCCATGGACCCTTAAGAGGAGTTCTTGGTGGTGCCTCAACAAAAAGGACGTAATTCCACGGGGGGTCATGGTGGTGCCTCAGGGTCAGGGCGTAATTCCACGAAGGCCACGTGGTGGTCCCTCCTGTAAGGGTATAATTCCGCGAAGGCCTCGCGGTGACGCCTCATTGTTAGGACATAATTCCACTGCCACATGGTGGTGCCTCAGTCACGTATCCGGATAGTTAAGTCTTGGGGTCTCATATATGTTGATAGCTCTGGTGTGATGCTTGTTATGTATGCTTGGCTTTGAGATTACCTGTGAACCGTTATAATATGAGATTTCCTTTACGCTAGCTTACCCTTTTGTTTGCTTGTATGTGGTGTGTGGTCTTCTCTATTGCGATGATCATCAACCTTGTTGATGTGAGCAGATGTGAGAACCCCTGACAGTAGTAATGATGATAGGGATGCTGCAGCCTGATGGACTGGACGAGTATTGGGCCCATTATAGGGCCCATCGTTGAAGAATTTATTTACTATGTTTTCCTTGTCTGTACTAGACTTATTGCTATTAGTTCGTTAGCATTTTACGTTTTGGGGTGTGTGAGGCCTCTTTTATGTTTGTGGATGTGTTGAGGTATGAATTACTTCATATTAAAAATCTTCGTACCCTCCAAATGAAGTTTTTATCTATTTATTTGTGACGTTACGTAAACAAAGTTTTAAGAACATATTTCATCGTAAATCTCTTTCACTCTAAACTCATCTTTAGTGAATCTATCATTTCACATTAAATGAAGGACAAAACCAAATACACCGAAATTCAATAAGCATGTAGTATCGAAATTCATATAAAGTAGTTCTATAATATAAAATAATCACATAATACTTTTATAAAAGATATGAATATTTTTATCCAAAATTTTAAATAAAGGTAAGAGATTTTACATGTCTCTCATTAATTTATTATATAAGATATATTTTTTTATTAACCATATATACTCTAAAAATAATTAAATTATAGTTCACTATATATATATATATATATATATATATATATATATATATATATATATATATATTCTTATTACATTCTTTTAAGACAATAGTAACGAAGAAAGAATAATTTGTTTTGAAATATTAACAAATATCATAAATCTGACATCAAATTCTGTTAAGAAATATGATAAAGTACATGTATGAGAACAAATATGATTGAAAAAACAAAAAATAATATCGAAAATATTTTGGAAAGATAAAATAATTATTAACAAAATTTAAATTATCATTTATATATTTCGTATTTGTAATTTTAATCCATTAACATATACTTAATCAACAATCTTTAATTCTCAATTTAATAGAAAAATGGTAACGAGTCTTTTTTTTTTTTTACTAATTGATAAAGTCAGTTGAGTATAAATTAAAGTTATTATAATTTTAAAAAATAATAGTATCATTATAAAAAAAAACATCATGATAATTTTAATCTAGAAAATTAAAAAAATATATTTATTTTGTATAACATAAAAACTATAATATGTTTTAGGATAAATAATATATACTTAAATTTTTAAATGAAAGTAATTATGCATATATAATTGAATTAAAGAAATCCAGGGGCATTCACTATTATTTACATCTCAAGCATAGTTTAAATTTGAATTTCAGTGGAAAAATTGAAGCAGCACTGACTACAAAATTATTATATTCATTTGGAACTTTATACTTACTGTTAATAAATGTTATTGTAATGTTAAAAAATAAATTTTATATAATTAAGGTTCTTACTTCGTGGTTTCCAAATTAACTTCCTAGATCTAAGTGTAATATCAACTCATGCAACTCTTTTGCTTAAGAGAGTTGAAAAAACCATAAAAATTGTTGCTTAACTAATGTAGGTTTAAACCTAGAAAATTTGTGAGAAGATTCAGTTTCAAGAAAGTTTTCAATTTTTCAAGTTATTTGATGGACAATGATATAGTGATCTCCTAATGTATACAATATATCTATTATTTTATTTTTATCCTTTTATGTTTTTATAGTTATCCTTTAAAACATATTTTAAAAGAATTATACTGTCAAAATATAATTTTTATTATTTTATATCATAGATAATTTGTTTGTTTTGATAGTGCCAGAAAGAAACCAGCAAAATATAATTTATTTTTCTATAAAACTGTTAAAAAATAAATTTTAGATCAAAATTTTGTGAAACTAAACACTAATAAGAGATTTTGATAATGGTCCGATGATGAATAAAAAATAGATTTAACAAACAATATTAAATAATATACAATATTTCTTTCATATATGTTTATATATTTTTTAACAAATACATGACTTTAATATATGTTAAAAAAAATTTAAATCTAATTCAATATTATAAAATTAATTTATAAAAAAAGTTACATTTACTTATGTAAATGATCTTATCTATAATCAATACGATTTCTCCGACCTAAATTATTTTTAATGACTAAATTTAAAGGCATAAGACTTGATGATCACGTAAATTTTCTTACATAATTTGCACTTGCCCTGGAAGGAATAATGATTAGATTTTATAGAAATGGCAGGATGAACAAGAATGGCAATGAAAATGTTTAAATAGAGAAAAGTAACTTTCTTTCCACCACCTTCTGGTTGCCCTAAAATGGTTCATAAAAGATAAAAAGTGAAATAAAAAGAAGGAACTTTATCTTGGATTCTTGTAACAGGGTGATAAATAATATAGCAGAACCTGCAAACTGGTGACAGTTGGTGATGTCATCAATCCATGGCCAATTCACACATTTGTCTTGTAACAAACGCAGATATCGTTGTGTCATTTTTGTCTCCATACATTGCATTGCACATTCAGAGGTTTCCATTATCATAGAATTTCTCAAAGACAAGGAGCAACGACACTTGTGTATTTTGGTGAACCCTTCGTTTCTTTGTCTTTCTTTTTCTCATGACTTTGATGCTCCAAACGTTGTTATCCCGACACGTGCGAACCGATGTGCGTTACGGTTTCGCTTGGTCGGAAAAATTTAGGGTCCTCTCTCCGTCGTCCACGTGGCGCTCAACACTGGAATGTGTGCCCCCACTGTGTTGCCTGAAGAAGGAAGTAAAGGACGTTGGTGAAATGAATTATTGAGAAGGGAAATTGGAAAAGGACCTTGCCCTGTACCAAACGATACAATGTATTTCAAAAAAATAATAAATAAAAAATAGAATGAATTAAAATAATTTGATAGAGTATGAATGTATAATAAAGAAATGAAAATTAAAGTTGTTTGGTCGGAAAAAGATATAGATGTTTGTAAATTTATTTATGAAGGAGTTGCTTTGTGGACCATTATTTATTTATTATTATTAATTTCTTTAAATATTATTATTATTATTACTATTGCATAGATTTACCTCTTTAAAGTTATTTTTTGAAATATTTTCATTAAGGTATATAAGTAAACAAATTTGTTTGTCTGCACACCGATGGACCAAACTGATTTAAGTGGAAAGTTTAGTGGGCCAATTTGCAGAAGCCCAGAATTAAATGGGCAAGAAATGAATAGTAACCCATTTTGGTAATGGGTTATGCTTATGGCATTTATTTGACCCGTGCTTTTCGGTCCATATAATAACTATTTACAACCAAACAATTTCTGTGATTCTATAAAGTACTGAAAAAAAATATAACACTCCTTTGATCCTTAATTTTTAGAAGTTTATGAATTAATTGAGGTGGAAATAACTTTTTCTTTCAGAATAATTTCTTGGTTAATAGCTTTCACTGCTTTATATAATAATTAAATTTTCATAGACTGCACTAACTTTATATTGTATGTGTATATATTTTTTTAATATATAAAAAAATTAAAAATATACATATAACATCAATTAGAAGAAGGAAAGAAAAAAGAGGAATTTTGGGGGCTATCTTTTAGTTGAAGAAAATTCAAGGTGATTAGAAATCACGTGGAATCGTGTATCTTGGACAATGGGAATGCATGGTACTTTCTTACCATTACGAAAAATTAAAAGAACTAAAGAGATTTTTCCAACCATGAGCACACAGAATAAGAATATTGCAATTGGTTTCATTAATTTCCTCACTTATAACTTCATATTTCTCTGTACCTGACTCTACTCAATCCTTTGACATTGTTTATGTCCACAATTTTTCTTATAGCTTTTTATAATTGTTTTTATTAATTTAAACTTTTCGTCTTTTATGTAGGAAACTATATCATTAACAAATACCGTTAACAATTCAATAATTAACTATCTTATTTTCTTATCAACATATTTACATTTTTTATTTCTCCATTGATGAATATTGGTTACCAACTTGTTGCTAGTTATACAAACTTATGATTGTGTGTTAGGATACTTCTCGTATTAGAATATCCGTTATTAGTATTTTATGTTTGGTTGAGAACTCTTTATTTATAATTAATTATTTCTCTTAAAGATTATAAGTAGGTTTCCTTGATTAGGGTGTATAGTCCTTGGTTTCTGCTATTATTCAATTTATTATTTTTATTATTATGTTGATATGACTGCAATTAAAATTAAAAGTTAGTAATCTGAACGACCATATTAATTATTTATTTTCATGATATTTAACGGTGACCTCTTATGTTAGCGACCTGATACCGGTAAAACAAAATGTCTAAGAAAGTTTGCTAGAATAATCTCTAATTTGGTTTTGATATCAGGTTAGAAGTGAGCTTTAAGCCTAATTCAACTCTTTACAAAATCGATTTATGAGGTGAAGTTTGCACCCCACTTGCATCTTGAGGACACGAAGGCCATGAACCGAGTTTACTAAGAACATGGCTTGTTGAAAATAATTATTCTTAGATTTTGCTAGAAAATGAAAATTTGAGAATCCTAAACAAAGAATACATATATCACCATCCATCAAAATATAAAAATATGAATATGTTATAATGCATGTTATTTTTACATTAACTTTTTTAATAAATAAATAATAAAGAATTGTTTATAATTTTAGTGGTATACTATTATTTTTAACAAATAAATAAATTTTCTTCACCGTAATAAAATAATAACAAGGTATTTAATGACTTGTGAATTATAGTTTAATTTTATAACAAACACATATTTAGACAAAATACTACACGAAGAAGAATAACTCATTGATGTTATGTTGAATTTTAAAATTGATGGTCAAATAAAAAACTCTTCCCTGACAATATTTTGTTTTATTTATTGGAATATTAGTTATTTGAAATAATAACATAAATAAAGTGAATGGAATTAGAAATTCTGATATAACCAAAATATCTAGAAGTTAACATATGTAATAGATAGTATAATATAAGAATGAAAAGTTTAAAAGAAATCAATTAACATTTACATGACAATTTGAATTAAACATTTCATGAATACACGAAAAGGTTTATGGTATTATATATATATATATATATATATATATATATATATATATATATATATATATATATATATATATATATATATATATATATATGCATAGTTAGTGAACCATATCACAAATTTAATTTTTTTATTTTGTATTGAAATTATAAAACAATAATTTTGTATTAAAAATAGGTATTGATTTTCTAGAGCACATAACTATGTAAATCACTTATACAAATATAAAATATTTAAAATAAAATTTATTAAAAAAAGGATTATCACGATAAAAATTCATTCTTAATAAAAAAAATTGTATTTTTCTGGCATAAAGTTAGTTCTAAAACAAAAAAACAAAAATTAAATAAATAGTTTGATTAAAAGTTAATGTAACTTTAAGTTAGAGAATTTAAGTTCCTAGATTTGAAACTACTTTTCAATTTATAGTCACAAAAATTGTATACTAAGTCTCATCTTATACCTCCATCATTCAAAAAAGAAGATGTAAAATTCAAAGAATATGATAAAGATATAGATCTTAAATATATGGGTATCTTAAGAGTCTGAATGATGTAACTTATGAAACTTCATATTTCTTAACTAAAACAAAAATCAAGATGAAAAATATGTTAATAAATTAAAATTACTAGTATAAAATTATTCAATTAATACAAGTTTAACATCTAAATTCAATCTCACTTATAACAAAAAAAAAAGATTAAAACAACCATAATGTTAAAATCTATCTATCGAATTAACAGAATCATCAACTAATATTGATTTTAGTTTTCGAACAATTGAGTCTAATTTCTTGAGTTCACTTTCAACTTTTCTTTTCTATTTGACACACATAACTTTACCCCCAAACAATATTTAAATTACTTTTTCAATTGTTTTTTAGTTTCAAACTTATTCCATGACATTAGCGGTGAAATAACGGTTGGTGACCTATTCTCTATAACTAACTATGTAGTGTACATCCTTAAAAAATGTATGGTATCTGAAGTATGATGTGTTGTTTTGCATGTGAATTTGAAGCATTATTTTGATGAGGCCAACGTTAAAAAGATGGGAAAAGGAGATATAAAATGAATATGATATAATTGGTTGAAAGTCACATCTAAATGAGGGCCCAACCCAATTCTATCTTCTTTTTGATTGTTGAAGAGTGAGAGTACATTATGATTGTGAGCTTCCACTACTTATAGTGGACTGCACATTGCCCCCACCACAAAACCTATTATTACACCACACTTACTAAATTCAACTCTCAAATCTAGTTCACAACATTTAAATACATATCAAATCACAACATTTACCTCATATATCTAGGATGTAAAAAAAAATAATGGAATGGGTGAGTATCTGCACACAAAATCTATAACATGTATGAAATAAATAAATAGATACGTGTAGATAATGGATACGAGTATTTTTTATATTTACATATTAATGGAATGATTATGGGTATTATAGTATTCATATATATTGATACTTGTATATGTTATATTTCAATTTAAATTAAAAAATAAATAAAATAAAAGAACATGATTAAAATATCAACATATTAATTTTGAATTGGTTAATTTTTATTAGTTGATTTTAAAAAATCTCCATTTGTTTGTAAACTATCATTCAACATCATTTAAATGAGTTATTTGAACTTCAATTTGAAATTTATGAATGTTATGTATTGTATTTGAGTTGAATTTATGGTTAAAACATGTTGTTAATTTTTTTTTGTAAATACCCGTAAGTATTCATGGATATTAAAAATATATGCAGGTATTCGCATAACAGATACTCACACAAATGTGAAACGTGTATGATACAAATATGTATTCAATACGTAGGATATATGAGAGTTATTATTTGTTCCTTACCTGATTTGTTAACATCCTAAGACTTTAAAATCCCAAACTTTTTTCAAATATATGTAATTTTAAATTTATTTTTTTGTAATTTTAGTTATTATTAAATAATTAAACTTTTAGGTCTAATTTAATTTTAAAAGTAAGATTTGCAACTTAAATATTATAGATTTATTTAATCTTTTATCTCTTCAAGATACTGTATTTAAAAGGAAATTTAAAATTTTGTTAAACATTGCAAATTTATGTTATAAATTACAAGTTAATTTTGTAATGTTAAATTAAACTTAAAATTTATTTGTTAAAATAATATCAAAATTATTTGAAATTTATTATAATAAAATATATTGTTTGTGTGTGTATTTTATTGAATTGCTATGGAACTATGACTTATCGTGATGAGAGTATCTTGGAGATCCAAATTTAGTAACTAGAGTGTTATAACTAAATAATTTTAATTTTAGTGTCTCCTTGTTACATGTTTTACATTATACACCTTTCTTTAATGGATGCCAACTTGTATAACACTAATTAATTATGTGGGTTGAAAAAAAAAAAGTCAAGTATCGTTCTTATGATAGTTTTATTTGCTTTTTACGATTAAAAATTCTTAAAGTTCGTAAAATCATTTATTATTTTAAAACGATTGTTAGAGATTAAAATCATTGGTTTGAAATTTTAGAATGATGAAAGTTGATGGACAAATATTTGTTATTAACTAAAACCAAAATTCACTCATTTTATAAAGACAACAACTGGTGTTTTAAAATTTTATAACTAAAAATTCATTGAAACTAAAAGTTAAACTCGTTAATTTTACCGGATCTAGAAATACCGTTAAAAACTTATATCATGAACGTTATATTATTTTATTAAATTTCCATCGAGGGAATAGTATCCTTGGAATACTATAAGTAAATAATCTTGATATTTTTATGGATTGATACTCACTTATTAATGTGTGATTTGACCTTTATCATTAATGAAAAACTAGAATCCCACAAAAGATATGCAAAGAAAAAGACTGGCACGGGCAAAGCAGAAATTTGAATTAAGTATGATATGGATCGAAGGGATTAATTCGTTCTTAAAAAAAAAATTTGATATACAATGAAAAATTAAAAATCAGATATTTTACCACACTAATATGTGTTCCTACAGATTAATTATCAGTTAGATAAAAGACCTATATAAAGGAGTATATAAAGGAGTAGAGAGAAAGAGATAGAAAGACCTTTTTTGAAACTAGAATTACTGAATTTCAGAAAAAAAAAATATACATATTTATCGGTGCAAGAACTAGAAGGATAGTAATAATAATAATAATAATAATTAAACCTATTTAAAAATAAAACGTATATGGAATTAAAAATTACACGAAGATTACAAAATTTAGAAAGTAAAGTTGAAAAAGAAAAAAGAAATGTAAAATTAGAGTTTGGGGAGAATGAACACATATGGAAGGTGGTGAAAGGAAAAATAATAGTAATAATAATTAATGAGAATTTGGTGAAAGCTAAAAGCTTGATCTCTTGAGGGAGGTAATGGTGATTTTAGAACCCAACGGAGAAGTTCCAACCTGAATATCGAAGGAGTCATAGCGCAGAAAAAACTCGACAACCAGAAGCCGAGAGACCAAGGTCACGAAATCCTTCCCAGCACATTGCTTGTTCCCGACTGTGGGGGATTCAGTTTCGGGTCCGTTCGACCACAGCACGTGTTTCAGGAGCTTCTCTCCTTCCTCCCCCACGAACCTGTCCCCGACAAATTCCTCGGCCCTGTCGAAGATCCTAGGATCCTTCGTGGCGAACGGTTGGTACCCGAACAGCAAGTCCCCCTCCTTCACCTGGAACGCGTGATCGTGGCTCTCGATCAGAAGGTCCCTCTTCGCCCTCCCGAACTGCAGCGGCACCGGAGGGTCGATGCGGAAGGCCTCGTAAACCACGGACTTCATCAGAGGCATGTTCTCCATCGCCGCCATCGTGATCTCCCCGCCGGCGTCTCTCACGGCGGAGCGAATCTCCTGGGCCAGGCGCGCGTGGAGCTTCACCCCCGCCCGTCCGATCCACTTGATGACGTTGGGGAAGAACAGCTTCATCCCGCCGAAGGAGTTGAAGCAGGTGGCGAACAGGAGATTGTGGCAAGCCTCGTCGCGCGTGATTCCCAATCGCTCTGCCTCGTCGAGGACGGAGGAGGAAGAGGAGTAGAAGAAGTCGTAGAGTCTCTGGTAGTCTTTCTTGATGAGGGCGGCGGGGAGGCGGAAGGTGCGAATGGTGGATTCTTCCAGAAACTGGGGGAGGCCCAACCGGAGGACCGGGCCCAGCTGGAAGAGAACCCATTTCTGAACTATCTTTGGGCCGTCGCGGCCCAGTTTGGAGTCGGCGGGGTTGGCGGCGAAGAGAGACCGGGCGAGGAAGTTGAACGCGGCTTGGTCGTTGGCGTCGCCGAAGCTGGCTTTTCCGGTTTCGGCGAGGTTGGACTCGAGCTGGTCGAAGAGGTCTTTGTAGGAGGCGTGGAACTGCGGGATGACGTGGTTGCGTCGGGACTTGAGGAGGAAGAAGACGAGCTGCTTGAGGAGGGCGTGTTTGGGTTCGGAGGGGTCGAGGTAGGAGAGGACTCTGTAACCGCCGGTGAGGTCGGTGGAGGGCATGTAGGTTCCGGTGAAAACATCTTTTTTCTCGACCTTGGAGGTGTCGAAGAGGACGGGGAAGCTCTTTCCGTCGAGGAGAACGACGACGTTTGGTTTGAAGGTGATGAAGGGACCAGGCGGCATGTTGGTGCGGAAGACCGTTGACTGGTACTTCTGGATGCGGGATTTGAAGAACTCGTCGCGCCCTTGATTGTAGAAATAGTCTTGACGGTCCTTGAAGGGACCGATCACCGGCAACCCGCAGTCACCGGGGATTTTGCGGATCGGGAGCTTGCTGGGCTCCGGGGAGGTGACCGACACTGCCGGTGGTGGTTTCTCCGAAACGGACGCTCTGATGAAGGACACGTGATTGGGAGAGCGTTGGTTTCTTGCGGAGGGGAACTCCAGTCGCAGGAATGGAGAGGAGAGTGTCGAGGAAGACGATGATGCCATTTTTTTTTCTGCTTCCTTTTGGGGGTGTTAACGTGGTCGTTGGTGATGATGTGTTTTCAGTGAAGTTGTATTATTTATAGACAAAGCTTGAATGGGTATAAGAGAGTGGTCGTTTTTGTTGACCTTAAAAATTAAGACTAGTTGGAACATAGTGAGATTTGTGCATTATTTGTTTCTTTCTGCTTTCCTCTTCCTCCGTCCATCTTCTGTTTACAACAACACCTTCATTTTCCATTAACAATTCAACTGTCATTAATCACAATGTTCAAACTCATTGCATACTTACTGTTCTCACTGTACCTTCAATTCACTGAAAATTACTACATAAATAATAAATAAAGAATTACATGTTTACAGTGTAAAATTTATTATTGGTTAAAAAGAAAGTTAATGTATTATATTTACAATGGTGGTGGCCGATAATCATTTTCATTCTACATAAATACATACGCTACATAAAGAACAAATTTGTTACATTTTTGTGACATTGCGGGAAAAAGAATTAACATGTATATAAATATAAACACGTATTTAGAATAGAGAGGTAATGTAATTGGTATACCTTAACAAACAATTAATTGGTTACTCTTCCAAACTTCTACCAAGGTGTGAAAAGTATAAAATAATAATGTTTCCATGTATTTTAATATGACAACTTAATAATCGATACACAAATTAATATTTAATTAATCTTCATATTAAACTTCAAAAAAAAAAAGTTCACTCGTCCTCTTTCTAAATTAAATTTTAAGTATAATAATTCAATTTATAAAAAAATCCGGTAAAACAATAATTATATTTCAAAATAAAAGGAATGGAGCAAATTACTTAAGTTCACAACTTAAGTAAATAAGATAACATGAGTTATGAATTTTTAAGTTCAACTAATTAATTAACTAAACTCGAACTTTTTATATAAAGCTAATACTATATTACATTAACTAAAATTCATTATCTTTTAAAAAAAATCAACATAATCTTCTTTAATTTTTGTAGTTCACCTACCAAAACAAAATATGACCATAACAATAGACAAAAAAACTAAAATCTACAACATAAATACATTTAAACTAATATATTAAATACATATATCATATGATTCTAATTTGATAAACTTAACAAAATAACACAATTAAGTTTATTATATATTCATTTGTTTTATGCCAATTATGTATATCATAATTTTTCGTGAATTAATTTAATCTTTACTGACGTAAATAGTATTTTGGGAGTAGTGAATTAACTTGACTGATTTTACTACAGATTCTAGTACCATTTACGAGTAAACATAAATCAATCATTTTTTTTCTTTTTATTGAATTACGCATTCCGAAGAAGTGCTGAGTCCAATCATGAAATGTTGTTTTCCCAATGGGAGTGCTCGCTAACTTTTTCAGATATTGTTCCTTGTCTCAGTCATCATGGATAAAATCTTCACCCATCATGCCCATTATATTATATTTTTTTTCAATCATAGATGAAAAAAATTTAAAATTTCAGCCTCAAATAATAATTTATAGTTTTCACATTTTATTATTTTAATGTTTATGTCTCTTTAACAGTGGCTGCATGGTATGGTATGTTGAGAATACTAAAAAAATGTGTATGGAGGATGGGTTAATTAATGGAGAGAGAAAATAGGTGAGAATAATATTAAACTCAACTCAGAACTTTAGATGCATGCTATTAAAGAATTTCAGTAAAACTCTTTTAGTTAAATAGACAAAATATGATTAATGAACAAAATGTTCACGAGTAGTTAACAAACAAATTACAAAACATGAACAAAATTAGAAATCAGTGCAACAAGCTTATGAAATAATAAGTAAAATTTTCATGCATTAAAATTAAAATAAACCAAAGAGAATGATAAATAGTGACAATAAATATGAAAGATTAAAAGAAGTATTTGATATGGAAATCATGATCACGTTAATAATTTTTAGGTTAAATATATTTTTGGTGTATCAAGTTTCAGTAAAATTTGGAATTAGTTCTTCTTTAAAAAAATTGACCAATTTAGTCATTTTAATCAAATTTGGTTAAATTTATATGACATTTCAAGCGCATTTCATGATAGTATTTGAATTGTTTACACCGTTTGACATATTTTTGTTTTAATGTTAACTCAAATATTATCATAAAATATATTTAAAATATCAAATAAACTTAACAAAATTTAATAAGATTAACTAAATTTACATATTTTAAAAAATAAAAGACTAAATTGGTATAAAATTTTGAAAGTAGACTAATTAAAATTTCACTGAATTTTAAAGAAAAGAAAAATATTTAACCTGTATAAACAACATTTATTATTTATTTATTTTTGTGATTGAACATAAATATTTGTATAGAATTATAAGAAAAAGTTGAATAGAAATCCAAGATCTTGTTTTACACGAAACCCTAATAGCTTTATGTGAAACCTGGGAACATAGACTTTGTATTATTGTATCATAAAAAAGGAAGTCAGAGCAGCCAACACGTCTTTCTGAAACCCCACGTGCTAATTTAACATAATATTCCCATTAATTACAATTTTAGTGAATAATAATTAATTTCCTATGTTGGTAAAGAGATTATATATAGTTCAAATTGAAATATTCTCAACACGTGTTAATTTCAGATTCCCAGACATAACACTTTAATCTATTAGCTTTTTAAGTCACTTGCAAGATAAAAAATTCTTTGATCACTTTAATAATACTTAGTGCCATTGTATAATTAAATTGCAAAACTCCTCTTAATAACTTTAGTTAAACTTAAGGGTGTATTTTAAAGAATGAAGTACTAAATGTTAAGGATATATGACAAAAATCAATTACCAATATTCAGATATTGTTGCATGTCATCATCATGTGACTGTGTGAATCCATTTTATTAACAACAAGTCGCAAAAAATGGATGATTCTTATAAGATTATATCATCCTCAAACTTCATTCATTTCTTCTTTCTTTTAATGTACGTAAGAAGATGTTGTTGCCTAACCTAGATTTCTATTGAAGTAGGCAATTAAGCACTAACAATATGGATCTACATTAACTCTTTTATCCTAGACAAAAGAAAAACAAAACACAATACACTTTTTTATATTCTTCTTTTAACAATTTTTATTACCATGCATATTAGTATTAAGAAATAGAAATGAACTACAAATCTAATTTATCGTCCCAAATTTGTAGGATGAAATTTGCACATATTTATTTACTATAAATTGGTCTTATCACTAGTCAATATATGACTTTCATACATAGAGACATGCACATTTCAAGTGTGGGGTTGTACATTAATTAGTGGTCTAATAGCGGATGAAACGATAAATTTAATAAATAACAAATTTTCCAATAATTGGTGGCACAATAGGCTAAATAATAACAAGTTTCGTTAGGATAAAGTTTAAACCATGAGTCCGATAACACGAAAAGTGAATTTTAAATTTTAACTTAACTTCACAAAACTATTTTTTCAGATAAGATTTTGTAATTGTAAACTTGCCCTATGACTAGTCAATGTGAGACTTCTAACACTTGAAGATCTCATATTGACTAGAGATAAAACTAATATATAATATATATAAATGAGTCCTCATCTTACAAATTAGTTTCGTAAGATTGAGTTAAACTTAAAGTCCAATTCTTAAGATGATATCAAAGCTATGCGAAACTTATCCTAATCAAATTTGTTATTTGTTAAAGCTATTGTGTCACTTGCTATTGAGAGATAAATTATTTGTTACACCTGTTGTACCTCTATTATCAGTAAATTTATTGTTTGTTGAGTCTATGATGTTATCTATCAAACTGCTATCAGATCAACAATTAAATTCTAATTTTATATATATATATATATATATATATATATATATATATATATATTAATACTATATTCAAGTGGATTTTACTGGTCATAGTAAATGACATGGGCTGCATTTTATAGTGAGGTCAATGCATGGTTTTATTTTAAAAATAATTTATTAATATTTTGAACGTATTTTCTTGAACGAAAAGAAAAAGTCTTTAGCATGTTAGAGTTTGAAGCAAAAGTTGGAATCTAAATTGAAGATACGAAAGCAGGTGGAAGCTACGCATAAAGTTGTGTTTGAAATTTGATGTTGACCTCAGTATTCACTTCTCACTTAATTCGTTAAACTACTCACAACAGGAACCTGAAATAAGCATAAAGCACTTTCAATGTGTTTCATCAATTCATTATTTTATTTTAAATTATAAAAATCTCTTCTTTTTTTAATGTAATGGGAATTCTTTCATCGTTTAATGTAAATACTTTATATTCTTATTTTATCTTTAATTATATTTAAATTATAAAAATATAAAAATAATATATATATATATATATATATAGAGAGAGAGAGAGAAAGAAAGAGAATATTCATATATAAATCTATTAATAATGTATATTAGATATAACTTACTTTAACTTTTATTCATATAAAACTAAAAAGTATATTTTCATATTTGTATTTACTCCTTTAATTTTCTATTAATAATTTCTTGAAATTAAACCATACTTAATAGTCAGTATTTAAATATTTGGAGTCTTTCTTTTCCAGTTTCTGATTTTAAAAAGAATCTATAATTTGTAATTTAACCTAAAAAAAAGTGTTTAGTGCAGAGATGAAAGTTTTGTTGCATCAGATGTTGTTCTGTTTGTGACGTGAAAGAGAGAGATGAGAATATCTTAAACTTAATATTTAGCTTCAAAAGTCATTGCCGCCCAAAACACATGTCCATCTCATTCCAATTAAAATATTTTGCTAAATATAAATATATTATTATTTCTGCATTTATTGCTTATTTTATCACATTGACAAGTCAAAATGCAACATTCCTTCTTCATCCACTATTCATAATCAAAATAATTCAATTGCCTCCTGTAAATTCAAAAAGTATAAACACTAAATGGCTAATTTCACGATTAAATATGTGAAAACATGTAAATTTATTTGTTAAAATAACCAAGTATTTGTTTCACCGTGAAAGTATGCTGATATCAAAATATAATTTTAAGGATAACTTTGATGATAAAAAAATAATTTTTATTACTAAAATATAGTATTAAAAAATATTTTGAAATATTTTTCGCTCTTAAGGATTATGCAAAATTATATTCAAGAGATAAAATGATTATTCATACTTTTTACAATATAACATCAAATTTGAAGATGATGTTCTACTTTCCTCGCAATATTAATTATATTACATAATTATAACAACACAAATTTATTCTTCTACTAATTATTAATCAATATGATTTCAGTCGCTTATAAAATGACAAATAAACTCATTTTTATGAAAAATTTTCACATTAATGGGTATAAGTTTGAGTATATCTTGAAATATTTTACTTTTTCAATTGAGTATGAGGATGAAGGTGTACATATATGGGTGATTAAAGAATTTTGAAGATCTGAACCAAACTTAAAAAATGAGACGTTTTATTTAAAATTTATTTTTCAAATTTTTTTGATGCAAAATTATTTATTAAATTATCATAATTAATTTTATTTTACATCCCTTTCTAATAGATAATATGATAATCCATTTAATCTTTCTTTAGACATTGTTAATCTTAAATAAATTTTTATTACTTTTAATTTTGATAAACTTCTTCGACTAAAACAATTAACATGAGAATGATTAACATTATTTTATAAGTTGTATATATATTTGAAAAAAAATATTTTTTATACAATTAATAATATCAATTAGTTTATCATTTTTCAAATCTATAATTTCTATTATAAGATACTAATAAAAATAAAATAAATGTATATAACGAATGAGTTAAAATATTAAAACTTAGTTAAAGTAAAAAAAACTCAAAACAATATAAATGAGACATTCCGATAAACAAGGAATATATTTATAAAAGTATCAACTCATTCCTTACCGAAACAATTCAACATATTTTTGATTGATTTTTTTTTTTTTTTTCAATTAGCTTGGAAGTATATCACTGGTTTAAAAAATAATTAGTTCGGAAAGATCTTAACGACAAATAAGACTTTCTAAATGTGGGATCACACTCAACAATAATACTTTTAAGTTTTATCTTATCTAAAAACTAATATATTCTTTTGTGGTCAAATGTATTTGAAAGATTAATATGATGTGCAACATGAATGAATAAAAAAAAAATAGAATTCAAAGTATAATATACTTTCAAACATGATATTTTTACATATAGTTCTATATTGTATTATTAATCATGTAATGATAGGTACCCACCAGATAATGCTTCTTAATATAAATGACACGAAGATAGTATGGACAAATAAATAAAAGAAGTAATAAAGAGATAAGATATAAAAAGATAAACGAGTTCTGAAATAAATAACAAGTTACAAAAAAATAATAAAGAAAGAACAAAATTATAAGTGAAACAAAATAAACAATTTTTCACAAAACTATGTGGTCACGAGGATACAGATGTGACGAGGATAGGTCATGAGAATGTTAATTTTCTATCAATTTAATCTTACTTTTTCGTACATGCAAAATCAATCTAAATCTTTCTTATATAAATTGAGCTTTTAAATAATTATACTAACATATTTTAATCTGAGTTTTGAACACTTTAAGCTATATCTCTATTTTTGGTAAAGAAGGAAATTATTCTAGATTGTTTGATGGAAAAGAAAGAAAAAAAAATGAGAGAGGATGAATAAAAGATTTAAAATTAAAATCAAAATATTATTTTAGTATACTATATAAAGTAAGAACAAATGAAGTATTTTATCATCTAAATAATTTTTTAAGAAAATGTTCTTTATAATATTTTCCCATTTCTTCTGTGTTAAACAACTAACATTTTACTTTATTTCCTACCATCCTTAGTTTATTTATCTGTCTGAATTAAATAGATTATGTTATGTTACGTTTTACTTATTTAGAATTTAAGATGAGATACAGTTTAAATACTTTTATATTTTTTTATTTTTTAAAGATAAAATTGTAATAAAATTTTACGCTCTAAAATGGATAATACATTGCGAAGGTGATTATAAGTTTTTAATGATATTTTAAGCAACACAAGTTTGATTTCCTCCGTGACCATTTGGTCCAATTTGAGATGAATAATCAGAAAGAAACAGAGTGTGACTCTGTTCTTTTGTGAGCAATGATTGAAGTGCTTTTTTTAGTAGAAACAAACAGCGCATTACACTGAATCGCGTTTGGAAAGCTTTTAAAACGCGAAAGCAAACGCATCTTTGTTAGTATGGAAATGTGAACAAAGTTTGGATTTTGGAGTAGGCACCGGCCATATTTAATGACAAATTTGGGCATTTAAATTTTGTATTACAGAAATACAAAATTAATGAAAAATGAATTGAGAAGAAATATTTTGATGAGAGAAAGTTGCATGAATTATTTTGAGCAGAGATAAAATGTGAGTGTGTTCCGACCACAAAAAGTGTAGACAAGTTTGATGTTGGTGCTTCACCATTTCAACATTCACTAAGATTGTTCCTTTTTGGCATCAAAGAAACGTGCTTATTCTTTTGCTATAATTGCTTCCCCCCACTAATGCATCTTTTCGCTTTCTCAAAACTGATAGGCACCACCACTTCCGGCAAATTTCAAACAGATACAACCTTGCACTAAACCAAAATAAATACATTTTCTCACTACTCATTATCAATGCCTTTTCTTTTTCATAAATGTTTCAAAATTTTCTATTCGTAACAAATAGTTTCATTTCTTTGGTTTTGCTTTTGTAAATAAAAGAGCCAAAAAAAAAAAAAAAATTAGCTTCCATGATTATATCACGAAGAGTAGCGTAAACTTTTACATGACTATGCATGGTGTCTTAAGCTTACGCCGAAGAAAAGACTAGAAATTTTTTTATTGTTGACGAGAATACAAATGTGTTGATAAAAAGGAAAACAAAGCTATATATAGAGTTCGAAAAGAAAAGAAAACAAAAAAAAAGTAGAAAATTGAAGAATGACGTTGGACGCAAAAGGCTATGCTGAGTAAGATTCATCAATGTTGCTTTCTATATATTCTGAGAGCCCTCTGCAAGCTGGACATGTATATTTAACATCCCAAGCTTGGAAAGAAGCCCATGAAAGGTTGATGGAGGTATCGCTTTTGTAAAGATGTTGGTGTGTTGATATTTCGTGTTGATGGGAAGAAGGTTGATGATGCCATTTTGAATTTTGTCTTTCATAAAATGGTAGTCAAAATGACAAGCATCACATATATCAATTTATCACAATTGGATATAAGAGTGTTTTTGCTTCAAAACATTTAGCCTATTATCATAAAGATGTCATAATTTGTCATACCATAATTTTTTGTTTAGACTATTACAAGAAGAATTGTTACTGAAACCAAAGTCTTCTTAGATTTGGAAAGCACATACGAGCCACTGTTAGATTTAGCTAAACCAATCTTCTCTATCGTGTTTGAGTCTTGAATGATACAAAGATTAGGAGAGAAAAAAATTTCAACATTAAAGGTAAAAACAAGTTTAGGTGTGGAAACCAAATTAAACTCAAATGTTGGAATGTAAAGAGCATCATCTAGAATGAGTTGTTGTAACTTTAGCATTATTAGGGAGATGAACCAAAATATTTTGTATAGGTTAAAAAATTATTCAGAGAACAAGAAACATGATCAGTGGTTTTAGAATTAAAAATCAAAATGAGAGAACTTAAATATTTACTTGGTTGAGATAATTCAACGGTGATAATGTTAATCTAGTTTGTTTGAGCATCTTCAAAAACTCTTTCTTTGGATCATAGGAGAGTTAATAAAGTATTATATTGTTGTTGGGTCAAACACATATCTTGATCTCGAGCAGCATGCTCTTGCTTCTCTTCATGTTTGTCATCAGTGACTTTGACATAATTTATTTTACTATTGAAGAATTTATTTCCAGAAGAAACCATGTTTCTTGTAACAAACGTCTATAATATATCCATTTTTACTACAATGTGTGCAGGTACGCTTAACAAAGTTTCTTAGTTTTTCTTTATTAAATAAAAGAGCAAAAAAAAATTTAGCTCCAATGATATGATCGTGAGGAGTAGTGAAAACTTTTGCATGACTATGCATGGTGTCTTAAGCTTACGGAGAACATGAAGAAAATACTAGAAATTTTTTTATTGTTGAAGAGAATACAAATGTGTTGATAAAAAGGAAAACAAAGCTATATATAGAGTTCAAAAAAAAAAAAAAAAAGATAATAGAGAATTGAAGAATGACGTTGGACACAAAAGGCTACACCGGGTGAGATTCATCAATGTTGTTTTTATACATATTTTGATAATACAATTTATGATACTTATGCACATGGATGACAAAAATATCAATGTCTGCGGGTATCCGACAATAAAATTTGTTATGAATAATAAAAGATACTTTAAAGAGGTATGTGTGGGATAATAGGTAACAAATAATTTAATATCCACTTATAAACAGAGTATAGATATCATACTACCGTACTTGTGGTACTCATTACTTATTAAAAAATAAAATTAAAATGTAGTTCATTTTTTTTGGTTAAATTTAATTAAAAACTAAATTTAGTTCATATTTTATTAAGTTAAATTTAATTAATATTAAAATTTATTTTATTTTAAATTTATATTATATTGTTTTTTAATTTTATTTATATTTCATTTTAAAAATTTATATTTATTTTTTAAGATGACAAATTTTGTATTGTAGGTTGAATAACAAATAGATATTATCTGTATTCAATCTGATCAATTGTTATATCTATTTGCACATTTTATTAAATAAAATAAAATAAAATAATTATGATTTGTTTTTTTAACTTTTTGAATACTTTTAACCTTTAAGACATAGTTATTTGTCTCAAATTTGATGAATAAATATGTAGGAAAGCTCGTTACTTAGAAATTATTATCATCTATAGAAAAAGTGGAAGAAGAACTTACTCTTTTATAGTTGGTTTTAATGATTCATTTATATGAACGAGTCAGAAATTAAATGAAATTAAACTCAAACTGTTTTGGATAAAGTTTTAAGTTAAAACACTATATAACCACATACTCAACAAATCTCACTTTATAGATTTCAAATTCACTTTAGAGGTAAATTTCAAATTTAATTTAATTTAATAAAATAAAATTTATATTTATATATTATATATATATAAGAGAAATAAAGTTGTTTTAAATAGAATTACTAATGTTGATGTCCTGATTTAAGAAATAATTGATTAAATTTTAGTCTTGAGCATTTTTATTTTTTTAATTTATTAAATATTTAAAATATTTTAATTTTTTAACTGAGTTATCGTCATTTGATTTTTTTATTAATTAAATGATATGAGTATAATTGTTAATGTCATCCTGCTTATATTTATTAATATGTAAAAATAAATAAAACAATAATTATACTATTTAATTAAAAATAAATAAATAATACTGACATGATGAAAAAATATAAATTTTCAAATACTTAATAAATTAAAATATAATTTAATAAGAAATAATTAAAAATATCTACAAAGTACCGAAGGAATCTAAAAGTAAACTAGAACAATTGAAAAGTAGGTATATTTTTGGAATTGGGACATCTTATTATCCTATCTCTTTTGTACTTGACGTGACCACTGCTTCTTTCAAATTACTGTTTCCGTTTTTTTTCCTTCAGATATTTATGTGTTACCACAACCCAAATAAAAATGTTACTTATACGAGGAAAATATATATATTTTAGCTTGGTTTAAGAAAAAAAGAAATATATATATATATATATTTTTTAATTTAAGTTCCACACAGATTAATTTCAATCTTTAAGTAAAATACTTAATAAATAATATATATATATACATACATATTCAATAAAATAATGTTATTTTATTTTTAAAATTATAATTAATATTTTCAGAAAGGGGGAGAAAAATAAATTTACGGACTAGTACGATCTAATCTCATTTAAATTGAATTTAGATAGGTGGTGTATTAAATATTTAATTTCAATTTGTACTATTATTTTTCTAGTCTAATCAATCTATTTTGGTGACTGTGTAGAATTATCCATTACACTTATTTTACCAAATTTATGGCTCGTATTCCTGTGACAATAGGGGAAAGAAATATTGTTTTGGTTAGTTTAAATTTCTATATATGAATGAAGAAGAGAATTACATAAACTAAGGAGTTAAAAACATTTTAAGGTAAATAAACTTTTGTGTTAAAAATATTAACTGAGCAGGAGTTAGTGGTTTTGGGTTGGATTAAGGTTAATCTATTTTTTAACCTAATTCAATTAAATTTAATTAGGTCAGATTTATTTTTTTATTTAGCAACTTAATAGACTAGAGGATATTTATCATTTTCAAAACCAATCAAATTCTAACGCATGTGACAAACAAAATTCAATAATGAATGTGGAAAAATTATGAACATAATCTTACTTGGAGTGTTTAAGTAAAACGATGTTACCTCGTCTTAAAGAAAAGAAAAATAAATTTTAAAACTTTTGATAATATGTTTTTAAACTATGCAGAACATAATATTGTCTATAGATGTATTGTTTTTAAAATTAATGTAGTTGAACATAATACTATAGAATAAACGAAAAAATTGTGGAGTTTCTTTTAACATATTTTTTATAAAAGTTAGTGATACATATGACATCGAGGTAATAGAACATTAGTTTGTTCTATGTATAATGCTAAATATTTTTCTTTAATTTGAATTGTATGAAAAATTTAAAGGTACATCGACAAGTTGTAAATTAGTTGAAATAAGTAATAACAAAAAAAAAAAACAAGATATAAAGGTAATAATGAAAGTTAAATAAACTATGATATGTAATTTAATTACAAAGTCGTAAGATAAGTTACTTTGAAATACTTAACACTTTAAGAAACAAAAAAAGAAGACTTAATATTTTTGTGTCCATTAAACTAACTTGTAACTGTTTTAAAATATTAAAATAAGTCAATTCAACTCAAATAAATTGATTTGTCATAGATTGAACCAAAAACAAGTCAATTCAATCCAACTCATTTTTTTTTTAATAAAAAATTGTAACTTGATTTAAACTAAACAACACAAAATAAATATTAATGACATACTAATCCTCTGCCTTTAAACACACCTAACCAAAACATATTAATCCTTTGCTTAAATGAGTCGTGTGGAAGAGGGTTATGTTATAGAATGACTTGACGAACTTTTGAGTGATCTATTTAATTGTCAACTCTCTTTCTCGTACATCCTTTTATGCATTTTTAATATTGCTGGCTATAATATATTAATGCTTTTAAAATGTTATTTATTTATTACCGATTGAACTACCGATCACACGTACAAAATTTATAATAATGTATCATCAATTTCAAGAAAGAAAGATCATTGAAGAAACAAAAACGAAATTTTGAAGGTCAAAATGCTACGAGGAAGTATATATATGAAATTATCATACAACTCGTAGTACTGACATTCTGATAAAGCTATAAAAAAAATAAGAATTACTTCTTCGAAATAAACCAAAACGCATATGCAGTGTTAACCGGATACACGATATTGCCACTCGTAAATCCTGAAAATGCTTGCACATAAGCAAGATACTCGTTCATCTCATTCGTTTGAAGACACGTTAAACTGTTTGTTTCAAATAATAAAAACTACAAAGATACAATTTATTGAATAAATAAAATTAAATAGAGAGAAGAAAGATCATACCTTACATAAAATAAAAAGAAAGAAAAATATTTACATACATAAACCTCTACATGGAAGCTAAAAGGTCTCTCATCTCTGCAACAGATGGGATTGTCTCCGTAGGGTAAATCCTAGCCACAAGTTGGGCAAAACTTTCGTACTTATCAAGAAACTCCTTCTGCAAAAATTTAAAAAATACGATTAATTTGCATGCATTTGCAGCTTAGCTTTACAATCGCAAACCTGCACTGGAAAAATACTTGATTGCGTGAAGTTGGAATAAATGTTCACACAACAACAAAATTAAATCCAATTTAATAGTAGTTCAAATGTAGCTTAAACTTGGCAAAATTGCACTTGCTGTCAACCAAACTAGCGAAACACTTGTCAAACACTTCACTGACTCTTGGCAAATATTTTAGTGAAAAGCCTTGATTAAGTACAACTTACCTTGCATTTGTCCCATAAAGAGGGTAATAGTTCCTCTGAAGTCAAGTTCTTTTGCAGTTTCTTATACATCGTAGCAATGGACTTGTCCACCTATGTAGAGGGGAAAAGACATAAGTTCAAAGGCAGACATGAGTAGAGGATCTTTCAAGAAAACCAGAATCACCGTACCCCAGATAAACTGGATTTTAACATCTTCCGAAGATCCATTTTTGACAGTCCAAGCTGAAAAGGAATCTGAAATTCATGCAAAAGAATGGAACTCTGTGAATGTTGAAATCAAATTTAAATGTGAAATTTGTGTAACTAAATAATTCACAGTTCCTTTCCATGCATCCAGGAAAACATAGACAAGAAAACACAATGTTATGAGATGCATCAGCAAACGCAATTCTTCAAGCTCATATAATTCGTCAGTGGTCATCCTTAGATGCCGGTACTCAGTCAATGAAGTAGCTTCAACCACACGAAAGTTCATTCATCTGAACCATAGTCTGGGTCTTCTTCTATCACTCTTTGATATTCATCAAATGAAGTTATCCTTTTTAGAAGAGCGACCATATTACACCCCTTTAGTTGACAAGTGTTTCAACAAGTCCACATCAGTGACCCCTAGTCAGTAATACACTCAGCCCAGCAATCTATAGGACTTTGTTATATCGTTTGAATCTCTTGGATAGTTGATCACGGTCGATTCTAGAACACATGTGGGAAAATTGGTTATAACTGCTAGTAGTGCTCACTGTTAATTGAAGGATTGTATTGCCAATTATTGGCCGTTGTACTTTGTTAAAAATTCCAGTGATGAAAAAATAGGAGGCAGAGAAGAATAAATTTATCATTACGTAGCATCTTAGTATAGTTAACTCATTTCCTAAAATAGAACAGTACCCTATCATGTGTCCTACTTGATCAACTGACTTGACCTTCTATGCTGTCCAAGTTCGTTCGTGAACTCCTTCCCCCACTCTTTGAAAGGGTACTCCAATCTACAAGGTGACTTAGTTTCTCTCCCATAAACACAGTGATAGATGACTTAGTT
Organism: Vigna unguiculata; assembly: GCF_037176805.1. Lineage (NCBI taxonomy): Eukaryota > Viridiplantae > Streptophyta > Magnoliopsida > Fabales > Fabaceae > Vigna > Vigna unguiculata. The sequence goes on along the minus strand of NC_140799.1, from coordinate 1,754,440 downwards.
TCAGTATCGCTAGGTGGATGTAAGGGAGGTTTGACAATTAACTTAAAAATCACTTAGTTGCTAAGCAGTACACAACTAAGGTCTTAAAGTAATAATACCTTTTCTCTGTTAGCTAAAATCCCTTGTCCATTTCTCTCTACGCAGCAAATAGGTCATTGACCATTATACTAATTATTATTAAAAATGTCTTCCTTCATTATGGTCTGAATAAAGAATATACTGTGCAACAATCACCTGGTTTTGCTGCGCAGGGTGATTTGGAATTAGTTTTGCTGGTTAGGCAACGCAACCATATAAGGTTATATTCATCAAAATAGTTTCCCTTACAAGAGGAATTTAGTAAGGAATTTTATTATTCAAAATAAGTGCCAGAATAGATATATTTTGATAAAGTAACCCATGATGCTAAGAAAGGAAGTAACAGTCAGTTGTAATATATGAAAATATTTTATCATATCATACACTGATACAACCTGTGTCAAAGGTACCCGAGAAAAAAGAATGACAAAGAGCAGGAAATAAGGGAAAAGAAAGAATGGGAGTGAATGGGAGTCAAGGGCCCCCCAAGCCAGAGAAACCCTCGGCTCTAATTTTCAATTATCAGTACCTCATACCTTAACAGAAATGCACACATAATACTCCACTAACTAACTAGCAGCCAAAATTCCCTTTCTAGTCCTACCTTTCACAAAAGAAAAAAAAAAATTATTAATTAGATTTGAGCTTGTGCCTTCGCCGATAAGTCTGAAATGGTTTATTTTCCCCTTTAGAGGCACTGTTCCTGTCATACAACTTAGACTATCATAATTTATTCTCAAGGTTAGTTTCTTACTTTCACATTAGGGCTTAGGGCTGATTATCATATTTCTTTATCAATTCAGTGATTCATTCTCTCTTGTTTTTCTTCTTCCTTATATATCTAAATCATCATTATTTCAACAAGAGAAGAAACATTGCAAACAGTTTGTTCAATAATAGAATTTCTAGACGTTACAAGATGCAGTATAGCCGGAAGTACCCTGGAATCTATGAAGGATAAAAATACAGCATTATACACAAACCTCTTCAGGTGGAACAGTGAACATCAAGTCCTCAATCCTTCGAGCAAACTGAAAAAGGCGTTCAAATTGCTTTCCAATGCAAAAAAGTGATCATCAGTGGGGTCCCACGGATACCAATTCATGTGTATTGACACAAAAAATGGAAAAAGAAAATAGATTATACTCACATAGTATATTATCATGCTAATATGACGTGTACAAGCTTGTTCATAGGCTTCACTGGCCTGATGATAAAACTTGGCCAGAGTGGGCACAATGTTGGCGAGGTCATACAAACTGAGTAAAAGAAGCAAAAACATTGAAAAATAGAAAATGTCTTTTTCTGCAAAATCAACCGAGTAAAATGAAACAGCCTTTTGGCAGAGGAATTACCTATTCTGAAAGGCAGCATAGTTCTCAAAAAGAAAAATATCTGCATACTTTGGTTCTGTTTGTGCAATTTTTTCTAAAGTAGCAAACATTATGCTAACCTGTCAAGCAACATTCCCACCGTCAGTGTTATGGTAACAGTTATGCAGTAAATTGAAAAAAAAAAATATTAAGGACTTATTTCCTCTTATGTAAGCTACAGACAAAAAAATATAATCTGTAAACCACTGAAATTTCTCATATCAACTATCAATGCAGTTCATTAAGAATTATAATTATAATTTACCAAGGATTCAACATCATTTACAGAAAAAGAAGAAAAAGACACTGTTAGTTGTTGACCATGGGGTATAAATACGCAGGCATAAATAATAAATAAGCTTAAAACATTTCACTAAACGACAAACAGAATTTATCAATCAAATGAATAATTCAAGATAAAGAAAATTTAGCAAGAACTCATATTATAGAATACGTCCATTCTACAAGATGGCATGGAAATGCTACACCGCATCTTCGAGAAAAGAACAATGTTGCTAGTATGGTTCCACTAATTTTCCTCTATAATATTAATATATTTTAATTAGTTGTGCTTATTTCTAATTTCTGATACTCATTTCTTATATGCTCTATTTGATCCAAGAACTAGACAACTAAAATCTATAATGTCTACCCCCTGCCTCTTACTTTAATCTCATTACTCTTTAAAAGTATGTGCTTGAATTGTCAGCAAAATCAAAAGGAATCATAAAACTGGATACAGATTTTATCAAATCACTTACAAATTTTGTATATGCTTGGTCAACCAAATCCCTAGACTGACCCTGGATGTACTGCTCCATCCGAGTTGCAAGGGTTGCAAATCTATGTAAAACAGTTGATGAAGTATTTAACATCAATCACAAAGAAAGACTTGACAGTTGACATAAATACATACTATTGCAGCAGTAACGTCTAATTGCTTCCAAAAGAAAAACTATAGTCTCATAAACATCATTATCCATTGAAATGATTTTATCCAATCTGGGTATAGAACTGTACCTAATTAGCACATTGATCTTAGACCAATTTTAATACAGTTTAAACAATTAAAATTCGTGCTCAACTTGTACCACAATCTCTGTGTAAACTCAACAGGAAAAGTAAAATTTCCAGGAGAAATTGGAAAAATCATGTAATTTCAGGAACCCAAAATGAACTAATCCAGTGCCGGTTTGCAGAAAGCAGGGTATCAGAATAGAACAATTATACTGTAACATTTTTAATAGAGACAAAATACCATGTTAAGATCCTTTCATGGGATATACTATTCTACATCTCTCATTCTATGTTCCAAACTTTGCATAACTGGCTAAAAGAGCAGCAGATAAGTGTTGTACTACCATCATTACAAAGAAGAACTTCTTATTAGTTTGGAGGAGGGGACAGCTAAAAAAAAAATATTTCACCTGGGAATATAGGAGAGGACACCCATTTGGCGAACATTCCGTTCATTTCTTTCAATTTGATGGCAAGCTTCATCAACAAACTGCAAAAACATTTCCAATTAAATAAATCAGGTAAGCATTTCAATTTACAAATGCAATGACAAAATAACCTTCCTCATGGTGCTAGTCACCTACACGGTTGAACTGCATAGATATCCGAGACTCCAGGTCACGAAGTAAATCACGCACAAATCCTGCTGCATCAGCTTTCTGACCAGATAGATAGCGCTCTGTTATTCCATGCATTGATATACAGCGTAAAGGATCAATCTTGTATGCCCAATCCACAACAGCATAGAAGTCTTCCTGAAATCATATAAAGAGTAGTTTTGTAGCTGTATTCACTGAATTTTTAAACATATTAAACCACTGCCAACATCTCAATAAAACCTGACCAATTATTACAAACAGGCGTATTCAGTCTTAGTCTGTAAACTGAAATGATGTTGGCCTTCTAAAGGGTTATGCTTCATATTAAATGTTTTCTTGTATACAACAGTGGGTGGATTCGAGCACCTAGCTACTGTTACAAACCTCTCCTTTGTCAAACTCTTCTGCTTATTGCAGACATCTTGTATAAAACTATTGCCTTCTATACACCTTAAGCAGAAATACACAGATATGATGTTCACACTGCTACCAAGGGGAGAGGTTGAGAATTAAGACAAATTGGGCTTCAAAAATTTATCTTCAATTTACCCTGGATTTGGTTTCTTGAAGAACACAATATTTGGAGAGAAAATGAATAAACATTGAAGATGGGATCGCCTTCACCATTATCGTTTATATTCTAAGCCACTTGGTAGCTAGAGCTGATGGACAGATTAAGAGGTTGATAGTTGGTCTGGAAGGGATTTTAGCACCTCCATTTGCTGATAACACTTTGTTAATGGAACCAGAGATTGATTCTTCTGTCAATGTTCTAACTGTCATAAGATTATTCTTTGAGGCCATTTCTTGACTTATAGATTAATTATACTAACAGAAGTTCAGTAAGGTTCAACGTGAACACTTATATTTAAAGCACTTTCACTGCTTCAGCTTGATGTCAACCTCTCATATATCTATTCATCCCATGGGTAGTAATCCCTGTGTCTTACTTATCTTTATGGGATCCAGTGGTTTGAAAAATTTTCCAAGCAATAAAATTGTAGGAGTGCACTTCATTTTGGGAAGTCAGGTTACAGACTTGTTTTCTAGCATCCTTTAATACTTTCTCCAATGTTTTGCATGATTCCTTTGGCTGAGAGGGAAAAATCTACTATAGACCATTTCTGAGTTGGGAGGTTTGTTTTAGACCAAAGAGGCATAGGGTGTCACTGTAATTTAGGGTCCAATAATGTGGCATTGACAGCTAAAAGTTTATTAGGAAGGTCGGTTTTCTTCTTTATGGTATAAAAGTTGAAGTTGTGGCAGTCTGGTTTATACTATAAGAAGTGAGACACGGAACAGCAAATCCCTCAAGTAAATCTATCTAGTCCTTCAAAGTTTATTAGACAGGGTTTATTCTCCTCTAAATTTCTCCTATCCATCACTTAGGTGACAATTTTCATATCAAATTTTGATTTTTAAATAATATTGGGTAGTATTAAAAATGGACAAGGTCTAAGTCGACCCTAAAAGCTAACTCAAGGCATCAAATTGTTTTTGGTTGTTTTCCTCTTGTAATTATTTTCAGTTCATGACAGTCTGACTAACAGTTTTTGTTTGGACAAACCTATCCAGAAATTCATATCTCCCTAGAAGGTCAGGTAATTGAGGGTTACAGTTCGGATCTGGGACTCATTTTCCTCTGCATTGTTCAGCAGCAAATTTTATTTGGAACAATCTTTATGGGATTTGCAGAGAGATTTGATTTTGTCTAAAGTATCTGCATCTGTTTCTTATGAAATCTAGACATTTAGGCTTCAATAAAGAAACTGAGATTCTTGCTGTTCTGTTCTTTAGATGGAAAGGAATGCATTTTTCAGAGGAACCTCTTCTCTAGCCAATGCTTGGAACACAGTTATTTTTACGTTTGTTTGTAGTGTTCTTCACATGGATTTTATATGCAACTAGTTTCTAAATGTTTTCTTATGTAAGTTTCTCATTAGGATGCTTTATCCTTAAGGGTGGGAAAAATAAATAAATTAGACAGAACTATTGTAAAACATAACTAAATTCTAAAAGTGTTTGGATAAATCTGAACTGTATAATTATTTAGATAAAATGAAATGCATTATAGTTTTAGTGAATGGGACTAAACTAAACTGCTCTCAATTGCTATTGAACTATCTAAATTTTTCGAACTATTATTAATAGACATCTCATTTTAAAACATAATTTTAAATCTCTCAAGTTAGAGTTCAATGTTGTTCACATAGTTTTATAAAGAAACAATTTACTTTAGTTTTTTTAAACAATTCAATATTTTGTATGCAATTCAATTCAGTATCAATTGAATTTTTTTAACAGCTCTACGTCCCCTACTTTTGTACCATTTGTTTCTTCCTTAAACAAATTTCTTTTTTTCTGACCCAAAAGACTGAACAAATCTAAATCTTATTGTCTCTCTTGCCACTATGCTAGCTCCAGATTTCTTCATCTCACAAATATCAGAAGCAGAAAAACTTAATTCAGATATAAAGAGCAATCTGTACATACTTGTATTCCATCAAGTAAATCCTTAAGTGATTTATTCAAAGCTTCAAGCTCAGCAGAAGTTTTGCCTACAAAATGGAAGATATGGTGAAACTCTTGAAAAAAGATACAAAGGGAAACTAAACTGAACTATCTATCTGAACCTTCTGCGTACATACATACATAAAAACACACACACACACACACAGAGTAAAGGAGACTTCAAAAAATAATATTATCAGTTGATTGAAACTTTTAATTTATAACAGCTGTTGATCATATATAATTTTAGTAAGGATTGTATTTAATGAAGAAATCAGTAGCTCACATTAATCTTATTTATTATATATTTTAATATTATGATATTAAGTAGTAACCATAATTATTATATTACTATGTTGCATTTACAAGACAAGATATATATAATGAAGCACTTAATTGATTACCCCTGTTATAAACTATGCAATGATTATAGTAGACACTTTGCAAATAAATAAGTTTATATATGTCACTATATTAATTCTCAAATTACCATTTTCTTGAATTTTTAATATGCAACTAGTATGCAAAAAAGTGAATTATTATGTTTAGTAAGTAAACTAAAAAAGCTAACCTATTCTGACTTTTATAAAATTTGATAAAATATATGATTTTAAAATAGTTTACGAATCAAAGGCATAATTTATAAAAGACATTATAAAATTTATTTTAAAATGCATGAGAATAATAAAATCTATTTACCAAAAAAATATTTATAAAACAAATAATTATTAATCCACTAATTAATATTAAAATACAAAACTAGTGAAATATATATTTAATTAGTATTGCTCACAAAACATTTTAAAATAGTAAAACAAAAATGGTAAAATGACTTTTTTGAAAAAGATAATGTAGTTTTCATGTTCTTTATGTGATATTTTTGTAAATAGATAAATAAATATATTTGTTCTTTCTATAATATTAATTACTGTATGTATTTATAAGTAACGAATTGTATATTGTCAACTTTTTTCTTTTTATCTCTCAAAATAATGTGATTCATAATAGTATTCAGTGGAAATTAAATGAATTCTTCTTATGTTGGTGTGTATATGGTATGCTTATCAATATCAAATTTTCACCTTTTAACTTTATATCAATTTAATTTATTATTTTACATGTATTTTTTCATGTTATTATTGCTTTTACAATAAATATAGTTAAAAATAATTCATAATAAAAACATAAAATTACATGTTATATAATATATATACAATAACAAGAATAGCCACTCTGTTTTACACACACATAAATAACTCAATATTAATTTAACATTTGTATTGACAAAGTTCATACAGGTATTGCATCAACTCATAATAAGTTTTAAATATCACAGTTTTTTCTAAAACACATTTGTTTTCTAAAATAACATCCACAATTTTAATGTAATTATAAGTTGCGAACTACTAAATATTTAAAAAAAAATTAGTGACACATTTTAAAAAACAACAAATGTAAAACAGGTCTATACTAATAGATTAAAAATATTAAACATAAAACTACTATTGGTAAGACAAAATTACAGGCATGAGTACCAGATTTGCCGTCATTCTCATCAATGTCCATAATTCCCAAATCATCATCATCATCATCATATCCAGTTTTGTTTCCATTAACAACACCTCCAGGAGGAACAAGTGTAGGGACTTCAAAGCACATGAAGTGTGCAAAAAAAGAACTCTGCAATTTATGCCATGAAAGAATTACACATTTGAAATATTAAAGACAAATCTCTGCTGGAAATGAAACAATATCAAAAGATCACAAAGATCACCTCATCCACCAGAAGTGGGATAAAAATCGTAAGCATCTTCGCATAAGCATCAGAGACTGTGGAAGTATCAGTAGCATTTACATTTTGACCAGAACCTGAAGAACCTTCGAGCCAAACAGTTGGATTTCTAGATGCTTTAGTACTAGCTCGAAGCTCATTTGCAAACTCACGGGCCTGTAAAAGAATGTGTGAAGCCTTAGACACCAAATACTAGGCCTACCATGGTATAAAATACAATAGAGGTTAAATGTGTTTTAGGCCTCTCAATTTTCCGCCAAAATTGGTTTTAGTCCCTACACCTTTAATAAGGTGATTTTGGAACCTGTAATTTTGATAATTGGTGAATGATAAAGAAAGATTATGGCAAATTTTTTTAATAAATAAGAATAGTATTTAATTTATATTTTAATTCCCAGAAGTAAGATGTCAAACTCCTAGGGTCATTATTCTAGTAAAGTTCCATAAAATGGTACAAGATTCATCAACCATAAAAAATGGGGACCAAAATCATCATTTTAAAGTATAGGGAAAAAAACTGATTTTGATAACAAATGAGACCTACAATGCACTTTAACAAAAATCCCATTAGACCCAGAATTCTAATATTAACTAGAAGACATCTTTAGGTCAAATACCAAATTGCAATCACAACTCAAAGAACTCCAGTTAAGGAAGATCAAGGAGGATCTGCTATTCAAGTATTAATAAAATTAATCCAGGTTGAAAAGTACATCCCTTCTTCATCTAGTTAAGCAATGATGGATTTTTTATTTATTTTTTATGTATTGATTAGCGAAGAAATCATATTAATTATTTTTTTTTTCACATTGGTAATTATGCTCCATGCTTAATTACAAAAATAAAGGAATGCATCATAAGAAAACATAAAAAACCAATATGAAGTGCAACATACCTCCCTGCGAAGAAGCAAGTTTAGAGAACTGCAATAAGCTTTTCTCAGCGGACCCAAGCAATTCTTGTCGAGACTCTGCAAGTGTCCAGAAATATTATTTAGGTAGAAAAAGAGAATTACTGGGCAAATATATGCCTCCAAAACAAAATTCAAGCAGGAATAGTAAGGACTAATTGATTTGAGAATGTGATTTCTAATTTCATTTTCTGCTCTTACTTTTTGTACAAAAAATGACATGATTTATTTATTTGTTTTCGATCTTCAGATATTTGTACAAGGAAGAGGGGAATCAAAGTTCTACAAAAGCTTTGAAAATAGGGAACAAAATGAAAACAGAAAGCTTTTTGTCAAGGTAAATAGGTTCTTGGTCCCAAATATTTAACCTTCAAATGTTGCAGAAGACGTGCATATGTCCTGCACTTGTACCGCAGGTCAGCATGATCTGGCCTCTTTAACTGTCCTCGCTGTTTAGAGCAAGCAGAAAAAATGATACCAATAAATTCAATCCAAAGACTCCAAGGGTAACAATTCTATAACAAATTTGTAGAAAATACCTGCGAAAAGTAGCTTTTATCACTTATCATGAAGTCCACCAAACTAGCAAAATAATTTCTCAAGAATTCAGATGCTCTCCTGACAAAAGTAGATTTTAATTTTTCAAGTTCGGCACGCTTTTCTTTAACCTGTAAGGGGTTGCAGGAATCAGAACAGATGGTTTTTAGGTCCGACACATATTTGCCATATCAACCAAAGCCAGACTATTTTCACTATTCTTTGTGATGCCAAATTCGTAGCATTCTTGTAATTATCCCAGACAAAATGATAGAAATAATGGATGAAAAATCATCAATCACCTTGAAAAGATTTCCATTAAAACTTTTCTAACAAATACAACAAGCACTGTCTCACGGATAATTTTGTTTTCTGAATGGCTAATTCATGATTGACTGATTTTACCAAATGATTTTTAAGAGAGTAGTAAGAAGTGAACATACAGCTCTCATGTTTGCATAACTAGGGTCTAGATTAGGCGCTTCAAGGCCACGCAAGGCACTAGTCAACCATTCACATGCCTCAACATTTTGGAGCATTCGAGCTTCATCAAATGAACCTCCTGTCAAACTTGCAGCATACTACACCCAACAAAAAACTCATTAAAATAAATACAAGCTAGGAAGTTCATTTGGCTTACATTAGGATACAGGGTATACCTCAGAAGGGACACGCAACCGCTCAAGAAGCTTATCAAGCTCTTCAATGAGAGATTTGTTATTAACTGATTGCATTTCCAGATTGTTATTGCGGGTTTCTATCTGGATATAAGAAAAGTTATAAGGACAAAGTATATTAAGAGACTAGTACTTCTCAAGAACTCCAACATCAGAAATTACATCACCTGGATAACCTAGAAAAGCAAACAATACTAAAATTGCATAAAGCAAATTTCACGGCACTGCAAAAATAGTCATTTTGAAGAAACAATTGTGACCATAATTCACACAAACTAGACTCGCTGAAGCTTATAAATTATTCTGTTCCTAATTAAACTTGAAATTGGGTAGTGTAAAAATATCTGGATCGCTGTTTCTAGGCTAAACATATAGCAGAATGTAGATGTTTTTATTTTGATATCTTGGTTTACCTTTTAACTACTCCCATCCTTATATGCAAGACCCTTTTCCCCTAAAATACCCTTAGCTAATTAGCAGTCTCTTAGCCAAAAATAATAAATGCTAGAAATTAATGACATGAAGCCTTTCTCTTATGAGGATCGGACTAATACATAAACTCCCTTACCTTACCAAAGGAACAAGGAGAACTAAACAAATGATTCATGTTTCCAGTAAACACTGCCATTGCAAACAGAGTAAATTGTATCTAGAAAATTTATATTTTTAAAGTGAAGGGTACAGGTCCTTACTGATGCAATATCCTCCCTCATGTGCCGGAGTTTTACATTGAATATGCTTAACCATTCATCCATATCTTCCACAACACTGGTTGCTGCTTCAAGCCCTTGCATAACCTGCGCAAGGCACACATGTAGCATGAAGCAATCTATAAAAGCAAATTAATTTCTAATAAACTAGGGAAAAAGTGGCACTCCTTGCCTTCGTGATTTTTAAAAAAATAAATGAAAAATAAAAAGAGCAATAATGAAGATTAAATAACAAATCGCAAGTGGGGGTTATTATTGGAAAAGTAGATCAAGAGATAGAACAAAGACTAAATAAAAAATAAAGATTGTGCGAAAGAAATAATAGGCAGTTAAAGGAGTAAAATAAGATATACAAAATGTGTACATTAAAACATCATATTCCCTTTATATATATATTATATATTATAGATTATAGATTATAGATAACTAATGAACATGGAGATTTGTAAAATTGATTTAGCAACTCTATTAGTTTAAAAATGAGAAAAATGAAATAGTGAGATACAGTTACAACTTGAAATATCAGCAAAAAATATATAGTTTCAAAAAGACAAAATCAGAGAAAGTTATTGATTTCATAAAAAAAAAATCGAGTCCAGGATTTTAAATAACCTAATCATAGCTTAGTTAACAGAAAATCCTAGTTCAGTCTATAATGTAAAACAAAGGGAGAAAGTTAAGCCGCCATTAAACATATGAACCAAGAGGCCTGATAACAAGAACATAGCCAACGGCAATACCCACCAAAGAAATATCTTAGAATTTTGGTTCACAGCCTCATTCAATTATTATATACCAACTTGTAAAGTAAGAATTGACCAAGTTTTATAAACTCTATTCAAGTTACAACTCTAGTTGATCTGGGAATAAACACTCCTTTCAAGGTTGCAATTAGGCAACACAAAGAGCCAGCAATTAATGTGGGTCACAATAACCGAAACTAATGCGGCTTTTTCAACACACCACTAGATACCTAGGGCTATGGGCACACAAAGTTTGACAATGCAACCTAACAAGTCATTAGATCTTGCTCAACCCCACAAAATTAGTTTCAAAGGGAATAATTGCCCAAGCTTTATAATCTCTATAAATCATATCTCTAATTGATGTAGGACTAACACGTCCTCAACTCAAGGCTGCAAATAAGTCAGACTACGGGTAACAAAAACTTCCAATGAAGAACTTCCAATGAAAGGTCATAACTAAGAATGGTAATACCTCATCCATCAAAGGTTCACTTTCTAAAAGAGAATGCACATTTGCTGCTTCCAGGGCCTGGAGCTCCCTCTTCAACCTTTCAGAAAATTCTTCTGCTTCACCAATACCCATCACATAACTGCACAGATAAAAATTAAAAAAGAAACTCAACCATTTGTTGGATCATACTGGCACTGTAAAATAAGTCCTAATACAGGATTTAGTCAAATTGAATTATATACAAATCTAACTGTGTCATCTTAACTTTGACAAATATGTTACAATCATTATGTTTAACACCATCTAATAATTATGAATTCCCTGTATCAATATGAATCATAAAATGTGGCCAGCAGTTTTGTAAGGGAAGACAAAGAAACTCAAGTGTAACCCTAGGATTTTATGAACCTGGTTCCACAATTTACCGAAAACATAGGCCATTATTTCAAGAAAAATCTTATGATGAATATCTAGCCTCAATAAGACAGAAGAATAGAACCTACGTTCCCAAAAGAGCTTCCATGTCCTCTTCCTCTGCCTGGGAGACAAGTTCCTTTTCAACATTAACTTTTAATTCTGCCTCCCTCACAACAGATGATGCAACAGGACCACCATCTCGCACTTTATTCTGAGCAGTAACAGAGGGTGTATTTTCCTATTCCACAGTTTACGAAAATAAATAATTACAGCAGAAAACTTACATTCAATAATTAACTAAATAATGTAATAAGAAATTCGCACAGAGACAGTCCAACACTGTGCTTGGCTGGGAAGTTAAGAGGGAAGAAGGATATAAAAGGAAATGGAAAATTTAACTTTAATCCTTGTCTGGGAGATTTTAAAGGACGGGGAAGAATGAGATGTATTCCCCTTGGAAACCCATACCCCTCAACTTGGCAAGAAAAAACTGAAAATTATTCATTCAAATTAAATAAGGACAAGTAACTTATTTCTTCTCTGCTTCACTTTGAATGGAAAGGAATTTTCCCTCCCTTTTAACTTCATGAAGGAGATTTAACTCCCTCCCCTTCCCTCCCTCTACCCAACTTCCAAACATACTAACATCCCCAGCTTGAAGTCATAGACATGATGATATTCACGTTCCATACAGAGTAGCAATAAGCAAATAAAAATTAATTATTTATTAAGCAATAGAGGTGAAAGGAATTCAGCTCGTTAAAACAGAAAGAGGGCTACTTGATTATAAAGAAGCACCAAAATTAAGAGATTATATTGCACCTTAGCCCAAAGAGCCATCTCCACAACATCTATACCGACAACCTTCGGAAGGCGACCCAAAACATCTTTGCATATGTTCAAGATGCAAAGAAGGAGGCGGTTCCTACAAGATAAGTGATGGGCATTATGAGAAAATTTCCATCCCCTCACACAGAACTCAACCACTAACTAAACGTCTATGCATAGATTTTCAAATGTAACCTGTCATCAATATTGCGCATGGTCCATTGAGGAGGAGCCACACTCTGGCTTCTAAGGTTATCAAATCCCTGCAAGATACACAAGCATCAGCCTAACATGCATATAGTGGGGAACACAACAAAAACTAAACTCCAAAACAGAGAATGGTAGTAAGTTTCTCATAGCTTCTGTTCCTGAAACTGAGAGCCTGTGTAGAACTAGAACATAAAGATCTCATCCATTATAGAACTTTACCAGAGTAAATGTACATCCACTGGGATCATTTGCTACAACTTCCACTTTTGACAGATGCTTTAGCTTGTATAGCTTTGCAGGCTGCAAGCACAACAGTTTTACAAAGTTGAAAACGCTAGACAGGATGGTGAAGAAATGCCACTCAAAAAAAGAACACGTGACAAGAAACAACATCTAATGAGGAATCTCTAGCTACTCTGAATTCAATTTGAGGGGAGGGGGAATCATATCTTTTCTCGATCAAAGAACTATTACATAGTCCAGCTTCTCAGGTAAGGAGAAAGGGTTAATAAACCCTCGATTGTGTCTTATGTTGAAACTGACTTGACCATGGTTGTCTGGAATTATTATATAATAATTGCTGGATCATCAGCTAAAATCCAAGCATATGAAAATAAGAAAAAGAAAAAGAAATTACTTCAAGAACTCCTCCCGTAGAATACTTCAATACGCGAAGAAAAGCCGATGTCCTCTGACCCTTCGATTTCGCTGCAGCAAATACCACGTCATCACCAACAACTACACGAATGTAGAGTTCAACAAACAATTAAAACACAACACACGCTGAAGAAACCACACACAAATACTCCCGCCTTAAGATCCAACAAGCTACATATCACAAAAGGCACACGAAGTTAACCAAGCATTACTGCATAAACCATAACTAAACCTAATGCGATGTGTGGAAGCTTCAAAGTGTAGTTATAAAACCAAAAAACAAAATCAATGTTCACATCAGAGTAGTTAATTTAATTCCTTGAAAGCTAATAAAACACTGGTGGAATCTCGAGAAAGCAAGATGAAAGTAGCGAGCATAGGAAACAGTGGAATCGAGAATTGTAGAGAGGGAATTAGAGGAAGGTAACTGGAGAGAGCGAGAACCCTAGGCTTGGCCATTTGGCGACCGAGCTTGGACGATTTTCCTAAGATGCCGTGACTCTTGGCGACGCGAAGCGCCATGACGATCTTCTGCTTCGGATCCTCAATTGCGGCTTCGCAAGCTCGCCGGAGGTCGCCGTCATCGGCGCTCGATTTCGCCATTTAGCGTTCGTCGCCGATCTCGAAGCTCCTATCGTAACTGAAAGAGAGAGAAGAAGAAGAAGCAAAGTAAAAAAGACCGTAGCATAGTAGTCACAGTCTAAATGAGAGAAAAACAGACTTTTCTTTGAACCAGAATCTTCTGCAATTCGGATTTGAACTGCGTGCATCGCCACCGTTGATTTTACTTCTAGATGAATTAATATTAATAGGAAAGTAAAAGAAAATAAAATGTATGGTGAATGATTGAAATGTAGATTATTACAGTTGTTTTAAACTGTGGAGGATCTTCTGTTTTTTGTTGAGTCTTTGTTTACTTTTGTTTTACCCACCGTAGAACCTGGATTACTGGCAGTCAATTTTGACGCAATTCACCGTTGTCATAGACCAAAAGCTTAGTTGTTTTTTCTTTTTACAATTTTTGTATTTTACGAGGATTAATAAAGAAAATAAAAAATAGAAATTAATCTTCGTATAACGATTAATTAATATTCTTTAATATATTGGCACCTTTTAGCTTCATTTTCTTTTTCATGTTAATATATGTATATAAGGTTTCATTTTTATATGAAGTATACAGGGAATAAATATTAGAACAGTAATTTTATTTTATAAAACGAAATCTCGGTAACAAGTTACAGCACTTTTGAACTGAATACATATTTTTATATTTTTTTAGGGGTGACAATGCAGTTCGGTCGGTTCTATTTAGGTTTGACTGTATTTGGCTCACATAATGCGGGTTAGTTTGGGTTAGTTTATCTTATTCCGTATTTTTTTATACGAACTAAAAGATCTAGCATGTTTCGCATAAGTGCGGATAATGTGTTTGCGGGTCGATTCCTTTTTTTTTAATTTTTATGATAAAATTTTCAATGTTTAAAAAATTGAGAAATTTTAACAAGTTCACAAAATTAAACAACGACTTTGGGGGAGTTAGATGATAAATTAAACAACATTTTCATCATATTCATATTTGTACTTTGACCTACACAATGTATTTCTCAAATTTTAGCACATTACAAAATACATAATATTTGTCTTTACTAGTCATACAAGTATTTGAAACTTTAATACAAGAGTCCAGAAGAAAAGTAACTAATATATACAAGTGCAAGTTTTTTTATACTGATTTGTAGGCCAGCCCACACGAACTGCGGTTTTCTCCGGACTTGTGGGTTCACTATCTTGATCCGGCCCATGTTATTTTTGCGTGCCTACGGATTGGTCCAATAGGCCAAACTCATATTATTACTCCTAATTTTGTTACATATATTTTAATTTGTTTACATTATAATTTAAAATAAAATAAATAGAATAGAATATTTTACCTTTTTTAACTAGTTGCTAACACTGTTATGTACAAAGATGATAAAAATATGATAGTTTTTTTACTATTTTGATGTAACTTTGATAGACTCGTAAGATTTGAAAAATTAATGAGTTATAGATAATCGTGTTTAGTGATAATGACTTCATATAATAAGAGTGCAGTTTAAGTAACACTTCAATTTTAACCTAAGCACAACAAATAAGTTTTTGTGCAAATTACAAAATTGTGTTAAAGAAGTCGTGCTTTAATAAGCATGTCTTTGACTTTGTTTAAGAAGATTGTTAAACATATGAAGCTGTGAGCCATAAGACAATTTAATTTTTCTAAATGTAAAATCATAATCTCATATTCAATTATATTTAGTTTCATTATGTAACTATTGGAAAAACGAAAAAATAAAAAATAGAACAGGAGGAAGTCATGCATATATATATATATATATATAAAATTTTACGTCTATAGAGGATGTTACATTAAACTCCAATATACATGCTTTTTTATTATAACCTAATAATTTATTTAAAGTTGTATATTTTATTAAGATTTGATTAAGTTATTTATCAGTGCATATTATTCAAGGCAGAAAATAACAATTTTATATTCAATTATATATTATTTTTATTATTTTATTAGAGTGGGATAGAACTCTTGCCAATTTATTTAATAATAGAATTTTGAATTGATTTATTAACATATAAGTATAAATCAAATAAGTGTAAATAAATAAAAGTAAAAAGGGTGAATTGGTTTAAAAAAATAAAGTATATTTAAAAAGTTTCTTATTAAAAATGTTGTAAATGACGAAAATATAACCAATTCGGGGAAATTCTTTTAAAAAACAACTTCAATACATTTTTTAAAATTTTCTTGTTGTGAAAACTAGAAATATAAACTAACATGAGTGAATTTGTTTTAAAAAATAAATGTAAGGTATTTAAAACAAAGTCTAAAACTATTGTTGTTGATGAAGTTAATTAAGTGCAATTATCAATTATTGTCAAAAAATAAGACAAATTCAAAATAATGAGTAAGATGAAGAAGAAAGACACAAAAATTATTTATATTGATTTGATTATATATATATATATATATATATATATATAATATATATATATATATATATATATTATAAAATTTTAAAACAATTTTTACATCTTGCATCTTGCAATCCAAATTTTTCTAACACTAATTAGTGGTTATGTTTAGTGGGAGCTAACCATCATTGGTCCTAGTAATAGGTATTTGCGATTAAAACAAAAATAAGTGTTGAAAAAAATTGTTCCTTGGAATGATGCTTAATTGTTTAATAACATTTGTTCTCATTAAAACAACTATGATGTCTCTTTAGAAAGAATTTGACACATTTGGTGAAATCATTTATTAAAAGTAAAATTTCAATTTTTGTTTCTCGTATACAAATTTTAAAATAAATAAATAAATGAGATAAATATTATGTAAAATCACAACATGTAAAAATAAGATACAAAAACTCTTTTAAATTTCATTCTATCATGTTTAATAAAGATTTGTATTAATTTTGTAGTAATTAGTCAAGATAAAATAAGTTTCGTCATAGTTAACAAAATAACTCAACTCTAGAGTCATTCATTCAACTACTATAATTAAATTTTTATTTATCATAAATTTTATTGTTTTACAATAATTATTATTATATTTATTTCCCCTAAACAAATTAAATAATAAATATTTAAAACCAAACAACAATAAATAAATAAAGAGGTCAATACGTCTGAAGACAATATAAATAAATAATTAGTTTAGTGTGTAATTGGAACTATGAAGATAAATATAATAAATAAATAAATAAAATCAGTTCTTGATTGAAGATAAAAATAAATAAAATGAGATTAGAAACACCCAAGTGAGTAAATATAAAAATAAAATAAATATGAATAGATAAACAAATAAAAAATAAGATGATAATTGTTTCATTCTATTATCTTAACGATGATAGAATATATGTCTTTTCCTTTGTTCTCTTTCTTTTTTCCTCTTTTCTATTTCCTTGTTTTCTTCTTCTTCTCTTCCATTTTTGTTTCTTCGTTTTTCTCTTATACATTTCATAAGGAAAAAAATTCCCATTTACTTTATCTCTATCTGATGTACCTAAGCACATTTCTACTGTATAAGCATTAATTGCTTACTTATCTTTTTTATACAAAGAGATAAGCTTCTTATCCTACAATTATCATTATTATTATTATTATTATTATTATTGTTATTTCATTTATTTATTATTATTTTTTACAAGAAATCAACTTAATCTCAAACTTATTAGCTTTAAGGAGGCTGACCACAAAGCTAAGCCATACTAGTTTGGTTGTAAAAAGGACGATCATAAAGACTTAACCACAAGAACTCAACCACAAGGACTCATCATAAAGCTTAGTCAAAAGCTCAACCACAAAAAGTTTAACCATAAGGGGTCTGCCATATAAGTTGACCATAAAAAGGTCAACCAACGAGAAACTCGATCACAAAACTTGGCTAAAAAAGAAAGCTAGACCACACACAAGACCTCAACCATTAGGAGCTTAATACAAACCTCAAACAAAACTCAACCGCAACACTTTGCTTTAAGATATCAACCTTAGTACTCAGTTTTATTACTAAGCTTACTCAACCTTAGTATTAAGCTTACACACATTTAAATGTGTGTTTTTGTGGTTAATATAGAAAAACAATATTGAAACAAAAACAAGCTTATAAGTCTTTGAAAAATTGGGATGTGTTCAGCAATTGTTAGTTATTTTTGTTTATCGAATACTAACATTTTTTATAATTTTCAATTAAGTCTTTGTCGTTTTAACTTTTTCTGTTAACTGGATAATGTGACTGTTATATGATCTTGTCACCTTGCTTAGTTGTCACCACAAGAATTTTTTATCATTTATAATTTGATCATCGCTTAAATTTCGTACCCCACCAAATTAATTCAGATAAATGCAATATGTGGTAACCAACCAGAGTCGTCTTCCAACGACCAATGTTCTTGTTCAAAGCTTCATTTTCCAGACAAACACAACACCTATAACATGGGGGGGTTGGCAGATTTACGGATGTAACACAATACTGAAAACATAAATGCATATGTGTAAAAACGATGTAAAAACAACGTTGATTCCTTTCTTCAAATGAAAATCCACCAATCACAGATTACAAATCAAAATGGTTATACTAACTCTCATGAGACCCGAATTAATTACTAAGTGCAAATTAACTTGAACTCAAGTGCAATTAAGCAATGCACACAACCACGAATCTGTTACAGTTCATTAAGATTGAACACACAACGAATTTCACTCTGCAAACTAAGCATAAATAGAATGGTTTCTTCATTAAACCCAAACGCAAATTCAAAATGGAGAGATTAACAAAACTCAACCGAATAAAACACTAATATCAAGGTTTCAATTCATTCTCTGCAAAGAATTAACACATAAAATTAGTTCTTCATGGAATTCGAATTACGGTTGAACAAAAATTGCGATTCAACCATTCAAATGAGTACAAATTGGTGAAGGAAACGAAAATGTGCAAGGAGAAAAAGGGGCAAGAACGAAAATAGTGTACAAAAACGTTAAATGCTTTAATATAAATGTTACCCAAGGTGCAGAAAACGAGAATCTCAACAATAGGTGTTATCCATAACTCATAAAATGTGAAAAATGAGGGCAAAGTGTGAAAAATTAACATGTGCCTCCATGGGTGACCTTCAAAGCTTCGAAAAGCTAAAAATGGAGAGTGGAGAAGATGATGGTGCAGCAGGAGCTGGGGTAGCAGCAGGGACAGGTGAAACTTGGGCAGCTTATGGTGCAAGTGCAACTCTTTGTTGTTGGTAAGGAGGAGGCTGCACATTTTGAACTTGTTGGTTTTGCTGTTGTTGTTGGTTGCCCCATCTTAAATTAGGATGATTTCTCCAACCTAGATTGTATTTGTTGCTCGACAAATCATGATTTTGTTGGTGTTGTTGGGGCGACTTATTGTTGAAAATGTTAGCAGCATAGGCTTGAGGAGTATCAGAAGGTGTAGAAGTTGTGACCTGTTGCAAGAGGGGCAAGAATATGTGAAATGCTTAACTGACGTGCAAATGCCACAAACTCTTGCAGTAGAATGTTCAGCTCTTTGATTTGTAGCATGTTAGTTGACTAAGGCGATAAGAACATCAATATTGGTCTCTCCAACTTCTTAATGTATTCGGCAGCTCCTACATCATGAACACCCCTAACAACAATGGCATCATTTCTTGCGCCAAATTGCTGAGAGTTAGAGGCCATGTTCTCAATCAATTGCCTCGCTATTGGGGTTGAATTACCAAGAGTACCACCACTTGCAACATCAATCATGCTTCTATCCATATGGTACAAGGCTTCATAAAAATACTGAAGAAGCAGATCTTCAGATATCTGGTGGTGTGGACAACTAGAACACAAATTCTTAAATCTTTTCCAATATTCATAGAGATTCTCCCCAAACTGTTGCTTGATGCCAGAGATCTCCTTTCTTATGGTTGTTGTTATGGACGTATGGAAGAATTTGGCCAAGAACAATCTCTTCAAGTCATCCTAGCTCGTGATGGACCTGGGTGCAAGGTAATACAACTAATCTTTTGCATTGCCCTCCAAGGAATGAGGAAAAGCTTTCTAGTATACATGATCTTCTTGGACATCTGCAGGCTTCATGATGGAACACACAACATGGAACTGCTTCATATGCTTACACGAGTCCTCACCTGCAAGTCCATAAAACTATGACAACAAATAGATTAATCCAGTTTTTAAAACATAAGGAACTTTCTCTTCAAGATACTGAATGCATAATGAGTCATAAGTGAACTCAAGTGCAGTCAGTTCACTCATTGTCCTCTCATGAGGTGGATTTTGAGCCATGTTATCAATTTCAAAATGAATTTCAAAATGATCATAAGGCTCAGTATGCATAGTATGCTCAAAATGATCAGTATGCACATTCTGATCATAATGATCAGTATGCACCTAAGTTCATGACTCATTGTGCATTCAGTATCCTGAGGAGGAAGGGAGGAAGTTCCTTATGTTTTAAAAACTGGATTAATCCATTTGTTGCCAAAGTTTCATGGACTTGCAGGTGAGGACCCGTGTAAGCATCTGAAGTAGTTCCATGTTGTGTGTTCCATAATGAAGCCTGCAGATGTCCAAGAAGATCATGTATACTTGAAAGCTTTTCCTCATTCCTTGGAGGGCAATGCAAAAAGATTGGTTGTATTACCTTGCACCCAGGTCCATCACGAGCTGGGATGACTTGAAGAGATTGTTCTTAGCCAAATTCTTCCCTACGTCCAGTTCAACAGCCATAAGAAAGGAGATCTCTAGCATCAAACAACAGTATGGGGAGAATCTCTACGAATATTGGGAAAGATTCAAGAATTTATGTTCTAGTTGTCCACACCACCAGATATATGAGCATCTGTTTCTTCAATATTTTTATGAAGGCTTGCACCATGTGGATAGAAGCATGATTGATGCTGCAAGTGGTGGTACTCTTGGTAATTCGATCCCAATAGTGAGGCAATTAATTGAGAGAACATGGCCTCTAACTCTCAGTAATTTGGCGCAAGAAATGATGCCGTTATTGTTAAGGGGAGTTCATGATGTAGGAGTTGCAAAATACACAATTGAGCATTTCATAGATTGTTGTCCCGCCTTGCTACAGACCACAACTTCTACACCTTCTGATACTCCTCAAGCCTTTACTGCTAACATTTTCAACAATAGGCCACCTCAACAACACCAGCAAAGCCATGATTTGTCCACCACAATCCAGGATTGAGAAATCATCATAATTTGAGAATCAACAACAGCAAAACCAACAAGTTCAAAATGTGCAACATCTTCCTCACCAATAACAAAGAGTTGCACATGCACCACAAGTTGCCCAATTTCCACCATCATCTTCTCCACTCTCCATGTTAAATTTTCACGCTTTGCACTCATTTTTTACAATTTATGAAGCATTTAACGTTTTTGTGTTCTTGTCACTTTCCCCCTCTTTGCACATTTTCGTTTTTTACACCATTTTAGATTTTCTACACCGTTTGAATAGATGAATCATTTGTTGAACCCTAATTCAAATTTCATTAGAAACTAATTTTATGTGTTATTTGCAAAGACCTTGAAATTTTTTTTGTTCAGTTGAATTTTGTTTCTAAATTTGCATTTGGATTTAACGAAGGTTTGGATTTTCAATACATTCTTTGGATTCATAAATGGACTGATATCACATCTGAAATAGTCTCACAGTCTTACCTCTAATGTTCATAATGTTTGACTTTTTTTTTCTTACTGTTGAGTCAAAAAGGTTAAAATTTAAACTGCTACGGTTTTTTTTTTTTTTTTGAGTTTCCACGTTTTTAAAAATCATTGGAAAAAAATGATATCCCAACCGAGTTATATACATTGTCAAAAAGGAGTTATTTTTTATAATTTTATATAATTTTTTTATAATTTCGTAATTTTATTTCAGATTTCTTCTTTAATTAGTTTTAAATTTTACTTTCATAATTTTAAAAGATTTTTGAATTTATTAAAAAGGCATGTTAATTTTATAAAAATTTTCTTCATCATTTTATTTTTTTAGTTGAAAATTTTGTAATTTTTTTCATAATTGTAATTTTACAATTTAATTTTATTATAATTTCATAATTTCATAAATTTTATAATATATTGTGAAATAATAATAAAAAATCAAGTACAAATATTATTGTTTGATAAATAATTGTTTGATAATAAATAATAAAATTCTTACTAAATTTTCTAATTGACATAATTATCATATTTTATTTGAAATAATTATTTGGTTATTTGACGAACGAAATTCATACCTAAATGCATTTTTAGGTATCAAATTTTGTATCAGTTTTATATAAAAATTTTGTATCAGTTTTATAAAAATTTTGTATCAAATTTCTGTAATATTTTTCATAAGGAAAAAGGACTTAATAAAAATACCAGAGTTCTCACATCTTTTGAGAAAATATTAAAAGTTCAATTAGATTTTAATTCCCAATACAGTTTTGACAAAAAAAAGTATAAACAATTTCATACTTTTAAAGAAATTCACAAGAATTTATTTTAATTTGAAGTTTCAAAATCCTGGTACAACAAATTTGATAAAATATGAAAAACAAGAGAACTAGTTGGGACAACATAGAAAGCAGATAAAAAAACATGTTCCCAGAAATCGTGCCGATTAAATTCTAAACAGATAAAACAAGTTACAGTCTATTTTAGAAAATGAATAATTCAATAACCCACTTACATCTATCCATCTAAAAACAGAACAATATAGAATTTATTTTTCAAAGAAGGAAAAAAATATAAAAAAAAAAATCCTACAATGGGATGAGAGAAATGTTGCACTCAAAATATCACAGACCAGGGAGAAACGTCACTCCAATTAGAAACATAACGCAAGTGAATCTTACTTTGGTGATCAAGTCCGAATAAATAACGGAAAGTAAACTCATCGAATAAATTATACTGCCCTGAACATTGTATTATTTTGTAATCCTCAAACGTTAATGGGCTGAAAAGAAATAAACATAATTCACAGATCAAACAGTTAGATTTGATAGATTTCACTCAAAAGAACACAATCACAAGGAGACATCATCCTCTCAAAATGATAGATGAGATAATGAAACATACTCCAAACACCACTACAAAGAAACAAATGGCAAATGATAATGTATGTATCATGGTTAGAAAATCAAATAGAGAGAACTAAGAAGAAATCAAGTTATCCTAAAATGTTGGCCAATTAAAACGTGATTTCAAATCTACAAACAATATGAACATGATAAAAGAAAAATGAACACAAACTACGAAATCAAATAGATATATACGTCATTAAAAATAAACGCATCAAATAATGTAAGGGTGACGGAAACCTAAAGACTGCCAAGAGATCATAATCAATTAGTGGTCATGATCACAACCGCACATTCTTTGACCCTCCGCTGTAAATTTAGTAATGCCCAAGAAAATAAATATCAAACTAGCAAGTTGAAATGCAAAAGAAAAAATTAATTTAAGAGTAAAAGAAGAACTAAAGCTTCACAGTTCAAGGAATCTTCTGCCACTGTTTTCCACGATCCTACCCCACACATCTCTGTAAAGAACAACGATACAACAAATCTATAACTGTAATAGCAGACGATATTTAAGAATATAAAACGAACGAAGAACAGAACAATAGATCAATTTAGGAATTAAAAACTGAGGGGAGTCGCTGATAACATGGTCCAAGAGATGCTTACAACAACCTCAAAGAGATGCACGACACTAAATGAAAATAATCCAAACACCGCTGCAGAGCAACAATTCACAATTCAAGCCATGTTTGGTGATCAAGTTCAGAAAAGTTAAATAATAGAAAGGAAACTCATCGACAAGCCATGATATCATGATATCCTAAACCGTTATAAGCTTGATCTATAAATCCTCAACCGCTAAAAGAGGTCTCAAACTCCGAGCTGAAAAAGGAATAAACACAAATACCAGCAAAACAACAATTTCATATTACAACAAACAACCAAACTCTAAATACTCAACCGCCAAAAGAGATGTCATAGACTCCAGAACTTGCTGAAAAGGAACAACATAAATACCAACAAACACCAATGTGAAAAAAGATGTAAGGGTGACAAAACCTAATACTTCACAGACATCCATTGCCCGTCTTCCTGTGCAGACGAAAAAAGTAAGAATTCAATAACGCTCTTAGTAAGAAAAAGTATAGCAACGCGATGACTTCACATTCATATCAAGCTGAAAGGCAAAAAGAAATTTACGAAAAAGGGGAAAAGGGTTCCATACTCTCCCCGTCGAATAAAATATTATAAATAGAATTGGTATTAAATCCAGAGATCTTCAATCAGACAAAACCACCTCATCCATCGATGATGGCAAAACATAATATAATTCGCCATAACCCTACACAAACTTCATCAAAAAATAAAGTAATAAGAAGCACATCAATCACCACCGAAACAAAACCAACAAAATCGAATCGCCGAAGAAATACTAAGAAAACCAAATCAACAAATCAACGAAGCAATAACTAGAAAACCTCGAAGAAATACTAAGAAAACCAAATCAACGAAACAATACAAAACCAAATCAACGAAGCAAAACCAAGAAAACCGAATAGCCTAAAATAAAACTCAAACCCCAAATTCATATGACGAATACAAGAAACCAGTACCTATGAATGACACGAGGGAACATTAGGCCAAGGCGGTATATATAGAAAGGGAAAGAAAAGATGGACGGCTGAGATTAAGCAGTGGGTGAAAAATTAGACGGTGATGATGCAATTAAATTTTAAAATTCCTGATACTTATCCCATACTCCTAACGGTAATACCCTAACGGCTATACTCCTAACGGTAATACGCTAAGAACTACTCACTATAGTTATTAATTGATATTTAAGTAGTGTTTTATTTTTATTAAGAGATAATTCTTTAATTTTCCTATTCAAGGTAACTAAAATTTTAAGATTTTTTAATCTTAATTAACTTGAATTCAATATCTAAACATTTTACTTTTTACACATTATATAAATAACTTTAATTTATCTGATCAATTTTAAAATAATTATTTTTTAAATTAATACTTAAAAAAAATTCAGGTTATTAATTTTATTATAATGAGACACTTGTGTGAGTTTATTTTTTTTAGAATGACATTTTGTTGCCATTTCAGATTTTAGAGTAATATATTATTATTCTTTCAGTAGTTTTAGGTTTTTTTCATCAGTGTGTTTATATTTATCATCAGTGTTTTTTTTCATTTCATTTTTCTCAAGAGAAAGGCTGTAGCATTTCGATTAATAAATAGGTACCTTTCAGTATATACTTTATAGAAAAACTTTTGATATAACTAGAAATATTTTTTAAAAGATATTTTCATATTTCATTATATCTAAACTATATTTCCAAAATTCAAATAAATTATTTTATCTTTGTTTGAATAAATTAATTTAATTTTTGTTTAAATTTAATATATACTTAAAATTGAAATTTTAAGATAAATATGAATTAATTTTAAACATTCAATATAAAAAATGTTTAAATTCTTATTTTATTTGGAGAATTTAAAATTTTACACTTTTTGCATAACCAAAACATTCAATTATATTTTCATGATTTTAAATTTTGTTCCTACATTTTCTGACATATTTTACTATAAATATCTTAACTTATCTAGAAAAAACCAAAGTACTTTTTTCGAAAAAATATTTATTCAAACATAAAATCAAAGTTATATTCTTAATTATTCTTTAAGATGTATTTCAAGTATTATATCTACACTTAACTAATAAAATATCTGACATTTTTTTAATTGAGCATTTATTTTATTTAAAATAATGTTATATGATACATTATTAGTTACAAATTCTAAATATATTTATGTACACGAATATTTATTTATTGTGAATTCGAAAAAAAAATTATCCCATGGAAGTTTTATTTTTATTTTTAGTAGAATGAAGTTTTGTTACCTACCTATTTATTTACATGAAAATATATTACATTCTTATACTTGCTTTCATTGAGAATTTTAAATGATTTAGAATTCGATCATACTATATTTATCTAAACGCATCCACACCTACATTATATAATAATTGTTTAATTCATTATCAGTGTTATTTACTTCACCATTTTTTATACATAATATATATATATATATATATATATATATATATATATATATATATACTTCTGTTTGTCAGAAATATTAATCAACAGTTTTTTTATTATTTTAGATGTTTAAGATATTCTAATTCAATACAACATTATTTTACTGATATTTTTTCTATTATAGAAATATAGAATTTTAAGAATATTTGAATCTCAATTTGTGTTAAATTAAATTAAAATTTTAACTTTCAATCGTTTTATGTTTACTTTAATGATTCATTTTAAATTACATTGTATTTTCTTAACATTTCTGATACGAGTTATATAATACACTTCCACATAATGAGGATACAATATAAGCATTTTACTCTCAAGACAGTTTATGTCATATAACATATGTAGTAAATAAATAACTTGATTAATATTTTAAATTTCTCATTGTGATGATTACTATTATTTTATTATTATTCTTGTTATTATTATTATATTATTAATTAATGTTTATAATTTATTATCATGTATGATTTTATTATTCTATTATTTTCTTTGTATTATATTAGTACTGTAACTACACTTTATAATTTTTCTTTCTATCACATTTTAGTAGATTGAGTTTACTATAGTTTTATATTTTTATATTGTATTAGTATTATTTATTTTACTATCAGTGTTTTCATCTCTTTCCTTTACATTTTTTATTTTAGTATTTTTAAAGAGAATGATATTAAAATCTATGGATAAGTTTTAATTTAGATACCGATTATAATACTATTTACTTTTAATATTTAATGAAGTATACTAGTATTGCAGTTTGTACGATAGCTTGAAGAGGTAAATGCTACAGTAAAAATTGAAATGTATTTAATATTAGTATAGATTACTTATAACTCTACCATATTTATTAAATAATAAATATTAGAACTTCATAAATTAAAGTCAGCATAAATTAAAGTGAAGTAATAAGAAACACACACTTTTATAATCTGTCAATAAAATATTGTTAGAATAATGACTAGAATTCATTATATACTATTAAATGATGAAAGAAGTCATTAAAAAGAAGTGTTATAAACCAAATTATATATATTAAAAATATAAAAAGTGTATAAAAGAGTGGAATGTCCATTTATGTCTATTTTGTAAAAAACACTTTCGAGAAAGTTCTCGGTAGAAATACAATGTAAACAATGTTTTAAAAATGGTGTGTCTAACCACAAAACAATACTTTATTATTATTGTAATATTTTAAATAGTGGAATAGTATAAGACTCAAAATAGTCATCGATATACATTATATAGTTAAATATTTATATCTATTTTTTTTTTCAGTGAACTTCAATTATTGAGCACAAATAGCTCTAAAATCATTGGTCACAGAAAATCACAGGTAACAGACATCAACTACAACTATCCCCTAAACTAATAAACCTTATAGGCCACATCTCATTATGCAACTCCTCTCATTTTCTTCAGCTTTTGTCAGGCTTGTTATTCTTAGAATAGTTCAAGAAAACATTGAAGCTAAAACCAATAATTTAACATCCTGGAACTTAATCTAACCCCTTTCCTAAAAAAATTAACCAACACAACCTTGAAATGGTTCCCTCTTATCATGTAACTTCTCTATATCAGGATTCTTAACGGCTTCTTTTTAAGCTTTATGATGTGTTTCACAGGTGTCACAACACAATGCATCACAAGCTGAATGAATATACGTATCTGTTTCATCAGTGGTTCGAAGTTGTGCTCCGGTTAACTGTTTCATTGTATGCCTCACATAATCATTGCCATCAATAGACTCTTCTGGAATAATTGCTACATGTCTGACAGAAAATATCTATGCCAAACCAACCACATAGGGCAGCATTTATTTACTCTAACTAAATATAACAGACACAGCAATTTCACAATTCAGGAAAAGATCGATTTTATTATAGAAACTGTGTTGGGAAACAGGTTCAAAGAAAAATATCTTATTTGTTTGATTTCTCTTTCTATCACTATATTCTTTCTGAAATAACCTAATCACAGAGCTCACAATAAACAATTAAATACAAATTATAATCATTCACTGACTATGAGAGAAATAAGGAATGAAATAGATAAATGTAGGTAGGCATTGCTCTCAACCAATTTAACTAAATCAGCTTTGCAAAGGTTTGGCCTTGCGGACATGGCCCATACTATTGACAAGATCCTTGCGAGTACAAACAGGAAAAGTATTGATGTTTTGGAATGCTTTCAGCCTCCACAGGACATAAGGGAAGCTGAGCTGATCCCTAGAAGTGAAGCGAACCACCTCATTAAACCAGACGCACATCAATAGATTAGTTAAGGGTGTATGCTTCCTGATGATAACAGAGGCTTCACATAGAGCTGCACAGCACAAGTTTAATGGAACATTTTACAAAATATATGGGCAAAGGGGGAGATACAGTCCAATGTAAGCCAAAGTTTGGAAAAAGACCAAATGAGAGGATTGAAATCTATTGACAATTTGATATACAGCAAGATCTTAAATGAAATAGAACATGGATTTTTTTTTTTTATTGAGGAAAAGAAGAAAAATGTAAAAATTATTTTACTTTTAGCTAATAAAATATGATCAGTGCATACCTTTTTTTCCATTAAATCTCTTGTCTTCGGGCAAGCCATCTTTTCTGTACTGATTCAGTTGCACTTCAACTTCCTCTGGCTTGGCTTTGTTCTTCTTGACAACAGCTTTAGCCTCATCATAGACACTACTGCGAGCTCCATGTTCTGATATGGCAAGCAAAGATTTTGTGCGCCAAAGAAGTGCGTCCAACACACCTAGTGGGTCTCTCCGAAATTGGGACTTAGAGTCTACCCAAATTGAGTATTTAGCTTGAGGAAAAAGGCGATGGCTTAACATCTGAAAAAGTTCCAAGTGCACACACATGGTTCAAAAATTTAACAAAGGAAAATTTTACAAGAGGATGATACCCCAAATTAAAAAAATATATGGATTATACAAGCTTTTCAACTCAATTAAACACAAACTTTTCATGGATCTGGTAAAGGCATGTGTCAATTGATAGAGTTGCTGAAGGACAACAACCATTATTATGAGCATGCAATTACATAGTAGTGTGTGGACAAATAAGAATCTTCAAAAGGGGCAGGACAGGACACACAACTGATTGGAGCCACGTGTTAATTATGCACTGCTACAAAGACATAGCAAATGGCATAAAAAAGAAGACACCAGGCTTCAAAGATTTACTACCTTGGGAATTTTACCATTCAATCTTTGATCGGCAAAAGGAAGATCTCGAACAACAACAACACGCCAATTTCCAATAAATCCATTTTCCCCGATTCTACGCTCCACCAACTCCTGCGCTTTGACGGTGATTTCATCCCAGAATGCAACATAGCAAACCTGCATACCACTAAATAGATTTGGCAAATAAGATCAGAGACTTCTGGGATGTATCAATAACAAACTCTTATACTGCTTAAATAACCTTCTTAAGCGAAGTGTCAGACATTCCAATTGGCTGATAGAGATCATCTCCACCACCAAATGCACAAGTAGATACCACGACTTGGCAACCTTGCATGTAACTTTTATCTTGATCAGATATCTTAAACCCTCCATTCACACTGAAAAACCCACAATGTACCGTCATAGTTTCTTTCACCTACACGAAGAAACAAAGGCTAGAATAAACATATATATAACTACCGCCAAGCAAAAAAGTAGCTAAAAATGAGAACAAAAGCCATCTCATTACCTCAAAACTTCTATCTCTCTGCTCAAATGTTTGATTTCCAGTAAACAAATTAAACCGTGTGTCCTCTGTACGCAATTGAGACAACGTAACATTCGCTCCTACAAAAGACCTATCACTCTCTGACATGTATAAAACTTCACCAACAGGACTTCTAGAAGATTCTTGTTCCACAGTTATATCCAGCTGCTCAAGCTTTTCAGGAGGTAGGAGCTTCAAGCAACCTGATAGGGATCAAATCACACATCAAAACCCTATCCCATGCATCTTGAAATGAAAAAAGTTAACATCTCAATTGAGAATTACCCACCCTGACAATTAACCACTTTTAAGAAACAGTTAAGTACCACATTTCAATATACACAACACTATTAAGTATCAACCATTAGCGAAAGCATATTCAATCACTAGTGCCACAACAAGTACATGTTGATAAATATATACACACATTCATTCACTCTTAACCACTTGTGCAAAATTGTCACTATAAAAAATTTCAGCAACACTGATGACCTGCTAACCACTCGTCATAAAATGTATTTACCAATTAATATCACAAGAGTCAGACATTTCTATTGGATACACACAACAATTTCCTCTTTAACTACTTATCAGACAAAGTCAATCGCACAGCTCTAGAGATTTTTCAACAATCCGATGAAACTATTACCCACAAGTGGAGTCCTACGAGAATCATCAGTAATCTGAAAATAGAGAGAAAAAGGTACTCACGTTCTCTGATGCCAGCGACAACATGTGTGGTAGGATCGAGGCGATTCAAGTTGGTGGGGGCCTTCCGCAATGTGGGACTAGATCCATCTATTCTGCTAGTGCGTGCTTCTATGCGGCTGTTCGTGTTTAAACCATTCAAGTTTCGCCCAATTCTGGTGGCTTCGAATATGAACAATCCCGCGGCGGGAACAATGACGAGCAGCATCCAGTATCTGACGAATAGCCTCCGGAGCAATCTTCTGTTGCCGAGTTTCTTGCGCTTCCGTCGCGCGCGGACCCGCATCCGACCCAGCTCGTCGGATTCCTCGTCCGACAAGGAGATCGAGACACTCTTGTTCTGGAACATTACGGAAGATGTGGCGTAACGCGGTTGCGAGAGGGAAACAGGGAACGAGGTTGATAATGCAGAATAAATTTAACGACCTAAGAACTGTCCCTCATTTCCTTCCAAGGTCCCGTTCTATTGGTACCTCTCTGATGCGAACAATTTTATTTTTTTTTCAAAATAAAAAAACCTTAAATAATGTAAGAAAATTATTTAGATACTCATTTAAATAATAAAAAAAAACAAAAACTTTCTCATTTTCTTTTTTAATTTATTTCTTCTGTAAGAAAATTAAATATACTCTTACTTTTAAGTAACCAGGTACTACATTTTTTTATTTAAATTAACAGTAAAATAACATTTTTTTTTTGTTTTACATGTGTTACTCACCTTGGTATAGTAAAATCCTTTATTTAATACCCCTTTGGCCATCATCCAAAGCAATTTCTCCTTTGTAAAATACATTTCAATGTAAAAACTTAATGAGGGTAGATCAATAGGTTCAATAGTATGGGTAAAATACTGTACATTTTTTAGCAGTTCTTACGAACTATAGCAATTAATTTCGAGACACATTTAATTGAATTCAATGATTTTAAATAAGTTGATTTTAATATTCTTTAGCAAAACCATATTTAATTTAAAATGTCATGCTTCCCCTGTCGAGTTGTGCGTTTCTTCTTCTTTTAAAATGTCAAAACTATTTGATATTATTTTTAGTTATTATAAAAAATAAAAAACTAAACATATATGAAATTTTAATGGAATAACAATGTGATAACACTTTAGACTGTTGGCATATTTTTTTCTCTTAATATTTTGAATGCATAAGAAGTATTTGCTTATCATAGAAAAGCAAGCAAGAATTAATAGAAGAATATAGTGCTTACATTTAAAACTATTTGTCATTTGATACAAGATAATATCATATATTCTTTTAAATCTATAAAGAAAAAGTTAAATGAGGCGATAGGCATGGAAACTAAATTGTTGCACATCCAAATTTTCTTTGGTGTTATTTTATCTAGAGTTTCTGTAAAAGAGTTGTTCTTGTGACAGAATGATGTCTAGAGGCACAACCAATGAAAGTTTATGTCTATCTCTGAAAAACGATGAAAAAATTGAGACAATAAGAAATTTCACACGTTACACGTCATTATTTATTTCAATATGCCAAATGAAGGAACAAATAGGCATAAGAAATGAAGGATAAATACCACAAAATTTAGGTCATGAAAACTATAGTAGTAAACCACTAGTTTGGTTGGGGTGAAAGAGAGAAATATTATCATACCTACAATTCCCAATTCCATACAGATCAAGGAAACAAGGGATGGGGAAACAGAGGGCAAGATTCTGAATACATACACGCCTTGGGATACTTCTCAATCTCTCTTTACTTTCTCTAACGAAAATCTACAGCAACAAATGAAAACAAGCAATTGTTTCCGATATAATCCAATTCCAGAGACACTTGGAGGACAGAAAAAGACAAACCATACATGTAAAATCCCAACCTCAACGTTTGGAATATTGAGGGGCTTTACGAGCTTTCTTCAAACCAACTTTCTTCCTCTCAACCACTCTGGAATCTCTGGTAAGAAGTCCTTCCTGTCTCAAAGGTGCTCTATGATCTTCGCTCACCTTCAGCAAGGCACGGGCAATGCCAAGAGAGATTGCCTGAGCCTGACCAGAGAGGCCACCACCCTCAGCTTTGACAAAAACATCATAACTACTTTCATATCCCAAAGTTATCAAAGGGACTTTAATGTATTGAAGCCACAATGGATTTCCTTGAAGATATTCCTGCACAAAATTAATGTAAATCAGACAAAAAAAAAAATCAAAAGGAAATAACATTTATAAATAACACACAGACAGACCTGAGATGGAAAAAACCATTAAAAAATGAAAACTCCTAAAAGATACAATCACAACTGTAAAAATGTCGTCAACAGATTACAAATAACCAGAACATTATCTGATTGCAATTCGACCAGATTTCTTATTAAATCCTAAATCCAAGATGACAATATGAGAAATTTCTTCATGCCACTATGAATAGTGAAAAAGAAACACGAGCCACCAAGAAACATCAATCACACAAACTAGTAAAAGCAACCCATTCATAATATGAAAATACAAAATTAATTTCAAATAAAACAGCAAAAGACCCACCACACATATACATTATGTCATCATAACTCGTAATACTAATTCTTCTTCCACTAAGATAAACAAAGAACTTAAGCAAAAATCCAACTCAGGCAGATGTTCAAATTATATCATGTAACATTTAAGCCACCAAATAAAATGACACACCTCAAGGCATGCTTGGTAGAGATGGTGGAAAACAAAAAGAACTTGAAAACTATCCACATCAACTCAACCATGCAAAGCCAGAGTGAATGTGAACAAGTGCATAGGAACAAGTTGGAGTCCCCACCCCCCACCCAACAAAAAGATCCTATAATGAGCACAATGAAATCAATCTTTTTGGTGTTCTTGTTTTCAGCAGAAGTTTGTCCTGGTTTGTGGAGCAGAAGTTGGCACTGCATATGCAACTAGTAGTTCAAATTGAGCAGTCAAGGAACCGAGTTCCTTCGTCTTCTTCCTGAATAATCAGGTAGAAAATCTTGTTAATGGAAAGTATGGGATCCTATTAACAGCCCAAAGTGAGCAACTCATGACATTCCAGGCCACATGGGCATTCCCAAGCCCAAACAGATGTCCTCTAGGTCAGCATGGCTCAACAACTACTATTTGAAGTGACCTATTTCAAATTTTCTTTTTCCTTTACCTGTAGGATGTGTCTAACCTTGGATTTCAGTACAGTTACCTCTGGTCTTTTAAATAATTCAGGTCGTTGTAGTCGGAAATCATGAATGAAAATTGTTATCTTCTTTTCTTCAGTATAGTGGCTCGTTTATTTCCATTAATTTTCCCTCAACCGTAACATTTGGATGCTCTCATTGGTATAATCTAACCTCTGACTTGGGAGAACGCGTGATTAAGGCCCATAAGGAAGCCCATGACACATTCTATGTAAAATGTATTCAAGAAGAGATTTCACACCTTCACAGAAATACTCACCCAGCTCTTCCCAGATACCCTTTTCAGTCTTACAATGATTTACATTAAGTGACCCCTGAGAGCAGTTAATCAACTCCGGCAACTGAAAAACACGATGTCCATTATGTTGTTAAAAATGTGCTTCAGGTTCAATGCAATTTCAGTCGCATTAACTTCCTTGGAGACAAAATTGGAATAAAAAAGGAAAGCCACTTTAGTTACTCTGTCATTCCAGAAGCAGCACAGCACCAGAACGATCTTCTGTGTTCACTGTGCCATCCGCAAAACTATCTGATTTCTCAACTGAGGCAATTTTCATGGGACAGGACAATTAGCAGTAATGGTCACTGGTGAGAAGCTAAGAAAAAACCGGGTTCAGACAAGGGTTATCCACAGTGCGAAGGGAGAATGAATTGGAGCAAACATCCATGGAAGAAAGGAAGACAGCCATTGACGAGCAAGAACAGAAATCACAGGAAGCCAAAGAACTTCCAATACCACACCAGATACCATAGAGTTTATGAATCAGAAGATTCTGAATCGATTGAATTTCACAGTCTAGCACAATACAAGCATATATCAGCCGCTCTAATTCATCAACTCATAGACTGTAATGATTGAGCTACTTACAGAACCTATGACAACCCAAATCAACTAACCAAGACCCTGTCTGGAATAAAAAAATTACTAAGTAGATAAAAATCAACTTAATATGGCATAGAAGTCCTGAAATTTCGAGTTGAATCATTCTATCTAAATCTCTAAATTTATCCACTTGCCACCATTCTAATTCCTAAATATATGTTAATATATCATTTAAGTCAAACTTTTAATTTATTATTTTGGAGTAATATAATTGACAAATTGCACTTTACCGAACTAATGTAGAATTTCTTTGAGACTCAGAACTAACGGAACTACACTACGCACTTCGAGGAACTAAATTGGTGACTTACTAGAAACTGAGAATCTCAATTCGACAAACTAAACAGTAAACACTGAGATATATGCCCTTCACATCTCGGCAAATTAAAAACCACAACTCAAAATACCGGTTAATGACAAAATAAAAACAAAACCGATAAAGTGGCGTGAGAGTTTGAAAGAAACAGAGAAAGAAAGCAGGGAGAGAGGGAGTGAGACCTTAGCGTCGCGGTAATTGATGATGAATTTGCCGGTTCCTTCCTGGAGAACGACGCGAGCGATGGCGCTCTTACGGCGACCGGTCCCTATGATGGTCTGCGCGGCGAATCCACCAGGAAGCCTCGATTTGACGAACTTCTTGAGGTCTTCGGTTTCCGGTTCGGCGAGCGCGGTGGCGGAGACGACGAGAGAAGGGGTTTTGGGGAAGCGCGAGAGGGAGAGGTTGGTGGCGAAGGAGAGAGTGTTGGGTCTCTGAGAAATGTGAGAAGAGAAAGAGAGTGAAGAGAGGGAAGTGGTGATAGCCGAAAGTGAAACCGCCATTTTCGACAAGCCTGAGTGGATAGTGTATTCTACAACGCCAGATGAAGGGGATAACGAATTTATTAAGACTTTTCTTTATTTTAAATCTTTTTTTTTACTATCATCAGAATTTTTATAAATTAAACGTTCTCTATGTATCCAGCAATAAGTTCTAACATAGAAACAACGCAGTGAAATTCAAAAACTCTATCTTATTGCATAGGGAATTTTAAGGAAGAAATTATTTTTCTTTAGAAAATTTAAAGTGTTGTAGGACAAAATATGTTGATTATGTAATTTTTTTAAGAGAAATTAAAATTGTAATTCTTTTCATCAAAGTAATTAAATTTAGAAAATTTAGAAATTTAAAATTTTACTTGAAAGATAAGAATTTTTTTTTTTTTTTGTATTCTTGAATTCTTGTTCTTTTTTTTTTATAATTTCGTTTTTCTAAGTTTAATTTTTGTTAAAATGTTATTGACTTAACTAAGATTGAAATATTATTAAGATGATTATTTTTGGATTAAGGTTATTAGTTTTTCTTTTTAATATTTTTATAGAAGTTTTTTTTTAAGATTTAAGTTGTTAGATTTTTTTTTTTTGGATTGTGAATTTCACTATTATTTTTCTTTTTTGGATATTAGTTAGAGTTTTATTAGTAAATATAGGGAAAACTATTGTTTCTATTATTGATGTGAATTAAATTTTTGGTCAATATCTGCAATGTTTTTTTTATCATCAACAATGATGTTTTTTTTTTTACAATATTTTGCTAGAATTTGTTTCTGAATATAAATTGGGAAACGTTTAGCTAACATTGATAAGATTTTTTCT
Organism: Vigna unguiculata; assembly: GCF_037176805.1. Lineage (NCBI taxonomy): Eukaryota > Viridiplantae > Streptophyta > Magnoliopsida > Fabales > Fabaceae > Vigna > Vigna unguiculata. The sequence goes on along the minus strand of NC_140799.1, from coordinate 1,718,126 downwards.
TTTTTTTTGTCAATGTCAAATGATAAAGGGGATAACGATTTGTTTGTTAATATAAATTCTTTTGTGAAGAGTTGAATTAATTATTCATTTCTTTGTGTCAACATTAACTAGTATCTAAAGCCATTTTAAAGTTACTTTGATTTATTTTTATAGACTCCAAAATATGTTTCTGATGAAAAATAATTTCGTGATTATATTATAAATTTAAGAAAAGGTAATTTTTTGTTTGGTTATAATCATAAATAAAATACTCTTAAAAATATGATTATATGAGAAATTATTTAAAATAGGTTGTTTGTGATTTGAATTAAATATTAGATTTTGCAAGCTTCTGGTTATCCTGAAAAGTTAAAATAAATATGTATAAAAAATTTTAAAAGCAATTAGGAAGAAGTGATTTTATCTATTAAAAAGGCTATAAAAATAGGCCTATAATATAATCTAAAACAAAATTTGTAAATTCTCACTCTAATACATGCCTAAAATATGAAGTTCTTCATTATTGGTACAATTCCACGGACTCTACTGGCATAAAGAAAAAGAAAGAAGAAAAAAAAAAAAAAATCATTGATCATATGCAATTGCTCCTCCCCACTTTCTCACACGACTCTCTGCTTCTTCAGCCTGTGAAAATTTGAACAAAAAACAAGATTGCTGATTTCCATTGGAACATTAACCTTCAAACATTCCTTAAACTCTTGCAAGATTAAATTCAAGAGTTGGGGAATAATAAATGTGAAATGCACTAACCTCTTTTTTCCAATTGGTTATTGAAGTGACTATTATAAGGATTGTGGTCTGCAAAACTATGCCTGCAATCATCCCTGACCAAATACCCTGCATTACACACATACAAGAAGTGTAAGATTAACAAATTACACAGTATTATTAGAGTTCGGATTCTTTATCGGTTTTTTTATGTTATTTATATACGGTGCCTTCAAAATACACTAATAATCATTAATTTTACTATTCTAAATGCTCAGCAAAAGTCAGTAAAAAAAACTTAGCAGAGAAACTGGACTCCTGTTACTATGATAGTAAATATGTCAAAACACAAAATTGCAAAACTAGGACACAGACAAACAATTAAGATTCATGATGTTACATATAGATTTTGAATTCTTTCTTGAGTTTTTGATACCGTCTTCCTAAGACAGACAGTATCAAAAGTTCAACAAAGAATCTGAACTCAACAATAACATATATCAAGAGAATGGAAGGATGGTAAATCACCACTACTCCAAAATTAAGTGTAAATCCCAAGACTATTCCTGCTGGTAATCCAAATACATAGTAGCACCCAATGTTGATGTATGCTACAAGAGATTGCCAACCAGCTCCAACAGCAACACCTAATGAAGTTTTATCATGGAAAAAGTTATGAGATTTTAAAACACACATATAGAAATAGCATATACTTCATAAATTGTGCATTAAAACTTGGATTTAACATGTAAAAAAAGGATTGTAATTTGAGAGTTTCATAGTTTGTGGGAGTGACTAACCAGATAGCACTGGTTGAAGGCTGTTTAGAAGCACAGTGACACCAAGCAAAGCAGCAAGCTTAGTTGTTTCATGAGCAACTGCAGAGCTGGTGGTAAACAAGTAGGGAAAATAATCTTTTGTTGATAGCACTACAATCATGACCACAACACCTATGGCCACTGATGTAATTGAAACCACCCACACTGAAAACCTTGCAGCCTTGAAATCACCAGCACCAAGTTCATTTGATACTCTCACACTATACATCAACATTCTTGTTCAGACTATCTGCAACAGACGTAAAAAGCCTAAAACAACACACGTATCTGACACCGACACTAGAGACTACCTTATAGCAGCATTGAACCCAATTGCAATCATGGCATCCCAGCCATTTATGTTCATACTGGAAACATAAAAACAAGTATTAGTACTCGGTTATAAACTCTCAACAAGTACCAAAATCACTATTTTTTGTGATGAAACAAACAAAGGGTATGAAAACATTTTTAAGCCATTGAATTTTCAACTTCTGCAAGAGAAAGAGACTTTGGAGGGTTTTGGGGGGTTAGAAAATGATTCACCAGATAGATATGGCATCAACAGGCACCAGAGGATTCTCCAAACGCCCTGTTATCACCACCAGTATCATCAGATACCAGAACTCCAAGCTGCCACAATATTCATCTCAGAAGTTCAAATTTAGCAGCATACATAATCAAGTTCAATGCAGAAAATGAAGCAGACTAGTGAAAGTAAAATACCATAACATAACAGCTGAAGCCAGAGAAAGCTTCACAAAACCAAACAAGTCCACAAATGCTAGCCATGTGAATCCACTCCATGCTCCATCTGATTTTGTGATGAAAATGTACAGCAACTGTGCAATCACAATCAACCACCATGATGTGTTGAGAGTGATTGCTGCTCCAACCAGACCCCACCCCAGCTTCAGTATAAGAAGCCAGCTGAAAACTGTGTGCAGAACCAAAACACCTACTGATACCCATAACATCACCAGCACTTTCCCCTGTGCCTGCAAGAACTTTTGGATTGGAAAGTTTATAGCATATGCAAACAACTGGGGTATCATCCACACAGCAAATTTTCCTGCCAAAACAAAAACATGTGGTCATTTTTTTTATGGACAAATGTTAGTAGTTAATATTTTGTCAGTTCGGAAAAGAGTTGAACTCAAAATCTCTCTCATCTTTTATTCCAAATTTTTACTACTAAATCAACTTTATAGTTCTTCCATCGACTATATGAATATCTCATATTATCTCACTTATCATATTTGTTTTACAAGTTTTTGACATTTGATGTTCCTAAGATTTGAAGTGGGTGTTTTGAACAGAGATGTGAGAGTGAGTGGTAACCTGAAGCATGTGAGATCTGAGATGTTTGTCCAAGGAGCACTAAAATTGGAGGTGACCAAATATAGATAGGTAACATAAGAAGTGCAGTGATGAACAAGATGACCCATGATCTCTGCATGTACACTCCCAACATCCTCATCTGCCCTGCACCAAAAGCTTGCCCACACAGAGTCTCCAAGGCACTTCCCATTCCCAACTTATCCCCATAACAACAACATAAACAATCCATCAATTTTAATCATCAAAAAAACTCACCAAAAATCAATCAATCATTACTCATTAATTTTACACACTCACACCAGTTTCTATTAATCCACTGTGTCAAACTAATTTGGTTCACATTATTTCAACACTAAGCCATTCAATTTAATGTAGGAGCATCACACACACACACACACACACACACACACACACACATATATATATATATATATATATATATATATATATATATATATATATATATATATATAATGTTTCATCAGAAAATTACCCCATTTTGCCAATGGTTCCTTTTTTTTCTAAGAATTCATTCCATTTATAAAAAAATTAAATTGAGTAAAAAAAATAATAATTTCCTAAATAAATAATATTATATATAAAAAAAAATTGTATTCGGACAAGTTTTTGTGCCAAACAAAATTTACCTTGTTTATTAAAAGAATTATACAAAATAATAAAATTTCATAGAAAAAAAAGAAAAAGAAAAAGAAAAATTGTGCCTCCAAATAACTTCAAGACGATTGTAAAAATGAAAAAAAAAATTGTACATTCAAACATGACTTTTACACATTTAAAAGAGTATATAATTGAAGTCATTGAAAAAGCCGTAAATAAATATGTATGCAAGTATAATTTTCTTTTGAGTCTAAAAAAATTAAAATGTATTAAATTCGTAGTACAAAATAGGACATCTTTAACACAAGTTTGAAATTATTATTTTAAAACACAATTTCTTTAACACGATTCTTTTAAAATTAAATATTTCGCTAATTATAGTAAATTTTCTAACAATGCTTATACTATAGATTGACTTTTTTCATTGTATTTTGTAGCTATTCACACGTGTACGTGTACATCACTTTAGAAACAGTTGGAAAAGTTTGAAAAGTTTGTGATCGTGACAGTGACGTGAAAAATCTGCCCCACGCTACTGAACCCTATATGGAATTTAGTTTTAATTTTTAGTAAATGAAAGTCGTGCAAATTAATACCTTTCCACTGCTGCAGAAAATACTCGATACATTTTATCACCTACAAACATAGTTTTATTCATAAAAATACTTATATGTGACCGATATTTAATTATTTTGTAAAAAGTAGAATTCTTCATTTTCATTATTTGACTAAATAGACCGGAGAAGTTAAGTACATGGAATAAAAACACGACTAAAAATAGGATTAAATTAAATATGTTTTTTCTTTTCAAATTTTAGTAAAATTTAAATTTAATTATTTTTTAAAATTTTTGACCAATTTAATCATTCATCTTTTAAAATATGTAAATTTAATTTTTTTAACCAAATTTTATTAAGTTTATATAATATTTTAAATACATTTCATAATAATATTTAAATTATTTACACTATTTAATATATTTTTACTTCAATATTAATTCAAATATTATTATAAAATACGTTTAAAATATTAAATAAACATAAAAAAAATTAAATTTATACACTTTTAAAATAAAAAACTTAATTAATAAAATAAAAAAAATTAATTCTAAAATTCACTTAAAATTAAGAAATAAAAATATATTTAACCCTTAAAACTACGTTAAAAAAAAATCTAAACTTTATTTCATTCACAAATTATGCAGACGGTAGCACCCGAAAACCAAACAAATTACGTATATACGAGGATATTTATTAACATTATTACAAATATAAGAAACAATTTTACTTTTTCTCTTAATATTGTATATTTGTCATTTTTAAAATATTATTCTAACCGACTTAGAGTCTTAGATTCCTCTGTAGACGGTGACACGTGTTATACAGAATGTTCTTCAAAGAAAACCAGACAAATTATGCAGAAAACCAAACAAATTATGCAGACAGTGCTCCGAAGAAAACCAGACAAATTATGCAGACAGTGCAACAACCCAGAAAACGAAACAAATTTCTTGGTGACACTGTGAGAAACAGATGAAGAAAATTGAGAAAAAGAAGGCATGAAATAGAAGAGAAAGGTGGGTTTGAGAGAGTACCATGACTCCAAAAGCAAGACCTGCAATAACAGAGTTTTCTACAGAAACTGCTGCAAGAGCAAGATCACCAACTTGGCCTGCAAAAGTCTGAGTGAGTGCACCGAGCGAGTACTGACATATAGAGGTGAGGATAGCAGGGCCTGCAAGTCTCCATAGCTTCTTGGACTCAAAACCGAAACTCTTAACAACAAATTTCAGTGTCTTCTCCTCAGCAGTGTCAGAGGGTTGAGTGTTCTCTAGCAAGGGAGTGTCCATTGACATGTTTGGTTTCTTGTTCTGTCACTGATATATTGGTTTCACTCAGAAAAATGAGAAGTTCTAGTGGCGTTTGAATATCAGACAAAGTTTGGTTTTGGTTTTATATATAGTGTTGGAGTGTTGAAGATGTGAATGAGAGAATGGGAATGGCAAGTGGAGAGATGTGGAGGTTTTACCAACTGCATTTAATTAGTATTAAAGAAGGGGTCGGAATGGCAGCTAAGGTATTACGGCCATGCTAGAAAATTGAGGTACTTTTCTTTCATATAAATACAAAATTTTAATTTAATTTAATCTCATTTTTTATTTTAATTGGTTTAATTAATAGGATGATATTCACTTTCGTTCAAATGTGTCCGTTTCATACATGTCTGTAAAGAAGAGTCAATCAAGTCTCAACTTTTACAAAAGTGTCTTAACTAGGTCCTTTCAAAAAAAAAAAATCATTAATACCGTTAATGGTATTTAGGACTATTACCACTAAATTTTAATATAAATATCAATACTTAATTTTGTAAGTCATTTTAAATATCAATATCATTAACGACGTTATTAAATTTTGTCGTTTGAAATGGACCTAATTTAGACATATTTTCAAAACTTGGAACTCAATTGACATTTTCTTTAAGAATAGTTACCTGACACATCCGAATGAAAGTGGATATCATTCGACTAATTAAACCTTTTTAATTTTATATATAATAATTATAAATTACAAAATTATAGAATTAAAGAGTTATAAAAATTTAGAATTTCAAAATTATAAAATTAGATGTGATGCAAATTAATTGAGACAAGATAATAATCATGTCATCTAGTTCTATCACATAATTCAAAATAAATAAATTTTTTTTTATAAATTAATAGATCATATAAAAGTGAATTTATAATACTACAATAAAATCTTTAAAGAATAATTAATTTTAATGATAAAAAATAATTAATTAATACTGTGACTAATTTAGATATTTATTTATAAATTAAAAATTATTAGTAACTAAAATAATTTATAAATTATTAGTAACTAAAATAGTTTATAAATTAATATCTAAATTTGTCATCGTAATGGATTGATTTTTAAGGTGGTTACTAACATTAATTATCAAGATTCTATTTTATAAACCAATATACAATTTATTTTAATTATCAATAACTTTTAGTTTATAAATTAATATACAAATTAATGTGATTAATTATTTTTTGTTATTAAAATTGATTATTATTTAACTTCTTTTTAGTGTAAAAATTTAAAGCTTAATTAACTCAAACTTTATTTGATTTTCGTTCTTAAGTTTTACTATTATATTCAATAAACACCTCAAAATTGAGAAGTCGTTGTAATTTTTTATATAGATAATAAGTAACAAAAAAAATAGAACTAGAATAAACATTATATATTTTTTATAAAGTTTAGTATGTTTAATTTCTCTTAAAAATTCAATTTTGAATTTAGTTTTATAGAGATGATAAACCTTTGATCAATTGTATAAATTTCATTTCCATAATACCAAGTCACGTCAATATCATGAAAATAGAAAATGTTACTAAATTAATGTATTCTAATTGTGTATATCTTTTTCTTTCAGACTTCTCTCATTTTTTCTTCACAAACATGTTCTAATTAGAATCTAACTGTGTACAATATTCCATTAGAATTTACTTTAAGAAAATTACTTTCATATTAAAATTTCCCTACTCTTAATTATTTGGTTTTTATGTATGATTATCAACCGATTCATGTTTTAGTTATTTTTGGTTATTCCTTTAAATACTTAGACATGTGGTATTTATTATCTTTCCCTTGTCTATTAGTTAGAATATAAGTAGAATTTTTATAACTATGAGACTGAAATTTAAACTGGGAGAAAAAGATTCGAGACTATGAATAGTATATATGTAATATTTTGAAATTCATAATATATAGGGTTAAGTATTTTTCTAGTCCCCGAACTTTGACTCAAAATTGGAATTCGTCCCTGTCTGAAACTTCGATATATTTTGGTCCCTAAACTTCTCTAAAAATGAATGAATATAGTCCTTTTAACCCAATTATGTTAACTTTTTTTTGACGTGTCAAACGATTTTCATATTAGTATTGAAATTTTTTACATTGTTTGACACATTCTTGGTTCAATATCTATTGAGAAATATGTTCGACACTTCAAAAAAGTTAACATAATTGAGTTAAAAGAACTATATTCATTCATTTTTAAAGTTTAAGGACCAAAATATATTGAAGTTTCGGAGAGGGATGAATTCCAATTTTGGGTCAAAGTTCAGGGACTAAAAATATACTTAACCCGAATATATATATATATATATATATATATATATATATATATATATATATATATATATATATATATAAGTACTTTTTAACATTATTTGTATATATGAATGTTTATATAATGAATAAAAGTCACGACATAACTTTCCTTTTCAGCGATTGAATTCATGACTTTCATTTTGATACCAAGATAGCAATCGTTGGATCAAGCGTTTACCACTTAGCAAAAAATTATAACTATTAGTCAAAACATAACTTTTTTTATTTAAAAGTGTATGAACCCAAACATCATAATTTAATTGTGACTCGATCCACTCAATTTCTGTCATGAGACAATTATTATCATCGACATTATCTTTTTAGTTAAGAGTGTATAAATCCAAACATCATAATTTAATTATGACTCGTTCCATCCCACCTTTGCCACGGAATAATTGCAGCCATCGAGATCGATTTACAGGAACATTACTGTCGATTATGACGATTATGACAAGTTTGTAGGGAAGGAAGTTAATGTGGAAAGCGTGATTGAGTGGGGGTTGTCACCAACTGGTGGCTACGCCCAACGTTCCATGCAGAGTTGGTTGGATTCAATTGCATTTTTTCATTTCTTTCATTTAATATTTTAATATCTTCAATATAATAAATGTTTGTATTTTATCAATCATTTCACAACTTATCTTTACAAATATAATAGGTAAAAAATTTAGTTTATATATATATATAAAATCAAGACGTATTTATATGTGTTTTCTAAATTTTCAATGTTAAGTGTCAAAATATGACAGATAAAATCATATAAAAAAATACAAAAAATAACCTATAGAAAACTTTCATATACAAATTTTTGTAATAACTAATAACCTTTATGCACATAAAAACAAAAAACAAAAAAGCACTCGTTTTCTCTTTATTTCTATCACTCCAAAGAATATATCTTTTGCACCTTTTTTCTCTTTTATTTCTATACATCTTCTTTTCTTTCCATTTATTTCCATCATAACCCTAATTCCAGAAAAGTCAAAATTAAAGCAAATTACTTTTATAACAATCTCCGAAAGCTGGAAAATACGTATAATTATTATGAAAATGTCTTATATCTTCTATATTATGCTCTTGGGACAAAAACTATTATTTAAGAATTTGAATTTCTTTTTCTCAATTAATTTTGCTTTGATGCAAATAAAATTTTGACTTTTACAAGATAAATGAAGAAAAAAAAATATTTATTTTGTACGAACAATCGACATTCCGTAATTTTGAAATATCATTTTAGAGTTTTTTTTTTCATGTTAAATAATTAAAAAATATATATCTCCAATATCTTGTGCATTAAATAATTTCTTTTCCTTTAGCTCGAATATGTTCCAAATAGCCGGTTTAATGTTCAAGTAAGTAAATTATTGTTTTAGATCTCCAAGAAAAAAAAACGACTCAACAATTTTTTTTTAATACTAATTGATTTATGCTTCAAAGAAAAAAAGAAGTCTCCAACTTGGTACTAATTACTTTAGATTTTTAAGAAAAAAAAAATCTCTCCGAAAATTCAAAAAATAAATTTTAAATAAAATTATGGTAAAAAAATTTCATTCTTAACTTTTATAACTTCATGAACTTTATTATTTTGATATTCTAATAATTTAGGTCTCCAAAAAAAACAAAAAGTCTCTCAAAAAACTAAAAGAATAAATTAATTTTAAATAAAATTATAAAAATATCTCATTCTTAAATTTATTTCATAAATTTATTTCAGGCTCTCAAATCTTAAAACTTAAACTATCTCTAAATAATTTAGTATTTTGGTTTTCTTACTTAAGAATTCATTCTATGAATATAATATTCCTTTTATATCCTTAAAGGTTTCTTTTAAAGAATATTTAAAAAAATTGAATCTACAAGAGAAGAAAAAATTGATTTCTTTTATATTTAATTTGCAACGTCATATCATTTTATAACATTACTACTAAAGTATGACATTCATTTATATATATATATATATATATATATATATATATATATATATATATATATATATATATATATATATATATAAAAGACTATTTGTGACCTTAATTATTTTGATCTCGTAATATTTTTTTACTAGTTGATTTATATTTTTTTTTCAATATAAGTCATAACTTTAATGAACTAAATATTTTACTTTTATTTGTTATGGTGTCGTCTGTGAAAGAGATTGAAAATTACGATGATATAAATTATATATAAAATTGTGGGGGTTAGATTGAATGATCATATATGAGAAGCAAAGAAAAAACTCAATTTCATCAAAATCAACTTGAATTATAAATAATTAATTAGCACGAAGTTTTTATTTTGAAGAAAAAGAAAGAAAGGAAAATGGTTTATATTTTGATTAGATTTTCAATAGAGGAGAAAAGTATGGATAAGGTAGGAATTTTGAAGTAATGAACAACTTTTGAAAGGTATGAAGAAATGAATTTTGTTTTTTTGTTTATGAATGTAGCATTTGTGATAAGAACTTTGAAAGGGATGTTAACACGTAAGTATAGTAAATAGTGTAATTAAAGTACATTAAGGAGGGATACATTATTTGTTTGATAATAATTATGAAATTTAATTAGTAAAATACACATGGAGAACATATTTTTTCATATTATATATATATATATATATATATATATATATATATTACTTTCTTTTTTTATCACATAATGCAATCCAAATAAATCACAAAACTAAGTTTGGAGAAAACTTGGTAAAAAAAATGGAAAAATAGCAAATACATAATTCAGAATAAGACAATAAAAAGCGAAAAACATAAGATTTTTTTTTTTTAAATTGTGATATTGATTTTTCTTGTATTTTCATTTTATATTTTTTATTATAACTGATCTTGTTACTAGTGATAGACAATATTGTTGTATATTACTGAAATTTAGATTTAAACACTATGGTATATGTAATATGGACTTTTTTAAGAACTTATTGAACAGTATTTTATTTTCAGTGTTCAGTGTGGTAAATTATTGATTAATTAAAAAAGCTAGGGAAATAAAATCGAGTATTCAAATTAAAAGGAAAATTACAAATTCAATTAAACTTATTTTTGCCAAAATTATTGTTGGTTCACAAACAAATATGACTAGGCTATTAAGGAGTACAGATTCTTGACTCTCTTTTTTTGTCAACTTTTCAAAATACATTGGTATTGGTATATTATAAAAGTTTTTAGTATATTTTGAAATATCAACATCAAGTGTTAATTAGTATATTTAAAAGATACGTCATCGCCAAAGTTTCAGCAGAGAATACAAATTCACTGTTATAGCTTGTGTAAACCATGGAAATTGATGTGATTTTCAGTGTAAATGTGCTTGTTTGGATGAGTTTCTAAACACACTAAATTTCAGTCACCAAAAAACTGAAGTGTGTGTGACCTTTCATTTTTATAGGTTCTTTTTCTTTAAGCATATGAATCCAACAAAATGCAAACTTTCTTTAAAACGGCAACAAAAAAAAACACACCCATACTCCTTATTTGTTTAATAAGATCCCAGAGGATCAGAATCTGGAAAATTGATTCTGAAAGTTTTCAGCCAAAAAATTGTCGCTCATTACAGCTGGAAAATGTACATAACTCTACAACAAGCACACTATTGCTTCTTTTTACCAAATTTACATATTCATGCTCATTGGCATAAAGTAACAGTTTTTCAACTATAGTGACAGATTCATTGATGCAAACACAGTAGCTTCTTCCAATCAGAGTCCCAAGGGCTAAGATGAGTGCCACATAACAAAAGTAATAGTACCAGTTTTAGCTTCAGAATTTTTTCCACATTGGTGTAAAACTTGTTTCTGAAGGCACTCTAAGGGTCCAGGTAAATAATTTCAGCTTGTCTTGAGGTTCTCCTACACCGCAGCAGTTGTTTCATCAGTTCTGTTCCGATGTTTAAAACAGGAATCACAGTCATCCTTTCCAACACAGGACAGTGTAGAAGTAGAAAGCTGATAAAATCCAATTCAGGTTTGATACCAGATATGCCATCTATCTTCACATTTCTCATATGCATCATCTCTGGACAAGCAAAAAACACATCTTCCCAACAATAGTTGTGCGTTATCAGAAGAGTCTGATCCTCCTGTCGAGCCTGCATGCCATCACAGTTCACAATTGCAACCATTTTAGAAACACCCAAATGCCCAACACTGAACTCATTTGAAAATTCTAGAGCTTAATTAATAACTTCACTGAAAAAACGAATCAGTATGTGGAACAGAAAAACAAGAAGCAAATACCAGTCACAACAACAACTTACAAGGAGTACTTACCAATATTTCTAGTTCTTGTAGATTAGGGGAGCTTCTTAGGAGGCAAAGAGCAGCTGAGATTTCCTTCAAATCATTTAAGTTTATTCGTATAGAAAGATAACTTAGATCAATGCACGGTCTTGGAAGATTTATTGGCACAACCCCCACTGCCAAATACTAGCATAAGCAAGAAACAGATGAATGGATCACAAATCAGAGTATAATGTGTCTAATACGAGCATTTCAATATAGACATGCACATTTCACATATTAGGGAGGTTAGAGATGAAAATGAAAAGCACACAAATAGTAGCTATATCTCATTACTAATTCCCTTATATTCGTTTGAAAAATACCCATTCATAGATATTTTTTATTTTATTTTGTTGTAAATTTTAAATAAGATTATTTAAAATTGTTCTTTGAAATATAAACAGAAATAAAAAAAAAAAAAACAGTAATTGAAATATATTCATGGATGGATACAAATTCATAAGCATGGTTTATTTGTGGGAGAAAAACCAGTAATTGGGAATTATACATTCAAATGATCAAGAATTTAACATTATTCACACAACTAGAATAATTGTTTAGGAAAAGTGGTGTTATGAGCATTGTACCTTTAGAAAATAGCTCTGTATCTCTAGCCTTTGCAGGTGCGGAAGATGAACAAAAAATTTGAGCAAATTGCTAGAGCCTCCATGAAATCTACTTTGATAGATTTCAAAGTTCACATACAAACCAATTGATACCACTGCTAATTGGAAAGTATTCTCAAAGCTAATATCTTCAAATTTACCCCCAATGTCAAAAAACAGGAGATTCGGTGTATCAATATTAAGATGAGTGAAACCATCAAAGTTCATCAATGTCAATCGTTCAAGTACTGGGCAGCTGGATATCAAGTTTTCAAAAACATCCTGAGCCAAGGTAACATGTTGCAGATCAAGACTCTTTAAGTTCTTGAAGCCTTTAAATGTAGATGGAGGTTTAAGCCAACAATTAAACAATTCTAAATGAGTCAAACTCTGACAACAAAATAAACATGAGTGTATCTTATACCGCTGTCCTTTCCAGATTTCCAGCACAAACTCTTTAACAGATTTTCTGGATACATGAAGCGTCCAACGATCAATATCAGTCACACCAAGGAGATCACGATGGGAGAGTTTGAACTTGTTGATTGGCCCGGAATGAAGTAGCAGTACATGATCAACGGTTCTCAAAAACTTGTTCTTTACAATCATATGGTCCTGAGTAACCGCAGAGCCACATTCGTTATCGAACACGAGATTCGGTAGCGTGGCCCATTTGTACCTCCATTTGCTAGATAAAACACTTGTTCTCACTGCTTCCTTAATTGACAAATGTGACAAAATTTGGTCTATTACATGACCCGGTAGATAACTGATCCTGTCTGACTCCATATCTGTTAGGCAACGAGACTCAGGTGGCTCTCTTCCCTACATTCAATCAAATATAAAAACAGGACACTTCAATCGACTAAGTTACCATCACACATGTATAAATTCAGGTCTACGAACAACCTTAAAACAAAAAGCAAAAAATGTAGCACCATTACTATGTTAGTGTTGCTACATTGAACAAAAAGAGCACGATTACTGTTTATCATTTTCAATTTCGCTCACATCAAAGAATGTACCCATTGATGAGTCCCAAAGCCAGCTAGGAACTCAAGAAATCCCACTAAACTCTCTTCTTATGAATGACATGGCATTGCATGACCATAAAAGGCACAACAATCCTCAATTGGATGATCCACAACCCCTTACTCGGTTTGCCAATCCATAATCCATAAACAAAATTATGATGATAATCATTCACACTTTGTGAATTCAAATTACAAAACAACCCAAACAACCGAATTGCAAGCAGGAAGCGTATATTTTCTTGAACAATGCCTAACAAATCAAGCAAAGCAATCACTAATTACACTAAAAACATAAAAATACAATTTGAAATTCAGAAGGCTCTCTGAGAGTTACCATGTCAAGCTATGAAGTAATTCCAGGTAAGCAACACAATCCCAAAAGAGAATGCTGCAAAAACAAAAGAAAACTTCAATGTAATAATCAGAGTACCAAAAACCAAACAGTGAAAGGGGTTCGGAAAATGTAGCAAAATTATGATGATTGACAAGCACTCACAGTGAAAAAAACTGTGATGGAATAGAGACAAGGGTTATATTTTGGAAGGAAGAGAATTGGAAACATTGTACATGCAGAATATACTGTGATATATTCAATACTCTTCCAGACCTAATTGGGGTTGAAGACGAAGAGATTCCAGGATCCATATTTCAAGAAAATAGAAATACAGGCCCATCTTAACATTCTATTGTTGATAGACAGGCCCAGTTGAACTATTTCCGATTTGGTTTTTTTTGAACATGTATTTTGATTTTTTTTTTTAAATAAGTTTGGGATTGTGTTATTTGCAATATATTGTTGGATTTAAAAATATTTGTCAGGATGTATATTTTAAAATTTATTTTAGATTCAACAATTTGTAAGATATTTCTGAATTACCAATATATTTTAATTTATACATTCTAATATATGTTTTGAATGCATTTTATATTATATAATTAGAAGGTATTTTTGAATTTGAAATACCTTTCCAAAATTTTTCAAATGTAACTTTTTTAAATATATTTCTTTGCAGTTTAAAAGGTGTTTTAGAACCAAAAACATATTTCCAATTATAAAAAAATATATTTTTTAAATGTAATTTGAAAATTACTTTTGGATCATAAAAAGTATTCTAAATTAGACATTCTAAAATACATTTAAATAATGAAATTTAAGTACAACTTTTATTTTTTTTATTATAATAATTTGAATATGGTAATTCAGAATTCTTGAATTTCATGAGGGTGAAAACACAAAAAACGGCGCAAGACTTTGGTGACCAAATCATTTCATATTCTCTTTCTCTTTCTGATATTTATTTTAATTATTGCAAACGCACGACCTAGATATTACGTAATATGTTAAATATAATGGAGTATTCTTTATTATAATTTTTCTGTAAATCATATTTTAAAATATTGAATTAGATTTAAGTTTAAATTTAAACAATTTTTATAATTATATTAATATTTTTAACGCCAATATGATTGGTTAGTCATTCGATTCCAAGAAAATTCAACTATATTAAAGTCAATCAGTGTAAAAACAAGTGTTATCACTAAACGTATAATTACAATTTGTATGTATTTTTTAAATATTTCTAAATTATTTAAACTTTAAAAATTTATACTTGAAAGGATAAATTTAGAAAAATAAAAAGTGTATATAGTTGTAAATATATAATTATAAATAAAATAAAGTTTAGTAATTGAAATAAAATATATTATTTATATTTCAAAAAATAATTACTAAAATAAATTGAAAAAAAAGTTTTTTATTATAAATAATTATTAAAATTTTAAAAAATAATAAGAGAGAATAAAATTGAAAAAACCAAAGAAGTATATCGTCTATGTGTATATACGTATACATAACAGATAACGTTCTAATAGTAAAATTTAACTTCAATTTAAAAAACATTATTTCTTTTTATAATTTAAATTCAAAAATAACATATTCATATATAATAATAGTAATTTAAATTTGAAAAACTTTAGAAAAAAATTCGTCTTTATAGATTGTATGTGGATACTATATAATAAAAATAATTGAAAATATATAAAACTGAAAATTGTTGTAAAAAAATTTAATGAATACAATAATAATATAAGTAAAATAAGTGTTAATTTGATTATAATTAATGAAATTTTCTATGGGTGCTGACATAACAATGGTGAGCACAATGGATGACGACACATAATCATACTATACATCTGTGTCAATAATTTTGATATAGAAAACAACTAAAAAGAGACTATTTAAAAACAACTAATAACTTATGTTTAACATTAATTATAAAAGATTCACTCATCAACTTTTGATGACCATCATCCTATAATCATCATTGTATCTTAATTTTAATCTTATATTATAAATGAAGAAACACAAATAACAAAATTTTTACATGTGTCAAATTCTCATGAAACCATATAAAAATTTGTAAAAATAAAAACTCAAACATATGCACACAAAAGAAAATATGTGTTGGTCTCTCATCAAATCACATAAAAAATAAGCCATCACCTCTTCTTCAACCACAAAAAAACTCTATATCAAGATTAAATCTTAATCTTATTTTAATTATTAAGATAATACAAATCTTAATCTTATCTTAATTCTTAATATATAAATATAACAATTGAAACATTAATAACATAATTTGAAAAATATAATATAAAAATAAAAATATTATTTTTTAAATACACTATCGAAAAATCTTTGATTAATAATCAATTTTAGTGACAAAAAATTATTAATCTAGTGATCAATTTAGATACCAACTTATAAACTAGAAATTATTGGTAACTAAAATAGTTTCAAAATATTATAATTGGTCTATAAATGGATAACTAAAATAGTTTTTATTATGAATTAGTTTCTAAATTGATCACTAACATTGACTACCTAGATTTTGATTACCAAACAAATTGATCTCTTAATTAGTCTATGTTTAGATAATCGGTTTCTAAATTGGTCAATAACATATATTTTGTTCACCATTTAACAGGTTTTTTAATGATAAAAACAAAAGTAATCGATGTATTTTTTAATACCCAAGTAGTCTAACATACTTTTTCTCTTAAAAGTTAAAATAAAAAATATTTTTTAAAAAATATAAATGAATAATAATAACATAAACTGAAAAATATAAATATATAAATAAAAATAATAATTTTGACAATAAATATTTAATAATAACAATTTAAAAATTAATAAAAAGCAAAAAAAAGTTAAAAGTTAACCAAAGAGTATAACATTAACCCATAATAAATATAAATATAAATACTAATTAAATATTAACCAAATTTTTAATTAACAATCGAAAATTTATGTTAAAATTTTTGAACAAGATTATAACATTAACACATAATAAATATAAATACTAAATAAACATTAACTAAATTTTAATTCACAATAATAAATTTGTAGTAAAAGTTTTGAATAATGACAAATTAAAAAGACGCAATAAATATAATAAATTTGTATTAAAAGTTTTGAATAATGACAAATTAAAAAGACGTAATAAATATAAATACTATTAAACATTAACAAAATTTTAATTCATAATCAAAAGTTTGTGTTAAAAGTTTAAAATAAAGATAAATAAAAGGTTATATCATTAACACATAGTAAATATAAATGCTAATTAAACATTTCTCAAATTTTTAATTCGGAACCAGAAATTTATGTTAAAATTGTATTTATGAACTAGAAAATAAGTGAATTTATAAATTGTATTTATTTTCAACTTTAAATAATAATAATTAAAAATTATGTTTTTTCTTTTATTAAAACACACATGTATGTTGTTTGATCCACATAATACTAGTATTAATTGAATTTGTTAGTACATATCTACATTCAATAAATTAATGCATATATTATATTTTGATTAGGAAATGAAAAACAAAATTGATATTCTAACACTTTTTTTACCCACTTTTGACACCATTGATGTGTTATTTGGAAAAAAAAAATTATTTTTATTTTTTTTTCTTTTTTACCGCTGATTGGTCCGAAAAATTTCCATTGTAGCATGATGAAAATTTTGACATGGTTGAAAGCAAGCATTTATATTGGTTCATATTTTCTGGCGCATTGATTGAGTGTGTTATTGTTGTCTTCGTTTAGAAATTGGACGCATTGACACTTTCTTTGATTGTGGTTCATTGTAATGTATGCTCATTGTTGAGAGATTGCAATCATTGGCGTGTTGTTTTTGAGTGTGGTTGGTTCACTTTCCATTATGAAATTAATAACCATCCTAGATGTTATTGAAATGATGAAATGTATTATAGATCCGGAAGATGATGATGTAGACAATACTAAAAATATAAAAAAAATAATTAAAAAGCTCATTAAAGAGAAATTATTTTTTGAATTTGGATTTTCTGCTGAATTTTTTTTGTACTGTTTCTCTATTGTACCTTCATAATACACTGATTACCATTAATTTTAACGTTTTAAAATATATTAAAAAGATATTTAAAATACTAATATAATGTATTTTGAATACTCAGCAAAAACAGCACAAAATAAATAGTAGAGAATCTGAACTCCTATTTTTCTCCAAACAAATATAAAAAACTTCAACAATAAAGATAAAAATACCAAAACTCATACATATAAACTTGGTGGAATGGTATGAAAAGAAAACCAGCATTGTACGACCTACATTGTAACATGTAGTTGGTAAACACAACAGAATCTTATAATTTTTTTTATTGACTTTTTGAGGATTATTAGGGTATGATTATCAAAAGAGGTAGGAGATATATATTGAACAAGAGTGGAAACAATTTTGGGTGCTCCTTTTTATGACATTCCAACACGTATTATAGTTAGGCAAAGTTACTTGACGTAATTTGCATGGATAGTATCTATCAAATGGTCCTTTTCATCTTTTTTTTTTTCCCTCAACCCTCTGTGTAATTTCCCAACTATCCCCGACCTAACTCGTGAGAAAAACAAGACCACACATTTTCGAAATTTTCAAATGGTTGACAATTTCTAGAATACTTCAGAACTTTTATTTTTTGGCTCCTATATATATAAATGGTCCAAACAATAATAGCAAGTCAATAATTTATGAATCCCTCCATCTCCTTCTTCGAACTGTGTTCTTCTACTCAAAATCGTTTTCTTGTCCAGAAATTAATTAATTCCTGCGTTTGGTTTTTTCCAATCACGTAACTATGGGGAACCAACTTTGCAAAGGGTATCTCTCTCTCTCTATATATATTTGAAGCAATATTTCTTTGTTCAATTCTCACCATTTTTGTTGCTTTTTTGTGTAGAAGAAAACCAAGAACGAAGAGAAGGCCAATGGGTTTCATCCATAACCAAGCTTCACCCTCTCACACAGGAATAAGAACTGTGGGTGTTGAGAAAGTTTGCAACTTTTCCACTGATTCTGATCTCTGCATCTCCATAGTCACTTGGAACATGAATGGCCAGGTACATACAACCTTATAAATTCATAGTATCTCTCTGCATCAAATGTCCACATACCACATATCAATGTTCATAGTAATATGTAAGGTTATGGAAAATGGTCGAAAGTCTCGCGTTGACTAAAGATAAAGTCAATTCATAAAATATATAAGTGGGTGCAATTCTCACCTTATAAGTTGGTTTTGTAACGTTGAGTTAGACTTAAAATTTACTTCTAACATAATACCAGAACTACCTTACAAGTTGGTTTTGTGGGGTTGAGTTAGGCTTAAAACCGCTTCTAACAAAACTCTTTTCAGAAAATCTCAGAATTTCAAAGCTTTTCACGTAATAGTGATTTCTTGTTTGGTAGAAACTTTCATGACTTGATCATTTTGTGTGATAGGTTACGTTTGAAGATTTAGCAGAAATGGTTGGTAGCAATCGTGAGTTTGATCTTCTGGCTGTTGGGTTGCAAGAGGCTCCTCCGTGTCCACGAAACAAAGTTGCAACTATGCTTTCAGCGGCTCTGGATGAAAGTCATACGTAAGAAATTTACCAAACTTTTTGAATTTATGTTTTGTTCTAATCCTAAGATTGAAAATAAAATTCAAAGTTTATCCAATCTTGTACCTATATGTGTTGTCACGAACCTTAGTGTAACTACATACATACATTCATATTTTATGTTTCGGCTATAATTATAATATATTTTGTTCATAGTGAGTAAAAATAATTAGGTCATGGCTTGTGTATATTATATATTTTGATCAGCATTTATAAGGGTTTGTGTGTGGACAAACTTACTTAGTTCATATAAAAAATAAAATAATTTTTGTACAAGATAAAATTAGTTTATATATGTTTTTGAAATCGATTTAGTATAAAATGAAAATTCTAAGATGTTTTTAAATAATTTGCCAATCATGTATATATTCCTATTTGGGTATAAACTTATTGAAATTTTCTACCTTTTGCCTTCATTCATTCTGAAATGAAGCCTGATAGGTAAAGTTATGATGCAATCTTTGCAGTTGTACCTGTTTGGGCCAAAGGATGCAAGATCGTTCATCAATGGTGAGATTTTATGCCAAAAAACTTCTTTGGATTATAATGTAATTAACTTTAGTTAAAACCCCCACATTAAATGTGATAATTTCACTTGAATTTTACATCAGAATTGAAGGTAGATAAAGAATCTTTTGGAGGGTGTGGAGGAATAATTGGAAGAAAGAAAGGGGCTGTTGCAATTCGCATAAACTACAAAGGCATTAGAATGGTGTTCATCTCTTGCCACCTCGCAGGTAATTATATTAACACTAAAAAAAAAGCAATGATAATTAGTAAACAAATAATATTAATTAATAGTATGAGATTTATGTATATGCGTGCAAATATATACATATATGTGTTAGTTTATTAGTGTGGATTTTTGAAAACTAAGTTTTTGTTGTTTCTTTAAAATTCACTCTATATAGAATCGGTTAGGTTGATGTTAGTTCATCATCATTAGTTTTTAATTAAAGTGGTTTAGTATTCACCAAGTGAATGTTAAATTACACTAAAAAAAATTCTTAATTAGAAACCAGTTTTAGAAACAAAAAGTAATTAGCTATAGTGACCCATTAAAATAGTCATTATTATAAATAAAAAATTACAATTGGTTACTAATTAATTAGAGACCAATTTAGAAACTAAGTCATTTTGGTAGTTAAAATTTAGGTAGTTAACTTTTAGTGATCAATTTCATTTGGGTAGTTAATTTTAAAGATAATATAGTGACCAATTATAATTTTTTATTCATAATAATGAATATTTTAGTAACCAATAATTTTTACTTTTGTAAATTAATATCTAAATTGGTTACCATAGTTACTAATCATTATTGGTTACTACAATTGATTACTATTTAGAAGTTTTCTTGTAGGGTTAAATAAATTTTAAATTTTCAAAAAAATAAAATAGAAAAAAAAATTATAGTAAATGAAAGTGTGGACAAAGAGATGAAAAAGAGGGAAGAAAATGATGACATGAGTGTGGATAAAAGAGATGAATGTAGATAAAAAAGAAAAAGTGCGTAAAAGAGATAAATATATATAAAGGAGATAAATGTGAGAATATTTAAATGAAAAATAAGAGAGAAAAATTACAAGTAACAAGATTTGCTATATATCTTTTAAATTTGAATTTTTAGATTTAAAGAAAACGTAAGAACTTTTTTTTTTCCATTGTCACAAATTTGTATTATATAACATCGACTTGATCAAGATTAACTTAAATGAATTTAAATAATTTCAGGTTCAAGTTTTGAACTGAAATATTGCAGTAAGTGAGTGATTTTTGTTTTGAATTTCAGCTCACGAACGCAATGTGGAAGAAAGAAATTCACAATGCAGACACATATCACACACCCTATTTTCTAAGTTCTGGAACCCTTACGCAAGACCCTCCCACATTATAATCTGGTTAGGAGACCTAAACTATAGGCTTCAAGGAATTCATACATACCCTGCTAGAACTTTGATACAACAACATCTTCATAAGGTATTTTTTTTCAACTTTATTTTATTTTTTTAGGTTAAATATGTTTTTGGTCCTTTAATTTTGAGTGAATTTTGAAATTAGTCCATTTCGAAACTTTGAACCTATTTAATCTTTCATCTTTTGAAATACGTGGATTTAGTTCTTTTAATCAAATTTTGTTAGGTTTATTTGATGTTTCATACGCATTTCAGGATTATATTTGAGTTGGTTATACTGTTTGACACATTTTTGTTTTAATGTTAAGTCAAATACTATTATGAAATGTGTTTAAAATGTCAAATAAACTTAACAAAATTTGATTAAAATAACTAAGTAACATATTTTGAAAGATGAAGAACTAAATTGGTTCAAAGTTTTAAAATAGACTAATTTCAAAATTCACTGAATGTTAAGCGACCAAAAACATATTTATTTAATCTTTTTTTTAACACAATATATATATATATATATATATATATATATATATATATATATATATATATATATATATACATATTAATTCCTTTTTTTCTATTTCAGCGTTTGCATAACAAGGACCAGCTTCTGCAAGAAGCACGTCGAGGGCAAATTTTCAACGGCTTTTGTGAAGGAACATTGACTTTCAAACCAACCTATAAATACAACAAAGGAAGTAGCAACTATGATACAAGTCATAAGGTATATATGCAACACTTTTCAATTATCCACATTAATACGTCATGCATGCCTTCATTAATTTTATGTCATTCATTATACACAAATTTTTTATATTTATATATAATCATAATATATATGGTATATAACTTACATGCTACGTAATTTCTAAAGTCAAATAAGAGAAGTACACGGAAATTTTAAAGATTTTATGGTGTGTGCATGTAAGCTTTTTATTAGTTTGTGCATGAGAGATATTCATCCAAGAAAAAGAGTTATTGTTTAATTATACTTCGATAGTGTGCGTAGTGTTTTCTAAATCTTTGTTTGGTTGCAAGAAAAGGACGTTGGGGGAATGGAAGAGAAAATTAGAAATAGATTAAAAGGGAATGAAAAAAAAAAGAAAAAGAAAGAAAGTGAAAAATATATTTATATTAGTTAGTTTGAATGAAAAGAAAAAAGTAATGATATATAATAAATTACTTGTTTGCTCTTACTTTATTTTTCATTTTCAAATATTTTATTGTGTTTTTTTATTTATATTCGTTGTTATTATTATGCTATTATAATTACGTGATGCATTACTTGTGTCAGGTACGAGTGCCAGCATGGACAGATCGTATATTGTACAAGGTAGAAGACGAAAATAAGATGGAAGCAACTCTACATTCATACGAGTCCATTGATAAAGTCTACGGTTCTGATCATAAACCAGTAAAAGCACATCTCTGCTTAAGACTTCGTCAAATTCCAACAAAAACCTAGTCATTCGTTGCCAAACAAAACTCTACGATCATTCTTTCTTTTGTATTTAATTCTTATGCAACTATATCCTTCATCCACAAGTGTTTATTACATATATAATGATTAGTAATTCCATGACTCTGCTTTAAATCATTAATGTACAGAGTTTTTTCTGCTTTCACGGTATCATCCGAATGTTTATGAAATTATATTAATGGACGATTTGATATAGTATAATAAACTTAAAAGATAATAAATTTTATTATATTAGATTTTATTTAATTCAGATTTTGATATTTAATCTGCCTGACGTACAGTGTCAGGACAATCTACGTGTCTGACGTAGGTCCAATTATCTATTACATCCTGAAAACTCCCGTTAACTTCTCTAGGCAACGACTCATCCTTGTGGGGAAGTCGTGGCCACGTCAGCCTCATCTCAGTCTCATCCTACCTTCATCTCGATCTCATCTTAGCCTCATTTCGACCTAATCTCTTATTCATTTTGACCTCATATCAAATCTTAAATTAACTGTTCCACTTAGTGTCCTTTTGCCACAATACGAGAAAATATATCATCTTAAGAAGTTCATTTTAAACTTAATTCAGTTCTATAAAATTTACTTACAATAATACAAAATTTGTACCTATTTATATAATACAAATTCACTTTATATTTAATCGATGTCAGATTTTCAATTGTTGTTTAAAAAAAACATCATATATAATTTCATAAAACTTTCGTAATTGTTGTAAAACACAATATGTAATTTTATAGAAAAAAAAATTCAGAAGTAATTAGTGTAATTTATTGGATTAAATATATTTTTTGTTTTTGTTTTTCCAATAATGTTCTTAATCGGTCAACAAAATATATACAAAGAAACATAAAGAAGAAGAAAAATAGAAAGAAAAGTGTGAATTTGTAGGTTTGTGGAATTTGAAATTAGGCACATATGGACACATAAGTCCTTTTCTGGTCGGTTATTGAGGTTTGACTGTTCTGTGATGTATTTTTGATTGGTTGAGCAATTACCACCTAAAGCCACCAATGTTGAAGTTGACCTTTGTATTTCATTTCTTTCTTCTGGAATTTTTGAACCAGTTTTAGTGTTGAAGAATCGGGTGTGTTCTTCAAGAAAATTTAATAATACTATTGTTTGTTAAATAGTGTTATATATAAATAAAATTAAATAAATATTGAGAAATTTTTTTCTTGATCAAATTCTCTTATCTGTAATCATTGGTGCATGGATAGTGACATCGAGGGTCTACAAAAAATATCATCATTAATTTAAAGAAATATTTAATTAGTTGGATGATACTCATTTTTATCTAGATGTATCAATTTGGTACATATTTTTAAAAAAGTGTCAATTCAATCTCAATTTTTGAAAATATGTCTCAATTAAGTCATTTTTAGCAAAAAAATTATTAACACCGTTAACAATATTGATATTTAAAATTACTTACAAAATTAAGTATTGATACTTATATCAAAATTGAGTGATAAAAGTCATAAATTAAGTTAATGACTTTAGTAAATTTTGTCTAAAAAGGATCTGATTAAAACACTTTTTTCAAAAGTTGAGACTAAATTAACACATGTTTAAAAGTGGGTATCAAATTGACACATCTGAACAAAAGTTGGTACCATCTGACTAATTAAACTTTTAAAGAAAACAGTAAATATTATTTTTATACATCTTTAAGCAACTTATTTTTACAATAAAAATGAGATGAATTTCTGTATTTGTAAAGTTAGGGTTTATCACTAGTTATTTAGGTCCTACCTTTTATGTGCTCTACATTAAACTAAGTTAGCCAAGTTTTTTTACGTTAATCTTTTCAAGTTCGTTTAATTCAATGGTAATATTTCAAATCTCCTTATAGCATTCTCTCATTTTTTTTTCATTAACAAATATTTGAAGGAGATTTAACATTATTCACAAAAGACATTGGGCTATTTTTAAAAAATATTAAGATATAAGAAACCGATAAATTTAAGATATATGATAATAATATATATAGTAAATTATACTTTGGAGTTGCGAATAATTCATATAAATAACAACTCTAAAATATTTTATTGTTAATATTAAACAATAATACAACTTAAGAGATATACACATAATACATAAGATTTCACTTCAAAAAAAATATTTAAATATGGGCACAATTAAGTTAGTTAAAATATCGAAACTTCAAAAAGAAAATGTAATTATTTAAATTCTTATATTTCAAACATTGTTTTCTCATACAATAATTCTTATTTTCATAAAATGGGATTAGTTAAATGTGTTTTTTTTCTCTAAACTATTATATAAAATGTTTCCATCCATAAACTATGTTATAAAATATTTAATTTTAAACTTTATGAAAATAACGTATTCAGTCTTTTAACTTTGTGTTTCACGTATTGTTTATTGAAGAAATATTTTACTTTACTCTATAATTTAATTTAGAAATCAAACACAATTTTTTAAGAACAAAATGTATCTAACTTTTTTTTTAAACACGAGAAAAATAGAATAAAAAACGACTTTGTGTTTTACTTTATTATTTTTTTTCTTTGAAAGTTGAGCCGAACGTGAGAAATGAAAGAAGAAACAGTATTTTTGTGTTTAATTATTGAGAACAAAAGTCAAAGGAGAAAAAGATATAAAAAATATGTTAATTTTCTTTTCTATCTATTTGATTGGTATTTTATTTTTATTATATATTTGATTTGATGTTTTAACATCTATTAAAAATAAATGATCCTTATAAGATAATTTGAAAATATTCCTAATTCAATTTTCATTTTTATTCGCAAAATATTCTAAAATAATTTGGGATTATGATATCCCTTGTCCCTGACTACATCAACCTAAAACTTTCTTAAAACATTCAGAGTTCTAAAAATCAAACTACCAATTTTTATTACAATCATATATCTTCTTAACAACAAAAAAAGAATACACATTTAAGTATAATTCAAACTTGTAAAATACAAAATAAATTATTTATATTTTCTAACCCCTCCCAAAACAGTAATAATTATTTTTTTAATATATATATATATATATATATATATATATATATATATATATATATAACATTATCTATCTCCTATATAATAATATTGTTATTAATAATAATTTTCACATGTCAATTTCAACTATGTTATTAATAAAATATAATAATTAAATAATATTAAAATATTTTTAAGTGAAGATTGTATAATTCTAAGAAAAGTAACTAGAAAATAAAATTTAATTATTCGATGACATTCTTATCTTCTCCATTAAGAAAACTCTAAATATTTTGCTAAAAGTTAGGATTATTTATTAAAAAACATTTCTTAACTGACTTTAATAAACCTTTTCAATGTCTTAAGGTTGCGAACGAAAAGCTTTATTCTTCGTCTTTGAAAAATCGAAGAACAATGCTTATTTTTCATTTTTTTTTTTATTTTAGGATTTTACGCATGTAAATTTTGTAATTCAATTTTTTTTATATTTTTCAAAATATAAACGTGGTTAAGATGAAATATTTTATCAAAGATATATCATAACATTTCTTACCAGAAACTAATCATATAACTTTACACTTATAACACATTTATCAAAATTATATAAATTGTTTAAATCATACAGCGAGGAAACCAACTACAATAAACTGTGTAATTTTCCGTAACCGTGTTTTTTTCGACTATTATAATTAAAAAAATTATACATTTAAAATACAAAAGGCATAAAATAGTCACGTCACTAAATCTATAAATAACATGTAACAAAAGGTACAAACAACATTAACTACATTGTCTAATCAACCCCACATATTACATATGTCTAATTAACACATGTCTTATCTTAATATTTATTTGAGTATGAGTTGAGATTAAAAATAATTGAATTAATGGTATATTAATTTTGGCATCTAATTTATGTTTTTCAAATACGATAAAATGGATAAACAACATCTATCTATATTATTATATACATAGGATTATGCTTTTCCTTTTATCATTTTTTAATCATATTTTTAAATTAAAATTATCTATATCTATAATTATATATCTATATATATCTATAATTATATATCTATACTTACATATAATAAAAAAGATTTGTTTCTTTAGACATTTTTTTCTAATTTTATCCGCTATTGTCTAGATGTCACTTTTACTTTTTAAATAATCGTTAACTTAAATATAATAATTTTATAAATTAAAATGATTCTTATTTTTTAATAATTATTTTTAATAAAAAATATACAAATTATTCATTTTTATAATTATTTTTAATAAAAATTATTTTATGGTTTAGTAAATTTTTACTAAAATAGAAAAAAAGATTATACACACATTACATATGTTTCCACTAATTAAAGATAAAAAAATGTTAATGAAAAGATATAACATATATTTCCAAAAAAAAATTGAAATTCAAGGGTTTATTTTATTAAGATGATTAACCAAATCAATGAATTTAAACTTGATTTAAAAGTAATCCCCGCATCCGCATAAATCCCGTGTGCGTGTGCGCCAGGGAATCTTTTCCCTCTCTTTCTACCAAACCAACCGCGTACTCTACTCAACGCATGAATCCCCACAACAACGCAATCAACGATTAACACTAATTAATTAATTGATTAATTAATTAATTAAGTAAAATCAATTAACTAATTCCAATCAAACAAAAACAATAAAACTCTCTTCTTCTTCTTCATTCTCCTCTCTTTGTTCCATCATAAAGAAAAAACTTTTACCTTTGTTTTTGTTTGTGCCTTTTTTCTTCACCTTTGGGGTCTCCTTGAGGAGAGGGGAAGAAGAAGAAGAAGAACAAGGAGGACCCCACCACGCACACAAACAAACACAAAACACATTCACACCAATTTCAAACCCTTCTTCATTTTCCTTGATCCTTCCTCATCATAAGGGTTTATCACTTTTGTTGTTAATTACTTCAATTATTTTTCTTTCTCAATTTTTTTCTTCAGCCCCCAAAAACTCTTCCACGTTTGTTTCCTCTATTTTGACTTTCAAATCGTCTGCGTGCGTGCGCTTCCACTTTCTTCTCCTTTCAATCCTTCAATCAATCCTTGCAAATGTCAATCATCTTCACTCTTCGCCTCCCAACTCGTTTTTGAATCGTTCCACCACTTTTTCGTACTCGCTTCTTTCTTTCCCTTAATACGCACCCCAAAAAAGCAATTTTTTTTTCTTCTTTCTACAGAAAAGAGCCAAATTGTTGTAATTACACACCTTGCAATTTATTAGATCATCACACGCTTGTTTCCTTCAATTGAGTCTTGATTCTTCCGCCGTTTGTTAAAAGGTGAATCCACGCACACTTCAAATTCGGGGTTTTGCAGCTGGCAGTTATTATGACTGCTTTTAATGTATTTGGCTTTTTTCTATATATAATTTGGCCTTGTTTTGCAATATGTGCAGGAAGAAAATTTTTTGTTCTTGGTATGAAGTTGTAGTGATTCTTTTTTGAGTGAGTAGATGGGTTGGCTTAGCAGAATTTTCAAAGGGACTGAGCAGAAGATTTCGGAGGGCCATTATAGTAAAGAGGATGCTGGTTATTATTTGCCATCGACTTCGGGGGTAACAACAAATGTCAGCATTCTAATTAACGAATGCTTTTTGAAGTTACTGTTTTGTCCTCCTTACAGGAATGAGAGTTTGTTTGGATTGCAGGATGTTTGGAACCAGAACGAGAATGAGGATATAGATCGTGCTATTGCACTGTCGCTGGTGGAAGAGAGCGAGAGAACACACAATGTAAATGGTGAGTGATTTCAGCTCTTAAGACATCATTGAGTATTCTTGATGTTTACACTCTATGGAACAGTTTGCTGTGGACTAATGCAATTTTGCCAAGTGCAAAATTTGGGATGCCCGTGTTGCTGTTTTTCTAGTTTTCGATAGTGTTTTTTCCGTTGCCCCCCTTTGTCTTCATTTTGTTGTTGTGAGAATTTTTATATGAAATCTGTGAGCAGATCATTTGGTAAATGAAAAAACTATTTGTTTCTGTTCAATGACTTGTTTAAATGTGATTGTAAATGTGGATGCCACGCTTTTCTTTGAACGCAATGTGTGCAGTTTGGTGTTTTATGGTGTGGCTTAGCTTAGTTGGTATCTTCACTTTCGATAATGCGCTCATTTCATTCTGTACCAATTACTACTTTGTTGAATATTGACTAATTTTGCACAGTTTTTTTTTTGGTATCTATCTTTTTAAATATTACACTCATAGTAACTTTATTTTTGTCTAGATAATATTTTCTGATGTGTATTTCCTTATTACGTTTCACATCAACAAGTCTCTGTCTGTTCTGTAGACAACAGATCACAGTTAGAAGAAGATGAACAACTTGCCAGAGCTTTAGAAGAAAGTCTAAACGTGGACTCTCCTCCCAGATATGGAAATGAAAATGCGTTTCAACCAATTCAGTATTTCCCCATGGGGTCCAGGTACGAGTTAGATGTTGGATAATAACAATGTACGAAGTTGGTATCATAATTCAACACTTCTTTTGTTTGATTACTTCGATTCATATGTTAAAAGAATCATCTTCACTTGTCTATTCACCATTTGCCGTAGGGTCACAAGTCTCAGGTTCTATAAACTCTCACCTTGGCATATACTGCAATGCTTGATTGGATTTCTTTATTTTGACACATGTTTATCCCTTAGTTGGTGATCAACAGATTTTCCTTGTAATTTCACTTATTTGTGCTGGTCCTTTTGAAATACTTATTAACTGATATTGCTATGACTAATTAGTCATTTCATTACCAATATTTTTGGTAAGAGAGGCTTATCTAACTGGGTTTGATGGTAGTCTGCATACCTTGACCTCATCCTTTTCCTCCTCCTTAAATAAATACCATGAACGAAACATATCATAAAGATGCATTAGTTGAGTGAAAATGCTGCATTTGAACTAATTTACAGTCAAATATTAATATTATAATATATATGACTAGACTCCATATTATTATGGGATGAATTAGTACCAAACATCCGCAAGTACCTATGAAATCTACTTGCAAAGAAATTATATGATTATCTGTTAGGTGTTAGGAACACATTCTTTTGAACACTCTCTTACTGATTGAAATTTATTTAAAATCACAATATTTGGTGTGTTTCAGAACTTATTTAATGGCTCGCTCTTGATTTTGTATTTTTCAATAAATTTTAACCAATAAGAAAGTATGTGTTAGAGAGTGTTTTCCTACCACTATGTATAGACCATCATCATGCTCGATCATAAAGGGGAAAACATCTATCCCAATATCATCCCGTTTATTCAGATGTTGAAATTATTCTCTTCCTTCAATTTCCTATGCCTTCATAATATCAATAATGTTATGCACATAACTAAAGTTGTGTAGTTATTAACATAATAGGATTTGTGCTGGCTGCTATACTGAGATTGGTTATGGGCGATATCTTAATTGCTTGAACGCATTCTGGCATCCTGAATGCTTCCGCTGCCGAGCTTGCAACCTACCAATCTCTGATTATGAGGTGCTAAAATTTCCATTTACATGCCACCTTACTTGTTTTTTTCTATTTTCATAAATGATGGTTTTCATTCTGTACTAACAGTTTTGTTTTTTCTTATTATTGTTGCAGTTCTCCACATCTGGGAATTACCCTTACCATAAATCATGTTATAAGGAAAGCTACCACCCAAAATGTGATGTCTGCAAGCACTTTGTAAGTATTTTGAACAAGCTTTAGTGAAAAATGCACTCGGTACCCCTTAGATTTGCTTATATGACATGCACACCCTTGCTATTTTTTGACCTATCTCTTTTTAGTTGTTACACCAATAACACCCCTTAGCTAATGTTGATTAAAAAATCCGAGAATCCTATGCTGTTACTGACATTTATACCCCTTCTCCCTTTTGCACACCCTTGCTATTTTTTGACCTATCACTTTTTAGTTGTTACCCCAATAACACCCCTTAGCTAATGTTGATTCAAAAATCTGATTCTCCTATGCTGTTACTGACATTTATACCCCTTCTCCCTTTTGCAATATCTCTCTCACCTTCAAAAGTATGATTAAGAAGGATGAAATTATTCAATGAATGATTAAGAATGGTGCCCTGCTCACAAACCAGCCTTTTACCAAAACTTCAACATAGCTTTTCACCATCTTCAACCATTGTGGCAATGAAATTCTTACTACACAACTTTCTTACTGGATTGACCATTGTTGATTCGATCACCTTGTTCGTCCAAACTTGTAGACATTGTCCGACCGAGTCATTCATGATTATAATAGTTTATGATTTTCTTGTTAGAATTAAACATGACATTCTTGTAAGTTTTTACCTTTACTTTGGCCTTATATCTCATTGCCTGTTGCTGTTGATTTTTGGTAATATATATTTTCACAGATTCCAACAAATCCTGCTGGTCTTATTGAATATAGGGCACATCCATTCTGGGTCCAGAAATATTGCCCTTCTCATGAACATGACGGTACTCCACGATGTTGCAGTTGTGAGCGAATGGAGGTTAGTATGAATGGAGTATATTTATCTGATATAAGCTTGGCTGTGGAGAAGTGAAAGAACTTGTATGGTGCAAAGTAAAAAGAGTGTATTGAAAATTTTCTCTCTTCATTGGCAGTCGCAAGAGGCAGGATATATTGCTCTTAAGGATGGCCGGAAGCTCTGTTTAGAGTGTCTGGATTCTTCTATCATGGATACAAATGAATGCCAACCCCTTTATGCTGATATACAAAGATTTTATGAAAGCCTAAATATGAAACTGGACCAGCAAATTCCACTACTATTGGTTGAAAGACAAGCATTGAATGAAGCAAGAGAGGGAGATAAGAATGTAAGAGAAAATGCATTGTCATCTGTGTGCAGTAAATATAGTTACATGATTTAATCATAATGACATTCCTTTATCCGATATACTTGGAACTATTTTTTGGATGTTTGGCACTATCTACACAACTCATTAAAAGGAAATGCCTTTTGCTATTGCTATTGGTAGCTTTGCAAATTCTATCTGACTGAGGTTTTTCTCCTGTGATATGTTAACTTATACTCTGTCAAATAATTCAGCCCGACATGTGTGATGTTGAAAATTGAAGAGCAAAAAGGAAACAAAATAAGTATATTCATATTTGAAGATTAATGCTTGCTCTGTTAAATAATTCAATCTGGCATGCATGATATAGAAAATTGAAGAGAAAAAGGAATATATTCATATTTGGAAGTCTAATTTTTTCGATAAATAGTACTGTCCAAGTCAAAAGGCTTTCAACTATGAATCTTCAATTCATGTTTAATTCGTGATTAAAACAGTGCATTTCCATTTCATATTTGAGTCTTTATCTTGGGCAGGGACATTATCACATGCCGGAAACCAGAGGGCTCTGCCTCTCAGAGGAGCTCACCACTGTAAGATTTCGTGTTATTTTTTGTTTGGTGACACTGATGGATTTTTATGGTTAGATGATAGAATTTCTTTAGTTGAACGAACCATTAACAATCTATGGTACTTTGCATTTAAACTTTATCAGTTCAGACGACCTAGATTTGGGACAGGAAATGGAGCAATGGACATGAGAGCACAGCAATACAGGATGACTCCACATTGTGATGTGACGGCTATTCTCATTTTATATGGTCTTCCAAGGTAATAATCTAGTGTTTTTGCTTTTACAAGTTCTAACTTGGCGACAAACTAAATGCGTATGAGCAGATAAATAATTTAAAACGTATCAAATCCAGAAGACAAGAAAATTTCCCAAGGATTAATACAACTGTCGGCAAAAGATCCATAGTAATATTTTTCTAGTTGCAGAGACCCAATTGCAATTTCGGTGACTTTGTCATTTGTGAATTTAGTCCCCCTATTTTGTTTTATGAAGTTGATTCTCTTGCTATTTTGATTTTGCAATTTTGGCACTGCACTAAGACCGACAGTGGCACAGAGCAAAAATTGGGGAAACGATAGTAGATAGACCAAAAGTTCAATCAAGCCTTGTATGTTTAGACAAAAGCAGTGTATTTTACCTGTGTCTTTGCTAACATGGCTAAATAAGAATCTAAATGATCTTCTGAGAGAAAACCCCACCCCTTCCCCTTCCTTTGGCTACAACTTTGATTTCATTTACGTATGAATGCTATTTTTGACAGATTGCTCACTGGATCCATCCTAGCCCATGAGATGATGCATGCCTGGCTTCGACTTAAAGGTACTATTTTATTGTAGAGAATTTATTTCATTAGGATTTATCCATTAAGTTGCTGCAATTAGGGTGTATTTGTTTTGGTTACACGACATGTAAACTGTTTATTCATTCTAACAGTTAAGATTAATCACCTAGCACTGAACCAATGTTATTTCGTTGGGGCTGTCTCTCAAATTTATGCTAAAATCTGTGTTTGTGAAGGTTATCGGACTCTAAGTCAAGATGTTGAAGAAGGTATCTGTCAGGTTTTGGCTCATATGTGGTTGGAGTCTGAACTTAGTTCTGCATCAGGCAGCAACTTTGTATCAGCTTCATCCTCATCTGCATCACACACATCTAAAAAGGGTAAAAGACCTCAGTTTGAGAGAAAGCTTGGGGAGTTCTTCAAACACCAGATTGAATCAGACATTTCCCCTGTTTATGGAGATGGGTTTAGGGCAGGTCAAAAAGCAGTGCGTAAATATGGTCTACAAAGGACCCTTCACCACATCAAGATGACGGGGACTTTTCCATATTAAGTACAGAGATACTCCATTAACAGATTGTTTTTCATTCTTTCTTGATATAAAACCTGGCCTGTTATTAGAAACCAAGGTCAAGGTGTGTTTTAGGCATTAGTTTCAACGAGTTGATGATTTTTTGTACTTGTAATTATTGATACTGTTGCGGTATATTGATTACATTCACATTTTTTTAATTTATCACACTGCTACTTTTTGGCCCAGACTCCTAACCTCTGCTATGTCCGAAAATTAACAGTAAAGAACACTTTTCACAATAGGGACTCGTTACGTTTTATTCAGTTAATAAGAAATCAGGTGGCCACCATGGAAAGGAATAACGATTGGTAAAAACAGATGCTAGAGCAGTAAGTAATGTCTGTTTAAATGAACCAAACTAAAACTCTACTTAAAATACGTATAATATATTGAAATTAATTGCAAAGGTAATGGAAGTCTACATTCTATCTCTGGTTTCCAAAGTATAATTTCACATCTCCATGCTGAGACTATTGTTGATGCTGGGACTACTGTTGATGCTAAGTGGTAATATTTGGTCCATATAGCTTACATATATTTTCAATAAGCTAGAAACTACTTCTACTATGGTTGGCCTCTCTTCTGGTTCTTCAATCAAGCAGGTTAGACCTAATTTAACTAGCTGCAGAGCACACACTTTCTCATTGTTTCCAGTGAAGCTAGGATCAACGAACAAACTCACTTTCTCTTCTTCATTCTCTTTACCAATGAAGCTTACTATGACTACATGAAGCATTGCTTCTCTCTCTTCTGGTATAGTAACAAAATCTTTACCTGTGATCAATTCCAACAGTACCACTCCAAAAGCATAAACGTCCATTTTGGTGGTGACCATCCCTGCTTCCAGATACTCTGGAGCAATATAACCCCTCTCCATAAACAAGGCACGAGTGGAAGTTATTTTCCTTTCTGATTCTTCAGCTAGAGCGAAATTTGCTATCTTGGCTCTTAGATCTCTGTTTAGAAGAATGTTTCCACTGTTTATGTTCCTGTGCACATAGGAAGGTTCAGTGAAGTTGTGAAGATACTGAAGACCATTGGCAATATCCAGAGCAATCAAAATCCTCTTTGCCAAAATCTGGTGCTCGGTAGTCCTGTTTTCGCTTAGCCATTCTCTCAAAGAGCCATTTTCCATGTACTCATAAACAAGATAAGAACAAGCATCGTTTTCACAGTAACCTTGCAGCTTTATCAGGTTGAAATGGTTGATTCTTTTCAGCAAATTCACTTCCTTGGATGCATCTCCTCTCATTTTTTTAACAGCCAATATGTTCCTGTCATTACCAAATACCCCACGAAACACAGAACCTTTAATTCTATTCTTTGAACTAAAATTTTCTGTGGCCTCATTTATTTCCTCAAACTTATAAACTTTAGATTGATGCTCAATGATCGCTATCTCACCACGGATATCATCTGAAGACACCCTCTTTGCTTTCTCACCTTCTTCACCTCTCTTAACGAACCTTGAAGATCTCTTTCTGAACAGAAAAACCCCATAAAGAACAGCACAGAGAACCACAACGGAACCCCCTGTGATGGCAATAGCAGTGTGGAATTTCCTCTTTGACTTGCACTTCATGGAGCTGCAAACAAGAGGAGGTGACATATCAGGTGGATCACTAACAACTGTAGTCATTGAACTCGGAGGTTCACTAGGCAAAGGAATCAGAACAGTTGTGAAGGGATAAAGATTTTCTGCTGGTGTGTTAAAACCATTGGCCTCAACCACATTACTTTCTGCTACATTGAATCTTGCAGCAATACTTGTAATGTTATCACCCCAGTTCACTGAGTATGTCAGCAAATACTTGGTGCCGTTCGTGACCTGATGCATTGTAGGACAAGCACATCTGAGTGGCACGTGCAACTCCATGCCTGGAAGCAAATCAAATTCCCCATATGGATTAGCACGCATTAGGGAATCACAAGTGGTCAAACCCTGAAAAGTGTTATTTGCCACTGTGAAATATGTTGGGTGTTGCCCCAATACATATTCAGTTTCAGCTTGGTAATAGTCCCTGGTTAAACAAGAACAGTTCATAGGGACAATCATTTCTTTCCCAGTTGGGAACTCCGTGAGCACAGTTGCACCATTGATTCTTGCAACCTCTTCTGGGTTTGATGATGTGAGGTTGGAAACTGTGAGAATGGAATTAAAAGGAGGTCTTGATTTGAAGATTAAGAAGGCCATGCATGATTTGTTGAGGCCATTGCAGGTGTAGAGGAATGTAGGTGATGGCCCCATTTTGTCATCATTCTTGCAGCTGAGAATTGAATTCCCAGAGTAATTTTGCTGAGCCTTGCCATCAAAACAAACTAGAAAAAACGTTATTGTGAAGAGAATTGCAACATGATTCATGGTGACAACAAAACAAGACTATGAAGAACACATTTGAGTGTGTGATAATTTAAGATGTTTGAGTCTTATTATGCTGCCACTATTATAGCAGAATAACGCGTGATAATTTTTGCTGACTAATTCAGATTATCACAGAAACAAATTGCTGTTTGGAACCACTGTTTTTGTTTAAGAGATGAATTGCATAACTGTGGTGATATTTAAAAATTGACTTGGTTTTGGGGTTGCTTCATATTATATTATGCTGTGATGTAAACTGAGGAAAAAATGAAGATGAAGAAGAATTTGGATTATTTTAATCATTCAGAGAATGAAGCAATGTATAAAAATATACAGCAACTTGAATAAGGTTGTTGAAGATTTTGTCCTTGTATTTTCGTTCTCGAGCTGAGGCTGGCACGGTTTATCTTACTAATTAGATCGTGCTTTGTACATTTTCAAGATCTTCTTTTTAATTACTCATATCTTTAATTGCTTCACTCTCCTGCTACTTATACTGCGTCAAATTGAAACACCACAATATTACGCAAACAAAAAGACAATTTGTGAAATGATTAAGAAAAATTACCTTAGTTAATGTAGACAAACAAAACAATATACGATAATATCTTAATGATAATGTCTAGAAACTTCCTTCAATAACCAATCACATGACTCTTATGTCCCTAAGATAAAACACAAAGAAAACAAAAGAGTGAAATAAATTAGTAAAATTAAAATATGTAAATCAATCATACTGTATACCACTCATATTATCAATAATGTATATGTAATGATTGAATGCTTTTGAAAAAATCATATTAAGTTGAGATTTAGATAGATAGTTGTAACACTTATTAAAACAATTTGTTTGTCTTATCATTTGTTTTTTGTTGGTATATATCTCATCCAATAACTTACAACAAATTGATATTTTACACATTTCATCAATTTCATCAAGTATAAGTGACACTTCGCCTTCAACTAAATGACATTCATCTCGATAGACTTTTATTATATTATGTTTTTATTGTGAAAAATAATTTTTTAACAATTAAATTTTTACAACTTTCTCTTATAACTTGAGATAATATCTTTTAAATCATTTTGTATTTTTTTCATTTTTTTAATTTCTTTATATTTCGAAACCATTTAAAAAATGTCATTTTAGATTATAATAGAAAATTGTCAAAATATCAAAATCTGTTTGTTATATGACTAAATCTATTGGTAAAACTCAATAATATCTAGCTATTACTTACATAAAATATCATATAATTTTATGTATTATTCATCAATTACGTTTGAGTGATTCTACATCAACATTCTCAATTCAATTTACATCTTAATTATAAGAAATAGAAAGAAAAAAGCATATAATTTAAATCAACCAATAATAGAATAATTAATTTGTAAGCACAATATAAAAAAGGCTAAACAGAGGGGAGTCGTTTGAAGTGACAACACATTTTTGGAATAACAATTTACATATTGTTTGAGTGTTAACACTCAAACAATGTATTTATGGAGTACGAAAAATTGATTTAGCATATTTCTTGTTTGAAAATTCAACAACTTTTTAACCATCTTAACTTGTAATAAAGAGAAATGTAGTATTGTCTTTCTTTTCTTACATCATTGTTTAAACTATTTGACTTCTGGTATCAAACAACTAATTTCTAGAACCTTCCTCAAGTTTGAAATAATTCATTGTTTAAGTGAGTACAAAAATTTTTTTCAGCATTTTTCTCGCTCAAACTTCAAGTCACAACTTAATTAATGAATATTGTCACTTAAATAATAAGTCGAAAACTTGAATGATAATGTTTTGTAATTTCAATACATGCAATCGTTTGAGTGTTGCTCGAGACCAACTCAGTTATTCAAGCAATATCTAAATAACCAATCAAAATAACAAAAGGTATAAAAAAACTTCAATTTATATTCAACAAATCATGACTGTTCTAACATGTTTTAAACACCAAATGTAACATGTTCTTGTAATCAAATAAACAATTTTATCAACTAACTAAAATATATATCGTCATCATCTAATCCAAACTAAAATAACACAAATTGCTTATTTTAAATCACATTCAATTTGATCAATCTAAAATCTACATTAGAATTCGGTACTTTGTTCTAAAAGATAGTCTTTCAATGTAAACATGAACATTTTAAATATATTGTTGTCTTTTGAAAGCTTTTGAGAGAGAAAATTATATTATAATGTCAAAATTTGAATTTTAATCATCTAAAATAAAACTTGAGACTCATCATCATACTAGCATATGACATTCATGTAAATTAAATTTTTTAATGGATTACTTTAAAGTTAATTTTTTTTAGAGATGTACCAATATTTTTTGTTTTTTCTAATTTGATATTATTATTATTATTAATTAGTTCAATTTATATTATGTAAATCCTAACTAAAATGACATTGTTAACTCTACCAATAATAATAATAATAATAATAATAATATTATTATTATTATTATTATTATTATTATTATTATTATTAAAATATTAGTTGCATGCAAATATGAAAATATAGTATAACATGCTTCTCCTCCAAAGTCAAATCTTACATTACCAATATTACTTGTCGTATACGCAATCTTAAAAATGTTGAAAATAACATTTTAACACACTTCATTTCCTTCATCTATTAATTTCGGAGATGTATATTTTCTCATCTTAGATACAAACAAATATACTGTTATGAATTTAATTAGATTAAATTAAAAATATCGAAAAATATTATATTTTTATCGACAGAGAATTTTTACATCTACTTTTGGCAACAAATAAACCCTTAAATTTTTACACAAGAAAACAATTATTATGATGATGTTAATTAAAGCTCGTGATTCTAATACATTAAACATAATTAAAGATAAATTAAGGATAATGACATATACAAATAGCCTTAGCTAATACACCAGCCGGCCAGCATCTCTTTGTTGAAAAAAAAAATAACAACAAAGTCAGACACACTATTATATATTCCCAACATTTTATTCTAATATTTTACTAAAATCGATATTCAACTTCTTCACTTTTCAAAATGCCTAAGAATATACTTTTAAGTATTTATAATCTTTAATGATGGGAATATTCTTTTACTCCTCTCAATTAAATAAACAATTTGTTTGAATGAATTTTTTCTTTAACCATTCATAAGAAGAGAAAATAAGAAATAATTAATTCAATCGTTACACATTATACGAACACATAAAATCAATGCAACCCAAATAATTCAGCACATTTTCGTATAATATTCTGAATCGGTTAAAAAAACATGTTACCTAATAAAATTTGTCAATTTTTTTTAACCTTTTTTAGATACACGTGCCTTGTTTTTTCTTTTTCTTTTTCTTTTTATAAAATGAACTTGTTAATTAATGATAAAATGGAAGGCTTTGGATTTAAACAAAATCTTTCTCATATTGAAAATTTAAGCTTGATCATTTTTATGGAAGAAGTTTTCTATTTTCTATTATTATTGATGAAATCACCTCAAACCCATAAATCAATTTATTTCCGAGAAAATTTAAATTCTCCCCAATAATTTTTATTCTTTTAAATGTTTTGAGTTGGTCTTGTGTAATTTTTTCTTTGCTTTTTGGTCTCTTTGAAATTGAAAAGCAATGCTCTTTATCCATAATATTGTATGATATTATTTTATCAATTAACCCTTTCAAGTAACCAACTATTATTTTGATGTAATGTAGTGTTTCAAGAAAAAGTTAAATAAGTATTAAAGGTTAAATATATTGATTTAAATCTTTAAAGGGATGACATTTTAATTAAATATTTCATAAGAAGTAAAATCAAAATTTAAAATATGTAGACTAAACAATTTGATTTCAAATTTTACAGAAATAAAAAGAAAATACCGAAATCAAAAACTCATTAGTTTTTCCATTATTAAAAATACATTTAAGCTTTTCTATTGATCATTTTTACTTACTAATTATTGAATGCATTTTATATTTTAAAATATTGAATATATATAATTTTAATTTAATACTTTTATTTATTTAATAGGAGTGTACTTTAAAGATTTGTAGATAATACTATCCGAGCTCTCCTTTATAGTATTTTTATTCATAAAAAATGGCAAAACTCTTAGATAAGGAATTCACAACATGAAAATAAATAAAATAAAAGGGCCTAAGCTGGTCCATTCTGAAATTTTGGGCTTCCTGTGAGATCTGGGCCTATTACTCAAAAGTTGACTTGATCTTTAATATTTTGAAAAGTTTCAAAATATTCGTGGAAGATGAAGAAAGTTTAATTTTTTTATTAGATAATATATCATATACTTATTAATAATTTGGTACGTTGCTGACTGATTTTTATTTAAAAAAAATATTGTGATATTATGTTAGCTCACACAAGGTTAGAAGAAGAATTGGTTTTCAGTTTCTTTTTTTTATGTAACATTTATAAGAGCAATGCAAATTTTTCTTAGGTGATATGTGGTTTTTTAAACAGAGTGATTAATTTCACAATATAAAATCAAAGTGTTTTACAATCTAAAATAATTTCTCCTTTATATTATATAAAATTTTATTTATTTACAATTCATTATTATATCTTTCAAATTTGAGCTATTTTGACACTTCTAAACTCATTATTTGTTATTATATGAAAAATATTATTAAAATATAAAATATAAACGATCATAGTAGGCCAAACCAAACTCATGAACAAATAATACATGACAAATTTTCAAGCAAAACTAAGTCCTCTGTACATTGGAACTTGATATCTATTATGGAAAAAAAAATCCAAATATTACTATAGAGTATCTTAAACTCTATTCACTAAATTTATAAGATGGTCCTTTTACATACTTAGATAATGAAATATATAAAAAAATATGAAGCTAATGATAGAATTAAAATGTAATATTTTCTAAAACTTATAAACTAGTGATTGAGTTAAAATATAAAATTTATAAATTAAAATTGAAAGCAATATAAATTTAAAATAAAATAAATAAATGTAATCTGGAATGAGATCTGAGCTCAATCACATAAGACATTAACACTACTTTCAACTCAACCCAAAATTTTAAGCCAATGGATTTATGGATCTTTTATCCTTATATAGTACTTTACTTTTTCATTTATAGTCAATATAAAACTTAAACTCACATTTGAATTCCTAACATTTTCTGATATGTTTTCTTACATTTTATAAAATGGCACACGCAATCTATACGAGTTTCTTGGAGTGAAGAGGTAACAACCAATTAGTTTAAGTTTTTTCCCACTT
The DNA here is from genome assembly GCF_037176805.1 of Vigna unguiculata. Classification (NCBI taxonomy): domain Eukaryota; kingdom Viridiplantae; phylum Streptophyta; class Magnoliopsida; order Fabales; family Fabaceae; genus Vigna; species Vigna unguiculata. The sequence goes on along the minus strand of NC_140799.1, from coordinate 1,676,805 downwards.
TCTATCATAACCCTAGTTAATGAAAAAATATTATTAAAAAACTATTATTTTTAAGAGGAGAGGTCAATTTAGTCACGATATAACATTTTTTCTTTTGTGACAGAAGATCTTCCATGACTATAACTTTAATACTATATATTAATTAATCCTACAAGATATTTGTTATATAAAATGTAGTCACTATCTTGAATTAACGATGCGTAAACAATAAATAAAGTTGTTGTAGTGTTGTGAGGAAAATTCAAGGAAGCTCGGAATTAAAAGGACATTATCAACTCTTAATTAAAAATGGTGAGGCATATTAAAATTTTCGTTAAATTAAAACTACTTTAATTGGGTGATTAAATTAAACCCATTGATTAATTTGTTGGCTATACACGTACTATGTTAATGTGAGTGTATGTGTTTTTATTTCAATGAATTAAAGAAAATTATTTTAAGCCGATAATTATGTATGCTCATTATTTTTATTGATAGCTTAACTCAATTTTACAAAATTGACTTAAAATATGAGATATTGACTCACTTATAGAATTTAAATTTATCTTATATTTAATTGATATGAAATCTTCACCACACTCCGTCTATCAAACTTATACTATCTCAATATTAATTATAATCGAATTTATCATTTCATCTCTAGCAAACTAATTTTTGTGAAAAAAATAATCACATAAACAAATGGACAAAAATTAACTTTATAGGAGATAGATGTAAATTCTAATTAGATATTTGAAATATTTTATAAAATAGTAATTATATTATTCATAGATTAAGATTATATTAGATTTTGATATTGGACACTTAATTTATGTTCATGATAAAAACTAAACTATTTTTTACGGAAAAGTTATTGCTCGTAAATAAATGGACAAGAATTCATTTTATAGTAGATAGGTGTAAATTCTAGTTAGATCTGAAAAATCTTTATAAATCTTAATTATATTATTTATAGATTAAGAGGATATTGATATCTCAATATCTTAACTTAGACACTTAATATAGAAATTTAAGATAAACATTAAACTATTTTTTATAACACGAAAAAGTTTTTACTCATAATTAAATGAATAAAAATTCACTTTACATTAGATAGTATAAATTCTATAGTTAGATATGAAACATCTTTATAAAATAATTGTAATATTTATAAATTGAGATGAATTTGACGTCTTAGTATCTTGGTCGTTTAACCACTTTTTGTTTTTACAAGTATATTTACACAAGAGGAAAATATTAGAACAATATACTAAAAAAGAAAAATAGAATAGAATGTAAAAATATAAATAAAATTCATTTTATAAAGTAATTTTGTTCTTGCAATAATAACACAATGAATTAAAGTGAAATCGAAAGTTTTATAGCGTGTAGACTAATCAAATAAATAATATATAAAAAAGGTATTCACATATCCATTATTTTTAAATTTTAGATTAAAAATAATGTTATTTTTCTTAATAAAAAATTAGTAGAGACAAAATTATATAAAGTTAAATATATTTTTAAATTCTAAATTTAAACGTAAAATTGAAATTTATTTTTATCTAAATTTTGATATATATTAATTCTCAACTTAAAAACAAAAAATATAACCCTTTTAATATATATTTCTCTTTGGTGTTACGAAATATTTGAGATCGATAAAATATATCAAAAATAATGTAAATAATTTAAATATCAATTTAAAATACTATTTAATATATCTAAATAATTAAATTTTATAAACTAAATTATAACAACTTTATGTGTTAATTTGTAAATTTGAAAGTCAATTTATATAAAGATTTGGGACATCAATGATTTGAAATTTATGTCAATATTTAAAAAATAAAAACATATTTAATTGGTATAAAATATTAAACTTCTCATATTAATGCAAGGCAAGTAACACGGGACAAAGATTCGTGCGAGGGTGGTATGGAATAGACACGGAAAGGACCTATGAAAAACATTATACAACTAATTCTACAACCTTATCTACTTTATTTCAATTTATTACTGTTACGTGCTTCACTAAACTCGCCAAAACAGTTTTCGATTCATAAATATCAAAGTTTTGTCGTATTTTATTCTTATTGTTTTAGATTTGAATTTTGGGTTCCTTAGAACAAAATGTGTCGTACAAATCATGTTACCCACTTAGTACTTTTCACTTCACACCTCTCTCTTCTAAATTTGGATTTTTCATATTTCATTTTTCATGTTTTTAATATGTTTTCTCATCACTTGTTTTTTCTTCCTCTACCGACACTGCTTCCGTCCTTTTTCTTCTTTTTTTCAATTAAATATTCATCTCAGAACACATTATTTTATCACAGAACACTGTATATAATAATTGTTTTAGGTTAGAAAATAAGTTAAGAAATAAAATAAATAAGTAAAAAAAGGGTGAATTGCATTCATATTGTCCAGGTTGTCAAGTGATGAATCGCCATGATGTTGCAAGATTCTTTTTTTTTTTATGTGCTGAATCTGAGACAAAAATATATATAAAAAATAATTGTTCTTTTTTTAGTTTATTGATGTGCGAATTTAGATTAATTTATTTTGAAATAAAAACAGGTTTCTAAATGAAAGAATTTAACAAAAAATTGTCTTGAAAATTTAGTTTAAGGTTCACATTGTTTTGTGGCATAACAATGTTTTCTCACCCAGTATTTCCGATGCCAAGTTCTTTTTCTATCTTAAATTAAAATATAACATGGTAAACAATGAGGTTCAGTTAAAAATTATATTAAAAATATTAAAATAAAAATTGTCAATATAATATTATATAATTAATTTAATTATCTTATTTTGCAAAATTACTTCTAATTTTTCGTTTCTTTATTTTCGATTTGTAGGGGGGAGAGGGTACAGTACATTCCACCGTCACATTAGAAATGAATTTTAGTAATAAAAATTTGAAATTAAATCATAGTTTGTTGACCTCCAATCATCAGTTTCTCCTTTCTTTTCACTGACAATTACTTATTATTGCACATGTATACTTTAAATTTAATGGCTGGCATAACACCTTTCCAACCTCATCTTATTCCTTTCAAGTTCAACTTATAAACAACACAATCGATTCATTTTTTACATAAATTAATTCAACATATGTGGATAATAAACATTCAGTTTTATATTTTTTACATAATTATTTTGTAACATATTTCTTCTATCTCTTATCATCACATTATTTATTTTATTGTTGTCTTGTTTTTCCATAATATACATTATTTTATTATCATTTTGACCATTTACTAAATAAAACCAATTACTCCTACTACTACTAATATAAATTAATAATATAATGTCTCTTACAGCTGTTTTTGCTTATAACTTTTTAGAAATGTTATAGAATAGATTTTTTTTTTTTCAAAAACATATTAAAAAATTTCCAGTTTATAAAAGTTGCAAATTCATCCATGCAATAATTGTAAAATAACCAGTAAAATCACTTTTTTTTTGGCGTTATTAATCAAAGATTTGACTCAACTCTTTTAAAAAATTCACACATATTGATCTTTAACCTAGAAAAATGTGAAATTGAAACGCACCAATCACTTCCTCTTGCTTGAAACTCAGTCATCTAGAACAAAGCAACATCATCGGAATCCATGAACACACATAATTAGAGCAACAAACCAAGAACTTGGTTCACATTATCAAGCCACAGAAAAAGGAAAACCAGAAAGTAAGGAAGATCCTAACAAACATCTCAGTACAAAATCTTCATCATGTTCAATTATCATCGATCATGAACCAAAAAAGAACGCGTCCAAAACTCATTACAGAACTAATATTCATCTATACACAAACTCATCATATGTTACAACGTTAATCTCACATTCTCCGTCATCGTAAAAAGAAAAATTCACAGACTCACGTATTATAATCTCTGTTTACAGCCATGTTATCAAAATAACAAAATTTAGACATTACCAGACATCTTCGTACTGTGTCAGTTTCACCTTCATCAACACATGCACAATAAAAGCATGTGGAACACATCAAAGTGTAGAATTTGAAGGATGAAAGAAAGCATCTAAATTTCGTTGAGAAAGATATTCACATTTGATTTTATATGTTTATTAAGAATCGAGAGAAAATGGGGTGCGTAAAAGATCATAAGGTGACCAAAGAGCATCGAGAGGACAAGGTTTATTAGCGTCCAATCTGACCCAGGGTTTACCCTTCCCACTCCAATGCAACAAACTAACAGGACCAGGGTGAAGATCCCGACACAGACCACGAAAGTTGTCTCCTCCGAGACCGTGCTGGTTCCACCTATGATCCACCGGAACAATGTTCCCCGCAAAAACAAGCAAAAACGGCGGCAACGAACCCAGTTCGTAGATTCTCATCCTCTTCTGAACCTCCATCCACTCTTCGATCTTCCTCGTGTACTCCCCCACGCGCCACCGCTCCAAATCGATCACCATCACCCCCGTGTTGAAGTAACAGGCCCTCCGCTCCGCGAACGTCAGCGAGAGCGAAGGGTTGGACCAGAACGTGGGCGTGAAGTAGGAGGTGAAGTTGGCGTTGCAGTATTCCGGCGCCGCCAGCACACTGTGTTCTCCCAGCGGCGTGGCTGCGAGCTTGGCGATGTCGTCGACCAGTACGAGGTCGGAGTCGAGGTAGACGACGCGCTTGACGCAGCGTGGGATTAAGGTGGGGAAGTAGCTGCGCGCGTAGTTGAGGGGGCAATCGAGTGCGGCGCGGATTGAGGTGGAGATGAGGCCGGAAACGAGGTGGTCGTGGAAGGGGTAGATTTGGAAATTGAGGTAGGGGAAGGAGGTGGCGATGGTGGCGCGTAGGAGGGACGCGTGGGAGGAGCATACGAAGTGGAAGAAGACGTTTTGGGGGCAGGAGGAGTGTTGGAGGACGGAGAGGATCGCCGCCATTGAACCTCGGATGTATGTCGTGTCCAGCGTCATTGCCACGTGGACAGCTTCTTCGGAGCATAATAGGTTGTCGGAGAGAGAAGGACATTTTGGAGAGTTGTAGAATTGAGGTGCTTCTTTGAATTGTAGGGTGAAGAAGGTGTTTGTGGAAGACACACACGAGAAAAAAAAGAAGAAGAGGGTGAGAGTTTTTAGAAAGTGTGCTGATTTTGAATTGGACATGGTTGTTGTGTGTGTGTGTGTAGTGAGAATGAATGAAAAATAAGAGAGATGTTTGGGATGGCTTATAATTGGAGTTTGAGGTTACGAAGAACACGGTTTTGAGTTAGCTAGCAAAGTTATAAAGTATATTAACAATAGAGAAAGATTGAGAGAATAAAGTCAAGAATACATATCAAATAATGAAGGGGAAGTTGGTGGAGTTCACAAAGATTTTCAGCTTACTCATATTATAATGAAAAATCATCTTTTTTATACATATTTTTTGAAAAAAAAAATATATTATTATGATAATTATAATGTTATTGTTTGAGTGGTTGTGTGGGATGGGGAGCCTTGCCTTCTTGCTAAGGTTTGTATGCACTTGGTATTAATAGTAGATATTGAAGGAGGGATGGGAATAGAAAATAGGGTATTCCACTTACACAAACATGGTATGTACTTCTGTGCTGTGTAGTATGTTGCCATGAATGAAAAACTATCTCAATTTTACAACTCAAATACACTCCATCTTCATGCTTCATTCAATTTTTATTTTTATTACATGTCGTCGAGAGAGATGTATTTGTACACTCTAAACATTTTTTTTTTCAGATACTCAATAATAACTATAGTAAAATCAAATAATACATCTGCACATCCTGATAAACGCTTTGATTTGTCTCTATATACTGAAATGAAAATAGTAAATGTGTATTCGTAACAGTTATCTACTATGCAAGTACATTTTCAAACCAAACATGTTTATATTTTTGCTATTTCACTTAGGAGAGCCTCAGATTTTTCACTCAAGGAAATAGAGATTAGGATACAGTGTCCTTCCAAATAATAACACTTGACATTTAGTGAAATTTTGTCGCATTCATCAAAAAATTTTTTAGGATTTTGACTCATACTTGGACTACAATCATTCTAAATCATATATATAGGATTGCAATCATTGAGAGATTGTAGTTTCCATATGATTATATGACATTAGTCTTACACATATAAGACATTTGACACCACTTTAACCCCAAAATCTTAAGACAATGTTGTTATGAATCTTTACTTTTATATAGTGTTTAATTTTGTCTATTTTATCCAATGTGGATATTTCCGACAAAAGTATACTTATTTATTTAGGTTTAACTAAACTCAACTCCACCTTAGTTTCAATTTTTGTAATCTTTCATTAGCTAATTATCTTTCACGGTATATGAATCAATATTTACTTATAATCTTTGACTATTTTTTTACTAAATTTGTAATTTCTACATTTTTTATATTTTTAGAATATATATTTTTTAAAATGTATTATATTATTTAATATTTAAAGACACACATGCAGTTAATAAAATATTATTGTCATTATTATTTAATAATTGTGTTGAGATTATATACTTATCGTCCAATTGGCAAGTTCTTTTGTTATTTAAGTTAGTTTTTGACACAATTTTACTTACAGTACTGATTGCTTTTAAGTTTGAAATGAACTCTGTAACAATATTTGTCTGAAAATGATATCTTACGATATTAATAGAGAAAAGTATATATAAATTATTATCATCTTCAACTTTTACGATGTTAAATTTATAGGCGTACAAGAATAATTTTATTTTGTCTCATACCAAAAGTTATCAAATACATCAATTTATTTATGTTTGTGATTTAATTCTTTATCTATCAAATATTTAGTTTATTTAAAACATTTAAGAAGAATTTTATCTATTTTAAAAATTAAATCATAAGTACGTTATAACATTTATCAATTAATTTGTCAAATACTTCCAAGTAAACCAGTTAACTTATCAGTTAAAAACTTATAAATTAAAATGATTATGAACTTCTAAGTTATCAGTTTTATTAACCAGCACAATAATGTATTTTATATGTCATTTAGAAATGAGTTTGTTTCTTAATTGGTTGAACTGAATATTGTAATATATTAGTTTAATTCAACACACGAACAGTTCAATTCAATATTGGAATATAATGCGTTAAAGAGTTATTAATTTTTATTTAAACGAATAAAAATAAATTTTTTGATGACTTTTAATACACTTCATTATGAGTTGTGCTGTATTTATTAAATTCATAATGCACTATTAGCAAGTACCGTACATTTAACTGACACATGTCAATGATTTTAATTGACTCGTTTAATTAACCCAATCTTCATTTCATTGACTCGCTTGGTTTCAATAATAATTAACTAGTATCAACTACGAGAAATTAATTGAAAAAATAAACTTAGTTGTTTACATGACTCTATACTATTATTGTAGTTAATCAAACTAGATATTGTTATGTATTAATTATGCTTGCATGTTTTTATTGAGAATATTGCAACACTAGTATTTTATTAATTCCTTTAGAATATATTTGTTAATGCAGTCTTATTTAAGATTGTAAATATATTATAGTATCTGAATTTTATAATATCACGCGAATAACACTAATTACTTAATTGGAGAATGTAAACAAATTAAACATTATTAGCAACAATAATAAAGGTGTGAATTTAGGTTTGAACAAAAAAGTGAAACCGCGTAGAAGCACGTGCATGCACGTGATGAAGACAAGTTTTTGAGTTTTGGCCCATTCTCTGAAATTCCTTTTTCCATTTATACTTTGTTTCTTTCTGAAAAGAAAACCAATGATATCACTAAAGTTCAAATATATGGAAGCACCGCCATTTGAACCAAAACTAAAACGCGCTTTCCTTCAAAATGCTCTCAAAATTCATCACTTTGTTCATTATGTGCTAACTAAGCCTCTTCTAATTACATAAGTGCTTAATGTTTTGGTATATCCAATAAATTTTTTTAGGTTTAATTAGTTGGATTATATACATTTTTATTTAGATGTATCAGTCTAATACCCACTTTTAAAAAAGTGTCAATTGAATCACAATTTTTGAAAATATGTCTTAATTAGGTCATTTTCAACAAAAAATTATTAACATTGTTAACGGTATTGATATTTAAAATGACTTACAAAATTAAGTATTGATATTTATATCAAAATTTAGTAGTAAAAGTCATGAATTAAGTTAACAGCTTTAGTAATTTTTTTCTGAAAGAGACTTGATTAAGACAATTTTTCAAAAGTTACGATTAAATTGACACATTTTTAAAAGCGGATATCAAGCTGACACATCTAAACAAAAATGGGTACCATCCAACTAATTAAACCTAAATTTTACATCGTTTAGAAGTCGATATCAAATATAGTTTAAATATTAATTTCTTCCTATATTCTTCGATGAGTATTTAAAAAAGAAATCATGACGAAGATCTACACTTCAAAATAAATAATATTTTAGAAATATGGTTGTCGTTCCTAATAATGTTGTAAACAGACTTGAATTGAGTCGAAACATTTACATCATTTGTGGAGACCAACAATTATCCTTGTCACTAAAAGATTATTTTGGTATACCCGATAAATCTAAAAAAGAGTTTAAGAGTTAAACTTCAATAAAAAAATATTTTTTAGTTTAATGTCTTATGACACACTTTTTTATTTTCCATTCAATCTTTTAACCGTCGGTGCCAAATCATTAATCCAATGTCACTATCGGTTGAAACAAATGGTCAAAAAGTCAAACTTATCATTTCTCATCTTCTTCGTGTGTATACAAGTTCATCTCCCTTTAATGGTATTAAAATCTCATTTACTTGACAATTTAGGGTTTTGTTTAATTTTTCTTGCGAATGCAAGTTAAGAGTTTTTAATATTTAAGAATAAATTAGATAAGTACACTAAAGTACAGTTTAAACGTAGAAAGGAGGGGTTTATGGTATTAATGAAATGTTAGAAAAATAAACAATATTAAATCCTTTTGATATTAATTTCCACATGGAAGGTGGAAAATGAAAAATTTGGAAAAGTTTGTGCAGAAAGGAGAGTGAAAGAAAGTTTGGTTTGATGGATTACAGTTGTGGAGAGCATTGAAGAGTGTAATCTACGATGTTGTTGGGATTTTTGTGAAAATGAGTACACACAAGTACTACGTCATTCATTCACTGTTCACACATCCTTTGCACATGTTTTCATACCTTTTTTCAACTTTTTATGTCTTTTCTGCATTATCTTATTATATAATAATAATAATAATAATAATAATAAAATCCCTATACTCATTTTTTGAATCAGATAGTTCAGTCTTTTGACAGTGTAATTGAATTTTCATCTTTTGTTCTTATCCAAATATATCTAAAGGCAAATTGGAAAAGAGATAAGTTTGAAAAGAGTGAAGGGATAAATTTAAATAAATTTAAAAGTAAAATTTGTTTGTATTTTTGACATGAAAGTAAAAATAAAGATATACAAAAATAAAAGTTATAAGAATTTATGAAAAAATGGATGAATGTTATAGAATTAAAAATAATAATAAATTATAATATAAAATTATTATTTTAATTTTATAATTAAAATTAATATATTATTTAATTATTATTATTATATTGTTCTTATTTATTTCAACCTGAATTTTCGTATTCAATTTTATCTGACAGATTCATTGTTAATAAGCTAAACTATAATAAAAAAGAGATGGCTAACAAACATGCAAATTTGTTACAATCATTAACTGATAAATAATTGTTAATTAGATAGAAATCAATGATTTTTTTAAATGTAGCTTCCAATAAGGATTGCATCTTTATTATTTTTTGATGGAAAATAACACATTCTACATTTTATATATCAATCTTGATAAATGAATAATTAATTTGCAACACCACAAAATGTAGTCTTCCTACTAAGCTCTTAATAGAAACCAAATTGATTATATGGAATAAAATATCCATAATGAATATACTATGATTTGAAGCATTTGAGGATCGAGAAATATTATGAAATATGTTGATGATGCAAACAAGAATAAACCTTTTGCAGGTAAAGTGGTTGTTTTGGATAAGACTTTAGACAAATTTTGTTCATGGCAAAAAAAGTTGAACTAAGTATAATGTCATCAAATCAACAATAACCTAACACGAGTTATGAAAATATTGCAAAGTATTAAAACTTTTCAAGAATATGTGATTAAATACTTCCACATATCAAACTGCAACAAATATCAAGAATTTATTATTGATTAAATATTGAAAATTGAAGATAAAAACATGAATTTTAATAAAAATGGTGAAAACATTCTTCATAAATAAAAGAAAGAGAATTCTAGATTTTTCTTTTTTCTGCTAGACTATGGTTAAGAAATGTAAAGGTGAAAAGTTTTAATAAAATGGAAACAAATGGACTGGACCAGAGAATGAAACAAAATCAAATATAAATTATTGAGATATGTATCTATTATAAATTACGATGGAATTAGTTGTAATAAGAAAAAAAGGTTTTCTATATGTATTAGCACAATTATGTCTATTAGCAATTATGGGTAACTTTGTATCTATCACTATAATCTTAGATAACTATTAAAAAATATACGTCAGACATTATTGATTTAACAAATTCTTTTAATAATATCTAACAACAAAATTTTACTAATAAAATTTTATTCGTTATTTTTTCACCAAAAATATTTTTTTATCAACGAATATTAATCTTTGCCGATGAATTATAATTCCATACTTTTTATGATTTGTAGAAAAAGAAAAGCAAAAATAAATTTTCAAAAAGTTTAATAAATACCAATTTAATTCATTTAGCTTGTTATATTTTTGCCGTTGGTTCTTTAAACTAAAAGCTGTCCTTTTAATTTTTGTGTCCATCTAAAATTTGCCTTAATTAAATAATGATACATCATTAACACACATTTGGCTTATTTGACTTTAGTAAAAAAAAAAAAAAAACTTTCATATTCCGCTTCTGTTTTTTATTTCAAACAAACGTTACTATTAAAATATAATTTTAACCATTAACATTTAAATTGTGTCATATATAATAATTAAATTATATTCTAATGACAACATATCACAATTAATAAAAGATGAATATAAAATATTGAAACTCCGAGAGATACTATAAAAGAACAAAATCAAGGAATAGCTTATAGCATAACTCTTAAGAACAAAATAATAAATTTTAACTATCTATTTATATTTTTGTGTCAATTAGGGTTAACCCTAGTAATATTTTAAATAAATATGAGTAAACCTTCACTTTCAAGAGTGTATAATTCCAAAAATTTAATAATTTCTTCCTCTAACATTGGGAAAATAACATTTATACCTCATTCATACTTTTCATGATATTTGTAACTGGTGGCGGATGATTTTGGGGCAGGGAGGGCCTGGCCCCCAAATTTTGAATTTTTTTTAAATTTTATATATATATATATATATATATATATATATATATATATATATATATATATATATATATATTATTTTTTTGGAAATTTATTAAAACTTTTAATTGTAAGTATTATATTTTAAGATTGTATCAAAATTAAATTGTGTATTTTTTATTTATTTTATAAAGCACAACATTTAATTTTAATAGATAATAAAGAATAAAAATATTTATGTTTAATTTCTTTTTTGATTTTTGTTTTTGTCAAAAAATTACACTAAAATTATATTAATTACACCATAAAGCAAATCATTCATATTAAAAATTTCAATTTTAATGAAAGAATCATTAATTCGTTTTAAGAGATTTAAAGAAATTGATCATAAAAGACCAAATTATATTAGTTTTTTAAAAATCATGACGAAATTGAGACTAAAGAAAATGGAGGACCAACTTAACATTTTTAAACAAAAATCATGAATCAAAAGAGTAATTAAACCAAATATTTATTAAGATAATTTTTATTTTCATTCTTATTATGTTTTTAATTTTTTCACAAATTGTAATCATCTCTCACTCTCATATGTTTTCTCTCTCTTTTTTTTTCTTGAAGAAAAAATGTTAGACACAAACTCTTCTTTTTTGCTTTCATTTCTCATTTATGCTCTTCTTTCCTTGTCTCTTGTTTCACTTGATAATGAAAACATTGTTTTTTATCTCATCAACTTGTTTTTTGTTAATTTTTGTATGAATATAGAAAAAAAAATGTATCACGTGCTTTTTCATAACCGATTTTTAATTTTAAATTAATTAACATTTTAGTTTATTGTCATTGATATAAATACAAGTAAGATAGTTTTAATTATTCAAAGTTAATACCAATAAAAAACCATAATGTTAGCTTATAAAAATTTTATAATTTTAAACTAATTAAAAAGTTATGAATAAATCAAAATAAGATTTTAAAACTGATTAGCTTACAAAAATGTTACGAGTTTAATGCAAAATAAATTTAAAAGTATATGTGTGAAATAACTAGATAAAATTTGATAGAATTATTTGACAGTTGAAACAGAATCTAACAGTAAATAATTAAATATATAATTTGAGAAATTTTAAATTAATAATTAAACGAAGCACCAACATTTTATTTTTATTAATGCTTGGAATTAGATTAAGTTTAATAAATTAGTTATTTTCCTTTTGGGCTTACAATATTGTACGTGGTGAGTGAGTTTCTGTTTCTTTTAGCAATTTCTTCATGCACCCCCATTTCTCATAGATAGTTTAAAATGGGCCTATTTTTTGTCCTATACCTAGTTCATATAAGTTTAAAATGGGCAATTTCTTTTAACACTCCCTATATCTTCTTTCTGCATCTCCATAAATGTAGGAAAAGTCCCTACTACCTATCGGTTGGAAAAATCTTTTTCAAATTGTCCGTTGTAGAGTTCAAAAATATATTTTTGTTACAAACTTATTTTGAATGGAATGATTTGGAATTTTCAAATCTAAAAGTGCTTTTAAATTAAATAGTCCAGAATTATAATATGAATTATATAATTCAAACAGATTAATTGTGTATTCTAAAAATACATCAATGAATATATCTGAAATTCAATTCTGTATTCCATAATTCAAAAAATAAAAAAATGGATTGTAAACTTTAGATTTTTTTTATTATGTAATTCATAATATAGGTCCACATCATGTAATTCCACAAAATGTAATTTATGACTGTATTTTGAATTGTCTAATTTAAAATTTTGAAATATATTTTTATATATAGAATTTTTGTTTTTGAATTCCGCACTTTGAGAATCTAAAACATCAACATTTTTACTTTTTTTAACACCTCCATATAAATGCAAGAAAAATCGGTAAAAGTACAAAAAACTAACTATCATAAAATGACTTTAATAATGTGATATAATTATAAAAAATAAAGATATAAATAATGAAAATTATTAAAATAAATAAATATATTATTTTCTAATGTTTTTCTTTGAAAGAATCATAATAAAATGAGTTTTAAGATGACTTAAAAGGTTTGGAGTTAAAATGTTACTTTGAATTCTAACTTTGCAGCTTTGTTTTGATGTACTAAAGACCGATTTTGTAGTTTTAATCTCTTCTTGTATATAATTGTTTTTTTCTAATTGATGGTCCGAATAAAAAGAGAAAAGAAAGTGAAGAAAAAGAGAAAATTAAGTTTCTCTCTTGCATAAAGAAGAAAAATTTGGAGTTTAGTTCAAAAGTCTTGGCCTCCATTGTTGATTTTTACATTTGTTTAATTACTTGAAATTGCTTGTGCTTGAAGTTTTTAAGAAATTTTTTATTCATTGTGGTTTTAATTTGATATTTTCATGGGAACTACCACAATAATATCTAAGGAAATTCATGATTGTTTGAATTAATTGCTTATATTACTTTTATCATGAAAAATGTAAACATTCACTATTAAAGTTGTTAAAGTTTCTTTTTCTATTATGGCCCTCACCAATTGAATCAGAAGTTATTCTTAGACAGCTGTTTCAATGAATTTTCATAATAAATGGATGAAACACAAATCTACTATTCAATAGATAATTACACAATTTTTTAAATTAATTTAATTTTATAACCAATTAATCATATGTATTAAGAAGTTTTAAATTTTTTAAAATTGGAATATATATATATATATATATATATATATATATAAGAATTAAGCGAAGATAATTGGTTGGGAATAGTCTAAATGTGAGACAAAAGTCTCATATCGGATAGAATAGATAAAGTTAAACACTATATAAGAATAAAGACCCATAATACCATTACTTTAAGGTTTTGGTATAAAAGTGGTATCAAATACTTTATACGTGTAAGACTAATGTCATATATATATATAACCACAATCTCTCAATGACTATAACCATAACTATAATAAAAAAAGAGTTACTTGGTTCTTTTGTATTTCAGAGTCTCTTTAAATTCAAATATGTAAAAATGGGTCTCTGACTTTTTTTTTAGTATAGGGACAAGTCGTAGGAGACAGGACGACATTACAGGTGAAGTCGTCCTGTATCCCACCGATTTCTATTTTTCTTTTTTCTTACAAGCAAAGTCGTCCTTGTATCGAACGATTTCAATTTATATAAAAAGTGAAGTCGTCAGGATATATGACGACTTCACTTTTCGATCTTTATTAACAGTTTTAATTTTTCTGTTATCAAAAACACGGTTTCAATTTTTCAGTTTTTACCCAAAAACTTTTTTATTTGATTTAACATCAAATTAAATCACATTAATAGGTGAATTGTTAGACTGATTTGACTTCTAATTTATTTCCATTTTCAAAGTCCCACACTCAATCATTAACACTGGTTCTGCCTCAAAAACATCCTAAAATTTTGAATAGAGAAAAAGTAACACTACCTCAAAAGCATCCTAAAATTTTGAATAAAAAAAAGTAACACATGTATATGCTATTTTGACTTTAAAGAGAGACTTATACAAACAAACAAAAACTTGCAACTTAAAAAAAAAATTCAAAAGTGAAGTCGTCATGTGTCCTGACGACTTCACTTTTTACTGAACGAAATCGTCTTGTATAAGAACGACTTTGTTTTTTTTTTTTAAAAAAATTAGAAACCGGTAGGAGACAGGACGATTTCACTTATAATGTCGTCCTGTCTCCCGACGACTTGTCCCTATATTATTACAAAAAAAAAGTCAGAGACCCATTTTTACAAATTTGAATTGAAAAAGACCCTAAAATACAAAAAAACCGAGTTACTCATACACATGAAGAGAAATATATCATATGACAAAAAGAAAATTCGCCCTTGAAAAGATATTGTTATCTTGAAAGCAAATTATTTAAGAAATAGTAGTAAGAAAAATTCATATATATATTCTAATATCATTTTACAAAAATAAATATAAACCATAGCAAGATAAATTCTTATATATTCTAATATCATCAT
This sequence comes from Vigna unguiculata, assembly GCF_037176805.1. Classification (NCBI taxonomy): domain Eukaryota; kingdom Viridiplantae; phylum Streptophyta; class Magnoliopsida; order Fabales; family Fabaceae; genus Vigna; species Vigna unguiculata. The sequence goes on along the minus strand of NC_140799.1, from coordinate 1,661,489 downwards.
ATAAAAATAAATATTAAACGTAACTCAACTAATAAAATCATATCCTAGAATAAGATTTTCATCGATTTATATAACTTATTTTAATCATAAATCTAGAGCACATCTCTAACATTATTAATTAAAATTTTATATTTGACATACAAAACATAACTCTTTTTATTTAACAATATATCAATCAATACCCAAGATTTTATTACACTTTGGTTTACCTTAACTGTGTAATATTTATCAAACACGTAAGAAAGTTGAACGTAATGTTACAGTATAGACAGAACACAGTAAAGTTTTGTGCACAAATTGTTCTTCACGCCATGGGAAACATGAAAAGCAGAATTAAGGATGTTCCTCGAATGATTCGCCAGCAACAACAATAACAACATTCCCCAAATAATCATAAGCCCTGTTTCTTTCTCTTCTAGAAACGCCAAACCAATGCGGTTGGTGGATGGATCAAAAGGGTGACAACAAATAATCATTTTTAATATTTTTATGCCAAAAAACAATTTTATTTTAAACTTCATCTAACTAAAAGATTTAGTTTTTTTTCTTTTTTCACAGATCTGAATCGATCATTCATTACTTTAATAGTACAAGTTTTGTTGATTTGGTATTTTCAAATACAATATGTACAATTTAGTAAACACGTTTTTGTGATAATGTAAATTAAAAAGCATTAATTGCATTAATTAAATGAAAGTGCAAGTTGGTAGAATAAGGTTAAATGAAGGAACAGATAAGGTTAGAAGACAGAGTAATGTAATGACAATCCAAACTCTGAAAGAACAGCATTGGGATCTGAAAGTGGACCCAAATCTCTTTTCACTGTTCTACAACGAAGCTGCACAGTAGGTCTCCCTGAACAGCACCGCTGCTGAATTTTCCCCAGCCCAATTTTATTTCTCAGATTCATAATCCCTGTTTCATTCATTCTTCTTCAACTCACCAATAACAAGAAAAACAGAGCAAAACACGAGCTCTCACAATATCTCCACGCAAGGTGAGTTTTTTAAGTCAACCCACTTTTCAAGTTTACGTCTTCCCTTCTGGGTTCTCTTTTCTTTGCGTCTTAATTATCTCCCCTTTATGGAATCTCAATTCCGTGTTTGTTTTTTTCTTTGTTTCTCTGAGGAATTTTTATCGTGGTTGGATTCAAAGATAGGGGGAGTTTTAGAATTTTGGAATATTCTCAAAAATATGCTTTTTGTTTTTATTGGTTTAGCTTTTGTTATGTACTCTGGGAAACAGGGTTTTGGATTCGAAACGTATTTATTCATTCGCCAATAACTTGTGGTTGTTAGATGGGGAGTTGTTGTTCTTTGATCGGAAATGGGGTTGGGGTGTTTAGCCAGGGAAATTGGTGTGCTAAGTAGGTTTGGAATTGCCTTCTCTGGTTCAACATTGAGATTCAAAGATGGTTTTGGGAGATTTATTGGGAGAGAAGTTTTGAAAATTTCAAGTTCATCGCAGAGAAGTGTTGAAAGTTTCAAATTTCAACAATCCCCTGCTATTTCAGAAGTGTTTCTCTCTATATGTTTTTTGCCTTGCTGTGTTTTTTTGTCCTCAGTTTTTATACCAGATACCAACCAGGGTTGAGGTTAGTGTCTCATAACACAGTGACCAAGGACTTGAATGTCTGATGATAGAGGTGTTTGCATTTATTGTTCAATCATGTTTCGAACAGGATTGCATAAAAAAAGAACAACAAATTCTTGTGCAAAAGAAAGGTTTTAAATTGTGATTGTTTCATTACAATTCTTGATATTTCGGAAAATTACAAAATGTGACTTTTGTGCCCACAATTGTAGATGTCCAAGTATAAAAAACCTTGATGCTGCATCTAAAATTGTGTGGAAGAACTTTTCTAAAACCTTGGTAATAGCATTTGGTTTTAGAAAATGCTTTCCGTATTTACCTTGATTTCATTTTTATTTTTGTTTCCATAATATGTATAAGAAACAGTGAAAGTTGCTTTCATAATTTCTTTATGTAATTTGCAGAGTACTTTTGCAATTAAAAGTGTAAATTAAATGAAATCAGAAAAACTTTGTTCTGATTCAGAAGAAACACTTATCATTAAGTCAGTTGCTACATTAGGGTACCCTTGAACATTTTGGTGGTTTGGCATATTTCATCTTCTCTTACATATTGAAATTTATTGTGTCAGAGATTTCATGCTACTGTACAATCCATCTTCTTGCAATTTAAATGTATTGGTACTCACTGTCTTATTACTATGCTACTTTGGGATTTAGGATTGTCTGCTGAAAGCAACTTTTTCAACTCATGTGTATGTAACTCAGAGTCCAGATTCTAACATGCTAGTATACTAAAATTTCTTTTAATATATTTTAAAAGATCAAAAATTAGTGTCTACCCATATTTTAAAAACACATCCAAAGAATGACCCAGAATCCAAATTCAACTTCTACACAGTAATTGAAAATACTGAACACTGTACTTCCCTGGTTACAGAACATTTAATGAATACTTCTAGTTGAAAATTAAGTATTAAATGATCTTATGGTTGTTGATAAACATTTTTGTCTGATACCATTGATGTTAGCATACTTGTCCAGAATTGGATATTGTCAAATAACAGCACAGTACATTATTGCAGAAGGAAAGTTTTTGCAAGAGTTTCTTGAAGATGGAAGATTGCGGGCCAGTGAAATCTGAAAATAGATTAAAGCACAGACCCTTGACCCCTCTTAGGTTGTTGAGGGGTGTGATATGTTTAGTGGTATTTCTTTCTACAGCTTTTACGTGTTTGGTGTATTTTGTGCCAGTAGCAGTTGTAGTATTGCGGCTTTTCAGCATACATTATAGTAGGAAGACAGTGTCATTCCTCTTTGGACTTTGGTTATCTCTGTGGCCATCTCTGTTTGAAAAGATTAACAAAACCAAAGTTGTCTTTTCTGGGGACAGTGTTCCAATGAAGGAACGTGTTCTGCTTATTGCTAATCACAGAACCGAGGTTGATTGGATGTACTTGTGGGATCTTGCACTCAGAAAAGGGTCACTGGGATTCATAAAGTACATTCTCAAAAACAGCTTGATGAAACTACCAATCTTTGGTTGGGGATTTCACATTCTGGAGTTCATTGCAGTGGAGAGAAAGTGGGAGGTAGATGAGCAAATACTGCACCAAAAGCTTTCAACTTTGAAGGACCCTAAAGATCCCTTATGGCTAGCTCTTTTTCCAGAAGGAACAGATTACACGTACTACCTTGGATCTTGTCTTTTAATTTCCAACTCTTTTCAGTTCCACAAATCATTTCATTTGATATGCTTTGTCTGTTTGCAGTTGATGTTGTGTTTTGTCTAGCATGCTGCAATTTGTGGATCATATTATACCACACAAACGTAAATACGTAGTTCAATTGAGATGCTCGCTTGACATATGATTTGCTTTCATTGCGTAGTGATCAGAAGAGTAAAAACAGTCAAAAATTTGCTGCTGAAACTGGTCTCCCCGTGCTCAAAAATGTATTACTCCCCAAAACAAAAGGGTTTCATGCTTGCTTGGAAGCCCTACGAGGCTCGTTGGATGCAGGTTTACAATTTCTTTCCTCTTTTCTAAGACTCTAAAGTCAATTCAAAATGATCCTGTAGTGACTGTTTATCATATTCTGTGTGTAATCAGTGTCACCAAATGCATCTGACTCTGCTTCACAAAGTTTTAACTTTTAGCATTTTCACTCGGCAGAAAATTCAAATTTGTGCTCTTGTGTGCTTGGACCATGTGTTTGATGAATTTTTGACACGAGGGTCATTTTGACTACTAAATTTTGACAAACCTTCTCTTACAACTTTAGGTGTTAATTTTTAAGTGGTTTTTCATTTTTCTCATTCTTAATCTTTCAAAACTACTTAAAAGATAATACATCATATTGTAAAATAAAATTGTCAAAATTTAGTAATCAAAATATCCTTTGCAGAATGGTATAACTATTTGGCGGTGGGATTTTGTTTTGAATTTTTCTGTTAAATGTGTTGAATACTGAGTGAATTACGTGCAGTGTACGATGTGACAATTGCATACAAAAATCAATGTCCTTCATTTCTGGACAATGTGTTTGGTGTTGACCCTTCAGAAGTGCACATGCATGTAAGGCGTATTCCAGTGGAGGAGATTCCTGGTTCTGAAACCAAAGCTTCATCTTGGTTAATAGAAAAATTCCAGAAAAAGGATCAATTGCTTTCAGATTTCAAGATTCATGGTCATTTCCCTGATGAGCAAAATGAAAATGAAATTTCTACATTTAAGAGCCTACTCTCTTTTACAGCCATAGTTTCTTTTACTGCCATTTTTATTTATTTTACATTATTTTCTGTGGTTTGGTTCAAAGTGTATGTAGCTTTATCTTGTGCATATCTTGCTCTTGCAACTCGCTTCAATTTTCAATTGATGCCTCTAAGTTATTATGTTCATGCACTCCATAACAGCAAGAAACAAAACAGTGAATAGTGTTCTCAGTTTTATATTGCAATGTACTATCTTGCTCTTGAACTTTATATTTTGAGGCTCAATTATTTCTTCAATTTTCTTTCCATTTGTTTTTTATTCATACGATCACAGAATCAAAGGCATCATTTTTGCTATTAATGCTGTTTTGTAGGAAAAATCAGTATTTTCCAAAGTCAATTTTTTATTAGAAATTGTCACAATATGACAAAGAAACCAATAGGAATAAGGAGTTAATTGTCCATTAAAATTTAAAACAAGGAAGCAGGAATTTGGATAAAAATTTTGCTCCTAATTTTACATATTCTACGTAAAACAAGTTATTTAAATGAGTTTCAATGGAGTTTATTTTCTTAAAATCCAAGCTTATTTAGTGGAATAAATAGAATTTTTCCTTTTTAATATATATTTTAATAGATTTATTTTGAAATAAACAACTCTGCTTATTTTAATAAAGGCTTAAATAATTTTTTCGTCATCATTTTTGTAGTGTTTGTTGTGGATGATCCTCGTTTTGACAAAATGTTTAAAATGATCCTCATTTGTATCGAATGTTTAAAATGGTCATCATTTTCGCAATTCGTATTTTATTTTGTCCTTTCCTGTGACGCCGTTTAAGTCAGTAACGAAGCACTGTATAAGTGACACTGTTTGTATTACATTGTATTTACGTGTACTGTACAGGTGGTTTTGTTACTGATTTAAACGGCGTCACAGAAAAAGACCAAATAAAATACGAATTGCGAAAAGGAGGACCTTTTTAAACATTAATGATGACCATTTTAAACATTCTATCAAAATGAGAACCATCCACAACAAACACTACGAAAATGAGGACGAAAAAAGTATTTAAGTCTTTAATAAACAAATCTTATTTGTTTCTTAAATATAACTGTTCTAAAAATTACTTATTAATAATATTAATTTAAAGTTTAAACAATAGATTTTAGTATTAAGAAAGTCTGTAAATATACTCTTCAAATAAATAATTACGTTAAATTTCAGGTTATCAACAAAGGTAGGTGTTTAATTTTTAAGAGGATCATGTGTTTTTTTTTTTTTCTAATATAAAATTCAAATTTTCATCCTGTACTATTAGTAAAATGAGATTATTTCAAAATAATGACTCAATCTGTAATATTGTTTCAAAATTATTTTTAATGTTTTAAACTAACAGTATCTTAAAAATAATCAACTTCCTTAAGTTTAAAGGTCTATTTTGTTTATTTAGTAAAGATTTGGAGAGAGAAAAATAACAATTAATATATTTAAAAATATTTTTTAATCTTATTAAGAAAGAAAGATGCTATTTGATTAATCTGTAATCTTAAATATATTGTGCTATAATATAATTTACAATTAATTCGATATATTTTAAAATAGTACTCATATAACATTTAGTTAGAAATTTTTTGAAAGATTAATAAACATTTTTTTTAAAATAATGCTTTAACTAATATATAATATTTTGGATCAAGATATTTTGGTATAAAAGAGTAAGAAAGTTTAAAATCGAATTTAGAGTATACAATGTTGGACGAATTTTTAGGAAATAGAAAGGGATACATGTTTTGTATGTTGTTGTTCCAGATTTTCTAAGGAAATAATTCAAATATAAAAGAAAAACATGTGATACCTTAGTACATATAGCTTGTTAGACTTTCTTTTTTCAGTTTAATTAATATTTGGTAAGTATAAGAATTAAAAAAAAAGTTAAATATGTTTTTGGACTCTCAAGTTAAAGTGAAATTTGGAATTAGTCCATCTTCAAAATTTGTGATTAATTTAGTCATTCATCTTTAAAAATACGTAAATTTAGTCATTTTAAACAATTTTTGTTAAGTTGATCCGACATTTCAAGCGCATTTCATAATAATATTTGAATTATTTACACCGTTTGATACATTTTTGTTTCAATATTAACTCAAATATTATCATATAAAATGCGTTTAAAATGTCAAACAAAGTTAACAAAATTTGGTAAAAAGAACTAAATTCACACATTTCTAAAAATAAAAGATTAAATTGGTATAAAATTTTAAAGAGAAACCCATTCTAAAATTCACTTACCTTCAAGGAAAGAACATATTTAAGAAAAAAATGTTCCTTGTAATATGATGGTTGGAAGTGTAGTTAGAAATATTGGAGTTAGCATGTCCATGTGAAGATGACCCACAATCTTCAATTTCTCACCAAAAGATGGACTCCATTTCTTAAATAACGGTTGGTCAGTTATAAATTCACTTCCATTCTTCAATTCTTCTTCATCCTCTTTCTTCTCTTCTCTTCAAACAATCATGTCTCTTCTCCTCCACCTTCTCCTTTTTCTCTTCTTAGGTAAACCTTATTTTATTTAATTCTTCATCTCTCTTCTAACTTCTTGCTGCAATATATATCAAAAAATGTCTATTTAGAAAAACATGTTTTGTTTTTTGTTTGTTTTAGTCTCAGACATAGATTTGTCAGAATTAGGTTATGTTTGTATCATTGTATGAAACCAGAAGGAAGATATGAGATGTGGATGCATATTCAGCTGAAATAAAAAACAGATGCTTGGTGCTTTAATTCTCAATAACTTTAAGGTTTCATGTTATGTTGTAATTAGCAAAGCATTTTGGATTTTGTAGTTTTTTTTCTTAATCAATGTTTGAATTATATACATTGTCAGGTAATGTAGCATCTGCCACAGTATTTTCTCTAGAGAATCATTGCAGTTACACAGTTTGGCCGGGGACACTTTCCGGCAACGGCGCCGGCATTCTCGGTTCTGGGGGTTTCGCCCTGCCGCCGGGTTCGTCGGTCCAGCTCACGGCGCCTTCCGGCTGGTCCGGCCGCTTCTGGGCCCGGACCGGCTGCTCATTTGACGACTCCGGCGCCGGGAAATGCGCCACCGGAGACTGTGCCGGAGGACTAAAATGCACCGGCGGAGGAGTCCCGCCGGTGACGCTGGTGGAGTTCACGACCGGAAGCTCCGGCAACGGCAACAAGGACTTCTACGACGTGAGTCTGGTGGACGGTTACAACGTGGGAATGGGAGTGAGGGCTACCGGGGGAACCGGTGACTGCAAGTACGCGGGGTGCGTGGCGGACCTGAACGGCGCGTGTCCGGCGGAGCTTCAGGTTAGAGACGGCGGCGGCGCGGTGGTGGCGTGCAAGAGCGCGTGCGCGGCGTTTAACACGGCGGAATTTTGCTGCACCGGCGAGCACGGGTCGCCGCAAACGTGTTCGCCGACACATTATTCGGAGATTTTCAAGAGCGCGTGTCCAACAGCTTACAGTTACGCATACGATGATGCTTCCAGCACTTTCACATGTTCACAATCTGATTACGTTATTACTTTCTGTTCAATGGGATCATCATCTTAATCATTACTAAGATGTACACATTTTCATACCATTCATCTTTGTTTAATAGAAAATTATTTTATTATTAGTTTTGTTTTTTGTAAACTTGTTTTATGATTTATGATAGTTAATATGATTCTAATTAATCTTTGTATAGCGCATCATTAGTTTTTTTCTTATATTAAATCAAAAAATTACATATTGTAAAATACTTTTTCTGTATTTTTATAATAATTAGGATTGAAATTAATCACCCACGATCAAAGATACGTTTAAATATCGATGGATCAAATTTAAATATATAAAGATATATGCGTGTGTGTAATTTATAACTATCAAATTCTTATTAGTTGGATTATATTTATAAAAAAAAAAAAAATCAAAGGAGCATAGCTAACAAAAACAATCTTTAGCATTATTAACCAGCATTAATTGTTAGACAGAATTTATTAAAAATTTACAAAAAACAAATATGATTGATCACATTTCGTGATTTCTAATCAAATTGAATCAATAAATGAGTAATTATTTATCTTAATTTTAAGAAGAAAAGAGAGTGCTGTTAACACGTGTGTCTCTTTTTAAATAAGATTTTTCTTATACGGTATAATTATTTTTATTGGTTAACTTTTTTAATGGACAGAAAATTTGTGTCATGGATTCGAGATTTTGATATTTTATTTTGTTCATAGTTTTGATGAAAAATTACTTTTATGTTTTTTCTTTTAAACAAAACATTTTTTTAATCTTCTCAATCATGACCTAAGGAACTGAAAATTGTTTATTTTCTACACGCTTTCATTCATTTTGTTTCCAATATTCTTTTATAAACTTGTCTCCTTCCATGTGGAGAATTAAATAAATTTAGAGGAGGTGTATAGTTAATGCAGATATTGCAGTCCATACTATATAAAAGTAAAAATATATTATTCCCATTTACTCTTCCATTTTTGAGAAAAATAAAACTTCCAGACACTAACACAAAAAGTGTCTATAACATATGTTATTCTCAGTTTTTTATGTCTGCAAAAGTATCAACGTTATATATGGTGACGTCAAAATTAACGTCTGAAAACAAATTGACATTAACTAACGTTTAATGTTTGAAAACTGGTGTCTGACGTCTCTTTATGTCTGTTCGATCCGCATCCAACGTTCAACTCACACCAACAGGAGGGAAAAAATGTTGAAAGTTGAAATTGATGTCTGTCATTGTACTAACATACGTCAAGGGACGTCAGACAATGCAAGGACAGACGTCAATTTCAGCAGTTTATTTTTTTTTTTAATTTTGGTTGTATTTACATATTTTCACACCTTTTAACTCATAATTGTAAAGTTGTCTAAAATTTATAATAGAAGACCTTTAGAATAGAACAGAACAGTTTCTCATTTTAATTCATATTATTAAAATGTGAACGAGCAACTTCCCATGGTAGGTAAAAGACCTTTAGAATTTTAGAATAGAAGAACATAGCAAAAAAAATATAGAAGTGCAAAGACAAAGGCACTTTCCTCATCTCTTGTGGCTTTGATTATTTCTACTATTGAATTTAAATAACCCCTTCAGTTAAGATAACAGACTTTTTTTGGCGAATAAAATATGCAAATTACCTCAAAGTTAAAGAATTTCTATATGTTAACCATCTTTTTTTAGGTTATAGATAGGAATGGTTAGTGTCTTTTTTTATGGAGTGTTACTTCCATTTATTACACCAAATACATCTATTTGAAAAATGAGTAACGGGTTAATAGATTACATGTTGTAGTCATTTAAAGGAATTTTTTTATTGGTCGTTTACTTTTCAGATTCATCTTATGTTATTGTTTGTTCAATGACGTAGTGAAAAAGGCAGATAGAGTGAAATAGAAGAGGGCCTAAAAAAAGTAATTTCGTAATTGAAAGATGCTTCAAGATCTAATTTGATATTTACGCAATATTAAATAGATTATTGAGTTATATATTTTTTGTGTAGGTTATTTAGTTAATAAATTTTGTCTTTTGTAAGGATTTGGATTTTTTTTGCTGGTATTTTTTGTCTTTATTATACATTCATATTATATTGATTACCACTAATTTTGCCATTTTAAAATATATCAAAAAGATAATGCTCAGCAGAGGATAACATCCAAAAAATTAGTAGAGAATCTGGACTCCTTTTGTACAATATAAATTGACTGGTCAAATGTCCATACAGTACCGTTCGGTCACCAACCTTTATCATATCAGTTTTTGTCGAAATTCTCATACTATTGAGTGATACCAATGTGCCAATTGAGGTGGTCAGGCGCCAATAGAAATGAAGCTGAACGACGAGATGTTCAACACAAAATAGGTCAATAATCAAGTTTAGGCAGCTTTGGACTATAATTAGGTTAATCTTAAACAAAAGTCCATTAAAAAAACTAAATATATGTTTAGGTAAAGTAGTTGATTACGCATTTATTATAACATTCATTATCTGTACAATCGGATCTAAAGTGACTTTAACATCAGAAACCCTTATCCGTTGAGATAAACAAGAACTTTAGCATTGAAGCATGAAGATATGGAGTACTACACAAGTGACTTCTATAAGTAATCGATCGATCCTACACACAAACATCTTTAAAAGAGACTAAATTATATATCTATTTTACCTTAATACTTTATGAAAATAACATAAAATGTTTTTTCTACTAGGAATGAAATAGAGTCTTTTAAGAAAGAAAAATATTTAATCCATGCAAAGAGATGATCTTCGTATAATATATATTTAATCTGTTTATAGACTTATGTTACGTATATTTAAAGATGGAACTTTAAGTTATATTAGTTTTAATAAAAAATAATCTACAAGTTGTATGCCAAAATTATAAAATAAAATTTCACAAATTTCACAAAAAACAATTACATAATAATATAATAAAACTTGTAAGTATTAATAAATATATTTCGACAAATAATATAATAAACTTACCAACCTTTTAAAGGTTTTAAATAAAACAAGCTTTTAAATAGAGTCATATATCAATTCAAAATTAATTCATTTTAGGTCAGATGTTTAAAAATACCTTCGTCAAGTGAATAGGTCACACTTAAACATTTATTTATTTTAATTAAAGGTAAACCGAAACTTACGAAAGTTTGATGTGACCAATTTCGACCAAGATGCATTTAAAAAATATCAAAGTTGTATAATACACCTTCTTAGGTTAACATATATGTAGATTTATTAACATGTTTCTTGTAAGAAAAAAATTGTGTTAATTACGTTTTAAAAATATATTAGATTCTAATGAAACGCGATATTGATCATATGATGTTAATTAAATTTGTTAAAAATATATTTTCAATTGATAACAGTTACTATTATTTTTTGACAAATATATAGCGAAGTTTTTAGGTTCACATATAACATATTTGGATCTGTATGTTCAAACCAAAAAATATAAAGTATCACAATCAATTCCTCAATAAACTAAAAAAAACAACAGAAGAATATATATAAAGAAAGAGGAATGTTATTAGTTTGTCTCAAATTTTAAAACTATCAATTCTTTGTATAATATTTAAATTAAGTACATTGAGAACCTTATTACAATTTTTTTACATAATACAACTATATAGAAAAGATTTATATAAGAAAACTAAATAAAAGATATTTATATAAAAAGATAAGAATGTGGTCATAACTTCACAATAATAAAAATAAAAGGAGGATAACATGCTTAATTAAAAATAAAAACTAAGAATATTATCATAAAATTTTAAAGCACAAATAATTAATGTCTTTAATATTAGTATATTATATATTAGTATATACTCAATTATGAAATTATATAAAAGTGAGAAATACTGTTCAGCATCGTTTTACCGATAAGATTGATGAGATTTTTCACTTGTGAAATATAAGTTGTTCATATAATATATGAGATATCGTATTTAACATAAAATCGTAAGACTCAATATTTATGGACCTTTCTTTCTTAGATGTCAAAAGTATTATATTTTTTTACTCAAACTCTTTAACCTCATATATAGTTATTAGACTTTATAAATTTTGATTGATGTGGTTATTTGGGTTTGGGAAGTAGTGATAAATGCATATAAAGCAGCAAGTGCTTGAGTTGGGAGGAGTCATGACAAGACAACCAACCGTAGTAAATTGGTGACAGAAAGAGTATGCCAAATTCTTAAATAACAGTTACCAACAACTACTCAGCCTTTCCGAATATAAATTCACTTTCATGCATCTCCATCTTCCATTCTCACTTCAACATTTTGGTGCATTTCCAACCATTTTTTTTTTTGTGTTTCTACCACTTCTTCTTTTCCCTATGAAAGTGATGGGCCTAAACCCAAACTCAAAAGACTTTACACTTGCCTGCTTCCTCCTCTCCTTGTTAGGTAAACAACTATCTTCTTCCTTCTCATTCCCTAATCAAATAAATTTTTTTATTAGTGTCAAGTATTTATGGTTAAACCAATGATTACCATTAGTTGACAAACCTAGTTATCTCTTTTATTTTTTTGTCTCCAAATTTTAATTCAAAATTTTAGGTCAATGATAAAAAACAAATTTGTTAATGTGTAATAAAATTTACTTATTTTTATGTATATATAGACACACACACCAACCTAATCGATGAGTAATTAACTAATAATTATAATGATTTTAAAGACCTTAATTAAGTGCTAATTGCATTTTATATTTAAAGTTAGTTTTAAATTTGGACGTTTTGAGACTACATTTTTTAAGTAATCATCTTAAATTGTATTTGTCATTTGATGCAATTTTTATTAAATAATAGATCAGTAAAAGTTGTATTTTTCTGAATTTAAATATAACCAAAATAAATTACAATATAAAGCAAACTTTAATGTGAATAAATCTAACTAATCTCATTCTTAAAATATTTTTCAGTGAAAAACTAATTATTATATTTTTGTTATATTTCAGTGGAGAAATAATTAATATATGGATTTACACATTAGTATTATGTATACTATTTTTCTTTTTCAGGCAATGTAGCATCTGCCACAGTGTTTACCCTCCAAAACCGTTGCAGTTACACAGTTTGGCCGGGGACACTTACCGGCAACGGCGTCGCCACTCTCGGCGATGGCGGTTTTCCCCTGGAGCCAGGTACGGAGGTTCAGCTCACCGCACCATCAGGCTGGTCCGGGCGGTTGTGGGCCAGGACCGGCTGCAGCTTCGACGGATCCGGCATCGGAACATGCACCACCGGAGACTGCGCAGGTGGACTGCGGTGCACCGGGGGAGGCATTCCACCAGCGACTCTGGCGGAGTTCACCGTCGGATTCGCCAGTAACGGCAACAAGGACTTCTACGACGTAAGTCTCGTGGACGGTTACAATGTTGGCATCGGCATCCTGGCTACCAGAGGAACCGGTGACTGCCAGTACGCGGGGTGCGCGGCGGACTTGAACGCCGTGTGTCCGGAGGAATTGCAAGTGAGAGACGGCGGCGGCGCGGTGGTTGCGTGTAAAAGCGCGTGCGCCGCGTTTAACACGTCGGTGTTTTGCTGCACCGGTGAGCACGCAACGCCGCAAACGTGTTCGGCGACACATTATTCGGAGATTTTCAAGAATGCGTGTCCAACAGCGTACAGTTACGCTTACGATGATGCTTCCAGCACTCGCACCTGTTCTGGATCTGATTATGTTATCGCCTTTTGCCCTTAATAATCTCACACTTACTTTTTTAATATAATAAATTAATAATTTCCCACGCATAAAAATCAGTACCGGCTATCAAAATGTTATTCATGATGAAAGAGATAATTTAGTCAAGTTTTTTTTTTATCATGGATATTCAAAACTATGCTTAGTGCTTTTAAAGTGGTCACAGATGAAGATTGAGACTGTGAATTCGCTTTTAAAAAAATATGAGGTGATGGAATAAATTTATGATCATTTCCTTATCCAAATCAAGGTCTATGTTAGACATTCCTGCATCTATCTTTTTTCTTATTCTCTTGAAAACAAGACTATTTGTGAATTTTTGGAACAGATTAAGTTCATTGTTGATGAATTTGTTTGAATCGAATGTCCTATTAAGCATCATGAATATGTTGATGTTATTTTTGAAGGTTTTTCACAAGAATATGTTGAAGTTATTTCTGTCATTGAACTTGAGTTTGATACCAAAATTAAAAGTACACAAATTAATTGTGGGGATGGGCCCTTTAAATCATTTGTTGCCACTAATGACATTACGCACATACTTATGTGTCTTCGTACTCAACCAAAATAGTGTTGTTTAAAGAAAAGCCACACAGCCAAGCTAGGATTAACCTTACTGCATTCTATTCCTTGAAAATTTTGAAGCTTTGTCTTTCAAATTGTTCTCTACTTAATAAATAGACTGTCCACTGCATCATTACAATATCATATCATATCCCTTACAATGTCTTATATGAACAGTCTCTCGACTACATTTTTTTTAAAGTGTGGTTATGCTTGCTTTCCTTTTCTTAAGACAATACTACAGTTACAAATTAGATTTCCACTTACAAGAATATGTTTTCTTGGGCTATTCAGCCTTTCATAAAGGTTATCAATGTCTGTAAAAATTTGGTCGCAGTTACGCATCTAAAGATGTTTTCTTTAATGAGATCAAGTTTCCCTATTCATTTTTTCCCCAATCTCTTGCTTCTTTACCTACAATACTCAGTATTTTAGCCTTACTCCTAATCTCTCCCAACTGAATCATTATTTGTTCCATCACAGTCTAACTACACTGACAATAGATCTCTCACTCAGTTATCAACTACCTCTGCTACTGTTACCATACCTACTGAATTTGAGTTTTTATGCGCCTAGGCCTCTTAATATTCAACCTATGCAAAATCAATTTAAATTTGGTATTCATAATCCTTGAATTCATCTTTCACTCTTTCTGATCAATATTGAACTTTGTAGTGTTATACAAGCTATGAAAAATCCAAATTGGGCTTATGCTATCAAACATGACGCTCTTATTCATAACAACATTTGGGATTTGGTTTCTTTACCCCTTGACCCCTTGACAAGGACAATAATTGGTTGTAAAATGGGTTTTTTTTGGGTAAAAGAAAATGATGAAACTGTTGAAACATTTAAAACTAGAATCATTGCCAAGCAGCTCAATCAAGTTCTTGGGTTTGATTTTCATAAAACTGTCTCCTTTTATCAGGCCTAATACCATAAAAATTATTCTTACACTTACTTTAACCAATAAACGGGATTTGTTACGTTTGGATGTTAATAATGCCTTTCTCAATGACACTCTTAAAGAAAAAGTATATAAGGCTCAACCTCTTAGATTTGAAGTCTCAAATAAATATTGAACTTTGTAGTCTCAAATAAATTTATGGTCTCAAACAAGTTCTTAGACAGTGGTTTGACAAACTCAACACAACTCTCCAGCAAATGTGATCCTTACCTATTTTACCTATCAACATAACTCTCAAATTGTTTGCAAGTCAATATCATCATGAGTGGTACTTCTATCTCTTATTCGGCAGTTCACTCACAAATTGTAATTTTTCTCTCAAGGAATTGGGTAATCTTGACTATTTTTTGGGAATAGAAATCAATTTTTCTCTTCATTCCTATTAAACAAAAAAGGCAATACTAAAAAAACATATTAAAAGGGTGGAATGAAGAACAATTTGTAACTATACATACAGAAAAAATAAAAATAAAAGGGTATTTTTTTCCCCTTTGAAGGCCTTCGGCCAAAAGTCATAAACTTATTTTTTCCTATCATCACCTATGCAATTCCTAAGCTATCAATTTTCTCTACAAGAGGCTCAGTTCGAAAGCCAAAATGTTGGATAAAATTGCACGGAACAAAGAAACAAGAAAGAGAAGACACTTCATTCCTATTAAACAAAAAAGGGCATACTTAAATAATAATAATAATAAATAAATAAAAACATTAAAAGGGAGGAATGAAGAACAATTTGTAACTATACATAGAAATGAAGGGTAACTTTTTTCTTTACTCTCTGAAGGCCTTCGGCCAAAAGTCAGTTAATATAAACTTCAATTTTTCCCCTCCTATGCAATTCCAAAGACTATCAATTTTCTCTACAAGAGGCTCTCTTAGAAAAACAAAATGTTGGATAAAATTGCACGGAACAAAGAAACAACAAAGGAACTACACTTCATTCCTATTAAACAAAAAAGGCCATACTAAAATTTGAAAAAAAGAAACATATTAAAAGGGTGGAATGAAGAACAATTTGTAACTATACATATAGCAAAATAAATGAAGGGCAATTTTTTTCCTTCCCTCTGAAGGCCTTCGGCCAAAAGTCATTTAATATAAACTTCATTTTCCCCCCTCATCACCTATGCAATTCCAAAGACTATCAATTTTCTCTACAAGAGGCTCTCTTAGAAAGCCAAATCTTTAGCCTTCTCATCCCATTTTTCTAGACAATTTTGGACGAGTAAGGCCCTAAATCTAAGACGTTCCATGCCCCCAATTTCTCCTAAAATAACCCTGTGAAGATTACAATCCAAGCACCCCTCTCCCCGGAAAGAGAGAAAACAATGGAAGCTAAAGCTGCCTATATCTTACAGATATCACTTTTGAGGAACTATTTCTCAAAGAAAAACTATTTCTTAGTCGATTAAACCATGACAATTTCATCTCACCAGAGCCAGTGCACTGACCCTGCCTCTCCCCCTCGCTGCTGAAAAGGGTTTGGTCACCGCAGTCCAGTGAAGCTCCACATGCTAGATTGTAAGCCTGACATGCGGAATGACATACTCGTAGCCTGTTGTCTCCATCCTTCTCACACTTCTGGATTGAGATCTGGAAATTAATGTACCAAGAGTTTTAGATAAATAAGCAACATTACAACTAAATGAACCAGCTAAATTTAGAAACAGGGTAGTCAAGCTTAGACGACTAAAGAATTATAATTTAAGGTTTCAGTCATTCTCAGAAAGGCAAAATGTTAGAATCAGCATACTAGTCAGAATCAGGATTACATTATGGCTAGCGGAATAACCAACGTCAGTATATTATTTTTAAATCAAATAAATTTGGTTCGTCCTATTGTTACATTACATCAGAATGGGAAGTCACATGCAAGGCTTTAAATCGTGTGAAATAAATAGTAACCGAAAAATTAAAATAAACAACACATTGAAAAGCAAAATTGAACACGACTAAGAATGAAATATATTACAAATAGAAAAAAGAAGGATCTAAAGAATAATTTTGGCAGGAAAAGATAGAACTTACCCAACAGGCAAGCCTTTTGGCTGCCTCATCACAGTACGTACTGCCAAATATATTAAATAGTTTCCTAGCACCACCAGGGAATAATCTATGGTAGTTGGGCATCACAACCACTTCTTCTAGCTGCTGTTGTATGCTAGGTTCACTGGGTGCACAATGTTGTCCGGAAATATCATTTCCCAGCACATTTCTGCAAATTGAAAGACTGGAGATGAGCCTGGAGCTGTTCTGGCAAGTATATCCCGCATAGTCAGAACAACGGAATTCACAAACTCCATTATCACAAACTCCACCATGAAGACTGCACTGCTCATCGCAAACAGCTGCATGTAATATCAGGGACAACAATTAAGGATTTTCCTACTAGAAATATTGTTCAACAAGATTCACTAAATCTATTTAAATTTAACATGTAAGTGTAATGTAAACATTTGGGGAAGGAGGAGGGTATATAAACTAGGAGCTTTCATGAATTGAACTGAGGCTAATTATCCTGCAGGACCACAATACAGTCCATGTGTTCAAGCACTCGAATACATCGTATTGGCTAACAATGTAAGAACTATTCAAAAGCTCATCCGTGATTATCTAACTAATGCTAAAAGGTTAGGATAATTTATTTACTGTTACAAATTTTAAGCAAGAAACTACCAAGTATGGAACTTGAAATGTACCAGTGGAACAGTCAATGCCAGTATAGCCAGTTTTACATTCACATATTCCACTGGTGAGGCACACCCCCTTGCCATTGCAATTGCTGGGACAGTAACCTGGAATAAGCGAAGAGAACAATAATTAATAAAACAAAGTAAAAAACAAATATTGTACCACTAAACAGAAGGTAAGAGCAATCAAAGTGAAATGAATACTGAAGTTCAGACACAGCGTGGGAAATGAGAGCTTACGTCCACTGCAATCATGACCATGAAATCCAAGAAAGCAGTGACACCTTCCATCAACACAATCTCCATTGAAATTACATGCACTGGGACATTGCCCAGAGACAACCACAGGATCCGTGTTACAGAGCTCATGATATGCAGGGCAGATTAATTCACCTATTGGTAATCAAACGCAAGCCATCAGCTTACTGGAATCTAACATTAATGTGTAAACAAACAAAATACCAGTAAATATTGACCATTAAAACCAGGGAACTGAATGGGTCCACCAGCCCGAGGACACACTTTCCAGACACCATCCACAGCAACCTGTATGTAATATGGAGCTTCATTCAGTGGTTTCACATTAAAGGAAAAAGAAGGGAGATGTATCAATCAATTCAAAATAAGGTGAAAGAAAAGACAAGCAGCAGTTGCAACCTGTTCAAATGTCAATGAAGAAAGTGTCTACTCAAATTTGGTTGTAAATTAGAGAAATAATTACTTTTTCAGGATATAAAGTATCTAATAATAATATAAACCATGAGGAAAGAACAAAAAAGTATGAATTCATTGTTTCAACAAGAAGACAAACTCAATGACTGTCATTCATTACTCAAACAATCAGCCCCTGGAGTGGGTAGGGAGAAAGTGGAGTTATTCAATCAAATTATCCGGCTAGTTCTGTAGTAGTTCAATTTTGATTCCTTAGTTCAACGGCAATAATTGGCTCCACACTTTCAAATTTGATTTTACTAAATGGTTAAGTCACACTTTCATTGTCTAAGGATATAATATTGCATCATTTCATATATCAATCAAAAAAGGCATTGTCTGCCAATCATTAACTTCAATTAAGGAATTTGCTTAAAACTATTAACACTATAAACTATACCTCTAGAGAATTGTTGATACACCTGTGCTGATAACAGCCATTTCCCTGGGTCAGAGAACCCCTTACAAATCCTGTGCGCACCAACGATGAGGCCATGCACCTGCATTAAAAAGCAATAACAGTTAGAACTTAGAAATCATACACCCTATTTCATGACAAATTGGATGTAAAAACAGACTGTGTTATCTTTTCAAAGAAGAAACCTGACCTGGAGTTACTTCCTCGAACTTCACCTAGCATGCTATCAGGTGCCCGTGCACTGCTAGTGTCTGTACATGATCCGTCAGAGTATGCAACAAAATAAGTGCAATAATCAGCCAATGAGGATTGTCCACCTGCACAAATCAGTGCATCATGATATTTAAACTTTCTACAACCAAATCTTCATTTAGCATTTAAAACCATTTACAACATCTACCAATGACAAAAAATCAATGTGAAACAAAATAAAGAAACAGCAGCTACAAATGAATTAGAATAATCTACAAACTACAATTGCTTGGCAGTCTGTAAGAATGTGTCCAGCAGATATAAGAAATTAATAAGAAAAGAATGTAAAAGACAGATGACATTCATTCTTCCTCACCAAGTCTATACAATGAAGATAGATTGAGCATAGAGTACAAAAGGTACGTAGCTTTACAGAATTGATTCCTTACGCACTCCACTAAGACATTTGAGACACCTTGGTTCTCACTTCCCATCCACTTCTAACTAAATTCTCCCACCTAATAGACCAGTCTTTTGGGTTTAGTTCTTCTCTTATGCCTAAGTCCTAACTTTAATTGTCCACCTTTACCCACTCTGACCTTCCCTTTATTCATTCTACTACAATGTTCTAATTGGTATTATAGCATTAATAAAAAATGATCTGTCCCAAGCATTGATTATCAACACAAGAAAGCTCTCAACAGTCCATACACAGATTAGCACTTAAATATTAAAATGAATACATGAAAATGCATACCTTTATTAGCTTGAGGAAAATACCGAGCCGACTGAGGAAGATCTCCGCTGTAGGTTAGAATTGGGCAGTAACCCTCTGCCTCTCTGTTATACGTACAACCTGAGAATTGTGTTGTGTTGCAATGATAGGCCCCTTTCCATAGATTGCAAGGGGAGGTAACAAACTCAGTACCCTGGTTCCGACCCCAATCAAGTTGGTCTGCCATGCTATAATTGGCTTTGTACCATCCACTGTCTTCTAATAGGGCTAGAGTCATTTTTGAAACTACAGATCTTGTATCCACAGAACCAGTCATGATCTCATTCATCAGAAGCCTCTTTTCCCAGTGAGACCCTGTAAGCCAATCATCAAACTTGGATTGATGAATTTGATGGTATAAGTGGTAAGTAGCACTTGAACATCACGCATGATATTTTCTGAGAAAAATTTTTCCAAATTTTTTCAGTATTTAAGTGTATTTTGGGAAAAATTAAAGACAGAATAAAAAACCTAATTCTTTGTTTATAATTTTACCAAGAGGGCAAAAATATTTCAACATCACAATATGCATATTATATATACATTTTAAACCATATAAACCACATTTGAGCAAAATTTTATAAATGTGATGCTGCAACACCCATGATTGACTAGTCTTTCTACTAATATTGGTTGGACTAAAGCACCAGGATAGTATTATTCTTTCAAAATAAAAGGGGAAGGGGAAGGATGAGGGATTGGAAATATAAATAGACAATTAAAATGTTCTGAATGAAATTCAAGCTTCGCCAGCTTCAGCTATTGAAAAACAGTTTGCCAATGTAATCTAATTCTGGTGGAAACAACATAGACCAGAGGAAAAGGATGGCACTTATATTATAATAAGAAAAAATGATGAGATTAAGAACCTGATGTGCCACGTCCTCCACCATCTTCCAGCTCTAAGCCAGTAAAATTTCCTGAAAATGCCTGCCAATAAATCACTAATCAATCATTAGTTGAATCTTCTAATAAAGATCCCATTACATGTGAATACAGGAAGGTTGCCATTGAAATCATAGAGAATATGTTCCATAGAAATTACCGCATAATGATGCCGGGAGTGCATAACAACACGTGGAAGCACCACTCGTGTTACCATCCGCCCAATCTTTTCATCCATAACTTGTTCAGTTACCTGGAAACACAAGAAACAATGAGTTTCCAAAATGTGACGATATGGCTTAAAAGGAAAAGGAGTGCTTAAAAAGAAAAAAGATTTTAACATACATATCGGAAAGAAAAACAGAGGATGTCTAAAAATAAGATTAAATGCCAAAAGATTTGTAAAGTTTTCTTACAAACTCCACATTCATTAAAGTTCCTCTACTTATTGTCAATACAAATTATTATTTAATAATGTAAAAGAGCTAAAAAATATCTCCACTTGCAATACAAACTCAGCTATTACTAGTTTCAAACTTCATGACTGACAGAGTATACTACAATAAAATTATAATTATAATAAAGAGAGCAATAAACAACTATCTGTATCAAATGAAGGTAGAAGCCACATTTATTTAGTTACTCATCGTAAAATTCAAATCATCAAACATGGAGGAAAGTATACTAGAAAATCAATGGCTTGTAAATCTATAATATACCACTGCATTGTAAAAACGCCAACAAAAGCAGCAAATACCTTGTCAAGGCGTCTTTTCCTTTCATCTCTAAAATGAGCAAAGGCATGTGGATCAAAACCAAGAACATGCATAACCTGAAAAGCATCACATTAAATCAACAAAAACACAAAATAGACAGCCATGTTTGCAATCTCATCTTTTCTTCTATACGCAAAAACTAAACAACCTCATGTATCAAAGTAGCTGATAGCAAAGTCTCCGCCTCAGCAGTCAAATGACGTGGAGCAACATTAACATGTCCTGCACACAAATACATACAAGCAAAAGCACTTTCAGTTACAAAGCATCCCAGGTATAAAGACAACATTTAAACACACACATTCAATGTACCAGCTATAGCACGACCCCATTGGTCCCGTTCACATGCCACAGCCCAAGCAAGTGTATTCCCGGTAGTAGGTCTTGTAG
The DNA here is from genome assembly GCF_037176805.1 of Vigna unguiculata. NCBI lineage: Eukaryota > Viridiplantae > Streptophyta > Magnoliopsida > Fabales > Fabaceae > Vigna > Vigna unguiculata. Next base: position 1,639,622 of record NC_140799.1, on the reverse strand, counting down.
TCACCAAGAGAACCAAGTCGGCATCAGAGACTCCCTCTGGGGAAGGCAAACAAAGAATCGTCATCATAAATTTACTAGTACAGTTAACCAAAAGCTTTATAAGAACTACATTGTCAAGAGAAGGCCAACAAATGAATCAAACCTTCCACATATGCATGAGGGAGCTGCACACCTCCATCTTGTCCACATACAGAGTATCCACTTAACCGCAGGTTCCCCTTCACAGGCTCCACAGACAATACCCTTCGAAACCAGTCAGCTGTCTGACCTAATGCCTGCAATAAGTTTCTACTAATGATAAATATCTCTATCCAATATTTATAGTATAGCTCTAGCTAACACCACCATGACAAACAATAAATAGAAAACTGCCAAAAATGACACAATCACATAACATAATTGCCATGATGAAGAGGAGCATCAACGTAACAGTTGGACTTGTGACGGTGTGATGTGACTCGAGTTGTGTTGCAAGGTAAGGTTGCCTACTATAAACCCACATAGTGGATCTTGTCATTCTCAGGAATTCACGCATATCCAGATCTTTAATTCTTTATGCCAAACGGAGGCACTTTTTTTATTATCAATCGAGTAAAACAATTTATAATTTAATAGAAGAAAAAAATAAAAAGCAGGACCCCAACAAACCTTACGAAGGCGACGTTTTTTGTCCTCTCCTGAGATATCTTCAGAAGTGCAGTTATACCAACAATCACCAAAGACAGGAGGATCAGCAAGAGGATTACAGGAAGGCAAACCAGGAAGAGAAGTTATGGCAGGCTCCCCAAGCTGTTCATAAAAAAATAATTATTAAACTGTACCAATAGTATATGTGAAAGAGAACACCGATATTAACACTGAATTTTTTTTTTCATTAATTTTAAATACCCACCTTCACAATATCACCAATCTTTTGGCAATCCCTGTCAGGGGAGTGACCAACTGCATCATAATTTAGATATATCCTAATAGGTTGCTTTTCAATCCCTAGAAGCTCTGATGATGTTGATATACCAAGCAACGCTCTACCTTTAAGCTGGAGGTGTTTCGAAAGACCGGGCTTGTAAACCTGTGGGGTAACGGAATACACCTTTCGACCAGGTCGCTTTCTCTGTTCAAGTATCTGGTCATGTATGCAAGAGTGTGAGGCAATGTTCTCACTCCTCCCCTCCAAACCTCCCCCATGAAATCGGTGTTCTGGGAGCTTTGCATTATAGACTTCCAACCATGCCAATATCAATATAATCTGATGCAGGATTTAACAATAGATATCCAACTTTAGAAACTATACTGACTACACTTTCATGCAATGTTTTAAACAAGCATTATGAATCAAAACTTCTTAATTTTTTGCTTATGACTAAACGGAGGTGCCTGAGCAACCTTGTTTACTTGCATTTTGAAAACTAAGACCAATTTTTGAAATAGAAATTAAAGACATTCTGATTCTTAAATCTTGATCCCTCTATTTATTTATATATTTTACTACCTCGTCACTCGTACAAATCGTGAAAATATTCTAAAACAAGAGAAAAAAAAAATCACCAAACAACAACAAAATCATCAAATAGTAAAACCAAATTTCAAGTCCGATAATATAAGGTTCAAACATCAATTCTCTTATAAATCTCCACTCACATTCTCCAGCTACAAATTAGATCATAAGCACAGTTCAGCATGCTTTCCACAAAAATCCTAAGACCAATACATTAGAGCAACATTGAACTAAAATAAATGTCCGAAAAACAGATAACGAAACGAGCAAAAAACATTGGTAAACTCGTGAAGAAGCAGCAGAATCCACACCTCAAAAACAACAACGGCGAATCGAAGGTTGCAACGAAATCCGAATAACGCGCACGAACTATAGCACCGAACCATGGACTCCATGGAATGGCGAACACCGGAACGCAAACGGCGCCGATTCCATCAAACCTCCGGCGATTCCTCGATCGGAGCGCTCGGTAACCGCTCGCTCCGATGCATTCCGGAAAAGCTTAGCGCAGAAGAGAGTAAGAGACAGAAAAACCTAACCCTACGCCTCAACCGGTAACACTGGTTTCGATTTACAATGTTCCGAGATATATAATTAAGTGAAAACGGAACCTCGGCTTCTGAAGAGAGAACGCTGAATGTTTCAGAGAGCTTCGAACTCGCAAAACGACGTCGTTGCGTACGGTATGAGCTTCTTTCTCCCTGAAACGAGGGAAAAAAAAAGAAGACACTGACAGTGAAAGAAATAGAAAGATATTAGACAGAAGAAGAAGCTGAGAAGGAAGAGAAGAAGAAGATGAAAATATTGGGTGGAGTGGTTGGGTCTTAATATTATTACTTTAATGTTTTCCTGCGTTTTTATTTATTATTGCTTTTATGTTCCATTTTTTACTACAAAATTAAACATATCATACTTTAATAATTAATCATAAAGTAAATTTTCGAAATAAAGATCTTTATTTATTAACGCGTGTGGTTAAAATTCTTCGTCGTTAAGTTTAGTGCTGAGTATTAATTAACGTGATAGTCATATTTAATTCCTTGCTTGTTTTATACCCTAGAATAAAAATAAATTACTTCTTTTAAACTGAAATAATAATTGTTTGTTAAGACATATATTAAATTAGAAATATGTATTTTAAACTGAAGTTTCTATTTTTATTGTAACTTACTTTAACCAGTATTTTAACTTTTAGGTTCAACTACATAAACATTACTTTTACATAAATATATATATATATATATATATATATATATATGTTTTTTAGTAGTTTAAATATATTTGTGTTTTAGTTGGTCGAAGATTGATTACCGAGCTCAAACAAATATTGCTAAATATAAATTTTAATATTATTTTGTAAAATATATATTAAATTTAAATTAACTTCACGTATTATAAAAATAAATTTAAATTTATATGTTATATCGGTTTGAATCTTCTAAATATTTTTTTAAATGACATTTTAGTTAATCAATGTCTCAGACTCTGATTAAAACAAGGTTGAAATGTTTCAGCTTCTTACAATTAACGGTTACCTATAAATTAAATACACTCATTAATTGATTCCTTATCCATAATTATTCTTTAAGAGGTAACGTCAACAATGAGAAAAAGATTTTTTAACGTAAATCGCGAGTGGAGAAATAATAGGAGTGTAATACCCATAATAATGTAAAGCAAATTTATATGATTTAATTATAAATCGTTATCAATTATTCATATATCATTGTAAAAAAACTAAATTATTAAAAAAGTTAAAATTATAAAAAAATAATGTAACGAATTATTCACATATTTACTATAGCCTTATAAAATCTTTGTTAATCAAGTCTAAAGTATTAAACTTTTAAACTTTTTTTCTTTTACCAGCAAACTTTTCAACTTATAACTGCAACGCCATTTGTAAGAATTAACAATGAAAAATTAATGCTTTTAAATTTGATGTATAAAAAAAGAAAGAAGATTTTGATGTTTTCAGAATAGGAATATTTTTAAACTTTACCTTCTGAAATTCAACCATGTCCAAATTGTGTGTATGAAAGCTAATTATAGAAGTACGAAAAACTCTTACTCTTAAAATAATAACTTTAACTTTTATTAGATGTTTTCAGAATTAAATATTACATTCTACTTTCACGAGTACTAGGTATATGATTTTAAATAATAAATATTAAATTTCAAATTAAGTTTTAACGATATAATTAAAAAATTAAGTATGTTTTAAAAAGTGTATTTTTTTGGAATTTATTTTCTCTAACTCCTTTAAATTTATGAGAAAACTACTCGTGAATTTAGAGTTGATTTTGTTATATAAATATTATTGAGCTTAGGTAAAAATTATACCATATTTTTCTAAGACAAATTTTTTTTTGTCTTCTCTTTGATAATTTGTCTTGTAAAAATTATATATTATATCATATTAATGATAGATTAGTTTATTTAGATTGAATGTAATAAAATAATACAAAGAATTTATGACTAATGTACATTTGTAAATAATCTTAATTTGTTTAGTCAATATAATGATTGATGTACATTTATAAATAACCTTAATTTGTTTTGAAAGATCATGTCATAGGACTTGCTTATATATTTCGAAAGATGTCATATTTTCTTAAACATTTGATAATGTGAAATTTGATAACGTGAGTAGGATGTAAAAAAGATTCGTACTCATGGGTATATGTAAAAAAAATTTGCAACGGATAGAAAATAGATATTGAAAATAATATTTGTAGGTAACGGGTACGAGTATTTTTAATACTCGCTATACTCTAATTTAATTTTTTTTAAAAATGATTAAAATATTAACATATTAATTTTGAATAAGTTATTTTTTTATCAATTAGTTTTAAAAAAATTCATTTCTTTGTAAATTGTCATTAAACACTATTTAAATGAGCTATTTGGACTTTATTTAAAATTTATGAATGTTATACATCATATTTTATTTGAATTTACGATTAAAATATGTTGTTAAAAATTTATTTTTATTTTTTTATAAATACTCGTGGGTACCCGTGGATATTAAAATATTATGCGGGTACTCGCATAACGGATATGCGTATGAATATAAGACAAATATTTATTCAACAGATAGGACACGGAAAAGCTACTAACCATATTATACTCGTCCCGTTGACATCCCTAAATATAAGGGACAAAGATTGAAAATATAATATATATATATATATATATATATATATATATATATATATATTTATTGGGAGTGAGCTTTCTTATATCTAAAGACAACCTTTATAACTCAAAATTGACATTCCTCCTCATTCCTTTATTCTTTCCTTCTTTTCGCTTTTAGTTTTATTTTGGGTCTTAATAAAGCCACTTTTCTTCCACTTCATATATTCTCTGTGGTTGGAGTGACGTGAACTAGGGTTCTTGGCCCTTATAAAGCACCTACAAACAATGGTCCACTTCAAATTTTATTTTTCACTCTTCCTCACAAAATCACTAAGAATCGAAGGACAAAAACAACTTAACAAAATACTATAAATAATGGAATATTGTTATTAAACTAAATAAATATGTGTTAACAATATTAATCTTGATTTTTTTTTTTTAAATGAAAAGTGTTAAGAGAGTGAGAATTATGAATCTTGAAAACCAAACCTAAAGGATGCTACGGATTTGATGAAAAGAATTCGTGTTTGCAAGCAAAAGACCAAAATCATGGTTATCTTTTCAATCAAAGATGGGTCGATTAGGTTTGGTATTTTGCTAACCTACAATTTAAGCTTTCATTATATTTTTAAATACTTTGACCTTTCATTCTTTTTTGTATTAATCCGCACACTGAATTGGATAAACATACACGTATAATTATAATTAAATGTAGTTTTAATTTGAACTAACCTCTTCAAAAATATATTAGTGTTGACTTTTTCCTCCTAAGTATCAAAAGGATGACCGTTTAATTCAACTTTATCATACACATTAACAACAACTCTAGATATAAGTTATTTACTGAAATAATTCGCCAAAGGTAAACTTTGTAGAATATGACTTTTTTTAGCTTCAATATTTGAAAAGTTTATTTAATATAATTTTTAGTTTTTTATCTTCACCTCGATCTTTATTTTTCATTAAATTATTGATGATATTGTTTGAAAAATAATCACATATCAATAATTATAAATTTATGGGTTAAATATGTTTTTGTCCCTTAACTTTCCGTTAATTTTGGAATTAGTTCATTTCGAAACTTTGGACCAATTTAGTCATTCATCTTTCAAAAAATACTTTGATTTAGTCCTTTTAATCAATTTTTTTTGGGTTTATTTGATGTTTCGTATGTATTTCAAGATTGTATTTGATTTGTTTATACTGTTTGACACATGTTTGCTTTAATGTTAAGTGAAATACTATTATGAAACGCGCTTGAAATGTCAAATAAATTTAACAAAATTTGATTAAAATGACTAAATCCACGTATTTCCAGAGATGAATGACTAAATTGGTTTAAAGTTTCGAAATGGACTAATTCCAAAATTCATTGAAAGTTAAGGACCAAAAACATATTTAACCTTTTTACATTGCCTGGTTCTACCGATCACATGTTTATATTCTTTTCAAAAACAATAACAAAATTGCGATGAGTGAAATCAGACGATAGTAGAACCGGTAAAATTCAGAATTATTAGCATATGTCTATTTTTTCAATTTATGTTAACAACAAGTTAATGAAATTAATCCCATTAACCCATTTTAAATAAAACAAAGACTAAATTATGGATAAAAAATTTAAAAAAAAATTATCGAATAAATCTCTGAAATATTAAGACTCAAAAAACAATCAAAGCAACAAAGTTGAAGTAAAATATTGATGGATTGATTTTCTCTCTCTCATGATATATTAGGTCAACAACATTGATGATTGATGATGAGTTTGGGTACAACCCATCAACCTCTTGGTGAGCAACCAGCAGAAGAGAAGATATTATTTTAGTAACAGTTGAACAAGTGTGGATAAAGGTACCATGTTAAGTCCTTGTCACCATAGTTTTCTAAACATTTGTGACAGTTGAGTTGTTTATGTTAGGTGGTGTGGCCATCATCATGCTTCCAAAATCATTCTCTCAAACCTTGTGTGGGTCATACACACTATCTAAGGCTTTTCCTTTTTTATACATTTCTTATTAGCTTCCTAATTATCCCAATCAGGTTTTAGAAAGGGAATTGCACACTTGTTTCATCAAGTTTTATCTTCAAAAAATGTTTTGAATTGATGCATGTCTATTTTTTCTTATGGTAATTGAATGAGATTGTGTTTACAAGATCAAGAAAGTGATATTGATGGATAGATAATTTTATATTAATATTAATCATATAATATGTTATTTGTTGAAATGGTATTGAATTTTGACTTGGTAAAAATATAAGGTTTGGAGTTCAAATTTTGTTGTTCAAAAGTTTTTTAATAGTTTCTATCTATTTCGCACCAAAATTCATTAAGTAACAAATCAACTTTCTTTACCTAAAATTAAATTAGAGATCAACAAAAGACTCTAAAGAAACTAAAATCACTCAATAGACGCTAAAATAGTCTAAAACCCTAACCACCTACCAATCTACTACAAAAATAACAAAACACAAATTAAAGAATACATAGTTGTTGACAGAATCAAAACTAAAAATAATTGTAAATTATTTATGTTCAAAGAACAAGCAAACCACAACACATAAATAAAGTATCCTACATCTATCAAATTCTTTTTATCTTTGTGTTTGGTTCTACGTTAAATTGATATATAATTGATTTTTTAACACAGAATCAGTATGCGTTTAGTTTTCAGAATCAATTAAAGAGTAAAAAATTCACATTGAATAAGAAACAACTAATTCTTTCTTTTGTGTTAGAAAATTGATTCGATGTTGAACAAAACACACCATATAATCATTTAGGTCTTTCAGTGATTATTCGATACAATATTAACAAAACGTTACTTTTTTTTATTTGTGATTTTAAACTTCTGCGACGAATAGAGATGGCAAATAAACCCGTGCCCGTGGGTATCACCCGAACCCGTCCCCGTTTTGACGGAGAATCCCCGCTTTGACTGGGTATGGCTATGGGTATGGGTAATACCCGAAATTTTCAACTGGGGATGGGGATGGAGATGGAGATATATATATACCCACCCAAATACCCGTCCCCGCTTAAATTACTAAACTATTTATAATTTATTAAATAATCTAAAAAATATATATAAATAAATAATATATTTACACATAAAATATAATATAATATAATATAATATAATATAGTATATATACATATAAATAAAATATACTTTTATATATATATATATATATATATATATATATATATATATATATATATATATATATATATATTTACACATATACATGTAATATAATATAATATAATATAATATAATATAATATATATATAATATATATACATAATAATATAATATAATATATATAATATATACGTATAAAACAAATTAATCATTTAACTAATGAGATCTTTTATAAACAAATTTATAACATTACAAATTTATAAAAATTTAAAAGAAATATATATATATATATATATATATATATATATATATATATATGCATAAAATATCTACGCATATACATGTAATATATATACATAACAATATAATATATATTATTATATAATATAATATAATATATACTTAAAATAAATATATATATCTATAAATATATATATATATATATATATAAACATAAGATATCCACACATATAATATATATACATAGTAATAATAATATAATATAATATAATATAAAAATAATTATATATATATATAAACATAAGATATCCACACATATAATATATATATACATAGTAATATAATATATAATATAATATAATAATAATATATATATATATATATATAACATATTTCTCATTCTCTTTGTTTTTTGTTATACACTTTGTTTACTCTCTCAATTGTCTGGTTTGTTTTTCAAAATTTAATTTTGAAGGTAATTTTTCTTCTTCTTATTACATAATTTTTACTCTCTGTACATGGTTATGTTCAAATAGGTGTTCCTCAATTTCATTCTATGAAATAATTTTTAGGTTACACATTTGATTATCTTTATTTATTTATTTATTTTCATGAAAATGTTTGACTCTTATTTTGTAGCTCTTCTTTTTGTTACTTTGGTTATACACTTTTTTACTCTCTTTTAATTGTTTGGCTTGTTCTTTAAGGTTTAAGCAGATCTTCAAGGTACTTTTCCTTTTATCATAATCTTAATTATACATTTTTTTTTCCGTTATGTTATGTTCAAATGGATATTCTCAAATTTGGGTCACACATTTAATTATCTTTACTCCTTTATGATAATGAATCTGATGAAGAAGGTACATTATATTCTAGTAATTAAAATTTTCAATTTCAATTATTATATCATATCTAATTTTTCATTTTTTTTCTATGTGTAGGTAGATCGAATGCAAATGAAACCACTGATCATTTGTAAAATTAATAAATATTTTGGTTATTATAAAATTTTAGTAATGTGTAATTTTTTAGCTTTTATATAATTATTTGAATTTTATTTAGTTGTTATTTGATACTTTAATTTGAGATTTATACTATTATAATATTTTTCTTAATATTTGACATCATGAAAATCAAAAAGAGTATGTTATTTTAATATTGAATATTTTGATAGTATCATGATTCCGTTGGTGTGATTTTTAAATTTTTTTTATAAAAAATATTTAATTGATATATGAAACAATAAAAAAATGGGTATGAGTATGGGTATAAGAAAATACCCGTTACCCGGTGGGATGAGGATGAGTCAAAAGTTGTATACCCGTTGGGTTTGGGGATGGGGATGAATTTTTATTATGAGGATGGGGATGGGATCATGATACCCGTACCCGCCCCGCCCCGTTGCCATCCCTAGCGACGAACAACAAAAAAGAACCCGATCAAAACAAAAGCGTTGAAGTCCATGGGTTAGTTTCTTAGACTTGCAGCAGTTTCTTCCATCACTTCCCTTTTTTTCTATCCTCCACCCCAAAAAATCCATAAAGCTTAAATTACTTCTTATTAAAATTATAATAAAAAAGAAAAGAAGTTACTCCCCCACTTCCTTTTTTAATGAATTCCAGATTCTGCAACTTGAAAGAAGAAGAGAGGGAAAACACCGAAGGAAGAATAGAAAAAAATGCAGAGAAAGAAAAATCGTTTTGAAAATTTTTGTCAGGTTTCATGTGTTCTATACGTTCTTTTTAAAAACATATTTCATGTCCGATATTTTAAAAAAAAAATGTATTTTGTAAGGCATTTTATGAGCTTTATTTTTAAAGTTTTCAAAACACATTTTATATGCTACGAAAATTTTATTCAAAAAAATAAATTTCAAAAAGTTTTGTTCTAAATTTTCTATTTCAGAAATTTCATTATGAATATGTTGTTTCAGAAATTTCAAAAAATTTATTTTGAAAAATTTTCAAAACATGTAATGTGAAAATTATTTATTTGAAAGATGAAATAGTCATTTCGAAAATACTTGAGTGCATGAAGAAATTGTGGGAGTACAGAAGTAAAAACCCAATAACAAAAGATCATACTTGGATAACCCAATTGGGCCAAGTCCATATTATTGCTACTTAAAGTGAATCTAATTATAATTTTCTTGTTTCCAAACACATTTTGAAGATAACAATTAAAAGAAAAAACAAGTTAGAAAAAAATATATGTTAAATGAAATATTTAGTTGTTTGGTAAAATAGAATACAAAAGAAAAATTAAAATTATTTTTTCAAATAAAGGTAAATAGTATTGAGGTATGTTATTATTTTTTTCAATAGCTTTAAAACTAAAGTAACCTTCATAACCTTCATTATTAATAGCTTTTAAAATTCTATTTTCATTATTTGTTAATATAAAATACACTTATTTATAATATTTAACGGGTAAAGAAGAAAAACAAATTTAAAATTATACAAAAATTATAAAATGCCGTATAATAAAGACTAAAATTTTCTTTGAAGTGTATATTGTAATAAAAATTATTGGTCAAGTTATTTAAAAAATAATTAAACAATTATTTCCATTTATTTTATTCAAGTGGTAAATGTTACAATATTTGATAATTTTGTAAGTAATATATATTTTATACTTTTCATCGTTCACAACACATGTTAATAAGATGAGAGTTTATAACTGTTATCATGAACACATTTTTTTAACTTTACTATGTTTTCTATCTTTATATTTAATAACCAACTTTTTAGTTTTTATAATTAAAAAAAAATTCATAAAAATGAAAAAGTATTTTCATTATATAACTGTTATTTTGAGACATATTTTATTTTTACATTGATGAAAATTCACAAAGCGTACTTTTAATAAAATTATAAAACGAATTAAAATTGTTAAAAATATATGTTCATGATTATTAATATATACAACTTTAATATATTTTTTATTTTTTTCAATCATCATAAATAAAAGTTTGCACAAATAAAACACGTTTTCCACTGTTGCAAGAAAGTGAAATAAGGCAAAATACTCAAAAGAAAATAAACCGATCGTCTTCTTTTGTTTTTTTTTTTCTTACAAAAAAAACAAAAAGCTAAAAATCTACAAACTACTGATCCTTTTTCATTTTTTTGATTTTATGACTTTAAAATGGATCTTTTTGTTATCTACTGCACTGAACTTTTCCATTCCTTTCAAAGCAAAGGGTTTGTTTCACTTGGCTGCATGATGCGAAAGAGTAACATTACTGAAATAAAAGGGTTATCTGCACATAATTACTCAACCACGCAAAGCTTTTAGGTCACTTATAAGAGTAGTGGAAGACCGAAGAAGTTTCCGATTTGGCACCATCTTCAAAACTGGGATAGCACACCTTGCACAGCTCCTTGTACCTGTTCATGTCAAAGTTCTGTTTCTTCATCAGACGCTCCTGCTTCACCCTGAATCGGTGAAGGAAAAAGCCCTGAAAGGTAGGTTCTGTGGAGGTCTTCATGAAGAAAAGATAAGCAAGACCAAACCCAAAAGAGGTAGTGAAGAAGCATATAGGTTCCATCACATCCCAGTCCAGCTCCCAAAATGTTAGCCTCATGAACCCAAGGGTCTGGACTGTCAGAAAGCCCAGCCCACAATAGAGCTCAGTTCGGACTTGGACCTTGGCCTTCGCATCAATCACGGCCTTTTGTTTCTCCATCTCCTCAAGCTCTTTCCTTCGGGGATCTGTTGGGATGGCTATTGATTGTTTGATTAAGCTCTCTATTGATTTCGCCACCTACACAAAGAATCAAAACAACATTATAAAATTACTCAAATGCAAATGCAAATGCATGATGCTATATAATAGCCACTAATTGACCAGGTTTTTTGTCCCATAGGACAAGCCAAATCTTACACTAACTCCAACTTATGAATAAGACAGAGTCAATCAAATCCCACACTTTCTGTGATGAAATAAATTAGTAAAAGTTGTTGCAGTTACAATATAATTATCGTCTTAATCAATGAACAGTGTGAAGAAATGAAGAAACAGAGATACTGTAAAAATGAAATGATGAGGATAGATGAATTGAGGGAGCGGTTTGTTTTTAAGGCACCGCTAGTGTAGACAAAAAAACTCAGATAATTGTGACCTTTCATTAAAATTTGGAGGTTCTCCCAGAGTTGAAGACAAGAGGTAAGCACAACATGGTGCCACGTTTTGAAGAGTAAGAAAGGTTCTCAGACATAAAATGCCATAAACATGGCCAAAATAGTGATCAGAGTGAGTGGAGTAATGAATGATAGTAAGAGAAAAAACAAGGTTCGCGTCACGCAAATTAAAATCCATGCAAAAAAAAGTGGTCACTGATCTGATCAGAGGGCACCTTCATCCATGGGGAACTGGTATATCAGACACCTCACACACCACTTGTCCTATCCAAAAAATCTAGTTGAAACTCTCCACAAGGTTAATGTTTGTGGGAATGGGACAAAGTAAATACCCGTTACCCCCATATTAGGATAAGGATCCTCCTCATCACATTGCAGAAAAAAATAACCGTGCCACTGCAGGTTCAATTCAATGGCTTTTACTGACACATTACCATTGTCTTTTATGACGCTTTTATTAATAACAGAGTTAATGTCTAATGGACCACACTTTTCTGCGCTCAAACCATATTTTCATGGTTAAGATGAGAATTTGTGCCTGTATGGATTGTCAAAATCCATGCGGTTTAAGTACAATAAGATATTAATTCCACGTGAATGTTTGAAAAACGTTTTTATTATTATTATTCTATCATTTGTTATAATTTTGATTGAACTTTCATGAACTTCATTGATTTTCTTGCAGTTTACAGTGAGAAAGTTTACAAGATACATTTATAAGAAATAAATGCCAATAAATTAATATCTGATTACTCTTTCATTTCATCAAGATTTTATCTGAGACAACCTTCTTATCAGCTATGATGGTAAAATCAGTTTGAAATAAGAAAATCAGAACTCTGTCATAGCTATAGCTGAAATAAATAAAAAAAATCCAATTGAAATCAATATCAATTTCTCATATGCATATGCCGGACTAGATTTTTACAGAAACTGTATCGATTGAATTTATAATCAGAAGATTAATCCCAGAAAACATGAAGAGCCAAAACAGTGATAAATAAGAACAAAAGTTCTCATGAACAACAGAATAGATGATAAAAACAAAATATAATTTATATAATTTCTTTCAAGTAAATAATAAAAAAAGTTTAGTTAACATAAAGTGAATGTCAGTAGGCAGAATTATCAGAATCCGAGGTGTGAGTACCTGTTCAGGGCGGAGAAAGACGGCGTTTCCCAAAACGATGACGTTTCCGGATTCATCCAAGATCTTTGCGAACTCTACACCTTGATCATGATTCTCACATGCCTCAACACAGATCCGCAAGAACTCAGAGTACTGAACCGAACTTTCAGCAACATTCCTCAGCTTCGCCTTCACCTTCTCCATTTGCGCCGCTCTCAGAATCTTCCGTGCATTCTCCACTGACATTCCGCTTTCCGCATGGCCGGCAATTGGCGCTGCCACACCACTGTTGATGCCTTTGAGTGCCTCCCGGAGTTTCTCTCCCATCGGAAAAGAGAAAAACTCCGGCAGCCGGACCGGGCTGGAGTGGTACACTGCTCGCCGGAGGAACGAAACCCGCCGGAGAAAGCCTTTGTCATCGGAACTCTCATGCGGCATGATAGGAGGCACCATAGGAGGCGACGCTGCTTTGGAGACGATGGCGCGTTGAAACGACGTCGTGGTCCTGAAACTATCGAAACAACGTTTGGCGAAGAGCTTCTGAAACGCCATGGATGAGTCTTGTGAGTGTTTTTTATATTTTTATTATTGTATATATTTGTTTCTCTCTCTTTTTTGAGAGAAAGAGAGAGACAGAGAAAGTGTGTCCAATAGATCAAAGTTCAGAACAGAAGGTTTTTGAGACTCGTGATAGTAGAGGTTTTTGTGGGAAGGGTATATATATAGGAGGTCCAAAGTTCAAGGAAGAAGAATTTATCTTCCTTACCTTTTAATTAATCTAATTAATCACATCATTTATCACCTGATTAAAAATAACATCAATGTGATCTATCATTTCAAAACTCAGTTAAATAAGATATTATCAAATTATTCTTTTATTACTATATTATTATAATTATTATTATCTGAAATATTCAAAATTTAATTTTATTATCATTTAACCTCTAATTAAAACATATGTACACGCGTCAAACTTAATAAAGAACGCGTGTATACAAATGAAAATAGATATTGAAAATTTAGATATATAGAAAAAAAAGTAGTAGATATATATACATCTATCTTAATATCATTCATGGAAATACTTTTATGTAACAAAAAGATTCTCTTTATGGTGTTAATTATGTGTCTAAATGACAAATAATAGTTTTCTAAACTACAAACATTAATGATATGAAAATAATTGATCCTTTTTACTATAGAATAAAATTTATATACAGGTTTTTGTTTTTTATCCTATTTCAAATAATGTATTTTTTTTTATCTCCGTTTGGAATATCTTTTCTAATTAACCACATAATCAAAATAATTTCATTGTTTACATTATTCTTTTATTATCATAGATATATGATTTGTATGCAAGAAGTTATTGGAGGGTAAAATTAAAAAATATATAAAAAATCATAAGTATATATATATATATATAAAAACTTAGTATGTAATTTGTTTTTTTATATATTTTGATTCTTAATACTAACGGCTCAATAGAAATTGAATCCAAATCTCTTGAAAGATGCTTTTATACCAAATACTGTAAATAAATTAAAATATGATTTGAAAAAATATCTCATATTAATATAAGTACTAAAATCTCTCAGTAAATATTAAGTGATATTTTATGAAATATAATTTTTTACACATTTTCAAAGAAAATCCACAATAAATTACATAAAATATAATTATAACATATACATATTTCAGATTAATAGTTGGAAATACATACATTTTCATACACTTATATTCAGATTTTTATTACATTAAAATAATATAATTTTAAAAATATGTATTATTTTATTATTTTTTGTTTAATTAATCAAAAATATAAAGTTAATATAATTTAAAATATGTGTAAAAATAATATTAGAAATATTGTGAAGATGTTGTTTTATAATATATATATATATATGTATATATATATTTCTTAGATTAACTAGTGCAAACGGTGTGCTCTTTTGCAGACATGTATGTAATTTTTATTATATTAAAAATAGTAGAAATATAGATATTTGCCTATATTAATGTATATTGGCTTTTTCCTTTCTTATGATAAAAAAAAGTAAAAGAAAATAATTGATATTATCATTATGATTATTAAAAGAAACTAATATTATTAAAATATTTTTTATAATTTTATTAGTTTTCTATTGTGTAAGTGATTTTTTTAGTTTGAATAATTAATTGAGTTTAAAATATCAAGTTATCTATAATAACATAAAAGGGTGAAATTTTGGATAAATAAAAAAGATTAATTAAAGTAGAGGGAAGAGTTATTTCTATTAATATTATAGATAATATCATTTTAAAAATATATGTTATTTGATTATTTTATTTCTTTTATGAATAATTAATTAAAAATATAAAATATTTTTTTTTAAAATTGTACAGTGTTGTGAGAAAAATATTAAATATATCATATACATGTTATTTTAAAAAAATTATTTAATAATTTTAAAATAAAAAATATTTAATTATATATTTTATTAAATAAATACATTATTTTTATTTATTAAATATTAAAATTATCTATTTAAAGAATAATATTAAAAAATTAATAAATGTCTCTTCATTTATATAATAGTACATACATGTAATATATATAATATACAACCGTTCCACTATTTCCTTTATATATTTTAACTAGTACTTTAATAAAAATGATTTTATATATAAACTTGTAATCACTTTTCTTAGATTACTACTTGTTAAAGAAATTCCTCTTAAAATAACCTCAAACAATATGTTTGTTTAAAGATGTTGAAATATAATATCGTTGAATAGATTTTACTTATCAAATAAAATATGTGTGTTATTTATACAAGCACAATTATTCATTTAAACACAAGTAAATTTGCTTAATAAAAAAATATCTAGTTTAATATAAATGTAGTTGTTATGTAAAGAAAATTGAAATATATATGGCTCAAGCATCAAAGTTGGAGTTGAAGTAGCACATTATTTTTCTATAAGAACAAAACATGCCTATGTTATTTTGTATGTTGGTTTTGAGAACTGATATAATAGTTTAATATATGTTTATAGACACTTATTGTAATATCCTTAGGGAGAAACATAGGAGGAAGGAAATACTAAACCTTATCATGTTTATTGTAGAGATCAATATGAACAGCTGAATTCTTCCTAATTGTGATTGGATGTAACTTCTCTAACTCTTGGTACTGCATGATTCAATATATATTATGTTATTGTTTTATGTGCTAGGTATTTGATTTGCTTTTATTAATTGATGACTTGGTTAATCATCACACTTCATCAACATTAAATATAGTAAGAATTGGTTTAGTGTTTATATCCAATCAAATTTCCTAATGCTTCATAGATACCTAAGATGGATCTACGGTTTAAGTTGGTTTAAAGAGTCTTATTCGTTAATGCAAGGGTTGCTGCACCTAGATAAGAATCACCATGTATCTAAAACCCTTAGGTTCTAATACTACAGGAATGAGGTTAGAATTACATTTAAGAGTACTTCCAAGAACACTAACATAAAAAATATAATTTATAGAGAATCAAGGACAATGTAGTTAAGTGAAAGAAGTCAAGTTCAATCCTAATGCCTTAATTAGTATCACTTATCTTTATCTTTTATTCAAATTTAAATTTAAAACTATCAAACTTTAATCATTGTTTTATCACAAACTTAAATAGATTATATATTACTGCTTTATCAAACCAAACCCCTGTGGATACAACCTTATTGTGCTACAATCGAACAATGCACTTACTGGATAAGTTACACCCTTAATAGGGAGTCAACATGTGTTATTTGAGTATATTTTAAATGTTTGAGTTTAAGATAAGATTTTGTATATTTTGAATGAATAAAATATCGTGTGTTTATAAGTTGTGTGTTAGGATATTGCATTTAGGACAAATTGTTTCAAATTATGGTTATTTTGAAGCAAACTATTCAACGTTAAGCATAAGAATGAAGTGAAAACTTAGCTTGACTCGATTTGAACACTTGCACTATTTCACATAATCCATGAATTATGTAGTGTTGCTAGGCAACTTATTATCAGATGAGATTCAATTAACTGATAGCTCGAGAGCTTTGATTGTTGGGCAAGTCAATGTTAACTGGCGAAATTCAATTAATTGAAAACTCAAGAGTTTTGATCATTGGGCGAACATTCCTCTCACTGGATGAATTGTTTTGTTGAAACTTCCAAAGGTTTTTGCACTTTTAATTAACTATGAACTATGGTTGAAACATTCCTTTCATGTCATAGTTCATAAACATCAATATCACAAACTCTTAACACCACTTATTGAAGACACATGCATAGAATTAAATTTAGGTTTGCACCTCTCATACTATATTTACTAAGTTGTCCCTACAACAAAGATGAATTTTAGAAACTTAGTGCACATGGTAAATCCATATAACCTATCATATACAATTATTTTTTCATACCACGAACTGCAATGAATTTGAATAATAAAAACTTATATCCCCATATATATATATATACATACATATATATATATATATATATATATATATATATATATATATATATATATATATATATATATAACTTTCCAAACCAAACTTAAGAGAGTTGATTCTTCAAAAATTTAAAGAAAAGATAAAGATAAAATATTTTTAGAAAGTTTGAGACTTTTCTAAAATGAAGTTTAAATAATTAACTTTTACTTATTTATAAGCTTTATACCTAAATAATGTTGGGTCTTTTGAGAGAGAATCATCAGAGTGGTATAATACCAATGAGACATGAGCTCAATCCATATATAAGGGATTGACATCATCTCTCACCCAAAACTTTAAGGCAATGGGTTTATGGTTATTCATCCTTATATGGTGCTCAATTTCCTCATTTTCACTCAATGTGAAACTTAAACTTAGAGTGGAATTTTCAACAATCTCTCCCCAAGTGTGAGTCCTTTCACACTGGTACTTCCCACTTGACCGTAAGCATTTTAAGCCACGAGTACCCCTTACTTGTATCGTCGTTCACAAACGAGACACACTTGCCTAACCCTCCGTCAAGAAGACTTTTGATACGGGGACTCGTCTGAGCCGGTCATTAAGACAAACCTTCAGCTTTGATACAACTCTTAGGTCTTTCGAGAGATATTATTGCGGGTGGAATCAATTGTCTTGTGGTAAAGGCCAAGTGGGTCGGGTCACAATTGAATCGTGGCGCTTGGGTTATTACGTTTGTAAGTAAAAAGAGTTGTGCCCCAACTAATTGATATAACTTTTGATCTAGGGGTATGCTCTTGACCCAACATATGGAATCAGGGGGAGATTGTTGTGGGTTGCACAATTGTCCCGTGGGGCCAAGTCACAAACCAAGAGTAAGATTTCTAGAAGAGTTGTGCCCTGACTAATTGATATAACTTTTGATCTAGGGGTAAGCTCTCGACCCAACATATGGAATCAGGGGGAGATTGTTGTGGGTTGCACAATTGTCCCGTGGCAGAGGCCAGGTGGGCCAAGTCACAATCCAAGAGTACGATTGTTAAACCCATAAGGAGGATTAACACCATTCTAAACCCAAAACCTTAAGGTAATGGGTTTATGGGTTATCATCCTTATATAGTGTTCAACTTTCTCATTTTTACTCAATGTGAGACACATTAGCATGTCTCTCAGGAAGACTTTCGAAACAGAGACTAGTTTGAGTCGGTCACCACACGAACCTTTGACTTTGCTAGTACTGTTGGGTCTTTCGAGAGAGGATCACCAAGGAGATACAACACCAATGATACATGAGCTCAATCCATACATTAGGAATTGACACCACTTTTAACCAAAAACCTTAAGGCAATGGGTTTATAGATCTTTCATTCTTATATGGTGTTCAACTTTCTCATTTTTACTTAATATGGAACTTAGACTCACATTTGAATTCTCAACAATCTCTCCCTCAAGTGTCATTACCTTCACATCCATACTTTCCCTCGAGCGAAAGCATTTCAAGCCACAAGTACCCTTACTTGTACCACCATTCATAAACAGGTCACGAGTGTCTCAAAGCCAAGGTCACGAATTCGATTCCTGGTGAGATTCTTAGTAGAATAATTGTTGAGGGGGTAATTCTTAGTGGGGCTTCGACTCTGAAACATGAGTCAAATCCACACATAAATGATTGACACCACCACCTCTAACATAAAACTTTAAAACAATAGATTTATGATTATTTATTCTTATATGGTGGTTGACTTCCTCATTTTTCGTGAAACTTAAATTTATATTATATTCTCAACAAATAATAAAGTGTTAGTACTTCTTCTTGGTTTAAATCTAAATATTCATTTGAATTAGGTATTAATATCCAATAAAACATATTTAATACGGATTTGGGAGAAAGCGTCAATTTTTTTTTTAAATATATTATTTATACATATTTGTAGTTTATATTTGTTAATATGTTTATATTTATGGAAATTTTGTATTGAATTGGTTCGTGAAATTTCTCGTCATAACATGTAAATGGTTTATTCTTATCTTAAAATTTGTTATTTGAGTATTTAACCGCTCTAACTTTTTATATATATATATATATATATATATATATATATATATATATATATATATATATATATATATATGAGTCATGTTCATATTAAGAAAATAAATATTCATTCTAAATAACATTAGTATTTTGATATCAATCTTTTTTTTATTATCATTTGATATAATTCAATATTATTATATTTATTTTTTCTTTTTTATAAAAATATAAATGATAATTTTTGTTAAGATTATTTTATTTTTATAAAAGTTGTCAAATAATCATCCAATAATAAATCATTTTTATGCTAAATACTGCACACATATGTACATATGTATGTATATTTATTATATTTAATTATTATTTTGAAATTCTGAATGGTACCTAAATGCTCTTTCTTAAGTTATTTTATATGTTTTTATGAGCCAAGATAGCATTCCATTATTTTGTGTGTATTTTCATATGTTAAGATAATGTTAATTTTTCTTTCACGGGCTTCTACGTTTCCAATGTGATTTTTAATTTGAAAGATGGAAAAATTTTAAATATTATAAATAGCAATAACTCATTCTTTAAAATACAAAATTGGAAGGATGTATTTAGAATAAGTATTCTAATAAAATGGTATTATTATAAAAAATATATTTTTTAATTTTTCTTTAAATTATAAAATTTGTAAGTGTGAATTTTGGTAAGACTTTACTATTGGTACAAAATTGATAAAAATACAAGGTGAGTTCCTTAAAATTAAAGTGATATGATAAATCTATTTAATGTAGAATAATATATATATATATATATATATATATATATATATATATAACATCTTATACAAATCTTAATAATATAAGTCATTGTGAAACTTCAAAACAAAATTAAAAATAAAGAAAAAAATTATCTATATCCTACACATTTATTTTTCTATCAATGAAATATATCAATGAAATATATTTAATAAAGTATTTGGGATGCTCAAACCTTTTACAATTTATGTATAAAAATTAATTATCTTAGTAAACTAAATAAAATGTCTAGAAACTTTCATAACCATCGTACACACCAAGTGATTTTCCTAACTTGCCAATTGACCCGATCAACATTATGTTTACTAATCAAAGTTCAACAACCTTGTTTAGTAAAAGATTGGATAATTAAAAAAAAAAAGAGCACAAATACAATGACTTTGTTATCATAAAAGACCTTGTGGTGCAAGTGTGTTAGAGTTTCTGCTTTGATTTCCTTCCCAACCCAATTGAGTGGACATCCGGTATTTTGCATAGTGCTTGTCTTTTGTTGTTAGGGTTCTAGCGGCTCCCCGAGACTATATTACTAATACTCTTATTTTCTAGAGAAAAAAAATTCATGTTCAGCCCTGAGCTTCTTAGAGTATTTTCATGTAAGCTTAAATTGTTTCTAACATAAATAAGATTAAGTCAATATTTATTGTACAAAAAAAATTCTCCAGAAACATATGAAGTGGCACAATTACCTTGAATGCTTTGTTGGCTAACAAGAGCCAAGATATTCATCCATTTTATAGAAAATTTAAGCATTGGATTGGACATTGATGTCAATATGAATATGAGAAAGTAACATTGGTTTGTTTGTGCTTATTCCATAGTCATGCATTCAATTGTGTCATGCAAAATATTTCTTCTACATCTACCTTCCCTTGCCTAAATATCACCAAGTTTCTATGATTCTAGATTGCCCAAACTATTGCTACCCACACAGTCTTCCAAATCTTGTTTTGTTTTCCATTAAGTTGCAAAAGATGAAAATGTTGGAAATGAGTTTTAAGCTGGTTGTGGTTCACTAAGCATGCATGCACCCACCCACCTATCACACATCTCCCATACCCTCTAAGTTATTTTACAACAAGAAAAATAAGTGTTTAACACTTTCATCTTACTCTTCCTCGTCATGTTTCCAAACTCACATGTCCTCACTTCCTCTCTTAAAATACTGACTAATTATTAGTTGTTTAAGTTGTTGTTCTTGGTCATTTTCCCATACAAATTTATCTTTTCTCCCTGTTAAATACCATACCATCTACTTTCTCTCAATTCATTGACCTCCACAATAACTTTTTCCTTACAGTTTGAGATTGAATGAAGTCTTGAAAATCTATTATACAGTGTGGTATCTCCCACCCTATTATCTTCCCAAAATTTGACTATATTCCCTACCCCACTCTTTAACCCACACTGTTGTCGAACCGATTGTCTTGCATCCCTTTCCCGCATATGCTACATATCTCTCTCCACCACCAAGATCCTACCTTGTTTACACTACTGACATGTAAGTTTGTCCGTGAGCCGTACTTAGATTATAACACGTCCTTCTATAATCCATCTTTTTCCACTCTTTAGTCTCTATTTTCATTTTGCTAATGAAGCTTTATTAAAGTGTGTAGTGTCTCTTATACCCAACCCTCCTTCACCCTTTGGTTTATACAAATCTTTCCATTTAATCCAAGCTATCTTCCTCTCCTCAAAACTCCAACTCCAAAGGAACTTTCTTTGTATTTCAGTTATCTTTTTGCATATACTCTTTGACGCTTTAAAGAAGGAGAGATAAAATAAAGGTAAGGAGGATATGACCACTTTAATTATGCAAACACGACAGGCAAAAGATAGTGATTTTCCTTTCTACGTAGATAACTTATTCATAATTTTTTCCCTCACTCCATCTTTCCAAAAAATCTTTTTCCTTAGGTTATCTCTTATAAGTCTACTAATGTATTTGGATGAAAATTTCATGAAACTATAATCTAAATATATAAGAATATACATGATTCAAGCATTATAATTACTTCTAATTAGTGTGATTCAACTATTGATAATTAAGAATTTAAATGTGACTTATAAGCTTTATATAAATAATGTATAAAGAGAAAGAATTACAAATATATTATTTTAAAATTTTGAGTTTGAAGTGATATCATAATTATTTATATGGGTTTGTTTGTGGTTCATAGATGTTATTTTTTTTCTTTATGTTTTCCTTCAAAAATCCAACAAATGGTATAAAAATCTTACTTGTATTAAAATTTTGTTCCCAAATGTGTGGTTATGAAATTGAAAAATGTATAGAACAGTGGATTTTGTATCTAAATAGAAATTGTAATATTATATATTATCTCAAGAAAGACACTAATTTCACTAAAGTTATAATCATTGTAATAAACACATGTTACATTGAGAAAATTATAGTAAAATTTTATATTCTTTCTTTAATATGTTAAAAGTTTCACATTATTAAAGATAAAACCAATTTTTAGTAGGATTAAATATATTTTTGGTCCTTAACTTTTCGTAAAAATTGGAATTAATTAGTTCCTCTTCGAGACTTTTTCCCAGTTCAGTTTCTCATATAGAAATGTAAAGATTTAGTCTTTTAAACAAATATTGTTATGTTTATTTGATGTTTCAAACGTGTTTCATGATAAAATTTCAGTTGTTTACATCGTTTGACATATTTTCGCTTTAATGTTAGTTAAGAAACATGTTTGAAGCGTCAAATAAACTTCACAAAATTTGGTTAAAATGATTAAATGCACGCATTGCTATATACGAGGGACTAAATTGGTCATAAGTTTCGAAAAGAAAATAATTTCATTTTTCACTGAAAGTTAAGGGACCAAAAACATATTTAACCATTTATAGTGTATAAGTGAGTGTAAATCACATCTTATATGTTAATCTTGTAAAATTGAGTTAGACTTAAAATATACTTCCTAACATAGTATAAGTCATGTCTTAATGACTATCCTGACATGAAGTTGGTTGATTCTTGGATCTATTATTTCACATGTTATACTAGCCCATTATCGATCTCATATGTAGAGATAAAATCAATATCACCATTAATATTTAGTCTCACATAGAGATGAAATAATTTCATTCAAACTTTACTTCATAACAAGCACTCTCATAAGACTAAATTAAGCTTTAAAGTCTATACCTTAGCTATATATTTTAAAAGACACTAGAAACTAAATAAATTGTGATAAATCTTAATATCTGTGGGTATAAATGATCATTAAATTTTGATAGTTTTATCATAAAAATATATTATGGTTTATATTATGAATTTTGTAAACATTTTCAAACTTATTTATTTATTTACATTTGTCAGTTTTGATAAAGGAAGAGATACATCTTTTATATTTTTTACATTGTACAATTTACCCCAGAGAAACGTTGAGATTAAAATAAAAATAAAAAAATAAAAAATAAATAAATTTGTAGCATCAGCTCAAGTATTGAAGTAGGAACATAAATCCTGGCTCCATTAATGAGAAAGAAGGTCCTCCCAACACCTAAAAAACAGTAAAAGAAGAATTAATTAAGGTCCTCCCAAATTGTTAATTGCTGTGCATGGTGGTGACATCTGGCAAAAATGATTCAGAGATTGACACGTAGGTACTCAATATTAAGTTTGCATGAGGTTATAGTTGAAATTGAAGAAGAGGGTTGCAAAAAGTTTAAATTCACATGCGCACCACAATTTCATTAACACGTGTAGCAAAACACTCTACACAGTCCTGCATCAAAGGGAACTATGCAAAGTTGAAAAACCAAAAACAAAAATAAAAGTAAACACATGAGTCACTATTTTTAATGTCAGATACTTTCTCACCCTCTAAGCACTGTTCGGTGGCCCATTAATCTATTTTTTATTTTTTCCTTCTCTCTTTTGGGAATTGCAATTCATTAAACTGATATTTATTATTTTTTTCCCCTTCTCTTTCTTTTATATATATATATATATATATATATATATATATATATATATATATATATATATATATATATATGATTCGGACAAGATAGTCAAACAATAGTCGAATCATATGTTATGTGATACTTCTTCCGGTTATCGGTTGTTGGCCTGTTCAAATGATTTCATCTAAGTCTTTTTTACAAATTATATGGTTCAACAGGTCGCACGGTGTAATTATGCTTCACAAGAAACCTCTTTGTTGTTGTCAATTGGACTGTCCACATGATTCCACATAGATCCTTCATTCGATTTATGTGTCACGTCGAGCGGTGAGCTGAACCGCACAACCAATGTTCAATTAGTAGATGTATTAGTGTAAACAAGTCATTAATCATGGTTAAAAAATAATTGGATCTCGATAAGATTGACTCTAATTATGGACTCAAGAGAAAAACTATAAATGCAGTTCAAAATTATGGTTGTTGAAATTTTTGTTTCCCATTAATTACAATATTTAATGTTTTAATCGAATGGCCATACAATAACTTTATCATTGAAGCACATATGACAGATACACTCCTATGGGTTGACTTGTTGACATGTAGACATACCAAATACACAATAAAATAGAAGATTTGAAGACCTTAAAAATTGTTTTAGTAGACTTCGACCCCTACACCCGAAACAATATTATTAATTACTCATTCTAATATACCTAGTTTAACTATTAATTAAATTGTTTTTTTTTTAATAAGAAAGAGATTTTTAAAATAACATAAAAAAGCTACTAAAGTTTAATATGACACTAAATTTTTTCAACACATATAGACACAATGTTGGATGTTTGTGGAAGCAGAACATGAAGACTAGAATATAATAATGATACTAGCAAAATCAACTAAATGTAATAAGACTAGAATATATTTTTAACAATGAAAAAAAGTTTCTTTTTGGTGAATTATAAAATTATAAATTGATGTTGATGTCCACCTATAAGAAGAAGAATAATGAAAGGATTATGATTATGGTGAGGAGTGTATAAACGTCCACCAAAAGCACCAACGTATGTTATTGGAGTGTGACTCAATGGTCAAAGTCTAGTCACCACAACAAGGTCTTGCGATCAATGAAAGTATCGTATTAATAAATTGTAAAAGGTTTAAATATGTTTTAGTAAATATGAATACAAATTAAAATAGGTTTATGATCATGTAAAAATTGTTTTTTTTTTTTAAATTCTTATGAAATTCATTGTAACATGAACAACCACAACAAATTATTGATGTATACAAGAATTATAACAACAATCAAATTTCTTACATCTTACATCTAAAAAAAAATTATGAGGTTTAGGTATCAACACCAAACAAATGAGAAATAAGAATTTAAGAAAATAAAGATTTATGAATCAGACTGCGCAAAAGATTAAGGTTGTAAAGAGAAGGAATGTCTAGAAAAATAAATGATTAAAGGTTGAGGACATTCACAATAGTAAAAGAGAAAAATGTAAGAAAAAGATTCAGCACAAAATTGTAATGACAAAGGCTGTGCCCTAATATAAAATTTACAATTTGTAATTGATGTAAAAATATTATATACAACACTTATTCTATAAGAAAACATACAATATACATGTTCTACATATAACCAATTTGATATGTACAAGACATTTTGTATCAATATAAAATTTAAAAATTAAATTAGTTACTTTGTATTTTCTTTTACATTATTAATATAACGTTTATTTTAAAAAATATATACAAATATGAAATTAATTTCACGGTTTTTCATTTGTGAATGTAATTAAAATGTGCATTTTTTCAGATAATTATTCCTTCACAAAGTTAATAGATATTTTATAAAAAAATAATTTATTTGTCCTTTATACTCATTTAATTCATTACAAATAAGAGTGAGTTAAATAAAAATAAAAGTAATTTATTTAAGTTTAAAGATAATTAAAGCATCTTCCATGTTTTAATAAAATTCAATATATTATTTTATTTATATTTAATTAGTCAAAATAATTTTAAATATTTTTTCCATAATTACATTTGCTTAATTTTTAAAGATATAATTTAAAAATTGATTTAGAAAATATATTTTCAAATTTTTTTAATAATATATTTTAATTTTTTTTATAAAATAATTATTTTTTTAAAATACAGTATCTTTGATCATATATTTTAATAAATAAATTGAAATATTGTTTACTTTTAAAAAGTGCTGATTAAAAATTATTCAAATAGATAAATGTATTTATCTTTGAGTTTTATAAGTTTTTCAATTACACATATCAATTATCAAATACCTTCATCCATCAATTTTATTAACCTAAGAAGATAAAAATCATTCAATTGAGAGTCTATGTTTTAACACTTCCAACACAATAATTTATAAACAACCCTAATTCTAATGACCCCTTGCACAAGAAATGTCACATATTAAAGATTAGTGATTATTTTTAAATTCTTATACCAAGGAATTTAGAACTTCTAAGTAAGTATATTCCTTAAACAAGTAATGCTTTGTAGCATCATAGGTTTTGCATCACTGAATTACTAAGACATTGCTGAGGTAAACGCACTTATTTTTAAACCCATAAAGGATTAAACATCTTAAAGACAAGTAAAATCCTAAAACATCAATGTCCAGGACTAAAAAGGAAATGATTTGGGATTATTTTGAAATATCTTCAGTAAACGTCAATAAGAAAAAACTGATACTATATAAAATTACTAAAAATTGATAAATGGTGAATATTTATTGATTCTACTAATGTAAACACTTTATTTAGTTTGGCATGTTATGTTATAATAGTTTGTTTGTTAGAAGTTTATTAATAATAGGTTTAATTATATTTTTTTCTTGTTTTTGTCTAGGAATGTTAAATTGGTTTTCTAAGTTCTTTTTTAAGTTTCAATTTGTTTTTAATTTTTAAAAAATCAATACAAGTGATCATTTTCGTTAAATTTTCTGAAATGAATTAAGGGTTTTCTATTAAAATTGAAGTTGCCAATAACAATTATTTGTTTTATTGATATAATTAACATAATTATATGTCAATTTTAATAATTAATAAAATAAATCATTAATTCGTATAATTTAACAATATCAATTTTATAAAATCGAAACCAAATTAAATTTAATAAAAAAATTAATGACCATTTAATATTTTTAAATAAAAAAATGAAATAGGATTGTATTATTTTTTTTTTTTGTTTTTATTTCTTTTGTCATCTATGTTCATTGTAACATATGTGATGATATATCATTCATTACTCATTGCTTCTTGCACCGTTACTTATGTAAAGTAACCGTTCTTCAAAAAAGATTTATTGCGTCACCATTAAATACACATTTTGTTTTCTTTTTCTTGTATAATTATTAAACATAACTTTTTTTGGCTTTAAGAATTTGTTTAATTTAATAAATTATTTTTTATAAGATTGATAATTTCTTATACTTAATCATTATATTATATTGTTTATAATAAGTTAAGACAGTATGACATCAATTTTAATGAATATGAAAAAAAGACATTTTATTTCATTTTAATAAATTAAATATAAATAATAAAAACTGTTCACACATATCATCTAGCATATGTAAGGTCTAACTTGAGAGTACTCCCTTCCTCGGTTGAAGACTGTCCAGTCACACCCAAATACTCTCTATCGGCAAAAGAAAGCAATAAATATAACTTAAAATTCTGAAAAAATAACTATTATAATAAAAAATAGTTATCCAGAATATAAAAAAAACAAATTTTTAGTAAAAATATGTAAAAAATTTAATGATAATATAGAAAAATAAAAACAATAATCAACTTATTTATTTACCAGGAAATTGTATATTATAGATGCACAAATAAATATTCTCTAGTAGCATTTCTACAAGATTTTTTTTTTAAATAAAAAAATCATTATTTAGTCGGCAAAATAATCAAATGTATATGTTCAATATTTATACAAAAAATTTCATACTATATACTAGGAGTGTATACACAGATTAATTTAAACTCATTAGTTTAATTTTGTATAATAAAGTTGGGATATGACATGACAAATCAGTGAAAAAATATTTTTTTTTTCACATAATTTTTTATATAAAAAATATATCAACTTTTAAGAGAAAATTTGGCACAAAAATATATTCTTAAAATTTAATATAAGGAACACTTGCTTATATTAATTGTAACTATCTTTTACAATAAATACTTTGAAAACTTTAGCATCAACATTAAAAAATTTCATATTGATTTAAAATTTGATATATTTTTTCTCATATTAATTGTGATTATACTATATCAAGATATCATTGGAAGTAACAAAAAGTTAATCAAATATTTTCCTCAAGTATTATATCATACACAACTAATATATCAAATATTTGATTTAGTATTAAGTATTTCACACACACACACACACATATATATATATATATATATATATATATATATATATATATATATATATATATATATATATATATATATATATATATATATATATATATATATATATATAAACTTTTCTTAAAGCATGTGATAAAAATCAGAATCAACATATTACAAGATTGAGTGATATTCAACCATGATAATATATTCATTTTTTAAATTTGATTTGATTTATAGAAACTTGCATTAAAAATTGAATGCAGATGACATTATATATGATAGTTTTTAATAGAATATGTATTTATTAGATTTCTCATTTCTAGCATTTCTAGGTTATTTATAAGGAAGTGGTCCATATGATTCAGTCTAATAAATTCAGCACAAAAATTTATAAAGTAAATAAATAATATTTTACAACAATAAATAAACATTTTTTTTAATGTAAATCAACTTAAATATTTTTTTCTTTTATTTTTTTTCTTCATTTGAATAAATTGAAGTGCATTAATGTATCTTCATTTATTATACATAACTTAAATAATAATTACAATCCAATTTCTTTTCTTTTCTGAAGTGTCATTTAAAGAAAAGTCATATTTATCTATTTTTCTCATTTTCAATATAACATTAATATTTATTTCGAATGATACATTTACTTTCCTCTTAACTTTTTAATTAATTTACACATTTTGATAAAAGTCAAAATAATTAATATACATTTTTTATAGAATATGATTAAAACGAAATAGACAAATAAAAGAAAAAAAATTCAAAACTATTTAAAAAAAAAAAATTCTTCATTTTACTTAGAAAAACAATGACAGAACATCTAAAACAAGTATACATAACTCACTACTTAAACAAGTTTCATCTCAAAAGTTCCTTTGACTATCTGAAATTTGTTTGAAAAGTATAATTTAACTCAAAATCAAAATACTCATGTTTGTATTGGTTGTACACTATTTAATAAATTAGATAAATAAATGGTAAAAATTTTAATGTATTTTTGCATGTAAGAGCTAACCTGAATAATTCATGAGGTTTGTGAGATTTAGTATAATTTACATAAGGCTTAAATATACATTTGGTCCATATTTTATTTATTTATTTATTTATTTATTTAATTTTTTTTAATTTTTTTTTTAATTTGAAAAAAATGGTCCACGTGTCAAGTCACCGTTGTGCCACGTGTCAATGTTAGTGCCACATGTCAGCTTGTGGTAGTATTTATTTTTTTGTTCAATTTAGTCCCTATATTCGTTATTTTTATTCAATTTAGTCCCAATTTTTGTTCAAATAAATCAATTTTGTCCATTTCAAATTGACACTAAATTTAATATCTTTTATACAAATTATATTAATATCTTTTATAAAATTGACCTTTGAATTTATTATTTTTTAAATTCAATTATAAATTATTAAATTTAATTATAAATTGAATAAATTCTTATATTTAATTGCTAAATAGAATATAATTATTTAAAATATTATAAGAATATAATTATTAATTTTTTTTCTAATATCCATATTCTAAAATATTTTTAAAATTGATATATAAAAATATTTTAGAAAAATAAACTAATATTTGTAAAATTAACATTTACATATAAAATATTTTAGATTTTAATATCTAAAATGCAATAAAAATATTAAATATTTTAAATTTAAATGTGAATTTTATAAATGTTAATATATATTTTTAAAATTTTAATAATTATATTTTAATAATATTTAAATAATTATATTTTGTTTAACAATTGAATCTAAGAATTATATTCAATTAATAATTAAATATTATAATTTATAATTAAATTTAAAAAATAACTAATAATAATGTCAATTTTAAAAATTGAATGGTTTTATTTTGGCAAAATTTGGGACTAAATTAAACAAAAAGAACGAATATAAGGACTAAATTGAATAAAAATAACAAATATAGGAACTAAATTGAACAAAAAAAATAATACTACCACAAACTGACACGTGGCACTAACATTGACACGTGACACAACTGTGACTTGACACGTGGACTATTTTTTCAAATTAAAAGAATTTAAAAAAAAATAAAAATTTAAAAAAAATTTAAAAAATTAAAAAAAAAATCAAAAAAAAATCAAAAAAACCAAGAGCTGACACGTGGCATGTACTGTTCAAAAACGTTAACTATTTAAACACCGTTAGTGAAAAGGACCAAATTGACTACAATTTGACGAAAATGAGGACTTAATTGAACATAAAAAATAGGGACCAAATTGAATAAAATCAACAAAAATAGGGACCAAATGTATATTTAAGCCTTTACATAAATTAAAACTAAATTAAAATGTGAACTACATAAACATGTTTTGCAAGCGTGGGTGAAAAATTAAATGAATAAATTAGTTCCATACCAAGTTTTAAGTGTATATATGTGTATATTTTGATCCAAAAGTGTTGAAGAATAGTTAGGGTTAGGTGAAGTTTTGTTGTGGCACTTGATACCCTAAAAGCTTGAAGTATAAAGTGTTAAAGAACATTGAAATGCATTGTCATTGTTAGAGTGAAAGAATTTTGATCTAATTCCCTCAACCATGGCAATGTGAGAAAGAGATTATGAGAGTGTGATTCTGAAGCTATATTGAATCTAAAGTTGAAATTAAATTAACTTGCTTTCAAAGATGCCACAATTAGATATGAATAAAATAACCATTTGTTTCATTTAAAGGATTCATATCTATAACTTTATTAAGATAATATATTTGTTCCTTGTTCTCATAATACCTATTAACCTTTTTAAAAAAGGCTAGTAAATTAGGTATTATCCTTCTTTACCATAGTTTAAATTAAGGATAAAAAAAAGCTTTGGTTTTTTTATCAAACTAAATTAAACTTTTTTTTTTTAAATTTAGAACATAGTCTATTAAAGAAAACTAAAGTATTTATTAAAGTTAAAATCTATTAAAAAAAGAGGGTTAAATATGTTTTTAGTCAATTTCGAAATTTTAGATCAATTTAGTCATTCATCTTTCGAAATACGTGGATTTAGTCATTTTAATCAAATTTTATTATGTTTATTTGACATTTCAAACACATTTCATAATAGTATTTGACCTAACGTTAAAGCAAAAATGTGTCAAACAGTATAAACAACTCAAATACAATCCTAAAATGTGTACGAAATATCAAATAAACCTAACAAAATTTGATTAAAAAGACTAAATACATGTATTTCGAAATAAGAAAACTAAATTGGTCTAAAATTTCGAAATGAACTAATTTTAAAATTCACTTAAAGTGAAGGGACCAAAAATATATTTATAAAAAAGACAAACGTAATAAACTACATGTCTGTTGTTAAGAAAGTTTGATCGAGAAAAAAAATGGACGAGCTATTGACCTTCTTGAAAGATCAGGCTTAAACCCCTTCTTAAAACAGAAATTAAATTGAAAGGGTTATCACAAACTACAGGTCTATTGTTAAGAAAGTTTGATTGAAAAAAAAAAGAAAAGAAAAGAAAGAAATAGCAGGTAGGAATCTATAATGAATCTTTGACGGAAGAGTTTGTCGTTTTAAGCTGTGACATTAATTGAAACCATAATCTAAATCGTGATTCATGGTACAGTGTCTTGACTCACTCAAAATCAACAATAAGTTGTGGACTCATTCTGCAAAAGTGATGGAAGAATTTAGTCTCGTGGCAAAACAAAAAACAAGTGGATTCACGATTGTGCCATCTTTCATACGGTGCAATTAAAGTGTGGGAAAAAGAAGTGGTTGTTGCGGAATTGTAGAGTCCAAAAGGGTTACGACTTCGGAATCAAGATGTAATGGCCATGATGTTGTTTTTTCTTCGTGCGTTTCTCATTTTCCATAACGTATTTTGTGCTTTTACAATTCAGAGAAGGACTGTGACATTTCAGAGTGCAATTAAAGTTTAAATTATAATTTGTCAAATTAAACAATTTAAAAAAGTCAATAAAAAACGTATTTAACTTATAAAAATTAATGCAATTATATTAAAATAATTATGTTCATATACTTTTTAGTTTTGATTAAAATGTATCAAAATTTAGAATAAAGAAAAAATTTCAATTTAATATTCAAATTCAAAAATTAAAAATATATTTAACATTTTATTTATTATATTCTTGTTGTTTAAATATGGATTCCAGCACATAAAACCAAATTCATTGCAAAATTGGACATTGCAGAAAAAAAAAAAAACTTATGGGCCTAGAATGTACACAAAACCCAATGTATTAATGGAAAAATAGAGGTTTAAAATTCTTTTTGCGATTGTACATTTCACAGGTCACAAGTTATTAGTTAAATTTGTATCTCACATTACATAATTTTAAAGATATTTTAAATTAAACATGAAATAGAATTAGGTTTTTAATATTAGTTTGAGTATTTTCTATCCTTATTAATTACTACGGGGTGAATATAGTAATTGTGGGGTGCAGGAAACAAAAGCCTAAAGTAGGATGCAGATTAAGTCGACCCGGTCCAATTTTTAGAGCCCAACATCAAGCTCAATTTTAAAAGCCCAACCCATTTATTCACGCTCGCAGGAGTCTGTGAGTGAGGCATGGAAGAAGAACACAACTCGCAGAAACTTTCGTTGTTTTACGAATCTGGTGTATACTCCTTCGATGATTCAAACGCCGTTTTCGTGGACTCCGTCCGCGTTCTCAACCGTTTTTACCACCGTTTCAGCGTTTCTCCCTCAGTCTACTACTCTCGTTTCTTCAAAACACAAACAACCCCCAACGCCGTCTCCTCCACCGTCACCCCCTCTCTCAGGAAACGGAAACGGAAACGGAGAGAATCTCGACCGTTGAACGAGAGAGAGCTAATTGCTCTACAGCGTCACCAGGTAGTAACGGAGTATATAGTTATTATTATTAGAATTACTATTATTTGTGACTTTGATTAATTAATTAATTTTAATTGCGTTGGCACGTGTGGGTTTTGTGCAGGAAGCGAGGCCACTGTTGTTGGCGGCGCACGAGTGTTTGCTGAAATCAGCTGAAGTGTTGAATGCTTTGAAAACTCTGAAGAGTGAATCGAGTTGCTCAACGAAGGAGTGTGACGGTGGTCAACGCTCTTTCGTTGACCTGGGACACGTGGCGCCTCATCTTGAGGTAACGCTAAGTTTACGTGTCAGTGACAATGACGCTGATCCTCACCCGCTCCCAAAGGATTTAGATGGTTAGTGTTTTTTGTTCTTACTGGAGTTCATTGGCAAGGTCTTGTTTGGATTAGTATTACTAATGACAAGTTAAATGTGGAATGAAATAAGATCACCTTGTTATTGTTTTTATAATTTTGTAAAGAAATTGAGGAAAAACTGTTCGAAAAGTGAAGGAAATAACGGTTTTGGGAGGAATGGGACAGATTCTGCATATAACATCCGTTACTTTTCCCTGAAGTGCTTATGGAAAAATGTATTTGAAGCGATTCATAGGCGAAGAAATTAGTTAAGTTTCTCTCATTTGTTAAAATCTATATGAACTTAAACTTTTGGAGAAGTTAGACAAGTGCATAAGTTGGTTTTAACTTATGATAGTAACTCAATTCATCATTTTACGTTCTTATATATTTCTAAGTGTTCATAGAAAAAATTATCTGTGTTGGCTGGCTAAGTATTAGATTGAGTTAGTTCTGTCATTGGCATAATGTTTGAGTCTTTGTTAGTTGGATTGTGTGGAGTTAGCTGGTGAACAAAATTGCTTATTGCGTAAATGTAATTCTTTGGTTTCTCAGACTTTCCCGGTGGGCAATGCTGTGTACAGAAGGTAGTCCGTGCTTTTAATAATTTGGTTGCAAATGACACCCAGGATGATGCAGTGGCTGAAATTTTGAGCAATTCTTATGTAATGCCTCGGGAGAGTTGTTTTTACATGGTATGTTACAACCTGCATGGTTGTAGTTGGGATGTGTTTACTTTTCAAAGTTTGTATCTACTTTGGTTTCTTCTTTGGCTCATTTTATTTGTTGAGGATTCTTAGGTTTTTATTTGATTAAACTTTTAAATCTTGATCCGATTCTGTGTATCTTACATTTATAATATTTATTTGTTTTCATATGTGGAAGTCTGATCTGGGACAGATTCGCAATCTAATTCCTGGTAATGGTTGCATATAAAACTCAATTTTCTAACTACATGTCATTCTCTTTCTTTCTCATGTCTTTGAATTAATACTAAAAAGTTCGGTGACATGGTAATGGAGTTATCTTCAATTTAATCAAATTATGCTAGATGGATGGAAGGTATTTCCAGACTGCCTGTATGATCTTTAAATAAAATTCCTTTTGCGGAAATTCTTTATGTGGCCTTTTTTTGAGTACCTTTTGTGTTAAGCTGGTCAAATACTGAGGTATAATATGCAATTGCATAATCTTCACAGCCACGAATCAATTGTATCTTTTGTGTTAAGGTGGTCAAGTAATGAGGGTGTAATATTTAATTGCGCTTTTGTTTGATTAAATTTATGCAGCTCATGCTGATTCTGGCTTCAACCTCATAATGGTGGATCCGCCTTGGGAAAATGCTAGTGCCCACCAAAAATCAAGGTATGCTAAAAGTCATACCATGTTTCATTGAAGTAAAGTTTCCGAATTTCCTTTATCATATAATGTCTCATTGAAGTAGAGTTACATATAATGTCTCATTGATGTAACTCATCCCTGCATCGCCTAAGGATATGCCATGCTTCTCTTTGAACTTTATTGTTCAGTTCAGATACATTTCTCTTTAATGAATTAATGAAGAGGGTTCTTTCTTGGAATTTGGGGGAGGGTCCATCATTGAATAATATATATATATATATATATATATATTATTGTTGAACTCAATAACTGTTACTCATTTTAAATTGGTTCATAAAATGCAGCTTATTTAAACGAACTTGATCGCAATGTAATCACTGTAGGTACCAAACCTTGCCCAACAGGTATTTTTTATCCCTTCCTATTAAGCAACTCACTCACACTGAAGGAGCACTTGTAGCCTTATGGGTGACCAACAGAGAGAAGCTACGATGTTTCATTGAGAGAGAGCTTTTTCCTGCCTGGGGAGTCAGCTATGCTGCTACTTTTTATTGGTTAAAGGTGACCTCTCAGCTCAATTACTACCCGATTTCCTTGGCAATTGGCATGAGTTTATGGTGTCATTCC
This sequence comes from Vigna unguiculata, assembly GCF_037176805.1. NCBI lineage: Eukaryota > Viridiplantae > Streptophyta > Magnoliopsida > Fabales > Fabaceae > Vigna > Vigna unguiculata. The sequence goes on along the minus strand of NC_140799.1, from coordinate 1,603,539 downwards.
AATCGCTGTGATTATTTGTTGTCAATTGCAGGTGAAAGAAAATGGATCCTTGATTTGTGATTTAGATCTCTTCCATCATAGGCCGTATGAATGCCTGATCTTGGGATATAGTCCTGGGAAGGTTAGATTTTGTAGTTTATTTATTAAGCCTTCTAACTATTAGACACCCCCTTCTGTTCATAGCACTCAGTTGTGCTCTTATGCACCTTTCTAGGTAAATAATACTGATAATCTATCAGAGTTTAAACCTGTGAAGAATGATCGGGTGATTATGAGCATTCCCGGGGATTACTCAAGAAAACCCCAAATTGCAGGTATCCTTGTCTGTCTAATGTGGTGTTTTAAATTTCTAAACAATCAGTGGCACTGAAAGTTAGACATGATTTGAATGAATATTTTTCTTCCTCATAATATTGGTCAGATTTATTACTGGAGCACGTTCCTGGACCCAAACCTCCTCGATGTATAGAACTATTTGCTAGAGAGATTTTGGCTGGATGGGTTGCTTGGGGAAATGAACCCCTCTACTTTCAAGATTCTAAATATTTTGTTAAAAAGATGGTTCAATGATTCGTAAGGGAAAAAGATTCCATTCTTGGTGATGATCTATTCAATTTTTTAATCTTCAGCATCTATTTTTACCATTTTTTTTTTCTGTGAATGAGTAACTTGATCTCTTCTGGTTATAACACTTTTTTTCACCTTCTTTTCTATGGGTACGGTTAGAAACAAAGACATACTGAAGCTCTGCTTCGACTGTGAGAGAGTGATCTTATAAACAATGGCAGGGAAGGTTTCTCATTTCTGGGATTGCAATGCTTATTGATGGGATTTTATTTAAAGAGTCCTAATAGATTGCAGTTGAATGCAATTTCAATTTTTTGTGTATTTATTTCATATGCAGCACCCAGTGTTTTATAGTAGTTTTATCTATTCACTTGAGTGACAAATTTTGTGAAAATGTACAAATTATTTTTTGATCATGCTAGGGTTTGAAATTGTTGTGCCTGCAATATGCTGTATGATTTAGTTAGATTCATCTAAATTGAGAAACATAACTTTTTGGCAGCTTCAATCTTTGACCCACGAAAGAGAATATGGAAAAAGAAAAAGTTTCAAACACTCCCAAAAAGAAGGTAAAGGAAAAGCTTTTCGCCGTTCTTGGTCCAAATCGATGACGACAGTTTGAAGGGTCATCAATTTGACTAATCATAATATCTCTTTCCAATCAAAGAATGCCACAATTTAATATTCTTTTCATCTTATTTTTATTGAGTTAAAACAAAAGCAAAAAAACAAAAAACCTGATTAACTATAATCAACTAAGATTTGGGATTCAATCTATATTTAAACAAATAATGTAGTAGTTAACAGTGTGCAGAGTATTAATTAAATAACTTACTAATTTTAGCAAAAATAAGGTGAAGTGATAATGGCCGTGATGTGAATTATTAAGTAGGGCCAGGCCTAGGTAAGGTGCCTGTAGGTTCTAAAAAATATTTATAATTATTTAACTGAATAATTGGTAATAGAGAGTAAATCAAATTGTTTTGTACAAAAATAAGTTTTTTTCATCATATCTATTACGACTTTCTTTCTTTTCATATGAAATGTTTTTTATTTTGTTTTTTGTTTTCTCTTCCTTTTGTATTTATAGTTATACTTTTTCTCTCTTTGATGGAAAAATAACTTACACCTTGTTATCTAGAACTGAAAAAATATTTTAAAAAATTAATTTGTTGAAAAGAAACGTTATATTTCAATTATAATAATTTATTTTACTAATTTAAAAATGCCTGATTTTATTTTCATTTTAAAGGCTAGATAAATAATGGGTTAGCCCTGAGATTTTAATGTATGCATTTTCAGTTCATTTATTCGTTTGAAAATTATTTTATATATTGTTCTACTGGAATGAACTTTTTCATAAAATAAAATAGAAATGCATTTTAGTTTCATTGAATTCTTATTTTACACCTATTTTCTATAATTTTTTTGGTAGCTTTTTACACCTTATACTTTTATGTTGTGTTTTGTTTGAATAGAAAGAAAAAACACGAGAGAAAAATAGAAATATACTGAAAAATGTGTTACTTAAATTCACAATGAAGAAGAAAAAAAAGAGAGAAAATTAATTTTCTCTTTATTTGGAAGGGTGGGTGAAAGGAATGAGTAAATGGAAATAAATAATATAAAGACAAGCTTATTTAATTGTATTTTGCTGAAGTAACAAGCAAGTAAGAAGTGACAGTAATCTGCACTCTGCAGAGTCCGAATACTTCCACTTTATCTGAAAAAGTCTCAAAACAGAAGTTATATCCATTTTTTTTATGAAATTTATTTTCAAAATTTAATCATTTCTCGTACTCTGTCCATTTTAAAACTCCTCAAAGTAATTATTGACCAAAAGACTAACTGAAAAATATTTTTAGTCTGAAATCAATAAAATCGATATAATTAAGTGTTATTAACTAACTTTATCTACATATGAGAGAGTTTCAATTATTGATATACATTTACAATATATTTTAACTAATATAAAAATAACTTTATCAGTTTTTAAAACTAAAGTAATACAATAATTGTAGTTGGTGTTAGTAGTAAGTACATGCACTTATGCTTCTAATATTAATTATTGATTTAATTTTATAATATTCTTAAATGCAATAAAACAAAAAAACAAACAGTTTGATATAATGTCTATTTTTTCCAAGTTAAAAAATAAATAATTGTAATAATAGTTTTGGGATTCAAATATTAATTCCTTATTTTTCTTACACAGATGAATCATTGTGTTTTGAATCATTGATGATCCTCACTTGTGGGTCCCACTCCCATTAATAATTAGCTTATCAGAGAAAGCAGTCCACATGGATTGCAATGCGTCCACGCGTCACATCGCTCACTCCACTCGGACCCACTTCACAACCATCTTGTCGCGCCGAACAATCTCAACCGTTCAATCTCTCATCAAATATTAATACAAACAAAGCGCACACATCGAACCCAAAATCTTCAGTGAGCCTTTCCGCACTGGAACATTTTCCCCGCCTGAAATTATCTTTATCAGATTCTTCGTTCTTTCACGCATCCAGCGAAGACAATTGGAGAAAAGCGCGATCCTCGTGACTCGTGAACCCGTTACGTTACACTCCAATCGGGTTTAAATCCTCTGCGACGCGCAAACGCTAGTCACCATCGCCGGAAAATGACATCCGACGGAGCTACTTCGGCTGCAGCTGCTGCTGCGGCGGCGGCGAGTCGGAGAAAGCCGTCGTGGAGAGAGAGAGAGAATAATCGTAGGAGAGAACGAAGGCGAAGAGCGATCGCGGCGAAAATATACTCTGGACTACGAGCTCAGGGGAACTATAACTTGCCGAAGCACTGTGACAACAACGAAGTGCTCAAAGCGCTTTGTGCCGAAGCTGGTTGGTGCGTCGAAGAAGACGGAACCACATATCGCAAGGTAATAAATCAAATCGAAACCAATCACGTACATTTTACCTGTTACAGCGTTACTGGATCTTACTTTTGCATTTTTCATGTCAATCAAATGGTCGTTTAAATTTCCGTCCATTCTGCATTGCGAATTTGTAATCGGGAAGTGGAAGCGACGAAGTACAGTTACTTATCGTTCTGGTTAAACGAAGATTTCTAACTTAATTATTGGATGTTCTGATCCTTAATACTACTGCCTCTTTAGATGGTGAAAATTTATGAGAGTGATAAATCTCTGCTTGTTGATGTACCTAAAACTGATCGAGCTTTGATGCTCTATGATCTAGTTGTGTCAAGATGTTGGATTTATTATTAGATAATCTTTATGACTTGAATTTTGTTCACTTAAGTTTCTTATTATTTATATATATTTTATTTTATTTGTGATGAAAAATATTCTTTGCAGTCTCTGTCATGATGTTGGAAAAATAGTTGAAATTTGTAAAATGCTCTTTTTTCTCTGAAGAATAACGTATTATTTTAAGATAAAAGTAAATTATTTTAAGATAAAAATAAATTATTTTTATAATTATGAAAATCTGTAATTTAGTATATTTTTTTCAAATGTAATTCACCCTCATGTCTTCTTCTTATGTAATAAGTGATAGTTCATGAGAAAATTAATTATCTTTAAAGTTAAAATCATTTTTCGGTAAATTAAAAAAAAAATAAAAAACTGATTCTAAAATTATCGAAATAATTTGATTTTTGCTTCAATTTCAATCACACCCTAAATAGTGTCAATGTGATTTTGTCATCAACAACTTCAAATTGTAGAGTTTCTCACGTTGGACGCTAAATTGTTGGTGTTAATCTGATTCATTTGTGACAGAATAATATGAACTTATGATTTTCTCTTCACTCTGCAAACTCTTAAATGTTGGTGTTAATGAGATTAATTTGCAATGGTAACGTATTTTGTGTTTTGGGTGAATAGGGTTCCAAACCACCTCTGGCAAATGGTGCAGGGAGCTCCATGAGAAACATTCTCTTTTCTTCTTCACAAAATCCAAGTCCGTTCTCTTCGTCGCATCCCAGCCCAATTCCTTCATACCAAGTGAGTCCTTCTTCCTCCTCTTTCCCGAGCCCGTTTCGGTTAGATGTGGATAAGGACAATGTATCAAACCTCATTCCATACATTCGCAATGCGTCTCTGTCTCTTCCTCCTCTGAGGATATCAAACAGTGCCCCTGTGACGCCGCCTCTGTCATCACCTACGTCAAGAAATCCGAAACCAATTCCTACATGGGAGTCCATTGCCAAAGAATCTATGACCTCCTTCAACTACCCTCTTTTTGCAGCTTCTGCTCCTGCCAGCCCCACGCACCGTCACCTTTACACCCCGGCCACTATTCCAGAATGTGACGAGTCTGATACTTCCACCTGTGAATCTAGCCAGTGGGTGAAATTTCAAGCATTTGCTCCTTCTGCATCTGGGTTGCCAACTTCTCCAACCTTCAATCTTGTTAAACCGGTGGTTCCTCACGGTGTGCCTGATAACTCAATCCAAGAGATGAGGACGAGTTCAGAAGAGATTGGAGTACAGGTAATGCCTTGGGTTGGGGAAAGAATTCATGAAGTGGCATTGGATGATTTGGAACTCACTCTTGGAAGTGGGAAGGTGCGGAGTTAGACTGCTACCAGAATTATCTCATCTGGGTTACGTGAAAATGAGATCACAGGAGTTTTTTGCTGGTTGGTTGTTGACTCAGCCTGGTGTTAGAGATGGAGTTAATAGCTACCTCATCCAGTTTCGTTGGTGCAAAAGCAGTTTTATCGAGAAGAGACTGGAGTTATTATTGGGAACTGGATTTATCGGATGTTGTGGGCATTTTATGGAGAAAATAATCTCCTTCCATCCATGGCTTGGGTAAAATGTAGAAGTGAGAATTTCACCTCCTCCCTTCGTGGTTAAATCAGCTATTGTTCAAAAAGGCTCATCAGGCCTATGTGCTAAGTATTAGGTGCTGTGGGTGATTTGAAATTGAAATTTCAGGTTTTGTCAAGTTTATTGTCTGTCAAAAGCTCACAAGACCTGCTTATTTGTAATGTTACATTAAATTTTGTTGTTCTTCTTTATGTTCTTGTTCTTTGTATCAAATAGTTTGTGTGTGATTTTTATTTTTGCCGACAGGTTTTGTAGTTAGTGCAAAGTCAACAATTGTCTCTATCGTCCTTCTACCTTATTGACCCCTTTGATAAGTTAATGAGCTCAAAGGGGACATGAACTATGGTATTCAATATGGAATTTTGTCACTAGTCTATACTAATGAAGTCATGTGGTACTTTGGGGTGTTGTTCCCTGGTTAGTGGATTGTATATGTGATGAGTTGTGCAGGGGATGTCTTCAGTAATATTGTGGTACTGATTTTGCAATTAAGAATGTTCCTAATGTAGTATTGGGTTATTTATTTGTTATTCGAAGAGTTTCGGTAATGGCTTTTTGTTTTTTTAGTTTTATTTTATTATCATATAATTTACGGTGATTCGGGATGGGTTAGTAGTGTGGATCTTTTTTGGTTGGGTTTATCTTTCTTCCTTTGCAGCCTTGGGTAGTCTCTTTGCACATTTGATGAGGATACACCGGAAAATTTTCAAGTTATATAGGTTGAGATCATAGATCGTGAATTGGAACCTATGAGTCCTTTTTGGCTAGTATCATATGCAGAGCAGAAGTTATTGGATGTCTGCAACGAAGAACAGAAGATGTAGAACCTCATGGTACGTATAAACTACGGCAACTGTCAGAATCTCTTTCAAACATTCATGGGTGATGACTCATCACCCATGATGACGCAGCTTGGGCCAGTTCATCGATTGTCTTGTTGAATTTACCATGATGATAGTTGGTATGTGTTTACTTTCCTGTGTTTGCATTGACTCATCTTTTCCCGCAAGGAATTGTTTTTTCTTAGTTTATGAATGGTTTAAAGTTATAATATTGATTGCAGGGGTATGGATGTGTGCAATGACCCTCATATTTTTGAATACTGAAGATCCTTTGGCTCCAAGATGCATTGGTTTAAACTATTAACTCCTAATTCAATGGTGTGCATCTTACTTGTTATAATATTTTTGCTTTCATTTGTGGAAGTCTGATCTCTCCAATGAACATATGAACAGGTTGAACTTTGTATTTATTCTGCCTCGGCTTCTGGGGGGAGGGGGGGGGGCGCAATTGCATGAAAATGAGCTGAATTTATTCTCATTTGATATGGAAAAAAATAAAAATATATATATAGAGAGAGAGAAAGATATTACTTTTCTTTCTGCTTATTAATTTGTTTTCAGTTGTACATGTTTTGAAATGATTACTTTTCTTCCTGATTTGGTCAGATTTATTAGTGGAGCAGGTGCATGTGCGAACCTTCTCTATGTATAAAGCTATTTGCTAGAAAGATTGTATCTGGATGGATTGCCTGGACAAATGAACCACTTAACTTTCAAGATTTTGGGTTTGTTAGGTGAGACTCAGAAAAAATAAAGAAAAAAAAAAACTAATTTTATACATTAAATTATTTTATTTTAGTTCATTTGAATGATTTTTCATTAACTTTAATCAAATTGGACTTTTGATTAAAATATGCTAATTTTATTTTGTAGAGACATTATATTGATTTTTTTTTTCATTTTATATTTTAAAAGTGTTTATTATGAAATTTCTTGGAAATAAATCCTTTGTCAGAAAGATGCATCAATGATTCTTCAAAAAAGAGTTTCCGTGCTTGGTGATCAATTGTCATTTCTGAATTTTCAGTGTCCATTTTTCTGTCCTACTTCATTCATTTTCTTCTCTGTGCATGAGTAACTTTGATTTCTTAGCAAGGGAAGAAAGATGGTGACTGTGATTTTTATTTCCCATTCCTGCTCCCTGGTAAACTGGATGAGATTTTGTTCAAACTTAGAGACTTTTAAAGTAACAATTTTATGAGTACGATCTTATTATTGTCATTTTTTTTTTCTTTTTTTCTTTTGTCAAATATCTGTCTGCAAGAACTAAACTGGAGTTTTGTCGTAGGAAAAAAATATATATAGAAGAAGGAATTTCTACAATTCATTAAATTATTGTATCTTGTGTCAAACTTCTGAATCTTTTGTGTGTATTATTTTAAATGATCTTTTATGATTTGATTTTTTTGCTGAAATCTTTTGTGGATTAGATTTATTTTTGTCCAAATCTTTTGTGATTGAATGGTCTGAAGAATTATCATGTGTTTGAGGTTCCTCACCCATCTCTCTGTCTGTGGTTGGTTCTAGCCTAACTTAAAAATATTTTTTTATTCCCGTATTAATTTAATTTTTTAATAATGCAAAAAGAAAATCCACCGAAAGCAATTTCCGTACCGTATCATCTTTCAGACAAATTCTATGTAAAAATAGTTTGGTTCTTAAACTTACCCAGTTCGATACATTCATAACATAATTTAAATATTATATTAATTAGTTATTACAGTAAAACAGTTAATAATTACTATAGCTTAGTTATTTTTTTATCATCAATTTAATATATTGTTAGTTTACAACAATTTTATAAAATTTAATATGATTTTTATCATCTATATATATATATATATATATATATATATATATATATATATATATATATATATATATATATATATATGTCAATTCATTATTGGTGTTGATTTCATTAGTATCCACAACTTAACTAAAAGAAAACGATAGATACAAATTAAGGAGATGTAGATGTACGATAAAAAAGAAAACGAGTAAATGTAATGAACAAGGAAGGAGATTATACATAAAAGAACTTATGATTTTTTCTATATGAAAAAATATTGTTAATGTTAAATACATAAGTTAAATCAAGAATAAAATAATACAAAATTACTTAAAACTACTATTCAAATTTTTTGAATGTAGATAAGTTATTTTATATCTAAGTAAAAATCTGTAGACAATTTGAATATAGAAACAAAGTTAATTCTATCACTAATATAAGAATATAAAATGTCATTTTTATTATTGATGAAATATAATCAAGTTTTCCTAAGAATTAAATTCATTTAGGAATTGTCAGAATTCTTGTAAGTGGTAGTGATAAGAATGACAAAATTCTTCACGGACTTATAATGGAGTTTTTCATAACGGAGTAATTTTAATTTTTTTTTTTCTTCTCTTAGGTTTGTTCTTCTTAAATGTAACCTCTCGCTGTTTAAGCTATGACCCGTAATTTGTAAAAAAATATAGGAAAATAAGACCAATACACATGTTTAAAAATTGTTCTAAAATTTCATATGTAGTAATTTTATATTTTTGTATTTTTTATTCGATTGGTTCATTATATTTGTTTCTGACTCATTTAAATTCTTATTTTTTGTAAAAAAAATTTAATGATGAAAACTGTCGTGTGTAAAAATTTGGATCATTTTCTACTTTAAAATTTCTTTGATTTTGACATATAACATCATTCAAATAAAAAAAAAATTGATTTCAATTTTAACATGTGACACACTTAAATTTTAATATGTGACAATTTAAAATCCTGAGTTTTATTTTATAAAAGTAAAGACTTAATTAAATCTTAAAAAAAATAAAAACTTAATTGAGCTAAAAATAATATAAGAATGAAAATGAATGAAAAATTTGAATATAAAGACCAAATCACTGATTAAGTTAAGTTTGATTAAAAAAAATCTACGAGATTAAGACTACTGAAAGGACTGTTACTAGAAAAAGAAGTGCTTGAAACATGACAAAAGATAGAAAGTAGAGAAGCAGAAGACAAATAATGTACATATAAACAAGAATGATTGAACATATAAACTAAAAATCTTCAAGCAAAACCCTCCAACAAAATGAGAATGCACGAACAACAAATGACAAAAAAACAACCAAATTGTGTGTATATGCAATGGTGAAAACATTTTGAATGAAACGACATATGTGAAGCTTCTAAGTTTGCACATTTTCTACTCTCGTAAAAACATGATGTTTTAAAAAACCCTTTAGAAACAAAAATGTTGAAAACTCAAGAGTGTATGTTGTTTCAAGTCAAAACTCCTTAATAAGAGCAACTGATATAGACTCACATATCATCACATGAGAGTACTATCATGAGTGTACAGTAAATTGTTATTCAAATATGGGTTAAATATGTTTTTGGTCCCTTAATTTTCAGTGAATTTTGAATTTAGTCAATTTCGAAACTTTAAACCAATTTAGTTCTTCATCTTTCGAAATACGTGAATTTAGTCATTTTAATCAAATTTTGTTAAGTTTATTTGATATTGCGTGTTTCATAATAGTATTTGACTTAACATTAAAACAAAAAATGTGTCAAATAATATAAACAACTCAAATACAATCCTAAAATGCGTACAAAACATCAAATAAACCAAACAAAATTTGATTAAAATGACTAAATCCACGTATTTCGAAAGATGAAGAACTAAATTGATTCAAAGTTTTGAAATTGACTATTTACAAAATTCACTGAAAGTTAAAGGACCAAAAACATATTTAACCCATAAATATATAATCCACTTACAAAAATGACTATTATATTTGGTATATTTTAATATACTATAAATAATTTATTAATTAAATAATGATCGGATTTTTTTCTTTATATCTATAACATTATTTAGTTATAATATCATGAAACTTAATCTGATCATAACATTAACGAAACGAAATGTTATCAAAATTTATACAAGAAAGTTTCTATAATAAAGAGAATTACTTCAACTTAATTTCTCAATGCCAGAGATTACTTCTTATTCATTATTCTCTTGTTCATTCACTAACTTAACTAGCAAAACAAAACACTTTTTTTATATATCAACATTCATTAAATTTTATATTCACTCTTTATGGATGAAAGCGTATTCTTTATTATTGTTCATAATTAATTTAAAGAAATAAAAAAATTAACATTGGTAATAAAACTATTCGTAAAAAAATAACTTTATTTTAAATTTTAAAAAATAGTATTATGCTTTTTAAGTAACTAACTTATGGGTAAATTTTAGTTTTACAAGTAAATTTAAAATCCTTAGATTTCAAAATAAGTTGTAGTCTTAAGCAGGTAGAATTTATTTATATATTTCATTTCATCTAATCACTTGAGTCACAAATTTTGTTAAAATTAGTAACTTGAAATGTTGAACACTTAATAATTATGCACTATGATTTATCTAAATTCCACGACATGAACTTACTCCCTATCCCCCACACGTCAAAATAACATATCTTTTTTTAGCTTCAATCTTTGACCCACTAAAGAGAATATGGAAAAAGAAAAAGTTTCAAACACTTCCAAAAAGAAAGAAGGTAAAGGAAAACCTTTTCGCCGTTTCTAGTCCAAATTGATGACCACATTTTGAATGGTCATAAAAAATTTACAACATTTATCTATTTTCAATTAAAGAATATCATCACTTTCATTCTTTTACTTTTAATTTATAAATTAAAGATAAAATATATTTGAAGTATATAAGTCCAAATAGATATCATTTTATAAATCAATTCTGGAGTGTTAAGTTAGGATTAAAATTTACTTATCAAGATGACATCATGGTCATCTGAAACATATCCTAATGAGATGAAATGTATTATTTGTTAGATTTATCCTATCACTTGCTATATCATACCGTTTCCCGACCATCTATTAATATATATTCCAATGCTTGATATGTATATACATCGACATGAGAAATGTGTTAAAAATTTACATCAATTAGAGATAAGATAAATTTACAGTATATAGATGAATACACACTTGACATATACATTTTGGTGTGAGAGATACTTAGAAATTATACTTTTATTATAAATAAATAAAATAAATTTATAATATTAAAGTGTATGCAAATTTTACCTTCCAAGTTGATTTTTTAACATTGAATTAGGCTAAATCCATTCTGTAAGAAGTTATGTAATCATAAATTATAATTGTTATTATAACTCTAGAATAAGTTGGTTAGTATTTACATTTTCTACGAGTTATAATAATAATTACAATGATTTAGACGGATTTTGTTTTTAAAGTTAAAATAACTTGACTGATTATAATGAACTAAGAGACTTGGGTTACGAGCTTTATTTAAACTGGTGATGAAGTAATTAACTTAAAATCAGATATTGATTAAATAACTAGTAAATGTTATACAAAATGTGATGTCAAATAATGGTTATGATGTGAATTATTTATTAAGTGGGGCTGAGCTTATCTATTTAAGGTGTTGGTTGTCTCGTAAAAAATATTTTGTTAAATCATCGTTGATTTTTTTTTAGTTCGGTTATTTCATGGTTTTTTATTTTATTTATTTTATATTTTTCTTCTTTTTATTTTTTTAATTAAAAAAATTATTACGTGTAAATTTCCGTCGTACCTCATGATAATAATAACATAATGTGACAGTAGTAATAGTATCACATATCACTATTATATTGTGTAATCACCTTAGTCTCAATTTGTTCTCTATATTATTATTTTGTCTCAATCCAGTTCCAATTTTTTAAAAAAAAAAAATCAGCAATTTCATCATTTTCTAAAAACCAAATTTAATTTTTTATAAATGTTATACCAATGTTTTTGTTAAATGATTTTAACAAGATGAAATTTATTTATATTTATATTTTATATTGAAATTTATTTAAAATTATTTTCAATTTTTAAATTTATTTGTTTTAAATTACTATAAAATTATTTAAATTATTTAAATTATTTTAAAATTTTACAATTGAATTTATAAAATTTTTATTTTTAAACCAATTCAAATATTTGTATAGAAATCATTAAATTTTACACATTTTAAAAATATAAATTATTTAAAAGAAGTGAAAATGTTGATAAATTTATTTTTATTTTATGAAATGCAATTGATAAATAAGTTTATCATATTTGTTAGTTGAAATTAATTTTGAATTTTTTTCTATTAACATTATTTTTATTAAAAACTTCAAAAGAATTTAAGATAAATTTAATGTAAAATATACATTTAAATAAACTTAATCTTTTAAAAATATTTAATAAAACTATAATTTTAATAAAAATATTTGTGTAACGTTTATATGTGAAAAATTGACTTTTTGTGTATGTAAAATTTACTGAAATTATGAGACTGCTGTGAATATTCTTTATTTGGTTGGTAAATGGTTGATTTTAGTATAAGTTTGAATGAGAGGTTTTTACTTGAAGAGTTGGTCAAATTGGTACAAAGTACAACATATGTTTACAATTGGTTGAGTTAGAAAAGGAAAGGAAAGTACCAATTTGATCGATTGACAAGTTAAAAATATGTAAAATCCTAAATTTGCTTTCATGGCCTTGGGCGGCACTAGGGAGTGTTGGACGCAACACCAAATTTCTAGTCTGCAAACTTTTTGTTGCTTTTTAGTTGGTTTTGATTGTTCTAATGGTTGATATAATTAATGTTACAAAGTTTGTAGTAGTGATACGAGTTGATGAAATTTAAAGAATTTCATGGGAAATATTTTATTGTTGCATTTTCTTTGGTGTATGTATTGATGTACGAATTCAAGCAGGAGGATATCTTGACACTTTAATAACTATTCAAACTCATATATATTAGAATGAGTTACATGACGAGAGTAGCAAGAAGTTATAGTCTAGGATTTTCCCTTGACGTAAGACGAAAAGAGGATTAATCTTATATGTCGTAGGGTGAAACTCATTGATAATGATTCCACATAACAACAAAAGTCATCAGAAGTGCATGTCTCAAATGAATCCGATATCCATGCATATATCCGAATAATTGAGTTTATAGGGGTCTTTATTCACATGTTTTATTTCTCTGTGACTATTTAAAGCATATGGTATTGTAATGTGATATGTTTTCTTGTTACAGGTTTATTTATTTTATAAATTAATTTATCCTTTTTTTGATTTGTGTTTCTTCTTCTTCTGTTGCAATGATCATTTTTACTAGTATGAACACACGAGGAAACAGAACTTGATCTACTAAAGAAGAAGGTGATGCAATTGTATAATTATAAGATCTTATAAATCATGTTCTGGCTCTATCTTTTGAAACAACTAGTATGAGACTCGTGCGTACGCACGGGTTTCTTTTTGTTTTTGTGTTATTGTTGTTGTAAGTATTTTGTTTAAATGTTATACATTATATTAATGAAAAATTAAATTAAATTATTGTTATTATTAGCATAATTTATATGAACATGTAAATATGATTTACATATTAAAATAATTACATTTAAGAATAAATCTGAAGATTGTAATTTTGTCGGCAATGTATAGTAATAATAGATTCAGGTGTCTTTTCAATATGCCTGGGTCATTTTATTAATAATTTAGATTAAAAAAATTAATATTGTTTTTGTTATTTTTGAATGAATTATTTATTTATATTACTATATTTTATTGTTATAAAAAGTAGCATGTAATGTAAATATGAATGAAGTGCAAATATATTGTGAAATGTAATTTTATTAAAAATTTAATATGAATTCAAGGTTAAAATTAAAAAAAAATACAATATATTTTGTTATCAATGTAAACATTGACTCTAAGTTAATTATTTGATGTGTATGAACATGTTTCTTTTTTTGAATTATTAAATAAATAAAATGTAGGTATATTTTGAATTTTAGTCCCGTACAAAAGTATTGTCCATATGAATAATAAAATTAAAGAAAAATGAAAAAATGCAAACATATTGTAAGATATGGTCCCTGTTAAAAAGTTAGAGTATTATAAAAGTGATGTTAAAAATTTTAAACAACAATACATACAGATGTTGTTATCAACGTAGACATTAAATTTATAATAGTTAACTCTTGATGTGTACACACATTTTATTTTTGTGTTTAAAATGGTAATATTAAGATTATCCAATAATATTTGGATATAAATTTGTTTGTGTTAAATTATAAAATTGATGTAATACTTTATTAGTGATATATATATATATATATATATATATATATATATATATATATATTAGAAGATATTTAGAAATTGAAAAATAAAAAATAAATATTTTTAAGAATAAAAATATGAGAAAATTCAAATAAATGTAAGTATATATATATATATATATAAATAAATAAATAAAGAATAAAAAGTTAAATATAATACAATAAATATGAAAGTATTATTGTAATTAATTTCTCCAAAACAAAACAACTTATTCCTACCGAGTCTAATTTCTCTGAAACATGTCTCATTTTGAATTCACCACACCAAATGAGTCCAAATCCAACTTTGATGAGGTTCGGTGGGTGATTCAAATGCCCCCCAATTATGATTGCTTTAAATTTAACAAATAAAATACCGCTGCAAAATATGCAAGTTAGAAAATACCAAATTACCATTATATTTAACGAAGAGTAGTGTCATTCGTTTGCATTTATGAAATATGAGAAATAAAGAGAAACGTTTTGGGTAAGAAGAAATAAACAACCTGCAATGGATCCATGCTGGCAGTAGATTTAAAGAACTCGTCAAAAATGACCCCTCAACTGATACCAACAAAAGCAACACAAACTGAATTAAATATAATGGTTGATACACTAAACTTAAATTAAGGTTGAGAGGGAGAAGACCCTCAAATTCTGGCCCTTCTCCTCATACAGTTCCGGTATACCGCGGGATGAAGCAGATGAGCTCGAAGACTTGGTGACCCTCTCAGCCCCTGAAAAGTCCAGTTTCTCTTTTCCTTCAGTTCAGGTGTTGACCTTTGCCTACCGTTTCTAGATTTGTCTTTGAAATAGTAAAAGCACTTCATTGCATAACCAATCTGCTATGTATGTATCATGCACAATCTCTGTTCAACCTTTTATCAATTCAATTCAACAATTCACAACAAAATTATTGTCAGGAATAAACCCCTTTGACACCATTACCATCTACAACTAAGAAAAAAACACAACAAAGTAGTGAATATTAAAAGCACTTCACAGCATAAACAATTAGTTATGATTCTTATGAATGGTCTCTGATTGACCTGAAATCAGTTCAACAATTCACAACAAAATTATTGTCAGGAATCAACCTCCTTGACACCATTACCATCTACAAAGAAGAAAGACACAACAAAGTAGTGAATAGAAAAAGCACTTCACAGCATAAACAATTAGCTAGGATTTTTATACATAGTCTCTGATTAATCTGCTATCAATTCAACAAATCACAACAAAATTGTCTTCTGGGATAAACCCCCTCTGTAGCATTTCTATGGCCTAGTATTGATATAATGGTTGTCCATCAGCTCCCCAACCTACAAAGTTTTCATAATTCATTAATTTAATCTTAGTCTTTTTTATGTATACATCATAGTTTTGAAAAATGGCCTTGGATCTTATAAAGGATCTTTACTTAAAATTCAGTATCAAAAAAATCAAAGATCGTTCAATATTAAAGTACCAAAATGGCCTTGGATCTTAGATGATGAAAAAGTGGAAGATCATAGCCACAATAAACGAAGATGGGATGAATCACTCCTACAATATGTTCATGGGATGAAAAACTTATTTCTTCAAATAAAATAATTGAAAAATGAACATGTTCTTTCACAAAGTGTAAAGAAAAGTATTTGAAGTGAATAGATTACCTTGAAACATGCTCTAGCAGATTTTCGCATATCGCAATCCTAACAAACAGAAACAGTGACACAATCCCGAGCACCACCATGATTGGATCTAGCGCCTGTTCCTGTCGTCGTCTTCAATATCATAACTCTCCTTGATATATAGAACTTCTCAACAAAAAAAACCTAATGAACCATAAAATAAAATCAAATAAAAAAACAAAAACAAAAGCTACAAAATCTAAAAATAAAATAAAGCTTACCCGGGAGAAGAAAACCTATCTGTGCAAGTGTTTATTTGAATTTCTCCAACATTTCACTAAAAAACACCAACAACATTTCACCAAAATAAATCACCTTACAAAAATTCCCATGAACAGAAAAAAAAAATTGGTATTTACTTTGACATCCTCTCTGTCAACAACAAGTACAAAAGTTCAAAATAAAAAGAAAAATGAGAAACATATGAAGCATAAAAAAAAAATCGAATTTTTTTAATCCTCTCTTGCAAACCACCTTAAATCCTTATCTCTCAAAGCCTTACTTCTCTGAAACTTAAACCTAAAAATTTCAAATTGAAAAGTTCCCAAAAATTAACGCATATAAGCAACTAGCAACATTTTGTAACATTTGAATAATTTTTTTAGGAACCACAAAGAATGGAGGAGCCGAAGGGGTTTAGGAAGAAGGAGAAGACAGAAGATTCAAATTCCTCGTAAGCCACAACTCCAAAAGATAGATGCTTAACTGAGCGGGAAAAGATAAAAGGGTTAAAAGAGAAAAAAGACAAAAAAATCAAAAAATTGGACAGCTGTCAGAGAATTAAATATGGGTATAAGGGACTTTTCTAGAGGTCATTGTTTTCTTATATTTTAGATTTATAGAACCAATTATCAACTTTAAGTTCAATGAGTTATGTTATATATGTAGAATATCTGACATATTAGTATGATTATTTTGAATAAATGTAATAGTGTAATTTTATTTTTTACTTTAGATGCTTATGAATTATTAGCTATATAGTTTCACACTATTAAATAGGATATTATTTTTTTATTTTAATTTAATGGTTTTATAAAAGAAACGATATTTGCAACATTCAGGTCTTAAAACTTAAAACAATATTACTTATTATAATAATTCCATTAATTCTGAAAATGGTTTAACATGTTAATTATTACTATTTTCTTAATTGTAAAGAAGACTGATTCTAACGTTCGTATTTTAAATACAAATTTGCTATACACTTATTCATATAATATCGATTGTTGATTTACTTTTATACTATTATTAAATGTAACAAAAAAATCAGTTTCATTTGTTTTGTTTTTCCAAATTAAGCTAATAAATAATTGTATAATGCATTGGGGATTGATTTGAAATGTAATTCTTTATTTTTCTCACTGAATCATTGCATTTTGAATCATTGATGATCTTCAGCTGTGGGTCCCAACTTCCATTAATAATTAACTTATCAGAGAAAGCAGTCCACAGGGAACGCAACCCATCCACACGTCACATCGCTCACTCCGATAAATCAATAAATCTCAACCGTCAATATTTTTATCTCACCCTAAATCCTGCAACGAGCAGACATCGACCTCACAGTAACAGATGCGACTCTTACCACAAGAATATTCCTTCCATCCTTCTCGAGCTGCATTGCTGACCCTTGGATACATCTCACGGTTGAAAAAAGAAATGTTCTCTCTTTGAAACCGGTATAAAAGGCAGAAATTATTACTTACTAATAATATTAAGAATGTTTTATAAAATAGTGTATATTACTTTTTTTTACATGTTGAAAAACTATGTTTTACGGATATCTAATATATGGAAATACATTTTTTCTCAACAATTATACAACGAAAGCAAGAAAAGTCAGAAAATTAAAAGAATTAATAATATACAACTAATTAAATTACATTTTATTTGAACCTAAAATTCAAAACTTTTTAATTGAAATCAATCTCCCAACTCAAGAGTTAATTTCATTCATTCTTTAAATGTATAAATTATAAAAAAAATGACTAAAACATACATTTTTAATTTGACTAAAGAAACAGTACCTAATTAAACATGCACAAACAATTTATTTTATTTTATTTTTTTCAATTTTTTCGAATAAGAGAATCTATGTATATTGTATTTATAGAATAAACATGCAAAAATATGTATCGGTCCTTTGAAAGATTGAACCTTAGTTATTGAGGGGGATTTAGAAGTTAATTTACTAGAAAAAGCAAGCAACTTAAATTATAAATTTACAATATAAATTGGATAAGATTAATTTTAAAATCTCAATTAATAAAATTCAATATGTTATAAAACAGAGAAACATCCAACTTTACCAAAGATACGCCAATTGCTAATATATTACTAGATGGGAATCTTATGGAACTCTGAATTATAAATATAATTTTAAACTAATTGACAACTTAAGGTATTCTTAAAATAATAAAATAATGAAGTTAATAAGTCTTTATGGAGGGACTGGGTTTAATTAATTTCAGTCACATTCAATTAAATTAGTTTCAAATTTTGTTCTTAAATTAAAATAATTTTAATTCAATATTTCTTTTTCAACATTCTTTTTATTGAATTGGACCTAAGTTAGTTTTAGACATTTGTTCTTCAACACAATTATTATATGTTACACATCTGCAACACAAAAGGTACTACTATCCTATCATGTCAACTTTCTTTTTTTTTTTCAGTATATAAAAATAATAATTTTTTAATATATAATAATAGCCATAAAATATAATTAATAGTATCGGTATATATGTATTATTACTGCTACCTTTTTCAGATTCCTCATTTCTTCCACTCACCCAGCGAAGACAATTGGAGAAAAGCGCGATCCTCGTGACTCAGTGAATCTGTTTCGTTGCACTATCCTTGGGTTTTAAATCGCCTGCGACGCGCAAACGCTGGTCTCCGTCGCCGGAAAATGGCCTCTGACGGAGCTACTTCGGCGGCAGCGGCGGCGGCGAGTAGGAGAAAGCCGTCGTGGAGGGAGAGAGAGAATAACCGAAGGAGAGAACGGAGGAGAAGAGCGATCGCGGCGAAGATATACTGTGGACTTCGAGCTCAGGGGAACTATAACTTGCCGAAGCACTGTGACAACAACGAAGTTCTCAAAGCGCTTTGTGCCGAAGCTGGTTGGTGCGTCGAAGAAGACGGCACTACCTATCGGAAGGTAATAAATTAAGTCAAATCACGCATTCGAACCGTTACAGCGTCACTGGATCTTACTTTTGATTTTGCATTTCGATCAAACCGTACGTTTAGCTTTCCGTTTATGCTGTGCATTGCGCTCAGGAACTGGGAACGAGACAGTGTAGGCATTGTTGTCGTTAGCGTTAAACCAAGATTTCTAACTTAATTATCGGATTTTCTGATCCTTGTTACTAATGCGTAATTAGAAACGTAAATTATAGGTTGTGATAAGTAGCAATTAATCTCAGCCTGTTGATGTACCGAAAACGGAAGTGTTTTTATATTCGAGGTATGTGTTAACTTGATTAATTTATCTCGTAGGTGGAGTAAATAATATTAATGGACGATTTCTTGTCAATTACTGAGATTGTTAGAATTTTGCTCACTTTACAGTCTAAATTGTTACCACGATTATCTGTGATATATATAATATGAACTGATGGTTCTCTCATCAACTACTGAGACTATTGTAGTTGCTTACTTTAGACTCTAAATTGTTTGTGTTAATGTGATTAAATTTTCTCGTCACTCGCTGGACTCTAAATTGTTTGTCTCAAGGTGATTGATCTGAAATGATAACCTAATTTTGTGTGTTTTGGGTGAATAGGGTTGCAAGCCACCTCTGGCCAATGGTGCAGGGAGCTCAATGAGAAACGTTCCCTTTTGCTCTTCACAAAGCCCGAGTCCTTTTTCTTCGTCGTATCCCAGTCCAATTCCTTCATACCAAATGAGTCCTTCTTCCTCCTCTTTCCCAAGCCCGTTTCGGTTAGATGTGGATAAGGACAATGTATCAAACCTCATTCCGTACATTCGCAATGCGTCCCTGTCTCTTCCTCCTCTGAGGATATCAAACAGTGCCCCTGTGACGCCGCCTCTTTCATCACCTACGTCAAGAAATCCGAAACCAATTCCTACATGGGAGTCCATTGCCAAAGAATCCATGGCTTCCTTCAATTACCCTCTCTTTGCAGCTTCTGCTCCTGCCAGCCCCACTCACCGTCATCTTTACACTCCGGCCACTATTCCAGAATGTGATGAGTCTGATACTTCCACCTGTGAGTCTAGCCAGTGGATGAAATTCCAAGCATTTGGTCCTTCTGCATCTACGTTACCAGCTTCTCCTACTTTCAATCTTGTTAAACCTTTGGTTCCTCACGGTGTGCCTGATAACTCAATCCAAGAGATGAGGACGAGTTCAGAAGAGTTTGGGGTACAGGTAAAACCTTGGGTTGGGGAAAAAATTCATGAAGTGGCATTGGATGATTTGGAACTAACGCTTGGAAGCGGGAAGGTGCGGAGTTAGGCCGCTGACAGAATTGCTTCATCTTGGTGATTTGAAATTGAAGATTCAAGTTTTGTCAAGTTTCTTGTCTCTCAAAAGCTCACAAGACCAGATTATTTGTTAATGTCGTACATTTAAATTATATTGTTATTGTTCTTTGTATCAAATAGTTTGTATGTGATTTTTATTTTTACCAACAGGTTTGTAGTGAGCTCAAAGTGAAATAGTAGTCTCTATTGTCTTTCTACCATATTGACCCCCATTGATAACTTAATGAGCCAAAGCGGCGTGAACTATAATATGGAATTATGTTACTAGTCTCTGCTCATGAAGCCATCTGGCACCTTCGCCTGTTGTTTCCTAGTTGGTGCTGTGTATAATATGTGATGTGTTGTGCAGGAGATGGGGTTTCTTTGAAAAGAAGTATGAGATTTTCTGTTGTATTTCCCTTCTGGTTTGACAATTTGGTATATCTTTTTATGTATTATTGTGTTATTTATCTGTTTCTAACCGCTTCAGTAATGCCTTGTTTTTAAATTGTATTTTATTGTCGGCATAATTCATGGTTGGGTGAGGATGGTTTGGGTCTCATTTTTGTTCGTTGCTTCCCTACGATAATTCATTGTAGAACCTTGAGGTTGGTCCATATATTGACTGGCCGAATATTTGCATGGCCACAATTTCCTTCAACTAAGAACATTGGACGAGGGTACACCAGAAAGTCAAATGTTCAAGTGATATCTGTTGAGATCATCGGTCGTGAATTGGAAATTCTGAAGAATCCTCTTTGGCTAGTATCATTTAGAGAATAGAGGTTATGGGAATGGGAGATCTGTAATGAAGAACAGAAGATGTAGATTCTCGCGGTACCTACAGAACTAAGGCAACTTGTTAGAATGTCTTCAAATACTGATCGGTGATGTTGCGTGAACAGCAGAAATGAAAAATTATAGAAAAATAGTTTGGAAGGAATACTACACTTTTATTAAACGAGGAAAACCCTTTTAAATAGGTTGCACAGGAAACAGTACTGACAGAACTAACTCCTAAAATATAGGAAAACATAAAAACTTAAATCAGATACTTAACTATTGCTGTGGAATAGGTCATAACAAAACAGAAAATATTTACAGGTGATACAGGTCTCGTGCCAATTCATTAGTTCATGGATTGTCTATGGTTAAATCTGACCTCATAACAATTGGTACGTGTTTACTTTCCGGAGTTTGTTAATGTTGTACAGTCTTCTTAGGTTCATATTTTTTGGTGAGAAATTGTTTCCTATGTTTTTAGCTGATTGAACTTTTACTCCTGATTCCAAGGGTAAGGCCGTTTACAAATGACTCTCCTCCGTACCTTCATACGGTGAGGAGCTTCTGTCACCAAGGTACACTAATTTAAACTTTTACTTCTAATACAACGATGTATCATCGTACGTGTTAGGATATTTATTTATTTCTATAAGTGGAAGTGTGATCTTCGACAGATTGGCAATCTAATTGCGTATGAAAATTTGATTAATTGTTTTATGTCTATATGTCTTGATACTTCACAAATATCTTGGTAGACGTTTATTTGTATGCAACTATCACACCTTATGATTAGGAATCCTTTTCACTTATCATTTCTAACTGTGTTTCATTCTCCTCCTTTCTCGTAATTTTGAACGATTGTCCTCAAAAGTTGAGCCACATTTTAATGAAGTTATCTTTACTTCCATCAAATTATGCTAGTTATAAGGTATGCCAGTTCCTTCATGATTTTATCAGTGGCAAACCTGTTGCTGAAATTCTGTGGTATTTCTTAAGAGTACCTGTGCTTAGTTGGTCAAGTAACCAGGGTTTTGTCTTTCGTATTTTTGTTTTGTTTGATTAATCTATACCTCTCTTTTTCTGATTCTGGTTTCAATTTCATAATTGTGGATCCACCTTGGGATATTCTCGAAATTAGAATGGTAGTCCAAATCACATTAAATAAAAAACTTGAATGACATCTTAAAATTATGAACACTGCAAGTATTTTTATTTTTTTCATTGTGAAACTTCTTTGGAGCGCCATTTATTTATTTTTTTTAAGAGAAAGAAAAACTTTCACCTGACTCTTATTTTTACTCCCTGTTTCATGATGAAATGAATTTTGAGAGAGTATACTATTCTCAATAAGGGGCCTAATTTCTTGTTTAGGGGAATAAACCCTTTATAATTGTTACTTCCATCAAAATAAAAGTTATTATGTTCAGAAATTGCTTCACTCTTTAACTCATCTACTATTTATTCTTATTATTTGATAGAGTCCTCATGATAAAAAGAACTTTTTCATATGACGAGATCATAATTGGTCTAATATAATATCTTTATTAAGATTATATCTGTTAAAATTATTCTAATACAAATATGTATATGCCAATATAGAGAATAGTTTATGAAAACTATTCATAAATCAATTCAAAGTGGCAATTATTTTAAAACAAATAAATGTTGTACCAAACAATAGTTTCTTATAATAACAATACTTTTTACACATTGGATAAATATTTCGACCGGTCATCAATATGCATTAATGTGATCTCGACTTTGGAATTGGAAATATTATCAAGGTGTTGGATTAGAGATTCTTGGAAAAAGAAATCCCTTCTTTGGTTGGTGATGATCTATGGTCATGTCTGAATTTCCAGCGTCTATTTTTAGCCTTACCTAGTATTTTATCTTTGCATTAGTGATGTTGATTTCTTTGCTGTCAGCCAATACCTTATTCTTAATGAGTGGTCGCATTGGCAGGGAATGATTCCTCATTTCTGGAAATGTTATCTTTATTGTTACTCGTACTTTTAAACCTGGAAAGAGAAACTTTACGTAAATTATTTAAATATTTGTTAATTTTTTTCAATAAAAAACATGTCATTTAATTTAAAATATTTAAAATAGAAAATAATTAATATATCATTCCAATAAAAAATGAAATCTCAGAAAAAGTGATAATAATATTTTTAAATAGGATATAGTAATTATTTAAGAGTAAAAACGATATAATTGAAATGAAATAAACATGTTTTATTAAATTTATAGATAGAAAAAAATAAGCTTTTCAAATTTTATTTTAGAAAAATTATCATCTCCCTAAAACACTTTTTCTGTGATGGGATTTTGGCGAAGAAAATATTTTCTTCATTTTCTTTTCATCCCAATACCTTAAAGTACACTTACCTTCCTTCCTCGGTGGTAGGCACTTTTTTTTATTCATCTTAAACTTAAGTGTTATAGAGATTACACAATTCTTCCGAAGTTGACGATCGCTTTGTTGAGGAATTTGGTGAAAAAATAAAAGTAGCTCTAACAAATCTCTTTTAAAGATAGTAGTAGATATTTTCTTCAAGTAAAATAAGCATTCATAACATTTATGTGTTTTCAATTTATTTAAAGATAGAAGTTGTAGATATTCTCTTCAAATAAAATAAGCATTCATAACATTTATTTGTTTTTAATTTGACATAATATTCGCTCAATTCATTATGCATATTGTCTCAAAACATTCATGTTTTGTCAAATATAAAATAAGACTAGTTATATATTCTACCAGACAAATTACTTACATTTATTTTTGTAGTTTCTGGCTCATAAAATTATTGTCTTTCAAACAAAGAATATTCATAATTTTATACTTAATTACTTTTAATACGTCATAGGATGTTTGAACTTTTATCTAACAATATATATTTTAATTTTATGTGAAAAAAATATATATTTTGAAAAATTTTAAGAGAAAAATGTAAATTTCTTTTAAAAAAATTGATAAATGTACCATATGTATCATGTTACAGTAAAATGATTAAGATACTATAATATAGACAAGTAAGATCAAAACAGATTGATGTTTCAACTTGATCTGCTCGTTTTGATTAGATGACAGACTAGCCTATCGGGCTCAACCTACTTTGTCACCCGTATAATACTTATAAACTAAGATTCAATTATTAAGTAAGATAGAATAATTTAATTGTAAATCTATTAATTATTTTAATTTATTCGATTAAAAATTTTAATTAATCAATTAAGTATTTTAATAATATTTATATGATTAAATATATTTTTAATATATATATATATATATATATATATAATTACAAATAAAAATAATTAGAAAAAATAAATGGACCAATCTTTCAATCGGATAGCCTCTCTTTTGATGGATCATGTTACAAATTCTGACCCATTTTGGATGGCGGGCTAAACCAAAAAATTAGACTAAATCATTTTATCATCTACTTTTAGGTTTAATTATAATTATGTTATTATTATTTTTAATTTAATCTCTCTATCAATGATCTTTTTTAGTATCAAATTTCTCACTATATTTTCAAAATTGGTAATACAAGGGACTTGATATTTGAATTTCATAATCAAATCAATATTACCTTATAAAATAAGACCACCCGGTGGAAGTATATCTTAATTGCATCAATCATAATTATTATAATTTTTTTATTTAAATATAATTGCCTTCTATCTAAAGTAGATGAAAAATTCAAATTTTTAAATTAAATTAATATTATTTAAATGGATTTAGATTAGATGCAATGATATATTATTTTGGATATAAAAAAATCTAAAATTAAGTCATGTCTACTTTATTTAAAATTATGAAATACTATATTGAATCAAACGTTAATAAAGTAGAATTGAGTACAATATTGGATTGAGTTCATCAAACTAAAGTGAAATAAAGTCGTTCTCAATTCAAATCAAATTGGGTTAGTATGGATTTAAGGGTATATTTGAAAACACTATGAGAAAATTGATTCTATTTGATGTGTGGACAAAATCAATTTTGATTGATGGATAAGCTATAAAAAGTTATTTCTTTTTTATGTGAATTTTCCATTACAATTGATTTTAGAAATTGATTTTGAGTATCTCCAAACAATTTATTAACATGAATTGATTTTGGATGTTTTCCAAGTAAAACCAACATACACTAAATTGAGTCAAATTCTATTCTTTGTTGAATTAATCCAAATCTAAGTCAAACGAAATATACCTAAATTTAAGTCAAATTTAAATGATTATTTAGGATATCCATTTCATGTAAGTTAAATGATTTTAAGAAGGTTTTTTTTGTCAAAACATTTATATTCTTAATTTTTCATATAAACTTTAACTCATTTTGCACTTTAAAAGTTGTAGTTTCCCAATTTCTATAGTTTAAAACAAGCTTAATTAATGATCTAGTTATCTAACGTGTTAGTTTGGTTCATTTGATTTCTTGTAACTTTTTGGTTTAATTAGATATTTTAATTTTTTAAAAAGGTTTAATTTGATTATTTTTCGTTAAGTTGATTATCATATGTCAATTTGTGAAATTTTTAATTTAATTTTTATTTTTTTATTTTCTTTTAATTGTAAAAAAATATACAAATTACTATGTGTAAGGTAATAGTCGTGTCACGTGTCAATCTGTGAATTTTAATTTCTTTATATATATCAACAAAAAAACATAAATGATCACGTGTCAAGTCATGATTGTGTCACGTATAACCGTAGTTATTAATTTTAATTCAAATTAGTCCCTCCATTTCTTTAAACCATCTAATTTTGCTATTTGAAAATTGGGACCAAATTAATAATTAAGCTTAATCACAATTTATATATACATGTTAAGATAATTTTTTAAAATTTATACATTAAATTATTTCACTCATATATTAAAGTTATTTTATTTTTTACGACAATACAATATTATAAATGAAAAAAATATGAAAAAATAAAATAATTTAAATATTTAAAGAATGATTTGATGTATAAATAATAATAATAATAATAAATTCTAACGGTTTAATTACTATTTTGTGTCAAATAAAAGATAACAAATTTAAATTGTATAAAAAATAAAAAGAAAATGTAATCAAAATTTCAAATGAAGAAACTAAATTAGAAATAACCAACACATGAAAATGACCTATGTGAAAAACATTTGAAATATTTAAAATTTCATAAATTAACACGTTACACACCACGATATGTTTTTTTTTTAAATCAAAATGTTTAAGAAGTTAAAAAAATTAGATTAAATTTTTTAACAAATTAAAAAATTAAATTAAATAAAAAATAAAAAAAAAATCAAAATTAACCAAACTAATATATTAAATAGAGTAAGAGCTCTACCTTAACTTTAACTTAAACACGAAACTAAACAACTAATTAAATTTTTAAAATATCACGATAAGTTTCTTGTGTTAATTTTTTTTTACGTCAATCATCCTTTGTTCTGTGCACTTTTGGAACTTGTAATTTAATTCACTAATTTCTTTAGTCTAGCCACAGTTTTTTCATGCAATGTTTTTTATATTTGTTGTCATGCACATAATTTAAACTTTTATACAATCCAAATATACTGTAATTACAATGTCATTCATTTTCCATACCTAAGAAATTTTACCAAAAAAGGATTTTCTTAAAGGAAAAATCGATTTTTTCTTTTTCATTTATTGGTTCCATTTAACATTACTTTTTGTTACTTGTTCTAATCACAACGGAGGCACTTGAAGTTGCAGCACCACCACCGCTACCGCCACCACCTATTTCTTCCGGCGGCAACACCTTCCACCGCCCCGAATCGATTGTCATGGATTCCGATCCCAAACCTTCCACATCACCAGCGCCAAACCCTAACCCTAGCAAGCCACCACCGTCGAAGGAACAACACCACCGAGACCTATTGAACCACGTCGAAGCCTACCTCGCGAAGCGCGACGGCGTTGACAAGCTCCTCAAGATTTCCCGTTACGCCACCAAGCTCATCCTCGCCTCGTCGCTCCTTCAATCCTCCGACAACCCCGCCCTCAACCACCGCCTCAAATCCTTCGAATCCAGCGTCGGCGTCAGCCGCAAGGCCTTCCGACTCGGCAAATTCGTCCAAGACCTAAACGCTCTCCGAGCCTCCCACGTCCACTCCAACCGCCACCTCCTCTTCACCCTCCTCGCCTACGGCGGCGAAGGCTTCTACTACTTCGTCGAGCAGTTCGTCTGGCTCGCGAAATCCGGCCTCATCGATCCCAAACACGCGCGCGCGTTCCAGAAAGTGAGCGCGTGGGCGGAGCTCGTCGGGTATATCGGGAGCGTGGCGCTCAAACTCACCGATTTAAACACTATTGCTGAGGAGGAGTCGTGTCTGGCGTCGAGCGTGGAGATCTCGCGCTTGAGAGGGGTTGGGTGCGTGGAAGAAGATTACCGGTTGCGGAAGTTGAGAGAGAAGAAAATAATGAAGAGGCTTTCGGTTGTTCAGGATTTGGCCGATGCGGTTATGGCTGTGGACGATATTTTGGATGGGAATGGACCGTTTTCGAAACCGGTTTTCATGGCTTCCGCAGGGCTTTTGTCTGCACTCATTAGCACTCACAAGAATTGGGTCTCTTGCTGAATTTCTCACAGCTTCTTTTCATGGATAAAAAGTCATGTAGGTATGTATAATGTGTAGATAGAAAAATTGGTGCTTTGTTCTTTGTTACTTTCTCATGCTTATAGTTTTGGATTTTCCAATCAATACCAATTAAATGAATTAAAACGGCCATGATTCTATTTGTTTGTTCTACTTCTTTGTCTTCTTGTGGTTGTGGCCGTTCTGCTGCTTGCTGTCTGAATTTGTTTCGTTTGGTAAGGTTTTGATAGAAGAAAAGAAAGTAATGTTTTTCATAGAAGAAAAGAGTAATGTTAGTTCTGGGTTACGTTGAATTGTGTGTTAGAATCCATGGTTGAACTAGAAGAGAGAAATGGAGAAAATGTTATCAACTGGAAAAAGAAAATTGCATTAGAATGAGTACAGTGAGTGTTCACATAGGATTAGGAGGCTTGTATGACAACTAATCACTTAACTAGTTTTGTAATTGATTTAACTTATCTATACTGCAAAATTGAATGACTCCTTGTTGTTTAATGAAGTTCATTCATAATTTTTGTGGTTTTCTATCAATTTTAGTTGATAGGATTTTCTGTATTGTTGGTTGGGAAGAGTGTGTTGGACAGTTTCTTGCTTTAACTTTTATACATAGCTAGTGTGGCTTCATATAAAAGGAAAACATGAATGTATTGCCCGTATGTGATGCTTGATTTGTTTTAGGAATGCATTTTCATGCCACTTTATCCCTGTCGAGATGCATTGGCTATATAAAACTCTTGGATCGATGAATTTAGATAGTTTGCAGGAAGTCTCTGGTACAAGCATGATTGCCACCATTGTATACACACAAAAACCTAGATGAACTAGCAAGATTTGTCTCGTCACAAATTTCTTCAAAATGCTTCATAGTATGCTTGGATGTGGTTACTTAAGAGAGTTAGTCATTTATTTGGTGAATTTTAAAATTTTTAAAAGCTAAATGAGTTATTTGGATGAGAAAACTAAAAATTTAGGAATTTTATGAAGTATTTCAAATAACTAAAATAATAAAATTTGAAATTTACTACAAAAAGAGGAAATTGAAATTCTACAACTACTTACTCCCTCTCTAATAGAATAGAGATGTCAATTTGATTCATGACCCATGGGTCAGTTCCAACCCACTCTCGAATAAGCTACCATTTTATTGATTCACTAAATGATGGGTCACACAAAGTCTCAATTGTAAAGCTTTTCTTAAAATGGGTTAGGGTAAGGGTCAAAAAGTAGGTTGGGTAACACTAGATGTAAGTGGTAGGGACGTCAAGTTTTTGAAAGGTTGACCATTACATGATGACATCGACCTTGATCGATGAGGACTTTATAGATCCTCCGGCTATGGTAGTCGCAATGACGACTGGGTCGGGTTGGTCGAGTAGGTACATAAGATCGAATACCCAGAATATTTGGGTCAAGAGGAATACCCAAAGTATTTGGGCCGGTTAGGGACATGCACAATTCCAAAACCACCTTTGGTTGTAATTTATAAGAATTGTGTAAATTAAAGTTGAAACATCAATAATTATGAATATATATATATATATATATATATATTGTTGGGTTTATATTCCATCATATATGATTATAATTATTGAGAGATTGTGGTTTTTATATATATGACATTAGTCTTGTGTATATAAGACATTTGATAACACTTTTAACCCAAAATCTCTTAAGGCAATGGGGTTGTGGACATTTCATTTTATATAGTGTTTAACTTTGTCTATTTTATCTAATGTGGGACTTTGACTCACATTTGGACTATTCTCAATATATATATATATATATATATATATATATATATATAATTGTAAATGATATTTGCATTTTTCTTTCTATAAGCGAATTTAAACATATAAAAAAATAAAACAATAATATGTCTAACATTGAAAATTAATTATGTTATTTGAAACGAATAAACTACATTAAAATAGAACAATAATATAGTGAAATAAAGCACGAAACTGTTCAATACTGACTTTTAAGTTCGCAAATATTGTCTTCAACTTCATCAATCTTTTGATGGACATATTTTAGACCATGATGAAGATTGAATTATATAGTATTCAGAGTTACGTGGAGTTAGTACATACCTTGTTGCGGTCCCTGATTTCATCTTATATTTCATTTAGTATATTATCATCCTTGGAAAGATGGGATTGTTGTCATTGAACTCCCCCATCTTCTCTACTTCTAGGGTTTTCCTCGTTTGAGACACGTTATTTGTGATGGTTACATTTGCCATGTTGTCATGCATTATTTATTGATCACATTTAATTTGTTGAGAGCTCTCTCATTTAGAAATTTAACCACCATAGGATTTGTCTTACTTTCTAAGCACATCAAATCCAGTATACAAAAGAATTCAAGTTATTAGAAGACTACAACGCAGAGACATGTAATTTCAGCTTTTGCATCTTCGCATGTCTTAAATATTATGTTTCATGACTCATAACATGAATATATCATCTTGCAATACTTGTGTATAGCTACTAATATGAGGACTCAAAATATGAACATAATTTGTCCTCAAATACTTAAATTATTTACATTCTTACAAGGATGTCCATGAAGCTCCAATTTGAGCATTGCAGCCAAAAAGACATCTCTGTCATCGATGAGGTTTTCAGGAATGTATATAAGATCAAACTTTTGTTCCTTGTTGGCCACATTCATCCAATCATAAGTTTGATTTTTTTTTCTTCAACATTTTTGTTACTAGATCTTCTGTGTCAAGGAGTTTTAAGATTTCTATATATTACTTTTATGAGATCCTCATAATAATTATCTCCATAATAAAAATGTATCCAAGGACCGAAAGATCAGATGTAATGTAAATGCAAATTCAGTTATAACAAAGAAAGGAAAATTTATTACCTTATAGTCTGTGCTCATAATCATTATAATATATTTTTTTTTATCTGTTTTTCAGTTATGAAATAAGGAGCATAATGTAACAAAATATGGAAGATGAAATGGGCGAGACAGGTTTTGAGGATGACGAAGAGATTACGTATATAGTCTGTGTCAAACATTGACAACACACACGCACACATATAATATACTTTAATTCATTTTTTTTTATCCATTTTTAATCTACTATTTCAATTATTATTAAATCATTTATTTTGATTTTTTGTAGTGACGTAATGTGATAATCTAACAGTGATTAGAACGATGGATTAAAAGTAGATAAAAAAAATGGGTTAAAATATTATTATTCTTTCTTTCAGTAACTTTATATATAAATAAAAAAAATTAGAATATCACAACTTTAATTTGCAATTCTATCATAAATTATATAATTAACTTTTGTTAAAACAGTAAATGAATATACCAACGTCGATTTTATAGAATTTTCGTAACATGGTTTGAAATTATGAAAGAAGTGTTTTATGATGTTTTTTTTTCTTCCCTTTGTATAATTACGCAAGTTTTAATATAATGTGAAACTTTGAATTACTTATGTGCTAATTTTCTTAAACCTTAAACGTGTAATTTAATAGCAACAGTTAATGTATATTCTTACATAGGTTTACGGATTATGTACAGTACGTAAATCATTTGTTCGAAACTTTCGTAATCATGCCTAAAGAATAAACAAATACTTTATTTTTTCATAATCTCTAAACTAACATGGGAAAAAGCTAGTCATATTAAAAAATGTTATGAAGAATTGATGATTGAGTTAATGAGATTAACCTAAAATTAGGGACAAAAATTTGATACCAAATCAAGAGTTCATAAGTATCCTAATAGAAATGTTGATAGTTTGACTTTTTCGAGGATAAGTTATTGTATTTCATTTATGTTAATATTTTAAGTACTTCAACTACCAATTATGTATGCACAAGACCTCTAGGATTATAACTGCATGACATGTGCACCAAACATACTATTTTCATTAATTAGTCAATCATATTATTTAATATATACAAAAACAATGACATATTTATATTGTTTTATAATGATCTGTATTCTTTTCTTATCGGATTATATATGCAAAAGATGGTCAAATTTTCTAAATTAAAAATCAAATATAATCAACATGAATAATGGATGGTTGGGATAATAAAGAAAATTCAAGGGAAACACTTTTATCTTTCAATGATGATATATGTTAAATCAAATATTGAGAGGAAAGTATTCAAGAGTTACGAAAAAGATTCGTTTAAGTTCACATTTTATCTAAATTTGCATTTAAAAATAAATTTTTTTGGATTAATAATTTTGTAATTATAGTTTTAGAAAAAATCATAAAGTGATTTGACTCTATTTTGTTACATTTTGTTTTATATATATTTTATATATTTTATATATTTTTTATATCTGTTATATTTTTCATAATTTCTATAAATCTCAATATTCACAATATTTTATATTGTAATTATATAACTTATAATATTTTAATTATAATATAACTTTTAAAATTTTATAAGTATGCATCTCCTAATTAAGTCTATATTAAACGCTTAAAATTAAAATGTGATCTTAGACTAGTGTTTATTATAAAATAAAAAATATGCAAAAAAATTCAACTAAGCTTGAACACTTTATCTTTAAATCTTTGTAATAATATGAGACACGTTTATTTAAGAGCATTAAAAGATAAGAACTAATAACTTAAAAGACAATTTTATAAGTTATAAGTTGTTCTCATTTAAGAAAAAAAAAACATAACTAAAACAAGATATTAAGGATTTTTTCCTTTTCATGAATATGAAATTAGAAAAATGTTTGCTATATTTGATTTACTTCCTAAAAAAAAACTAACTTTATCAGGACACGATGTTTTTTAAAAAAAGGCAAGATTTTTCTAATATTGATTTTCAACTAACTTGTCCACAAAAGACATTCTTGTGAGATTGGTGAAAAACAAACTTTGCAAAATAAAAATAGAAATTTACTAAAAAGGGAAATTTTACCTATATTATTTATAGTAACAGATGAATTATCTTGATAAAATAAAACTTTACTTTTGACTTTTAAAGAACTAGAATAACTATTTTTTACCTAGCAAAGAAGATTTAGTTATTATTAATAATCGCAATAATTTTAAGCAATCATGATTATTGGTATGAAATGTCTTTTTTGGAATTTTATTTCTTATGTTTAGCTTACCTTTTAAAATAAGTATTTCACAAAAATAGATTTTAATCAAATTTCATGTGAAAACATTTTCGAAAGTGAGAACTAACCGTCCCAAATTAAAAAGAAAAATTGTTGCCACTAAATATTTAACATGCCAATAAAGTGATATTTTTTTATAAAAAATACATTTTTATATTCATCAAATTGATGTAAATATTTTTAGCAATATTTTTACCGATTAATAATAACGGATCCTATAATTATCCTTAAACTATTAGGACATAATGTTGTTATTTAATATATAAGTATATTTCAATTATTATTTAATAAAAGATATCAATTTATATACTCAAAAGGTTTATAAATTCTTAATTTCACTATACTAATCTTTTATTCAAAGCGATAAATTATTATCATATTATTTGATCTCTCACACTATGATGCACATATACGATACGTGTATCAGATGCAAGATGTATTTAATACATCAATATGTTTATTTTCAAAATAATAAGATACGATACGTGATAGATGAATATTGAAAATATACAATAATTTTATAAACATAATAAATATATGATTGTTAATATGTGAATCCAAATTTTCTAATTAGAGACAATTTATTTTGGTAGCCAAAATCTGGTAACTGATGTTAGTGACCAATTTAGAAACCAATTTATAATTAAAACTATTTTAATTATCAAATTGGATACCAATTATAATTGTTTTGAACTATTTTAGTTGTCAATTTGGTCACTATACAGTGGCTAATCATTTGTTGTCACTAAAATTGATCACTATTCAAAGATTTTATTGTAGTGTACTGCGACTTTGTAATTCGTTGATAAGTATCATTAGAGTATCCTACATTATTGGACACGATAACATGGATACGTAACCCATGTTGAAGTATCGGTACATCATAACACACACTTAAGTTGATGAGAGTTTTTTTAGGTAAATTTTCCTTTCATTACTATTAACAAATTCATTCATTTCATCTAGATCATGTATTTAATCAAGATCACTCATTTCATTTCGAAATCTATTCGACAAATTTTATAAAAACAAATAATGGAATAAAAGTTTCAATAAAAAATACTTTTTCATATTTGTCAAATTTATGTAAATATTTTGAGTAACATTTTTACTAATTAAAAAATAAATTAAATATGATTTTAGTTATTGAACACGAAATTAGAATTTGATATATCCAAAACTTCGCACATTTTAGTATAAAAATCTTAAAATTAATACAAAATATGCTGCTTGAATTAAGTTTTTGGACTAAAATTAACAATTACATGATTGAAAAAAATTAACATAATATATAAAAAGTTTTATCATAATAACATTGAACAAGCAAGTTTATGGATACATAAATCAAAATAAGGATTAAAGGTAAACGCAGATAAACATGATATCTTAAAAGAGTAAATATTTTTAACTAACTATTAAGAAATTAATAAATAAATATTTAATGCAAATTAAGTTTAAAATTTCACAATAAGAATAGTATAATTGTTATTATTATTATTATTATTTATTCATGATTATCCAATTAGATGTTAATTTATATATCAACTTTATTAATTTTTAATAAAAAAAATCCATGATTAATTGATAAAATGCATTATTTTCCATATCTACTAAACATATCAACTAAAAAATTCTTAATAAAGTGTTTTCTGTTTCTGCTCTTATCTCTGTTTGATGAGATAACAAGATAAATTAATAATATATTTAGAAGCAGTGGAAAATTCGAGATTCCTGAAATTGTAACAAATTTCGATCTTCTTCTTCTTGCTCTCGAAGGTTTTCACCATGTTGCGGCCATTGCAGGTTCTTCTCCCAAGCTTCAAAGGTTACGGAGAGAAACCCTAAGCCTCCATCGTGGCACGTGCGTAAATTCATTCAGTTAACTGAAAAATTCTTTTTTCCTTTAATATTTAACCACCCAGTAACCCTTTTGGTTACGTTTCAACCATTTACGGTTAGGGTTTTTCTTCCCTCCAATTTTGAATTTCTTGAGTTCTTAATTTTATTTTTTTGGTTTTAATTACGAGCGTGATTGTTTGCTTGAATGAATAATTTGTTTCGTTTTGAGTTTAATTGTGGAATAATGTAACCCAGGTGTCTGAATTATTGAAGGCTTATTCAAGGTATTTGTTTGTGTGCTTTGTTGAAAGTTGATTAGGGTGTTATTGTATTCGGAGCTATGAGATTGTATTGTTTAGCTTGTTGTGGTGGTGGTAACCCTCTTGTTGTGTTTGGTGAACCTTGATCATTGGGTTGGTGAAGAATAAAATGCCATCTAATTACTTATCGAGGCTTGGAGCTTCAATTCAGAGATCGGTTGTGGGGAAAGAAAGGGGGATATTTGAATCCGCTGAAATTCTGATTGGGCAAGGAAAGTTGTGGTTTGGTAGTTCCAAGTTTTTTCATTCTGTGCATAGTTCATATTGTGTGGAACTTAGCCTGCTCGTGCGCCCCGGCGTTGCCTTAGCTTCGAGCTCTGAATTGGGTGGAAAAAGAAGAACTTTGTCTGTGGTTGACACACTGTCTCGGACATTTTCGGTTCCGTCTGTGTCGGGGCCGTCGTTTCAGGTCTGTGGATACCACATTGGTTCTGCCCTTGCCGGACCTGATCAGTTTTCCAGTGGTGGAACTGGATTTAGGATTAAGGCAATGGCTGCTCATTTGCCCGGGATAGTGGTTGGTGAATCTTATGTGGACAACCTGAGTTTGAAGGGTGTTCGCCGATCAGTGTCAACCAAGAGGGTTGGTAGTATATGTTTAAACACGAGTTTGAGGAATGGTGGAAAAGTGAGCATGAGTTTGAAAAAGCATCAGCAGCCAGATAACAGTGCGATTTATGGATATTTCATTTATAGTGCTGCCAAGACCTGGTATAATTCTCACCCTTACATGCAGTCAGGATCTGGAGCTTTCCATAGCTTGTCAACCTCGTGTTACTCAGTTGGGCCTGCTCATGACGTACCTTTTGACACTTCTGTCCGTGAGGAACAGTCAAGCAGTTCTGCAGATTCATCTGAACAGTATGTTATTCTCTCTTATTTATTTTACTCCATGTGATATTTTGGTCCAGTGACTTTGACACCATGGTGATATCACTGTACAGGAAAAACTCATAAATTTGCTTTGTGTTTGCCTTTTGGATCAACTGACATGTATAAGCTATGTAATAGAATATTGGGAAGCTATGTATGGTGGTTAAAAGTATATTTTGAATCTGCAATCTTATGGCTTATAGTACATGATTGGAGATGTTGACTGCAGGAAAACTCCTTCAGGCAAGACCCTTAAGTTAATATCAGCATCATGCTACTTGCCCCATCCTGATAAAGAAGAAACTGGTGGAGAAGATGCTCATTTTATATGTTCTGAGGAGCAAGCAATAGGGGTGGCAGATGGTGTTGGTGGATGGGCAGATCTTGGTGTTAATGCTGGATATTACTCTCGTGAGCTTATGTCCAAATCAGTGGAAGCTATTCAGGAGGAACCCAAAGGTTCAATTGATCCAGCTAGGGTGCTGGAAAAAGCACACTCAAGTACAAAAGCGAAAGGTTCCTCCACCGCATGCATCATTGCACTTACTGATCAGGTTAACTTCTCCTTTATGCTCTTCTGTTTGGAATATTACAGCAGCTTCTGCTCCATAACTTTGACATATATTACCGTAGTACTGAATTTAACTTATTGCTTCCTTTTTAGTTGCTATTTTTAGTATCCTTTTCTACTATCCAATGTTCTTCCGGTGATTGGTTTAACCCTTTCAGCTTATTTTCTTCATTCCACAGCATTTATTTGTGGAAAACCCATATAGAGTCCTGGTAAACGATTCCACAATATATTGGCTTTCCAAAATAATTTTCACTGTTCTGGTAACTTAATTATGTGGAGAAGTTTCAAAGCAGTAATCTTAGATCTTTATAGATCTTGTGACCTAGTGCATTTTAACATACGTAGTGAATCATGATGCAAAAGTTCCAGTTTATATCGCCAAATGCTGTCTTAAATAATTTATGGTAAAAGTAGTCCTCAATGTGCTTGTAATAGTTAAAAGTCTCTTTTAAAAGCTTTTTATGTGCTTGTAAGTTGCACCAGTTAATTTTCTGAAATATAATTTTGTTAGCATTGGATACATCTAAGCATAAGATTACATAATATGAAGTTCCATGGTCGGGATTGTTGAGTAATTTACTAAGGTAGCATACTAGCATTTGGTAGACTACTTCAAATGGGGTGAAACATTATGAGTTCTTACATTTTGGAAAGAAAATAGAACAGGACATAAGGTAAAAAAAGTGGTGCATTTTGGTTAAAGGGTTGAACAAGAAAGAATGAAGCAGCACACATTCCACTCCATTCTATTTGCATATCAAACATTGCATAGTAATTTCTAAACTCTGTTCCTGAACTTTGACTCTTTTTTTTCCTGCTTTTCTTCATTTTATATTTTTAATTGAGGGCTTGTGATTTTTCTTGGTTACAAATATTCTACTCTGATTTGTAAGTAAATAATTTTGCTATTTTGTAATTCTGAAAGAGATCTCGGTTTTGTTTCATTCTTCACATATCTTCATTATTGTGTGTTTCTTGCACAGGGCCTTAATGCTATCAATTTAGGAGACAGTGGGTTTATGGTAGTCCGGGATGGGTGCACCGTATTCCGATCCCCAGTGCAGCAACATGATTTCAATTTCACCTATCAGCTGGAATGTGGTAGGAATGGTGATTTACCTAGTTCTGGTCAGGTATTTTCCTATTTTTTGGACTTTATCCTTGGCAGAATCGGATTAAATTGGTCAATGAAGCATCTTTTCTGCACCCACTCTTAATGGTAGAGTGTGCTTATCTGATTTTTGAAAAAATGTTTGCTACTGCATATGCTACTCGTTTATATATTTTAATATGGTTATTGTATATATAATTAATATAACAAATGTATACCATTCTCTTCTGTATATCTACTGTAAGATTTAAACCTTGTTTCAGAAGAGTTCTTTTATACATACAATTATATATTATTTATGTTAATGAGGTTTATAATCACTGTTTTTTAGGATTATTCAATTTAGTCCAGTGTTTTTAAATTTTTTCAAATGAGTCTTTTAATGTACCATTTGTATTCAATTAATTGTTACAAACTAGACTGTTCAATGCTTTACATGTCATCTACAAGTGAATTTGTAATCACCAAGTCAGGCTGAATCAATAATCTAATGTTAGTAGTAATCCAATTTAGGCAACAGATGACTTCAGTGATTGCATTAATACAGATCTTAAATATTGGACTTAGATGAAAAAAAAGAGAACATTTTCTAAAAACATGAGACATAGTTGATTAAGGAATTACTCAGGAGCTGTACTGCAGAGCCAGAAAAATTTAATTAGAGGGACAAAACTCACATGTCTGGATAAATAAGCATGCATGCAAAAAAGAAAGAGTCCAGATTCTAACAGTTCCATTCAATTTATTGTTGTGGAGTCAAGCTTATTATGTTTGCCAATTTTGTTAAGTAGCCATTATAGGGGTTCTATAACTCCATTTCGTAGTAGAATTTCCCAGATATGCAAATGTGACTCTGTCCACTATTGCATCCACTAGTTTGCTGTAGTTGCAGCATGCGTCCTGCATCTTCGTGCTGCGGTTTCAACTACTGTCTTACTTCCACTATATGCCCATGATGCTGTCAGCTATATGACATAGCTAATTATTGGCTTTCTGCTATATTTTGCAATCCGCAACTGGTTGCACATATTCGCAGTTTATGTTTCATGAATCAATATTTGGCTGCTGATATAATTGTTAGTGTGCTGGCTCGTATTTGAAGTCGTAGTTCTTTGTTTCTGGGAGAGACTGCTTGTTTCTTCTATAGAACTGTTTACTACATGATTTTCTGCCCTATTTTGTGTCTCGTTTATGCACTATGGTATTCTTTTTCCTGCTGATATATATCTGTCTCTACATCAAGAATTCAACCGTGAACTAGTAGTCAAACTTGGTTTTAGATTATTTTTGCTGATGATTGGAGAATAAACTCATTCAGTTTTTTATGAGGTTTGGATTTATGCATCTAAGTTTTTTCTACTAGTATGATATGCTTGATGGTTTGTTTTGTTTATGTTAGGTTTTTACCATTCCTGTTGCACCTGGTGATGTCATAGTTGCTGGTACAGATGGACTGTTTGATAACTTGTACAATAATGAGATTACAGCAGTGGTGGTTCACGCCATGAGAGCAGGATTAAGTCCTCAAGTTACAGCCCAGAAGATAGCTGCATTAGCACGTCAACGCGCACTTGATAAAGACAGACAGACTCCTTTCTCAACCGCTGCTCAAGATGCCGGTTTCCGTTACTACGGTGGCAAGCTTGATGATACCACAGTTGTAGTTTCCTACGTTACCGGCTCAGCAGATGCATAATTCCGTTTTGTTGTGCCCTCTGTATATAATCACACTTTTCTAACGGTTGTGACATGTTTTTAAGGTAACATTTATAGGTCACAAGATAGTGCCATTGAATTTAAATTTTCCGTCGTCCTTGTTATGCTTGGTTTGTTTGTCCAACCGAGTAGTGGTTACACTGAGAATAGTATGTCCAGTTAGGGGAGAAAGATATTTGTTGGAGGTGGAGGAGTTAAGTTACCAGAGTCTATTGACTTCTATCAGGTGGACGTTAATTCTTGCTGTCAATGTTGTGAACATAGCAAATAATGGAGTGTTATCTCATAATTCCCTATCACGAATTAGGGTTACATTTTTTGTTGATTTTGATGGTGTTGTCATTTACTATTTGTGCTATTTTATTTGTACTAAATAAAAATAAGTATGTGCAAGCAGAAAAATGCATATTCAATAAGCATTTCTTCAAGTTTTCAGTAGTATGTTCCAATTGACTTCTTTTTACCAGCAACATGGGGTTCAGTAGTGTTACTTATTGCTTGTGATCATAATCTTATATATACAAGTTCCATAAATCAACTTCTACATCGCACCACCTCAACCTAGAATTATCTGAAACATTTCTTCAAATCCTTTAACAAACCAGAACCACCCCAAAGTTTTCTATGGTCAAGCTACATTATGTTATTTTGGTAATTTTATATATATAAAAAAAGAACATTTCAAGCCGCGAGATTTTCACCTAGAGAGTAAAATGAAGTAATCAACCACTACATTAGGTAAAATTAACAAATTGGCCAAAATATCGTGCATGTAATGTAAAAAAGATAAGGATAATATATTTTAACTTACACTTATGATTCACTTTTAATTTAGTATTTCAATCATCATTAAATTATCTATTTTGATTCTTTTTAGTGATGTGATGTGATGATATAACGGTGATTAAAGTAATGAGTTAAAAGTAAAATTAAAGTACCGAAGTTATGAGTTTATATATATTTTCATATATGGGTTATGGTTATAGTTATTGAGAGATTGTGGTTTTATATGGTTATATGATATTAGTCTTTTACGCATATAAGATCTTTGATACCAGTTTTATACAAAATGGTGTTATGAACCTCTAGACCTTTATTCTTATATAGTGATATAATGTTTAATTTTGTCTTTTCTTAAATAAATTTATAAATATATTTTTTTAATTTAATGAGATGAATTTTTGTTTGACTAATATTCTTAAAATTTGATAAAAAAAATGTATTAAAATTTAAAATATAAACAAATTTCAATTTCGCTTTTAAAATTGACAAAGTGAACGTATAATTGATTTTTATCTGCATAAATTGGAGCCATGTTGAAGAGTTTGAAAAGTTACACCATTGATATGTTTGAGAGAATATGGTTGCTTATAATAATGAGAGTCTAACAGGAACATGGATCACATTAATAACAATTAAAAATGCCATAAGTCAGAGAAACAAATGCTTAACACTTCTTCTCCACTCTCTCTGCCAGCTGCCACAGCTCCTTCAACCTTGTGAGTTGAAATCTGAATTTCTTTTCGTTCCGTTTAGGGTTTCGAATTGGATCCGATAGAGAGACGCAGCATGGTGGGTCGGAGAGACGCATTGCTCACCAGAGATAAAGGCCAGTCATCCGCCGGATCTCGGATCGTCGCCGCCGTTGTCGTCGGCGTTCTCATCGGCTGCGTCTTCGCCTTCTTCTCTCCCAATGGCCTCTTCACCGCCGCTCCCACTCCTCTCATTCGCCACCCCAAGGTTTTCATTCATCTTCTTTCTCTTTTTTTATCTCTTCATTTTTTTTACGAGTCAACGGCTATCTTGTTCCCGGAATGTGCACATGCTGTTATGTTAGTCCTTGAATTGAAGGAAATTAACAACGATGATCAAATTAGTTCAAAATTCAAATGATCTAGTGTCACTTTTATAGTATTAACATCTATTTAGGATTAAAATCGCAGTACGTAATGAAATTTCGAGATTTGCTAGACATTTCAGGGACTTGTTTAATATATTTTGAATTTCGGAAGTTAATATGACATGACATGACCTACCAGTTCCAGTGACTAAAGTGATTCTTTACTCTTTGCAGGGATAGGAGTAATGTTATATGGTTCAAATTTATTCTTGATTAAATCACCCACTCAGCTCTCAATTTACAATCTTTTTTCTTTTTTTTAGTTTAGATTCTGTGCTCTTACACTGTGAACTAATCACTCTTGGACTTTTAAAGTAATTACTGGGATGAAACATCTTTTGAGTTCTTGAAAACTAGGTAGCTGTTGTGATATTAGTCTCTAAAATAAGAAAATTCTAACAAGGTTCCAAAAAGTGTAATTTGTCAAACTTATGTTTAAGTGACAAAGTATTAAAGTGACAGTCATTTGAACTGTTGGGGCTTATTAAATTGTTAGGATAGGCGGGAATCATGGCTCTGATACCAAGTAGACTTTAAGTCTAACTCAACCTTATAAAATTGATGTGTAAGGTGAGGTTTGTATCCACTTTTATACTGTAAATTGATCTTATTTCTGGTTAATGTGACTTTCAATACTTTAAACTGATATCTCTAGTTAATATCGGATTTTCAACCAACACTAATATGAGAATACTTGCAATTTTTCAAGGACTAAAAAAATGGTATTTTACTGTAATAGTTAACAAACTTACCATGCATGACAATTTATAATTGATTAAGTAGTGCGTACACCATTTTTATAATTAGTCGTCTTAGTTATTAGTATCAATGATCTCACCATTTAATTCTTAACTTTGGTAACTGTATTATTTTGGCTCTTCACTTTGGTGTGCATCAATCAATTTAGTCCCTTCTTTATGCTACATCTACCAAATTGATTCCCGGTACTTGATTTTGTTGTGCTTCAGTTTTGGTGTCTCTGACACCAGGGGCCAAATGGATGTGCGATTATCAAATTCAAGAACTAAATTGATTGATTTTGTATCGTTGGCGACCAAATTCACTGGTTGTATTAATTTTAGGGACTAGAATGGACAATAGGTTTAAAAGTCTGATTAAATTTGCTTAACCTGTCCTTGTAATTTTGATTTATTACTCATTTATTCTCGTAATACTACTTAGTAAAGAAAATATTAATAACAAACTAAATGCAATTATTGTCTTAAAATATATCAAATAGAACTCTTACTATTTAGAAGGACGTGTATGAAGAATACAAAACGGGTATACAACAATTAGTTACATTGGTTGTTTCTGTTGATTTTAGATGGTTTCATCTGCGTGCGAATCACCAGAACAAGTTAATGCGCTTAAAGTTGATATTCTATCAGCAAAAGAGAAAAATTCCGAGCTGAAGAAGCAGGTGAAGGATCTTATGGAGAAGCTGCGTTTGGCTGAGCAAGGAAAGGGCCATGCACAGGAACAGTTTCTTGTTCTTGGTGAAAGCCACAAGGCTGGGCCCTTTGGAACCGTCAAGGCTCTCAGAACCAATCCACCTGTCATTCCTGACGAATCTGTGAACCCCAGATTAGCCAAAATCTTGGGGGAAGTTGCTATTTATAAAGAGCTAATTGTTGTCCTTGCTAACACTAATGTGAAGGAGATGTTGGAGCTATGGTTCACCAACATCAAGAAGGCTGGCATTCCTAATTATTTGGTTGTTGCCTTAGATGATAACATTGAAGAGTTCTGCAAATCCAATGATGTTCCTGTGTATAGAAGAGATCCTGATCAAGGTGTTGATGCAGTCGGTAAGAGTGGTGGTAACCATGCTGTTTCGGGATTGAAATTTCGTGTTTTGAGAGAATTTCTGCAACTGGGTTACAGTGTTCTTCTCTCGGACGTTGACATTGTGTACTTGCAGAACCCGTTTGATTATCTCTATAGGGATTCAGATGTGGAGTCTATGTCTGATGGTCACAATAACATGACAGCTTACGGGTATAATGATGTCTTTGATGAACCCTCGATGGGTTGGGCTCGCTATGCTCATACCATGCGAATATGGGTTTATAACTCTGGTTTCTTTTACATAAGGCCTACTATTCCTTCAATTGAGCTCTTGGATCGTGTTGCTAACCGACTCTCCAATGACCCAAAATCGTGGGATCAGGCAGTTTTTAACGAGGAGCTCTTTTTCCCTTCTCATCCTGGTTATGATGGACTTCATGCTGCAAAAAGGACGATGGATATGTACCTTTTTATGAACAGCAAGGTTCTCTTTAAGACTGTCAGAAAAAATGCTAAACTCAAGAAGCTGAAGCCTGTGATTATACATGTTAATTACCATCCTAACAAGTTTGAGAGGATGAAGGCAATAGTTGAATTCTATGTCAATGGGAAGCAGGATGCGCTGGACCATTTCCCAGATGGTTCTGATTGATAGGAACATGAGAATGAACATGTTTCCAATACGGAGAAGGATTTGTATGTTCCAATTGATGTGATACAGAGGCAACCATTGCAGTTCACCTCCCAGGATCAGTTCTATCTCAATGTACTTTCTTTCAAGTTTTACAATTTGTTGCTTTTGATAATTAACCAGGTTTTCTTTGTACCTTATGCTCTTCACTTTGTATATATTTTTCATCTCTAATGAGTTAAAATTCAACTTGTCTGCTATGAACATGGCCGTTTAGTTCTTGTTGTTGTTTAATGCAAATAAATTAACTTTTTGTATTACAGTGTTTTGGATATGAAATTGCATGAGCTGGCTGCTAGTGATTGTTGTCGGGATCTTTAAAGTCTAAGTACCTGCATATTATTGGTTTCTGAATTAACCTGAAAAACGTGCAACCTGTTGGAAGATGAAATAATATGCTTGATCTTGTGTAATTGTTAGTGTGTTTTGGCGATTCTTGAATTTTTTTTTAAGATTAAACATGTAATTTAGGATTTCGTGTCTAACGTTAAGGATATAATTTAAGATACATACATACATATATATATATATATATATATATATATATATATATATATATATATATTCTTATTAAGTAAACCTTTATATAATAAAGTTATCAATTCAGTTTTTGTCGTCATACAATGGTCAAGTCTTCTTAATTTGATTTTTTTAAGGATAGCACATTTTTACTATAGTTATTTTATGTTTAACACTATTATGAATTGGTGTTTTCTTTTGCCATAGTTTCATGTCTCTCGGAATTTTGTCATTTTCAATGTATCTGTTCCTTCCAGTCAATGTTTTGCTAACTTCACATGGCAGGTTACTTGTTTTTTTGGTGGATCACATGACAGCCATGCAGAAGAAATGGGTTTGGGAATAGGCTGAAAACATTTTTG
The DNA here is from genome assembly GCF_037176805.1 of Vigna unguiculata. NCBI lineage: Eukaryota > Viridiplantae > Streptophyta > Magnoliopsida > Fabales > Fabaceae > Vigna > Vigna unguiculata. Next base: position 1,558,744 of record NC_140799.1, on the reverse strand, counting down.
TGTGAGAACAATCCAACCTGTCATCTATGCCAAAGTTTTTGGTTTCTTCTTTGGGTTAGTGTCTTATCTGGGATTGGAAATGCTGCGATGACCAATTCCACAACCAGTAAAATATTTGAGGGTGAACTGAGGTATTTGTTTAGTATTTCCTTCATTTTTACGTTTTAGAAATTATATGTTTTTTGTTTGTATAAAGTTACTGTACTAAATAACTAAGCATAAAGTCTTTTTTTATGTGTATCTTTATTCATATATCAACTACTACTAATTCATATTAATAGAATATTTGGAAAAAAATGTGTTACAGAAACTACTTGTAATTTTTCAAATTAAATTTTCTTATGATAACAAATAGAGAGAATGAAGAAGAAAAAAAAAATTGTTAAGAACGTGATTGGGTAGAGTACGAGTCATCAGTGTCACTTTCCTTCATTACCCTTTGAATTTTCTTCTTCTTTTGGCACACTTCGCCATCTATATGATTATTACCTGTAAAAGAAATGCCCTTGTCCCTTCGTGTCTAAGACCTCGTTCCTCTGCATGAGAAAGAGCTGTTTTGGGAGGTGTAAAACTCCAACTTAATATTGGGGTCAACATTAAAATTGAGTTAAATAAAAACTACTAAGATTATAAAGAAATTTTTTTTCTATAAGACCCAATATTATTTTCATAATAAATTTTTCGTTTGATTAGTTTGATGGTATCCATTTTTATTGATATTTATTAGTTTGATATTCATTTTTAAGAAAGAGTCTATCGAGTTCTCACTTTTTTAAAAGTGTCTCAATCAGCATGTACACACTTACTTTTTTATTTTCTAACGTTGTTTAAACAATTAATGTTAATTAATTATGACCGTCACATGTCACTTTGTAATTTTTTTTTAAATGTCCACATAGACACGTGACAATCACAGTTCATTATCATTGACTATTTAAACGTTTTTTTTTTAATTTCTTTTTTATTTTTTAAAATAATTCACTTGCTAACCTAGTCGTGTGAAGGACATTTTGCAGTACGGTTCATTACCATTTACTATTTAAACTGTTTATTTTTTTGTTTTTTTAATTTTTTTTTTAATTTTTAAAAAATATCAACTTGTTAATCCAGTCGTACGTGGTGGTCACAGTTACCGTTAATTATCTAAAAAAATTTAATAAACAATGATCAAATTTAACAAAATTCAAAAAAATTGAGACTTGACTAAAAAAATAATATTAAGATTAAATTAACAAAATTGAATGAAAATAGACATCAAAATCATAGATAAATAAAGTGAGTCATGGTTTTTTGTCTTTTCTTTGTGAAGAAAAGACACGTTAGAGTCTTGGGTTTGCATTTAATTTGATTGTCTTGTAATTCGGTTTTAATGGCGATGTTCAGTTTTTGTCTTTTGACTTTGTTTGAATGAGTGAAAGAATTTAGATGAAGAATATGGTGGCAACTGTCTTTTGAATGAATGGAATCTTATCTTTGAAATCTAAATAGCAATTTCACTGTGTCAAGTGCCAACCAATAATGGAAAGTCATCAATCAATTATTCACTCTTTCTCTTCTTCATTTCATTTATTTATGTTCCTAAAACCTCCACTTATTGCCAAATTATCGAAACTCTCTTTTTTCTTTTCCTTAAGCACCTCATTATTTTCATTTCGTTTATTCACTCGCCAACCCTATTCCTCATGCAAACAAACCTACAAATCAAAATCAAAATATGAAAAATTCTCCAATGTCATGGGTTTAATCGGTCTGATGTTACCCAATTTTGTTCATATATGTCAGTTTGATATTTATTTTTAGAAAGGTGTCAATCAAGTCTCAATTTTTTAAAAATTGTCTCAATTAGAATTTTCTCAGAAAAAAATTATTCGCGTCGTTAACTTTATTCATGACTTTTATCACTAAATTTTAATATAAATATAAATATTTAATTTTGTAAATTACTTTAAATATTAATATTGTTAATGATGTTAATAATTTTTTTTCTAAAATGAACCTAATTTAAACGTCTTTTCAAAAGTTGAAACTATATTGATATATCTTTAAAATCGGATATCAAATTGACATATCTAAACAAAAATGAGTATTATTTCTCTGATTAAACCTAAACAAAAGTTATTAAAATTTAGTGAGAGGGAAGAGTGGTTTTAGGGTTAGTTTTGGTTGTTGTCGTTGGTTGTAGGAGCAGAAGGTCCTACAAGTGTTGATGGTCTCCAATCACCCCACGTGCTCTCCTTCACTTCTGCCATTTCTGTCACCCCAAGCACCTTCTCAAATCCATGCTTCTTTCACCCTTTTTTTTTATGGGATTCAAAGACTGTTATTTATTAAAAAAAAAAAAACTATTTTTCTTACATGATTTTTAAATAATCATAAGTACATTGCTTTTTGCAACAACTTTATCGAAATAAAATACTTACCTTCCATGGGAGACTTGGATGTAGGTAATTTTTGAATGAATTTTCGTTTCTAAGAAATATAATTATGTGATAACACTTACAAGCTTTTATTGGTAACCCCTAAATAACTGTCTTACTATTGAATTTGTGACTTTCACAACATTATAACTTGATCCATTCGATTTTATTATGAAACAATTAATATATTTTATAACAATTTAATTATTATTGGATCATATTATTATGATAATTTAAAATATTTAAAGTTAAATTACGTAAAATTTAAAATACATAGTCTAAAATATTCACATTTTAAATACATAATCTAAATTACTCACAATTTAAAAAATATGGTAAAAACTATCAACTTTTTAATAAATATTAAATGTAACCTATCTGCATTTTCTAATTTTCTAATGTGTTAGCTTAAAATAAATAGATAATGTTTTTGTTATTTACTTTTGGGTTAAAATAAATAGTAATGGCTAAATACATCCTTCAGAACAAAAAAAGTGAAAAAAAAAACACTTTTTGTTTTTAAATTATATGTGGTTGACACATATTAACCATGTGTTCTAACCTTTTAATTATATTAGTACGTTCGTTAGACTCGTTATCTAAAAATTAATATCATTAGTTTTTAATGACAGAAGTTTATAAATAAATTTTTATCCAACCTTTGAAAGATTGACGAATGTTACATATGACATCAATTGTCCCGTGATGGAGACCAGGTGCACCGAGTCATAATCAAATTGTGACGCTTGGAATGTTACATTGTTACATTCTTAAGTAAAAAGAGTTGCGTCCCGACTATTAGCTATAGCTTTTGACATAATAATAAGCGATCCTAACAATAATTGTCGAGGAAGAGGTTCTCCCTAACTATTAATTATAGCTTTTACCTAGTGATAAGCACCCGATCCTATATATGGACTAAAAACTTACTTAACCCTAAAAATATTATCTTTAGATATTTTTGTGATTCTTTAAGTGTAATTACTTTTTTTTCAAGTTTATCGTTTTATTAAACTTAATTACTTTTTAATTATAAAACTACTTACAAAATAAATACAAAATTACACAATAAAATTATACAATTATTTATTGATTTTATAATTATAATAACAAACAAGTTCACTATTTACATATGATGATTTTAATTTTATTACTATTTTTTTTATTTTACTTATCAACCGAATAATGTTATATAATTTCACTTTTCCATGCACCCTTCCATTCTAAGGTAAGTCTTCACATGTAAATCTTTACATATTTTATTTTTCTCATCAATAATAATATTATTTTTAGATATTTTTGTGACTTCAAAATCTTGTTTTGTAAATAATTATCTATGAAAAAAATATTTGTTTCGTAAAATATTGAAATAAATTGTATTACATATAATGAATATAACTTTACTAATGAATTTAAAATTATAAAATTTTATATTTTAAAAAAATAAGGAATAAATTTAAAGATGATTTATAAACATTATTTATGTTTGACATGCTAAAACAATTTTTTAATATAAAAAACTATGAACATTTCACAAAAAATAAGTGTTTATTACTATATTTATTTTATTATTATATAGTATCTTCCTATTTAATATAAGACTAATTTTTCTTTAAAATTTAAAAGATATTGAATATGTTAAGATCTTTTCTCTCTTTAATTAAGACTTTGAAATTACAGCCACTTAATTAAATGTGTGACTTCTAATCACTTACATCAACCCAAATTGAAAACTATATTTTTTAAATACAACACTATTAGTAGAAATTGAGTTGCATAAAGGATAGGAGACTTTGTGATTGTTAAAATTCATTTGCTTACAAGAGCATTTTTAATTACTTTATAAAATATAGGAATGAAATTAGTACATATTTCAAACATGAAGAAAATATAATTTTAATAAATAATTTGAAGACAATAATATATTTAAGGGTTAAGTATATTTTTAGTCCCTGAATTTTAACAAAAAATTTTAATTTGTCCTTGTCTAAAACTACATTCTGATTACTAAACTTTAAAAATAAATGAATATAATCATTTTAACCTAATTACGTTAACTTTTTTTTTTTACGTGTCGAAAGCCATGTTAGTATTAGAATTGTTTACACCGTTTGACATATTTCCAGTTCGTTCAATATTTATTGGGTTTCGACACGTAAAAAAAAGGTTAATGTAACTAAGTTAAAATGACTATATTAATTCATTTTTTAAGTTTATGACCAAAATGTATATATCGAAGTTTCCGACATAGACGAATCATAATTTTGGATTAAAGTTTAAGGACTAAAAATATCCTTAACTCTATATTTAACTCAAAATAGAAAAAATATGAATTATTTTTCATCGGTAACTTTAATTATAAAAAGTAAACATCAATTATAAGTAATAAGTGAATATTAATTAAAAGTAATGAAAAAAGTGAGTAGATTGAAATAATAATGTTGGAGATACATGCATTGTTAAGATTGTTCTACCTTGGCATGACTAACCATAATGAATGTGATAGTGCTATGAAGTGGTCCATTTGCATTATGATTAATGAAGAGAAGATTATTGTTATATCATAAAGTTTTTTTGTTGAATATTTAGGCATAATTTTAGTTGGCTATCATTAATGCAACCGACGAATATTTTGGTATTGGGTGCATAACACACATAGAGCAATATTAATGTTATTAATGTTATGAATACATTTTTTTTAGGGTTTTTCAACAGCTGCCAACACGAGAATCAGACTGAAATAGTGAAAAGAAAAATAATTAAGAGAAAAGAAAGAAAGAGTGATGATGCTCGTGGAAATCTAAGCTATGGAGTAATTACATAAAAAAAGTGCTTTAACAGAAAAAAAATAAAAATGAATACGTTATCAGTTCATATGAAATGAAGAGAAAAAAAAAGTAAAAACAGATAAAAGAAAGAACCCATAATTAAGTTTTAAATTTTTCGTAAAGATATGTATTTTTAAGTAAACTTTTATTCATTTTTATTTATTTATTGGATAGACAAACTTTTTATACTTTTCAATTGAGTTTCTGTTATTTAAGTTTTTTTTTTGTTAATTTAATGATATAATTTTTATTTTGTTATGTTATTTTACACTTTTTAATTTTTAATTTATGAAAATAATATGAAGTTTTATGTTTTGTTTTATTAACTACAAAATTTAATTGAAAAATATAAAATTGTTTAATACAGAGAAAATTTAATAAAAAATTAACTAAAAATATATAAATTGATGAAGAACTTAAAATTTAAATATGATTTGAACTCATTCTAATTCACTTAATAAATATGTAATTTTTTATGTATTTATTTTAAAATAAATCATCTAATGATATTTTAGAAAAAATCGTAATGTTAATATCTGATCTTTCTTTTTGTATGTTCTATTTTGATTAAACATTAAACATAACATGTGCTTAAGGTATTCATATTTAATTAATTAAATTATTGAAAATAAAAATAAATATAGATTAAACTGAGAACTAGACCAAAATATTGTATATTTTTTAACGTAAGAATACAAAAAAATGTGTATACTTTAAAATGAGAACTAATATTATCTAATGAGCAAAATAGAGACCAAAGTTTTGTTTTAAATTATTTGAAATTGCGAATCCAATATGTGATTATTGTTTATGAAATACTTTGGTAATTGAATGAATGCATGTTACCTAATCACTTTTTTAACTCATTAAATCACTTAAAGGTTTAATTTTTTATTTTATTTTTTATAAATTTAACTCTTTTTTTAGTACTTGCAAAAGATATTGGTAATTCTAAATACTTAACATTTCATAACTTCTTTTCATCCCTTGATATTAGTTATAGAGTTTGTTTAATATTAAAACAAAAAACGAATTAATATTGTTAAGGCTGTAAAAAGCAAATGGTGAATAGATTCTAATAAAAGCACAATTTGTAATTATTTGTGATAATATTATTGAGTAAATCATCAATTTATCCGTGATATAAATTAGTAATTATTTGGTCTCGAAATTATACAACTTAATATCTAGTTGTTCTTTATATATGTAAGAATATAAGTAAATTTTCCATTCTTAAAAATTATATGGACACTGAACATTTTCTTTATTTCTTCCTAAGCGTCATATTTTAGAATATGTATATTTTTATTTAACTACTTTTTTTTAAAATTCAAAAAATTATTACTATTTTATTCTTTATATTTTATCTTCAATATATATATATATATATATATATATATAATATTTAATAATTAGACACTGATTGGCAAATACTACGTGGCACTACTGGCATGCGTAGTTCGTGGTGTTCGCACGAACATTTCATAAAATAATAATATTTTTTTTTTTTGTCTTTACGCGGAAGAAGAAAAGAGTTATTTTTAATTTACCATAAAAATAAAAATTTGCATTTTTTTTTCCTTCTATTGAGTTAGATAAAGTAAAAAATGACACCCATGTAAATTCTCTATAAAAACTTTTACAACATATTTCTTTCTATATGTTATTTTTATTACTATGATATATAATAAATATGAATTAAATATATTTTTAATCTTTGAATTTATATATAAAATTATTTTTTTTCTTTTTATTTATTACACTCTAAATTTTAATAATAAATAAATACAATTCTTTTATCATAATAATGTTAATTTTTTGATTTATTAAATAATGTTCAAAACTAAAATTTAAGATAAATTATATTAAAATAGTAAAAAAAAACTCAAAAATTTTAAATCGTATTTGAAATGTTAAAAAAATTTAATGCAATTGAATTAAAAAAATTATATTAATTCATCTTTAAATCACACTTATCTTATTAAATAAAGTTATTTATTTGAATAATTACCACAATTATATATACTAAGCTAGTAACTAAATCGAAAGAGTTGATTCCTAATTGATGAAAGTAATTAATAAGTGAAATTACATTAATTTGAAGTAATAAGAAAATGTCTGAAGGACAATGAATGTATAAGCCTTTAAATTTCTTTTCACGATGATTTGGAGTTGCTAACGTTATACACAATTTTTGTTCACACCTCACTCACTCCTTTGCAAGTCTCAATCTCACTTTTCACTTCATCGTTTTGTGATTCTCATTCTCTCTCTGTGTAATGGCGGCACGCTTTCAATCTGCGACTGTAAGTTTTTTTTTTTTTTTTTTTCTTTCTATTCTCTCTCTCTCTGTCTATCTATCTATAAACACTGAGGAATTTGTAATGATACTATTGGGCTCTTGTTTTTGAGGCCACTGTTCTTGCTTCTGCTGCATTAGCAATTTGGGACCATTTTGTTTTTCTGTACCTTCCCCAACAAAAGTTCAAAAACCTTTTTTTTTTCTCTTTCTAGGAAGCCATTGTTATTTTATAGTCTTGCTTGTGCTAGATCTGAAGCTGTGAGGCCAAACTCTCTTCTTTCATTTCCTTCCTATGCCTAAATTGCAAGTTGGTATTAGTTTATGCTCTGCTCGATTCGGTTGCTCTCAACAGTTTTCACGAATTGAAAACACTTGCAAGTTTTATTATTCTTTTTTTTTTTTCAGTTTTCAATCTGTATTTGCTGTTGTGATTTGGTGCTCATTCTGCAAAGTTCCTCACTTCTAATTCTGCATCTTATGTTCGTGGCCAAGAGGATATTTGCACTGAAAATTATGATTTATTTTTTTTTTCGCTTTTTACATCTGGGAAGTGTTCGCAAGATCTTCTAAAACATGGAAGGGGGGCAAAATTATCATGTCTTAGATAAGTTTGTTGGATTTTTCCTTTTGCTATAATTTGACAACATGGTTTGAATTTTAGAGGGGTTAGCTTGGTTGACTACTAAGACTGATAGGTGAAGAATAATTGTATGCTAAATTTGTTCTGCAATCAACATGCACTAAAAAACAGTGCATTATGAAAAGCTGAAGGTATCTTTATTTGAATTTTCTGTACCATCTCGTAAGAAGGAAACTTCTGCTTTTTAATTTATGCAATAAAGGTAGGTGATAAATTATGAGCAAAGAAATTGGTTGTCTTCACACTGCGAAGGAATGGCTAGACCTTGTTCTTGTTCATTAAATATGTGAACACAAACCGATGATGCCGGTGCTTAAGGCCATTTAATGTGAATTTTCATGTACAGATAGAAGCTAGTAGTTATAATTTAGCATCTTTTATGAGTTTGACGTTATTTGTTTCCTTCATAATGTAATGTATCTCCAAACACACTGTAAATGTTTGGTGGATTCAGGTACCATGCTGTTGTTCCCAATAGGGAAAGATGAAATTGAAGTCTAAGAAAGGATGGAAGTCCGTTGTGCCGCTTCATTTGAAAGGAAAATCATCAACCCGTTTTTCTTTATTTCGCAAAGTGAATTCAGGTGGCTATGGACCAGGCAAAACACCAGTTTATCTCAATGTCTATGACTTGACTCCCATGAATGGTTATGTGTATTGGGCTGGTCTTGGTATCTATCACTCTGGTGTAGAAGGTACAGTTTAAAGCTTTGATTCTCTGTCTCTTAATCCCAGCACATTATGACTTTAGTGATATGTCTTTGAGTGATATATATAGGTGGAAATCCAAATGTGAGTCTAAGTCTCACATTTAGTAAAAATGAGAAAGTTGAGTACCATATAAGGATGAAAGTCTATAAACTTATAGTCTTAGGATTTTGGGTTAAGAGTGGTGTCAATCCCTTGAGTTGGATTCTTGTCTCATTGGTGTTGTATCTCATTGATAGATTTGCGTGCATTTTACAGTTCACGGTGTAGAATATGCATTTGGAGCTCATGACTATCCAACAAGTGGTGTTTTTGAGGTTGAACCTCGACAATGCCCTGGCTTCAAATTCAGGAAGTCAATACTGATAGGAACCACAGCTTTGGATTGTACTCAGGTGAGGGAGTTCATGGAACGCCAGTCAGCAAACTACAATGGCGACACATATCACTTAATTGTTAAGAACTGCAACCACTTCTGCAAAGACATCTGTTACAAGCTGACGGGGAAATCCATTCCAACATGGGTAAATCGATTGGCCAGGCTAGGTATTTTCTGCTCTACTTGTTTCATTCAGATGCTACTTCACTTTTGGTGTGTTATGTGATTCTGTGTTGTTTGTTGTTGATTGGTTGTGACAGGTTCAATTTGCAATTGCATACTTCCTGAAGCACTGAGGATTTCTGGTGTGGGGCATGATCCTAATTATGAGGCTGAAGACAGTGAAAAGAGAAGGCTTCGAAGTGCCTTCAACTGCTTGTCCTCGATCTCCATGCGTCAGAAGCACCTCTCCACTTCTTCACTGTTTCTACAGTCACCATTAAGAGGCTGCTTGTCATCGTCATGGCCATCGTGGGAATTGAGAAAATCCATTAACCGTTCCTTGAAAGAACGATAACTCAAACCTTGAGAAACTAGGAAATCAATGATTGTACCAATCTTGTTTATGCTAGTCTTCTGTAAGTAGTATCTCTGTTTCGTCACTTATAACTTCATTTTCTTTTCTTGTCTTTTCCCATAAACCTCTCCTGTTTTTTATTAATTCTGGTGCTACATCTGCCATTCATATATATGTTCATTCCCTTTTCAACATGCCGCGGAAACTTATAATTTTATTTATTTATTTATTTATGACTGCTGTAAGTGAACGAATTGACTAAAGATAAGGTGTCCGTGATTTAATTATAGTAAAAAAGTTATATTTTTACAGATTGATTTGTCGTGATTTTACAATTTTTAGTAAACGCAATGCGTCATGCACTTTTTCGAAACGAGATACTCACCCTATATATGGAATAAAAGGGAACATTTGAACAACGAAATTCAACATTTTACATATTTACAACGAAATTTAAATGTATGAAAAAATCAATGTAAATATTTTACATATTTACGATCTTCTCTGCACCCCTAATTCCTCTACTGAGCTTAAACTATCTTTTCCTTTCTTAACACAATACAACCATAACACCGAATACAGTGACCATGAAGCCATGTTAGCATTGGGAAAACAAACCTGTAGGAACATAAAACAAGTAATTAAGATCCAAGTTGCATGGCCTTTCTAAAAGAGTATCGCTCACGTGTTTACTAAATTTTAATACAATTAAGTGATCTAACAGGATGATTCTCAAGAAAAATAACTTGGACATTGTTCTGATTCTATGCACCAGGGTGTAAATTTTCCTTTTTTGCAATCTGTTCTGCCCTTTATATATATTTCACAGGAATAGGAAATTGATTGCCTCATTCACACTAATACTCTTCTGCTTTTTACTGTCTCTGACATCCATTTTGCAATTCGTCATTTATGTCTGAAGAGTTTATGTTTGAAAGAGATGTCATAAAATTATTAAAAACTACAGACTCGTAAAAGTAGTAACATTCTACCCCCATTACCAAAGCAAACGCTGTATTCACAATCATAGCTTGAATATACACTATAAACATTAACTCTTGAATTGACGCTTCAGAAGCAGTTCACTCACTATCAATTTATATTATAAATCGTTGCTGAGCACTCATTATTTACAATAAAGTTACACAAGAACATATTAGCATTGAAAATATAAATACCCCTCAAATTCATTATTTACAATCATGTTTTTGTTTGGATGAAGAAAAAAAACACGAATAATATTAAGTCTGGCTAAAAATGAAAAGAAAAAATAATCAAATTTTTCTTTCCTTCTATTTTTCATGGATTAAAATTTAAGACTTTTCCTTTCCCCCTCAATTTTCCCCACTCTAGCAAACATAGGGCAAGTGTCAATGAGACTACTGACCTACTGGAACTAAATAACATTTGAGATTGCGGCCATGAAATTATCAATTGTTGATGCAAAACACTATTTACCGTTGAGGGCTGCATGATATATTCGTTTTTCAGCAAGCCCGATATCTGAAAGTGTCAAATTTCCCTGCAAACAAAAAAATATAAAACAATATGAATCTCGTATCCACTACCAGCTCCCGATTAAACAGTACAAAATCCATTCTACTCCCCTTCTATCTATAAGTAACCACTGCATAGTGAAAACACAATATTCGGTCAAGTAAATTTGCAGGAAAGGATTTGGAAATAAAGAATGCAAAAAGGAATAGAGATTTTTATTCTAATCAACTGGTGAAGTGAAAATTAAAAGGAACATAAATAGATATTATACCTAACTGCTATAATTTAATCTGTACCGAAAAGTTCGATCTTGTATACATTTTTCAAAACAAGATGTACCAAAATGTTCCTACTTTACAACATTATTACACTACAATTACTCAAAATATCAGGTAATACAATTGATAATAACATTTCATTCACTGTGTTCCAAACCCTGTTTACACGCACTGCTTTATTCACTCACTTTCAATAATGAACTCACCCCCAACAGTGTATAAAGAGGTCACACACAAACAAATGTCAAACAAAAAAAATACGGATCACTCAATCATCATGTACAAACAAACTATGGTTTCTAAAAATTGGAACGCAAGATCAACAGGATAAAAACTTTCAATTTTGATGAAGTAACCAAAATCATTTTCTAAAGAATTATTGACCGGCATTAGCATGAAATACTCCATTGGTGTCAGTTTAATAATTTAAATATGCACACACAAATAGACTCAACTGCATGTGAAGGGTGGTGATTGAAAGAGTCGTATGAGCCAGAAAGTGAGGTATTAGGCAATATAGTTGGTAGGTTTTGTTTCAACCGCCATGACTCACTCATAGATTACTCACGGCAGCAGGGAAAAGAGGAGTGAGGAAGGTGTGTATTTTGTTAGAGAAAATGATTATGAGCAGAGAGGGCTATGGGGAATCGGGCAGTCGACGAGAAAGGAATTGGGTCCTTTGGGCATGAAGGATATAAGACCCGTCAAAGACCATGCAGTGTCTACCATATCCATCTTTTCTTTTCATTTATGTTATCATGTTGATTCTGTTTCCGTGAATGACAAAGGTCTCCTCTGTTGTAAGGAGTTAATCTCAAAGAAATTTAAATTTATATCTCTCTCAAACGAATTTGGATTCTCAGTTACATAAACATCGACTCCATCTATAGAATAGAATAAAATCCTGTTAGGATGCAGTTTTTCATATTATGCATTTAAATTGTTGAGTTAGATACCTCGCTGGCCATCAACTTTCTAACATTATTAGCATATAGTTTGGGATCATCCTGCTCCTGCTGCGAGGGATAGTAAGTAGGTAACTGAATCACCTCCATATAATTTACAAACTGACAGAGAATAAAAATCATATGACGTACCTGCCAAGAACATATGTATATCAAACTTTTAAGAATGCAAGATAGAGATAGGGGAATCATTCAAAAATAAATAACAGGCTAGATTCAATGAAAGACATTATTAGCTCAATATTAGGAATGTGAAGACAACTTTTGTTTTAATAGAAAAATTGATTGCAGACAAGAACATTTTGTTTCTCCTAGTCGGTTAGCACCACATCTTTAAGTTTATATTACATAAGTAGAAAACAATTTAAACAAATAATTTAGTGAAAACAGGAAAGTCTAATAATATTCAAATGCTTACGCCAGATATGGATTCCCAGGCAGGGCTAAATCTCTGGTAACGATAAGTTAAAATTACAGGAAGTACTGGTGCTTTCGCTAAAAAAGCGCCACTCTTGAACGGAAGGAGAAATTCCCCATTTGAGGTTGTACCTTCTGCAGAATATACAATACAATTAATTAAATGATTATAAGTACATACAAAGACATGCATGAACAATTAAGATTGTCCTGGTCAATTGTAATAGTTATTGATAAACGCCAACTTATGATATACAAGGAATTATACAGTGAGTGAAAAGTTTAATATTGGCTAGAATATAAAATACGAAACTGACTAAATATTAGAATTAATAAAAGTATACCACTAAAGAAATGTAAGGTGTAGATATAAAGAGCTATATCTTAATACAAAAAATGAGAGATAAATGGTCTTTAGGTTCAACAAAGAAAGAAGTTAAATGTTGAAAACATGGCCAAAACTTTGAACAATAAATTAATATAAACTTCCACCTACATTAACAGGGTTAGAGCAGGGATGCCACATTCAATTGATTATGTATGTCTGTGACCGGAGAAATTATTGTCACTATTGTCAATAAAAACAATATACAAGACGCATCATGAAATTAAGTTTCAAGCAAAAGTGACATTTATAACTAACAAAATCAACAGAGGATCATTTTTAACCTCCACCCTCCTGCCTAAAAAGAAAACATAAAATTAAGGTAATAACCTGGGAATAACATCATTATTGGAGCAGATGGATTTTGGTGAGCTTCCCGAATCCTATCAGTGACAACAGCTACAGCAAGAAAGGTCAAAGTTCAATTTTACCAGACATTTAACAGACCTAAATATGTCACAGTTGCAACACTAGAATTAATATTTAAACAAAGCATTAAGAACTAAGATCCCCGTTTGACTTGCTAATCACATGAATATGCAGAATCGGAAGACAATTGGGACACCCCTACACAAGCCAAACAGCCAGAATATATCCAGAAGCCTAGAGAGAAATTCAAAAGCTACACCAAGCAACCAATTAAAATTAAGTTTAATAAAAAATTACTTAATTTTGATATACTGTTAGTATACAAGAATTATGATGTCAGTAAACAATATATGACGCCACATAAAAAAGAGTGAACTTGCTATCTATCTTCCCATACGAATATCAGCTTATCAACCCAAATTACCTCCAGTCATCATACATTTTCAAAACCAACTGTTGACAGGTTCATCCTTTTGGCTGAGATAGATTTCTAACACATGATATATTCAAGATAATTCAGTTGGAGGTTCTTGAATAAAAATTCATCAATCTTTGAGCAAGTATAGACTCAAAAGTGCAAAATTCAAGATCAAATACCTCAAAAAAATACGGAAGAACCAAAATGGTGGAAAAAAATCAAATGATTTAACGCAATTTTCATGCCATGAAGTATCAAGTGAAGAATCACACTAAAGGCAAAGAAGGACGAAGATGGGATTTACTTTATTAAAATGATTAAAATTGCACACATTTTAATAATTATAACAAAGTACATACACACCTGAAACACCCTTAAAGTCCGATGACTTTGATTCCCGTTGAACCAGGACGCAACCAAGGCACTTACTGTTACAACTCGCAAAAATTACAATCATATGTAAGCACGGGATTCTGAAAAGTCTACTTATAAAAAACGGATACTGAACATTTAGGAAGATAAAATGTAAATTATCTATCACTGAGAAAAATAAAGAGGGAAGCACCCCAGGATCTAAATATGAAGAAACTGATACATGATACGGACCTCATGAGACCAAGAAGAGGAAGTTTAGCCACTGATCTCTTCATCGATGAGATCCAAGATTGAAATAAATGATTTGAAATTTAGAAAAGAAACGTCAGTTACAGAACTATATGCCAACAATGAAACATGTGCTTAAGATAACTGGAAGGGAGGAAGGACATGCCACATCACAAACCTTAGCGACAAAACTCGGGAACGAGGCATACAAGTGATACAAAATATCCAAATATGACACATGATTAGATATTATAACACCGGGTCTTGTGTCTTCAGACTGAGCATTGTCTTCCTTCGTACATTAAAAAAGACAGAAGAAATAAAGTAAGTAGAAAGAATTCCCAAACGGAGAAACAGCTTCTCGTTAGTTACATTGGAAACAAAAAAGTATAGAAAATCAGATAATGCACAACTTCCAATCTAGGTATGTGGGTGTTCGAATGAGGGCTTGCAAAATTAGTACTCATTGATTTTGATTAAAACTGGTTTTGAAGTGAAGAAATTAGATTACTGTTCTGGATTTTTTTATTTTTTTTAAAAAAAAAGTTACTAGTAAATTTCAGTATAAAGCTTTCTATTCAATACAAAAAACTACCCAAGTTTGTTTCAACTGGATCTAGAATCAATTTCACAATCTGAAACCAAACATGTGAACAGTGTTATCTAAAATTACACTGAAAAAATGATCTTAGAAAATTAACATGAATCCAACATGCACTTCGTTCCTGTTTGAAACATTTATGAGAATGTGAAAAAAATAAAACAAAACTTGGAAGTTACTCTTTTTTGCTTCAATCTGAACAAAGTTCGACATAACTGACGCTTATTTCAACCAGACAAAATACTTATTTCTCAGTCTTGTGAATTGGAAATTTTGTTTCTCCGATCGACAAGTTTCAAACTGTAATCCAAACACTTATCTAGACGTGCATCATGCGGGATATAGATGAGCATCCAAACGGGCTATTGATAAAGTATATCCACCTAATTGATAGTAACGAGATACAATAAAACGAGTAACATCACGGATGCAGTTATGATCAATCTATATCTGGAAAGAGATTATCAAAGCAGAACAGTTTTGCTGCGATTAAGCAAGCACCTGCTCGTCGGTGGTGGTAGAATTTTCAACGGAAGCCGGTGGAATCGGATACGTGTGCGTTATCCAATAAAACCCGAACACGAAGAGCATGACCCTGGCGAGGGCTCTTCCACTCTGCACAATGACGATCCTCCTCCACCCTACAATGTGCGCGTAATCCTCCTGATGCTCCTCCACGCGATTCGGGACAGAGCACATCGTGCAAACCCTACAAATAAAGTAATAGAGCAACAGGATGGTGGTTATCGCCACCACCCTCACCGGAACCAGCGTCACAAAAGCCACGCCCAGCAGCACCTTCTCCCGCGTCGGTAACTCACCGCGTCCCATGGAACCGTAAACATCGTGCCGCACGAACGCAGCGAATTTCTTCTCGAGCTCGCCGGAGGAGTCGGCGGCGGAAGGCTTGAGGAGAGGACGCTCGTCATTGTTCGGGTCGGGTTGTTTCGGCGGTTTCGGATCGAGGTCTTGGAGTTCGGACTCCATTGATGAGAGTTGGAGCGTTAATCATGTGAACGGTTTTCCATCTGATCTTTGGATTTTTCGGGAGAAAGGAAATGGAAATTGTTTTCTTCTTCTGCAGAAACCGGAGAAGATGAAGGCTTCAAGAAGAAAAGAAATAAGTTTTTCTTTTTTCTCTTTATTGTTTGAAAAGGAAGAAAAAAAGAGAGCGAAGAATGGAAGACAATTGTGAGCCAATAATTTAAATAATAATGTTATTATATTAAATAACAGTTTTATAACTACTACTATAAAAATAACCGTTTTTATATGAAAAAAAAAACAGTTATTAAAACATTGTAGAAATAAGATTTTATAGTAAAAACAGCTATGAAAATATTTTCATTTAAAATTTTAAAGTAAAAATATTTTTCTCAGTTATAATTTGTTTCAAGTAAACCCATGCTGGAATTCTTTAAATAAATTTTAGATTTTAAGAATTACATAGAAATACACGATTGGATAAAAAAAATATTAGTCAAATTTACTTGATAAATATTACTTACTAAAAATAGTAATAAATAGTTAATATATATATATATATATATATATATATGATATAATAAAGTAAAAAAGAATTACATGATATCTTTTCGATGAGTTACATCAACTACTTCTATATAATTTTGTAAAAATATATTGTTTAATTATTTGATTATTATTTTTCTGATACATTTATTATTTTCACGTCATTTAAAAGTAAAAATCTATAACAATATATAAAGGGGATTTCCCTTTTTGTGTCCACTTTTCAAAATACTGATTTTACCCTTTAAATATAACAATTTATTAAATTTTTAAAAATTGACCGTTATTTTTACAAACTTTTTATAAAATCAGATGTTTCTACTCCTTCTCTTCTTTTTTATTTATCAATAGTTATTCTTTTATTTGTTCTGATATATTTCACTTTATTTTTAATAAATATAATTTTAATATATATATCACGCATATTATCGCCTACTAATATAATATCACGCATATTTAAAAAATACATACACACAGGTGTGATAGCACTTGTGTTACGCTAGTAAAAATAATTTAAATACATTTCCCTTGATATTGCAAGAAATGTGAAGATTGCACCCACTTGTATAGTATGAATTGATCTTATCTCTAATTGATGTGAGGTTTTCAAAATACTCTCTCACGCTCAGATATATTCATCTCGTGCATGAGACAAAAAATTAGTGAATGGTTCGTTAGTGATCCGACATAACGAATGAAACAGAATGTCCAACAAAATTTGCTAAGATAAGTTTTAACTCGATTTGGATACCATGTTAAAATCATAATAAAATATCAAATTTCAGAGATTCTTAAAAGAGAATTCATTACAACATGAATAAGCATTCTCAGAGTTTCCTAAAGAGAATTTGCATGCCATATTGAGGTGTCATAGTCATCAACAACATTGGAGCATGAGCATAAGATGGTGATACAGAAAAAGAATACCTCTGCAACACCATGGCAAGAACAATTTTCATTTCAAACAAAGCCAAATTTTGGCCCACACAAAAGTTAGGACCTAATCCAAAGGGAAAATATGGAGCTAAATGCTTTCTAGGTTCTGCAAATCTCATGGGATTGAATTCAAGAGCATCTTCTCCCCAAAACTCAGCATCATGATGAACTGAAGTGATAGAGAGATAGAGTTGTGTACCAGCAGGAATATCAATGTTCCCCAATTTAACTCTTCTACTTGCTTGCCTCACCAATGCCCCTGGATTAGGGTACAGTCTAAGTGTTTCTTGAAGAACCAAGTTAACCTATTTAGACCAAAAAAAAAATCAATATCATTATTTTCAGAAGAAATTGAAATTCGTTTTTGTTTTAAATTTTGATAACATTAATATATTTTTATCTCTAAATTTTAAAAGTAAATAGATATAATCTTTTTAACTTAACAACGTGTGAAACGATGTTTCATACTAACAGACTAACATCTAAGCTTGAATGTGTCAAATAATATGTATACAGCTCACAAATCAGTCTAAAATGTCATTTGACACACAAAAGAAATTCAATGCAGTTAGGTTAGGAAAATTATATCTATTCATTTTTTAAAAACTTAATTATTGATTTAGTTTTCCAATTTGTTGCTTTGATTGATTTTGATTCTCTTATTATTTTTGGGTTCAATTTAGACCTTCAATTTTTTAAAAAGGTTCAATCTAGTCCTCTTATTATTATTTTATTTAATTTAATCCTCCTTCTTTCTAAAAGGATCCAATTTTGTTTTTTCCAATTTAAAATTAAATTAGTAATTAAACTTAATTATAATACATGTTAAAATATATATTTTTTTAGAATTTAAACATCAAATCACTCCACCTAAATGTAAAAAAATTGAATATTTAGGTGGATGTAAAAATTTAAATAATTTTAGTATTTAGGTAGAATGATTAAATTAAATAAAAAAAATGATAAGAAGACCAAAATGAACCAAAATAACAAATTAGAGGACTAATCACTAATTAAGCCTTTTTTAAATGTTAGAACCAAATTCTATCAAAATTTAGGACAAAAACAAATTCTAATTTCATATTAAATATTAGAGACCAAAAACATATTTAATCATTACTTATTCGATTAACGGTTTCATTCATAATTACATCATTTTCAATGAATTTTAAACAATAACTAGCGTAACACAGGCGCTATCGCGCCTGTGTGTATACATTTTTTTAAATATGTGTGATATTATATTAATAGGTGATAATATTATAATATTATTAAGTTAATATATATATATATATTAAAATTATATTTATTAAAAATAAAGTGAAATATATCAGAACAGATAAAAGACTAACCATTGATCAATAAAGAAGAAGAGAAGAAATAGAAACATCTGATTTTATAAAAAGTTTGTAAAAGTAACGGTCAATTTTTAAAAATTTAATAAATTATTATATTTAAAGGGGTAAAATCGGTATTTTGAAAAGTGGACACAAAAAGGGGAATCCCCTTTATATATTGTTATAGATAATAAAAATGGATTAGGTATAGACTTACAAGTTTAAGTTCACTCAATGTTTCTGAAGTTGGGAGAGTATTTGGTCCAAGAACACTCAACACCTCTTCACGTGCCTTGCTTTGCCATTCTTGATTTAACCCTAAAAGAAAGAGTGCCCAACTTAATGAAGTGGCACTTGTTTCCTTTCCCGCCATGTAAAAATTCTTGCAATCATCCACTATCTCGTCCAACCTTAATTTCTGTGTCTCGTTGTTGATGAATTTGTGAGAAGACATCAACAAAGAAAGGAAGTTCTCTGAATTATGTTCTGCTTTCTGGGTCTCCTCAATCACCATTTTAATTGATTCATATGTTTTTTTCTCTAACCTCTTTCTTTCTCTGTTCTTCTTAGTTGGTAAAAACCTACACACATAGATTAGTATTGTTCTTATTAAGGAACACAACACAATTAGACATGATTGTGTTTAACATAATATGTACCTGAATCCAGGAATATAAACACTTCTAATGGCTAGAGAGACCAAATGATAGTGTTGTTCTAGTAACTCAAAAATCTCTTTCCCTTCTTCATAGTTACTTCCAAAAGCAACTCTGGATATAATGTCAGATGTAAGATCATGAAGATCTTTACTCACTTCAATCTCAAATTCGTTGGTGCCTCTGTTCTCATCTTCCCACTTGCTAAACATTGCTTTTGTGCAATCAGTGATTTGAGGAACCCATAACTACATAAATGAATGCACAAATTTAACTTAGTTAGAGATTTGACAACACCTTCGATCTAAAATTTTAATACGATAAATTTATATTTTCCTTTCTTCTTTTTTATATATAGAACTCAAGTTGTACATTTTTTCCTTCGACCTTAAGATAATAAATTTATTAGAATTGTCAAAACAGATAATTCGACCTGACCTGACTCGATCCACCACGGGTTGATAATTTAGTGAGTCAACCAAACTCGGCTCACTAATTAGCAAGCCAAAAAAATTCTAACCCGACCTGACCCACCGCGGGTTGGCTCACAGGCTCACTTAATAAAAAAAATACAATTTTTTTATTTTTTTTGAGTCAAAACTAGATTATAATTCTAATTAAAATCTAAATAAACTTTTATACAATCCAAATACAAACAAAAAAAAAATACAAATTATCTATGTGTTGATTAAAAAAACAACCTAACATGACCCAAATACAAAGTCTAACTTAACAAACAATACTTGTGTGACACTTTATTTGTGGGTCGGCGATCCAACCCAGCTCACCACGGGTTCAACCTGGGTGAGCCGGGGCAAAAACTAACCCGTATTGAAATTTGTAAAAAAATTTCAACCCAACCCGAACCTGTGGTGAGCCGGGTTGGCTCACGGGTTCCAACTCATTTTGACAGCTCTAAAATTTATGAACTTAAACCCACATTTGAATTTTAAATAAAAGAAATTATTATACAAAATTATATTATAATAATAAAAATGTAATTAAGCTAAGTTAATAATCCAATAATTAAAAGGATAGGATTACCTTAACACGTTCTATTTTAAAAGCCTGGTTAGCTATTGCTCTATGCACAGCCCATTGATCTCCTTTCAACACCAAAATCCCTTCTCCAAAGAACTGTTTCACGGACGGGTTCGGATCTATCCTCTCGAACCATTCACCCGTTTTCAAAAGAATCTCCTTGATCATATCCGGGTCGGATAGTACCAGTTTGGGCTTCGATCCGTGCCAGTACAAGACAGTTTTCCCATACACGCGTGACCACCTGTGATAAAATGGACACACACGTTCCAAGATGTCGTGGCACAATGCCATTGGCTTGGATTGAACTTCCCTGTACATACGGTGGATCTCATCTGTGTTCCCTTTGATCGGACGGTAGGAAGGTCCCGTGATGCCCTGCACACGAAAGTGATGTGCAGTGATCCATGGAACCCAAATGATAGAATATGCAACTCTTACTACGAACACTGTAAGAAGAAGAACAAAAAAAGGTATCAGAAAGAGTAGAAGATGATGCATAATTGGGGGTGCAAAAAGTAGATTAATGAGGATTGATTTAAGGTTCTTAAGGTTGTTTATATATAAAACAAGACATGATGAGAACCATGTTTGTGTTTATGTTTTTAATTAGGGTTTTGTATTGGGTAGTGAGGCATCTTGCTCTGGTATGATTAGTCCAATGAACTCTGGTGAAACCAAGTAATTATTGGTTTGGTTTCAATAATTTAATATAAAAAATAAGAGTTAAGGTACAAGTTACATATGAAAGACCACATAGATTAATGGAAAGTAGTAAGAGGATAAGAGATGATGATGTAACCAGTGACGTTTCAGTCCAAGTTTGTAGTAAAAACTAGTATGAGAACCGTGCGTACGCACGGACTTTTTTTGTGATTGTGTTATTGTTGTTGTGTGTATTTTTGTTTTAAACGAAATAAATGAGTATGAATATATATTGATTATACGAATTTTGCTATACACATATTAGACGAGTTTATTAATATGTATTATTACTATAATTATTAGTAGAAACTATATTTTATTAATACAATTATTATTATTAGTAATAATAATATTATTAGTATTATTTTTTTAATTAATATTAATATTAGTATTAGTGGTATTATTATTTGGATTAGTATTAATTTATATTACTCACTATTTTATTTCAATTCTATATAGTATTTGGATTAGTCGATACATCATTTAGTTCCTAAACCTCTAAATCTCTTATAATATAATATATTTACTATATAAAAGAACACATAAACAAACATAATCCCGTGCATGAACACGGGTTTGTAGGTTTTGGGTTTACAAAGGTAACCTTTAAACAATTTATTTGTTGGGTTGCGTTGTAAGACTAAACAATTTTATTTTATTTTATATTTGATTCTTATTTAGTCCTAATCTCTTCTTGAAAGTGTTAGTATGATAAATTATACGGTTAAATATAATATTTAATACATATTTTATGACAAATATGAACACTTTAGAGACAACAAACATACTTAACATTAATTCTTACTATTTAAAAATCTATTAATAACAATAAAATTCATTAATTATTACTTTTTTCATGTTATCAAAATATTAAAAATTTACATAAAAAATATTTTAATATATATTACCATGCGATAATTTAATTAATTATTTAAATTATTAAACTTTTAAAAATCACATCTATCTATTATATATAACTATAAATATTTTTAGATATAATTATTTATTTAGTCTCTTAATTTTTTGGTTTGGTTCAATTTGGTCTCCTTATTATTGGTTGGTTTAATTTGGTCTCCTTATTATTATGGTTGGTTCAATTTAGTTTCCCAATTATTTAAAAGTGTTCAATTTGGTCCTCTGTCAAGTTGGAGTTAACAACGGACACGTGTCAAGCCATGAAATTTTTTTTTAAATTTTTCATTTTTTTTCTAAAAATTTATAAACTATTATGTGTCAGGTTATCATCATGCCACGTGACAATTTATAGTCTTAACATGTGACAGTGGTAAAAGTTGTCTTCAATTTAGTCTTATATTTAATTTTTTGGTTCAATTTAGTACCCTATTTTTTTAAACAGTCCAATTTTTAGTACCCTATTATATTGAAATGAAATGCATATGTACATATTGTTGTTAAAATAAAATATAGGAATATTGAGAACTTTGGTCTCGTGCAAAAGTAATATCCACACATAAATAATCAACTTAAACAAAACTGCAAATACAATGTAAGATTGATGTTAATATTTTTAAACAAAAATAAATGTAGGTATTGTTATCAAGGTATACTTTAAATTTATAATAACTAATTCTTGATAGGTACATACATTTTATTTTAATTTTGTTTGAAATGTACATTGAGTTATATATTATATTGAAATGAAATGCATATATACATATTGTTATTTAAAATAAAATATAGGAATATTGAGAACTTTGGACTCGTGCAAACGTAATGTCCACACATGAATAATCAACTTAAACAAAAATGCAAACATAATGTAAGATTGATGTTAACATTTTTAAACAAAAATAAATGTAGGTATTGTTATCAAGGTAGACATTAAATTTATAATAACTAATTCTTGATAGGTACACACATTTTATTTTTGTTTGAAATGTACATTGAGTTATATATTATATTAAAATGAAATGCATATGTACATATTGTTGTTAAAATAAAATATAGGAATATTGAGAACTTTGGTCTCGTGCAAATATAATGTCCACACATGAATAATCAACTTAAACAATCAAAACAATTATAATTTTGGAATATGAAACCATTTATGAGTTATTTATGTAAACCATTTAATAAATATTTATTGATGAATTGGTAAATGTAAACAATTTTAATATAGGAATAATATATTAATTACTTGATTTATAAAAATTATTTTATTTGGAATATGTTTATATTGAATATAAATTTTAATTTAAATACTAAATGATATTTAGTAATAAATAACAAAAATAATTATTAATCAACCAAATTTGGAAATAGATGATGACAAAAACTTTGGTAAATGAAATATACAAATGAAGTTTTCAAGTCTTTCTGAAAATGTATTTTGTGAATATCATTTTAGGTCTTTTTTTAAGTGTTGAAATCCGAAATTGTTAAATGATGAAAGCGTGTGAGAGAGATTGAACAATATCTGAAACAGTGCAATGATGATCAAACAAAGAGAAGTTCTAGATGAGAGACGTAAATGAAGGGTGAAATGTGAAGATAAGTAAATGTATCTTTTGAATATTTTAATCTGAATAAGTTGAATCATAAAAGCGTGTTGGAGATGAAACAATAAATGGAGCAGTTGAAATATGTGGACCAGTGCAAGGATGATTATCTTAAGCAGTGCAAATAATAATGAAGAAAATATTTATACAAACATGCACCATATTCGGATATCAAGAGAGATTAATGAATTACTTCAATAGTTGATTCTTAATCAATTGAATCATCAGAACGTTTTATTCTGAGTAGTTCAAATTAATGGAGCAGTTCAATTATCTAGATCAGTGGTGCAATGATGATTATTTAGAGCAATACAAATAATAATTACGAAAATTTATACAAACGTTTATTCAGAATTCGTATTCATTATTTAGACGTTATGCAAATATATTTAAAAAAAAATTCATTAGAAGTTGTGTAGGGTTTCTTGAACAATGATAAACTTAGATTTCCAATGCAATGATAAATTAAAATTTTCATAGGAAGTTGTGCAGGTTTTCATTGAACGTAGGATGATTGACAGAATAAGTTATTGCATTAAATGGTCTTAAATAGTAATTTATATTTTTCATAATATTAAAAGGTCTTAAATAATAATTTCAGTTTCACATACTATTAAATAGTCTTGAATAGTAATTTATGTTTCCTATACTACTTATTTCCGCTTTCCAACACTGGGACCTAATTTATTACTTATTTATTATTATTTTTGAAATTGTTTATTATTACAAAATTACTAAATATTCTGTAAAGTAAAGGTTCATGATTGAAATCCTGCACCTTCCGCGACGAAGTCATCATTATATGTTCCCGAATTCCAAAATCTTTATTTGTTCACGATTTCCTATACTCTTTTTTACTCCTTCAGCTTAATTCTTTGACATTACTTTTTTTATTTGAATATATACTTTGAATATTGTGAATTCAGAGACTATGACGGTAACTTCTTCGTACTCTTAAATAAATAATCATCATTGCACTCCTGCTTATTTGATCTTCAGACGGAAACGTCTTATTCATTAAATAGTACAGTATCATCGACTTTTAAAGTTTCTTCTTCTTCTTCGATCAAGTTCTCTATAGATCTCTTCTGAATCATCAACGCCGCAGCACATATGGAATCCATCCCTTTTTTTTGTTCATGATTCTTTCACATTTCAACTTAGAAGTAACAAAAGGTAAAAATTTATTGTCCTTCTCTATTTCTTTTTTGTGTTTCTACCATAAGTACCTACGTATTTTATATTAGTTTTCGTTAAATATTGTGTCAAAGCACTCAAATTCATGAGATGCCACCTAATCCATCCCTCAATATGGGCAAAGATCTTTCGAATCCCACCTCCTCCCTATTGTCCAAAACGTCATCAATTTGGCACTACAGAAAACAAAAATAAGTCAGTTTTTTTACTAACGTAAAAACTTGAGACAGCATTTCATCTCATTTGAATTATTCAACAGTGTATTTATTATCTACATGCAATCATCATACAATTACATTCAATAGAAAAACAATCTTACTGTATGTCGAAGTGTCAATTTGTTCAGGAAGCTCCTTAATATCAACTTCAAACCTAGATTGCACCTGAAATCGGCATTCAGAATTTTGTTAATAGAAAGCACCGTATGGAGAAAAGATTCCATGATTCCTTACATTTCTTAATGTCGGAGTACAAAAGAAATGTTAATACAACTCCATGAAAGAGAGGGGCTTGACCTGATTAAGAACTTCAGAGTCGGCAGTGGAGGAGACAAAAGTAATAGCAAGCCCCTTCGTGCCAAATCTACCTGCTCTTCCTACCTATAAATTCATAAGTTAAATAGCAAGCCCCTCCCTACTAAGTCAATTGCCACGAGAATCCTTTGCTTCCCTTCCTTGAAGCCTTTGTGATCGTTTCGATCTGAAATGGGTAAATGTGTTAAAACCAAAAATAAGGCTGCAATTATAGATAAAAGTTCACATCTATGCAAATGAAGGGAGTTGAAACGCCCAATCAATCAGTCTACCATACTTTGAATTGAAGCTTCTGAGACACAGACCTTACTTAAAAATCTAAATACTCAGAAGTCTAAGCACATGCCACCAATTTCAAAAGAACTTGTAAATACCTCTCTTCCTGTGACATTGTAGAATGTATGCAGATGGATGGGAAGTTACACTCCACAAGCAACTTGTTCAACTCTGCTGCTCTGCTGACACTCTTGACAAAAATAACTACTTGGTTGAAGTCCAGAGCATCAAGAAGATCATTCAACTTCCCCAGCACCACCATGATTGGATCTGGCGCCTGTTCCTGTCCTCGTTTTCAATATCATAACTCTTAGAACTTCTCAACAAAAAAAAAACTAATGAACCATAAAATAAAATCAAATAAAAAAACAAAAACAAAAGCTACAAAATCTAAAAATAAAATAAAGCTTACCCGGGAGAAGAAAATCTATCTGTGCAGGTGTTTATTTGAATTGCTCCAACATTTCACTACAAATCATCAACAACATTTCACCAAAATAAATCACCTTACATAAATTCCCATGAACAGAAAAAAAATTGGTATTTACTTTGACATTCCCTCTATCAACAACAACTACAAAAGTTCAAAATAAAAAGAAAAAGGAGAAGCATATGAAGCATAACAAAAAAAAAATCGAATTTTTTTAATCCTCTCTTGCAAACCATCTTAAATCCTTACCTCTCGAAGTCTTGCTTCTCCGAAACTCAAACCTAAAAATTTCAAAATGAAAAGTTCCCAAAAATTAACACAAATAAGCAACCGGCAACATTTTGTAACATTTGAATAATTTTTTTTAGGAACCACAAAGAATGGAGGAGCCGGAGGGATTTAGGAAGAAGGAGAAGTCAAAAGATGCAAACCACCTTAAATCCTTACCTCTCGAAGCCTTGCTTCTCCGAAACTCAAACCTAAAAATTTCAAAATGAAAAGTTCCCAAAAATTAACACAAATAAGCAACCGACAACATTTTGTAACATTTGAATAATTTTTTTTTAGGAACCACAAAGAATGGAGGAGCCAGAGGGGTTTAGGAAGAAGGAGAAGAAAGAAGATGCAAACCACCTAAAAGAATTGCATTACCTTCTGATCCAAAAGAATCAACTCCATATGACGACTATTATCCCGGTTTTGAACAAACCACAAGTCTTTCACTCTAACAGCAAGTTTCAATGTTTCTTTCTTGTCATCAATATCTTTGATGGGATCAAGTTTTCTCGCCATCAGAAGATACAAACACAACCTATACCAAGTTAAAACACAAAGAACGTAATAACACCAACTACAGAATCGGACAAAAAAATAACAGCCACCCTTAAACGGAAAGAACAAACGGAAACCATAACTCATGAAACTCAAAAACACAAAATACATACCTGGCAAACCATACAAAACTGAAACAACAAAAAAAAAACGAAGAAAACTACAAAATCACAGAATACATACCTGGTAAACCATACAAAACTGAAACAACAAAAAAAACGAAGAAAACTACAAAATCAAATCTGAACCAACTAAAAAGACAACAAATCTAAATAATCCCAATATCCAAAACTCAAGAACCAAAAATAACACAAACCCACGACGAACTCATAAAACAAAAAAAAAAATAAAGACTCAACCACAAAAACCAAAGAAATGGAAGACCTTAAGAAGATGGGTTAAGATACTGCAGAACAGAGAGTAAACACTGAGGAAGAAGAAAATGCAGAACCCAGCTGAAACAATTTTTAAAATACACAACAATGAACTTTGATCGCAAAGGAACTGAGCAAAGGAACTGAGAGCATTAATTAATCCATGCAAATCAATCAAATCATGCAGTACTCCTCCATCTAAGGCGGGAAAACGAAAATGACTTCTTTGGCCACACAATCGAACAAAATCCAAGCTTCATCGTAGGGGTACATTGGTCAGAAACGCAAAATGAGAATGGACAGATGACGGAAGAAGCAAAGTTACCAAAAAACCTTAAAATGGGACAACTGTCAAGAATTTAAGTGGGGGTATTGGGGTCTTTTCCAGAGGACATTGTTTTCATATATTTTAGATTTACTACTTTAAAATTTGAAATATAAGCTTAAATTAAATTTATTTTCATTTTAAGATGAAGTTTCATGTTATCATATTTGGTATGTTTCCTTTTACATGATGCATTAAATATCTCATATACATGAGAATCAAGAAATGACTTTAAATAGTAGAATTAGAAAATTGTTTAATCTATCTATAATATATATATATATATATATATATATATATATAATATGAGATATTCTTTTTTTTTACGTTTCAATATTTCAATTTTATTTTTAATTATTAATTTTAAAATTAATTATTTTATAAATACTTTACTCTTATTTTAATTTTTTTTTGTCTTTAACTATTATTTTTAAAACTTCATTTTGTACATATCTTATTTTTCAAATTTTATATTTAACAATTATTTTAAAAATTAATTATATATTTCTTATTCATCTTAACTCAAATTTTTGTGAAAATTAAAAAAATCGAACACACAAACATGATAATACCTATGTTTTCGCTAGTACTTATTTAAGATTTTTCATTTTTTTACATATTTCTATTTATAATTTTATCTTTTAATAAATATTTGTTTCTATAAATTAAATAATTATTTTATTATTTTTATCTTTTAAATAATTATTTTATTATATTTAACTACTTTTTTATTTAACTTTTTTTAAATTAATTATTTTTTAAACAAAAGTATCTTTAATAAAAATATTATATGTAAAATAAATTAAAAATATTTATAATAAAATTTTAAAAATTATTTATAAATTTTTAATATTAAGAAAAGAAGATATATTTATTTTTGACTAATATTTAATAAAGAAAAATGTTTTTATTATTCTAAAATTTTGAGTTAAAGTAAATGTTAATATTTTTGTAGGTTAAATATAAAAAAATTGAGTCAAGTCTATTATGTAGATTTAACTTCAATTTCATTTTTGCTGAAACTTTTAAGTAATGATTTTTTAAAATACACTTTAATTTTATTTTATAATTTTTATTTTATAAAGTTAAGTTGTTCTAAAATCGTTTTTTTTTACTACATATCAATATTAATTTATTTTAGATATTTTAAAATTAAGAATATGTATATGTGTATACATCGATATTTGTTTACATCGTTGATAAGAATGGTATAAGAAAGAAACACAGATAAAAAAACTGATTAATAATTTTAAAATTTTTAATTTTTTTTATGTAGACATATTTCTACCAAATATTTAAAACTTTTGAAAAACAAATTATCTAGTATTCTTCATCCAAACACAACAATTCAGTATATTTTTCATCCAAACACAACAGAATTTGTAAAGGTGATAATAAGTTTGGTAACATATTTAATACTGAATATTGTTTCAACAATCTATGTTTTTATTTATATACTAAAAAATAGAGTTAAAGTAGATAAATCAGTGTTAGTTCTTATAGTTCATTTATTTTGATGAGACACAAAACTCGTATATAATATAAAATAAAATAATAAGTAAAGTTTTATATATTTTAACGAAAATGATTTTTTTATTAATATTTTACTGATAAAGTTAACAAAGTTACTAAATAGAGTAATTTTTTATTTATTTAGATATTACAATAATAAAATAATAAAGTTTTAGAATTTTTTTTATCAAAAATAATTATTTTTCAAACAAAACTTTATGAAAGTATATTTTCCGATATACCAACAAAGGTCACGAGAGAGATATCATTCAAATTAGTAACACTTATAAATAATTTACCTAATCACTAATTGTTAATAAAACGAATAAAGAGATATTATTATTTTGAAAATTTATTACCATCCCTTTGACAACTTTTTAGTTTTAATAATATCAAAGTAAACTTCATATTATTCTAGTTTGTTTCAATTTGAATGATATCAACATGTCAATCAAATTTTTAAGAGAATAATTGTAAGGAATAAAACAATTTCATGATAAAAAAGAGAGAGGGAATTTGTGTAAAAACTTGATAAAATTATTTTTTCTCAAAATAATGTTGAGTCATATGTACAATGAAATTTATCATGTTAAACAAGTTTACACCTTAATTCATTCTACTAGCACATTTTTCTACAATGAGTTGGAGCAAAAGAAACTTTTTATCTGTCTTTTACTATTCATACACTTTTTTTTTGTCAAAAACAAATCATATATCTAATATTACAAATTAACTAACTTCCACTGTTTAAATAGGTGTTGCTATGAACACTTCCTTACTCCTATTTTTGGTTTAACAGATATACAGTGTAAAAGAGAAAAGAAAAACTCTTCCCAGATTATTTTTTCACACTCATTAATCTTACATCAATGTTCAACATGTATGATTCTGAATCTGTTTTCACTCCCAACACAACATTCAGACACAAATTTGGTCAAGCCAACTTCTGATATCCAATGTTTAAGCAACCTATATCCAATGCATGCACAACTCAGAATATGTAGAGTTCAGATTCTCTGCTAGATTTTATTTGTGTTGTTCTCTGTTAAACACTAACATTACATTGAAGTTTATAAATTAAAATTCTTTTAAGATATTTTAAAACATCAAAATCAGTGTATTTTGCAGACACAGTAATACAGAAAAACCTTACAGAGAATCCGGAGTGGGAATGGGAGTAAAAAGGACGAGCAAGTTTCTCAATATAATTTATTTCCCTCTTTTGTGCAACAACTTGAAAGTTAAAAAAGGAAGCAGCAAACCAAATAGCAAAGTGATGCTGAAGGATCTGATAAGATTTAAAGCTAAGGTAAGGAAAGTTGAAACTGGTTAGAAAAAAAAAAGCTCATGCAATTAACTCTCCCACTCAACTGCGCTCATTTACAACTTGGTTTGGTACAAACATGCCCTCTCTTCTCTTGGGAAAACCCGGAGGATCCATGGTGGTGGCCCTATATTTCAGCTCAGAAGCTCCACGAAAATCTGGATCAACCGAGGCTGGTCTAGCATTGTGATCTGAGGAAGCACCAAGTCTATAAGAACTTGCAGCAGCAGCAGCAGCAGCAGCACCAGGATACCTTGAAGGAGAACCATACCTTCTTGGAGGAGCTCTGAGAGCTCCACCTCTAAGATCCATGACTTCAGTGCTTCTTGAGCTAGAATCTCCATAAGATCTATCTGCAGATGCAGATGCCAAAGGTGCATTGGTGGTAGCTGAAGTGGAAGTGAAAGGGTCATCTGGTCCCCATGATGTAAGTGCTTCTTTCTTCTTGGCAAAAAAGTGCCAAGCACCAAACAAGAAAAGCACAAAGAACAACACAGGACTAGTCCATAGCATGGTGTTGAATTCCCCTTTGAAGATAGGTAGATTTGAATGATACATCCCAACATACCCACCTCCAAGCCCAACAATCACAAGTTTTTCCCTGTCAGTGCCTATCAAAGGTATCACTTTTGTTTCAGCATCCAAACCCGGGATTGGACTGTTCAAGAATGATGATCTCAGTTCATCAAGACTTGGGGAGAAAACAAGCCTTGGCACACCAACTCTCACATAGTGTGGAGATGAAACATTGTACACAAAAACCTTCTCAGGGTTAACAATCAGAAGATACCCTTTGATTGCTTGCAGTGCGAGAGGCTCATCCATGTCAAACTTTTTCTTGTATCTCACCCTGCATTTGAAGTTCATCACATCTCCAAGCAACAACACATAAATCATTTCCCCATCTGAGGTAAAGCCATAGGCTTTGGATCGCTCCATGGCATCAAAAACATATGTTCTAGCAACAGAATGGTTCAACCCTTCACACTCAGATTCCCTGATTTTCATACCCCTTAGATCCAATGAACCTGCACCGGTTTCTGTCAAGAACATAAGCCTTTGCTTCAAGAAAGCCAGTGGCCTGCTAGAAGCCATGACAGAACCATACAAGGAACCGTTTTCCTTAAAAACCTTGATCTTCCCACTTGTATCAGCAGACAGAATGTACTTCATTCTCCCCACATAATGAACTTCCAAGAGAGTCACTGGCCTTCCTTCTTCACGGTTTTCAGGTGACACAAACTTACCAACATTCTCCATGAAAAGAGAACTATAATCCTCTCCAGTAGACCCTCCCTCCCAAACCCTGTGCAACAAAATTTCTCCATTTTCATGACCAGTTACTACAAAACTCTCATTCTTGTAAACCGAAGTATAAGAAATCATTGCAGTAATAGAGGACTTCACCAAGGTATCAAACTCAACCAACACATCACCATTCCTCAAGAACACATACACTCTTCCCCTCTCATCACTAACTGCCACATACTTACTCAGCCCCTCGTGATCCCTAAAAGGCAAAACATTTATACAAGTGACCTCAGAATCCAACTTCACAGCAGATGCAAATTGGAACCTCTCAGACCAAAAAGGTGTGTACTTTGTTACAGACATTCCCTTTGCTCTCTCCCCATCTCGGATTTTTCCCTCAAATTCCCCATCTTGTTTACTACTTGATATTGTACCACCATCACCATCATCACCACCCTTTCTTTGATGAGGTAACCTACCCTTTTCTTGAGGAGGGTCAGGTAGCTTTGATTCTAACCTTGCAACTAAATCACTGAGATTTCTCACTAATTCTTCAAGTTTATCCAACAAAACTTGCTGATTCAAATGATTAGTTGTTTGGGGCGGTTCAGGAACAGGTTCCTGACATGAATCGGGGTCCAGCTTCGATTCTACTGAACATGATTTGTGGTCTAAAGGGGTGCTGGAAACATGAAGAGAAAAGGAAAAGAAGAGCAAAAGGAAGATAAAAAACTTGCCTTTTTCCAAATACGCCATTGATTTTGAGGAAGAAAATTGGAGGGTGTGTCTTGGAAGTTGATGGATCTGGTAATAGGAAATTTAGCAGATATCCATGTAAGATACAGGACAGTGTATTGACTGAGGTTGAATTAGGGCTAACATGTGAATTAAGTAACAGAAAACAAGACAAAAAACTAAATTGAGATCAGTTCAAATGTTCTGTAACTGAGGATATATGATCTGGTCAGATATAGCTTTGTTTGGACCATATCTGCATCAGATAATCCTTAGATATTGACTAATTAAAGTTCTACATTCATTCTCTTGGAAAAATTTATAATCCCACATTTTTTTTAAGGTAATTTTTTTTTTTATTATATAAGTATCTCCATGATTTGTACATTTTAAAATAAACTTTATAAATATGTGCTAAACCCTTCTACATGGATATTACTTTTTCGGTTTTCTTTAAATCATAAAAGTGACATTTTCATGCCTATATATATATATATATATATATATATATATATATATATATATATATATATATATATATATATATAGAGAGAGAGAGAGAGAGAGAGAGAGAGAGAGATGGAGAGAGAAATGTTGAGGATATAAATTTCTATTTTAGGAATTATGTATAATAAACTTAATAATTTTTGTAGAAACTAATTAATAATTATATTTATTATAATATATTGTTAATTGTCGGATTAAAATATAATTATATAATAAATAATCATGTCATGATGTCACCAAGTTGGGTACATAAGATTGACTATTGGTAACATTCAAATTCAAATTGTATATTTGAAAATTACGTTATACACATATAAATATCATGTCACTTAGTAGTAGACTATTACACCGGACAAAAATCATCAAATAAATACTTTAGAAGGTTATTTTTTTTAATTTAAAAAATGTGTTTAAGTTTTTCATTTCAATCCATGCAGTGATTTCTTTTTAACATTTAATTTGACAGACAAATTTAAAATATTTTGTTTATAAACTCTAATTTCAAATTGAGCATCTTTTAGTTCTGGCATCTGTTAAATCAGACCACCAACTCATTATAAAAGCTACTTGCATCACTTACTTTACTAACTATAAATAAACAATTTCTAGTTCAATAAATCAAATCAATTTTCAATTTATAATCAAAGATCCTATCAAAGGCATCAGTATATTTCAATTTCTCTCTATATTTTAATTTTAATTTGGGACTTTTTGTTGATTTATTTTTATGATAGAAGTTTTTGGTGGAGATAGTGAGAAGATGACTTTAGACATAGAAAAAAAAATTGAATGAAGGTTTTCTAATATTTGCACACATTTTTGCAAAGTTGGATTTTAATAAAATAAATAAATAAAATACCCAAAATGAAATAAAGATAAGCAAAAAATATTTTTTTTTCAAGCAAGATAAAAAGATTAACTATGACAATAAATCATCATTTCCTCTCTTCTGCATGTGCTAATTTTAATGTATGTGACTAATGTTGGTCCCATATGCTGAATTTTTAGCATTCTAGACAAAGACTTAATTATTAATGTCACTAGTATTAGAAACATACCATCTTCCAAAATATCAATATATCATTGAGCTAAATTTCATCCAATTATCTTTTTAGACATTTATATAATAAAATATTTATAAAACAACAATAAATAAATAGACATTTTTTAATGACATGAGATATAAAGTTTATGCTATTGTTTTATAAGCACTACTTAGAAGATTAAACCTTACTCGGTCCATAATTTAAAGTAGAAGAAAAAAAACTGATCTTAGTTGGATTTTCAGTAATATAAAAGGTAAATGAATATTAAAATAAAAAAAATGTTTATAACATGTTTATGGAGATGTATTTATGTAGTGTATATCAAACACGATTTTAAATACAAGTAGTGTAACAAAAAAATACAATAAAATATTACATAGTGTTTGGGATCTACATGATTAGGAAATCATCTCTTTCATAAAATAAATAACATGTCATCTAAGCTCTTGTATAAATGATTATATTTAAAATCATTTTTGTAATTCTATATTTTGATCTTAAATATAATAAAAAGTTATTCATATTCACTGTCATTATTTTTTATTCTTAAACGAAAAAATAGCAAATTCATATAATGTTTAAACTAAAATCTTGATAAAAATATAAAAACTTGGTAAATACATCTTTAAGATTATCTTTATAATTTTGACCTTTCTAAACTCAATTACCTCTTCAATAAAGTGTAGTCTTATATAAATGTTTTTAGAACTCTAATAATAAATTTGTTGATCAAATAACGGATTGCTGAATTCACAAAAGTACAAGAGATTTGTTTATATAGAAATTTATAAGTGTGCCTTCATACATACTAGTGTATTTCACTTTTAGAAAAATTAACTCATTCCGAGTATGATTTTACCCCGAATTAAAAGGAATGGACAATGCTTTTATATTTATATTAGTTTTCAAACAAAATAAAACTAGTGATGATAAAATTAATATCTTGTGCTTATACTCTATAAGAGGTACAATCATAACACAATGTTGTCTTCTATGTCTCTTATGTTTTATTTCACATAACTTGTTTATGTTGGTAGTGAATGTTATGGAATAAAACGAGATCAACCGTATGACTCATGTAATGTAGTAGTTATCACATTGTACGATTTATGTTATATATCAAACAACACTTTGTATTGTATTTTTGATTAGGGATGGTAATTGTTAGGAATCCAAGTGTGAGTCTAAGTCCCACATTGACCAGTATTGAGAAAGTAGAGCACCATATAAGGATCAAGGCCCATAAACCCATTGCCTTAAGGTTTTGGGTTGAGAGTGGTGTCAATGTCTTATGTGATTGGGCTCAGGTCTCATTGGTGTTGTTCTCCCCGGTGAAACCCCCTCTGTAAAACCCATCAGAGTGGCATCAGAGCTCTTGGTTGGGCTAATGGTTGCTTTGAATGGTACAAATTATCATTTGTGGGATTTATTATTTTTCAAGAAATTGCATCTTCCGGTTTTTGCTACACAGAAGCCAGATTCTATGTCTGAAGAAGAATGGGACTTTGAGCACCAACAGGTATGTGGTTTTATTCGGTAATATGTTGAAGATAATGTTTATCATCATATTGCTAATGAGACACATGCCAGAGCTTTGTGGGAGAAGATTGAGTCTTTGTATGCTTCTAAGTCGGACAATAATAAATTGTATTTGTTAAATTGCTTGATGAATTTGAGGTACAGGGAAAATTCTTCTATTTCTGATCACTTAAATGAGTTTCAAGGGCTCCTAGATCAATTGTCAGGAATGGACATAAAGTTTGATGACAAAGTTATGGGATTATGGTTGCTTAATACTCTACCAGAGTCTTGGGAGGTATTTCGGGTTTCAATTACAAACTCTGCCTCGAATGGTGTTGTTTCTTTTCAGATGGCAAAGAGCGGTGCTCTTAATGAAGAGATGAGAAGGAAGACACATGGTTCTTCATCTCAGTCTGAGATGCTTGTTACAGAAGCTAGGGGGAGAAGTCAAAAAAAGGAACATAAAGGTGGTAGAGAGAAGAGTAGGAGCAAGTCCAAGTCAATATACAAGAATTTAGAGTGCCATTTTTGTCATAAAACTGGGCACATTCAGAAATACTGTTTTAAGTGGAAAAAGGAGAACAAAGACAAGAAGGGCAAACAGAGAGAGAATGATCATGATGATGATGATCGTGTCACTACTGCTACAGATGGTGATCTTGTTCTTCTTCGTGACTTTGAGTCCGTTAATCTTGTATCTGATGAGAGCATGTGGATTATTGATAGTGGTGCTACACTGCATGTTACACCTAGGAAGGAGTTCTTCACATCTTACACTTCTGGTGATTTTGGAGTGTTGAAGATGGGTAATGATGGTGAGTCTAAAGTGATTGGTGTTGGTGATGTTTGCCTGCAAACCAACATGGGAGTGCAGTTGTTGCTTAAAGGAGTCAAACATGCTCCAGATGTTCGTTTTAATTTAATCTCTGTGCAGTTGCTTGATGATTGTGGTTATGACAATCACTTTGGTTCTAGTAAATGGAAGCTCACTAAAGGTAACTTGGTTATGGCCAGAGGGGAGAGACAATCTAAATTGTATTGGACTAAAGCTTTGGTTGCTAAAGACAGTGTGAATGCTATGTATATGGAGGCATCTTTGTGGCACCGGAGGCTTGGTCATATAAGTGAGAAAGGGCTTAACTGCTTAGCTAAAAAGGATGTGCTTATGGGATTGAGAAATGCAGAATTGGAGAAATGTTCTCATTGCATGGCTGGTAAACAAACCAGAGTATCTTTTAAGAAGCATCCTCCCTCAAGGAAGTCAGAATTGCTTGAATTGGTGCATTCTGACGTTTGTGGCCCATTAAAGGTAAAGTCATTTAGTGGTGCACTTTACTTTGTTACTTTTATTGATGATTGTTCCAGGAAGCTATGGGTCTATGCTCTTCAGCGGAAAGGTCAAGTACTTGAAAAGTTCAAGGAATTTCATGCTATGGTTGAGAGGCAATCAGGTAAGAAGCTGAAATGCATCCGTAGTGATAATGGTGGTGAGTACCGTGGACCTTTTGATGTTTATTGCAGGCAGCATGGTATTAGACACGAGAAGACTCCTCCTAAAACTCCTCAGTTGAATGGTCTAGCGGAGAGGATGAACAAGACCTTGGTTGAAAGGGTTACATGTATGCTTTCGGAAGCAAAGTTGCCTAAGCACTTTTGGGGAGAGGCATTGCTTGCAGCTGTGCATGTTATTAATCTCAGTCCCGCTGTTGCTTTGAATACTGAGGTGCCAGACAAAATTTGGTTTGGTAAGAATGTTAGCTATGATCATTTGCGTGTCTTTGGTTGCAGGGCATTTGTTCATGTTTCTAAGGATGAAAGATCCAAGTTAGATAAAAAGACAAGGCAATGTATCTTTATTGGCTATGGTGAGGATGAATTTGGCTACAGGTTTTATGATCCTGTTGAGAAGAAGCTTGTTAGAAGTCGTGATGTACAATTCATGGAAGACCAGACCATTGAAGACATTGATAAGGTGGAGAAGACCACACCCGAGAAAGATAGTAATCTCACTGATGGTAATCCGATGAGGTTGCCCGCTCACAATTTGGAGAATGTTGAAACGGAAGCTCAAGACAATGAGCAACATGGTGATGTTGATGATCAACAGTTTGGAAGTGGAGTAGAGGTTCCAATTGATGATGCTCAAGAGGAACATGATGATGATGACGATCTTGGTGATATACCTGAATCACCTCAAGTCCAACTCAGGAGGTCTAATAGACAAAAACAACCTTCTACAAGGTATTCCTGTGATGAGTACATAACCTTGACTGACGGTGGAGAACCTGAGTGTTTTGAAGAGGCTTTGGATAGTGAAGAGAAGAAACAGTGGCTGGATGCAATGCAAGATGAGATGAAATCTTTGCATGATAATCACACTTACGACTTGGTGAAATTGCCTAAGGGCAAAAGGGCATTGGAAACTAGGTGGATTTTCAGGGTGAAACAAGATTCAAATTCTACACTTCCAAGGTACAAGGCCAGATTAGTGGTGAAAGGTTTCAGACAGAAAAAGGGTGTTGATTTCAATGAGATTTTCTCACCTGTGGTGAAAATGTCATCCATCAGAACTGTGCTAAGTTTAGCTGCTACTCTTGATTTGGAGGTTGAGCAGATGGATGTGAAGACAGCTTTCCTTCATGGTAATTTGGAGGAAGAGATATACATGAAGCAACCTGATGGTTTTCTTGTTAAAGGCAAGGAAGAATATGTGTGTAGACTAAGGAAGAGTCTATACGGTTTGAAGCAGGCTCCAAGGCAGTGGTATAAGAAGTTTGAGTCTTTTATGTGTGAGCAGGGTTACATGAAGACTACTTCTGATCATTGTGTCTTTGTTAAAAGTTTTTCTAATGATGACTTTATTATCCTGTTATTATATGTTGATGACATGCTTATTGTTGGAAAAGATATTTCCAAAATTGACAGGTTAAAGAAGACACTTGGCGAGTCTTTTGCCATGAAAGACTTGGGAGCTGCTAAAAGGATTCTTGGCATACATATCTCACGTGATAGGAGAGAAAAGAAGATTTATCTATCACAAGAGCAATACATTAGGAAGGTGTTGCAGAGATTCCAGATGGAAAATGCTAAAGCTGTGAGTACTCCTCTTGCTACTCATTTTAAACTGAGTGTTAAACAGAGTCCTTCAAATGAAGTTGAGAAGACCAATATGAGTAGAGTTCCTTATGCATCTGCGGTGGGCAGTTTGATGTATGCGATGGTGTGTACAAGACCAGATATTGCACATGCTGTTGGTACAGTTAGTCGATTTTTGTCAAACCCAGGTAGAGAGCATTGGAATGCTGTGAAATGGATTTTGAGGTATCTTCATGGTACAGTTGATATGAAGCTTTGTTTTGGAGGTGATAAACCTACTTTGATGGGTTACTCAGACTCAGATTTGGCTGGGGATATTGATTCCAGAAAGTCCACTTCGGGCTATTTGATAAAGTTTGCAGGGGGAGCTGTGGCTTGGCAATCAAGACTACAAAGGTGTGTAGCGTTGTCTACTACAGAAGCAGAGTTCATTGCTATTACTGAAGCATGCAAGGAGGTGTTATGGTTGAAGAAATTCTTGCAGGAGCTTGGTTTTAGGCAAGATAACTATTCATTGTTTGTTGATAGCCAAAGTGCTATCCATCTTGGTAAGAATCCAACTTTTCATTCTAGATCCAAACATATTGATGTGAGGTATCATTGGATACGTGATGCTTTGGATGCTAAGTTGTTGGAGTTGAAAAAGGTTCATACAGATGATAATGGTGCTGATATGATGACTAAAGCATTGCCAAGAGGAAAGTTTGAAGTTTGTTGTGAGATCGTCGGTTTGGCGGTTATCTCCACATAGTTGTGAGGGGGAGATTTGTTGGGTATTGGGCTCCCTTCCTATGTGGAGAAAAGGCCCAAAATTTGAGAAGCCCATGTCTCACTTAAACCTAGTGGAGAGGAGGCTATAAAATAAAGAGAGAGGCAGAACAATAGAGTCAGAATACACTGAAAGCCCTAACACATAGAGGGAGAGGTAGAGGGAAAATTCTGTTCACGTTTTTCATAGAGCTGTCGCAGTAAATTCGGCGCTGCGGATTCGTTCACCGTTGGATCGGGTTGAAATTTTTACAGCAGGTTCGGAACTCATTGCTCTTCATTCTGACCGGTCGGATCTTTGATACGAGGTCTGAGTTGGGAGATATTAATTTCGCACTGCAGCAGTTTTGTAGAGGTTTTCCCCTCTTATTCTTCTCTATTTGAGAGCTTTGTTGCTTTGTTATTTGGTTGGGTGTTGGCACTAATTTGTGCTATTGATTGAGACTCTTTTGTAATCTTGTTGATCATAGTGAAGCTATTTCTTTGGTCTGGACGACTCGTGGTTTTTACCCTTGATTTGAGGGGTTTTCCACGTTAAAAATCTTGGTGCCTTTATTTGTGCTTTTGGTGATTTATTATTGCTGCTCTTTGATTATTGCTCCTCATAGATTCTTGCAAGTTAGGGGAAATTATATCCGCTGCATTCTCTGGTATATTGTTTGTTGTTGTTTTCCCCATCAGAGTGGTATCAGAGCCGATGGTTAAAATCGGTTCAGACGAGTGCAGTAAGGTCCCTGTATCGAAAGTCTTCCTGGCAAAGAGTTCCAGGTAAGCGTGTCCCGTTAAGATGAACGGCGGTACGAGAAGGGGTACTCGTGGTTGGGAATGCTTCCGCTGGAGGGGGAGTGTACCAATGTGGTTGAAGGGACTCACCCTTGAGGGGGAGAATGTTAGGAATCCAAGTGTGAGTCTAAGTCCCACATTGACCAGTATTGAGAAAGTAGAGCACCATATAAGGATCAAGGCCCATAAACCCATTGCCTTAAGGTTTTGGGTTGAGAGTGGTGTCAATGTCTTATGTGATTGGGCTCAGGTCTCATTGGTGTTGTTCTCCCCGGTGAAACCCCCTCTGTAAAACCTGACAGTAATATAGGCCTGGCTCGTCAGGTCGACCCGTAAAAAAAATGCGGGGTTGGTCAGGGTAGTAAGCCCGCAAACCCACAGTGGCCCGACTCGAATAAGCCCACGCAGACTGATTGCGGTCCGCATAAAAAAAAAACTTGCACTTGTGTATATTAATTATTTTTTTTATGAATTATTGCATTAACGTTTCAAATTCTTGTATAACTGAAAAAGACAAGTATTATGTATTTTTTAATGTGCTAAAATTTAAAGAATGCATTGTGTATGTCATAGTATGAATATGATGAAAATGTTAAATTATTAATTTATTATCCAACTATCCAAAGTCTTTACTTAATTTTGTGAACTTCTTAAAGTTTCTCAATTTTATCATAAGAATTAAAAAAAAACGGACCAGCCCGCGGACCCGCAGACCAAGTGCAAGGCGGGGCGGACCAATGATTGCAGCCAACATAAATTGTACATGTCGGGACAGGACGGACCAGCCCGTGATGTATAAACCTTATGTGGACCGAGTCTAAACGAGTCGGACCACCTGCATTGACATCCCTACTTTTTACGCAATTTAATGATCTTGGTGATTACTCGTTTTCTCTTTGGTGATGTGAAGTGTCACTATATCTCAGTGGTTATCGGAATGTGCAAATGATAGAATATAATTTGAGTGAAAGTTGAAAACACCCATAATAAAAGAAGGCTTGAAATTGGTGAAAAGACTTATAAACTTTCAACGTCAAACTTCCAATAGTAAAATTTAACATATTGTAATAAAGCACTGATTCAATGCAGTGTTAATTTACTACACCGCTTTTGAAACCTTTTATTTTTCTTAAATTTTGACTTCAATGCAAGGACTCCTAATCACATTAATATTTTATTTAGCTGTAGACAAAAATATCCATTTTCAAGAGAAAAAAATAAACTTTTATTCTTATAACTTTTTGTTCCAATTTTTTTTTGTCATATCTATATACTTAAATAAAAAACATCATTAAAATTATGATTTTAATGTGATATATCCTCAAATGAAAGGAACAGATTCAGCATTGACTTTTTCTCAGAAATAAATTAGGTAACTTTCAATGCATTTATATTTATCTTGGTGTAGTTTAACTTTGATTGAATGATAATGAAACTTCAGCCAACAGAAAAACAACAAAAAGGAGTGTGACTTTCAAAACTGACTTTTGGGTGCTCATAATCCATACACACTAATTTATCTTGCTATCACTAGCGGTTGAGTTCAAAAATTGAAAATTTTCACCGTTTTGTTATTATTAATTATTACAAACTTAATCTTAACAAACTTCTAGTAGCTATAAAAAAAACGGCGTTGCCACGACAATGATTCAATGCATTCACGCCTCCACGGTACAACCAAAACAATTGCTTATTCAGAGTATGATTCACTCTACCTAGTATTTTTCCTTCTCATAAAGCTATAACTACAGTTTGAATTCCAGAATCACGTTCAACCACTCCCAATTATGATTTTAATAAACATATTATCAGCAATAAAACTGTCAATCATGCTATGTATCAGTGACTGATACAAACCACTCTGCAATTTGCTTGCTGTACACAAACTCTAATTCAACTAGCTATAAAATATATTTATATTGTCCCACAAAAGTTTTTTTCAAATTGCCAAGATAGTTTAGATGTTTGGATATGCAACATAAAGTGATCCAAATATGTTGTAAACTTCGAACTTACATTGAAAATACCAGCTCCGGAAGTCATGATAGAACAAGATATCCTTCAAACATTATAGTAAGAATGGAAAAAGGATAGATCAAACAGAAAAGCTACATAAAATGACTTCTATGAAAATAAAAGTGCCCATATTTTATGGGCAAGCAATTACAGGATGTTGTAATGTGGGGAAAGTTCTGTAGTTTAAAAATCAAATGCGAAGTTGCTGGTGGACAATTAATGCCAGATTGCTCATAACATGATCAAAATACTTTCAAGCACATAATATAATATTCAGAGGCAAAATATGCCCAATGGTGATCGAAAAAGCCTTCAAAACTTGACAGTAAACCTATCAAGCAATTGAAACAATATATTGGAATCAAGCTACATCTCAAAATTCCATGTGGTCTCAGCAATAAGTTTGGGAGCTTTCAATTCCTCAGCCAAGTTAACAGATGCTAGAATCTGGAAGACAAAGCTTAAAGTTAGAAAATATGTGTGAGAAACAACAAGATGATACTCAGGAATTACTTAATTATATTGGGGAGGGGGAGTCAATCCATTTAACCAAATTTAATGCAGAAAATAGATTATAGCAGAATCCTAAGAGTCAAACCTAAATTGATTAATTTATTAATAGAAGAACACACAAGGCATCCATAAGTCATGTACGAACGGTTCTAACTTCTAACATTTCCAAGACTAAAATATATTTAAAAGAAACGGAGAGCAAGAAAGATCACAACCATGACCAGTATCTTGTTGTATGTATGCCGCCACATATGTAAGCAACTAATTAAGGCTAGGAAACTTAAGGGAAAAATCAAGACTACAGTATAAAGCATTGGCAACTTTCAAGTCAAATGAGAATGAATAAAGATAATCAATCAGTACACATTGCATCCCTTCTTTGACCAATAATTGTCCATTTAGGATGCTGATCGAATTATTTATGGTTCACAATATATATAATAAATAATCCGATACAGCCTTTACACTGATTGTTAGCACCCAAGAAAGGTGAAATTTCCGGTCCCCCTTATCGCATTTCCAGCCAGCAAATTGTGCCTCCTCGCACATAACCAACTTCACGATAAGCTACTGGCTTCATTATATTCAAACACCCCAAGATGAATGACTACATCCTCAGTATAACAGTCTTCATTCATAAGCTTAATCATCAGTCAACTAAGAAACGTTCCCTTGGTAAATGAACCCTTGAGGTTCCTTCTACTAAAAATCAACCATGAGCGAATGCTCTAGCAATATTCAATAGAAAAGCATACAACAAGACTCGTTGAACCAATGACCAAAATTCGTAATTATTTGCTGAAAGAGATTAAAGTTACACAACACACTAACACGCAAAGTTCCTCATCCAAAATCAACTCAAGCAAAACACAAACACATGAAAAAGAAAATCTTAGATTTTGGATTTACATCTAACTCAATCTCAAATTTGGGATGACCGTTACACTTCCCTCGCGCTGAAGACTAAACGTTACAAGCATATGCTTAAAAGCTAGCTCATACAATTAAGTTATCTTTCACATATATTCATTCACTAATTTTAGTCCTATCATTACTCAATCTAAGATCACTAATACCTCATTCTAAAGACAGAACATATCAAAAGTGGCATTATCAAAACTAACCACCTGCAAACGGTCCAAACGGAGTAGCCTCATTGACCGAACAACAACATTCTAAAACCATATTAGAATTTGGGGTTTCCTTCAAACCTCAAAAGCTAACACATGAAATGGACTATTTTGAATTTGTTAGTAAATCCCCAGTCAAATATGAGATCCACTCCACATATCTATAAACTCTATCAGAAACATCAAAACTCAAACATATAAAAATTCTCACAAAAAAAAAAGAAAAACAAAACCACAACTATCATCCAAATATTCATATTGATTTCCGGATTGCCTCACCTTGAATCCAGCATTGTGTTTGGG
This sequence comes from Vigna unguiculata, assembly GCF_037176805.1. Lineage (NCBI taxonomy): Eukaryota > Viridiplantae > Streptophyta > Magnoliopsida > Fabales > Fabaceae > Vigna > Vigna unguiculata. Next base: position 1,514,225 of record NC_140799.1, on the reverse strand, counting down.
ATTCCGCGCCCACTCAACTCCCAAAACCTTGCTAGATGTCTGGTATGTGGCCCTCAACGAGTCATCACCGTAAACCTTTCTCGAAACGGCGAAATCCCACGAGTTCTTCGCCACATCATAGGTGGGTTCAATCGTGGTCAACCCCTTGTGAACATAACTGTACTTCAACTTGCAGTTCCCCGAGTCCAGCGCGTAATTCGCCGAAACCTTGTTAGCAGGATCCAACACAAAGGTCCCGTCCAGTACGGTCCGGTTATCCCCTCTGCTATGCATGTAGTTCAAATTCAACGCCCTGTCCCCAACCCTAACCGTGTTCATGAAATGGAACCGAATGTCCTGCAAGAAAAACGGTGTCAGAAAAGGCTATTATTGAAGTAGTGGAAGTGGCTGGAATTTGAAAAAAAATGGAACCTTTTTGGGAACGTTGTAGTCGACGATGAAGGAGCCGGGTTTCTCGACGGCGAGAGACAAGCCGGTGAGGCTGGGGCCGTTGATGAAAGTGGCTTCCGTTACGGAGGCGCGGAACTTGACGTCGGCGGCGTTGACGGCGACGGTGGCGAAAGCGGCGCCGTTTTTGTCGACATCGTACTTGCCTTTGAGAGTGGCCTTCATTGTAAACAACGGAAGGGAAGTGCGAAGAGACAAGAGAAAAGAATGGTTGCTGGTTGCGCCAAACGCAGCCGAATGTCTCAAAACGCGGAATAATAAATGGTTAGAATCCTCACGCTCTTCACCAGCCACGCCCACATTCTCTTACTTCCTTTTTCTGGGCCTCACTAACTACTACTGGGTTTCGTGCTGTGAACAATTGGCCCGTTCAAAGTCAAACTGGGTTTTCTGCTTTTCCTTTCTCTTCAATTCCTGTTTCTTTCAATTATATATTTCACCAAATCTTTTATAAATCTAGATATTTTTAATTAAATTATTATTTTAAATTTTGGACTTTTAATTAAGTTTATATTTTTAATTTTTTCAATAATTAAACATTGTTTGTTTATTTTCTTTTTATTTATTAAAAAAATTAGTTTTGTAATTGATATAAAATCATGATCATTAGTTTGAGGGTACAACAAATAAACAATACAAAAGAAAATTTGGTAGAGAATTCAGATTTAACGATTTAATGAACAATACAAGAAAATCTAGTAGAAAATTCAAATTTAACGATTTGAATATAATATTCTAACTATTAAAACATTTTTTAATTAAAAGTAAAAATGTTCATCATTTTAATTAATCGTAGTATCATTTTATATCAGTCACAAATCATAAAAATTAGCAAAATAATATAATTATCTACAACTTAGTATTTTTGCGCTAAATAAATTTAATAGAAATTCATTTAAAAATATTCAAACTTATCTACAACTTAAACTCATTTAATCTTTGCATTTGTATTCACAAAAATATAGATTAAGACTTTAGATTATAATATCTCACTTAAACTGTTTACTTAGTTCTTTGATTTGATTAATTAAAGTGATTATGATTTCTTTACATCTTTCGGTCTTGAATTGTCATCAAATAATTAATTTTCTTTGATGGCATAATAATAATAAAGAAAAGTAACAATGACTTTTCAGATTAGGGTGAAGTTACTTATGAATTTCTACTGTAAGAGCCTCTGTATTTCAAACACAATTTTAAATTTAGACTAAAATAGTTATTTTAAAAAATCCCCGTACAATATTACCCTTACAAGTTTTTCAAAATATGTAGATTAAAATTGAAATACAATATTTATTTAAAATTATTGAAGATTAAATTAAAGAGAAAGGCAAAAGAATATACCATGTTCAGAATACATATTTTAAAAAACTTTTCAGTATTAGCCTTTATTTAATTATAAAAGAAAAATAAATTGATTTTCATTCTGTTAATTTAATGAAAAGATTTTAGATAAAAAGAAGGAGAACAATACGACACCGTATATCTGAAGGGCATGTATGAGTGCAAACCCTAATCTTCACGCAACCCTTATTTAAAGTCTTTGAGTTCAGCCTCTTTTAGCCGTCTCTCAGAACAGAGTTGTAATTCTCTGATTTCGAATGTGTAACATTTTCTATTTCTCTTCGTTTTCTACTTCCGCAATGCATTGCTATGATTCCGATTATGCCATAAATTTTCTGTGTTGAATCCCTCTATAGCATTGTTTGATTCCAAAGGAATTCGATTGGATTGTGCATTTTTAGTTTTTTTAAGTTGTTTTTTCCATTGTTGATCCACTGCATCTGTTTTACCCTCTCCTTTTTGTATCCAATTCCAATGGCGATGGAGATATAACTGATGCACAGATTTTAAAGGTTGGCTTACCAGCCCATTGCACATATTTTGAAATTGCCATGGGTCAAATGGACCTACCGAAATGCCCTAGATGAAAACAAAACACGATTTTTTTATGCATTTATGTGTTTTTTGTATCTGCAAAAAGAGATTTGGCAGTGACGATTCAAATTTTAAACCGCTTATTGATATACTGATAAGCTGTGATGACAACATTTTTTAATCTGATGCCATTAAGCTTGTATTTTAGATTTTCGTTTTGTTTTTGTAGCGTCTCTTTCCCTGATTTTTCAGTGAATCTAATATTGTGACCAAGGGTTGGCAAGTGATGCTAAAATTTCTTATCCTACACACTGAATTACTCTGTGAAGATCAAAAACTCCGCTTATTATCTGATGCCTTCCTTGTCATAGGTTTGTATTGTAGAGTTTAATGTTAATTTTGATTGTCTCTGTGTTTTATTAAAAACTAATTGATTTGTTTAAAGTATTATTGAAATCATCAATGATGAAGAAATGCAGACGGGCGGACTGAACTGATGCCATGTTGATTGTCTGCCACTTCCACATTTGGAATTTCTCTGAGATTAAGTTTCGTGTTGTTTTTATTTTAATTCATTATGCGATTGATTGTGTTGTTTAATGTTTTTATTATTATTTTTTGCTGGGAATTAGTGTTTGATTTTGTTAAAGAACAATCTTTCTGCTATGATGAGGTTGCATAAATATGTCTGGACATATGAGAATTCTGTGATATAATAATTGCTTCTTCTGAGCAGAGGTATTAGCCTTGAAGTCTGGATTTCAAAATAGATTAGAACCCTAATTTTTCATCTCTGGTTTTCAAAATAGATTAAAACCCTAATTTTTCAGGCGTAATAGGAACTTATTTTTTCATTTATATGTTCAATATGAATAAGCCAATTGGTGAAATAAATGCATACGCTTAAAAATTTGGTAGTTTCTAAATTTTGACCTACTTCACAATCATATCTCCCACTTTTGAACATTTAGAACAATAACTTATATCTACTTCATCTCGATTTGAAAGTTGTCGAAATGTCTTGGCTCACAAGAGAATGAAAGATTAAATAATGTAATTATGGCAATATAACTTATTTTGTTTTTATCTAAGCTCATTTTGATTTAGTTGACCTAATTGAATCATAAATTTACTTTACCTATAAAATAACCATTTTAATTTAAAATTACAAATATTTTAGAAATATATAACGTTATGATTTATATTTATATATGCAAGATTCGTCTTGTCGTGAATATTTATTTTAAAACACCAATACATCGTGATGATGACTAATTATGCAATTAAATGACATTCTCATCCGAGAAAAGAATTAGAAAGGGTTATAATATAGATGATGTCTTATGTTTTGCACATAATGTCAATTTAAAAAAATGTATACATTAAAAGCAATTTTTATTTTTTAGCAGTGATACAACTTCTATCATTCTCAATAATCTTTTACATACAACATAATTCACTAAAACAAAATTTCAAATCTATTATAAATTTCACTTGATATTTTTTTTACATTTATAATTAGCATTCAAATACAATCCATTAAAAAGGCAAGAAGAGAAAAAACAGAAATCCAAAGAGTGAAAATATTTTGGCTTCAACAAAAATATGTTCACTTAAATAAAATTGAGTGAAAATATACTAACTCGGTGTTAAGTTTGGGTGAGCAAAAATCCTTTCTTTCAACGAAAATATGTTGTTTTTTATGATGTCCCGGGATTCTGTGTTTAGAATAAATGTAAGTGAAGCCTAAAACTCTTGTAAATCAATTAATCTAACTATTTTGAGTATTAGCATAATTGTTTAGGACAACTTTGAAGCATGGAAAGATTTTTCATAATCCAATAATTGATCAGCTTACTTTTTTAATTTATTAAGTTATTCACTAGAGCCATTGGATGTAAAATATGAACTCGATAATTGATTAGATTATTTTTCTAAGCAATTAATCTTAGTAGTATTTCCTTTTTAAGCCAACATTGATTTATATTTTGAAAGATGATATTTTTGCAATCAGAGGCAATTGAGTATTGAGACAGAAGAATTCTTATGTTCTTGGAGATCACAGTATTGGGTTTTTAAAAATTCGTCAAAAAATTTTTAAGATGAATATGATTTTGAGAGCTTTGACTTGGCACTAGGGATTAATTGTAATTCCTGCACATAAAGGTGTATTTGTTCCTTCTATTTTTTTGCAAATTTCATTTTTTTGTATTACTTTCATTGTGTAGGTGAATAATTGATTGCAATTGTGTAAGTGGGGATAGTTCTTGACAAGTATATCGAGTTCTTGGTTCATTAGAGTATAGAATTATTTAAATGTGCTTGTAATTAACTCTTTGAAATAATGGAAATCTTCTAAGCCGAGGTTGCTTAGAAGAAAACTCGATGTAGATTTTAATTTGAATCGAACTTGTATAAAATTGATGTCCTCTTGTTCTTTCCATTATTACTTTTCTTTGTTGATTTCAAGATAATCCATGAAATTATGGATCTTAACATAATTTGTTAATTGATTAGAGAATTTGATAAAGATCGAAAATTTGTTTCAAAATTAATTAAAAGATTAAATTTTTGAAAAATCAATTCACTCATTCTTTGATATTTGTATATTGGACATATCTCCAATATATACTAGTTTGTTGTAAAACACTTGTCAAAATCACTTAAATTAATATAGTTTAATGCTAAAATTTTAAAATTTAACACATTATAAATAAATTGTTTATTTTCAAATTTTACAATTGCTGTATATTTTCAATTTTACAATAGATTGAATATGAAACCGGGTTTTGTCAATTCGGGTTATCATTGACAATGAATCGTTTAATTCGATTTGAATTTATTGTATATGAAGCCATTTTTTTTCAAAAAGAAATTAGAGACTTAAAAATTATTTAATTTCCTTATAATGAGCTAATTTTGATTTTTACATTTAGACTTTCATAAGTATTTACTTAAAAATGTCTATTTATTCCGGTGTATAATAATTAAATTATAATTAAAATTTGTTTGCATCATAGATTTTTATTTTCAAGCACACTTTGTCATTTTATTTACGTGAATAACACATTGTACATAACATTTACATGCATAGCACACTTTTCTCTTTAGATGGGAATTCGGTTTCCAGGACCCGAATGTCAGTCTTGGTTTTGGATATTTTTTTCATTTCCCATTCAGAATTCGGTCCTCAGTTACCCAAATTCTGAGATGGTTTTCTTTCGTGTTTTATATAAATAAATTAAAATTATGGTTTTTGTATTTTTTTTAATAAAATAGATATTAAGAGTTAATTTTTTTTCTTTTTGTGAGAAATGTTTAAAGGTTAAAATTATTTTTTTGAAAAATACATTTAGTATTGTGTTTTTAGTTATTTTAGGTATTATTTGAAAAAATAATTTTTTTTTCTTTTTGAATTTGCTGATTTAAAAATAGATTTTGTATTGTGTAGTAAGTTATTTTATGTGTAATTTGAAAATATAAACGTCAATTTAATTTAATTTTTTTTATAATTTGTGTAGTATTAATTTTTTTAATAGATGTTTATAAATATTGAAATTATAATTATCTTTTAATTTTGCATAATTTTAAAAATTTGTATATTATAAACACTGAAAATTTGTAAAAAATAATTTAAAAATGAAGGAAATAACTAAAATAATTTAAAACTATTTTATTATTGTATTTTAAATAATTTTGTTACTTGTTTTTGGTTTATGTAAAATAAGTAACAATAAAAGATAATAAGAAAAGATGTATCATTGAATTGAATTAAGTATAAATTTATTGAACACAATTAAAAGTACAACATAAACTAAGGGGTTTGATGTGGATCATCTAAGTGCAAGGTTATTAGGACAATAATTTCTTGTGTGTCCTTCAGTTCTACAATAGAAACACTTTCTTGATTGTCTTCCTTCCTTAATGTCCATCTCAGTCCGAACTCTACTTGATTTAGGATGACCCCTCTCGCTTCTTGTTGTGGCAGGATGAGGTCAAACCTGTGGCCCTTGGTATGGTGGCCAATATTCTTCATGTCTTAACTCGCCAAATAAATTTTCATATACTTTCATGACGACATCCAGCCTATAATGCAATAACATGTGAACATGGTAGATGTATTTTTTGAAACTTTCCACAATCGTACCACCTTTCATCTAATCTGACTACAAATTTTCATGCAGGACTTACTTCTCTGGAATTCACCATCTCCTCCACTCTGAATCTTGTCGTATTTCTATCAAATTCAACGACATGGTGCGTGTTTAACTTGGAGTCCGCATCTTGTAGGAAGTTGGTCGCATATTTAGAGTACACATGACAACCACTGACCATTGCAGTTATTTGCCTACCTCTTTTTGTGGAGTATGTGTTGCACCTGGTGTATGTGGGCTATAATATGGATGAAATTGGCAAATTCCTAGTCTTCTTCAGGACAGAATTTATTGCTTCCGCTAGATTTGACCCCACCTTCTTCCTTGATCATATGCAAGACAACACTGCTCTCTTAGTATTTGGTCTACCCAAGCTGCTGCTCATGGGTTGTCTTCTCTAATGATGTTGTAGTAGTAGTTACAGCGTGGCTCTGTCAATGCGTACGCTACAAATATAATTATAGGACGAATTTATTTTCTAATAATGGGTGTGAATAATTAACAACTAAAAAATGAAAAAGACAAATTTACATGTAATAACTTATCCATGTTGACGAGGTCCTTTTTCAGAGTTGTATTCTTGAATCTTTTTGTAAAATTTTGTGCAATGTGTCGAATAAGTTTGGAAGTCCATCCCTTGGATCTTTATTTGCCTTGTCCATTATTATGCGAATAAGTTTAGACAGCCGAAACCTCTATGGATGCAGATCATGATTGTCTTTGCAGATGCAAAGTAGACACCAGTTTGAGCATCACTGGCGATTTCTCCATCGTCATATACACAGACAAACATTGATCCTTCCATCTGAGGTTGTGGTGTAACCTGACTTTCGATGATTTTTTAGAGTGAAGTGAAATTTCAAGATTAAGATAGTGAGTTTAGAAAGTGATGGTAGTCTTTTATACCGAAATTAAAGTTATCATGTCACTTTCTGTTATGTGAACATGTGACTTGCACGATAGTTAATATTATCATGTGAGTGACACGAGCTTTTATGTACTCATGTGATTGACATGACTTCTTATGTACCCATGTGAGTGGCACGAATTATTATGAACCCATGTGACTGGCACGACCTCTAATGTTAGCATGTGACTTGACTACATTTTATAAGAGATTAGCATTTCACCACCCTTATTTTTTAAGTTCAAATTCATTGAAATTAAAAGCTGCATAAACATTTGATGAAGAAGAATGTCATAAATAAAAATACATACTTTAAATAAGAAAATATAAACCTCAATCTAAGTTGAGGGATATGTTGAAGTTATTAGAAAAATCAAAATAAACTTCGTCAGAAATTGCGTTATTATGCCTTGTTGTAATAAATGTCATTATCTCAACTAGAAGATGACATGCTTTTATCGTTCACATGTAAAAAATGGATTCAGCATCGTCATCTCCATACATCGTCATCAATGCCTTCCGCAACAAATCCAGGAGGGACATGGTACCACGGATGGCTTAGTGGGGGCTTAGATGGTCCCATCAAATGACTTCTTATGATGATGCGCATATGGTTAAGTGTAACCCCATTTGGAAGTCTACATAAGGAGAACCTTCCATCTTCAAAATCAATAGCAGCATTAAAGGAATTATATGCATTCAACTGCTCAAATAAAACCATTTTTACTTATTATACTAGATCACTCCACAACTTTCAAACTAAAGAACCACAACCTTAAATAGAACTGATTACCTTCACCTGGATAGCGTGGTAAGAAAGATAATTACTTTCACCACTGTAAAAGTTGGTGCATCTTTGAAATAAATGGTCTCACTTGCACCTTCTAATTATGACAAGACTTATCAACTTTATTGGGTGGTGCCAAAGTTGATTTATTATATTACTCTTCTAAAACGTGATAGATACTTCAATTGAGATTACGTACCAATTCAGAAATTTACTTTGACCATTGTAAAAGCTGATGCATATTTCAAATAATTGGTCTCACTTGCACCTTCTAATTATGATAAGACTTGTCAACTTTATTGGAAGGTGCCAAAGCTGGTTTATTATATCACTCTTGTAAAAGGTGACAAATACTTCAATTGGAATAATGTGCTCATTCAAAAATTTATTCTCACCACTGTAAAAGTCGACGCATCTTTGAAATAAATGGCCTAACTTGTACCTTGTAATTATGACAAAACTTGTCAACTTTATTGGAAGGTGCCAAAGCTGACTTATTATATCATTATTGTAAAAGGTGACAGATACTTCAATTGGGATAACGTGCCAATTAAAAAATTTAATTTGACCATCATAAAAGGTTACACATATTTGAAATAAATGGTCCCACTTGTACCTTCTAATTATGACAAAACTTGTCAACTTTATTGGGAGGTGCCAAAGCTGATTTATTATATCACTCTTGTAAAAAGTGACAAATACTTCAATTGGAATAACGTGCCCATTCAGAAATTTACTCTCACCACTGTAAAAGTTGGCGCATCTTTGAAATAAATGGCCTAACTTGCACCTTGTAATTATGACAAGACTTGTCAACTTTATTGGAAGGTGCCAAAACTGATTTTTAATTCAGAAATTTACTCTCACCCTGCAATTTGGACAAGACTTGCCAATGTATTGGGATAGTGTGCGAATAAAGATACATATGGTCGTACACAGTAAATTCATTAATGGTATCACATGCAACCTGACACTATGATAAGATGTGTGCACTTTTTTGGGATATCAGGTCATGTAAACCTTATTTGAATTCATAGCAAGACCCACAACTACTTGCCTTATAAATACATAAACTCCAAAAAAAAACTTAGTATACTCTGTTACTGCATAACAAATCAACCACTATCAACTCAAACCACAATCAAAATATGAACTCATTCCAATTTTTTGACATGGAACACTTTGGCATTATGGTACTTGTAATGTCTTTCATTAAATAAATATTTTTTTGTTCAATTATACTTTATAAATTTCAATTAAAATACACAAATATTACTAAAACAAAATTTCAAGTTACAAGAAAACAAGAAAAATAATTAATTTCAATCAAAATTTTAGTCATTTATTTATTAGGATATTTGAAAAATATAAATTCTAACTTTATAATTAAACTTAATACCTACAATAAACTTAGTCCATTATTTTTCTCAGCAATTAATTATTGTGTTGTAATCCAATCACAAATAGTTATATTATTCATTTTTATAATATATCATACAAATATTATAATTTCAAAACTTAAATAAAGTTTCAAGTCTAAAATCTAAGAAATTTATATACTTTTAATAAAACAATAAAAACAATGTGATTTTATATTAATTTTAATATCACTTTATATTAGTTATGAAAACTCATTCTTGAAACAAGATTAATAAATATGTAAGATAATAGTCACATCATCTAATTAAGTTTAAATGAAAAATTTAAATATAAAATATAAACTATATATTTAATAAACAAAAAATAATAATTAAAATTATCTAAATTTATGAAACTACATACAGAATATTTTATAAAAAGTTGACACAAATTTATGAAAAAGTAAATAAATTTTACTAAAAGTTGGCTATTTATAAGAAGCTTCTAGTATTTCATTTATTTACATTCAAGAATTATTCAATAGTTGTAAACTGAAACAATTTCAAACAGTGTCATGTTTTGCAGACAAAAAATCTTCCTAGAATTCATTAGTAACTTATTTTATTTAACTGGACCTATAATATTTTCGGCCTATATATTTTATTTAACTTCATGGGAAGTCAAACAAAAAATGTAATTAACTGGACCTATAATAAATGGTAAAGCAGAACTAGCATTTTCGGCCTCCATGCTTTTACTATAGTCGCGACTTTGAAAGACGCAAGAGTTGAAATCATTAGGAAACGGATTTGAAAGACGGTAATATTTAGATAAAATCATTGTCACCGCGAAGTGTCAAAACAACTCCTAACATTAGATAACAAAATTGGTTAAGCAGATCCAATAAATTCTGCTAATGTTCTGTATAAAAAAAGAACATAAAACACCTAAAACGGGAAAAACCATTTACAAAGTACGACCAAAATGTATATACATCTACCGACACAACCTCTCTTCAATTAATCTTCTACACTTTGGATCTCACCCATCATGATACGGTTACTCACAACGTTAAATCCCAAAACTGAAGGGCTCACCTTTTTCCCCTTCTTACCTTTCTTCTTTCCACCACCACCTTTAGAGGATCCTTCAGAGTAGTCAACATCCTGTGTGTCTGCATTACCTGAAGCTGTCCATGATGCACCATGTCCACCAACTTTCTTCTCATTCTTACTCTGAAAAGCTATATCCAAAACATCCGATGGTAACAACTCCTTGTAATTCAGGAACTTATCAATGAATTCATGCTCGGGATCATATGATCCAAGGTTTTCTATGAGGAGCAGTTCAGCTTCCGATCTGGATTGCTTCAAGCAAAATTCAAGGAAACTTGTATCTGCAATAATTACCATGCAACCGCACCAGAAAAATTAAGAGCTAAAACAAAATTTATGGTGATTAAAAAATAAATGTTCTATTCAAACGCATGATTCAATCCATGGTTACAATATACAGAGCCAAATCCATGGTGTCATTTAAAATGTTCAACTCAAATAAGTCTTAACGATGGACATACCTTTTGAGCCAATAAGCCTAACACACTCATTCTCACACCAATCTCTAAAATCCGTGGCTTCTGAAAATGTAACAAATAATTTCATCTCTTAGGAAGTTTGTCAAAACACCCAGACAGGATTAGGATATTCTGCAATCGGCAAGTACAATAAACAAATAATAAAGTATCTTTGTTTTACCAGAATGCTTTGTCATGGCATCTTTTTTCAATTTCAGCATTGATTGAGAAGAGGCAGGAGATGATGCTAGAGACCGTTCAGCTTGTTTACCACTCACTGATTTCTGTTTCGTCAATAGTCCGGGGGAATTACCTTTCGAGGTTACGTTTTTTGAACCCCAGTTCCCTTGGCTAGCAAGCTGAGGGAAATCAGACCTGCTCAAAGGGACAACAAATAAATCAGCCACAGCTCATCAACTGTGCTACCAAAACTGGATTCAGTATAGACGAATATAATTTTTACAGATGCCAAAACCAAAAATTTCATAACAAGAACAAAAAACATACTTTTAATTTTCAACACCATTAATAATAGAGGGACTAAATTAGCAAATTATCTAACAAGAGAAACAAAAAACAAAATGTTTATCACATTCTTCCCGGTGTAATATTTAAGACGTAAAGATGTGTTAATTAGTTGCAGTGCTTCTGCAAACATTTCTAAACAAAAATGTGTTACAAGTCAAAGAAAGCCTATAATAAAAATAAGATTGAAAGTCTTAAGATAAAAAGTTGGAGAGTAAAATTTTCAAACGCAAATACAAAGAGATAGAGATCGTACTGCTTAGCATCTTGCTTAGATTGCTCCATTGGACCCCAGAACAAATCATCATCCCCTTTGTATTTTGATTGAGAAGCTTGGGTATTTATCTGAATTGGAGAAGCAGCTTTAGATGGAGAGGATGCAGAAACCGACCATGAAGAAGCATTACTCCGTGTAGACTGGGTAGGCTGAGATTTTGGAGGCGGAGGCACTGGGCTAACAGGAATTGCAGAAGAGGCCTTTTTCTCCTGCTCCTTTAGAATGTCCCTCAATGAAGTAGGTTTTGGAACCCTACCGGAATCAGTAGACCATGCTGGAGAAGGAGACGAGCTTGGTGGTTCTCGCTCTCCTTTCCAAAGAACAAAATCACTAAAAGAGGGTCCTGCGGGGATGACAGGCAACTCTTCCTTTTCCTGCTGTGCCAAACGGGAGTTTTTTCCCTTTTCATTGGGGCTTGAAGCTATAGGTACATCAGATGATGCAATGGGCAATGAAGCTTTAGTTGCTGAACCCTTCGATTTTGTTGACTTTTTTCGGCTTCTTTTAGTGTCTTTCGCCTCAATAAAATGGCCGTCATCCAATGATTCCGACTGTACAACTATATTATGTGAGGGCAATATACTATCTGGAATCTCAGCATCTATTTCATTAGATTTCTTTAGAACTTCTTCAGCTAATAGATCATGCAGAGGACTTTTCTTGCTCTTGACATTTTGAGAAGTTTCAGACTTAACATGATTCTCGGTATTGCGCCCTTCTTTGACACCTTCACTAGATACCTTCAAGGAGTCAGGATTGGCCACAATCCCAGCCCAAGGACTTGCTAGGGTCATTGAATTGACAGAAACAGCAACATCAGATACAAGTGTTTCAGTCTCAGCCTTCCTTTTTTCTTCCTGTTGAATTTCTAAGAAAGATTTCGCTTTGACACCTGGAGCAGGTTTCCAAGCCCGTCCGGCAGGTACCTCAGTTTTTTGTGTCAAAAGAGTAGTTGAATTGATCTCACCTGCATCAACTGCTTCAGTTATCTTTCCAGTAATAATACCAGACCAACCACCAGCTTGTTGGTGATCATCACCAGTCTCTGGGACAGCACTTCCAGTCCGAGTTCCCTTAACTCTTGTTTGTTGCATATTTGTATCATTTAACGATTCGTCAATCTTAGCTTCCCTAAAATCACTTAACTTCGCCATTTCAGTTTCCGACTGCTTTGATGGCTGCAAAGTCAAATTTTTTACCACTCCCTTTGTTTGATCAAAAGACTGAGATTTGGTTGATTTTTGCTTCTTAGATTTCTTCTCACTAGCCTTTTTAGGTTCTTGAGGTTCAATCTTTCTCATATCTCCCAGAGAAGGCTCGGATATAGTGCTGTCCTTCCCAGCATGTTGCTCTTGATGCACAATATCCAATTTGGTCTTCACCTCCGTACCAGGACCACTCACCGGTGGTGACACACTAGATACAGCTGTAGATAAGGCGATGCTGGATGCAAAAGACTCCACATTTCCAGAACTTTCCCCAGGCTTAGAAGTTGAGGTCACAACCACGGCATCAGGCCTAAAATTGCTTGGCTGCACCTGTTCCACTGACTTAGCAGCGTAATCAGAAGGAGAAAGAGATGGAATGAGTGGTTCCTCTTTGGATCTGTTCTGATCAAGCAATGCAGAACCATCAACCTGAGTTGATGATACTGGAAATGACTCCTTCTGATACTGATCAATAATTTGTTCAGTAAGATTAGGGCCCCAATGTTCTGGAAGAGTATCACCAAATAATTGGTGTGGAAGACGTATAGAAGCTTGGCTGCTTACATTAGAACTTGTATCTTGACTAACTTTAGGTGGTAGATTCAAAGAATTAGAATTATGCTCATTATGCACATTGGGGATTGCTGTCTGAGAGCTCATGGGAAAAACCTCCTGTTGTGGTTGAACTAGAGAAGGATCCACACGCAAATTACCCATCGGTAATACACCTTGCAACTGTCCATAAGATAAATTACTGAAGAGCTGGCTAGACGGTTGGTCTTGCAACACTTGAGAAAGCAGTTGTTGTTGCCGTAGTAGCTGCTGCTGCTCCTCCTGCTTCTGTTGTTGCTTCAGCAATAGGAGTTTATCAATCAAGGGGATCTGCTGTGATTGAGCAGCCGCTTGAGAATGCAGTTGCAACAAGTACTGCTGTTGCAACATATTTAATATCTGAGGATCTTGTGATAAACCTGAAGAAAGTAGCTTCTCCGCTGTCAAAGCGTTATTTGGGTTATCAGCAGCAGCTTGAGACAATAAATTGCTTAAAGACAACTGGTTTTGTGCAGGCAGCCTTTGCTGCTGAATTCCAAATGGCATTTGAGGAAAATTAGGATCATGAAGCAAATCAATTTTATTCTGTAGGGGATCCAATGCACCTTGTAAGGGATAACCAGGCCAGCCAGCAGCACCATTATTTAGACCTGCAGATGTCCTATCGGATAAACCTTGGATGATTGACATTAACTCGGAATTTTGGGATTGAGGTTGCCGAGAGTTATCACTCACTGAAGACAATAGTTTAGAATGCAAGGAGGCATCTGGGACAACATCCGGTTTTGGAGCAAACGAAGCTGCATCACGCCCTGGCCAGTATGGGTAGGGACTAGGCAAGGACCGTTGTCGTTCAAGTGCCATCCTCTTAGCAAGCAAGTAAAGATTATTTCCATTATCAACCGCTGATGGACCCATATTACCAGGATTATTTCCAACAAATCCTTGCAAACCTGAATTGAATATGTCAAAATCAATGTCAAGCCTAAACATCTCAAAACATGGTAGTGTACAAAAAAGAAAAAGATTTGAAGAGAAAAATATCAATGCAGGAAAAAATATTATAGCTTAATTATCCAAAAATGAATACCAAAACAACCAAGTATAACAGGTAAGAACCTTCTGACAATGCCAGGCCATCAAGGGGAGGACTGTTCTTGCTACCAGACATAAGTGACTCCAGAAACCTATTTTCAGCTTCGGTATCAGGATTCTGACGATGCCTAGAATCACCACGCAAAATGTCAAGCTCATTCAAACCAGTAAGAGTACTCCCAAATGTACTGGAAATTTGCCGTCCGGGAATATCTGTGAAGTCATTTGGCTTTGGTGTAGAAAACCCAGGTGGAGGTCGAGCTTTAGCTCGTAAATGGGGCATGGCATCACCAAGAGACAACCATGGTGAGTCAGCTGCTGAATTTTCCAGGCGAACAGGTAAATCAATACCAAAATACCCAGCCTCAAACCATCCAATAATATCAATTCCTTTAAATGGACCTTGGATTAGACCCTTAGGATCTTTATACAAAAGGGATAACTCCTCTGGAACAGTCTGTTGAACTCTTCTGATTTCAAGTTCGCTGTCCAAAATGCCAGACAACTGCCTCTTAATAACAGGATCTTCACTAGCTTGCCACTTACCTACATCTTTGGAGTCAGATAAATAACCCAAATTATTTTCCCACTGATTATGAGGATCTTTTGGCTGGTGTGAGTTCAGATCTGTTTTTCTCAATCTAACATCACTAGTTACATCTCTACCATCGTGAAACTGGGCAGCATGGTCACCAAGTGGCATTGTTCGCCATGAAGCACCAGGATGAACAGAAGTATTTCCTTCAAATGATGAATCTTTATTACTGGAAACCTCTTCAGGCACTTTGTAAGAACCTCCATCTTCACCTCTATCTGTTCATTAAATATATTATGACAATCTAGTGGAAAGTAGAGACAGAAAATTATGCTCATGAAAAACCAGAGACCATAGGGCGGCAGATATAAGTAAGAAGAACACCATTTAATGTGATATTTGACATTGTTCACATAGTTGAAATCGAATACATAAATGGAGGGGGAATTAGTAGTTAAGTTCGTTTGAGGCCATGCAAATCGACTTATTAGACCAGTGAATCTTTTGCGTCATGGAAATATGGGTAAAAACCATACTCTGTTTAGGGTCAAATCCTCACTCTACAACTCCCTCTACAAGGGTAAGAAAAACTACAGTTCCAAAGTTACCTGCATCTAAACCTATCTAGAAGTACATAAATGTACATGCAGAGCTTACCTTGGAAAGGTCCACTTCCAGGCTTCATTCTTCTTGTGTGAGTAAAATCTGTTGACCTTCCATCTTTTGGAACCTGAGGAGCACTGCTGCTAATTATCTCCCCTTTGTCAATTCCATTCAAGACAGCCTGTTGAAACAAAAAAGCTCATCACACCAAACCACTAAAAAAGACATTTGCATTCAGTAATTAAAAAACAAACCAAAGAAACCAATTACCAGTTCCTCAGGATTTGGTGCCAGAATAGCTAGAGGCTCCAAGGGTTCATCCTGAGTAAGATTAGGTACCTGCACAAAATCATCAACTAGTTTTCTATTTGTACCCATACCAGTCACTCTGTACACATCCAGCAATTTTGTCCTGTTATATCTAAAGGGGTTCAGTTCTTCAAGTCCACTTTGAACCTTTTCCAATGTAGCTCCAGAGTATGTGCTACTCATAGAGCTAGCAAGAGAACCAGTCCGGCCATGTCCAATACTAGAAACTGGGGGTGTATTCTCCCCACGACCACGCCCATAGGAAAATGTAGACACTGGTTTGTTTGGGGTTGTATGGGAAGGATCTACCCTTGCACGGCCTTGTGAGTAGTTAGGTCTCCATGGCCGATAGTGTTCTCCCTCCTTCTCATCCTTTCCCTGACTGGAAATGTTAGTCAGACCTTTTTCCAAATGTATATCACCGTCTTTTCCAGAGTCACTCCACTTTTCACGGATGCCTTCTGGCTCCTTGTCATCAGGACCCCAGCGAGTGTTCCACTTACTTTCACGCCGCTGATCAAAGTTAGTTTCTCTGTTTCCTGAATCATTCCATCTGTGATTATCAGTTGCACCACGCCGTGCTTCAGCAAAGTTCCTTGCAGACATATTATCTGTCCACCGTTCCACTCTGCGAGAATCACCTAGGTCTTTGTCTCCATCTCTCCAACGATCCTTCCGAATGGAGGATTTGGTGTCTCTCTCCTCATCACGCCAACGATCACGACGTCCACTTTCTGAGTCAAACATGGATGGCCTAAAGACATCCTTTTTCTTATGGACATCATGCACATCCTCTCCATTTCCAGATGTCTTGACAGTCTCCGAGCGATGGCCATAAGGTGGGTTTGAGACCATGTGGTTCTCCTGAGTAGTTAGAATAGGAAAAGGAAAAAAAAAAACATTAGCAACTGAAAATTATTTCTGGAAAGTTAAGGCTGCACCTATGTCTGATTTAGAGACAATATCTAGAAATTATTCGCAGACAACGATACAAAAATATGCAGAACTAGTTAAGCACACACCACAGATCCTGTTCCAAGTTTATTCTCCCCCGGCTTTGGCAGAAGCCACTGTGGTGAGAGTGGAATGGAATTGTCAGATCCTTGGACATCTGCACAAAATGGATAAAAGCATCAATTAGTGAAAAGAAAATGAAGATTCTAACCTTTAAGTTCCAAAACTATAAAGCATGTAGTACAGAAGACTGACAAAAAATATACAACAAACACGTCTGCAGTCCTCAACCAAATACGAAGTTTAAAAAAAAATAAAAGAAATATATAATCGCGATCGAAGGGCTAAATAGGAGCAAAGTATATCAAGCAAAAGGAAACTGAATCACATGGCAGCAACATAAATCTGGAACCGTGTTTCTTTACCTATTCTGGTAAAAAAAAATGAGGGCAGGAAGTGGAAATAATCAAGGAAAAAAATACTGTTTCAACCGTAACGAAACTAACATAATATCCATCACTGTTAACCCCAATAGCCAATTACAGCATTCACAACGACGAACTCAGACTTCAAAAACCGGCTACCTTTGCTGCAGTGTAAAGCTCCAACCTTCTAAACCACAGTTTACAAGAAAAAAGGGCACACACAAAAATAATATTGAAAAAATTCAAAAACCGAAAAAAATCCAAATGTAGTTCACAAAATAGCAAAATAGAAAAACCCTCGGTAGTAAAAACAGAAGATTATTGAATGTCATTCCCGTTTCGGAACCATTGAAGCGGTTCGGTCATCCTACCCGAAGAAAAAATAAAAACCCTAAACTCTCACCCGCAAACGAAGTGCATTTCGGTTGTTCACAAAACTGAAAGGAAGAAAAAATGAAAAAAGAAATAAAGGTTTGGGGAAACTAGGGTTTAAAGAAGCAAGTGATAAACCACAAGTGAATAAAATAAAAGAAAAAGAGAACGCAAGCGACGAAGGAGAAGAGACAAAACAATGGAAGCTAAGACACATAAATCGCTGGATTCCAATCCAAAGCAAAAATGAAATTGGAAATGAAAGAAAGAGAGAGAGAGAAAGAGAGAGAAATGAAACCTTTGGAGATCTGCAATGGCGGTGCGACGGAGAGGTGGTGGCGAGTGTCGGAGGTGGCGCGTTGTTCAGCCATGGATGATCAGCGAGAGTTGGAAGAAACGAATGAAAAGAGCGAGTGAGCACTGTGCGAACGAAAACCCTTTGCGAGAAAAACCAAACTGGGAGGCCAAGGGGGAATATAGGTTAACCCTTTCAACACACTTCATAATGTGTGCTAGGGTGCACGATAAGACCCTGCGACCCACGCGCGCACATTAGTGCCAACCCCTGTGATTCTCGAGAAGGAAACGGCCACGCGCCTTGGACCCGTCCGTGTCCGACCCGCCGCGGGTTTTTGAAGGACGTGTATCTCACGCGCCTCTTGAATTATGAAAGATTTTTGTTGTGTTGAAAATGAAATTTCCCTCGTATTTTTTTTTTCTCATCACCACCATTGGTGCGCATTTCTCCCATGACCCGATTTTTACGAAACGACTTTCGTTTCGTTGTTCATATGGTAGATAATTTTCAAAAAAAAATTCAAAAATTATAAACTTCTTCTACTGTTATAATTTCGATTAATAAAAAACTATATTATTTTTTATTTTATTTTCTTTTCGATTAATACTTTTATTTTTTACATATTATCCTATTTAGTCAAAATGTTTATATTGTTTTACTCTATAACAAACCAAATTTTGTAACTGTTTTCTAATACCTTTTTTTTACATTTTATATCTTTATATTTATTCTCCAACTTTCTAGTTTTCATCATCTGAGAAATACTGAAGTATGTTTATTTATAATAATAATAATCATATATAAGAAGAAAAAAAAACTTTTACAACTATTTTTCTACACATTTTATTATAACTTTACCTTTTATTTTGATAGAAAATTATAAATGTTTCTATTACATAACTATGACATTATGAAATTAATAAAAATTATAATTTATGTATTTTTTTCTATCATGAAAGATTAGATACACACACTCATACATGTGGATAAACTCGGTTCTCAAATTTAATTTTTATTTATTTTTCATTGTTAAATAAAGCTGTAATTAATATGAGATTAATTACCCTTATTTATATTTGAGTTTGAATGGAATATCTTAATCGTGTTTGACTGAAAAATATAAGGAGTGAAAAGGACTTTTGTTTTTCTAAGATTTTAATTTATTTTTAGGGATAATTTATGCTTATAGATATTTTTGCGAAGAGACGAAGAATGGCACATGCAGTGTAGGGTAAAATCACACGAAATTGTTTTTTCAAATTTTTGTACTATTATGATTTTGTACTTTCTGGCTTTATATTGAATTTTGAATAATTAAATGAACTGTTATTAACTAATATCTATAACTATAACTATTATTTTAGCTTCGTTATTTCTTAATGTTAAATTTACAATAAGATCATTAGATTAATTGTTTCAATTTTGTTTGGCCATTTGAAAGATAAAACTAAAGGGGCATTAATTTTCAAACATCAATATGATAATAATTAATATTGTTGATATTGTATTACTTTTATTAAATATAATAGTATAAGTTTATATTGCTCGTTCTAATTTCTTAAAATTTTATATTTGTTAGTACATATATATGTATGTATATAAACTTAAATATTTTTTAAAATTCAAATAAGTTTATATTACGCATATTATCCTCGTTTCGATTTCTAAAAATTTGTTTGATACTATAAGTTTAATAGAGATTTTATGTCAACATATTTTTATAAAGTTTTTTTTTTTCAATCTTAATTAAAATATGCCAAAAAATAATTATGTAAAGTTCTTATCATCTCTGATAGATGTAACATTAATTTTTGTAATAGTCATTCTCGAATGATATATATATATATATATATATATATATATATATATATATATATATATATATATATATATATTGAATATATATTGAGTATTACATATTCTCTACATTATTGGTTAATCTTTTACGTGAAGTTTTTAACTTACATCGTTTTCCTGGGAAAAAACCGTATTTTTTAATTTATTTTTGTGAAAATATTTTAAAAAATATATAATGACAAACTTTGTAAAAGAAAAATCATATTCCCAATCAACAAAATAAAAAATATAGGATAAATAATGTAATAGAATAGAATAAACTTAAAAAGTACATACGTTAACCAAGGAGAAGACAATAAATATTAATAAACTAAAAAGTTAAATATGATTTTGATCTTTTTATTAAAAATTTGAATTAGTCATCTTAAAAATTTGGAACGAATTTAGTCTTTTATTTTTGGAAATGCATGGATTTAGTTCTTTCAATCAAATTTTTAAATTTATTTGACGTTTTAAATACATTTCATTATAATATTTTAGTTTGCTTACATCATTTGATTTAAATTATTAAATTCACGGATTTACATAATTGAAACACTAAATTAGTTTAAAATTTTTAAGAACATATCATTACATATTAATATAATCGTTGTATAATAAAATTTAAAAAACAAATATTCATATATACATCATAACAGTGGGTCATTCACAATAAATGTTGGCAATTTATCATTATGCACAAGACATTTTAAAATTTGATAACTTTTTTATATGTGGGTTAATAGATATATTTATATGTTTTGAACTCATCTCCGGCTTTGTTGACGTGGACTGTGATATAATGATGAGAAAAAAGTTTTATATTTAACAAAAAGAAATGAACAATAATTATATAAAAATATTGTGGATAGTTTAAACTTGTTTTCTTGTATAACCTTAAAAGAAAATATGATAAAGGGTAAAATTGGAATAATAAAATATATAAACCAAAGTGGAAACTTTCGATATATATTATTCTATATAAATATTATATAAAAGAAATATGACGTGATTAAAGTTAACTTATTTGAGAGATAGATATTCACGAGATATTACATATATTATTACCCGCACGAATGTAGTGTAAATATTATACAATGTGTTAGAGATGGTAAATAAATTCGTGTCTGAATCCGTTCTCGTTTTGACAAGAAATCTCCGCATTGATTGGGTATGAGTATGGGTATCAGGAATCCCCAACTTTTTCAATTAGGTATGGGGATGCACATATCTCCGCCATAATATCCGTCCCCGTTTAAATTATTAAAATATTCCTAAATAATATATATATATATATATATATATATATTATTTTTATTTTTTCTAATTATTTTGTTTGTCATGAAACTCATTCGCATCTCAATTATATTTTTCATCTTATCATAATCTTTATGTAATTATGTTAAAAAGATGTATGTCAATTAAAAAATTTTATGTCTCACATTTGAATATTTCTATTATTTTTTAATATTTTTATTTATTGTATATTTTCCTTTCACATGAGAATGTTTAATACTCTCAATTTAAGTATTTAATAGCACAAACATTTCGTTTACTAGGTAATATAAAAATAAATCATTTACTTGTTATTATTATTATTATTATTAGTTTTTGTTTCATTTGAAAAACTCTTTTATTTCACTAAAACAATTTTTGTTATTTCTCAACCACTGAGTATATATGTTTATATTTGAAAAGTTTTCTTAGATCTCTAAGATATTTTTTAACTTATCATATCCTTAATTATACATTTGTTTTCATTTTGTACGATTTCTTTCAATAGTCTATCAAATTGTTTGTAAACATTTGTTAATTTTTTAATATATTTTTTTCTTGTTTATTTTCATTATGTAGAATACCATTTTGATATATTTTATCTAATTATTTTTTATTTTCTAACTCATTATCAATCATACTGTAATTTTTTCAATATAATTGTATAAATAACTTTTATTTACTACAATATAAAAATTTAATGTAATTGTCATGAATATTTTTTTATCACCATCCAACATAATTGAAGTTCAAAAGATACAAAATATATGTTAAAAATTTATTATTATGATTATTATTTATTATTTGTATCATTTTGATCAAGTAATGTATTATAACTTTTATTTGTGTATAAAAAAGATATTCATTGGAATTTAAAAGATTGAAGTAAACAAACATTTAAAATATATTTTAATTTGAATATTTGTTTTCCTTTTATATTTTTTAAAAAATATTTTAAAATTTTATCAACTAGGTTTCATTAATGTTTGCAAATTTAATAAATGTGTTGGTTCTCATGAAATTTTATTTATAATCTAAAATGTAAAAAATTATAATTTATTTTAAAATTTTATTATGATTACTATTTGTTCTTTGTATCATTTTGATCAAATTATGTATTATAACTTTTATTAGTGTATAAAAAGAGATTCATTAGAATTTAAAAGATCGAAGTAAACAAACATTTAAAATATATTTTAATTTGAATATTTGTTTTCCTTTTATAGTTTTAAAAAAAATATTTTTAAATTTTATCAACTAGGTTTCATTAATGTTTGTAATTTAATAAATGTGTTGGTTCTCATGAAATTTTATTTGGTATTATAATCTAAAATGTAAATAATTATAATTTATTTTAAACTTTTATTATGATTATTATTTGTTTTTTGTATCATTTTTATCAAATGATGTATTATAACTTTTATTAGTGTATAAAAAAATGATTTATTATAATTTAAAAGATTGAAGTAAACAAACATTTAAAATATATTTTAATTTGAATATTTGTTTTTCTTTTATATTTTTAAAAAATTATTTTTAAATTTTATCAACTATGTTTCATTAATATTTGCAAATTTAATAATTGTTTTGGTTTTCATGAAATTTTATTTGGTATTATAATTTAAAATGTAAACAATTATAATTTATTTTAAAGTATTTGATATCCAATAACCAATCATCCTTCAAATATTGAATATTTGATAATATTATGTTTCCTTTATCGTAATTCTTTTTATTATTTTATAAAAATTAATTAAAATTAATATTGAAGAGTAAGAAAATGGGTATGGGTATGGGTACGAGATTATACCCGTTACCCGGCGGGGATGGGGATGGGACAAAAGTCTGATACCCGTTGGGTTTGGGTATGGGGATGAGGATGATTTTTTTTTTTTACGGGGATGGTTATGGGTAGGATGGCAACGGAGCGGGACGGACATGCGTTTCGCTAAACATATATACTCAGTGGTTGAGAAATAACAAAAATTGTTTTAGTGAAATAAAAGAGTTCTCCAAATGAAACAAAAACTAATAATAATAATAATAAGTAAAGGATTTATTTTTATATTACCTAGTAAACGAAATGTTTGTGCTATTAAATACTTAAATTGAGAGTATTAAACATTCTCACGTGAAAGGAAAATATACAATAAATAAAAATATTAAAAAATAATAGAAATATTCAAATGTGAGACATAAATTTTTTTAATTGACATACATCTTTTTAACATAATTACATAAAGATTATGATAAGATGAAAAATATAATTGAGATGCGAATGAATTTCGTGACAAACCAAATAATTAGAAAAAATAAAAAATAATATATATATATATATATATATATATTATTTGGGAATATTTTAATAATTTAAACGGGGATGGATATTATGACGGGGATAAGTGCATCCCCATACCCATCCCCATACCCAATTGAAAAAGTCGGGGATTCTCCATACCCATACCCATACCCAGTCAATGCGGGGATTCTCCGTCAAAACGGGAACGGGTTCGGACAATACCCACGGAGACGGGTTTATTTGCCATCTCTAGTTATGAGATAGCGAAACCCATGTCCGTCCTGCCCCGTTATCATCCCTGGTTAATGGGGTATTTAGGTTTAGTTTTGAATCATATATATATATATATATATATATATATATATATATTAAGATATAATTGATAAAAAAAACTTAATAAGGATCTTAAATATTGGTTTATTTTTGTATTTTGATGACACAAATTAATTACTAATACGTCATGATGTTTTTAAATAACTACACATAAATTAAATGTTTAATTGATTATATGTGACTTTGTATGTTTTAATTAGCTATTCTTAGTCAATTTAAAAAAATTAGTATTTATAAGTAACTGTTTAATTTTATTAAAATAAATTTAAATGAAGAAAAGAAGATAAAATAATTAAATTTACACAAAGTAATATCTTTAAATTGGTATACAAAATAAATTTGTATTAAAAATAGAATAAATTAAAAATTAAAAAAAAACTGTTAATGAATGAAATAAAATAAACATATGTTAGAATAATTTTATGAAAAATATATAAAAAATTATTATTCTTAAAAAAATTATAATATAAATAATTATGGTCAAAAAAAGAAATTTGTTTATATAGTTATTATATATAATTATAGATAGTCATAAGCATTGTAGATTTTTATGTTATTTTAATATCACAAGAACAAGATAAAAAATAAAATAAAACTACTAAATATCACAAAGTCTTTTCAAATTGCAAAATAGAAGCGTAAATATTTATTATAATTAATAAATAATTGTCCTAATAAATATATTTTAATAACAATACTCTTATATTTTATACAAACGTAATTAAATTGTTATCAAAAACTAAATATTTCAATCAAATAGTTAATTATTCATATACAAACAAAACACATATTCTAATTTTTCTTTTAAATGTAATATTAATAAATAAAATTTATTATGATACTTATGTTAATAACTAATTATTAAATAAATAATTAAACTAATACCACGATACTTCAAATTAATTATGTTAAAACATTAAATTTGACTAGTATTCTTTTTTTAGAGGATGAATCTGAGAGAGAGTTGTCAGATAAATTTCAGTAAATTTAGATTGAGAGACAGAATTAGAGTTGAAGTTTGTGTTGTGTTTTTTTAAAGAACTTAAAAATAAATGAATCGAAGTTTCAAATTTATAATTAATTTATAGTTTTTATTCCTGTTGTCTATATTTTTTTTTCCTCCGGTAGGAGAATTGCCAAAAAAAAAAGGTGAGGTATGAATATTGTTGAAAGGACTCGTGTTATAAATGAATTACAAAAATGAATAGAATTAATTAATATATGTTTCAATTTGAATGTATTAAGTTATGCTAACTGTTTTATTAATACCCGAGTTGCAAGAATAAAAAAGATGATAACAAAAATGAAGGGAAGTAATTGAAAAGCAACATGAAAATAAATAACAAATATTATTTTATTGATCAAGATGAATTTCTCATAATATTGTTTCCTCTAATCATTTTTGAATCAATAATTTACGTTATAAATTATAATTTTTCTTTACACCCCTGTATGCAAGTATTCATCATATTGTTCATAAGATCACGAGCACCTGGTAAACATGTAAAGTCAATGGTCAAAATCATCGACGGATAATAATATTTTGATAATTAAATTTTAATAATTTTTTTTAATAATTTGAGATGATATTTTTTAAGAAATTTTAAAATATAAAAGAATAAAATATCACTTAGAATATAGCATCTAAAATTATAAGAAAAAATTATTAAAATTTAATCGTAAAAAGATTATTTATATAACCATGAAACTAGAAAACATTTAATACATACCGTTGTTGATGGCGTTAGACATCGTTAAGTGACAATCAGTGATACAACTATTAACAGAATCTGACGCATGACAGTGTTCATTACAATGACGGAGGCACCTCTCATGCAGTTCTTCGTTAATTGCTGCAAACGCACATTTGAGACCACATTTTATGTCACATAAAACACTATCAGTTGATTCTGCATGTGAAAAATTTAATAAAATCATGACCGTAATTATAACCCCAATAGATTTTATCTCAAATTTCCCCATTGTTTTCTCTAAATTCTCTCTAAGATTATGAAATTAGTACAAAAGGTTTATCTCACTTGTGGTGTTTCAACAAAGCTAAACATGAATTTATAGAAAAATAATTGGTATACATTTTGACCCTTGAGAATATTTAGTAATGAATGCATTATAATAAAAAAAATATTAATGATTTATTTATTATTTTCTCTAATATAATTAATGTAACATTTTGATTATGTATCATATTTAAAACAATGTTTATTTATTATTTTCTCTAATATAATTAATATACATAATTAATGTAACATTTTGACTATGTATCATATTTAAAATAAGATTTAAATGATAATTGACTTTGCAAAACAAAAGGTATGAAATGAAAAATATAGATTATACCTAAGTAATTGGAAAGAGCATAGAACCCCACAAACTAAATGGACTTGCCCTTTTGAGTTGCGACTTGAGATTCAATTTGGAACAATCAAACATGGAAAATAAAAGCATGATTTTGTGTTAGGCAATATTTAAAAATGTTTTGTAAATCATGGATACCCACTAGTAATACAAACAAATGGAAAGTGAAAATGAAATTTCTTTGTACGTGCTCGACCCAAAAGAGTTTTTAATGCTCATTAAAGCTCATCAATTTTCACTAATAGACATTTCATGCTTATAGTTGTTTGTGACCTCATTTATAAGATAGTTATTAATGACCTCCTAGGTTAGGAGCAGGGATGTTAACTCAGCAGTAGAGTAGTAGCTCTCTCGTATCCTACCCATTGGATAAATATTTGTCTCGTACCCATACCCATATTCGTTTAGTATCCGCTATGCGGATACCTGCATAAATTTTTAATATCCATGAATATCCATAGAGGGTTTCCTCATAGCTTACACTTTGTTCTTGTTGTTCCATCACGAAACTTCCTCCAATGGTGGGTTTCCTTCATGGTTGAGCTCCAAAACTTGATGTTTTAGATTACTTCATAGTGAAGTTTTCCTTCGCATGGTTCAAGCACCATCTTTGCCGCTTGGGCGGTAAAAACAAAATTTTAATTTTCTTAAAACTGTCATTCAATGTTCAAATTGTGATTTTGGGGCCTAAGTATTTAAGCTGTGTTTATTTTAAAACTGTTGGAATTCATAAGAAATTACATTAGTTTTCCACACATGTTCATATCTAAATGCTTTTGTTGATTTCTTTAAGTATCAAAAAGTAAAGTCTAAGTTTGCAAAAAAAAAAAAAGAAAGAGGTAGGTGCTAACTTTCTTGTGAAATATAAGTAAAATAAACATTCGTCGCAATCCCCTTTTTAAACATTTGTTGGCCTAAACAAAACAATTGGATTTTACAAAAAATCAAATACCACAATTGGTTGGACTTATAAGGTGTGAGTTGAGACTCTTAATTAAAAAGAAGTGACAATAAGTGTAATCATAGTACAAGATGAATCTCCATTTCTCATTTAGCTTAAGATGTTCAATGCAATGCAATTACGCAACTTAGATCAACACATGTTCCTCATTTGATTGTTTTCACTAATAATAGGCATTGATCAATGCATATAATCACTGTGACCACATTTATGAGATAGTTATTCACCATTATTTCTAAAATGCTCAAGCACAATGACCATATTCTCTTAGCTCCATATAAAGTTTGACCAAGAAGTACAACACATAGTCATTCTTCATACTTTTACTTGTACACTAAACAAATTTCTAAGCTCTTACTTACTTAAGCATCAGAGAGTATTTTGTAGGTGGATCTCCCCCTACCTAGCCGACCTACCTTGTGAAGGCATCATCAGGATTCTGCCACGTGTCTTACAAACTCAACATCCAAACCCGGTAAGAACAATTTGTATTAGACCCATTTGTAAGATCTATAGGTAACACACCCTTGTAACTTGCCTATGGATTCATACCTACGAATTATTTTATTAATAGTTAAATAATATTATTTTACGAATTTTGTATGTAAAATTATACTTAAATAGTATGTATTATTCAATTTACCAACAAATTATAATAAATATGTAATATATGCACCTAATGTTCAATTTATCTACCAATTACGATTGACAAATAATATTGGTATGTAATGTTTAATTTCCTACATATTTGTATCTATGTAATAATAAGTAAATAAATCATGTTTTTTTTTTTTGTAGTTTGTACATCAGAGGTTCAACATAATTTGATTTTTTATATTTTTGTTTTAGGTTTATTGTGTCATGGTTATTGTTAGGATTTGACACAATAAAGAGATTAATGACTTGTTTATTTGTTACTTTTTATTTCAAAGTACAAGGAACTTTAAAAAAGAAAAAATAATCTTAATCTAAAAGTTAAGTTATAAGTAAGTTTTGGATTTGAGGTATGCCCTAGATTAAAAGTTAATCTCTAAATTGATTGGGTAAGATTTGGTCGATTAGATTCTTAAGCAAATAAATATTTTTATTAATATGATTAATAAAAATATATGATTTGTTACTAAAAGCAACAAATATATAGAAAGTATTTTTTTTTTTTTTTAAATTTACGTGGGTTGTTTTACTATTTTTATAAGATGAGATCAAAACCTATGTATATATGAAACTCCGATGACATAAAAGTGAGATTGTGTCACCTCGGTCGTAGTGTGGATACACATGTAGCACCTTCATGTATTTGAAGGGAAAAATTCTTAAACCCATACAAGATATTTTTTTTCTTAATTTTTGTCTTCCTATTATCTAGTATGCATAATTTTAACCAAAATAGATCCAATATTTTCGTTCTCCATGAATAAGATTCAATCTAATAAAGAGATTAATGACTTATTTATTTATTACTTTATTTTACTTCAAAGTATTGGAATAATGTATTACGAGTGGGTCAATATATCATAATTCTTTGTTTAAATACTTTAATTTTTGTATACTCATAATTAACTATTGTTATATTCTATATTTCTAATGTTTTTATTTAACTTAAATTAGTTATGTGGGCTAGGAAATACTTTATATATATATATATATATATATATGTGTGTGTGTGTTTTTTTAATGATAGCCTAAACTAAACATCATGTTAACTATTCGATTAAATACTACGAGTGAAGTTTTGCTAAATTTTTTAAGCATATACATAGAGCACAAAATTGAAAGATTAAATATAGATAAAAAAATTAAAAATATATTTACTAAGGTCAAGGAAATCTAAAGTTGAACTACTCTTAAAATATAAACTACACTATTGTCATCATACTTTTGATGCATATGTTGCCTTTCTTGGTGCAAAATTGGCATGACCATCCACGATAGTTAATATTTTAGGTATTGACATGCCACCAGATATAACAATTTCTGCATCGCCATATAAAAAGGTAAGATAATATATACAGTAAGAGAAGAAGAAAAATCATGTATTATTCCTTTGAGTTAAATATGTTTGTAGTTTTAAACTTGTATGCGAAATTGAAATTCGTCTTTGTTTTAAACTTTAATATATTTTGATCCTTAAACTTTATAAATGAATGGATATAGTCCTTCTAACCCAACTAGTTTCTTTATGTGTTAAATGGTGTTTTAATCTGACATTTGAGTGATAATGTGTCAAATGATGTAAACAATTAAGACGTCAGCTTGAAAGTTGAATTAGGAGGACTATATCCACTTTTTTTAAATTTAAAAAATAAACTATATCAAAGTTTAGAATAATAATGAATTTCAATTTGACATCAAAATTTAAGGACAAAAGACATATTTAACTCTATTCGGTTAAGAACATTCGTACCTATTCCTTCTCGAACCGATAAATTTGGTCTTAGAATATCATTTGGGCTAATGAGAAAAATATCTCCCATGTACAAGTGATTGGTGGGAACGTAAACACAATATAGTTCTTCATCATCTCTGTTCCTTATTATTACTGAAGAAGTGATGAATCCAATTGCATACTCACCAACACGAGGGTGTCTTATGATAGCAACTTCCTTGAATGCATTTGAACTTTGATCTATGAATTAATTAATTAACAAAGCTTAAATTTTGCTAAAAAACATGAAAATAATGATATAAAATTAGGTTAAGTAATGTGTTGAGAAATATACCAGGTGATATTGCTACACTTATTTGTTTAGAAGCAACATATATGTAGCTTACTAAAGGCATTTTCTTGATGAACCATTCACCAAGGGTGAGAAGAGAAACTCCTAACCATGATGACATGAAAATTCCAACCAAAAATATAAAAGTAATGGAAGTAATAAATCCAAGACCTGTAAATTGAAAAAAAAAATTAACTTGTTAAAGTTCATGATGATGATAATACATCTTACAAATATTTAAGCATGAGAATTGAATTTGAAACTAAATTCCACATTGCAAAAGTCTATTGTTTCCAAATTGTAAGAAATATAAATAAAAGAAACAATAAGAACAATATTTGTAGCAAATGATATAATTCCATCCTAAATCTAAAAATTATACAACTTTAAAACATGTCATATCTTTCATATTTGTTGTGCAAGTTTTGATGAGACAAAAAAAATTCTCTTTCTAAGTGAATAAACTTATACATCAAATTTATAACCAAAATGATTAAAACAAAAATAGGGCAAAAAATCTTACCAAAAATGTTGATTCCTAGATGATTATAAATTGGGGAGAAGAAACCATCAACAAATCGGATAAATCCCCAAGTAACATAAAATGTTATTGCAATGGGAAGAAGGATAACACTGCAAATTACACCACAATCTCCTTCAGAGACTTAACAGATAATAATTCATGTAAACAATAATAATAATAAAAAAAAAATCCCAACTTTATAATGTTACAAAAGTATATTAAAGAAACTCCCTTAACCTTTTGCACCTTTTCAAAGACATTCACAACCCTTTTAATTTGTTAAAAGTCCATTTCTCATAAAATAACCCTTTAAATATATAGTACTATTTTCCATCTATGACCTAAGTACCAATAAAACTCTAAGATCAGTTTCAAATTATGACTTAAGACTAATTCGATCCACAACTACATACAATTTTTAAATTATGATCCATAATTATATACTAACAACTAAGGTGTGTTTGGTTCAGAGTTAGTAAGGTGTGTTTAGTTCAAAGTTGGAGAATTGATTCTACTTGAACTAATTCTCCACGTAAATTTTTTATGTTTTAATTAATTTTGGAAACCAAATATACAATATGTTAGAAAATTAATTCAATCCACAACTACATACAATTTTCAAATTATGATCCATAATTACGTATTAAATGACTAAGATGTGTTTGGTTCAGCGTTAGAAAATTAGGATATGTTTGGTTTAGCGTTTTGAATCAATTCTCAAACGTAAAAGTAAGAATTAGTTACTTCTCATTGTAAATATTTTATCCTTTAATTGATTTTGGAAACCAAACACATACTGATTTTGTGTTAGAAAATCAACTCTACATCAATTTAACGCAAATCAAACACATATAAATTATGTGTTAGAAAATTAATTCTTCATCAATTTAACGCAAATCAAACACATATCGATTACAGTGTTAGAAAATAAATTCTACATCGATTTAACTGCATAACGAAAACACACAGTAAATCATGTGACTACCAAAATGAACAAAAACACTCATACCATCCAGACACGAACTTCTTGGAGGCCCAACTGCGAATCACTTTCAAAAGTGCCTACAACAAAATTGGTTTTATGAATTAAGAAAAGGATGAACATTGCTAAAAAAAAGAAGAAGAAAATGATTTGGAGAAAAATAGAAAGGAACCTCTTGGCCAGTGTGATTGTGGGTAACGGTGGGAGAAGTGGTTGATGATTTGGATGCATTTTCTGATAAACTGGAGACAGGAATCAAGAGCTCAAGATCTCTTGATGCCATCTTTCTCTTTTCCCTGTCACCCTTTCTTTTTCCTTTTTTTCTTTCTCTCTTTCAGAAACAGAATGTTAAACTCAACAACAAATTTCATTCACTCTTGCGTTGAATTCGTCATATCAATTTTGGTGTGTTGCGTCTTTCACATTTTATTACTTAATCTTGTGACATCATTATTTTATCAAATTTCAATTTTTAGTTTTTTATTATATATTATATTATATTTGTACCAAATATATTATACGTTTAATTAGTCGGATGATATTCATTTTTCATATGTCAGTTTGATACTACTTTTAAAGATGTATTAATCTAGTTCTAACTTTTGAAAAAGTGTCTTAATGAGCTTTCTTTCTGACAAAAAAATACTAAAATAGCTAACTTAATTCATGACTTTTATTACTAAATTTTGATATAAATATCAATACTTAAATTTTGTAAGTCATTTTAAATATCAATACCATTAATGGTGTTAATATTTTTTTGCTGAAAAGAACTTAATTGAGATATATTTTCAAAAGTTGGGACTTAATTTACACTATTTTTAAAAGTGAATACCAATCTAACACATCTAAATAAAGTGAGTATTATCAGATTAATTAAACCTATAACATATTATATATTATATGATGTAACTTAAGAATTTGTAATAATTAGTATATGGAAGTATTCACATTATAGTTATATAGTTATATATAACTTTTATGTGTTTACCGAAGGAATCGACTATTGTGTGTTAATTCATACTACAATCATGTTTTCTACTCAAGAACAAAAAAAGCTACTATACTTTAACTTTAACTATGTGTACCTTCAAGTTTCCAAGTTTCTGAAACAATTTTATTTTATTTTTGTTATGATCCATATTTCTTTTATTTATTGTATTATAGTCACGTATCTAAAAGTGTCATATAGTAGTTACCGAATAAATTGGCATTATTTGAGTTCAGTCCATACTTTGAGGAATCAATGAATCAATAGATTTTCTTTATATTGTGTGAATATTTACATCGATGGATTTTTTATTTCAATTTTATTTTTTTAAATAATGCTTTAAATTATAAATCCAGATAAAAAATAAATTTTAAATTATAATTTAAATAAAATTAAATAATAAAATATAAGTGCAAACATAATTAAAATTTCTTAAAATCAAATAGATAAATAGTGGTTAAATAAAATAATATATTTCGGTTTTAGTAAATAATTTTAATGTAACAAATAATTGTATTAATTTTATTTAAATTTTGTTAGTTACGTAAAGAATTGAGAACGTATTTAACTTCTTTAAGAAAATCTTTTATTTTATGTTTTTTTAATAAATTTAAAATTCTCATCGACTCTTTTGAAAGTTAATGACATATTAAACAGTATAATAAACATAAAATTAATTCAAACAGGTTTTATTAAATTAAATTTGCGATCAACTAGAAAAAAATTCAATCCTTCTTTAGTTTTATAAAGGAAAATAAAAATCAGTGACTAATAACATCATTTAAAGGATAATTAATGATTATTATTCATCATATTTATTATTAAAATTTGGAATAATTAATTTCATTAATTAAAACTAGCAAAAAATACAACGTTTTGCATTTTTATTTTTTATAAAAATTAGAATTAAGATCAATAAAAAAGTAAATAATTAATTTTTTAAATAATTGTTAAATATAAAATTAGAAAAATAAAATATGTAAAAAAAAATTTAAAATAATGATTCAAAGTAAAATATTTATAAAATAATTAATTTTTAAAATAATAATCAAAGAAAAATTAAAAATGAATAAAAGAGGATATCTTTTTATATATTATTATAGATTATAGATAATATAAATTTATATAATAAATTATCTAAAGATAAAAATATTTTTTTGTCTTTTTATTCTTACTATGGTTTTTTATATATAAAACAAAAAATTTATCTTTAGAATTTCTAACTTCAATACCAAGAAGCAAACAAAAATATATCTTTATTATTTTTTAGTGAAAATTTTAAATGTGAAGACTTGAAAATAAATATCTATAATAATATATATAGAATTTTTTTTGTATCCACATTTCATAATATCACTTATACCCTTTACAATATAATTATTTATTAATTTTTTTAAAATTAACGGTTTCTTTTACCTATTTTCTATGAAACTGTTTATCTTTTATCTTTTTTTTTATTCATCAACAATTATTCTCTCTATTCATTCCATTTTATTTTTAATAAATATAAATTTATTTTATATATTAACTTAATAACATTACACTGTTATCATCTACTATTATAATATCATTTATATTTAAAAAATACGTATACAAAGACGCGATAACAACTGTGTTCATGCTAATCTCTTTAAAATTTCTAACATTTTTCAAATTCTTCTGTCATAACAAAATTATTTTTTCTATAGAATTTTTTTCTCTTTCTCCGTTATCACTTTCAAATTATTTTTCTTTTGTTTCTTTAAAATAGCATGTCAATTTTTTTCTATTTTTCATATTACTTTTGTTTTTACTTTATCACCGAGAAAAGCAAATTATATAATCAATCCTAATTATATAATATTTGTATCCGAATTATATAATGTTTGCGGATATTTTGGTTATCTAAATAAATTAAAATCTCATTAATAATTAATGTCAAAATTCATTTAATGTCACATGAACTTGTATAAAATTTAATGTTTAATAATTATTTTTATCCGTATCCTTTTATATATTACTAGCAAAAAATTTAATGTTTAATAATTATTTTTAATCCGTATCATTTTATATATTACTATCAAACACACAGGCGCTTTTGCTTGTGTATCCGAATTTTTTAATTTTTATAAGATCAATAATATTTATTTTTAAAATATATATAATAAATTTTAAAATAGTTGTTAAATAAAATAACTGTTTAAATTTTTTTTAGAATAACGGTCTAAATAAAAAAGATTTAAAAGAAAACGGTTACAAAAAAATAATTATAAAATAATTAATTTTTAAAATAGTAATTAAGGGTAAAATTAAAAAATAAAAAGTGGACACAAAAAGAAGAATCCCCTTTATATATTGTTATATATTATTATAGATAAATTAGAATTTTTATTTTTCAAGTAATCGAATAACTATTTGACCGTAATTATTAAACTACAATTTTGGTAACGCTAACATTTTAAGCATTTGATCAAACAATACACCTTCACTTTTTTAGAAATTAAGGTGATTTAAATAGCAAGTAAACATTAAACTCGATTGCATTTTTCAGAAGTAAGAATAAATTTATAGCACAAATAATTATACGAAATAAACATGCCAAAAATTAAGTGAGGGAAACAAACATATTACTAAGTCAGTATATACACAATGGACCCCGATGTTTCAAATGAAAACAAACATATAATCCACACTTCACAGTTCCCACATTAACAAAGCATCAATTTGCTTCCGATAATGACATTAAAAAATGTGACACTATAAATAGAGGAGGATCCTCCTCATACATGCACACTCTCCTATTATTACTACACAGCACTCAAAGAACCAACCAGGGAGAATTCTTGGCAATTAAGACAGAATAATTTAAACAACAAAAAGTGCCCTCCTTTATCTACTTTCTTGTTATTTTGGTTAGGCATTTCCACCGGCATAAAGACAACTCTTGTAACCTACAAAATCAAAAAACAAAGTGCAAAGATTGTAAACAGAGCATGTCATTTTATGATGGAAGAACACATGGATGAAATGGAAACTTACTTGGATTATTTGTTGATAACATGGCTGTTTGCGAGAAATCACAACTCAATGGATTCCGTCCAGCAGTTTGATACAATAGATTCATGGCATATGCAGCATGGTTTAGTAAAGTGTTAGGTTCAAAACAAGCACCTCCTTGTTGAATTGCAGCACAATCAATCCCCTGCCCACAAGCATAGTCCAAATTTGCTTGCAACTGTTCCTCTGACACTCCTGCTTTCGGCACACACCAGGTTGCACTACTATTTGTTTTGGTTGGACTTGGAACTGTTGTTGGCTTTGGAGTCATGGGAGATTTTGACACATCCGGAGTGGTCTTCAATGAAATTAAGAAACATATTATATTAAATACCACAAGCTAGAACAACATTAAGATGAGAACTGTGAACATTATTAAAGACTGCAAAATGGTGGCTTCATGTCCACTCAAGAATTCTGCACTATTTGGTGTTGGACCCGGGCCTACTGGCGCTGGAATCACCGGAGATTTTTGTGTCTGACCCGGGTCTGTTGGCGCTGGTATCACTGGAGGTTTTGACACATCCGGAGTCTTCAATCAAATTAAGAAATACATTGTTAAATACTGCTATAGACTGCAAGTCTAGAACAGCTTCAGGATGAGAACTATGAACATGTAGTATGAAGATTAACAAAGACTAAAATTATATAATTTCTCATCAGTCATCAGCAACAGTTTCTAATTATTGACAGTATTACTCATAATAGAATTCTTTCTTACCGGAGCAACTACTGGCACGGGGCTACTGGTTTGTTGCTGTTTGGTGAGGCCTGCATCATAGATCATGGTTTGATCAGGGTTGAAGAGTCCAAAGGCTCTCTCAGAAGCAGCACCGGGCTTCAAGTCTTCATCATACAGAGCAAACAGGTACGTGTCCACTGATTTTCCAGGCATCAATGGAGTCCCAACCATAGATCGAAGGTGTGCAATGAGATTACCATTATAAGCCTTAGCATTCTCAAGACTTGGACCAGCTTCATTGCTGTCTCCCTTGTAGGGCCATCCTGTCTCTGCAACCACAATCTCAACATTCTTAAACCCCAGAGAATCCAACGCTGATCGAACCGCATCCACCTGCACACATAAAATCATCATCACCACCAACACTTTCAAGACACCATACCAGTAACAAGTCAACACTGAAACTATCAAAATTGGTTGTGATTGCTGATGATAAAATAATTTCAAACAGCTTGTAAGCATTGTTGTGGATACCTGAGCATCGAACATGTTCATGTACTTGATGTTGGTGTTAGAGTCAATTCGGCCGGCGTTAGGCTGAAAGAGGCAGAAAGCAAGGTTATCGGCTCTGCCAGGGTCGCTTCTGTAGGCGAAGTAGGGATAAGGGTTGATGGCGAAGGGCGAGCCCGTGGCATTGTTAAACGACAACAGCCCCTGCAAAACGGTGTCGTACTCAGGGTGGAACCTTCCGGCGGAGGGAGGCTCCGAGTCCCTCAGAACCGCCATCGAGTGCACCGTCGACACCTTGATCTTGCCGCCGAGAGAGGCCGCCTCCAGCGCGCCCTGCACGTTCTGGATCGCCGGCAGCATCTGGTTCACGAGGCCCGCGTCGTTCGAGGTTATCACTTCGTTGCCAACAGTCACGAGGATGATGTTGCTCGCGGGATAGTACGGCACCACGTTGGTGTTCACCCACGTTTTCGCGAAGTTCGGGTCCGACGCCAGGCCCGGTATGTCGCCGTTCGCCGCGCCGATCACGATTCCTATTCCCGTGTTCGCCAGCGCTTTTATGATCGCCGGGTCGGTTCCGTACAACCGCACTTTCCCTATCGCCGTCGATTGGAGCAGCTTCGCCGTCGCCGAAGGCGGCGGCAGGTTGTCGGCGACTTGCCCATAGTTCACGCCGATGAACGACTCCGAACCTGCACAGATTAACAACATCAGTAACTTCACTCACTTCCTTCTTTGTTCAAACTCATTCAAAAACTAAAAATGGAAACAGTGTCACAATTATATTACATTAAAACGAGAAACTCACTTGCATGGTTAAATACAAGAAAGAAAGGAAGAAACTGAAGAAGAATAGCGAGCGAATTTGCCATTTGAGAACTGTGTTTTCTTTTGTCAACTTTGCTCTGTGTGAATGAAGATGTGTTGTGAAGGGAGAAGTATATAAAGGGAGGGAAAAGGGAAGGGCCAATTATTCATGAAGGGTAAAACCGTCAAATTCAAAAGGAAGTGTTTCTTAATGTATTCAAAAGTAACGGTAACCTATAATGTCTGTCCGAGTTCTTCTTCTTCTTACCTACCCTTTTTTCATTTATTTGCTTAACTTTTGATTTTGAACATTTGAAGAACATATAATTTGAACAGGTTGAAATTACGAAACGGCTTTTTCTTACGTACTAATCAAAGAACATTCTCAGCGGTGGACGAAGAAGAAAGTAAAGGATTTTACTTGAGATCATCACTGTCCTGAAAAGCAGCACGTTGAATCTGTTGGGGCCTCGTGGCAACTCGAATGTTGTTTTGCTTCCAGGCACAACCAAAGACCAAGGAAACTCCGAGAAGGTTAGCATAATCCAATCCAGAACAATGTTAACAAATACAAAATGAGATAAAGTATCTTTTTCTTCCATTGATCAAATTTAATTTAATTGGATACAGAAGCACCTCTTCCTTTTAAGAGGAGTCAATTTTGCAATGCTATCCACACAGATTTCCAATTCAAACCAACGTGCCACATTCAAATTTTTTAACAGCTTTTTTTTTTTTTGGCAAAACTTGTTTCTACAAATTATATTAATGGATTAGACATGTTTTTCGTCTTAAAATTGTAATACAAAATTTAAATTTATTTTTTTTCTAAATTTTGATACATTTTCGTGTTCAAACTTAAAAAATAAATAAATATATTTCTCCTAATTCAACTGATTTAAATTTTGTTGACATGTCAAATACGACATCTTAGGCTAACGTTTGAATTGCTTACACGGTGTGATCCACTTTAGCTCAAATGTTAGTTTGAAATATCGTTTAATATTTATTGGATTAAAAATAAAATATCCATTAATTTTTGAAATTTAAAGACAAAAATATATCAAAATTTAAGACAAAGATGAATTTTAATTTTACGTTCAAGTTTACATACTATTATATTTAATCAAATATTTATATATCAATGTAGTTTTTAAGTAATAGTTTTTAAGTTTAATCGAAAATTATAAAATTCACTTATAAGCTGGAGTTTACACTCATTTATATCATGTAAAATTGTCTAATGTTACATTGAGACATTTACATCACAGGTCTAAAATAAATATTTACAAATATTTCGATAGCAGCACGATAGAAATGACACATAAATCTAACAAATAACAAATCTCGTTAAAATATATTTTAGATAACTCTTAAATCATATTGACAAATGAACTTTAAATCTAATTTATCTGATTAAATTGAAGATAAGATGAATAATATTTTTCTCAATGAAGAAGTTAATGCTTTCGAGGGTCATTTTATATCAAACATGTCGAGTGCAACATTTAGGTCAAAATAGTGCTAAAAAGAAAAAAAAGTATTAAAGACGTGTTGAGTGGTTGTTTCCTCTTTAGGCTTGGCTCCACGTTAAAGTTAGCCACAAAATGAAATTAAAGGGCATTGGAGTTTTTCCCAAGGTGTTGATGAACTAAGAGATGGACCACCACCTCCACTTCCTCTTAATAATTGCCACTTTTCTACTACACTAACGACTCTCATTTCTTAATTCATAAGTTACCATTCAAACATAAACAAACAAAACATTTTTATAGGAAACATGTTCCTCATTTTTTCATCTACATCTTTAACTTTTCTATTTTACAGCTATTATAGTTAAATACTATTTAAGTTATTTAATTATGAATTTTTTTAGGTTGTAATGTTTTAGTATACGTAAAATTCACAATTCTTTTATTTTTATCAGTAAATAACACTACTAAAAAAACTCATATTTTCTGTTAATTTTATTTTAATTTTTTTTGTAGAAAATATTTATAAATTTTGTTATAAAAAAATTGTAGAAAATTGCTGCACATTCTTTTCCAAAATATTTTGTATAAAACACTTTTGACAACAAATGTTGTAGGAAATACTTGCGAATTTTATAATTTTATAGAAAATAATTATCCACGAAGGAATTACCTGCCAATTAAAATTCTTAGAAAAAATAGTAGGAAAAAATATTTTCTTGCAAATTTTTTTAACAAATTTGTAAAAAAAAATTCATGTAATATGAGAATTTTTAGTGGTGTAACTATCAATCTCGAAAATAAATATTATTTATCTAATTGAAAATAATTTTATTAAAATTTTATTCATTCTATATAAATTAAAAGCAATACTTTAATTTTATATCGTTTAGATATAAAAAAAAATGAAATATCAAAATCAAAACATGTTGACTTTATACTAATTGATAGTATATTCAAAATTTTCACATGTAACCAACCACATGCATACCACTTGAGTTTTTATAAAATTACCTTTCATAACTCTTTTTTTAAGACTTTGCTTACAATTTCTATATTTGAAACTAAGAAAGCTCTTTCAAGAAGAAAAAAAAAAACATTAATAAAATACACATGATTCATATATCTTTCAATTATTTTTCCGTGTTTGTACACGTTTTCTAAATAAGAACTCGAACACAATAATTCCAACAAATATTGATGCAATAGATATTGATATTATAATAGAGAATTAAGTGTAGATTTAATTAATTCTGCTTGTAGGGTAAGAATTGTCCTACGTGAGAGTAAAATTATACAATATCATTTGTCTTATTGGTGTAGTTTTTTTATTTTTTATTTTTGAAGTTTCTTTAGTCAAATTTTTCTATGGCAAATTTTTTAAAATAAAAAATATATAAAAGACAGTTTTCTTGTATTAATGAAAAAGTAATATAATGAAATTTAGAGGATGTGAGTAAGATATTCATTTTAAAATAATAAGAACATAAAGGTTAATAGTTAATGTTAATCAATTTATGAAATAATTTTTGTGGTGGATGATTTTGTGAAGGAGATAAAGAGAGCACAGTGGTTTAATATAGGATTATAAATTCCATAATTAAAAAGTGTAAGGCACAATTGTTTATGTTCATCTTATTTTAAAGGTTGTCCAATCTTTTGGGCCTAAAGGGGTTGGTCCAATCCAATTTCTGACCTAAGGTACCTAAACCTTAACTTGTGCTCACTTTTCGTAAAAACAGATTCCTCACATCCCTTAGAGCAACTACCGTCATCCTCTGTTAGGGTTTGGAATCGTCAAAGCCTAGCAAGCTCAGTCTCATTCTTCCATTCCGCGTAAGTCTCTCCCTACTTAAGCTCTATGTTCATTTCGTCTCTTCCTTATATTCTCAGTTAAAGCTTTCTAATGAGCTCGTTTTGAACTTGTCCCACTATTTTTCAGTTCGCGAAGCTGTTTCTTAAGCTATTGTCCTTCACTGTTCGAGTATCAAAGCCTTAGCTAACGTTTTCTAGGTACGGGGAAGTTAGAACTTACTATTTTATTTCGTGTTCTTGTATGCTTTGTCTTGTTTCGTGAGTTGAATGTTGGGTTGCCATTATAAACTGTGTGGGAGCTGTTAATGATGAAGGATCGTCTCGGATTTGGGAAGGAATTCATCTAGAATAAAAACTCGCCCAGGCTGCTTGAGTGAATGGTCACCAAGGCGACGAGCGCCAATTTTGAGCGAGATGGTCTCGCCTAAGCGAGCGGGCACGACAGTGCCACTGTTCCTGACTCGAGCCCTCGCCTAAGCGGAGGGTGCTCGTCTGAGCGAGAGAGACCTCTCACCTGAGCGAGGCTCTTCTGCCTGAGTGAAGGGCTGAGCGAGGAG
The DNA here is from genome assembly GCF_037176805.1 of Vigna unguiculata. NCBI lineage: Eukaryota > Viridiplantae > Streptophyta > Magnoliopsida > Fabales > Fabaceae > Vigna > Vigna unguiculata. The sequence continues at coordinate 1,472,795 of NC_140799.1, read as the reverse complement.
TATGCATGTTGATGGATTTCTTTGCTCTTAGATGTTGAATGCTTGTATGAATTGTTTATGCCTTTCCAAGTATGAATTGAGTGGCTTTGCATGAATAAGATGGATGATGAATTGTGATTCATGGCTTTTAACATGATATGAGTATGCTTTTGATATGGGATGATTTATGGAATTAAAATGATGTGTTGGTATGGACTTGGCATGAGACAAGAGTGAAGGTTGGTTAATGAATATGACATGGTGTCGGTATAAAACACACTCCTACTTTCATGGTTTGAGATTTGTGAAAGAAAGAGATTGACATGGGATACAACGGAGGATGGAATTGCCAAGGTTGGCATGGGATATTTACATATGTGTGTTGAATAATTACTTGTTTTGATGATGATATGGTCTATGGTCAGTGCGTAATTCCTTGGGATCCCTAGGTGGGGTTTTCAGGGTCGTGCTTCAGTGGTCGGGATGTAATTCCATGGCCCCTGTTAGTGGGTGTCTATGGTGGTGCCCCATCTGTATAACTTGGTAAGGATTTAAGGTAAGGTTGCATCCTGACACTCTAAGAAGTTAGTTAGTCTCATCTGGAGCAAACTGACTCATGTGGTGAGAGTAGCAGGAGGTCTGAAATTCATTAAGGGCTAACCTTGTGGTGAGGGAAATTGATTCATCGTAACACTTGTAACACATAGCTCGAGGGTGAGCAACTCGAGGGTGAGCAGAACCACAAGTGCGAGCATCCGCTGAATCCGACCAGGTTATACGTATTCGGATGAATCGAGTCGAGTCGTGTCGTAGTGTATTGTCTGAGAAGTCATAACATGCTTGGTTGATAGGTGTATATGAGATTGTGAAAATATATCTGATTGTATGGATGAAATCTTTTGTGCTCTAGCTTACCCTACTTTTATTGTTTTGTTATGTGTTATGCTGTGTGGTACTCTCTTTTGCGATGATCATCAACTGGTTGATGTGAGCAGATGCGAGGAACACCCGTGGGCAACAGGGAGGTGATGGTGCCGTTGCATACTCCTCATAGACTGGACTTTAATTTCTTAATGGGCTTTCTTTAGGGCTATGACTCATGTATTGCTTTATGCTTTATTATTTTACCTCCATGTGTTAGACTTTTCATCTGGTTTTCAGTTGGCATCGTGGTGTGCCTAGCTTTGTAGGGGTTGTGTTAAGGATCTCAGGACTGCACTGTTATACTACTTGTGTGTAGCGTTTCTTTTAATTACGCTTATTAATTAAATGGGACGTTAAAAAATGACTTGTTATAAACTATAGTTTAAAAGACATTGAAATAGAAGTTATAAATGAGTGCTAGTTGCATGGTTTAATGGAAAATTATCAACTTAGTATAGGTATTAGGTTTATTAATGTGTTAGAAATAATAATTAATAATATATATATATATATATATATATGTATATGTATATATACAAAAGGGATTCTTGTACTCTTCTACGGGTGAAAAAAATATTAGACATAGTACAATCAATTTTGTATAACGTGAATTAGGATTACCAATAAAATATTTATAAGTTTATCTTTATTCACCAACTTCATTTTCAATGTATTTGATTGACTCTTTCTATGCTCTATTAAAAACAATTATTTTAGTTTGTTATGTATATTTTTTATACTTGAATTTTCGTTGTGATTTTGTTTAGTCTGACACCCAATTTTAAAAAAATCATTAATGTTTGCTGTGATTTTGTAAAAGTAACTATTAATTTTTAAAAATTTAATAAATAATTAAATTGTAAAGGGTAAAGTTGAAATTATGAGATGTTGACACAAAAAAGAGAACCCATTTTATATGTAGTTATAGATTTTTGAAAATTAATTTCAGCTGTGCTTATCTAAAAATCAAGTACTTATACAAGTAAATTGACATATGCACTGTTATAAAATAGAAAAAAGTGCAATTGATTAACTTTAAATGTTTAAAATTTTTTAGATATTGAGAAATGCTAGAATAATAATGTTAAATATAAAGAATAATAATTCAATGAGTGTTAATATAAGCACTCATTGTAATAATAATAATAATATAAATGTAAATATAAATATGTAAATGTAAATTGATAAGTGTTTATATTATTTTGACATATGAATTTGCTACTTAAAATGCATAAATTTTTTGTAGTTTTTAGTAAATCAAATGCTTTTAGTTTGTAAATACAAAAAAAATGGTAATTATAATTAATTATTTGTGAATTTATGGTAAAAAATAAGCACTTGTATATGAATATAAGAATTGATGAAATGGATTGTGAATATTTGAAATGCGATCACTAGAAGAGCCGTTAAACTTTAGAGAAAACTCTCAAGAGAGGGAAAACTTAATCAAACTAAATCTGAAAAACTAGAGTGTCAAGATGAGAAGTTTATTCACAAAAAAATAAAATAAAAAATAAGGAAGGAAACCTCAGAGTTGAGCACCCGAAACTAGTGCTAAGTGCTAACGTGTTTCTCTATATATATAAAGCTCGTGTCTAGGCTTAAGCATTGAGCGAATGAGCAGTTTTAGGAGAGAATATTGAGTATGGACATAGTATCGGAAATTTGTGAGGCTAAAGAGATGTTGTTCATATTGTAAACATTGTACAATTAGTTGTTGATGGATTTCATTGCAACATAACACTTATCATGAGTAGTTGAACTTCCCTCAGATTGATTTAATGAAACAATATATTTCACATTACTCTCTTTTCATTTGTGCAATCATATTTAGATGTTTCTGTTTTCCGTTAATTTAGGAATTCAACAGCTGAACTAACTGATTCAAAACAAATAGTGTAAGTTACTAGGCATAAAATTGCATGTTGGCCCCACAAATTTGACTCATAATGTAGGTATTGAGCATACCTTATGCCAAGAAATTAGGTAATTTATTTAAGACTTAGATACATACTATAAGAGAAATTCTTGATTCTTGACCTTCCTGAACAAGGAAAGTAATATCAATAATTAAATGACAAAAAGGTTGATTCATCCTAACTTAAGTTACAATATAATCTTACCACGAGGAATCTTTGTAAGGTTATTTGGAACTTTGTTTTAATCTATCCAACATATTTGAACAATAAATTATATGTTATTTTATAAACTAAAAATGTTTTGTATCTGAAATAGTTTCTAAAATAAATAAAAAAAAAACTAAAATAATCCTTACCACAAATAAAAAGTATAGAATTGAGTCTTTAATTTAAAAATTATTACATCAATTGCCTTACAAATATATAATGTTTCTTTTTTTATTTCTTCTTACTTTTCACTTTTTTTTTCATAGTAAATAATAAAGTTACGTATAAATCTGATCAATCTGGAAAATGAAATAAGAAAGAATCATATAAATAAATTCTAAATAAGTAATGGATCAAATATTTCACAATTTTTTTTTGTTAAATTAGTCTTTTGGTCCCTCTTTTTGTCATGAAATTTCACTTTGGTCCTCAAATTTTTCGCTGTCTCAATTTGGTCTTCATTTTCTTAAAAATGACTCAACTTGGTTTCATTGTTAACTTTGACCAAACGGTGTTAAAGTCAACGTCACGTGTCAATTTCTGGGTTTTTTTTTAATATTTTTTATTTTTGACACGTGTCACTTCACATTTGTGTCACGTGTCAAAGTGACTCAATTTGGTCCCTATATTTGTTTTTAGTTTCAATTTAGTTTCAATCTTTGTAAAAATGAAACAATATTGTTTTTCCTTAAATTGATACTAAATTTACTTTTTTATAAATTTTATAGTGATATTCTTACTAAAATTAATGTTTTTATTAAATATTTCTATAAATATTTTAAATTAACTTTAAATTCTACACAAAACATTAGACTTTGATTTTGTTTTGAACTTGAAATTTAGTTCTTAAATTTATGTGTGACAAGTTATTTGATTTTTAATTTTTACTAAGTTTCTATAATATGATGCACCTGATGCCTTTACATATGATGACAAAATTGTTAACTTTTGAAATTAAGTTTGGGGTTTAACTTTGTTTAATAATAAAACTAAAAAAAAACTTATTTAAAAATATTTCTACAAATATTTAATAAAAATGTCAATTTTATTAAGAATATTACCATAAATTGTATACAAAGATTAAATTGAGTCTTAATCTAAGGAGGGCAATATTGCTTCATTTTTACAAAAATTAAGACTAAATTGAAACTAAAAACAAATATAAGGACCAAATTGAGTCACTTTGACACATGACACAAATGTGAAGTGACACGTGTCAAAAAAATAAAAAAATAAAAAAATAAAATTTAAAAAAACCAAAAATTGACACGTGACGTTGAATTAACACCGTCTAGTCAAAGTTAACGGTAAAGACCAAATTGAGTCATTTTTAAGAAAATGATGACCAAATTAAGACCAAAAGAGTAACCAAACTGAAATTTCATGACAAATAGAATGACCAAAAGAGTAATTTAACATTTTTTTAAATAGATATTACATCACTTGCATTGAAACTAAAACAAATAATAAAGATAAATATTTACTCGCCGAAGATGATGATATTTTGAAAATTTTCGTTACAATATGTTTGTCAATTATTAAGAAAATGTAAATGATAGATAACACGATAAATCAAACTTGTAACAGAAGTTAATAAAATTTTTAATCTCGTGTTAAAAAAAAAAACAGATTAACTTAAAGGATGTCTGACTTTAAAGTTAAAAGAAAATTATTTTAAAAAATATATAAAAAAAGAATAAAGTAAGTAGACATCATATTGTACGAGGACTAATAATTAAATTTATCCAAGGAAATAAATTCGGGAATACAGTGTACTTAATAAAATTAAACAACTTAAGTGTAAATAGTTGCACCAAATTAAATTAAGAATCTATGAGATCTATATAATATATTAATTATTTTGAAAATAAGTGAAAACTAGTATTTACAAAAATATATGATATTTTATGATATATGATTATATTTACCTGGATCAATAGACAATGTTAAATAATGTGGTCCAATTAATTTTATCTTCAAAAAGATTATAAAATATTCTAACATATATGTATCGATATTCACATATGAATGATAATTATAACAAATTTTGATAGTTTGATTATTTCTTAATATTTTTTTATATCAAATATTTGGTATATAGAATAAAGTGTCACATTATTATTATTATTGTTATTATTTAATCAAGGTAAGTTGTTATTTTATTGATATTAGTTAATATTACATTACATGTCTTACCACATTTATCACATGGATCTAAGATTCAAAATGTCCTATAAATATATCTAGTATTTCCAAGGAATACTCATCCTCTTGTGCTCATTTTCTTTTATTCTAAAAGATTTAAATTCTCTTGTTGACCTGGGTGAGTGTAATATTTTGCAGGTGGATCTTTTCTATCTACTTAACGTCAAAGAGTCTTTTGCAAGTGGATATTTTCGATCTACGTCTACGCTAGATATTTATCTTGTCTATACAAAGATCTACATTATCAATTCCGGTAAGTACAATGATAACAACAAAGTTCATGGTTAATAGTTATATGTTAATGTATACATGATATCTTCGTATCTGAAAAAATTATAAATATGTTACATGAAAAATACAATAATCTCATAATTTTTTTATTGAGTTGGGAGTCTTTTGACACTTTTTAAAATTACATTTAATAGCATCAAAATTACACATTTCTAAAATTATATTGTTTAAAAAGGAATTTAAACATATTTATTATTATTTACTTAGAATATTATTCTATATGAAAGTAAAAAAAATGTTCTACAACCGATTTTGTAAAGACCCCGTCCAAGGCCCAACAAACAGAATCGGCCCATAAACAATGTATCCGCGACCCAATTACAAATATCCAAAACCGACATATAAAAAACGTGTCAAGAATATCTACGTCATCGAGAACCTTCTTTTCTTTGTGACCGCAAATACCTTACCCAACCGAACCAAGAACCCGCCGATTCGGCATTTCTTTTAACGCAACGAACTCATCTAATCTGCACCATTGGATTAATCAGTTTCAAATAAATCACAGCCGTTGATCTTCTTCAGATTCTTCTATATAAAACGATCCCAACGCTTCGTTATCCCATTCCACTGCCCACGTGAGTGCCCTCGGCTTCTTCTGCGTGACTCATCAAACCCTCGTTTTCATCGCCTAAAGTCAAATTCTTCGTTCTGGTATGGCCGATCAAACCTTGTTCTGCTTTTTAGGGTTCGTTAAGTGCAGGTTCTGTCGCTTCAATTTCGACGGAGGCGAAGGAGATTAGTTTTACACAGGCAAGTAATCGCTTAATTCGACCCTTAATTTAATTAGGTACGGTAGATTAGGAGTACTTGTGCGAATTTTATGTAATTTTTAATCGGTTATGGTTTTGTGTTGTTAGGTTTCGGAGATGCCGGTGTTGATCGTGGCTATTCTGTGGTGGATGTTGATGGTCACTTTTCAAAAGACTCAACTGACTAATTATCGCGAGATTCATCGTGCAACGTTGGTTGTGTGCCTTCCGGATAATCGACAATCAATCCGCTCCTCCTGAATCGGTATTATGTCGAATTCGTGGCTGGTCAGGTATCGTGCGCGGAACCAACCTACGAGATCTCGGGATTTTCCATCCGATTCGCGATTACATGGATCTTCTACAACCACTAAGAGGTATATCAATAAAGGATCGAGTGGATTCGGAGTTTGAGATTTTTTGTAAAAGAATTGATTGCTCTGGCTTAAGGTATTTTGATTGGGCTGATTCTTGATGGGACTAATACCGGAACAGGTTGTATTGGTAAGATCGTTTAGGTATTTCATGTGGTTTTCGGATCTGGTTGATATACTTGGAGGTATGTTTGCGAGGGGTGTGTGTAAGTCATTGTTCTGATGTTAGCTCTTGTTAATGGACCTTTGCCATGTCAGGTGCGCTTGTATGGCAGGTCCGAAAAGCTTTAATAAAATGGTTATAATTTTTTTGTCTGGGGAAGGGAAGGTATCGGGGGTTTTATTTTAGTTTTTTCCCCGATTCTTTTCCCTCTCCCCGTGGTGTCGTGTTTTCCCCTTTCCCTTTCTCCCTTAATCTCTCTTCTCCGCCCTCTGAATTTTTATATATTCTGGTTCGCTTACCGCGTAACGGCTCAACAAAACGACAAAACGATTGGCTACTCGGCAAAGGTACATAACACTTTAATTTAGTTTAATTTCGTTGTTTATGAATTTACCCTTCAATTTTACAATATCCAATTAATAGGGTTGTTTCATTTAATCGTAATTAAAATTTAAGGCATGGCTACAATTTATGCATATTTCAACTATTTCTTGACAGTATGTTCTACAATTTCGCAAATAAATTATTTGTTTAAACATATATACTCTGCCATATTGTGATTTGTAATTTACATCAATGGAATTGATTTGAAGGGGGTTTGTAATAAATTAATGACTAATAAGAAATTGCTAAACTTTATAGAAGGAGATTTGGACAATATAACTTGCACCTTTCAGTTCTGTGGTTTTATAAACGTTAACTTGATTTATTAAAGGTAATTTATTAAACTGAGGCATAGCATGATTTTTAATATTTGTTCCAAATTTATATATTATTCAACAATTGAATCAAGGTGGCTTTGGATTTACATTAAAATGATCTGCAAATGTTTCTATTATTCTTTGTTGAGCGCTCATGCATATCAACAACTAGTTCAGCAATTGAATCAAAGTGCCTTTGGATTTACGGTATAATAATTTGCGAATGTTTATATTTTTTGTTGAGTGCACATGCACATCAACTACTTCATTCATATCAGATGCGGTGCTTAATCAATTGTTTCATTGTTTTTAGCACACACACACACAAATTTTTTTAACTTATCTCTTTATAAATAACAGTCAATATAGTAGAATCCTGCATGTATTATGATAGTCTCTTTGGTTAGGGTGATGGCTTACTGCAATAGTATAATGGAGCTATTATTGATAAACATTTGTACTTAGTTCTTTAAAGGATCATTGGGATTTTGATGTACTTTTATGTGTCAAAAGTCTGCCATGGTACCCGAGGCAGTGATTACAGATTGCTGTAAATAGCTGTACCTAGTATAGCTTTAAGGTTCCTTATGTCTGCAGTATTCTGGTTTGGATCAGCATCGATATTGGCCATTGTCGAGGACTGTGCCACTGGCCTTACATGTTCCTTTGGAGTCTAGATAGTATTTGAAAAGAAGTTTGAGATCATGCGGAGGATGAAAGTACGTGCTAGTCTGTTTTTGCGAAGCGGAGAAGGACCTTCAGACATGGAAGAAATGTGTGTTGATCTCGGACCATTACATGTTATGGGTATGGATATAGTTTTGTCCTTCCTGAATTCTCTTGTTGGAATTTCGAAGTAACTTGCATGCATACTTACAATTTGGTTTTGTTTATTGGATTGCATTGTATAAATGGTTAGTTTTAGGTCATGTGTCGATTTTTGTTTGGAATTTTCTGTTCTTCCTTAGCACACAGTTGTTTAAATTAAACATCAAATTATGACATTCTCTTGCATATTTGTAATTTTCTTGGAACTTCAGGTAGAATTTGTTGGGCACAATTAAACAATTAAGTATTTGATTAGTATCTCCACATGGCTTATGATTAACAATTGATGCTCTTATTGGTGATTGAATTTGCATTTGTTCTAACATGATTTGTGCTCTATTTGCAGGTTAGATAATAATCCTCATTCAATTGAAAATTTCGATCCACGTCGAGGCTATTTTATCAAGAGATTTGACTTTGGTGCTTCATCAAATGATGCTGGATCAACAACAAGCCACAGTGCATTATAATCAAACGATTGTTTTATGTCCGGTCACGTAACGTCGACGTTATCGGTCACGTCTTTTATATTTGACGACATCTTAGGGGATCTGTATGTTGTTGACGAAATCTGAAGTTGGTGGTTGTTCTCAACTTCTCATAGCCTTGGTCATTGTTATTGAAAAATTCGTCGTTGTTCTGTAGTCTTGGGAAAAATATTTGTCTCTGGTTTGTTCTCTACTCCATTCTTTAAAACTATGAACATGCTAAAACAGTTTTTTCCAGCTATTTTTGTAGATGTTTTCATGCAGAGATATTTTGGTGCATTTTGGCCGTTGCAGGCTAATTAGTGATTTCATCTATCATTATCCCGCTACTTATTGTTATTAGTTTTGGTTTTTTACTACCCTTGTTTCACAACATATTGGTTATCAGAATTCGGTTTCGTCGTTATATTTTGGGAATCAAATTTTGTGGGAACCTGTCGAACAGGATCCCAGGTCTAACCTGTTCCGCAGCCCACCACACCAAAACATGATGGGTGAACGCGAACAAAGGCCAATAGCCATAATAGCCTAACGGTTGACCGGTCACAAAGGACACTTGAGACAGAGCCCTCTTAACGAAGGGTACCTCAAATACATTCGTCCCTAATGTTGTGATGGATTATCAGGATGATCATCCTGGTTTGTAAGTTATTGGATCGAATATAGTTTCGATAAATACTAATTAATACTCAGGGAGGACCATATGCACAATGTTGTTTGTATTTTCTATAATCTGAAATTGAATATTCTTATAGCATACTCTTTAATGTTTCGTAGTCTTCTATACATACATAATTGCTGCATTTTAAATACGGTATTTTAGTAATTTACTGTATTTTTAATTTTGAACAATATTGAAATTGTTCATAGGTGTGTTCATTGGTCCTCATAATTTGGGGTTTTAATGTTTGTGTGCTCGACAAGTGTATAATTACTTTTAGAACAACCGTTTTATGGAAGTAGTTTGTTACTTATTTTGAGTAGTTTAACTACTGATTTTAACTTCTCATCCTGCTCCTTAATTTCTCCTAATTGCTTGTTTTTATTCATTTCGAAAATCTTTTTTCTTTATTTGTCTTTTGACAACTAAATACTTAATTTCATGAAGTATTGTACAATTTTTTGGCTTATAAACTTGGTATGCAACCTTGTGAACGATACAATGGATCCACTAGCTCGAATTGGAACGAGCGCCCAATTGCTGTTGCATATGGGGGAGGTTGGTGGTTCGAATCCACCTGGATCCGCCAACACACGTGACATTAAAATTTACTCGCGTTATTTTAGAACAATATAAATAGAGAAAAGTAGCTTATGAGTTTAATACATTCAATTGGGTTTAAGTCTCCAAGAAAACTGATGAAATCCATTTAGTTATTCATATTGCATCAGTTGAAAATCTGACTGGATAAGATATTGAGATATTCATCTTGAGAAAAATTTTGTATGTTTTGATTTATAATTATTTGTTTGGTCTGTTCTGTTAAATATTATTTCTTTTTGTGACAGCTTTGCACATCTTATTTCCTTTGAATTTTGATGAAATCCAGAGACTACTTGGCTGATAGGATGTCAATTTTTAACAGTTGAAGGGTTTGGCGACTGATGCGTGTGTGGAGATACACTGGCTGGTCCTCTCTACCTTGGAAAGTAATCAGGTTTAGATTTTTGTGGAATTAGATTTCTGAGCAATTATACTTCTGGAGTTGGCATTGATAAATGTTAGGTTCACTCGCTTCTTTAGTAATGTATATCATCTCAGACTCATTAAAAATTATGAGATTTATGTAGATTTTACGTTCTTTTGATAAGTTTCTTTATGATTTTGAATATCTAAAAACACCTAATGTCTACCCCTTTCTAGAGAGTAGTGGGACTTGAATACCAAAACATGTTGTGGAGTTGGGGATATAAGTTTGCTCATGCAACCAGTTGACAGTGGCTTGCGACCCCATTTAAAACTTGCATTTTAGTCGACTTCTGGTATCAGTCACATTTCCATTAGTTTAATCAAGACATCGTTGAAGAGAGTCCTCACGGTACATAGTTCTTAGGACATTGAGACTAAAAAACTAAAATAATAGGGATTCTATATTTCATAATTTTTTTAGATTGGATATCTATTTTTCCAATTCAGATTTTGTACCAATCGAAACACTTCATTTTTCTTTTGATCCCGTTCTACATCTCTGTAGATTATTTTAGACTGAATCAAATCCCCTTAGCTCCGAGGCAACGATAGCACGACACTGAGCTTCCACGTTTTCTTGTTATCGTTGTAAGTTTTTTTTATAAACTCTGTTTCTGTTCGGATACATAAATCGTTGTAAGTTTTTTTTATAAACTCTGTTTCTGTTCGGATACATAAATCTTCGTTTCCCGTGAAAAACCTTGCATGTTTTTGCTCATCTCTTAATTTTCAAGACTCATTCTGGACAAGTGGAAATTGTGATGGGTTTTTAGTTTTCAAGACCTGGAAGGAACAAAAGAAATTTTCTTTTTCAGACAATTCACTGCGGAAATTTCAGTAGCAGATTATGCTACAACATGTGAGGCTTGCATCAGATGACACCTGCAAACAAGAAGTTTCCTATATTTTCATCAAAAGGGTATGATTATGATTGCATGGACCAAATTCGCGTTTCTCTGTTACAAATTTTAGTTTTTTCATTACGGTATTTGGCTGCTCAAGATAAATTTCAATTTTAATTTGTATTCTACCCTGCATACTTTTGTACGTTTGTAGGCTTAGAAAATTTTGATACTTTTTATCTTAATTTCTGATTAAGTTTTTGGTATTCTGAGCCTATATCAATATGAGGGTATAGACTTGTGTGTTGATTTTCGTTATTGGATTGCCATTTTTCATAGGTGCTATGGAGCTTTCAGTAAAGTATTCAATTTTTCTTTCAAGTGACGCCTGAAGGTTTGTGTCAATTTTTTCTGTTTACGGTTTAATTTTCTTAAGAGGTGGAGGAACTCTTTGAAATAGAAGAATACGAGGCTGAATAGTTGTTACTGGTTTGAAAGCTACAAGTTTGAGTTGAAAAGTTGAAACTGATGACAGTTCCAAATGATAAACTATTAGAACAGGCTCAAGATGAAAGAGATTCATTGCAAGTGTTGTGATATTCTCATTGCAAGTTGTAAATTATATATATTTGAACTTGAAAAGATTGCAAAGTAAAGCAACTTCATGAAAGAGGATGTCTTTAGGGTATAAAATACTGTCACACTCTAATTTAGTTTTTAATAAATTTGTAATTTTTAAAGATAAATTAGTTTTTTTTTTATATATATATTTGGTACGTACTTTTAGAACTGGACACAATTTTTGTTTCATCTTCTAAATTTGATTGCACGTTTATGAGTGGATAGATTGTATTTTTAAAAATCCAATTCAAAATTTCAACTCAAGCTAAATAAGTGGGTTAAAATTAAATTTAAATTCGTATTTTCTTCTTGTAAAAATATAATTTAAATTTTATAGATCGAAAATGTGGAAAATTGGATTACATCTTAAAACTAACTCTATACTTTTTAAAGCAAAATAGTTTGAATGTTTATAAATTGGTTTACCAACAATTTAAAAATTAGTTCTGAATTCAAAATAAATTAAAATTAATACATGTTTCCAAAAAATACTTTAGAATGAAATTTGTTGAAATATTTGATATTTTATAGAATATACTATTAATTGACAGTTTAAAAAGAAACTAGTTCATTTTTAAATTTAGTATATGTTTTGTATAGATTTAGGTACAATGTTTGGTACATGTATTGGATCTGAGTCACATAATTTCTAAAGCAAAGCAAACAGTGCATTACTCAAACGTTTAATGTTGAAATTTGAGAATTTAAGATATATCAATTGCTATATTTTAGTACAAAAATATAAATCAATGTAAACATTATATATATATATATATATATATATATATATATATTGATATTTCCTAAACAAGATAATTCAGTTAGGTCTATTCAAAAACTTTTGAACAGGTTTTCGTTTTTAGCAAAGAAAATGTAGTAAGCTTTATTAAGAGTTGAAAAAACGAACAAATGAAAAAAAAAAAAATTCATATTTCCACATTAAATAAAAAAATGCAACACATAATATTATGTGAAATAAAAATTACACTATTGATATACATGTATAATTTTTTTTATTTTCTTTTGTCATTGTATTACTAATAATTGTAAAATTGAATTAAGAGAAGTATGCATAAAAGACGCATTTTATAGAGATGTTTCAAGCTAAATATCATAATATTTTTGAAAAAAGTGATTATATCATATCACACATTATTAGGTTAAATAAAATTTGGTATCCGCTAATATTTGTTATCTTATATTAAGATATTTTAGCTTTCCAACTATTTTTTTAAAAGCGGTATTAAATCAACTTCCAAATATTCAAATTTAAATATGTAAATTTGTATCTCAATCCAATTATTTAAATTTCTTTTAATGTAAATTCAAACTTACTTTCAATCTACATATCATTTGGGTTTATATGATTGATTTAGTAATAGAAAAGAAAATTCAATTTTAAGAAAAAAATTTGTATTCCTACCTCAAACATTTTTAATGCATTCTTCTTTTTTTTTTTAAATATGTTTTTGTCTTTCAAGTTTAAGTGAATTTTGAAATTAATTCTTTTTTGAAATTTTATACCAATTTAGTCATTTATCTTTAAAAATGTGTAGATTTAGTTCTTCTTACCTAATTTTGTTAAGTTTATTTGACATTTTAAACACGTTTTATGATAATATTTGAGTTAACATTAAAGCGAAAATGTGTTAAAAGATGTAAACAATTCAAATACTATCATAAAAGGTACTTTAAATGTCATATAAATTTAACACAATTTGGTTAAAAGGATTAAATTTGACTAAATTTACATATTTTTAAAAATAAAAGACTATATTGATCAAAAATTTAAAAAAAAGACTAATTCTAAATTTATTTAAACGTAGGGACCAAAATATATTTAACTTTTTGTAAGAATGGTGAGGAGTGAAGTTGGTCATTGATATGATGGTGCAGTTGGAAGATGAACTTTCCATGCCATTGTGTGTGAAAAACACAAATGTAAAACAAAAAGCAGTTGGAAAAGTTGGCTAGAAAGTAAGAAAAAAACCAAAAACAAAAGGTGTAGCAGTTAAAAATATTGACCATTTTAAAAACAAGTTTAGATTTTTATAGAATAACATAATTAAAAGAACTTAGAAGTCAATAGTTTTCGTTTTTTTTTATCCAAAATATCAAAAAGTCAGTAGTTAATATATATATATATATATATATATATATATATATATATGGATAAATTAAACTCACAAACTCTCTCATCTTTATTTCTAAATTTATCAAATCAATTTTATATATTTTAAACATTAGTGCAGATTGAATTCACAGTCTCTTTACGATCTCTCTTTCAACTTTATCACAATAATTTTGAATGAAAAAAACAATAATATTTATATATTTTGAATTATTTATATAAAATCAATATTCTTAAATCACATCAAAGAATGACCCAATAATTCTTCCTAGAAATGATTAATTTTATTTTTTAATTAGAAAAATATTTCAAATTATGTTTAGATTATAGTGTTGAAAGATTTGTACACAGATATTTATATATAGTGGTTGGAATTTTATCATAGTTGCCCATGTTTTTCGAAAGTGGAAGTGTCGCTATATACATGCATTCAATTTAACCTAACTTTTATTATTGTCCTTTTAAGAAGTTGCCGACTACCAAGGACATGCAACCTATGATGCAACAACTCCTCAAACAAACTAACCACAAGTTTAATTAAATTTTAAGTATTTTATAATTTGTGGTACTTTTATTAAAAAAGAAAATTCTTTTATTGAGTTTCAAACATATTTTTTATTTTTATTTGAATATATAACCACTTTATTACGTGTAAACATGATATTTTTATTTTAAATATCTTTTTAATATATTTTAAAATATAAAATTAAGATATAGTATCTGAACGATAAAAAAAATCTAACTAAGAATCCAAATTTAAAGAAATATACAAAAAATTTAATAAAAAATTCAAATTAAAAAAAAAACACAAAAAAAATCTAACAAAAAATTCAAATTCAAAGAAAAATACCATAATTTGTTAAAGTAGACCTAAGATTTATTGTTTTAAATTTCTTCCATGTCATGGGTATTTGAAACGGTGTTTCTTCTAGCAACGTAAAATCTAAACCAAACAGCGTATAATGGACGTTGATTATTTTTCACGTCTAAAACTGGTCAAAAATTGTGATAAATAGGAGAATTTCTTACCCTTTTGCCAATTTTCTCAAAATTCACGAAATTCAAAACCTACCATTAAAAACATCTAGAATGTGAAGAATGGTTCAGCCAAGTAAAAGTCATTAATTGTCAAAACCAGTTATTATGTTATTAAATGCATTTTTCTTTTCATTTTTATCTTCTCAAATTTAATCCCACATTTCATTTACATAACTAATAATGAATATAAATATTTTCTCTTAGTGTTTATATGTCGTTAAAATTGTAAACTATTATGTTTATCTCACAATTAATTAAAATTTTATACTTTGAGAATATCTCGAGATTTTACCAGAAAGAATAAAAAGAAGTAATTAGGTAGTTTAAATAAACACACAATTCTATTTTACTTTTAGGGTTTGATCGTAAATAATTGGTTACCTTACAAATTATTCCTCATTTGTTCATTTTACTATTTAAAAGCATTAATTACTTTTAAAGATTTAGGACGTTTAATAGATTTATATACATATATGTTTAATATCTTCTTCGTGTAACCTTATTTATTACCTTTTCGTTTTATTGTTTGCTTAACAGAAAAAAATATTAAAGGCTCTTAAAATTTTTGAAGACTTTAATATTTAAATATTTCTTAGTTAATGCTTTTTAAGATCTTATATAATTACTCTTTTATTTCTGGTTACCAACTTAACAGATGGGTCTTGTAGATGTAATTTTTTTTTTCTACAATCAGTTGGTAAAAGAAAACAAAATCTTTTATGATAATTATTATTCAAGTAAACCCATAACTCGTAATTAAAGAAAAACGTAAAAGGTTAAATATTTAGATGGAAAACAATAATTACACCTATTTTATTTATATTAATCAATGTAAATTATATGAATCGCTTTAAAATTTCGTAAAATTATATCGTTATTTTATATTATCTTAACAGGTTTCAGTGGATGAATTTGACTACTTAGTAAAAGAGATTGTAATTTAGACTTTACAAAATAAAGTACAGAATCGAATATATTTAGCTAAATATAAAATAAAATGTAACTATAACAGTTGATTTTATATTATAATCAATGGTTACTAAAATAGTTTTTTATTGTCAGTCAAATCTTTTTGAAATAATTAAAAAAATATTATCGTTGAAATAAAGAATTAATACAAATTTGACGAAACTGCACACATAATATATAGTCAATTATTTATGCTTTGTTATTATTACAGTGTCCTTTGTTTTTGTTTTCTTTCATACACACACTTATCACACTTCTCTTCTCTCCTCACATTGCTCAGTGTTGTGAAGATCTTCTGGGTTCTTCTGAATTATTTTGTCTTCTTGTGAAGAACAAGTCCATGCTTACCTAATCAACGACAACCATAGAATGGATGAAAACATAGTTTATGTTTAAAGGTTGTGTTTCTGTTATTGTCACTGTGTTTGTGCTGTGTACTTATTATGTTCCATTGATGGATCTGTTGCCACGAGGAGAAAAAAATTGTTTGTAGGATTCATGTGTTTCTTATTAATTTATTCTTGTTGTGTGTTGTTTGGTATTTTTCATTCTTAGAGATAGGAATTGGCTGTGAAAAACAAGAATTTTTTTCCGAGGAATCTTCAGTTGCCATGTTTCATCGTTGGAGCAATTCTCCTCAGCAAGACCAAGAAAGCAGCGAGCTTCATGCTGAATCAAAGGTGTGTTGGTTTTTGTTTTGTGATGTTATGTTTTGTTTTGGAGAAGTTTAGGTTGGTTGATTCTCGTCTTCCAGAGGGTCATATATGAAAAGACTTTAGGGATCACAGAAACTGTGTTTCTGGTGTTTTGTTGAGTAAGAATCTTGGTGCTGATTATTCATGTTCAAAATTTCTGCAAGCAGATCAAGGAGCTGAAGGGTGAAATTGGACCCTTATCAGGTCACAGTTTGATATATTGCACTGATGCATGTTTGAAGAGATATTTGGAAGCTCGAAACTGGAATGTAGACAAGTCCAAGAAGATGTTGGGGGAGACTCTGAAGTGGAGATCAACATATAAACCAGAGGAAATTCGCTGGGTAAGTTCTGGCTTAGCTTCTAGTTTCCAAATTTGAGTTGAATCTAATTTTGGTTAGTGAATTAACAAAAAAAGTCATTCTGATTTTTCAAATTTGAAAAGAAAAAGAGCCCTTAGTTTAGTGCTTAGGATCTGAAAACTTCTTTGTCAAATTTAAGAGTCTGAAATATTCTGAAGAACTAAAAACATAATCAAGTGTTCTGGGATATTTTGGTATATATATATATAAATATATATATATATATATATATATATATATATATATATATATATATATATATATATATATATATATGTGATCTAAAAGGCCTTATGGTAATGTTATTTGTCAGCAAGAGGTTGCAATGGAAGGGGAGACTGGGAAAATGTACAGAGCAAGTTTTCGTGATAGACAAGGAAGATCTGTTCTTATTCTGAGACCAGGAATGCAGGTATAATGGTTTGGATATGGAGATATTTAGTTAATCAGTTTCAGGTTAAGCTATTCACTTTGTTTCTATAATTATGGCATTTAAAGTTAATCCATATACTAGAAAACCACTAGCTTCAAAGACAACTACAAATTTGAGGGTGATAGAAAAACATATTCAGAGACTGTATGGTACTTACAGGAACCAATTGAATAGTTTTGACCTTGGTTAAGGTATTATTTCTCAGAGCTTGGTGGCTGTAGAATCTGAAACTTTTTTATGTGTTGCGTGTAGAACACTAATTCAATGGAGAATCAGATGCGGCATTTTGTGTATATGTTGGAAAACGCCTTGCTTGATCTTCCACCGGGTGAAGAACAAATGGCATGGTTGATAGACTTCACTGGCTGGTCAATAACCAACAATGTTCCCTTGAAATCAGCCAGAGAGACCATCAACATTTTGCAGAATCATTACCCTGAGAGACTTGCCATAGCATTTCTTTACAACCCCCCTAGAGTTTTTGAAGCCTTTTGGAAGGTTTGTGACTTTGTTCTTATTAGTCATGTCATTACCTTATTAGTAATAATTGGCAATAATATTGATTCCATTGATGTTATGCTTTTAATGATGCAGATAGTTAAGTACTTTTTGGATAGCAAGACATTTCAGAAGGTGAAGTTTGTGTACCCAAAGAACAAAGATAGTGTGGAGCTCATGAAGTCCTACTTTGATGAGGAAAACCTTCCCAAAGAACTTGGTGGAAAAAGCACAATGAGTTATAACCACGAGGAGTTCTCCAGATTAATGGTTCAGGATGATTTGAAATGTGCAGCATTTTGGGGATCTGATGAGAAACTCTCAAACCACGTTGCTAATGGGCATTCTGCAGCAGTTTTCAATGAAACTTCACCTGACAAATGTTAAGCTCTGTTTAGATTACCATCTGGGGTGGTGAATGTACGTTGGGAGAACCGTGCTCTTTGTTTAATTTTGGAAGGGTTGGTAGGGTAATCCAAACATACACTTAGTTTTAGTGCAGAAGATATGAATACTATTCATTATACAGTCATTAGTTAAAAAAAAAAATTAGGACTAAGTTGCATCCCCAGTTTAGTTAATTACTGATAAGAGGGATTTAGAGTATATCTAAAAGTTATTTACTGCACAACAGTTCTATATGATATGATAAACTTGTTCCTATTCTAGCAGATGTATACCTGACAATGAAAATGCTGTTCTTCAGAAGAACTAACTATTCAACTACACAAATTTCAAACATCATCCATTTACTGTAGCACAATTTTCTGACGATTTACATGAAAACGCTTGTGCCCCTTACAGCCTATATAAACCACCAAACAATCACACGATGGATGCCATTTCATGGTGGTGACAAAATTTGAGCATCTATGCCCTTCTTTGAAACAAGAACATTCTGTTTAAAGGCTTATGAAACGGGAATGAGTGTACAAAAAAGGGGGAAAAATATTACTGATAGTTTGTTGTTGCCTTTGACCTAAAGAGCATAGATGTTCAAACTCATTAGGGGTCATATGAACCTCCTTTTAAAATTACGAGTAGTTGTTTGGTATGAACGCACTAACAAGCTAACCCCTATTCCAACTCCTACACAGATGCCAAGTCCAATTCCAACACCAACACGTACCCCAGCATTGAACCATGATAGTTCACCATCTTCACCGTCTGCATATGCTGTTCTTTGCCAATACATGCTGCTGTAATCCTCTTCTTGTTCCGTTTTGAAGCTTCTTCTGTAGTCAACATGCTATAAAACAAAACATGGGGTGGTTATAGACAACACACATCATTAGTGCATGGAAATTTTCACCGTCATAATGTATTCTCACTATGGACCAAGTATAATGTTTTACGTGATCAAAAGATATGTTTTCAAATGGAATTCTCACAACATTCAAAGAAAATCAAGGCATGGATCAATGCTTGCGTACTTTAAAGTAAATGTTGCAGAGAAGATGAAACCATAATGAAAAGTCAAGCTCTTAATGTAGATGCTCAAAATTAATGTGGTTGTGTCATAAAAGAAAGGGAAGATTGAATGTTCCGGTGTAATTTGATAAGTCTTTTTGTCAATCCAATTTCGAAATTTACACCATGAGGATGTGTACTGCCTTTTGAGTTTAAGCAAGAAGATTGAATGTAAGCTAAAAAAGAAAAGTTATTATTAAAAAAAAATTATTATTTTGGTTAAAATAATGTTTTTGGTGTCTCGTCTTATTTCTATTTATTTAAGTGGTATTATGGTGTTTTACATCTGAGGGATTAAATTTGATGAAGTTTGGTACAAACAAAAAAGAGAACTAGAGACATCACATTTATGTTGAGAAGTGAATATATTTTACAGATACGATCACAGGTATAAATATGAATAAGAGAATAATTCTGTAGTGTACACTAGTATTGCCAAAAAAATCAGGGAAATAACTATTCCGATATGTTATAGCTAAAAACGGAACAAAAGACAATACAACGTATTCTAGTTATTAACTGCATAATTCAGATCACATTGATTCTTAATAGATTTCCAAGATCAAGTTCTTTGATCATGATTGCTTTCCTTAATTATGAAACCATAATTCTAGGTCAGAATCCAACAGATGGTCATTTAAAAATTAAACCTTTTGTCTCCTCGGAGTTTTGAAAATGAACTGTAAGTGTGTAACCATGCTGTCACATTTCATGAGTTATTTTTCCAAATGAACAGCATATTAGTTTAACAGAATCTTAATACAATACAGACTTTATTCATAGAACCTCATTTATGCCAAATTTTCTATATTATACAGAAACTGTGTCATTTATATGAAATCTTAATCCAAGAAAAACACAGAATTCAAAACATCATGCCAAAAAAGTTTCAGTTCTTTTACCTGCAAATCATGTCCATGATCAGATACATCTTTGTGACATTCAGTAGTTTCGTATTCTGGAATGGCATCCAAGGCACATTTCCTGTTATGCTTCTTTCGGCAATTGAGTTGCAGAGTCTTAGTTAAGATTATAGGTGTTCCCGAGAAGCTGCCAGTGACATAAACCTCAATTTCAGGGCAAGGAAATTCAGTTACACCAACATATTTCCCCTTGAAGAAGCCACAACCAGGTGCCATTTCTGTTTGGCAACTCATACTCCATCTCTTGACACTAGTTTTTGATTCCCCTACAAAACCATTGGTATTAGACATCTCCAGAACCCCAGAGAGAATGCAAAGCTCCTTGTCATAAACCTCAAACTTCATGCTCCCAGTGAAACGTATACTATCTGTATTAACAAAGGTAGCTTCCTCAGATTTCTTATCCACTCTATCCCTTCTCAGAACCGAAGACTCTGCATCACAGTAAATGCTGCTCCTAACACCATTCACCTCCAGAAGGGTATCATGACTGAGAGGAATATGGTGGAGAGAGAGAAACTCCGGGGTGGATTCATCAACCTGAATTCCACTCACTCTCACATAAAACACTCTTAGATCGAACCAAGGTGAGGGTATCATCATGGTGAAGGGTTTATAAGGAGAGTATTTAATGATCTGAAGGCTTCTGTTACCAGCTTCTCCATCATAAGATCCTTCCATATCCACTCACTTCAAAAACCCTCTTATGATTGAAAACATCCTTTGGAAATGGAAGAACCATCAAAGTCTACATCAGATTTCCAATTGAAACCTGCTTCACAATCAGCCGAATACCTGGAATCATCAGACAATTGAACCAACACATGGTGTACAAAATTTAACAAAAACCAAAACTGAAGCACACATATGGCAAAACATGGTATAAAGTTAAAATTTACAGAGACATCGCCTGAAAATAAATAAAACAGAAGAGAACAAGTGAAGATGTAAACTAAATCATTACTCTGAGTAGAAAAAAACAGCAACTGTTGAGTTACAACAAAAGATGAAGAAAGAGGGTGATGAAGTCTGAAATCAAAGAGTTTTATATCTTTCAACTATATCAAATAACACAAACACAGCATCTTCGTTACTAATAGCCAAATCTGTGTTAATGTCAGAAGGAGCATAACCACAAACAAATTCAAAATCCCTTTTTTATTCCATAATTAAACTCTAACCACGAAAAATATTACACATCCCAATCTGAAATCACGATCTAGCAGCATGCTAAGCCACTCATGTTTTAGATGCAATCAAATTCTAAAACTAAAGTACCTGTCAGATCGTTTTCCACCTTTTCGTACAAATCATCTGTGTTCTGCCCCGTGGTTTTTGCCACCTTTATTTGCATAATAATAATAATAATAATAATAATAATAATAAGGATAATAATAATCATAAGGATAATCATAATAATAATATCTACCTCGAGTTCCTTAGAAGCATATGCTGCAACAGTGTTAATATCTTAAGTTAATAAGAAATTATAAACTGTGACGTCGTTTTTGTATGCAGAAAACAAGGATATTAGATTATTTAAGATTATACTTTAATCCACATTTTTCTCGAGTTAATAAGAAATTATTGTTACAACACAAATGATTAGCATGCCATTTATGATAAAGTTTTGATTTCGAATACGGTGGAAAATAATATGATTGAAAGGCAAAAAAAAAACTGAGATTAAAATCTAAATATAGTACTTAAATATAATGCTAAGAGACTACAGTAAAACGATTAATGAGTAAAAATTGGATTAAATATATTTTTTATCTTTAATTTTCAGTGAATTTTGAAATTAATCCATTTTGAAATTTTAGATTAATTTAGTCCTCATTTTTTCGAAATACGTGAATTTAGTCATTTTAATCAAATTTTGTTAGGTTTATTTGATGTATTTAAGATTGTATTTGAGTTGTTTATACTACATTTTTGCTTTAATGTTAAGTCAAATACTATTATGAAACGCGCTTGAAATATCAAATAAACTTAATAAAATTTGATTAAAATGACTAAATTCACTTATTTCGAAAGATGAATGACTAAATTGGTCTAAAATTTTGAAATAAACTAATTCTAAAATTCATTAAAAAGTTAAAGGACAAAAACATATTTAATCCGTAAAAATTTAACTAAAAAGTATAACTTTTTAATATTTAATAAAAAAGTATTAATAATGACTCAATTAAAAATAACTGTATATTTTAAAATTTAATTCAATCATGTTATAATTATATATTTTATGAAGAAATTGAAAAGTATTTGCTACATAATTTTTGTTGAAAATATGAAGAAAGTGATAGAGAAATAGGGTTGTGACACCTGGTTCATCTTATCCGATAAAATCAGATAAATACGAAGAAACTGATTTACAAATAAAGATGTTGGTTGAAAGTGATGTGATGTGATTGTTATTAGGCCAAGTCTTTAGCCTTAGTTTAACCTAATTAAACTTAAACTTGGATCAATCTTATTAAACAATGGTTATGGTTGGATTATGAAATATTTAAATCGATAATATATTAGGTGACGTGCTTTCAAAATCATCGTGTTTTTGTTTAATTTTTGGGTTCACAATATAACTTTAAAAAATGTTATCACTTAAGATTTTTTTTTCTCTTACAGATAATAATATCTACAACAACGTTTATCTTCATTAAATGTTTGAAGTTTTCAATATAAGTGATTATTGTGGTTTTCAAAAATATTTTTGTGCGAAAAGTAAACAGGATTAGAAACACGCTCCTTTTTAAAAAAAGAAAAAGAAAAACATATTCGTTTTCCTTATAAAAGGACTAGTGATATTTTTCAATCAAAGCTCACACAATGCACGCAAGATATTCTTAAAAAGTTATTTTTTGAAAAACGAAATAGAAAAGATTTTGACAATTAGAGTAATTCTCTGTGTTTTTTCTTATTGTAAAAACGATATTACCTATATGTTTTTTCTCTTACTTTTTATTTACTGAAAATTTGGACTTATAAATCATGATTGCCGAAAAACTTTTGTTAGCTCCAGTTATTTCTAAGTGCACCTCTATAATTTTAAAATAACTATTTTATTTTTATAAAAGAGACTTCCGAATTATTTGTTCCGGAAAATTTTTTAGAGTAAGATTTTTCTAAATTTTCAAAACATGATTTTGGGGACACGACTTCTGAAACAGAATCTTTAGAACAAGATTTTTGGAACAAATTTTTCAAAATGAGTTTTCTAAAACGAGTTTTTTAGAACAAAATTTTCAAAATAAGCTTTCAACAACATATATAGTACCTTTCAAAATGAGCATTTCAGAATATATATATATATATATATATATATATATATATATTAATTTTCAGAGTAATTCTCTTCTTTTTCTTTCTCTTAAAGAGTACAGTGGAGGAAGGATATATTTTCTTTTTTTTCTAATAGTATAGGTGTAGTAGTAATATTGGGCATGCAATAAGAAAAAGCTTTATGATTTTTTGTGATCCATTTTTCTGAAGATTTTGAGGCTGAGATCATGTTGTTGGATTTTCACTTTGGGCCCATGGAAAGCCCAAAGGCCCACTAGTAACTGCATAACTAAATTGTAGCTTTCTCATAGATATTGTAAGCATAAGTGATTTTAAAATCTTAATAAAATACAAAAGTATATGATAATATTTTTTTGGGTAAAATGTTATAGATAAGTTATCAACCAATAAAAAATTGATTAGTCCTCTTTTAATGGTTTATTTTTCCAAACATGTTTTTATATTCATAAAGATAAAACTGAGACATTATTCAACAAAAATGACTCTAATCCAGCTTGAATCGACGAGATACTAATAAATATACGAGAAATTTTTTGAGATTTTTTAAACTTGTATTATTAACCGTAGTTAGTTTAGTGATTAAAGTAGAAAATATTAACCAGTATAATTAAGATAAGAGTAAATATTTTAAATTGAGAGAAAATATAATTGGACACATAATATAATATATTAAAGTATATTGTTTTAATACTAGTTAAACAATTTATATTACTATAAAACATGTCATAAAATTTATATAATAAAACCCTAAATTTAGTAGGGCTTAGATTAGAAGGTGTGTGTTGTGACGTATTACATTTATCTTTGAAAAACAATAAAATAAAACAAGAGAAAACAAATGTTTCAAATCAAGTTACTTTACTCAGATAGATCCACAATTATTTTAAATATTTAATTTAGAAAAATGTTCTATTAATCTCCATGTTTCAGTCCAATACCAATCACTTGTCATGATTCATAATGCCACAAAAAATCCATTTAAATATGAAATTAAGAACTAAGTTTAGATTACTCCTTCTTAAATATAGTTAAGATGATATTATTTGTTACATCAATCATAACCATTCTAATTACTAATATATTTTATTTCTTTCACCAAAATATAATTTATACAAAGAACCATGATTTCCTAAATATAATTATGAACTTTTATGATACATACTATCTCACTAATTGCTCGTTAAAATTAAATATTTTACGTCATTCCAAACACTAAAATACGTTATATAATTTTCAAACTTTGTATTTGTTTATTGATTCTTTTTTGCATCTATGAAATATTGGTAGTATTGAAAAAAACATGATGAATTTGATCACTTGTTATTTTTATATGTTTGATAAATGAGTATATTATAAAAAATATATATGAAAACATAAGAGTGACGTTATTACATGTATTGATCAAAGATAAAAAAAAAAAAAAAAAACTTATTTCCATACATGTAAGAATATAAGGAGTAAGGCTTTGAATTTAATTAATTTTATTCAAGCCTCGGTTTTAATGTCAATCGTATCGTAAAGTGTGATTATTACTCTGAATTGGTTTTTTTTTTAATTTATATTAATTGTAGAAGAAAATATTGGATTAAATGCTCTACTAAATCACTACCTAAATATATAGCATTTTAATGTGTGGTTAGGTAAACTAATAAAACATCACCTTCAATATAAATATTGTAAGATAATCATTTTATTATAAGTTTATGTTTCTTATATAGTTATATATAACATTAAATTCTAATTCACATTTGACTCAACTACTATAAAAATTTATTGTTCAACCACACATTAATGGTTTCTTCCTCAGGTGCTAAACCTAACTCAAGAATAAATGGCTTCGTCACACTGTGAAACTTTCTCCACTCACTAAATGCCAACAAAATTGGTGAATGTTGAAAATTGTTAGTTAGGAATATTATTTCATTGGACTTAAGATTGTAAAAAATATACAGAATAAATTATCCTATCTTAGTTAAGAATTTAAATAAACTAGTTTAGATGTATCTACAATAATATATAAAAAGAAATTTTCTTCTTTCTTTTTGTCTATATTTCAAAATTTTAATTTTTTCTTTTAAAATATAATTATTTATTAAATTTTTAAAATTGACCATTATTTTTATAAAATCGTTTATCTCTATTTTTTCTCTTTCTTTTTATTTATCAGTTGTTATTCTCTCATCTTTTCTAATATATTTTACTTTATTTTTAATAAATATAATTTTATTTTATATATTAACTTAATAAAATTACAATATTATTTTTTACTAATATAATATCATACATATTTAAAAAAAATATAATATCATACATATTTAAAAAAAATATAAAGAGAGTGTATAATAGTTAATTAAAAAGAAAAGAAATATGTGTATGAATTATTGAGTGAGGTTATATAATTGGTGAAATAAGATAGAAGAAAATGATGGTAGATAGTTGCACCTCTTTTGCATAAAATCCAAATGCACATGGAAGGGGAAAGATTTTCTCTAGATTCGTATTTCAATGGTCATGATGAATCGGTCCCACCAAAACTTTTACTACAATCTATTATCGACAAAAATTAAATTAAATAAATCAATAGGAATAAAGCATAAAAATGGTTCATTTTTTAAAATAGAAATCGATAAAAAAAAGTTTCAAAGTGTGGAAGATAAAATTGATTAAACTAAAAGATTGATTAAGCTATGAGAAGCTATGAATAAGAAATATAGTAAATAAAGATTGTGAAGTTCTCTGACACCAACCACTACAACTAATGAAAAAACATGGTCTTTCCTTTATTTTTTATCTTTCATTTCATATAGTCCAATCCTTTAAACTTTTTCTATTTATTTTGCTTTGATTTTATGATATTTAGAGTTAGATTTAGATTTTTGATTGCGTACTCTTGAAATCACAATCATCTAATTTAACCTACCATCCCCACAAAATTATACACTAATATAAACACAACAAAGGATTAATATAAAATACACCCTCTTTCAAAATACAACCTAAACATATATATATATATATATATATATATATATATATATATATATATATATATATATATATATAAAGAAAGTATTCAAATTAAAAAACCAAAAATAATTTAATTTCATCACAATATTAATATATAAAAATTAGGTTAAAATACCATTTTGGTCCCAATTTATGTCAAGTTTTGTCAAATAAGTCATAATTTTGGTTTTGTGTTCAAATATGTCTCAATTTTCATTAATTTTATTCAATTGAGTCCTTTTTTGCTAACACCGTTTAAATCATTAACGGTCATGAACAGTGATTATCATGTGTCACTTCGTGATTTTTTTGGATTTATTAATTTATTTTTTTAATTTTTTTTAATTTTTTAAATGTCCATGTTTATTCCAGTAACATGTCACATGTCAAAGTTAATGTTCTGTATTCAATTTGGTCCCTATATTTGTTATTTTTGTTCAATTTAGTCTCAATTTTGTTCCTATTGAAGATGTGACCAAATTTAATTTTTATATAAGTTATAATGATGTGAATTTTAATATATTATATAAAAATATTTAATAAAAACTGTGAATTTTAATATAAAAATTAAATTTGGTTTCAATTTGGAGAGAGACCAAATTGGTTCATGTTAACAAAAATTATGACTAAATTGAACAAAAACAACAAATATATAGACCAAATTAAATATAGAACATTGACTTTGACACGTGGCACGTTGCTGGGTTGACACGTGGACATTTAAAAAAAATTCAAAAAATTCAATAAAATTCAAAAAAGTGCACGAAGTGACACGTAAAAGTCACTGTCCATGACTGTTAGTGATTTAAATGATGTTAGCAAAAAAGAACCAAATTGAACAAAATTAACGAAAATTGGGACCTATTTGAACACAACCAAAGTTATGACTTATTTGACCAAACTTGACAAAAATTAGGACTAAAAAGATATTTTAACCTAAATATTATAAAAACCACACATAAATTTATACATCAAAGATATTTAACAAGTATAATATCAATTGACAACCTTCAAAAGACTTGTATTAGTATGTCTTTTTAGAGATTGACATTTAATACACAAGAATTTATATAAT
This sequence comes from Vigna unguiculata, assembly GCF_037176805.1. Taxonomy (NCBI): domain Eukaryota; kingdom Viridiplantae; phylum Streptophyta; class Magnoliopsida; order Fabales; family Fabaceae; genus Vigna; species Vigna unguiculata. The sequence continues at coordinate 1,444,908 of NC_140799.1, read as the reverse complement.
TATTATGAAATTTTATCAACCAAATATTTTCTTAATTAATTCATCTTCTTATTAATGTTCCTTAAGTATATAAGTATTTGATGTTGTCCAACTTTGAGTATACTATCGCTTGTAATAAAAAATAATAATACAAAGTAAGAGAAAATATTTTAAATTTGATGAGTTATGGAGTGTTGTTACTATTGAAATTATTGATAATATATTTTGAAGTGTTTGAATTTAATTAATTGTAATTGTGTTTTCAATGGTTTTAAACATATTTTAATTTATAAGAAAATAAGTTATTTTACTCTTTTTTATAAATATTTATTCAGAGCATAACTATTTATTTTTTATTTATAAATTTTTTTAGGTAAAACTTCACGTTCCTAGATAAAAAATGCTTATTATAGTTTTTCTCTGATAAGTCATTAACAACACTGAAAAAAAGCTATATACCAATAACATAGTGTAGAACAAGAAGTTGCAACACATTTATTTCGAACTTATCTTATCAAATTTTATCACATTCAAGTAAATTGGATAACTCGTCACATTTTTCGCAAATTTATTTTGTCTGTATATTTTAAAATATTGATTTTGTGTTTGTGATTTAATTTTTATGTTTTGGTCTTTCAACAAGAAATATTTTAACATTGTTGTTATAGTTTAACAATGATGACATAGAATTTCATATTAATATTTACCTATATTTTTTTTTATTAATTTCGTGTTTAATTTTTCTCATCGTAACAAAAAAAAAAACTTTCTAATGTATTATTATCGATCAATTTACATATTAATATACCAACATGTTGGTTAAGATTTGAAAGAGTTAGGAAAAAAATACGATTGATTAAGACCTTAAAAGAGAGATATTTGATTAAAATGTTTTCACAAAGATCCCATCTTGTATCTTTATCTATTTATATTATTCGTATTCAATATAGTTCTCTCGTACTAAAAAATTATTGATTAGAGAAAACACTTTATATTAAGAATGTAATTAATTTGTATTGTATACATAATAAACATTATTTTAATACCAACTAATCAGGCTTTATATTTAACTTTATTCTTGAAGTAGTTATTACAAAATAAAATATTATTTTACAATTATATGACAATTGATAATTAAAAGACGGTGTAAAAACTTTATATTACGTGGCTATTTCATTATTATTTATACATTAAGCACTATTTATTAATTTAGCACAACTATATTTATATTGTTGATGAAGTGTTTAGATTTTAGAACATTTTAAAAGATAAAAGTTTAATTGTAAGATTCAAAATATTTTAATAATAATTTTTTATTTGAATAAAAAATAAATTTTATAAATAGAAGTCAAACATTTTTCTTAAATCGTTATGTCTCTAATTTAAAATGAGAGGTTTGACAATTAAGTTGTTGTTACATTAAGATTTTAAGAAATTTGAAGGGTAGAAATTTCAATGAGACTAATTAAAAGCTAGTTATGATAAGTTTATTTAATTATGTAAGTAGTTTAGAAGTTTTTTATCTCTTCTTCATTTAGATCGTTGTTGAAAGTTTTTCATCGACTAAAAAAAATTAATTTTATAGTATATATTCTATTATTGTAAAATATATTAAATCGGTAAAATATATTTTCTATTTATACAAAGGTTATACAAAGTTTTAAAAAACTAGCAGGCAATAACTTTATCTACACTGTATAAAAGTCTGTAGACAAATAAGCTATATTTTCCAATTTATTTAACATAAAATGGATAAAAAATGTTTTTTTTAAAGAATAAAAACGGTTTAATTCAAGCAAGAAAAACTATCATTTAGTTGGTTGGATTCAATTTAATTTGTAACAAAAAATAGAACCATTTTTAGCAATACACTGAACAATAAAAGACATCTAAAAGTAATATTTGAAATCTTATATTTTTTTATGATATAAAACAAACAAGATAATAATTACATATTGTTTAACACAAAAAAAAGAATAAAAATCTAATTAAAAAATAAAATTTAAATATTCAATAATTAAAATAATAATAATATAGATTCAATTTAAAATATTCAAACTTATAAAAATCAATTAAGTAATATAAAAATTTTAAATATTCAATAATTAAATAAATTTAATTAATACTCAAACTTAAAGTAATTAAACTCAAATAAGTTTTGATAAATTTAGGATGATACAACATTTTTATTTCATAAAGAATTCTGCTACAAGTAGTTCGGGTATTACAATGTTTTAAAAGGTGTACCAATGAACACCTGAACAAGTCTGGTTTATTATTATTATTATTATTTTGTTGAAAACATATTAATGATTTTAAAAGTGTTAATTGTTTTACGTAACACTGTTTGCCAAGCATTATGTATTTGTATAATTTCATTTCGAAAATGCATGCTACATTTTTTTTCTTCTGAAATTGCTTATTTGTCTATCACCTACCAAAACAAACACAAAAGTTATCATAAAAAGTGTTTCTTCTAAACATGTAAAACTATTAATGATGTAATCAACATCAATGTTTTCATTGATTGTTCTTTTTAAAGGCTTTTTATTATAGCTTTCTAAACATTTCAATTTATATGTCTCTTCCGTGGAAAAAATTGTGGCTTTATGTCGGTGAAAATATGTTAGAAACTTTGAATTAGCATATATATATATATATATATATATATATATATATATATATATATATATAAGTAAATTAAATTGAGTTAATTTTATATATATATATATATATATATAAGTAAATTAAATTGAGTTAATTTTAGTAGCAGAAAGTAGAAGATGAAGATTAGGTGTTAATATTAATGATAGAAAATATAAATAAAACCTGAAATGAAGTTTTAATCAATAATATAAAGAAAAAGAAATATAAAAATCAAAAAATCTAATTACTTATGGGTTCTGCAGAATCTCATCAGATCCCTGCCATTAATTACGATCAACATTTGTTTAAGTTTATACCCATCTAAATTTGTATTTGAAAAAGAAAAATTTTTGGATAAATAATTTTATGACTTATTTTTAAAAGAAAAAATTTTGTAAAAGTTATTTGACTTTATATTTTATTACATATATAAATAAAATAAAATAAGAAGTTTCTCTTGTAACATATCTCTTATATCTATCATATATTTTATATTTTTCATATTTTTACATTTTTTACAAATTTTCAACACTCATACTATTTTATAATGTAATTATATAACTTATAATAATTATAACATTTTATATTGTAACATGGCTATTAAAATTTTATAAGTTCGCATTCAAATTAAATCCGCATTAAACGTTTAAGATAAAAATACGAACTTAACCGAATGTTTATTATATAGTACCATGTATTACTTTTATTGAATTACAAATCTATTATTTTTTTTTTATAGATTATACCATAAAATATAAAATGGAAGCAAAATTAATTTCTAAAATTGCGAATTGAATATTGAGCAAAAGTTATCATAACTTTTTTACTATACTTTTAACACCATAACCTAAACATTGTTTTTTGACACATTTAAACAATTTTTATATTTTTAATCTAAACTGAACCATTCACACATATTTAGTCTGATACACTTAAAAAAAAAACTATATAAATAAATGAGTTAAGGGGATCCAAAAACAGTTCATATAAGATTCACCTTAAATTAAATTAGCTTGCTTTTCTATACCCGAAGTATATTAATTATACTTACAGTATATTAAAAAATAGTTTATCTATATGATGATCTCTATAATAATATAACTCAAAATAGACGCGCATTATAGTCAATTTTTCCTGTAATAATAAAAAATAATAAAATTGTTATTATTATGATTATAAAAATAAATATACATAATTTTTATAAATATTTTTAATAATTTTATTGTGAATATTTTTTTATTTATTTTATAAATTATTTTTTATTATAGATATTTATTTTGATTTAAAAAATAATCAAATTTGATTTTTTGTTGTTGCAATTATAGATCATCAGTGGCTTTAAAAGCCATTATTCAAAAAGTACCAAATCAGTGGTCCTCCCTTACACACTAGCTAGACTTTTGTTGAACACTATAAACTATATATATTATTTTCACACCACATATAAATAAAAAGTACTATATTAATTATTGACATGTACTTAATTAATTATTTATTAATATATTATTGACCGATACTTCTTATTACTTTTTTTTTCAAAAAAGTTGGTAATGAATATTGTATATATTATAACAAAATTAAAATGTGTACATGCAAATATTTATTATTTCATTGGTGAAAAAAAAGTGTTAAACAAGTATTAATAATATTATTAGTGAGTTAATGATAGATTAACAGTAACATCAGTGAAGCAAAGTTCCAGAAAGACTCTTTCTGAGTCATTTGGCAGAAGGTGATTAAATAAAAAAACAAAAGACGAAGCTTCGTTAGAAGAAGTTAATTACTGAAGGTGGTTCTCTCAGTTATATATATATATATATATATATATATATATATATATATATATATATATATATATATATATATATATATATATATATATATATATATATATATATATCTGATAACACTGTCAAAAGCCAAAACAGTGTCATACATCGCTAGTTTGGTCCCTCACACACTCGTGTGTTTTTTCTATCGTCCGTTTATCATTTGCCAGATTCAACTTCCCACAGAAAACATCTTTTTTTCTTACTCTCTTCTTATAATATTCAAATTATTATCACACATGGACCACAACCATTACATATGTATCTGGTTTTCTTTAATCTCTTCTGCATAATCATAATGCTGTGTTTATTAACTTTTATAATTAAAAGAGACTCGAATACGTCCAAGAATACTAATGTGTAAGCTCTGAATGATGACGTTGATCCACAGTTTTAACAAAAAACAAAAACCTGTCTTATGAGCTTGTCGAATAACAAGTTTCACTTAAATTAATAGTTCAGAAAGAAACAACGGTTGAATCCATTACAATGTTTGCACAAAAGGGTATCACATTATGAGTTCAAAATCCAATGAAATGGTAGAAAGAAACAGATTGTAATGAACTGCATTAAGGTGGTTTATAGAGACATGATGAGGGTATTAGAAGAAGTAGCATTTTTTAGAAAGATGATGGATGAATGATTGAAGATAGAGTTGAGAGTGAAAATGGTGCTGAAAAATAGTGAGACACAGAACATTTAAAGCTGCAGAAGAGTAAGGACGCGAAACCCGGGAAGCAACACAAGTGGTCAGACTGGAACACTGGGTGTGAGTAGTACAACACACACACCAAATCTGGCTACCTTACCCCTTCGTAAAAACCCCACATGCCCTTTTCCCATCACCTCTTTGGTCCACACCCTTAACCATGGTTAATCCTCTTATTACTTTTCTTCTCACATTTCACTCACCACACTTTCTTCTGGGTTAGTCAAGGACAAAGAAAAACCTTCTTCATTTCTCATCTCTGTTTACCCTTCTGCACACACTGTCTATTACTACTACTACTACTCTACTTTCTTCTAGTAGCATAAGCAATTAACATATCTACTTCCTTTTCTCTCTCTTTTTGCTACTTGTTTGTTTTTCTTTTTTTTCTGCTGTGTAGTGTAGATAAATTGGAATGACACTAGACGGAATGAATGGACAAAAAAGGAAAGTGAAAGATGATGCTATGAATGGTTTATTTAATTGCCACCCGAATGAAGACCTATAGTCCTTTGTTTTTTTATGCCACTATAGTTTACAAAGGCCTTGCCTTTATAGAGTTTCCAGAACCGGGATTCTGGTCAAAGATATTGGTCTTCTTGCTTTTAACATATTGCAAAATAGAGAGAGAGAAGGTATTTTGCATTACAAACAGAATCATCTTTTTTTCTTCCTATCATATCCACTTCAGTGATCTCTCTGAATTGAAAATTTGGAAATAAGAGATTGTGAGTATTGATGATGGGCAAGAAAAAGCCACAGAAAACTAAGGAACTTTCTGTGGCAATAGCTGAAGCATCATCAACCATAGATGATGAGAAAGAGCAACAAGAAGCAGAACCTCAACCTCAACCTCAACCTCAGGCTCCTAGAAAGAGAGGTAGACCTCGTAAGGCTATTGTAAAGATGGAAGAAAATGAAGAGGAGAAGGCACAAGTGATAGAGCAGAATAGAGGAGGTTCTTTGTCAGCACAAGGCACAGAGAGTTCAATGGAAAAAGTTACAACCAACGAGGAAGAGGGAACATCATCAGCAGCATGCATGAGGGTTGCAGAACAAGAAGAGATGCAACTCCCAAAAGTGGAGCCATCCAGAAGCAGAGCTAGGAGGAAAAGCAAACCCAGAAAGAGTAGCTAATATATATAATCATTGCTCTTTTTTCTCTTTCATAGTTTCTTTCTTTCACTCAACTTTTTCCATTAAGTGATTGATTCTTGGTTGGTTCCTTGGTCTTGCCATGTTTTTGTTATTTAGAGAATCGGTATCGAAACTGATATTGATGCTGCTGTTGTTGTTGGGGAACACAAGTGTCAATAGAAACACTTGAAGAGTTATTGGTTAACCTTCTGCTGCTTTTTCTCTTCGCTGTAAGTCGGTGGTTTTGATTTATCTTATCTTTGTTTGAAAGATATGTGCTGTACTATGGTTCCATGACTTCAGTTACTGGTTTCTTTGGTTCAACTTGAATATTACTATCCATTGCTTCACTCACGCAGAAAAGAAAGTTAAAATTATAAGATGTTCTTGTCTGAGTGTGTTGTTTATGTTGATTGCCTGCAACTATCAACCATAGTTGTGCTGAAAAAACATCCTTGTTGAGTGTTTTTTTTTATCTTCCAGAGGTCTCAGTTTAGCTTATAGTTGTACATAAACCATGGCTTTCTTTTACTGTGTTTTACCTCTTAATATGAAATATAACAACATGGTATTTGATGTTACTGCTTGATATTTGATGTTAGTTATTATGTGGTTTTATACAGTTTGATTGCTGTTATTGCTGTCTTATGATGATTCTGTCTGCAGCTGTAGAAATTGAAGGTACTGTTTTATTTATTGGAAAAGGGTGATTGAGTTGAGAAGAAAAAAGAGAGAGAAGCATAACATAGAATGTGAGTGTCACGTACCAATGAATAATGCAGTAGCCGCTTAAGCACACCAATGAATGATAAGGATGGTTGGAAGTTAACACCACTTTCGGCATTAACACAAACCAAACCAATCCTTTTTTATTCATACTTTTCTCAAACGTTTGAAAATCTATTTTGTTGGTTTTTGCTGTCATAGGAAATGTTTTGTGATCTTCCATGCATGTGGATGAATATAACAGAACAAGTTAAGTGATGTTTTCTGATAGTTTTTCTTAAAAATCTGTTGTTTAACCTTTGTCTATTAATTGTCCATTAAACTTTTGTCTGTTGAAGAATGATCGACATAGTTTATGTGATGTTTTGGACGATGATTATTATTACTAAGGTGGAATTTTGTGTTTGACAAGCTAGTTTTCACCTTTGTTGGTATTTGTGAAACCTATGGTTGGTCCAATGAACGAGAGAGATTCCATCATTGTCCTACAACTTGTTTTCATTACTTTCCATGCTAAACTTTTTAAGTGACGTGTGACGTTTTTCTCCTTTAATTTTACATGGCAAATGTGGAACAAATGGTGACTTAGTACAATGCTTTGACTGTGATAAAGAACAAGAAAATCTAACACATTTTGCATTTATTACCACTGAATGTGATGATTAAGTATACTTTGCGTTGCATTTAGCAATATTTAGTAATAAATAAAATAATTTAGCTGTCTAAACAGAGGTGTGGACCATGTTATGATAATTAGATTTTAGAAAACATTGTTCACAGCAAGGTCAACCATTCAGTGAGAATAGGAAAGGTAAGATAAGGTTATTGTAGTCTAATAATCTTTTTTTATTAATATTTATGTATATTAAAATTTATATTATGAACTTAGTGATATAAGAATAAATACTTGTCCAGAGCATACATAGATTAAAGTACTAGTTTTATTTTGTATATAGTTTTCAATAATAACTTTATTTTACTGTTTTCAACAATTTTGTTATTTTCCTCTAAAATAGTTCAGTCCAGTGTGTAAAGTTAGTACAAAAACCTATTATAAAGTTGTGGGACCGATTGGAAAAAATGGTTCTACGTGCAAGTAATGTTATCACGTGTTCCACTTGAATTGTTCTACAATCATGTATATTATTATACTATTAGAATTGCATTTGGAGTTGGGAGGACTTTGTAAAGTTTAGCTGAACAGAACAAAGTGCTAGATAAAAATATCATTTAATTAGGTTAAAATATTACTCCTTAATAGTTCCCATTATTTCAATAAAATTTCTGACACTTCCCTTTAATATACTTCTCCCTTTTATTGGTAAAATTTAGCATACTTTTTCTTTATTTAAGCTGCTACGCCCCGTTTATATATATATTTTTTCTAATAACTTACATGGAATTTCAATAAAAGAAAAATCAAAAAGTAACCAAAAGCTAAAGCTAAAGCTACATAAACAAATGATTAAAAATTTAAATAAAAATTATTATATATTTATTGAATAATTTATCAATTAATTTTTTTAAAGAGTTAGACAAGTTAATTTAACATCTTCAACTTTCACCTAATTTTTAAAAAAAAAATAGAACCACTTTTCAACTTTCAATCAATTATTGAACTTTTAGCTAAGTAGCAGTTTCTTTTGTCAGAAAGGACTTTATTTGAGTCGTAGTATGTTTTTGTTCAGTGCTCTTAGTCATGTCTTCTAGTCAAATTCAGTGGTGATCCTTGCATGGTTAGTCAAGTTTGTTATTTACCCTATTTGTATTTAACTTTTGTCCCAATTGGAGAAGAGATAAAGATTTTAAAATGTGTTAATTAGAATGACCAATACAGTGCTGTGCAAGAGAAATTATTGGTTTAAATAACTTATTGGGGGACAAGAATATTGTACTACATGTCCATTTTTTCTTCATGGAAGTTTTGACATAGTCCACATGCATCGCATAGGCAATCCTATTCAAGCTGGACAGCTTCCACTACATAACTAAATTCTCCTACAAAATTTTACTTTTCATTCTATAAACTTATTTAAGAACAAACAATCACGCACCAATTTTGATAAAAACATTTCTTAACTTCTAGGATTTTTTTAAAACGTGTTTCCAAGCAAGATGAGAATTTTATTCTTATTCAGAGGTTTGCTCTGACATTTTATCGTTCTCGTGTTTGAGAGAGCATACAGATTTAAAGCGGAAATCCACACTATCATTTCTCAGCTTATTCGAGTGCACGATTAATATTGAAAACTAAAAACAAAAGCAACTTATATTGATGAGAATTAAGCTTTAAATCAGAAGATTCTGTAGTGGTCCAAAGTTGTCTTCAGCTGAAAGATTGATGCAAATGGATTATAATTGAAATGGACGGTAATGGAAAATTGACAGAACATAGTACTTGCAGTGTGAAAGCATGTTTTGGGAGAAAAGGGAAATCTGAATTGTAATACTAGCAAAAAAAAAAATGAAAAATAATGTTTCTTGAAAGATCTCAGGTGAAAACACATACTGAGTTAAAATATGAAAAAGATCTCAGAATGAGACCAACAAAAATCACGGATGGTAAAAAGTATTAAAATGCTATATTGGTACAATGAAGTGGGGGTAGCACTAATAGATATGACTGACTCGTCCAACAATCCCACAAATGCACTGCATATGAATGAAGGGAGTGACGCAGCATCCGGGAAACTGCTTAGGATTTGGATATTTTGACTTCAAAGTCATAAATTAAGAGTGAGAACAATGGCTTCAATTTAACACCATTCGGCATTTATTCCCCAATTGTCGTTCGCAGGAAGTTGACATAGCTTGAGCTTTTTTAATAATATCATTAATTTGAATTTCCATTCTCACTATTTATAGAGAAACATGATTAAGAGACAAATGATCAATAGAATCTTTCAAGGACCAAAGAAGTTCAATTTTTTATACAATAGTGAAATTGTGGGTATTTGGGTAGAAGATGACATTTTAGTCAATAACTAACATCGTTGGTTATTCGACAATATTTGAACTACATTAACAGTACAATAATAATTTAAAACTTAAACTACCAATCGAAGATCGAGATTTGCACTATCAACATGTTTGCATTGCATTATAATATTACTTCGAGATTTGCACAATCTACATGTTTGCATTGCATTATAATATTTCCACCTAATCTTCCTCTCCTGGAAGGCTATATAACTAAAAGAGTTCCAAAAATATTACAACAGAGCAACACTAAGCAATGCTTTGTACAGCATAAACTCAAACATATTCTACAGATCTCAATATCAAAAACAAGTTGCTTCTGCGACTACAACATTGACATCCAAAATTTGAGGTAATTACGGAAAATATAATATTCTTTTAACGTGCAATTGGGAAAACTTGGGGGCTTAAAGGCTTAAATACACTGAAATTGTACTAGCCTATGTATGAAGCCATGTATTACAAAACTATCCCATTGAAGTATGCTGTATAACCTAATGAGTTATACACTGAAGAAGAAAGATCAACAGGAAAATGAATGTCAGTGGCCAAAAGCTCTTTCTCACATGTCTAACCTGATTGATTGCGGCTCGACTTGTGATGTCTCTCTTTCCTATATCTCACTTGCCCCGGATCAAATCCACCTTCCTCCGATCCATAGACAGCCCAGGATGGCGTGGCAGTCATGTAATCTCTGCTGTCAAAAGTTTTTCCAGATGCCACCTGAAAACAAATTGAGGGTAAATTTCATAAACAAATAATCCAGATTTGTGACAAAGAAAGTGGGACTCGGATACTTACCAAATCATGAAATTTTTCATAGTCTATCCATGTATACCACTGCCCATCGATTTTGAACTTGTTAGTTTTTGCTAAGAGGACACAGCACGAGTGAGCATGCTCACATGCAACTTCATAGTCTCCTTGGCTTTTCAAAGCTAGGGCCTCTGAAAAAGCTTTCACATCAGTATGCCAAGGGACATTTTCCATAGTCAGTTTTGATGTAGTGGACCTGTGAAGAGTACGTTGTCATTTAAAAGAGGGTCTCAAACTAAACCAAGTTGGAGTATAGGGGAGAAAGTGCAGTGACTTACGAGCCACAGTACGTAACTCCCTTGATTTCAACAAAGTCAGGATCTCCTATACTAAAGAGCTTAGAATAAGCATCAACATCTTCAGTATTCCAACCTTTCACCAGGGTCAGGCGGTATACAGTTCGCTGATGTTTTTCCCTCAAAGCAGTCAAGGAATCCTGGCAGATAGTTATGAACATACATAGATAAACTGATCAAGCGGGTAAAGTATACACCACGTGGTAAGATTAAATCCAACAAAAAAAGAAAAAGAAACTCAATTAGTTGTATTTTTTCTGTAATTAAATAGTGTCTATTACAACTAGTATTTATAGTGAAAGTAGAGGGGTTCTGACAAAATAAATACTCCTCTAGTCCTTATAAGAAACAAATCAGCGGTGTACTTCTTGTTTCAATTATAAGAATCATAACAGACTCTTTTTCAGATGTATTAATAGCTAAATTCCTTTTATACACTTAATTTATTATGAAGTCTACTTCCAGACTCTCGTTCATTTTCCATCCACGTAGATACATTCATCAGGCTTTTGCCAGTATGGTGATTAACTTGTCTGTGATTATCTCCAAAAGAACCATATACTCCTTTTCAGATGTATTAATAGCTGAATTCCTTTTATATCCTTAATTTATTATGAAGTCTACTTCAAGAAACTCGTTCATTTTCCATACTAGTAGATACACTCATCAGACTATTGCCAGTATGATGATTAACTTGTCTAAATCTCCAAAAGAAAGATTCCGTATCCAATTTTGACAATATGATTAGCTACTCGCAGACTACTAACACAAACAGTTTTCTTTTTTGGGATCCATTACTATATCCATGCTTTAAAGTTGGTAATCATGGTGGGAACTAAGGATCCTATAAAAAATCTCTTGGACAACAAAAAAAGACATCTCTGTAATTCTCTGCACCTTATTAATACACCTGTACAGGGAATACTTACAATGAATCGCTCCCAGAAATCGCCAAATAGTGGTCTATCAATTGCCTTCAAAGAGTCCTTTGTTGCAGCATCCACACTGACATATAACTGCAAGGCGGAACAAGAATAATTTGGTTTGACTAGCATTAACAAAACCAGCACGAGCATAATTTAATATCTCTAAATGATGCAATACCTGGGTAATCGGTTTCAGTGATTTAATTTTATCGGGAAATTGTGCATTTGTAACTAGAAAAGTGGAAATCCTCCTTTTGTGCAGCTCATCCACAAGTGCATTTATCTCTGGATACATTATTGGTTCACCAACAAGAGATAATGCACAATGACGAGGTGAGAGACCTTCATTTAATCGCTCCAAGGTGACTCCTAGAAAAAGTTAAATGAGGCACTTGAGAAATTAATCAATGAACACAGTGATGTTCAGAACGGTGGAGTTGCTCTGAAGCTAATATCTACAACATCATTCAGAATGCACACATTGCAAGGTACTTGTACAAAGCATAAATATGGGAATTAATACATCAAAATGGGCTTTGTCACCATACAAATGCCCAGGCATTTCGAGATGCTATGCTACCTAGATTCAATAATGTTCATATAAGAATACAACCACTGAATAAATGATCAAAATTGGAAGTTTTTCTCAAAGACATCATAATTTAGGTTTTGATTGAGGGCAGGGCTTAAATGGAGGGACAGATAAATTTCCATTTTTGAATTACGAGAGTCTTACCAAGGGATTGAAAGGTTACATGATGATCTCTCATTTAAAAGAGGTTTTCAAACAAGACAATATTTACTTGAAATGAAACCTTTACCACTACCCCCTCTTTCCATCTAAACTTCTTCACTATAACATATCTTTAGTGTGCCCGACGCTTTCAATTAGAGCATATTGACTGATAGTACACAGGATATGATCAAGGGCTACTTTATCTGCTCATTACTGACCAATCCCCTATGTAGGTCCATTATATAACAAATATCATTATAATTCAAACCGATTGCAGCATAGGTACATAAGTTTACCAGGAACTCCTTTCATTTGTTTAACCATATTTTTATGGAGGTCTATTGCAGAATTTACAATCTCCATCGGATCATCCATCTGCCATTGCCAACTTTTCCCTACTGGATTTGTGTGATGCCTCCAGCAGAAAACACATTTATTTGCACATGCCAAGCTAGGTGTTGCCTCCATACATCTGTATCAACTCAAAAAAATTGAAATAGTGAATTAGGCAGCTAAAATATGCCCAGCAATATGTAAAACAAATGACTAATCCACTTTTTTGACAAGAACATGAAAACTCCACAACTAATTTCAGATGTATGGACAGGATAAAGCATTCCACTGTATGGCCAAATTCCAGATGATGTGGAACGGTAATTACAAGTCCACCCCACTTTTCAAAAGCCAAACTATTATATTACAGCCCAAAGTTATCTTCAAATCAAGGTACATCCTCTTTCTTTCCTCTTCCGTGTCCATTCATTACCTTTCTTGTGTGTGAAATTTAAATTAGAGCATCCAACGATGCAGAAAATCTCATACCAACATAAATAATGAACTCCATCTTTAAATTCAGCGGGAATGAATAAGATAAAGAAATCAATCACCTACAGTTCCAGCTAAAATATAATGTTATGACATGAAACATACCTAGACATATAGCATAAAATGAATAGCATGTAAACTTGCCATTACCTGTGACTCTCGATTCCATAAAACGAGTGCTTATAGCAACCACCTCGACCACGAAGCTGCGCCTTGGTCCATCTACAAATCTTGACGCCACTATGCGACCCAATGATTTTATACCCCTGCAAATCGGTAACCCTCGAATAAAGCCATTTCAAAAATAGAACTTAGGCCTACGTCTCATCTACCAAAGTTCAGACAGAAAACTAAGCCATCACTCACTAATCAACACACAACACGCAATGTGACATTATGACATTATTCAGACTGTATACCTGCTTCTCTAAATTTGCTCGAATCACCGGGGTCACCATTTCCTTTCTGCCACTCAATTTCCCATTACTCTCTTCCCCATTAGCCACTGCCTTCCGCCGTGAAGGAGCTTTACCAGCAATATCCTCAAGATCAACAATCTCACTCTCCACATCAGACTCCTCTTCAGAACTCGAATACACGCCATATTCCAGAGCACCACCACCAACATCATCATCGCATTCCGCAACACCACCTCCTTTCAAAACGGCCACCACCTTCTCACACCACCGATCGAAAACCTTGTCCAGGTCACCACCGTCAACATCCCCCTCGCAAAGCGGAACCACCTCCTTGGCGCCGAGCTCCCTCAGGTGCGTCGCGAGGCCCTTCGCGACCGCGTTGAAGGATTCGCCGTAGGCTCGGCTACCGACGCCAAAGACTGCTACACGGCAGTTCGAGAGGAGGAGGGAGCCGGCGCGAAAATCGGCGGCAGCTTCCGCGAGCCACGTGGCGAAGAAACGGGAGGCAGATGGCGGTGCGCCGTCCTGCCACGTGGAGGCAACGAGGAGGAGAAGCGTCTCCTTGGGCAGGTCCTCGGGTTCGTAATGCCGCGAATCGACGACGTCGAATGCGACGCCGCTAGAGGCGAGGAGACGGTGGAGGCGGAGAGCGAGGGTTTTGCTGGTTCCGGTTTCTGAGAGGAATATGATCTTAGGTTTAGGTTTAGGGTTAGGGTTTAAGGATAGTTTGAGGTATCTTAAACGACGAGATTTGTAGAGACAATAGAAGGTGGTGGCGGAGAAGAGGGCGAGGAGTGTGAGACGCGCGGGAACTGAGGATAATGAATTTGATATCGACATTGATGAAGTAGAAAATGAAGATTTGGGAGAGAAAATTTGTTATTGAAAAATGGAGCGAAATGAAGGGTCCTTGAACACGGTTTAATTCATCGATCTGTTTCGGAAGCTGTTTGCAGCGGCCAATACCATCGGAGGAACCAGCGACACCAAAAAGGTTTATGGGCCGGGGTTTAGAGTTGCAGGCCCGGTTCTTTTGTTATCATTGTAAATTAAAATTAAAATTATATTATGTAATTTTAGTATAAAACTCTTTATGTAATAAAAATATATATTTTAGTACATTTTTGCTTCACTCAATTCTTTTTCAATAAAACTTACTATTTATAACTACTTTAGGGTAATTTTTAATAATACCACAATATTTTAGCCTAATTTATAACCATTTTACATGTCTTGTAATAATGTATTAAACGTATCTATAATAATATATAAAGATGATTATCTCTTTTGTGTCCACATTTCTTAATACCAAATATACAACAATATTATTATTTATTCATTTTTTAAAATTAATAATTATTTTTATCTATTTTTTATAAAACTGTTTATCTTTTTTTTTATTCATCAACAATTATTCTCTCTATTTATTTCATTTTATTTTTAATAAATATACATTTATTTTATATATTAACTTAATAACATTATACTATTATCATCTACTAATATAATATAATTCATATTTAAAAAATACGTACACACAGACGCTATTTGCGTCTGTGTTTACACTAATATATATAATGTCATTGTTTTAAAAAAGTACAAAACATTTAATTATAATTAATTGCAAACTTAACTACACTGTTTAGTTTCACTACTATGATTCATGACCATTTCTTATCTTTCTATACTCTTTTACTTCAATTTGATATTTTTTTTTTTAAGTTATTACAAACAAATTTTCGACAAATTTAAATTATATGAACAGTCTAAATTATCAATTCAAATTTTCCTTCTTTTTTTCAAATCCAAATCTCACTTCCTTCTTTGTTTCACCAAATTTCAAAAAATTGAACCATTCAAATAACTTATAAGAACTTAATTATAACAATGTTAAAAATGAATTAAATTTTTACAATGGAATGTTTGAAGCATTATATATATATATATATATATATATATATATATATATATATATATATATATATATATAAATATATATATATATATAACTTGTGCCTTCTTATAAATTTGGTAAAACTAATCGAACCAAATTCCTTTAAATTAATTCTAATGAACTTTATAGTCAATTTTTTAAGATCTCAGAAGAACCTATTAAGTAAATACATTATTGATCAATAATGTATTCATGAGATGAATCAATATCAATTGACAGAAGTAGTAGTCTGGTTTAGTGATTTATGGTTTGAATCCTCCTCATACTACTTTGGTTATGGAATATATTCCCTTGAGTATGCTCAATGGTTCAAAAAAATGGATTTGTTACATGAAAGATGCCTGTAAAAACTCCTTCATTCATATGATTTCAGGTAGAAGGAAGATGATGGTAATAATACAACAAATGATATATCAGCACTTTTGGTTATGGTGGATGTGTTACAGAAGAAGAAAATTGCATATAACAGAGACTTAAGGCCTCCACAAAGTTTTCTGTGCACACAAGATACCCTCTTTATCCTGAGCAAAAGTCATCCTAATCTCCCACTGCATGCTTTTCAATATTTCTTCCAAAGGATTTAGAATTTCAACTTTGTCACGTATAATTGTCCAACCTCCTGGCCTTGTTATACGGTCCATCTCAACAACAATGGACACAGGCTGCTTGCACCTGCAAAACAATTGTTTCAAGAACATGGAACTGATCTTAAGCATGTAGTTTTACCACTAAAACTGTCATAAGTACTTCTAATTTCACTACAAACCGATGGAGATCACACATCGACTAGAGACAAGCTTATAATATATAAGTGGATTCAAACTTCATCTTACAAGTTGGTTTTGTGGGGTGAGTTAGGTTTAAAGTTCACCTTTTAAGATGGAATCAAAACCATTCAAAGTCTATTCTAAAGATAAGATGAGCTTACAAGCTGATTTTTAGGGTTGAGTTAGGTTTAAAGTTCACTCCTGAGTATCTAGAGAAAAAGCATGCATCGCAAAATGTCAAGACTTTGTCCAATAATACCTGTTTTTGAGCCGTGAGAACAAATGATCAGCATGCAGAAGGTCGTATGTTCTTGGATAAGTGCCAAATGACTCACACCAATCATGGTACATACCAATAAGCCCACGTTCAAAAATTATGGGAAGTGTATCAGGTGCATGAACAGGCACTACATTCATCACCCAGACCTTTTGTTGAGAGAGAGCTACAGCCAATCTGAATTTACAAGGGAGAATTGTGAATTCATTTTTGCCAGTGTTTCAAACATATGTAGGAAATCATGCAATGAACAAAAAATAGAAATGCATTAAGTATGTATCAGAGAATAATGCAGCTCAGTCATTGATGCAAGGAACTTATCCATGATATCTACAGGGACTTTTTCAAATTGAGTACAAAATTCAAACTGGTTTTCTGGCATACCCTCCATAGATGGATTTCATGTCCATTACATTCCGGATACTTGTCCAGTTAATGCCTAATCCACTGATATATGACTTATTAACAACAGCATTCCAGTGATTGGTGTCTGCAATCACTTTCTCTTTGTTGTTCACCCAATCAGGATAGGTTTCAAGCCTCTTGGGCCATTCCTCAGGCCACTCTGCCCCATGTTGTTCAATTCCAGATGGAATAGGGTGCAAACATGTCTTCATGGGAACATACCTATTCAAAGAATATTGAAAATTTACCAATTAATGAGTGAGATTAACCTGATTAGAAATAAGCCATACCATGTGATGAACTCAAGCAACGAAATGCAGTACACAGATTCACAAACACACAAATGATGAGTTTGGTTTTGGAAGTATCCCAAGCATGTAAAGTCTAAACATAATGTTCAATCATAATCTTCTTTTCCTAGCTTTGTTTGGAAGCTCAAATGATCAATTCTAAGTTTTAACCATAAATATAGTACATCACCAAACAAAAACAAATTGTAACTGGGAACATATTGTAGAAAGCAATGATATACTGCTGGAAGATCAATTTAGCAAAATAATATTTACAGTAGGATACCAAACTGCATCAGGATTTTCATTTTCTTTGCAAAGTGGTGGAATCTTCTTCCTCCTCAGATCGTATATGTCGTTTCCTTCAGGCTTCTGATATATTTTAACTCCAACTTCTCCAACATCATCACTTTTGTGAGCCAGAACATTCCAACAAATAGATGCAGTCAGTGTTGTCATGGCTGGAAGAGAAAAGATATGTAATTGTCACTTTTATGACATAATTTTTGTCATGTAAAAATACAGAGCAAGGTTAATATATACACAAAGCATTGCCAGATATACAAGCATTTATGAAGGCACTTATGAATCAAGCATGAGACCAAACCTTCTTCTTCTTCAATGCTGTCATGTTTGGTTGACATAATAAAGTATCCACCAGGTCTTAGAATCCTATTCATCTCCAATAGTAGTTTTCCACCTGAAAAAACAGTGGGAAATTTCAAGCTGCTCTTCTAACAAATAAATGTAATTTGGAGAAACTATTTCCAAAAACAAGAAACTGAAGACAGGAACACAAACCATTGGAATGCCAAGGTATGCTGCAACCTGCACAATGTATAGCATCAAAAACTTGACTTGGAAAAGGAAGTCTCCTTCTATTGAAAGGACTAATCACTGCCGGAAAACCCCGTTCAAGCGCCACCTGAGCCAAGTCCACTAGGTCATTCTTCAATCCTAGTGATAATGTTAAAACCTCCTTATCAAGGAGAGCAGCTGCAAAGCTTGAATCTGTACATCCAATGTCCAGGACAACACGAATGTTTTTACCCCATTCAATGTCTGGTACCATCTATAGAGTTCAGAATGAGTATCAAAATGTTGCCGAGATGACACAAATAAAGAGTAACAAAATCTTTTTTGTTTAGTTGAAACTTGTAAGCTGGTATAAACAAATATCAATATTACCATCACAATGCAATTATAGAATATACAAACAGATATATAGTTATGCAAATAAAACCAAGCGCTGAAAATTGACATGACAAAGAAAGCCCAAAAGTTATTCAATAACTTGTTGAACAAACTATAACAATACAATCCTAGAAATTTTAGTGTCATATACATTTTCATTTTATCATATCTATTGTTAGGATATATAGTTCAGCCTTCTTGCCAATTGGCATAATATAACTCTTTCATTCTGCAATCTCAATCTACGTAGTTTCCTTTTTTTATTAAAGGGTTTATTTGTAACAGGCTTAAAGCTAAGTAAGCTGTAGCATGAAGAAGAGTATTAAAACACATGGAATGTCACAAAAATATCTTATCAAATTCATAAAGAAGTGGAATTTATCTCTAACTCAACCTTACAAAATTGATTTGTAAGTGAGATTTACACTCACTTATATACTATAATTTGACCTTAACACACCCCTTCACGCCAAGAGTTGAACATCTCAAGTTTTTGGACTAGGGGAAACCTAATAGCGAGTAACACGATAGGCCTAACAAACTTTACTAGGATAGATTTTGAATGACTTTGATACCATTTTAAGACAGTGAAATTTATGTCTAAGGTGAGATTTGCTCTCACTTATATACAATATTTTGGCTTTATCTCTAGTTGATGTGGACTCTTCAACATAATTAAAATAAGTTTTGTTTCAGAAACAGAAATAATCCATCATTAACCAATGTTCTTGACATTGGCAATACATGAAAGTATTTTCTATATTGCCATGTTTTACATAAAAGAATTGCAAAGCACGAGATCATGACTCATGAGAGTTGGGTAAGGTTGTATAGTTACACACTTGTACAGAACACGAGCAGGATTGCACTTGAGAAGAGGTTTAAACCACATAGGAAGTAAAGCAATAATAATGAGACAATGGCAGCACAGGGTTGCCATAATAATTGACATATTTCTATGATGCAAAATTAAAATGCTGAATTTTTTATGTGCTAAAATAAAACACAATGATTTTTATGGAACCTGGATAAGAAACTAAGAAAAGATCAATTTTCCAGAAGAGAATGAACAATGTGTATTTCAAATATGAAAGGTATTACAGAAAAGAACAGCTCTGGTTCCCCAGTAATATATTTCCCACACCCCTCTTTCTCTCCCCATGTCTTTTTCAATACAAACCTCTTTTACTCTTAACTCTACTGACATGTTAACTAACTCTTAACTACTTCTAACTAACATCAAATAGCCTTATTCCCATTTCCCTTATTTCTTCTCTCATAAACCTTTGTAATAAGGGGTTGCCTCCATCAGATTTTCAAGGCATAACATTTGGAAAATAAGAGTCAAGCTTACTGAACTAGCCGGTATCTAGATCTCAAAATTATCTAACTACATGAAGTACACACCATATGAATTTGGTAGTGTTAAAAGGAGACACCTACCATAACTTGTAATTTCCCTCAATTCACTGTTCCCCCAAACAGAGAATCCCAGGTATAATGAAAAAATTTAAGCCACCAAATTACCAACAAGCTAATCTCTAATGTCACTAAGGTAGTTCTGAGTTTGTCATGTTTCACAAATTAAACTCCAGAAGTTCCTCTTCTTATAGTTTTCATCGATGTATCAATTCATGCTTAAGAGGTACCAAACATAGCACAACCTAGTAGAAAACTTACCTCTTCAATGGACTCAAGATAGTGATGAATCCCTCCTTTGAACTCAGATTGGTTTTGGGGAAAAGTAAGATACTCTTCAGACTCCATCAACCAACTATGCCTCTTTATGTAAGCAGCTAGTTTTGGGTGTGCAACATTCTTATACAATATCTGCACTGACACAAGATGTTACCATGAGAAACAAGAACATAAGACACCGATATTTAAGCTTATGTCCCAATTTGAATAAATTTCTAAAGAAACACAAACAAGACAACAACAACAAAAAATCAATCTTTTAGTACGAATCAAAAATCAACTTGTGACTTTTCATAAGCTACCCCATCTAATTTCTCCACAAACACCTATAAATATAAACTAATAACGGATATCTTGTATCCCAAAAACCAAATATTTATCTCGATTCAAATGCTCACAAAACCAATAAGTAATCCAAAATAGGATTTTATGCGTTTTTCATGTACCTTCAATTTGCTCTCAGGCCAAGGCAGTGGAGATCCATACCCTTCATGAGGAAGAGGAACAAGACACATAAGGGGTGTCCTAGGGCAACTCCTCTCTGTGTGCCGGTAGCTTGTTACTTTACCACCACCAACTTCAATGTCAATGCAGGGAATGTAATTATGCTTGCTTCTAGAACTACACAATTTCCAGCTATAGCTAGCATTTGGATCAAACAAGGGTCCCTTAATTTTTCCCTTGCTTTTTTTTCGAAACTCCTCCACATCTTCCACCACCTCGGAGGAATCATCCTTATCCACGAATTCAGCCAAATCACTGCCACCATCAGCATCCACATCAACATCACTCTCACGATCCACTTTCTCCTCTTCATCCTCCACCTCCTCTTTCACGTTCTCTTTCTCTTTCTCTTCTTGACCATGTTGGGGTTGAGGCTCCTCTGACCCTTGATGATTCCCTTTCTCCTTGTCCTCCTTATGTTGCACGTGTTTCTTCTCTTTCTTGCTGTCCTTTCCCTTGTGTTGTTCCGAGTGAGGACGCGTGGCAGAAGAGTGAGAAGACCCATTACCGTTACTCTTACTCTTTTTCTCACTCTCACCACCCTTTTTAGATTCATCTCTCAACTTTTGCGGCTTGTGAGAAGAAGAAGAAGAAGAAGACACGGGTTCCGCAATGTCCTCAAAACTCTCCCTTTGGGAAACGACAGAGGAAGAAGAAGAAGAAAACACTCCCCACACAAAGATGAAACAGAGACCCATTACAGTCACAGCTGCCATCTTCACCCACAATCCATGAGGGCGTTTTGCTTGCCGAACCAACCTAGCTATGGCCATACTTCAATCCAAAAAACGAAATTTTTGTAATCCAATGATCGATGCAAGCTCTTGAACTACCACCACCCTCCTGATCTAAGTCTATGGGTCCAACAAATGAAAATGTGAAGAGTGAAACAACGGAAATCGACAACACTTGCTCAAATCTGAGAACTGAAACGAACAGGTTTAGTTGGTGTGGCCTTGGTGGAAGAAATGATGTCTGTTTCAGAGTGACGAATGGGAAAGTTAAAAACTTTGACAAAGGGGAAGCGTGGGAATGGTTATTATGGAAAACGAGAAGTCAAAGACACAAAAGGGGTTCGAAGTTGCGTCAGTGGTTGAGGTATCATGGTTAGGCAGAGGACATGTTCCTCGGAGCTTCGATCCGTATGAGGTTTGATACAGAGACACAGAGTAGATTATACGTAGTCAGCGCTTAATCAACAACGGTAATAACCAATGTGCTTAAACATTATTATTACTGATAATTACAAATAATTACAAACAACTATAATTACTGTTATTATTGTTATTTCTCAAAACAAAACAAAAATGTTTTGTTCTTACTTGAATTTTATACCGAATCTTTGGTGAGCAAAATCTTTTGTCTCTTTAATAAATGTGAATTGTGTTGTAGAGATTAATTATGAATTATCATAATGAAAGATGAATTCAAGAAAGAGTGTAAAAATGTTAAATACAAGTGAACAGGAAAATGGTGAAAAATAAATAGATACAAGTATTTAAATTATATCTAACACACATTGGAAATAGATACAGGTCCTTCAAGTTAGCCATTTGAATGAAAAGTGATGGGAACAAATACACGATTATTTTGAATTGATATTTTTTTTTATGAAGACTAAAAAACTTTAAGTGATCTATAGTTGGATTTTTTTTGTGACATGATGCTTAAACTTTAAAACACGTGACTCCCTCTAAAAAACATTTTTGTTTTGTTGTTGATAAAATCTAGAAGGAGCTAATCAGTTGCTTGTTCAAACTTGTGAATCTCTCTGGCTTACCAACACACAGTTAAAAAACTGGTTTATGATTTGAATTACACTGCAGAGGTTTCTATAACTAAACCTCTAACCACATACGTAAAGAACAAAATTATCCACCAATCATGTCACACTTTGAACACTTCAAGATCAGGGATTATGCCACAGAACTCAATAAGATTTACAATGCTAAATACAAACTACCAATGAACTGCACGAGTAACACAACCTTTTTCCCACTTCCAATTCCTCGCAAGAATGAAAACCCTCTCATTATCTTACATTTTTGTCACACAATTCTTGGAGGGCTGTTTGAATGAGTAAAAAAAATCAGTTTTTTGAAGCTCTCATATAGCAGACATTTCACTGAAACCTCTTAATCTGAGTTTCAGAAAACAAAAGGCTATCACTGACACTGGCAGTACTAAGTTTAAGGTTTTCCATTGCTTCAAAATGGACCATAATGGATGCTGCCTAGGTACTGCGTTTCACCTGCTACTAAGAAGCAACTGCTATGGCACCACCAACCAAAGACCTCACAGACTAAACAAAAATCAAATCTTTCACAAGTTCTTACCCTGCTTCTCCAGCCTCCACATCTTGCACTTCCAATGGTTCAGGAAAAATTTCATTGGATGACCTTTTGTTGGAAGATGAGTGATCATTGCCACTACTTTGAGAACCTACTCTTGATTTTTTAGTGTCACTGGTACTCTCTTTGTTTGCATGTGTTGTGGCAACAACACTGTCTGATGAACTGTGTCTCCAGCTACCAAAAAACGCAGTGCTCCAAGATTTCCTAGAAGAGTTTGATCTCAACCTTGCTGAGCTGATGTTATCTTCTCTCACAATCTTCAATGGATTTTCCAATGCTTTCAGAACATGTCTCATTGGAGGACGTTTTGAAGGCTTTGGATTCAAGCATGCATGAGCCACAATTGCCATAGCCCACACCTCTTCCAATAGGTCCTCATCCACGATCAATTGTGGGTCAACAATCTTAGTCACACGTTCTTTATCGTACAGAGTGATGTACGGCAATGTTTGTTCTAACCACTCTTTTGTTGTTCCATCATCTGACTTGCTCACTTCAATGTTGCCAGTAATGAGTTCCAGCAAAATCTTCCCGAAACAGTACACGTCGTAGGTGCATGTCACTGATGATTTACCTGTTCATTTGCACACCATGAAAAAAAAGGTTTAGGATTTCTCTTGTTACAGTTTTAAACAACAAAAGAGCCATGAATCTTGAAGTCAATATGTTACTCTGCACCAATTTTCAGCATAAAGTTTCTGGCTTAATATGAATGGATCAACAATCTGATAAAAAACTAAATAGACATTGCTAAACCAATTTTACTCACCAGGATCGCCTTCACTAGTAGATCTGCAAAACACAAGAAAATAAACAGTTCGTTACAACCTTTTCTGGATACAAATATGAACAAGAGAATGAATTTCAATATCAACAAAATCAGCATGCAGTAATAACTCTGTAAGCTTGCTTGTGCTCTGTGCGCCTTGATTACAAGAAGCATCCTTAGCAACAGAATGCAATCTTTTTTACACATCAATTTTCAGTGACTTAAGAACACATGCAAATTTAAATTAAATAGGTCAAATGACCAAGACAAAGCAACAAAAATACTAATCATAGGTACTATCAAATCATTTGTCTGGCCATTATGTTGCAACCATTAAGCTTCAGTATGTTTAAAAATCATCACAGTATCTCTTTGAACACTTCTGCTCAACCATCTGAGTATACCCCTCTAATCTAACAATATCTCTTTGATTTTCATTCATTCATTATCAAACAGTTATGCTTTATTAATTCAAAAACTTACGGTGGCTTGCTGAAAACCCTTGAGATGACTCCTTGTTGAACATCTCCTTGAGCGGTAACCTGGCTCAAACTTCCAAGTCGCACTTCAAATTTATCATCAAGAAGTATGCTGCTAGCTTGGACATCCCTTCATAAATCAAGAGTGTAATTTTAGTAATTTGCAGAACTACAAAAGTTCTTTCACACTTCCTAACTTTACTCACTGTTAACAGTGACAATGATAACAATTTATAACCATATTTTGCAGACAAACTCAATTTTTGTGGCGTGATTCATATTTTTATAACCATAGTGAGAGAACTGTAACAATTTATAATGCATTTGGTTACCTGTGGACAAGGGGAGGGCTGCACTCATGCAAGTAAGCTAGGCCTTCAGCAGCTCCTATTGCAATTTTCAATCTCGTGATCCAATCCAAGGACTGTAATTTACCATCTGACTCATTAACTCTGTGCAAAGAAGTAGCCAAATCTCTGTTTGGCATGTATTTGTAAACTATGCATTTCTCATTCTCATTGTCCAAGCAGTGGCCAAGGATTGGGACCAATCTTGCATGTGAAACCTTACTTAATAGTCTCAATTCCACGACATATGATTCTCTCTTAAATAAATTCAAATCTATCCTTTTGACAACCACAGTTGCTCCACTCTCCAAGACTCCCAAGAAGAGGACCCCGGAATGGCCGTGCTTAATGATATTTGCATCAGCAAAATTGCCAGTTAAACGGATAATTTGCTCAGAACTAAATGCTTCTCCCACGCCAGTAACAAAATCAGCATCCTTAGGAGGTATAGGGTTTTCCCCTTCCTCAATAGGTCCCTCTTCTTTGGTCCCCCTTTGAACTTCTGAGCTTCTATGACTGTGACATTGTTTTAGAACCAACACAAGGACCAGTGTCAGCACCGCAATAAAGCCAAGCCCACCAAATATTCCTACCAGTATGAATACCACCCTTCTGCTGCTGGACTTGGATTCTGCAAATGCAAAGGTTAAATTTCTTGCAGCATAAAAATCTCTACACTCTTCCAAATTCCTCTGGTTTGGAGTCATTTGTAGGCAATTTCTATCTAGAGTAACATTACCACCACTTTGAACCTCACCTTCCAAATAATTACTTGACAAATCAACTTTTTTAAACTTGTACAGTAAAGTGTTCACAAGTCCATAGAACATGTTATTTGACAGATTGAACGCAACACCAGCAGAGTTATCATTCCAACTTGTGAAATTCTGCAGTGTCCCAGTGAAGTTGTTACTGGACACATCAAGAAAGCTCAACCTGGGAGTTGAGCTAAAATTATGAGGAAGAGCACCATCAAACGAATTCTCGCTGAGAATGAGAACCTCCAGGGCCGAGAGCCGAGAAAAGGACAAATTACCAAAAAATGAACCCGACAGAAAATTCTTGCTAAGATCAATCTCAACCAACTTAGAAAGGTTACCCAGTTGAGAGGGAACCGACCCAGTGAAAGAATTCCCAGAAAGGTTCAAGTTTTGAAGACTCGAAAGGGCACCCAGTTCAGCTGGAACAGTCCCAGAGAAGTAATTGTTAGAAAGATCGAGCCTTGTGAGATTCCCAAGTTGAGTCACAGAAGCAGGCACAATCCCTGAAAGAGTGTTATTAGAGAGATCAAGAACAGTGAGTCCTGTGAGGTTCCCAAGCGTTGAAGGCATTTTACCAGTGAGAACATTCCCTGAAAGCACCAAAACCTTCAACCTACTCAACTCCCCAATTGAATAAGGAATCAAACCCATTACAGAACAAAGCCTAAGGTCAAGTACATCCAACACCTTCATTCTCTCACCCAACCACTCAGGAATAGACCCATTAAGCATAAACCCAGAAGCATTAAACGATTCTAACAGTGTCAAATTCACAAGAGAATCCACTTCAAAACTTGGGTTAAGGCTACCCGACCGGGTTCTCCTCAAACCGGACACGTTTATACCCACAACTCGACCGTTCCGGCAATGAACTCCGGTCCAGTTCCCGCACGGTTCTGCTTTTATGGGCCAATACTTTGCCCTAATCCCCAACGACGATCGAAGCTCCCTTAACGCGTGCCATTCCGTTGTCGAACTCAAACGCATTCCCATTGTTAACCCAGCCATTAACAACAACATTGAAACCACACTCACTGCAATTTCCCCCATTCCCATGAATCCTAAAACTCACTCTCACAAACTCAACTCCACTTCTTTATTTCACAAATCTCCTCTGCAGTGAAAATTCTGCTCCACTCGAGTAGAAACTACTGTCACTGCAAAAGTTCTCCTTCTGGATTTTCAAGGCAAAACACAGTGGCAAACCAGAACTTGAATTCGAGACTCCTACTTAACCTGAACCAGTTGATCCATGCGCTGAGTGTTAAACTGAACTTGACTTCATCTGCATCATGCATGCACCAGTTTAGTTCAATTCAGCAAATTCTACACACAACCCAGAATTCTTTTTTTTTTTCACTTTTGTTTACCTGCACAAGATGTTGTTGTTCCGCTGTCTCTTCTGAACTCCGACACAACCCACGAAACGGATCCATCAATGTTTCAATCGGGAAAAATGTCTCTGTTTTTTTATTCCCTCCCACGAACGTGGATGAAACAAGGCTTTGGCATGTTTAAGGTTGTATGTTTGAGTAATGTTGCGGTGTGTTTTACATGACCAAAAGGGGTGATGGTTTCGAAACAAAGGTGAAGCTTTTGCAACTAAACATTAAATGAGTGCGAAGAAAATGGATAGTGCATTAATGGTTCCCCCAACGGCCACAAGTCTTAGTTTGTTTCTAACTCACCGAAGATATTAATGAAGGTTTGAGAGAGAGAGAGTGAAGAAGAGGGTGTCACTGTGTATTTTTTTTTCTGAAAAAAAAAGGTTGGAGTGCGTTAATGGTAGTTATGGTGTGTGTGGTTATGGAGGTTTGGTTTTATTGGATTGGAAATTTGGATAATACACTTCATTACAGTAACAAATCAAGGAATTGCAAAACAAAAAATGATTGTCAAATTTGATGTTAGAAGTTTCGTGGAATTGCATGGCCTTTTTTCTGAGTTGATTTTTCTTATCTGGTTTCTACTGTACACAAGAAAAACAGAGACCCCTGAATCGCCGTCCACTGATAAATGATGACATGGAAGACTTTTTTTTTTTCATATTCTACTATTTTACAAGTTTTTTTTTTTCATATTTCATTATTTTCACTTAAAGATAATGCAAACACTTTAATTATGTAAAAGTACATTTGTAATTCAAGGTTGTGAATTCGGAATTTGCAAGAAAAGTTTTCCTGTATCAAAGTTGTGTTTTTTTTTTTAAGGGTTAAATAAAATTTGAGCATATATAGTCAACAAATTTGTTATGGTTTTATTATTAAGAATAATAAGAAGAAAAAATTGGTTGTAGAGAAGAGTAGCAACAAGTTGTAGTTGTTGTAATGTCTTGATACGAAGAATTTTCAAAATGAGAACAATAAACATCACATGAGAACAGAAAGATGGGTCCAAATTCCTTAGTTTTATGCAGAAAAAGTGTGAAATTGACGATAGGGGCATTTTGTTTATTGGATTCATAACAATTTTTCTTTGATTTAATTGTGTTCAATTCAAACTCACTCTTTCTTATATTCAACTTTATAACTCAGTTGACACATATCAATTTTCATTTTTTTTTTAATATTAACGTGACGTTGCTGATGAACAAGATTCCCTTTCTATTTCAACTATAATCGTATTATCTGTATCATGTGTGTATTTAGGGATGTTCAAGCAATCCGTACACGTGTATACCTAGATAAAACTCGTCACAACAGGTAAAAAGTGGATATTGTAAATTAATATTTATGGATAACATGTACGGATATTTTTAATACTTGATTTTGAATTAGTTATTTTTATAACAATTAGTTTTAAAAAAATTTCATATCTTTGTAATTTGTCATTCAACACTATTTAAATGGATTATTTAGATTTTGTTTTAAATTTATGAATGTTATGTATTATATTTTCTTTGAATTTACGATTAACATATGTTGTTAAATATTTATTTCTATTTTTTTGTAAATATTCGTAGGTACCATGAATATTCGTACATATTAAAAAATTATGCGGGTATCCGCATAACAGATACCCGACAGATATGGGTATGGATGGATATTTATCTAATAAATAAGGTACGGGAAGCTACTACATGTGTTATTTGACAACCTATATGTATTCTCTAATGTACAAAATATTTCCATAAATCGTATTTTTACTAATTTATTGATGTTTAATATTAAGATAATAAATAAATTTATATTTCTCGATGTTCGGTAAACTACAATAAAATGATTTAAAAAAATTAATTAGTAAATAGTAATTTAGTTTTTATATTTAGTCGTATAATTTATTTTGATTTTTATAACATTTTTATTGTGATATGTTTTAAATAGAGCTAATTTGAAAAATTTTACTCATTAAAATCTGAATTATCTTCCAACATAAAATCCATTTAGTTTAACATGTAATACTTAATAATTTGACATCCTTGCAGCTTTCAAATTTTGACAGTTGATATATTTTAAATACCGATTTAATAGAAAAATCAAATTAATTATATTAGAATTGTTTAAACTCACCTGATTAAACAAATATTTATAAGAAGCAAAATGATCATAAAAAATGATTAATTAAACCTAAAAGGAAATAAATCAGGAAGATTCAATCATCGATAATAAAAAGAAAAATTTGAAATCGAAACATTATCCTGAAAAAAAATGAGTTTAAATCACTTTTTCTTTTTCTTTTGTGTTTTGGATTGAATGGCTTGCATATAAAATAGTATTCCAAAATTTATACCTGTTTTATAATTAAAGATAATTTAAAACGTTTGAAAACTGAATTAGATAGGGTTTGACCAAATCAAAGCAAAAATATTTGTTAATTCACACGAATAAGAAACTAAATTTAAAATAATTATTTAAATGAGTTAAAACAAAAACAAAAAAATTTGGTAGACATGCGTTACATGCTAGGAAAGAAAATTGGGCGGATTTAGACCATACGATTGTTCTTATCTTCTTTTAATTTAGTTTTTTATTTTGTTTTTAGTTTTAATTTATTTGTTGCCACCTAATTTTGTGACTAGGATTCACACAGGTTGAATTTTAACTATTTTATCATATGATTCAATTAAAAAACTTTTAGTTAAATTGAGTTGAGACTCTTTTGTATTTTTTTTTTCTTTTGAAATATCAGTCTAATTCAAAATACTCTTAATCGAATTTAATTTACTGAACTACAAGTCTAAACAAATATTATTAAATTTTGTAATTTTAAAACTTTTTAATTTGTTGGAATAATCGTTTTAAAAATACACCATAAGTAAAAGTTAGCAAAATATTATAACTACAGAAATGATTAAAACCAAAACATATTATTATATTAATTAAAAGGTTAAATATGTTTTTTATTCTTAACTTTAAGTGAATTTTAGAATTAGTCTATTTCAAAATTTTAGACTAATTTAGTCATTCATCTATCGAAATATGTGCATTTAATCATTTTAACCAAATTTTGTTAAGTTTATTTGATATTTCAAGCGCGTTTCATAATAGTATTTAACTTAATATTATAAAAAATGTGTTAAACATTTTAAACAACTCAAATATAATATTGAAATGCATACAAAACATCAAATAAAACTAACAAAATTTAATTAAAATGACTAAATCTACGTATTTTGAAAGATGAATAACTAAATTAATTCAAAATTTCGAAATTGACTAATTTTAAAATTCACTAAAAGTTAAGGGACAAAAATATATTCAACTCTTATATTAGATATAGATACAGATTAGATGTTTGGTTTGTATAGATTTTGTGGATGAATAAGTGGTATCTTTTATTTATCCTTTTTCATGTTTTTCGTTAACAACTATTGTACTGATAATTTAGTTGTTTTAACTTTTAATAGTAATATAAGTTGTTTGATATTTTGTTATCATGTATTTTTATATACTTTTTTATAATAGTTATAATTTGTCTTTGTTTTATAGTGTGATACACATGTTTTCCTGTATTTATTTATTTGTTTGTTTATTTATTTATTTACGTTAATGATAGATAACTTTTTTTTTATTGAATAAGTGTTGACTCTATACAACTTTATGAAGGTTGCCACTAAAAAAAAGTTGGTACCTTTTAAACTACTTTAGTGAAGTGTCTCTTATACCATCTATCAATAATTCAAATGTACTATTTATACATTATAAGTTAATACCTATAACTTATTAACTTTTTGTTTAGGGTGATTATGAAAATTTTAAATTTGGAATTAAAAATAAAACTTATTGCAAAAGGATTGAAATGTTTCTTTGAAGCATTTTAAACTAATGAAACTAGTTTTGGAAATGGAAAACAATAAAAAATATCATCGTTTTAATTTTAGTTTTTAGAAATTGACTCATTTCTTTCAATATTTTTCTTCAACATTTTTATTTTTTTTCTTTTAATTTTTCTTCAACTTTTTTTATGTATATTTTTCTTTTAATACTTATCTTCAATCTTTTTTTATATTTTTTCCTTTAATACTTTTCTTCGACCTTTTTTATATCTTTTTCTTATTTGTTTAAAGTGATTTAACAGATTAAACGAACTATACAGCTTCAAAGTAGTGATAATGATGAAGTAATACTTAAATCTATATTAAAATTTCATTATTTTTAAGACTTTATTAAATTTTAAAATTTTAATAGATTTGAATGGTTTGAATTTATTATTAATTAAAAGAAATATTAGTGTTTAAAATTTATTCTGTTTATTAGTAATTCACATATTAAATGATGAGTTATAGATAAAATAGATTAAAAAACAATTATTATTTAATTTGTTTGATGGAAAAGTCAATCTACTTAGATCTAAGTAAAAAAATATTTTAAAAGATATTTTGAACACTCATTATATTAAAAAAACTGACAAAAATCAATTAAATATGATTTGTTTTGTTTTTCCTTGAACCAACTCAATAAAATGCTGTGTTTTATGTTTTTAGTAGCACAAATTCTACCATTTATTTTAACTTTATTTAATCATAATTTAATATGGGTGTATACTGATAAAAATCCATACAAATTGGTTTCCGGTCTCATTTTAAAAGTTCAAAGTGAATTTTTGTGAGAATAAAAAGTGATTGTTTTTCATAAAATACTATATATAACTTTAATTGATGAAACATTTGTACAACATTTTAATTACTCTAAGCACACGCCCTAAATAACATTTCTAGTCGAATTAAATTAGTCTGAGGTCAAACTTTAAAACACTGATAAATTATATAAGACTTAAATAATAACTTAATCCCTATTTTATTGAATTTGTTCAATTTAGTTTTAATATTTTTTTATCAATTTTGTTAGATTTAATTTTTTTCTAACATCATTTAAATAGTTTACGATCAATAAACAATGCATGTGATGTGATAATTCATGATATATATATATATATATATATATATATATATTTTAAATATTTTTTTTAAAATATTTATCTGTCAAACTAGCATAGTGTTATGTGATAATAACACTATCACATGTCAGTATAATGCCATATGTTAATGACTTATATTTAAAAGACTTATATTTAATCTAATATTTATATTATTATTTCTGTTCAATTCAATCTCATTATTTTTAAATTGATCAATTTTATAAATTTTATAATGATAATTTTATTAAAATTCTCATTTTTATTAAATATTTTTTTTTAGTTTACACTTGTTTAAAATTATAACAAAAAAAAAATAAAAAATGAAGACTAATAACATTAATTCAAAAATTTTAAGAGGTTAAAAATAACAAAAAGTATTAAATAAAAATTTAAATTAAAAGTAGTCACACAAAATATTAAATAAAAATATCATATAACATTATATTAGTTGATTATAAAATAAAATTGTAAAATTTAAATATATATGTAAAAATAACTAATTTTAGATTTTATTTTTGTCTTTTATCACAATAATTATTACAATGATTTCTTTTAATATTGTAAAATATGTTTATGTTTGTTTTATTTTTATTTTTATTAATAAACCTCTTAAAGTCGTAAACCAACTGTGTTAGTCCTTATTTTTAAAAGTTTCATTATAATTTTAAATCAACTTTAACACTAAATTATAAATATTTCATAAAAATGCGAATTTTAATTAAAATATTATTATAATATTTATATAAAAATTAATTTTTTTTAATTTAAAAATAGACACAAAATTTTAATTTAAAAAAATGGGATTGAATTAAATAAAAATAATAAATATATGATTAAATTGAATATAAAATATTGAAATGTGACATTACAATAGAACATGACACTCTTACTATCCTTGTACCAAGTTAGCTTGACACATGATCACCTTTTTTAATTAATTTGAAAAAAATAAAGAATTGACACATAATATATATGTCCACTGTCTATTAATTATTTAAACGGTGATAATCAACAAAAATTACATCAAATTTTAAAAAATCAATATTAAAACTAAAATGTAAAAATCTAACAAAAACAAAGATCAAATTAAATTAATATTAAACCAATAGAAGGAAAACACACCATAAATTTAAAAATATCTCTAATGGATCCCAATGTGAGAACAATTATGAACATGATCCTAAATCGAAGGAACAAACTCTTTATTCTAAAACACACTTACTTGCTAAAATATTTTTAATTAAGCTAAGTTGTTTGACAGCACACAATAGTCTGTGTTAACTCTTAAATAAACATATATATTTTTTAATTACATAACTCACATTTTTATTATAACCGTTGAATATGTTTTTTTTTTCTCAATTTATTATATAAACTGTGTTTTATTTTTAAATTAAGTTATAAAATATACGATCTGTGTATTTTATAAAAGTTATGTTCATCAAACACATATGTGAACGTTTTGTTACAATCAACCGTAAACTATTGTTTATCACATGAAAAGTACGCAATGTATCATTTATTAGAAAAATTATTTTATATGATTGTCGTGATATACAAATACTAAATACTTTATAATTTAATTTAGAATCAAAATAATTTTTTTTATTATAAAAATAAAAAACATATTTAATCATTATTGTAATATATTTCTGTCATTTTTCTTCGACCTTTTAACTTAATTTTTTTTTTGTTTTTCAGAAAGTAATTATATAAATACATCGAAATAGAAAAATAAAGGGAAGTGCCCTATTTGGTGATGTTGTGGAGCACGTGGCCAAGTGGAAGACTAAAGTATAGTGACTGATAACAGTGTCAGCATCAATTAATTGTTCATTTTACAAGAAATTTAATTATTATCATTAAATTAATCAATGCCTTCGTCAACCCTTCCATTAATAATAATAATAATATAAAAGATTATTCATTAACATCACTAGTTAATACAAACCTACATTTCAATTAGATATTATTAAGGTATTGAAGTTTTATATGGTCCTACTTTTTGTAATAATTTTATTCATATAAGTTAAAAAAGTCAATTAATGAGGATTTCTAATTGCATATTTTCATTTTATTAAATATTTAGTTTATTTTAATTTTAATTTAAGTAGTCTATTGTTTAATTTTGTCATTATTAACAAGATAATAAGTTTTACATCTGAGTTATTTAATTTTGACGGTAGAATAAGTTTGAAACAAACTAAAGAGTTTAATGCGGGTGTTCGAGTTTAAACAAACTGAAATGTTAAACTCATGATAATACCTACCATGATTTTATTTAAAATTAAAGAGTTGAATAGTTATATTAATTTATCATTTAAAGAAAAGTTAGTTAAAAAAGAGATAAAAATTGACCCAAAACTAGAAAAAGAAAAAAACAGAAAGAAATAGAGACGGAAATTTCAACGGTGCAATTTTTTTAGCTTCGTGTGTTTCATGTGATTTTTTTCCTCGTAGTAAATTCAAATTTTCAATAGGACAATTGAAGAGCACAACAATAAAGTGTGCAGCACATGTGTTTTTTTTGTATTTAGAGGATAAAATAAGTAGATTTGGAGATAAATTTGGTGAAAGTCGATAAATAATTTGAATTATGTGATAAATTAACATAAATTTTTTAATAGATAGAATTTGAAGATTATTAAAATATCTTTGATGGTGAAAATATATGAAATGATTTTTTGATTAATTAAAAATATTATTTAATAAATTTTAATAAAAACATAAATTACATTAAAATATTATTATTATTTTTATAATAATTACTATTATTTGAAATATTATTAATAATTATTATACATATTACTTTTATGATTTATTGCTATATTTAATTACTATATATATTATTTATTATTATTTAATTATATATATATATATATATATAATTTAATATATTAATATTATATATATATATATATATATATTAATTATTATACATATTTATATATTTTTATTATTATTATTATTATATGTATATATATAAATATATAAATAAATAGTATTACAAACACTACACAACATGCACACACAACATCAGTTAGTAATCGGTGTCACTCTCGACACTACACCAGCACCAGTTACATAATTGATACCACACACACATCACCGCACTTGTTATGTAACCGATGACAACCACTCACAAATCCACGATGTGCTCCCACCCACACACCACCCAATCTTTCCACACCACACCAGTTCACTCATACCAGTGCATGTTGCAGTTTCATGATCGGTTCACCTTAAAATAACACCACCACTCATCTTCGAACTTGAATGAGAGACAAACATGTTACAGGGTTAATTTGGTAAAATAAACGATAATACTCTCAAATTGTGACATATCAGCAAAGATGAAATATGGAACTCATTCTCTAAATCCATTTTTACAAATAAATGCACGATCCTTAAAAAAAACATTTGACGGTCTATAAATCCATTCGTGCAAATCAAGACAAGCAATAGATTCATGCATTAGAACACTGCGTAAGAAAAAGCTAAATTTATCGCTCAAGTTTAATTCACTTTATTATTGCATACTCACCTAATAGAAATGAGATAAAATAGAAAAAAATAAAAATAATAAAAAGATTACATTCATGTAAAAATTGTTTGAACGTTGATGCACTTATTTTTTGTTTTAAATAAATGAATGAAAATATTTTGTTTTGACATAAGAAGGGAAAAGGAGAAAAGATGGGTGAGAGAAAGACGTGTGGAATTTGGATTGCGTGGAAAGTTATGTCGGCTGCAACCTATGGTCGCAAGTGACAATTGGACATGAAAACGACTTCAAAACAATATGTCATTGACTCGTTCCTACTTTTCTTACAACAAAATCTTTATTGACTAAGTCTTTCCTCCATTATTCAAAATTAATTTGCTTTCATTTATAAAATCCTTTTTTTTTACACATAAATTCAATATTTAGGATCTACTTTAAAAATAGGTAGATTTTAATCATTAATTATAATTAAAATAGATTACGATTAATAGTGTAAATAGTTATAATATATAATCACGATTTCAATTTTTTATTTACTTAATAATAGAACAATCTAAACATGATGATTGAATTGAAACTTGATACATCTAATTTTTGTCATATGATACGTAGTGTGACTTGTAAGAATATATAAGTTTAATTAATCTTTTAATTTTTAATTGAGTCTTTATCAAATAATTTAGTTTATCAAGTGTTGTAATCTTTTATATGTTTTAATTGAGTTTTGTCATTTAATTTTTTCATTAATTTGGTAATGGTTGTTATTTTATTCACTATGTTCTTAATTTGTCTTTACATATTAAAAATTATAAGATAAATGTAAATGAGTGACTTTTGCTTTTATTGAAAATAAAAATGCTCCCCGATGATTTTCATATTATTACGTACAATGATTAATAAATTGTCTATATCACCACCATAAATGATACCATTCTTCTTGTTATGCAACAACATTTTGAATGAAAATAATAAAAATTCAAGGATAAGTATGTTTTTAGTTTTGATACCAAATTAAATTTCGTCTCAGTCCAAATTTTTGATATATATATATTTTGATCCTTAAATTTAAAAAATAAATTAATATAGTTTTTTTACCCCAATTACATTAAATATTTTTTGAGGTGTCTAACACATTTCTCAATCAATATTGAATCGAATATGTGTCAAACAGTATAAATAACTCAAATACTAATATGAAACACGTTTGACACATAAAAAAAAAGTTAACATAATTAAGTTAGAATGACTATATTTATTTATTTTTAAATTTAGAGACCAATATGTATCAAAAATTTTGGACGGGGACAAACTTCAATTTTTGGTCAAAATTCATAGACTACAAACATACTTAACCCAAAAATTTATACGATTTTATATTGACTATAAAAAATTATATTTTTTAATAAGTGAAAACAAATAAACAATATAACAAGATAATATAATAATCGCGCTATCAATTTAATGAAAAAAACTAAACCACACGAATCCAATTAAAAATAAAAAATTTGAGTGCACAATATATTAAAAAAATTTAATAAATACCTAACTGAAAATATCTAAATTTATATGAAATTTAAAACACAATTAAACCTAAAATTAATAAAAAAAGAAATTATATATTAAAAATAGGTATTAGAGCAAATGGGTAGTGACTAGTTGACACTGAATAAAAAAAGTAGGAATGATTGGTTATTTGATCATTGTCATCCTTCAATTATTTAGGTCTTGAAAGCCACTTTTGTGTCTTCCTTCATCACTGCTTTTGCAAAAATCTCATTCATTGCCTTGGCTTCACATACACGTGTGTTCTTCTTATCGATAATCTATGTGTAAATTATTTTCTTCCACTTTCACAATATTTTCTTCATCTTATTTAAATATTAATCAATCTTTTAATTGTTAATATCCCCTTCATGTGGCTTCCAATATTCTAACAACCCTTTGACAATTCACAAAGGGTGACATAGCAATAATTTTCAACTATAATAAACATCACACATATCCAAATTATGAACACAAATTAACAAGTTTTTGATATAGTTTGTGATTAGAATGAGTTCTATGGTGTATAAATTATGTAATTTTGAAATATAATTTCAATTTTTTATACTTAGTAAAATTGAAAATATATTACGAATCACATTTTTCATAATTTTATAATTTAAAAAATATATTTTGAATTATATAATCTATAATTTTTGGATTACATAATTGTATAATTTATAATATGTTTGAATTGTATTATGCATGATACATCTTTTGAATTTAGAAATATATTCTATAATATATTTTTAGATATGCAATATACCATACATTTTTTAGATTGAAATCGAGAATTCAAAATATCTTTTTGAATTATGCAATCTTTTTTTTTTCAACTTGTGAATAATTTGAATTTTCTTACACCTATGAAAGTGTAAGAAAAAGATATCGGGGTGGTAAAAGAAATATCTTGAGTGTAGCCCAACGAAGCCCAACGAAGCCCAACTAGATGTGAGTCTTAACATTTGGGTCCGCTTACTTATACCAGAGTAGAGTAGATTGAATTTTTGTTAAGCTTAATCTTTTCATCTTAGTTTAATTTGATACTTTCAAATATTTGTTTTATGACCACACTTATCATTTTTAGGTATACATTTGATTATTTATAGTTTTTTAATATTTTATTTATTTATTATTATTTTTTCATTATAATATCTAAGTTTTTCCAATTTAAAAATGGTTAAATATGTTTTTGTTCCTTTAACTTTTAGTGAAAATTGGAATTAGTCTCTCTTGGAAACCTGGAATCAATTTAGTCCCTTATCTTACAAAATGTGTAGATTTAGTCCTTTAAACCAATTTTTTTTAAGTTTAT
Source organism: Vigna unguiculata (assembly GCF_037176805.1). Lineage (NCBI taxonomy): Eukaryota > Viridiplantae > Streptophyta > Magnoliopsida > Fabales > Fabaceae > Vigna > Vigna unguiculata. The sequence continues at coordinate 1,406,367 of NC_140799.1, read as the reverse complement.
TTGACATTTTAAATGTGTTTCTCAGCTAACATTGAAGCGAACATGTGTCAAACGGTGTAAACAAACTAAAATACTTTAATGAAATATATTTGAAACGTCAAATAAACTTAATAAAATTTGGTTAAAATGACTAAATCCTCGCATTTACTTAGTTGAGGACTAAATTAGTTCAGGATTTCTAAGAGAGATTAATTTCAATTTTAACTAAAAGTTGAAGGACCATAAACATATTTAATCAATTCAAAAATTGAATATGTTATTTTTACATTAAATACTTAATAATATCATATTTATCTTGTTGTGTTTTTCATTATTTAAAAAAAAATTCCAGCATGCTTTTCTTCTATTTATGGCTTACCTTTTATTGAGAATATATTGCAAAAATGACATCCAATAAGTACAACAAGGTGCCAGAATATATCTCATCATCTATCAAATTTAATTCAATCCTTTATATTCGAATCTAAAGTATGAAGTATCAAACTATCACTTCTTATCACAATATAAGATTCTACTCATCTATTACAACCTGGCAGAATATATATATTATATATATATCAAATTGAATTAAATCCTTTATATATTCTCACTCATTAATAAAAATAGATGTTTCACACTAATGTATGTTATGGTGATAAAAGAGAAACTGATATGAATTATGTGTCTAAAGTTGGACCAAGTAAAAAGAAATAAGTGAAAGAGTACGAAAATATTGTGAAGGAATGCGAATTAATTCGTTTATGACATAACGACACTGTCATGTTTTTCAGCAAAAACGAAAACAAAAATATTAAACTAATCTTCATTCCTTCTTGCTCCAGAAAATTTATACGAATTTCTGCATCAGAATTTTTTCTTTTGGGTACGTGACTTTATGTCTCTTCTTTGAAAAAAATTCAAATATTCTCCCAGAAAGTTATGATCTGCTAAAACTTGATATGTGTAAGAAAAAGTGTGAAGTGAAAATCTGAGTCTGAGATTCTCTACTGGTAGCAGTACTTTTTAAAAGGAAATTGAGATCTGAGTTCAATCACATAAGGAATTGATATCATTCTCAACCAAAAATCTTTTTATGAGTCTTCATCCTTATATGGTGCTTAATTATTGAATATGGAACTTAGACTAACACTTGGATTCCCAACATTTTGAGAACATAACAGATGAATAGTCCAAAAAAACCCAGCAGATAATCCAAATTCAAATACAGATGTTGAGATAACATTTTTGGAATAATTTTTGAGACGAATTCTCTTTGACTAGTGTGAGACAAAGCATCAAGAGTTTGGAATGAGAAGATGGATCTCCCAATCTATGGTTACAAATGAGTGGTGTGGTCCTAATTTCAAGTTGTATAAAGCTTGTGAAGTAGAAACTAGATACTCTTTTGGTTGGGATATACGTGGATGATAAGGATTCCAAATGTATCAGCATCTCATCACTTCCACCTTGATTTTTGTCTTCAGAAAATCAATTTGTTTTAGTCTCCAATGAACACTGTTGGTGCCTCCATGGTTTAAATTCACTCACCAATTGACAAGCCTGGTTAGATATTCCATGCATAATGTAGGCTTAGACAAAGTAGCACGAGTCTAAAGATATAAAGATTCTGTTCTTCCTCACATGTAACTTTCTTTTTGCTGTCACATTCATTCCATGTAATTCAATGAATGTCTGGTTAGTTTACAGTTTGCATACCAACTATGATTTAAAACACTGCAAACTAGATTTCAATTTAACCATACACACTTATCTTACATAAACTGTTGAGGAGTGGACTTTAAGTTTAACTCAATCTTGTAAAATCGATTTATAAGGTAAGATTTGCACTCACTTATGCAGTGTAAATGAGTTTTATCTCTGGTCGATATAAGACTTCCAACTTAAACTAAGTTTTGAAATTGAATTAAAATTGTATATTGTTTAGCTTACAACCATTTTGTCGACATGAAAGAATGTATTAAGTGTTTTACATTATGAGTAAATTAATATAAGTAAATAAAATTATCCCATGTTACATGAATTAATCTTTTTCGCATAACCCTTGTTCCATGAACTAGCTTTTGTTTGAAAATTGAAGTGTGAGTCTAAGTCTTACATTAAGTAAAGATGAAAAAGTTGAACATCTTATGAAAAAGAAGACTCATGAATTCATTATCTCTTTTGTCCTCTCCAATTCCTCCACCTTTATGAACCTAGTTAAATTCTGCCATTATTGGAAGAACCCGAGTACTCTCTTTCGGATGCAGGAAAAAACTCTTATGGATCCTTTTTTCCTTTTGGAAGATAATGGAACAATCAACCTATTGGTATTGGAAGATTCAAATTATTCTTCCAATGTATCATTTTTATATTGGAAGTGGCGGCAATCCCTTGTGTGAATTAAACTCATGCATCATTTGATGTTGTATCTTCCCGGTAAATCTCCATAAAAAAAATCCATCAGATAAGTAGTTTCAGAGTTAAAGGTTCGTCTTGGTGAGTTCAGTATGTGACTTTGTACAAGATACTCGTGGTTAGCTTAAGTTGATCAAATTATAAAAAAAAAATTCATAAACTCATTATCTTAATTCCTCGAAACACGCAATAACTTTCTCGACAAAATTGTGTCAAAGCTAAAATTTTGAAGAGAAAGGGACATCAGATAAGGTGCAAGCTTCAAGATAAAGTAAAGTAAAAAACAATGTTTCTCCATGAAAAATTTCCTTTATTTGCCAACCATAAATCAAACACACCTTACTTATGTAAATGTGAAACAGATGGAAAGTGCCTTAAGCTCAATCTTTGAGGTACACTTTGCAGCACATAGCTTTTATCTTTTTCGTAAGGTTAAGATTCAACTCGACAACAAGATAAATACAGCTAGCCATGTTTGTTTTTCATCTTCAGCATATCTCTGAACAAACTGCTGATATACATATATATATATATATATATATATATATATATATAAAATTGTTTACAATGTCAAAAACCATGATGACTGGTGTGGACTAATAAACAATGCTAGACAGCTAAGAGAAAAAATGTTGAATTTGAATTCCCTGCTGAGTTTTGTTGTGCTATTCCTCTGCTGTACCTCCGTAATACACTGATTATCACTAATTTTGATGTTTTAAAATATATTAAAAAAATATATTTAAAATATTAACACAATGTATTTTTAATTTTCAGCGTAGGACATTACCCAAAAAAATTAGTAGAGAATCTGGATTAAAAAATGTTACTAGTACTTGACTATCACCAGATGTGTAATCTTGATTAATCTCTAAGTGACACGTTTTTAAGTTTCTAAATTTAAAATAAAGTAATTAATGATATTTAATTTCTCTGTCATGTAAAAATCGGTAGAACTACTCAGTGGTAGCTGAGAACCACCAAAAAATTTATTGAAGCAAGCCTGAGATTTTCATGGAAGATTGTTGGGTGAGTGAGGAGTTTTGTATGAATGGCAGGCACTTTTGTGGCAAAAACAGAAACACAGAAAGAGAAATTTGAAAACATCCAAATGTAAAAAAGGTGCTTTTGTGTTTTTGCTGTCTGATCCATACACAGAAGATCTTGGCATGAAATTTTCTACACTGCTGCATGATACCTGCGCCCGTGAACGTTTAATGGACCCTCTTGTCCTCTGTAACAGTACACCATGCTACCATCTCAATGCACCACAAGAGACAATAAAAATATCATGATAAAAACAGCTTAAGAAAACTGATTTTTTGATGTGAATTTACAATATATAAGTGATGCAAATTTCATCATAGATTTTAAAATTAAATATATTTCTGGTGTCGTAACTTTCGGTAAAAATTAAAGTTAGTCCCTTTTCAAAATTTTGGTCTAATTTAGTCCTCCAATTTTTGAAAATATATGAATGTAGTCCTTGTAACCACATTTTGTTAAGTTTATTTGACGTTTTAAATACTTTTTTCAGCTAATATTGAAGCGGGAAATGTGTCAAATGATGTAAATAACTTAAATGCTATCTGAAATGCGTTTGAAATGTTAAATAAACTTAACAAAAATTGGTTAAAAAAACTAAATCCAGATATTTTCTAAAATTGGAGGACTAAATTGGACCAAAGTTTCGAAAAGGTAGGGGTCAAAAACATATTTAACTCTAGATCTTATGAGGCTAAATTGGGTCTAAAGATCACTTCTTAAAATGGTATCAGGGATATAAATTAGAGTATATCTTAGCAAATTTTGTTGTCCTGATGTGAGGAGGAAGATGTGTTAGAAGTCTCATATGAAATAGAGAGAGATAAGGTCAATTTTTTCTTTCACTTAAGAATTTTCAAACCACGGTTCAGAGAGATTTACTAAGAAACAAGCCTTTTGACCGTCTGCACAAGTGATTTTTGAATGAAATTAGTGTTGGTAAAAAATGATTTTGCACAACTTGTCTTACCATTAAGCCAATAAATGAAAAGGTATTTATTTCTGGTTTCTGCAGAGACTACTTGAAGATTATTCCTTAAACAGACATAGAAATCACTAAAGTAAACACCTTTTTTTGCATTAAAGACTTTTTCATGCATATACACAAATGAAAGGAATTAACTGAGATTAGCATGGTCAAGTGAAAATTTTGAAAACACTAGTTGGTAGAAAGCAACAGCTAGCATAAAGTACAGAACCTACAACTCACACACACTTTCATCATCCACCAGTATATAAAGGGTATCACCAATGAGAGTTTCCTCATCCTCAAAGCTTTTGCCACAACAACATTGAACTTTCATTACCATTATTTGTCTTTTGATTGTTATCATTGCTATAACTTGTGACAACAATGGCCTCAAGCTCAGTTTGGACAACAAAGCAGAACAAGAAGTTTGAGAATGCTTTGGCCATCTACGACAAGGACACCCCAGATAGGTGGCAGAACTTGGCCAGAGCAGTGGGAGGAAAAACAGTGGAAGAAGTGAAAAGGCACTATGAGATGCTTGTTGATGATTTGAAGCAGATTGAGGAAGGTCGTGTACCCTTGCCCAATTACAGAAAAGTTGCTGCTGCTGCATCAGAAGCAGGCACCATCAGAGGTTACAGTTACATCAACGAAGAACAAAGGTTATAATCAAACCTCATTCAACAACCTCTTGCATATAAATTTTGTTTCACCATTGATGTTTGCTTTCCTTGTTTGTTTCACACCACTTAAAAGTCTTACATCTTTATATCAGTAGAAATTGGTGTCTGGTTTATTAATATCTTTACCTCTTAAGCAATCAAGACATTCTTTTACATGACTAACAGAAATGGTTTAAAAGTAAACGTTCTTAAAGTTTTTAAAGTTTTTAAGGTAAGATATGCACCTACTTATATTGTAAATTTGTCTTATTTTTTGATCGATGTAGTTCGTATACTACACTTATACTTGATTTTAAGTCATATGAGATGAGAATGACTTTTCTGCAGAACATTTTCCAATATAGAAAAATTTTCTTTGTTAACTAATGTGGGTTGAGTCTAATTCTGTGTTTTCATTCTCATTCAGGATGAAAGTCCTAAGCCTCAGGTGAAGGTGTAAGAAGGATATATATATATATTCTCATTACCAACCAATCAAGCTAAGTGAAGATTAAACTGCATGCAGTGATGAACCTACTTTGGTTCCATGATAACAAAATCAAGTGTAACTTTGTAGTTTTTTTTATTTTTTCTATGAATGTCATGTATCTGTGACTTTAAATGTAAAAGCAATCAAGTTAAGCTTTTGAAGGTAAAGCATGTATGTTCATGGACCTGTAGTTTGTGTGAAGTTCTTTTAGTAATTTCTCTTTTGGATGAAGATAATAATGATGGAAAGGACTTTCAAAACTGAAACGAAGTGAGAGATGAAAAAGTGCTTAAAGATGAGTTTAAGAAAGAAGAAAGTGCTTATTAAAAAATGGTGTTACATGCAAGTTTCTAACTCTATCCACCGACCATAACTTGGATTCATCATTAGTGTCAGGAAGGTTTGGAACCGCATGAAAAGGTTGTCTGAGTCAAAAAATACGCTACTTTCAAAATGCTGATGCAACAACAGTGCACCTTACATTCTGCAGTATGATTACTCTCACAACTTTAATCACTCATATTTTAGTGTAAAACATCTCAAATGGTAAAGGAAAATATTTTTTATTATTAAATTTTGACAATTTTTTCTTACAATTTTAGATGGTATTTCTTAAGTGGTTTTTTATTTTTCTATTTTTTCATTTTTAATATTATAAAAACACTTAAAAAATGACACATAATATTGTAAGAGAAAGTTGTCAAAATTTAGTCAAAATATTATTGTCCAATGATAAATCATATCAAGTAAGTGAAAAAAAAATATAAATGTTATAAGTATATATATATATATATATATATATATATATATATATATATATATATATATATATATATAAAGATAAGAAAGAACTTGTAAAGGTTGATTAGGTTTTCAAAAGGTGATTCATGTATCACTTATGATGTATGTATAACTACATTTTGAACTGTACTATATGTCTCATCGGTCAATCGGCCAAATCTAATTTTTAGGCCCATCGGCCAAAGTTGAAAAACTAGTACATGAAAGGCTATTGGTCGAACGGTCGAACGACCTCACGAATAAATTGCAGGACCACCGGAGAATCGGCTCTGTCAACTAGCCACGTAGCATTGTTAAACTATAAGACCATCGGTCAAACGGTTAAAGAAATAAGTCACGAGCCAACCATGTTCAGGCCCACCGGTCCATCGGTAACACCTGGTCGAGCGACACGGACCCTCGATGGCACACCGGTCGATCGGACACGTACGTGCAGCACCTAACCATAACACGACAATCAATGAACCAACCCTCGGTTGATCAATCTCTACACTTGTGTAGCCCTTCGCATATGTCTGTCGGTCGGCCAGACGTACATGAATGGTTCACTTATTAAAAACAATATAACTAACCCAGCCAAGCGGCCATCGGTCACACGATCAGACGGTCAGTCAATCGAGTTAATTAACGTTAAACGAGTCAATAATCTTGATTAAAGGATCATTGGGCCGTGATTAAGGAACCCTAATCACAGGCCCACACAGAAAACTATAAATAGGGCCCAAAGGTATGTTGGTGAGGATCTTAATTTCACATTTATTACAGCAGATATATTGATACACCGATCGGTCCTTTACTGACTTAAGCATCGGAGTACTTTAGACAGGTACCCCGATCGTCATCCCAGCCGATCGAGCTAAGGAGTGGATTTCGCTGAAGTTAATGGTGTGGAGAAGGATAGCGCAAGTTGAAGAGGTTCTTTTAGTAGGCTCTTGGTCCCTACCCCGAAACATGAATTATCTAAATGCCCTGTTCATTTAAATTATTTGTTTTAAAATTCATATTTAGTTTTTTAATATATATCTATATAGTATAATAAAATATTAATTTAAATATTTAGTAGTGTATTAAAAGCAATTACATTCAAATAAAGAGAGTGATTAAATAGTTTTTACTAAGTATTAAGATTTTGAAAATATATAAATTTGATGTTTCATGAGATGAAGAAATATTTCTAGAAGCTCGTGAACACTCCTTTTAAAATAAATTCCATTTATATAGTGAAATATATATTACGTATTTTCCTATAATTTAATATACAAACTATTCAAAACTTTATTTATGGTAAAATTTTATCTTTCATGATTTCCATAGAATATATTGTTTTAACAAAAAAATTAAAATAAATTAATTTTGAAAGTTGCGGAGGTAAAATGCAACCATGTTGATTTTCCCTTTTAAGTATAAAAAATTGTGATTATCAATAATTTTGTTTTCATGTTGAAAGAAATATTTAGGCTTAATCAACATTTTAGTGTCCTAATATATGTGGAGTTAATTTAATGTTAGTCTTAAAAGAAATTCCTCAGGTTTTTTTTATTTTATTTAAAAGAGTTAAATATGTTTTGTATCTTTAACTTTTACTTAAAATTGAAATTAATCTCTTTTTCAAACTAATTTAGTTGTTTATATATAAAAATGCGTGAATTTAGTTTTTTAATCAAATTTTGTTAAATTTATTTAACATTTCAAACATGTTTTGTGATAGCATTTAAGTTATTTATATTGTTTGACATTTATTCGCTTTAATGTTACCACCAAACACGTTTAAAACGTCAAATAAAATTAACATAATTTGATTAAAATAACTAAATTCACATATTTCTAAATCAAAACAAACTAAATTTAATCAAAATTTGAAAAATAGACTAATTTTAATTTTCACCGAAAGTTGATGGACAAAAAACATATTTAATCTTTTTTAAAATATTTACCATAGTGTCTTCCGTGACATTGAGATTAAAAAGTTTAAAAGATGATCATGTCACTTTATGTTTTTTTTTTTTGGACTTTTTGTTACTTTCTTCAACAATTGTTCCAACTTTCTTGTTGGAGACCTGAGGCTACAATCTCTCCCGCGCAAAGGGTGTCTAGACTCTTCCAAATGGAAATTGATCCCATTTTGGACTTTGTTGGTTGCTTCGTCTTCTATTTCCTAGATTTCACAAATTCCTCTTTAAAAGGGAGTAATGGATTAAACAAGTTGTGATATAAGTTCGAAGATTTTAGAGTTCGTTGTTAATTTAATATATGAAATATTATTAAGTTTTACTAACTAAAATATCTGGATAACAAATGAATCATAGATAAATTTAGACTTAGTTAATATTTTGATCTCAATATTTATAGGGTTAATTCAATGTTATTTATTGAATTATATTTGTCTTCAATTCAGTTTCCATTTTATTTAGAAAGGGTTTAATATATCCTATGTGTTAACACATTAAGGTGAGAGTGATAGTAACACGAGCTGAAACAGAAGATCGAAGGATTAGTACAGGAATGTATTAAAGAATTCGTTTAACTTTTTATTTTTTTATTTTTAATATTGTATTAAGTTTATATTTTATAATGTATTTTGAAAAACAATTTTATTAAGATTTAAGAAATGTGAGATGAATTAATTTATCTCCAATTATTATTATTATTATTATTATCATAAATACCTTATGATTTAAGAAATTTGGATTGTTACAATAGCTAAAAATTGTCAAATAAATCCCAAATTATCTTAATAATATAAATTTTATAAGAAGGTTGTTATATTTTTATTTACATATAAACATGTCATTATCTATTTGAAAATAACATCTTTTTGATTATATTTTTTATGAAACCAATTTAAGCAAGGCAAAATCAGCATAATAATATTTAGATTTTGATGACACATGTTTCCTTTGATAAAGGTAAAAGAAATTCTCACATTGTTATCTTACTTTTTCTGTGTGTGAACATTTAATGAAACATTGAATGAAAGTTAAAGGGAAATATCACAACATTGTGGTCCTAGATTGGCAAAAAAGACTTGTGCAGGGATTTTATTCACTGTAACACCAACATCAAATAATTAATTCATTTATTTCAATTTTTATCAACCAGAAAAAACAAAATAATTAAACATTCACGTTTCTATTCTAAAATGTCTATTACAAGCTCTTCAATTTAATCACAGGAAACAATGATGATCGATTCTAAAAATATAAATAGAAAGAGATTAATTAATCAAACTTAATTAAATTTGAAATCTCTCATAAATTCAATTCAAATATTAATTTTTTTTTCAAAGTGAATACTAAACATTTTTTTTTTACTTTTCAATTGACTGGATTAACATAACTATTATTCAACACATTTTAAACGAAAGTAAGTCATCATTCATATAAATATTAATATCATTAATCACATAATATCAAACTTATTAATACATGTAAACAAATAAATATAAGATGGAATATAATAATTCAATGACAAAAAAAAAGTCAATATTTAATTTAAAATATAAAAATATAAAGTAATCAATAAATTTTGTTTAGAAGTCAATTAAAAATGTTTAATTAATTAAAATAAAACTTAATCAAGCTTTATTATAAATTATCATAAAGAATAATACACTTACATACCGTAGAAAAAAGAAACGGGCACAGGAAAAAAGAAAGTTGTAATTTGCGTTTAGAAATCCCAAATAGAATTTGAATTTGGTTAGCGTGTTTGTGTAATTCGAATCCATTTTGCATAATTTCCCGCCATCCATTTGATTCCATCGGAGAGGTTGCGATGGAAGCTTCCACTTCTTCCTACAAGGTACTCTTTGCGTTCAACCTAGGGTTTCACTTCAATTTTTCTCCACTTACATTGTTTCTTCACTAATCACTCATTTTCCTTGTTAATTAACTCGCGCTAATGGTTAATTGCAGATTATATTGGGTTCATCTTCCGTCGCACGCCGCAAGATATTGTCCGAAATGGGATACCAATTCACACTAATGGTTCGTTCATGTTTGTTTCATCGTGCTTTCAGGTTTAGCTCTAATATTCGGTGTCTGTTTCGTGTAGACTGCGGATATTGATGAGAAGAGCATCCGAAAGGAAACTCCAGAAGAGTTGGTTATGGCTCTCGCTGAAGCCAAGGTTGGATTGTGCTTGTTTTGTATTTTCGGTTCATCTTATTCTAAATAAATAACTGCGTATTTTTATTATTATTTTTAAAAAAATATTCTAAATATGAGTAATGATTCTTTAAAATAACCGGAGTAGACCACCATTTTGGGCTTGGAGACAATAACAAAATCATATTAGTTCCTGGAACTACCAAATTTCTATAACTCCTTGGAGGTGCAATTTGTCAATTGTATTAGTTCATCTTTAAAAAAATATGACATATGTGAGAATATTAACTTAAATGATTTGAATTTTCTTCATTTTAAAGGTGTTTTCACTTTAATAACTTGTGTTTTCATTAATTTATACATAGTTTGGTAAATTTTTTAATTTGATCTTATTTAGTATTAATGTACTGTTACATTTTATTTTTTGACTTGCTATATTGCTTTCTTGTGATGTTGAAATGTTGAATTGTTGTTGTATTTGTTAAGCCTATATGTCATTAATAGGTTTTGTAATATTATTTTTTTGTCACACAAACTCTTAAGAGTTTACAAGTCAATTCCATGAGTCGACTGTACAGAATCTTCGTGAGTGTACGTAAACCTCCTCAAATATGACAACCTTGTTCTGGGACCGAGATGGTGGTTTACTCTTGAGCTCTAATTTTTCTTGAGAGTAGAGACACCTTAGAAAGATATCCTATAACTGCTTTCTGTAGTGAATTGTCTTGGTGCCTTTTCTTTGTGGAAGACTGTGTTTTAAGATCAATTGTTCTCTGATTATGAATGTGAATTATATGTATCAGGCCAATGCCATTATATCCAAACTGCAATCTACCAGTAATCAAGAGAGGGTTGTTGAACCAACTATTTTAATTGCAGCCGACACAGTATGTTGCGTTCCCCCTAGTTAAGTGTTGGTGGTTATTAGGTTCTATGTCACCTGGGCCATTTATTGAGGATATACAGTTTGTTAAGGATGAAGTGTACTCCAGTTTGTAGATTACAGATCCGGCTTCTTCGATCATTCTTAGGAAGAAATCACAAAATACAAAACTTGCCCATTTCCATAAGTACAGGCCGAATGCTGTCCTAGTGAAATTGCCATAGAAACTTCAGTTTTTATCTTCTTCCTTCTTGTTTTCAGTTCTTATCTGACTATTCGAGGGAACTACCAAACTCTTCATAGTATCATTGAGCAACTATCTTTCTAACACTATAACAAATATTGGAATGTTAAAATTGAATACAAAAGTGGAGGTTTTATGCTCTTTATCGTTAATATTTGGGTTCTGATTCCACGTGCTTCTATTTTTGTGGAAGATGTGTTTGTATTATTGATTACTCCTCTTCTTATAAATAAAGCATGAGCAATACCTAATAAGAGTAATTTGTTGGGTATCATGGTGCTCATAGTTTTGACAATAATGTCAGTCGTTCCTATTTTTTAAAAAAAGTGATATCATGGTTTCAGTTTGTCATCCTCTGTTTGAAGTTGTTACCTGGTTAGGTCATTTAATTATTAGTGCTACTGTTCTCTTATAGTTATGCAGCTGATACTCAGGCGCTTATATTAGTTGCTCTCATCTTTTCCTTAGGCAGAAGCCATCTTGCAAAGGCTCCCTGTTGATGACTACTTAAAGGATGCGGAGCCAACATTATTAATTACCTCCGACCAAGTATACATTATATTCTTCTTATTATTTCGTTTCTAGTTTACTATTGTAAATCTTCAAAATATCACCATGCATAAGAAACATGGTTGAGAAAAAAAAATGCGGGTGAATTTCATAAAAATTCAGTAATGCTATAACAGTGCTTCTTTCTAAACAATTTCCTCCTTCTCTCCCATGCTTCTTGTGGTTGTTAATAATAAAGTTTTTCTTTTTGGTTCATGGACTGTTCTAGTGTTTAATGTTTATTGATACTCTAAAATATGTCCAGTCCAAACAATTTGATTCCTTGTATTAAGAAAGCCTAAATGACTTCCACTCTCTAATGCTCAAATTGGCAAGTTTGTGCTTGTTACCTCAAATAAATGGCCTTACGGTGACTAGACTAGTTTGTAGCAGAAACTGTCAAGTTTCTTTTCTTCTGAGTCCAAGTTTGCTTTTATCTTACATTCATTGTCAAATGTGATTTGGAGGTGGTGGTGTACGAAGGTGTGATTAGGGAAAAGCCAACAAGCAAAGAAGAAGCTCGACAATTCTTGAAAGGTCTGCTTAATGTTATATAGTCCTACCTTATTTCAACTAATAAATAGTTTTCTCTCTTACCTCTCCTGTGATTATGAACTTCTAAACATATATATCTACTGGACTTTTGTACAATTTTAGATTATTCTGGAAGGCATGCTGCAACTGTGGGATCTGTACTAGTTACTAACCTCAAAACAGGATTTAGAAAAGGAGATTCAGATCGTGTGGAGGTATATTTCTTCCCTACCTTTGGTTTTCTTGATGATTATTATTTTAGTCGGTCTCCTGTTTTGTCTGACAAAAGTCCAAAATCGAATGTGATACCTATAAATGTCCAACAAACAATAAGGGAATTCTTACTCAATGATCTTTACTCTCATCTATGCTAATTATTAGGTAAAAAGTTTCCTCCATTCTCTGGTAAAACAGTGACATCAAAACTCAAAAGTGGTTCTAAACTTGTATTATTATTCTTGATTATTCTGACCTTTTATCAATACCAGTGAGGAACCTGTTTTTTTCAAACTTGGACCTGAACCTTCATTTTTTTTGTTTCTTGGCTTAGTGATGTTCATGGCTACATGAGTGTGCATTCTCTACTGTTTATTGTGTAAAATGATTTTGTCTTGTGATGTTTTACAGATATATTTCAATGAAATACCTGATGAAACCATTGAGAAGCTGGTATGTATTGTTTCTTGCAATTTGTTTCTTTTTGTGGATGTTTCTTATACGGACAGTGCTTCAGTGCGGAGCTATATTCTGTTGCTGAGTAGCTAATCTGCCTTTAATCCTTATTCTTCGTGTTTAGGTTGACGAGGGAATTACTCTCAATGTTGCTGGTGGGCTGATAATAGAGCATCCTTCAATATTGCCATTTGTCAAAGAAGTGGTTGGTTGACTCCTCTTTCATACTTAGGAATATCAATGCATCTTAATAATAGCTATAGATTGGTGGACATGCTGCGTTGATCTTGGGGGACAAGGACAAGGACAAGTCGGACTCATGTCCCTGTCTCACGCTAATAGTTTAGTTTATAGATAATGCCATCGTATATCTGGTCTGGTCTATTAGTTACGTTTAGCTGTTCTTCAGTATGAAGTGGCAGCATTCCATTATTCAATGTTCACCACTTAGAACTATTCATTCGTTGTCATGAAAAGAGAATCTGTAATTCACTTATGTTTCTGTGGTTAGAGATTTGTGTTTGGACTTGACCAAAAGCTAGAAAACCGATTTAGAAATCTGTAGACCATATCTAGTTTTGTTTAGGATTTCCTTACTTCTCAAACTAAAGCAAAACTAGGACAATGACAACAACCAATACTTTTCCCACTAGCTGGGATTGACTGCACGGATGAATTTGCATGCTGATTATCCTCAAATCTTGGTGAAAATTTCCACGTTTACCTAAATTAGCAGTTTAAGTTAATTGGTATATGTATACTACTGCTGATGGCACGGGGAAGTCTAATGCTGGCTGTTGATGTGGCTAGCTGATTTCCTGTTGGACACAATTGCTGGCATTTTACTTTCTAGTTCCTATCGGCTGTAAATGAATCCTAAATGATTGTATATTTGCAGGTGGGAACAACCGACAGTGTGATGGGACTCCCCAAAAGTCTGACCGAAAAACTGTTGAAGGAGGTTCTGTAGCTTACTTTTCAGGGGCTAAGTAATAGCTTAAACTGTGAATCTTAACCTTTGATCGGAACATTTTTTCTAAACTTATACATGTCTTTTCTGGTGTTGGTTATTTGTAAGCTGGGATGTACTGTGTGGCAGCTATGTCTGAACTTTTATTGGGTTCTGATCCAAGTTAATCGATTGGACCATCTTTTATCAGCAACATATGTCTGTATGATGACTATGCATTGTTTTCTTAGAATAATAATCGCATGCTGACATTGAATTTATTCAGATTCAATACATAGTGAAAGCATGGTGTCCCGGGTGGTTGAAAATTTCATTCTGAAATTAAGGGTGACGTATATGCTGTGATGTTTTTCTTCCTGGACACTTTTGGCTGCGAAGTCGTTAGTCCCTTATCTTTTGTCATTGACTGTGAAAATGCAAAGCATGATTTAATTATAGAAAATTCAAGAATAACTTGTATTTAAAGATCCACTGACGGCATGTAAATAACCCAAATCTTTGAGTTTGGGTTCTGTTTATTAATCACGGTCCCTTTTTAATCATTTTACATCGTTTTTTTATGCATTTGAATTATGAAGGTATTGCTAACATTGCCGCCAGTTGTTGGCTTTCCCCTGGACTGACTTGTAAAGCATGGCTTGTTCGTTGTCAGGAATCCAACGTAATTTAATGAGGTGACCTGTATTTCATTTCCTGCACTTGTAAAATATCCTTGCATTCTTACTTAGTCGGTCACATTTATTTTTAGTCCCTATCAAATTTAAAGCGTGATCAACGATAAGAATTTCGTTATTATTATTGTTTATCTGATGTGAAATTTAATATAGTATCAATTTTGCACATGTTTTATTTTTGTTATTCTGCTTCTATTGAATCCCGATTATATTTATGAAAGTCCTGATTAGATGTGATTCAATCAATATAAATAAGCACATGCAAAGTTGAGGAGGGTGTATTACAATAATTTAAAAATAGAAAAAAAAAGAGAGTAGAATATTAGAAATTGAAGGGACAAAACTTACAACTTAATTATTTTAATTAATTTTTCATAAATGTTTTGAGTAGTTCAGATAAATCTAGCCTCTGAGGGTTTTAATTTAAGAACCTAAACGAATGTGCAAATACCATTTTTCAGTAGAAAAATGACATCCCCAAAAAAAATGTGGTGGATGCATTGATTCGATAATACTTATTGAAAATGACATGAATGACGTAACGTTGATAACTTGTCATCCCATGGATTGAAAAAATCAATTTGTCAACTTTAATCAAAAGATTATTTTTTCTCGTGTGGCGTTTTGATTTGAATCAACCATTTCTGCTGGTCAGGGTTTAACGCCCTCCAATCATCCCATCCAATGCTTTCAATTTCAAAACTATGGATTTTGAAATGGTAGGAATCTTGTATTTTCTTTTTTATATTTTTCCGCTTGTTTAAGTTTACGTCTACGCTCCTCAATTTTCCTACACCATCTAATACTTAAATAAAAAAGTATTCTACTTTTATATTTGATTCATCTTCATCTATTTTATATGTTAAAACAAAAAATGTCATATCATTAATTTTTGTGAGTGTGTATTGGAAAATGAAGTGTTTATTTATCATCACCATTTTTTTTTTCAATAATAAAAATCAGGGTTGGCGCAGTGGAGTTCCTATGACATAATAATCAGGTTGTATTTGACTCGGTCATTAATTATCATGCACATTTTTTGACCACTGATTTAAATATATCAGGGTTGGCTCGGTTGAGTTCCTATGATATACTAATCAGTTTGTCTCTGTCTTGATCATTAATTAGTCTACATATTATTTGTGGTGAGAAATCGGAAAACGGAAAAGTAAAAAAAAAAGAAAAAAAAAATCTGTGAATGTTTAGTTAATTGGCATGGTTAAATTAGAAATAGAGTAAAAAAATGTTTTAGTAGTTATGCAACTTAATTTGATAAAATGTTAAGTATATAGACAAGTTGACTGTAGTATCCTTGTCTATGACATACAAAATTTGAAACTTGCTTTGTTTTAACCTATTAAATTGATTGTTTAATCTATTATTGATTATACAATTCTGGTAATGAACTAATTTAGAATAATGTTATTTTTGCATGTTAACTTTAACAGATGCTGATTGCACATGATTAATTAAATTTATAAAAATTAGGTCACAGGAAAACAACTTATTTGCTTACTCGATTCAAATAATTGATCAAAGTGAATTTCTTGAAGGGATAAAATGAGGAGTTTACTTTCTTAGCAAAAAGCCTGTCTATTCACATGTTAATGCCAGCTACCAACCAACCAGTCTCTAAGCCCAACATTTCTGCATTTTCTGGATTTATCATAAATCAATATTAATGAGTGTTAAAAATGTGTCTCTGACATTTTTTTGTTCTTTTTACACAAATAACATCCATCTTCCGTAGGAGAGAAATATTTTCAGAAGGGACCAATAATCATGGACCATAAAATTTTAACTCCAAATATAATATGAATTTGCCAAAATAACAATAAATTAAAAATAAAATTGAGGATTTTTTTTAAGGACTATCCTTAAAACCCTTATTTATGATTTGTCTAAATGGATGAACGTTATAATATGCAGATTGAAATATGAAAGAAAATAGACGGGACATAGAATAATAATGTATGAAAGTTTTGTCTTTTATTTAAAGAGGTGTGAGAAAGAAGAGAGATGATTTGCGTTGAGCAGCAGCAGAGGTGCACATTGGTTGCTCTCTCCTTGTGTTGAGTCCCAGTCCCAGGTGTTGGTGCTCAGTGTACGGAACACTGAAATAACCGTTTTCCCAACACTCCAAACTCCGAACCTTCCCAACGCATAACATTACAACGTAACCCTCTTTGGACTCTCACCACACTATCCATATATATAACAAACACAACAAACCAACGTTTCTTCATTCCTTCCTTCCTTCATTCACTCACGCCGCATCCACATTCACATTCCGATGACCACCGGAGGAGGAGGAGGAGGAGGAGGAGCCGTCGGCGGCTCCGCAGTGGGAGTTCAGATCCAGCAGCAGAGCCGAATGGCGCTCCCAGATTTCCTTCAGAGCGTGAATCTCAAGTACGTGAAATTAGGTTACCACTACTTGATCTCCAACCTCTTAACCCTATTTCTAGTTCCTTTGATCCTCGTCACGCTAATCCAGGTCTCCCAGACCACCGACCTCCACCACCTCTGGCTCCACCTCCAGTACAACCTCCTCACCATCCTCACCTGCTCCGGCGTCCTCGTCTTCGGCCTCACGCTTTACGCCGTCACGCGCCCACGCGCCGTCTATCTTCTAGACTCCGCCTGCTTCCGCCCCGCCGACCACCTCAAAGCCCCCTTCCGGAGTTTCATGGACCACTCCCGCCTCACGGGAGACTTCGAGGAGTCGTCCCTGGATTTCCAGCGCAAGATCCTCGAACGCTCTGGGCTCGGGGAGGAGACCTACGTCCCCGAGGCCATGCACTCTATTCCGCCGCAGCCGTCCATGGCTGCGGCCAGAGCGGAGGCGGAACAAGTCATGTTTGGTGCCTTGGATAATCTCTTCCAAAACACCAGCCTTAAGCCTAAGGATATTGGTATTCTTATTGTGAATTGTAGCTTGTTTAACCCTACGCCCTCGCTCTCCGCCATGATTGTTAACAAGTACAAATTGAGAGGGAACATTAGGAGCTTTAATTTGGGAGGGATGGGGTGCAGTGCTGGGGTTATTGCGGTTGATCTTGCAAAGGACCTTTTGCAGGTTCATAGGAACACTTATGCCGTGGTTGTTAGCACCGAGAACATTACTCAGAATTGGTACTTTGGGAACAAGAAGTCCATGCTCATCCCCAATTGCCTCTTCCGGGTCGGCTGCTCCGCCCTGCTGCTGTCGAACAAGCCGGCCGATCGGAGGCGGGCCAAGTACCGGCTTGTCCATGTTGTGAGGACTCATCGCGGTGCTGATGACAAGGCGTTCCGGTGCGTTTACCAGGAGCAGGATGATGCTGGCAAGACTGGAGTTTCTTTGTCAAAGGATTTGATGGCGATTGCTGGTGGAGCACTGAAAACCAACATCACCACACTTGGTCCTTTGGTGCTGCCAATCAGTGAGCAGCTTCTGTTTTTTGTGACTTTGCTGATGAAGAAGTTATTCAAAGCTGATGTGAAGCCTTACATACCGGATTTCAAGCTTGCTTTTGATCACTTTTGCATACATGCTGGAGGCAGGGCTGTGATTGATGAGCTGGAGAAGAACCTGCAGCTGCGTCCTGAGCATGTGGAGGCTTCTAGGATGACCCTGCACCGGTTTGGGAACACTTCCTCTAGCTCCATTTGGTATGAACTGTCTTACATTGAAGCCAAAGGGAGGGTGAAGAAGGGCAACAGGGTTTGGCAAATTGCATTTGGAAGTGGTTTCAAATGTAACAGTGCTGTTTGGCAGGCACTGAGAAATATTAAGCCTTCTCCTAATGGACCATGGGAAGATTGCATCGATAAGTATCCTGTGGAAATTCTCACATAGTTCAGTTACATACTCTGGTTGTTACAATTGAATTCAGGGTACCCTTCACTAGTTTCCAGATCCACTATCTATCTATGTTGTAGATTTCATAGTGTATTTCACTGCCTCTTTTGTGTTTGATGATTGTGGATTTCCATTTGGTCAAATTCATGTATCTGGAGTAATTATGATATGGGAATACCTGAATTTTTTTTATTCTTGTTGATGCTCTTTATATCTAGAGAAATACATATATATATATATATATATATATATATATATATATATATATATTTTTTAAATTCCTAGCCTTTAAATGTCGTGCTTCTCGCTGGGTATAATCTGCAACTGCATTGTAATCTTCTAAAAAAGTCTCATACCTGGTTTCTTGAAGGGTTTTCCGATCCTAAAAATGTGCAGCAATGCTGGTAATATCTTTGCTTATTTCTTTAGAATTTTCTTTCCTTAGTTGTTAATATTGCACTTTCCTCTGCAATTTGCTGGAACAGTTTGGCCAAATCAGTTTATCTTTGCCACACCAAATATTCAAGTGCTTAAATCACAGTAGCAGTATAGTTATATGTTACACAAGCCTCCATTATATAAGAGTATTTTTTGTAAACTAAACAAAGTGCTTGATCATTGCTTTGATGAAGTACACAAAAAATTTCGTTGTTCTCTATCTACATAGTTTATTCAAACTTCGAAGTAATTTTTAGCACCCAAATGGGGCATGCACTGCCCCAAAAGCTATAGGAACTAGCATTTTGGCATACCAATGGAATATTGAGTGAAAAGAAGCATAGTCATTGGAAATGAGGATTTGATTTACGTTGTGAGAAGGACGTGGTGATCCTGGTTTGAGGGTACGTTGCTGAGACCTTAGTGCATGTCCTTTAAAAGTTGTTGCAACTCGCATTTCTAGTTCTCGTCTCTCTGATTACGCATTAAGCAACTGTGACGTACATTTCACGTGAACTCTGTAGCTGAAAGCAATGTAAACACACATCCCAATCACATTTAACCACTGTAACGTCTTCTTTCCTTTTCGATCCTGTTGATTCTTGAAACAATTGTATACCAAACCCATTCTCTAAGCCCACTTGTTTTATTTTTTTACTTGCGGCACCCATAAATGAAGGACATACACGTTCTGATTGTTCTTGCCACAATCATGAATAAAAAAATATACATCCAAACATTTCTTTTTTTAACATGTTTCATTGGAGATTTTTCTATTTTTTTAACAAGTTTTATTTATTTCTAATAAATTGTATCGATTACAAAAAGAATATTGGTTGCTTGATCAGTGGAGCATCAAAATTAGTATTGTATGTGCTAGAGTGTGAAGGCAACATGGAGCAATGAAAAAGAAAAGTGAGGTTCCAACGTAATAAAAACCACAACTTTTTGTTATTTATTTATCATGTATAGAACACACAAATTTATACATTCTTCCTATTTCTTTTCTATTCTTGCTGTCTCTGTTCTACCAAAGAGAGTGTACGTTTCTATTTTTCTCCCATTCTCTTCCTTTCTTGCTATCTCTATCTTACCAAATTGTACATGTAGAATTTCATTCTTTTCCTTTCTTGTATCTCCATCCTACCAAATTGTACTTGTGGAATACCATGGCTTGGATGGTCCATACAGCATTTTCCTTTTTCACTTGCCACAACCACCCAAAACTAGTTATGACACAAGAAAGTACTGAAAAGATTCCTTTTTTCATTTTATATATACATATATATATATATATATATATATATATATATATATATATATATGTATGTGTGTGTGTGTATGTATTGCATGAAAATCCATGTAAATACTACAATTAACAATTTCTCTGCTTATAATCTGTCAGGTTTTGAGTTTCACTAGAACTGTAGCTACACTAATGTCTGAAGCCCCATTTTTAAAAACAATAACCAATTCCTTTAGCAACACAATACCAAATAAATTGAACTGAAACTTCAAATAAGTTGACATTTATAATCAATAGCAACACAATTTGCAAAGGGGGCATAAATAGTAATACAAATTTGGCTTACATTTTCCACAAACCAAAATAAGATAATGAATTAATTAATAAGTAACAATTACGGGATGAACTAGTCTAAGTGAATGTCTAAGGAAGGAGCCAATCCACACAAAAACCTTCAAGAACTTGCCGGAGGATTCCCAATTTCAAGGGATGGAATCTAATGAATAATACATGAACCACATGATAATGTCAGATACCTTACAAACTCTGAAATCAACTTGTGTAGAAGTGGAAAGAAAACTGCTTGAGGAGAAACTTCATCTGAAAGACAATTGGATTTCTTCAATGGATCTTCCCTTGGTCTCAGGGACCCAAATGGTAACAAATCCTACAGTTAAGGCACATACTAATGCATATATGGTGAATGTACCTGTGAAGAACAAAGGTGGTTTCAGGTTAACAAATGACAAAAATGTTCAGAGGAAAATGTAGGCAATGTATACAAACAAACCTCCAGAACTCCAATCCAAGAGCATATTAGCTGTTAGTGTAACCAGCCAAGAAATTAACCAGTTGGCAAGTGTTGCAACACTCCCTGCTAAGCCTTTGATGTTTAATGGAAGAATCTGTGATATGATACATTGAACAAATTAACTTTGACAGTGACTTTAAATGCAATCAGTAATAAAGAACACTACTAATTTTATTTCAACAATTTGTGTTACAAGCAAATGCAATCGTGCAATTCTCCATTTCAGAAGTATAATGTTGATCACAAGAAGAAATTAAATAATCAAAACAGCTTTATCCATGCAATCCAAAAATGTTAGTTTACTGTTTTTTGGTACCAAAAGGGTGTATTGTTTTCAGGTTTTCAGATATTCTAACTTCATTATTCCTAATCATAAAACCACAGAAATGTACCTCAGACATTATAATCCATGGCATAGCTCCCATTCCCAGAGAGAATGCAATAACCATGGCCTGAAACAATTGGAAGTTTGAAACTCAATACTCAGATAACAAGCAGTCAAAAACATTATTTGAATAATGAGTTTACATGTTTCCACATACCATAACTCCAACCACTGACGTTGTGCTCAATATCCCATACAAGGAAGAAGTTTCTGATACAATAGCCTGGGAGAAAATATCAGAAAAAATATAAATAAGAGGTGGCAAATTTCAGACAAGTACATACGTTTAATAAAACAGTTCATGATATTTACCTAGCAACAAATAAAAATAGTATTACCTTTACATAGAATGAGATTGCAACAAGCAAGAGACTAAAAGTCATTCCAGATGCAGAGACCTGCAATGCAATGGAAAATTTGACCATTTTTATTCTAATCCTCCAAACAGATAGTCAGATTAACTAAACATGATAGAAAAGTTTAGACTCACAATAAGAAGAAGCCGGCGTCCAGATTTATCGGCCAACCACAAGGTTAAACTAGTGGCAAGAACCTGGGCAACATTTAAATATTTATCAAGCAATGAATTGAGAATACTGGATAAAGGATATTAAAAAGTTCATTTCAGCTGAACCTGAACTGCACCAACTCCAAGTGTTGCTGCATCGCTCGAACTAATTCCTGTTTAATGTGTGTTGAAATGATGAGAATAAAGGATAATTTTATATGTAATTGCATGAGAATATTGCAAGAAATAATCATGAGAAACAAGTTTTTGTCATGACCCCATCCCATAAAAGAAAGTTCTGATCATTAAGGTGATTATTCATTGTCATACCAATTGAACAATTGTAGGCTTCATTAAATACTTTTCAAACATTTGAATTCATCACTTCAATAATTTCAGTTCATGGTTTTGAACAGAAAAGGAGTGTTATTGAAAGTCACGGTTCCCTCATATTACTCCTGATACAGTACTTCTGACTAGTATAAGAAATCAGCATAGCATACCAGCACTTCGAAAGATGGTACTGGAATAAAAAAGAACACCATTAATTCCAGAAAGCTGTTGCAACATAAGTAGTCCAATGCCAATCTGCAAGATGAGTAAGTAAAAAATGGTTAGACTCTAATGGTCAATGCTAATTTGTTATGCAACTCAACTCCATAAGGAAGATGGATTTTTGAAATACCATTAAAGGAAGCCAATATCTTCTTTGTTTGAGATCTGCAAATCGAATTGTTGTTCTTCTGTTGCTTGAAGCAACAGCCCTCTGAATAACATGATTCCACATAAATTGTTAATTTTAGGATACATTAAATGGCAATAAAAATGTAAGAATCATGAGGGTTATACATTGGAATAAAACTGATGAATGCTTATTACCTTAATTTCATTCACTTCAGCAGAAATATCAGTATCAAAGCCTCGGAGTACTTGCAAGGAAGTTTCAAATTCTTCTGTCATTCCCATTTTTGCCTAAATTCAGTAAAGCAACCACACTTTGAGAAACTATCAACACAAATTTGATTACTATCAAGGCAAATTTAATGACTAGGGGAAAGACCAAATGCATGAATTAAACTAAATTATTATAAAACTAAACTAATTTTTAAAAGTGGTTAGAGAGAACTGAACTACGTTGTGTACTGGTTTAAATGAATTGAATTGAACTGTATTACAGTTTGAGTGAACTGGACAAAATTTAACTACTCTAAATTGTTTTTTTGCTAAGCTAATTTTTTATGACAATTCAATACAGTTTTTTTAAACAGTTCAGTTCTTTCATACAATTTGATTCAGTTCAGTGTTAATTTGGTTCAATTCAAATATTGTTCAACAGCCGTATCAACGACACTAATGAATACAGATTCGCAAAGCTTACCAGCCATCTAGGAGATTCAGGAATGAAAAATAGGCCAGGTATCAACAATGTACATGGTAAAATTCCTGCAAAAGTAAGAACATAGAGGAGCTTAGTTTGAGTTTCCTGCAGAACATACAAGTCAGTAGTGTGTTATTTATGCTTAAACAATGTCTTTCTTCAGTTGATCTGAAACAGTGAATGGGGTTTAAAAGTTCCCAACACTCCAAGCTTAGACTAAATATAAGGCATGTCCTGATTGTGATAAAATCAAACCTGAATTGAATGACCTTAGAATTTGGGTTTAAGATGTAATTCAACTTCACAAAACTTTCTTCTAAGATGAGAACTACTCAAACTTTATCACAAGGATTACATTGATCATATCTCTAGTCAATTTGGGAATCTCAAACATGAATTTAGATTTTAGATTTTTGGTGCTAGCTCTCTACTGTGCCTTCAAAATATACTAATTAACACTTATGTTGATGTTTGAAAATATATTGAAAAGAATTATAATATACCAGCATCGGTGTATTCTTAATGTTCAAGAGAGAATAACACTAAAAAACCCAGTAGAGAATCTGGACTCGATCTCCTCTAACACAACATGGGCAAATGCATTTGCCTAGTACCAAAATCCATTCAAGCCAAGTAATACACATCTAGAGCATAGAAATTATGTGTTGGCCCAATAATAATCATAGGATACAATCTGAATCCAACTTAAAATTTGAGTAGAGGATCTAATTCAACTTCACAAAATCTCCCAACTTAGTTTTATTTATGACATCTGATAACAAGAGGGTATTACCTAAAATTGCAAGGATTCTCCACTCAACAAAAATCCCCAGCAGATACGCCAGCATAATTCCAAGCGTGACAGATAGCTATGCAGAAAAGAAACAATAAGGATCACTAATCTAAGAAATGTTAACTATCTTTCATTATATCACATCAACCAACCTGATGAACTGAAACCAAACCACCCCTCAAGTTTGGAGGTGATATCTCAGCTATATACACCGGAACCTGTGAATTTGAAGTTTGAACACTCAATAATTTTTCCATATATAACTTAATCCCACATTAGCATAATGAAAAACATTTCACAATTACCGTGTAAGATATTATTCCTACTCCAAACCCTTCCAACAATCTTCCCATATAAAGAAAAGAAGAATCCTGAAAATGAAGAACATGTCAAGCTCAAGCTCAAGACCAATTTATTTCCTGAACAATTGCGTTTTTCGATTCACATCGAAATGCAACTAATGTGATTCTAGGTAAATAAAATATTACAACGATTCAAGCTTACATTTGCAAAAGAGATAGCGAGCCAACCAATAATATTCGGAATGGATGCAATCATCAAAGACTGCAATTTCAGACAAGAAACTGAAATTAAAGCAAAAGCTCACACTTTTACACAAGAAAAAAAGGAGAAACTAAATAAAAGGGTACCCCTTTTCGCCCTATATACTCCGCAATCTGACCACTAGCTATTGCTCCAACCATGGCACCGACATTGGACAAAGAACCAAACAAAGAAAACTGCCCAACAAACACATGAAGTTGTGAAAAACAAAAACAAGGAACCATAATCAAACAATTCAACACTTGATCAATTCTCAAGTTCTCATTGATGCATCATACCTCAGAAACAGAAAGGCCGAGATCAGTGATGATAGCAGCTTGGGTCGGCGAAGTGTAACCAGCCTGTGAGAAAACGATGAAGATCATGTTTTTGGAGTTACCCTTTTGCTTATGCCATTGATTTTGCAAGAAAAATAGATTCTTACAGTGAAACCAAACTGAAGAGGACCCAAAGCAACGATTAGAACACAAGCAATGACTGAGATGGAGGAATCACGAATTGCCTGTGTGGAACCAAACACACTGGATTGTCTCCCACTCATACGATACCAACTTCCTGTGTGAAGAAATGGCTTCTTGAGATCCCTTCCCTCTTCATTTTCCTCTCTCAAACTCATTTTTTCTTTCTCTGTTTTCTGCTGTTACTTCTTAATGTCAACACCTCTTTCTTCAATCCAACACACACCTGCATAAGAGGAAAATTAGATATGACATGACACCACGTGTTTTATAATCAAACACCCATTAAAGATCGACATAACAAGAAAGAAACAAAGACAATGTTTTCTCAACGTGCTGCTTCTGATTTTCATCTTTTGAATTTTCATCTTTTGCATATGATAAGTATTATTAAATATGTTTTTAATTTCTTGTTTTTCTTTCTATTTGATATTTTTCTATTTTAAATTATAAGAAATGTTTTTAGTTTCAAATTTATATCATTTGACTTTTATTTAACGTCATTACTTACTTAATGTTTATCCATTTTGTAGATTTTTGAAGACATTACATGGATACACGTCATGTTTATACATATCCTAAAAATAGTCAAAACTATGAAGAGATTATTATGCAATCCTTTTTGTTAATTAATGCTTTCTTTACAAAGATTTTTTCCTTAAGATAATTTGCATAAAATTTTAAGAACCCTAACTTCAAATTGACCGTTATAATAACATGTAATTTTATTTATTATTATTAGCATACACAACTGTATGCATTTTTAAAAATATATAAAATAAAACTATATTTATTAAAATAAAGTAAAATATATAAGAAAAGACGAGAAAAATAACCGTTGATAAATAGATATAAGAAAAAATAACGATCAATTTTCAAAAATTTAATAAATAATTATATTTTAAAAGATAAAATTGATATTTTAAAATGTAGACACAAAAAAAATTCTTTTCGTATATTGTTATAAATTATTATTACCGGTCAAAATACGTCCATTTGTATTTTTTTATAATAAAAAGTGATAGGATTATTATTATTATTATTATTATAAAAATAAATATAAATAATTTTATTGTAAATAATTTTATTTATTTTGTAGATAATTTTTTAATTAAAATTTAATCAAATTTAAAAAAATATCAAATAAAAAACAGTTAAATTTAAATAAACAATTGCTTAAAAAATAATATTTGATAAAATAATTATTTTAATTTAAAAAAGTATTTAAAAGATAAAATTATAAATGGATAAAAAGAAGGAATTATAGATTATACAATTTTTAATAGGGTTAAATATGTGTTTGGTCCCTCAAGTTTAAGTGAAATTTGGAATTAGTCCATCTTCGAAACTTTATACCAATTTCGTCATTCATCTTTAAAAATGCGTGAATTTAGTTCTTTTAACCAAATTTTGTTAAGTTTATATGACGTTTCAAGCGCATTTCATGATAATATTTGAATTGTTTATACCATTTGACACATTTTTCGCTTTAATGTTAACTCAAATATTATCATAAAATGCGTTTAAAATGTCAAATAAATTTAACAAAAATTGGTAAGAAGGACTAAATCCACGCATTTATAAAGATGAAGAACTAAATTGGTATAAAGTTTCGAAGAGGGACTAATTTCAAAATTTACTGAAACTTGAGGGACCAAAAACATATTTAACCCTTTTAAATATTATGTGTACTTCTTTTTACAAAGTTTACAACAAATCTCACCCTAAATAGGATAATTGGTTATTATACGTTTATTGAGGTTTGCGATATTAATTACATTTTTTAGAAAAAAATAAAGTTTTTAGTTCTTTTCATTCATTTTTTTAAAAACTTGATCTTTATCTCTATATTTTCAATTTGATAAGTTAGTTTCTAAATTTAAAAATATATTAACTGTCAGGTTTTACAGAGGGGTTTCACTGGGGAGATACAATACCAATGAGACCCGAGCCTAACCACATAAGACACTGACACTACTCTTAACCCAAAACCTTAAGACATTAGGTTGATGGGTCTTTATTTTTACATAGTGTTCTATTTTCTCATTTCTAATCAATATGAAACTTAGACTCACACTTGGATTCCTAACATTAACTATCTCTCTTCTAACTTTCAATATGAAAAATAACTTACTTAATGCTGAATTTGGGTGTAAAAGGAAAGGAACAATTTAATATATTTTAAAAAAATTTAGAATTAATTCATGAATTGAAAAAGGGGACTAAAATCAAATTTAACAAAAATATTTATAAATATGAAAAACAACTTTTTCCCAAATTTAAGATAATTTCAATCCTTCACAAAATGTTAAAGAAGAGAAGACTAAATTAATTTTTTTATTTAAATTGTTCGGTTTAATCACTTAATGATTAAAAAAATAATTTTTAGCAATTAAAATCAAATAAATACTGTCCCTTCTCCTCTAATTAGAGGTAAAATGCTAAATTGACAATCTCCATGCATGAGAATTGTCTCAAACATCAATTGAAAAGCAAGAGAAAAATATGGATTCAGTATTGAAAATTAAAGAAAAAATTAATAAAAAAATGGATTCAAGTATAATTTTAACTAAATTAATTGCATTCAATATTTTAAGGATATTCAAATTTAATTAAAAATTGAGTTAAATATTTTTTTTGTCTTTTAACTTTAGGTGAATTTTAGAATTAGTCTATTTCAATATTTTGGACCAATTTAGTCATTCATATTTCGAAATACGTGAATTTAATTCTTTTAATAAAATTTTGTTAAATTTATTTAACATTTCAATCGTGTTTGATAATAGTATTTGACTTAACATTTAGGAAAAAATGTGTTAAATATTAAAAATAACTCAAATATAATCATGAAATGCATACAAAACATTAAATAAACCTAATAAAATTTGATTAAAATAATTAAATTCAGGTATTTCAATAGACGAAGGATTAAATTAGTCTAAAGTTAAATGAACTAATTTCAAAATTGACTAAAAGTTAAGAGAATAAAAACATATTTCACCCTTAAAAATTTAATTTGTCATTTATTTGATAAAACTTTTCGACTCAAAGACTCAATTATTTTGGCTGCTGTTCAATATCTTGTCCACCAAATCTTCTTTCTTCTTCTTAATTTTTCCATCTTTGGTGGGTTTGAGAAAGAGACAAAGTTAAACAAACAATTATGTTGTTATCGGTGAACACTATCGAAGAAAAACAGAGTTTATATAACTTTACGGAAAATAACATAAAAAATGCAATTTTATTTACTGCAAACGTTACTTAAAGACATTGAAAGAAAACCGTACCTTATAATAATTAATGCATACTTTGACCATTTTTTTTATTTTGCCACGGATATTCCGTGTTGAATAGATTACTATTTGTTGAATAAATTTTTGCACGTGTCATGTTATTTGTGGTAGGTATATCCAATTAAATTATCTTCATAAATAACTTCAACTACAATTTTTTTCTTTTATAAAGAGATATACGATAAAAGGAAAATAATTATTTAACT